>NC_080587.1:1441365-2882731 GCF_029962835.1 Magnolia sinica
TGAATTTTTTTTTTAAAACAATGCAGACCTTCCCAGGCAGGGACGTCTCGCCCATGCTGCCACGTGTACAATACCAGTCTAAGAAATAGGACGCAGATTTCCTGCGAAAGCCTTTAAGCAGGAAGTTCCTGCGCAAGGATTTTAGGTGTGGCCCGCTGTGATGTTTGTGAGAAATCAAAGCCGTCCATCCGTTTTTCGACCTCATTTTTGGACATTCTACCAAAAATGAGTAGGATCCAAAACTCAAGTGGGCCATAGGAGATGAAACAGTGGGGAAAGGAATGCGTACCGTTGAAACCTTCCTAGGCTCTACCTTGCTGTTTATATGCCATCTAGACCGTTTATAAGGTCATTTTCACTTAGATAATGGGAAAAAACCAAAAAATTATTTCGTTAAAAACTTTTATTGACATATAAATATTTCAACGGTGGTCACTAAATCTCCACTTTTTCCTCTTGTGTGGCCCATTTGAGTTTTTGATCCTCCTCGATTTTGGTCCCACGTCATAAAATGAGATTAAAAAACGGATAGAGGGGTTAGATTTCACACAAACAATTAGGTAAGACCCACACAGAATCTTTCATAATATATGTCATAATATTTATTGACATATAAATATTTCAACGGTGGTCACTAAATCTCCACTTTTTCCTCTTGTGTGGCCCATTTGAGTTTTTGATCCTCCTCGATTTTGGTCCCACGTCATAAAATGAGATTAAAAAACGGATAGAGGGGTTAGATTTCACACAAACAATTAGGTAAGACCCACACAGAATCTTGCGCAGGAAGAAAGTCTTACGCTGGATATCAGCGTCCAAGGTACGTAACCAACTAAAAAGGACACGGATTAGCTACTGACAGGTTCCCGTGGGTCCCACCATGGTAGATGTGTTGTATCCACACCGTCCATCCATTTGGAGAGATCATGTTAAGGTATTATTTAAAGAACTAGTCAGATCCAAATCTGTAGTGGACCCCACCACAGAAAACAATGGAGAGAGTGACGACCACCGTTGAAACTTTCCTAAGGTCCACCGTGATGTTTATTTGAGATCCAGCCTGTTCATAAGTTAAAAAGGACATTATATAAGGGAAAACACACGTATCAGCTAGATCGGAAACTTCTGTGGCCCTTAGAAGTTTTTAACGGTGGGCATCAGTCTCTCCACTATTTTCTGTGGTGGGGTCCACTTGAGATTTGGATCTCACTCATTCTTTCGATCATGCCCTAAAATGGTCTCTCCAAATGGATGGACGGTGTGGATACAAAACATGCATTATGATGGGACCCACTGAACCTGGCGACGTCACTTAAGTAGCGATTCTCGCTACTCAATCTGTCAGTAGGTGATCTGCGTCCATTAAAAAAACGCCCATACCCTCAACATGCTTTTCTCAGAATGAAGGCAGGATTTGAAGATCCACTGACATTTCTTTTCATATCCATCATATCTATCATGGAACCGTAAAGATGAGATTTCATGTGGGCCCCACCATCAGGATGACCGCATAGAAATAGGCCGGTCTCCTCGATCCCGCCCATATCTAAAATATGCCGTTAAAATTTGCGAGATCGGGTGGATCTCCAACGGAATCAAGAAAAAGAAGAAGAAGAAGAAAAGAAGATGCACTCACCTCGTTGGGTGGGCGTGCGGCTGTCGGCGGTCAGCGGGCTGGGTGGGGTAGAGATGGAGAAGAAAGGGGAAATGGAGAAAGGGAAAGCTGCGGCGGGTGGGGACGTGGGGTAGCCGGGTAGGTTTTTTAGAAACCGTAAAAATATTTTACTTTTTCTTTATATATATATATATTTATATATAATATATAAATTATATATAATTTAACTTATTTCCAATCGAGCCGAGTCGAGCTCGAGTTCCAGCTTCGAGGCGAGTCGAGCTCGAGTCGAGCCGAGTTAAAACAACCCATGGTCGAACTTGGCTCGAACTCAACTCGAGCTTCCATATTTCAGCTTGACTCGCCCCGACTCAGCCCTTCAAGCCGAGTCAATCCGAGCTGACTCGAGCTGAGTCGAGCGAGTTAATCGAGCTAGCTTGACTCGTGAACAGCTCTAATTATAACAAAGAGTTTACCTGCTGCATGAATATAGTGGCGAAGCTAATGCATCCAACATGTGTCAATCATCTTTTAGTAATCTAGATAATGTTTACAATCTCAACGAACAACAAGCTTTGCTTACCCATGGCATGGTAGAGGAAGCCCATCGTAGGTATCTTGTTGGATTCAACAAGAAAAAAAAATCTCATCAATGGTTCCATCACCTTGAGGATGTTTGCAACATTTTTTCAATATTTGTTGTTCCTTATGGTCGCCACAATGTCAACCAGTGGCCTCGATGTCTTCCTCCCATATTTTATGTTGAGCCAATTTTGAAAAGTGAACATCTTGCCCAATTCTTCCCGATGCTCATATAAACTCTCAAGAGATATAAAGTTTGTTGTAAATATAGTTGGCGTAGGCCCAAGGAACTCTCCTGTTCATGAACTTCCTCATTATAGCGACTAGTTGGTTGTTGTTGTAGATAAATGTTGTCACTTTCCTTTCTCTTTTAGCCAATTTTGCAACATACTTCTTCTTTCCAATATTTTCTAAGATGAGGTTAATGTAGTATGCGGCACATGGTGACTAGAAGGTCCAAAACGAATGTGGTCTCTTCTCCATTAACTTTTTTTTCTTGCCGCCTTGTACGATACTTCATTATTGATCATAATTTGCACAATATTTTTTCTTTGATCTTATCCACCATCCTATTCATAAGGCCAAAGATGTTATCTGCATTTTTTGTTGCCTTCGATGCATCAATCGATTTGTGGAATATTGTTCTCAAGTTGCAGTACATAATGAAATTGATTATGCTAAGTTTGGTTGGGCCAGTTCAACCATCGCACATAATAGTGCATCCTATGGCCTGCGATATAGGTCTATAGTTGACCATGTATGCCTTCCCATCCTGATAATCTGCACCTGTTCACTTTGCCTAATGTCACGAGCTGTGGGTGCCTTCACTCCTTCACTTGCCTCTGCTGCCACATTGATCACCACTTGCCAGTAAGGGGAGTTCGCAACATTTGGAGCTATGTTGCCATGTATGAATAACTTGGCTGTTGCCCTACCATGCTTTTCAACTGCAACTCTAGTTTACATTTGTTTGATCTTCTTTTGTTTTGTTGTCTCATTCCTAAATAAAATTGGATCATATAAGGTTCTCTCGGGCTCTGCAATATCATCTACATTGTCATCCATAGTGGGAGATCTTGAAGTCTCTTTTTGGCTAAAGGTAGGCCGCAAACCTCCAAACATACTCCCACTCTCATTCTAGCAACCCCCCCCCCCCCCGGCGGCAAAAAAAAAAAATAAAAATAAAAATAAAATCAACATCATGTACGGACTCCCTCCCCCAAACATATTTCAGTGCTTTTCATCTTCGTAGGCGGTGTGCACACTCTTACCTTGCCAATGTGACCTTTCGATTTGAATCCTTATCGAACTCACAATATTGTCATCACCAATGCCCATATAGTCAAGACCAAACAACTGTTGCTAGGCCTCATCAAGATCATCCTATTTTTCTTCAACACTATATATATATTTTTTTGCTTTGATTTTTGCAAATTTTGTTGCATCATAATTATTATTTCTTTTGGCATGTTTCTGCAACCTATCCCTTTTGATGTGCCAAATATTGCTTTACTCGGGTGATTCCTAAAGTTATTACTCAACTACAGTAGCTGTACTTCATCGCGTGAGTACCCCCACCCACCCCTTCACAATGGTTATTTTTTTCTCTCAGACAAATGCCTCGATTTGTCCCCCCTTCACAATGTTGCCATCCAATATCATCACTTTTTCATTGGGCTACCATATTTTCCAACTCATTAATCTAAAGTCTAAATAAATCAAGTTTTCCTGCTCAGCCAAATTATAAACATATAAACAAATAAATCAATTAAAAAGATTCATTTTTTTTCCTTCTAATTTCTGTTAATTCCAATATTCAACTGAAAATAAAAAAAAACTAAAAACATAGAAAGCCATTCAAAAACTAATTTAATGCATGTGATTGTATATGCAATCATTTACATGTATTCCAACCATAAACTATCGAATATTCAAATTTGAAGAAAAAACCTATTTTTGCTCTCTCTCCCTCTCTGTTTATTATTATTATTATTATTATTATAAATTTTCACTATTCATTCCAATATTCAACTGAAAAAAAATCATTTAAAATATATAGAAAGGCATTTAAACAACTAATTGAATGCATGTGATTGTATATGCAATAATGTACATGTAATCATGTATTCCAACCATAAACCATCAATTTCGAAAAAAAAAAAAAAACCCCATTTTTCCTAAAATTTTAAACTGTCACTATTCATTCTGGAAATAAAAAAATCAATTAAAAATATATGAAGGCATTCAAACAACTAATTTAATGCAGGTGATTATATATGCAATCATTGTACATGTATTTCAATCATTAAATCGTTGAATTCGAAAAAAAAAACCATTTTTTCCTAATTTTTTGAAAATGTCACGATTAATTCCAAATTTCCAATATTCAATCGAAACTAAAAAAAAATCTATTAAAAATATAGAAAGGCATTGATCTAATGCATGTGGTATATATGCAATCAATGTATGTGTATCATGGGGTGCCGTAAAGGCCTTTGCATAAAGGTAAAGGTGGCAACCGTTACATGTTACATGGGTGTAAAGGCTATAACATGAAAAATGACCTATAAAGGCCATTACAACCATTGTAATGGCCCGTTATGCTCCCCCGTAAAGGCAGTAATGGCTTAGAAATGGTCCATTATGGGGCCGATACAAGCTCTTTGGATTTTTTTTTTTTCAAAAAAAAAAAAGAAAAAGAAAATAAAGAGACCCATAACCAGTGTTCGAAATATCGGTATTGTGTTAGGTATCGCATTCTCGGGATAAGGATACGTATCGGTTATCGCATGGGATATATTGGTTGTATCGTGTAATGTATCGCTGTTGTTGGAAATATATGGGGAAACATTGGGAAATTGGTTGAATTTTTAAGTGAAACTTCGGTTATTGTTAAAAAAGACATCAGTACACTTATAAATCAAAATATTATAAAAAACAAGTACACATAATAGGTTTTCTTTGTATGGGGTCCTAATCTATGTGTTGTGTAATTGAATTAATGCAAGTATATTCAATGTCTATTCATATAATTTATAAATGTAAGAAGATGTCTGGAAACACAAGGGATACATTCAAAAGCAAAAGAAGAATCACTAGATTAGGTCACATGTTTGATTTGATGTTTGGACACAGATTGCAAACGATTTGCGAGAAATTAAGAAATTTAGATTTTTTTTCAATTTTCCGCAACTCGGCCCATCTCCTCCAAATCTTGAAATCGAAGCTCCCAATCCATGATTGTTCATGCAAAACATGAAAAATCATGGATTTGTAACAAATTTACACTAATTTAACATGATTTACAGAAAATAAAATGGTCGAAATTCGAAAATGCTCACTAGATCGAACATGTGAGATATATCGCACTACTTGTGCGTTTCATATCGCACTGGTGGGATACAAGATATATCGTGGGATATATCGGCCGATATCGTTGATATTTAAAACACCGCCCATAACAACTGCTATAACCCGTATTGTTAAAGGTAACAGTGGTGGCTGTTATGGCCACCATTACCGTTATGGAATGCCTTGACGTGTATTCCAACCATAAACCATCGATTTTGAAAAAAAAGAGCTCATTTTAACCTAATTTTTTGAAACTCACCATTCATTCCAATATTCAATCGAAATTAAAAAAAAATCAATTAAAAATTATAGGGAAGGCAGTTAAACAATCGATCTAATGCATGTGATTGTATATGCAATCATTGTACATGTATTCCAATTATGAACCATAGATTTCGGAAAAAAAATCCATTTTTCATATTTTTTTAAATTGTCACTATTCATTCTAATATTCAACTGAAATTAAAAAATTCAATTAAAAATATAAAAACACGTTCAAACAACTGATCATGTCTATGATGGGCAGGAATGATGGTAGGGTACCTAGATTTGGTGAGTGCGATCGGTACCGGTAATAACTGAGGCTTGTGAGCCACCCCCGCTGTGTGCTTGTTGCAATCATTATACATGTATTCCAACCCTAAACCATTGATTTTGAAAAAGAAAACCCATTTTTTCCTAATTTTTTTAAACTGTTACCATTCGTTTCAATGTTCAACCAAAAGTAAAACATTCAATTAAAAAAAATATAAAAACCACATTCAAACAATTGATCTAATACATGTGATTGTATATGTAAACATTCTACATGCTTTCAAGCAATGGCAAATCAAAATTGAAAAAATACCTTTTTGTTGTTGTTGTTGTTGTTGTTGTTGTTGTTGTTGTTGTTGTTGTTGTAAGAAACAACATATCTATGGAAAAAAACAATAAAAAAACAAATCGACCACAAATGTAGCAAGATATAGTCGATTTGGTGTTGTCATCTTCAATTTCATTGTTTCCAACAGGGCAACAACAAATCACAAAAAAAATGGACATCTACCACTCTCTCTCTCTCTCTCTCTCTTTCTTCTTCTTTTTTTCTTTCAATTTTCCCCAAAATGACCTACTTGAGCTTTGATATGTCCAAAATGGCCTAGATGTAGATATAGTTCTAAAACTGGATGCCTTGACTGAAAACTTTACTGCGTCAACTTGACTTGGTGTGATTTTGAGCCGAGTCAGATGTAAATTCACTGGCGAGTGTGACTCTGTTGAGACTCATCAAGTTGGTTAGAAAACTCAGTTGACTCAATTTGACTTGGCACGACTCAACCAAATTGGTTGTAAAGTCAATTGGTTCTTTTTAAGAAAAAAAATGCAAACAAGAAGTATTGAACTCGCAGATTCATTGCTGAAAGCCACATGTTCATAGGATGAGAGTAGCTGAAATGAGGATGTTGGGATGGATGAGTGGCAAGACAAGGATAGAATTAGAAATGAATGCATTCGTGGGAACTTGGGAGTAGCATCAATAGGTAAGGAGACTAGGGAAATTAGATTTAGATGGTTTGAACATGTGCAATGGACACCAAAAACCACACTGGTTAGTAGTTCATACAAGTTGAAGGCTCTAAAAGGGTAAGGGGGAAGGCCCAAAAGGACATGGTGGAGATAGTAAGAAAAAACCTGATGATCTGTGGCCTTGATAGAGTGAATTGATGGAAAAGGATTCATGTGGCTGTCCACAGTTAGTTGGGATAAAGATTAGATTATGATGGTGAGCCTCATTGCTGAAAGCCAGCGCATGCTAACGGCATATCAGATAATGCGGTTGTCTTCTTTTATATAATAATAATAATAATAATAATAATAATACTTTGCTGGTTTCAATTATTAATTTTTTATTTTCACCTCAATAAATACTTTAAATTTTATTTATTAAAATATTGAGTTGGGTCAAGTATAGATTCGATTGAGTCTTCAAGTTGACCTGACCCAACGCGGCATTGACTCGAGTTTTTGAACTATGCATGTAAAAGCAGTTGTGTTTGCAGTAGTCTTGAGTTTCATTTCTTCTATGGCAGGTTGCCCAAGCTCAGATCGAGCAAGCAAGCAACATGCAGCAGCGGCTTACGCGACCTCCCGGGGCCACCCCTACGACACCAAACCCACCGGCAGAAGCGGCAGCTACAGCAGGACCCACCCCACGTACAAATCAAACGACAGGCACCCCTCAACCTCCACCGCCCCAGCCCTTGACATCGATAATCCAAACAACGAACACCCCTTACCCTCCCCCGCCCCAACCTGTGACAGCTTTTGCCAATGCGAAAACCGCCTCTGAAGAAGATCACAAGAAAGCGGCTGCGGCAGTCGCCGCCAAGCTCGCTGCCTCGACATCGTCCGCCCAGATGCTGAGCTCTATCTTCTCATCTCTGGCTGCTGAAGAAGCTGCTGCCTCCAAGAACACCCTGAATGTGAGCAGCTTCACTACCACACCGCCCATTTTCCCACCGGAAAAGCGGCCCAAGCTTGAGAAACCGATGTCGGTCTCCGAAATGGGCAATACCTACTTCGGGCACATGCAGCAGCAACAGCTGTCCACTCTCCCGCTTATGCCTGCCCAAACTCCCACCACAAGTATGCAGCCCATGACCCAAACCAACCAGCCACAAACACCATTTCCGCCGCCTCCCCCACCTCTACCACCACCCCCATTGCCAGTGCAGCAGTATGTACAATCTAATGGAGTGATGGCAGGGACGGGGCCATTTGGATATGGAGGCAGTGGCCTACCCCCGCCACCACCACCTCCCAACCACATGCTCATGAGCTTAGCAAGGCCCGGCACTCAGCAGCAGCCCCAACAACATTCAATCACAACAGGATATTACCAATCGCCGGGGATGGGATTCTATGGGCAAAGCCATCAGCCGAGCACACCGTCGGTTCCTCGGCCATGAGCTGTCTGATTGAGGATTTCCTGACCGACCGAGGGGCTTTTGTAGGGCCCAGCATGTCTTAATATGTAAATTAACAGCTCTTTTTTTTCCTCCTCCAGTAACTTAGCATTTTCGTTGTTTAGGTAGTTACTGATAAGGAAAAATCAGATCGACCCCACTGCACTGGGCGGGCCCCACTGGGTCTTGGATGATTCGTCCAATGGGGCGAGGTTTTAACAGAATGGCCACGGTCAGCCCGCCATAACTAGTGTATTTTTCATCTTTCATGTACACTCAGCTTTATGTTGAAATTGCTGATGTGGGGATGTTTATAGCTAGATTTCTGCCTTGTTGCAGGTGCAACCTTTGAATCCCTCAAATGCTTAGATTTTTCAGGCCTTCTATGAACATGTAGAGATCCGTGGAAGTTTTGGGGCCATGGCCCATTGGTCGGATGGGTTTTGCTTTACCACAAATGTTGATTGTGTTTGATTTTTTATCTGGTGATTTGCAGCTCTGCATGGGTGTATTACAGGTGTTTTCCCCTGTTAGCAAGCGAGAATAAACCGTATATGAGACGTGCAAGAATAAACCGTCCATGAGACGCGCAATGTGATTGGGTGCACCCATTGTTGAATTGTCTCCAATATTATTGAAATATTTTCAATATTAGCATTATCTCCAGCCTTGGCGATACCGATAACACCATTTGCGATATCGATAACACTGGTAGTGTTAGAAATTCCAAGCATCAACAGTGTATTGCTAAGTACTGCCAACAAATTGATATTGCGGATATTTTCAATTTTGTAAATCCCAGGTGTCACTTATATTGCTTAAGTATTCATATCGTCAATGTGTTGCCAAAATTTTTTGCAGTGTAAATTATAGGTGATTCTTGTATCACAAGTGCATCGGTGATATTTCAATAATATCGGCAATGTAGAGATATCACAAAAAATTTATTTATTTCAAAAAAAATCTATTTCAAAATTTTTAAGTAGTTTTCAATTAGTTGTTGCTAATATTGATATCAAGACCACAATCTTTTGTTTCCTTTCCCGTTGTTGATAATTTCTTTGCAAAATATCACGAGTTGTTGATATTCTGTAATATTAATGGATGTTTGGATGGATGATTGGATGGTTAAATGGGATGGATGGGATGGTTATATTGTTTCTTACAACAACACATGCTTTTAAGCTCCCATTAAATGGTAACTTATTGTTTATACGTTCTTTTTGCAAATTTTTTATTTCCAAATATGCAAATGTGTATTTTAGGCTTTAGCATCTCTTGAAGTATCATTTAAAATTCTACTGATTTTTCCATGTTTTCTTCTATTTCTGATTATCAGCGATATTAATATTGCTTGTGGATCCCAAACCAGCGAAACTTATAGCCATACCGATACTTCAAACACTGCCACCCAAGTGCATCTGCATGATTTCAAATATTACATCTGGTGGGCCATCGTCCTACTCCGACACATAGCTGTCTGGTTGACAGTAGCTTGATGTCTTAAACCCATTAAACAGAACACTGATCAGATGGTTAGGACCTATGATCAAAGTCTGATTTTTATGCTATTTCATCAACGGTCATGATCATGCTGAAATCTAGCAATTCAAGGTTCTGATTTCTTCAAGTACAATATTCTCGTTGCCCAGGTGCACGGACGAGCTGGTCGGCATTCACACCAGCTATTTTCACTGTCCATTACGTTCAAGTGTAAAGATCATATTAGTTGGATGGTCCTAGACATCCGTGACTGTAGATATCCCCTGCGAACAATCCTGTCCATCCATTTTTGCATGCTAAACTATCGAACCGTTTGGATAATCCTATCAGCGTGAATTTTCAAGGCAGCCCATGAAGAGTGGACTGTACGGTCATAATGGACGACTTAGATATATGATATGGATGCAACTAATACAAAAAGGAAACAAAAGTGCTTGGGAAGGTTGGCCCACTCATAGTGCAGACCACACGTGACTGGAACCCATAGTCCAGTGATCCAGATCTTTGGCACATGGACCATGCGTAAATATCAGCCGTTGGAAGATCTGACACAGCAGACTGAAAGGTTAACATTGTCCCATACAGGATGTTTTTGGGGTGGGGTCCATCCACGAGGCCCAAAAGACCAACGGTCTAGGTTCACTGAGCCATTACGAACTGAGAAATGCGATTGTGCAGATGGTTGGGTCGAGGATCAAAGATTCCTCCATGAACAAGAGGATATGTTTATGATTGTATATCACGTGGGATCAGGGTACAGCACGTGATGACATTTGTGGTGGCATGTGTATTAGCTGACTTGTACTCCCATATGGACTCTATTAAATGAAATAATAGGCTTTTTTTTTTTTTTAAAAAAAAAAAAAGAAAAAAAGAAAGAAAAAAGAAGAAGAAAACAATCATCTTTCTTTTTCTTATTTATTTATTTATTTATTTTTACTTTATCATTGCTAAAACCATACTTGAATTTTTGGTAGGTGATCCACCAAAAAAGTGTATGTGATTATTTAAGAAGAAAAGAAATAAAAGATACAGTAGAACATGGACTTTTATTACGTGGGTGTAATAGATACTTAGTAGCATGAGACAAGAGTACCCATCAAGTGAAGTAGGTGGACCACCTAATCTCACATGCATAAGAAAAGGTGCCCACATGAACTTTGACTTAGTTATAAAGGTCTAAGTTAGAAAAGGAGAAGGTGACAGTCTCACATGCATGAGGTAGAGGTGCCCACATGATCTTTGACTAGTTATAAAGGTCTAAGTTAGAGAAGGAGGTGGTGTCATTTCTCCATGTACATCTAATGGCCCACCTGAATCATTTAAGAGCATGTGGACAACTTTTATTTTCTTACATGTATGTAAAATTAGCAAAATTTTGATACGTGGGTAGTCTTCGAAAGCGTAAATGGGCCATGTTTGGATGCATTATTGAATTGAATTCCAATCATTAATTAGTTCAATTAAGAGAAAATATATTCAAGTAGTCTCAAATTGCATTGACGGTCTTTTTGATCCAACTTGAAGTAATTGCGATTCGGGCCAATTTCCTCAATTTGAATAATTGGCTAATTGCAATTTGGTCATTTTCCTTACTATCAAACTAATTATTGCAATTCAATTCAATAGCACATCCAAACACACTCGAAGTTACATGTGATTATGCGCGATCTTGCCCTTTTTGAAAGCCGACGCACCAGAATGTGAATAGCGTCCTAATACACACATCTGATGGGCCACGCCATGGATGAGGATGATCAAAGCCAATATCAGAATATCTTAGACATCCATTTATTTGTTGCAATTCTCTATTAAGAGTATATTGGTAGACCACTGAACAAAGGGTTAGGAAGTTCAAATCTGGGAGACTTTTGGCGCATTGCCCATTCACAGCGGGGCCCATCAGATCAAATGGTTGGGATCACTAATCCATGGGTCCCCACTTGGATGAATTGGCACATCTCCACATATTCACGTTATTATGTATCATCAAGACCTTGTAATTCCTCTCTTTTTTTTCTCTAAAATAAAAAAAACCCTTTGATTTGGACCACCAAAACTGCACCAATGAAAACAGGAATCACTTAGGATGGGTTGCCCCAAATATCATGATTAAATCAGTCAAATTCAGTGCAAAATTTTATCATATTTCAGTAATTTGGTGCAGCCAAACACACCAAAAATCCCATGAGGAAGAATAAGAATAAAAGGACATGCACCATATACAATGAGATAAATGCAATGTAGCCAAATTACAGGGCACTACCTGCTAATTTGCTCCATTTGCTTTTTATGGTGCAACATCTCCTCCAATTGATTCAAGACATTGGGGTCCACTCATCAGGTGGGTCACACCAATGAAAACAACAGACAATCACCCAAAAACCTCCTAATTCACATTGTTGCTCATATGATGGTTGGATCTACTTAATTTTTGGAGTATCCTACTTTCATTGTTTTGAACCTTTTTAAATAGGTTGGATTTTATACATACATCAAAGTGGGCCCCATGCAAAAAATGTTGTAGAACTAGCTTAATCACTTTCTAAAATCAAAGCAAATATCAAAAATAACTCTTTTATACAATAGAGGGTATAAATACATTCTCTCTCTCTCTCTCTCTCTCTCTCTCTCTCTCTCTCTCTCTCGTTTTCCACCTTAGATCACAAGAACTAAAACAAAAAGAGAAAACCCAATTTCCCA
Organism: Magnolia sinica; assembly: GCF_029962835.1. NCBI lineage: Eukaryota > Viridiplantae > Streptophyta > Magnoliopsida > Magnoliales > Magnoliaceae > Magnolia > Magnolia sinica. The sequence continues at coordinate 1,454,065 of NC_080587.1, forward strand.
AATCAAGAAAAAAATCTAAAAAATGTAGAAAAAAAAAGGAAAAACTCACTACAAAATTATAGAAAGAGATGCTCTCTTTCATGTTAAATAACACTGATTAATGGTGCTGATGGTAATTACTAATTTTGCGTTGGATTTGATGCGCTCGGCGGCGCCTTTCGTAAGCTCGGTTCGATGGCTTTCTGGGGCTCCGACGGTGTCGCTGCTGCAGATGTTGGTGGCGATTTCTTGAGGTTTGTGGCCAATGTAGCCATAGAAAATAACATTCTCCTATGTTGGTTTCTCTCCCTGGGTGTATTTCTTTCATGGGATAGAGATGATAGAGAGCATATGAGAATTTGAACGAGAATTAATGAAAATAGAGCAGCTAAGGCTTTGGAATTGGATTTCATGGTGTTTGGATGGGAATGCAATAGAGAAATATTGTGAAATGATGGAATTTGGAGTGGGACTTATATGAGATCTTGGATGGGAATGCAATAGAGAAATATTGTGAAAAGATGGAATTGGAGTGGGACTTATATGAGATCTTGGAGTGTTTATTTAGTAATGTAATCATGGTTTATATATTGTTTGTAGCCGTTTGAGAGAGAGAGAGAGAGAGAGAGAGAGAGAGAGATTGGCCCAGTTCTGTCAGAAGACAGTACAAGTTATTGATCCTGACCGTTCATTAGGTTCACCACACATTTCATTGGCCACCATGCAAAAAAATCACACGGATCCGACGGTTCCAATAATCTAAGCAATAGCATAAACAATGGATGGTCAGGATCATTTATAACAATTTGAACCGTCTATTTGTTCGGCCCATCATGGATTGCTTATGGATTGATCGATTGAGCTGTCCAAGTCGCCTAATGCAACTTAAAGATCTGGAACATTTCTTTAAAAAATCTGCATGTGTGAGTAAACTAACCTTAGGAATGGCATCAGCATTGTGAGAAATTACAACCATGCCACCATCTTTCCAAAGGGGGAAGGATCCTATCAATTCCCATCTCCGACTCCAGACTTTCATCTTACACGTGCGAGATCCGACCCGTTCATCTGTGTTGGGAGTACATGGATTTCCCTTACCCCAAAAATCACAACCTTAACATGTTCCAATACTCCCAGAGCACCAAAGTTATGATGCCCCTTTTTAATTGCCAGACTTGCATAGTCCAATCAATAGATCTGAACTGTCCATTTGGTGCAGCATAATTTCATGGCATACCATGTAAAAATCATACCAATCAGACAATTCTAATAATCTGATTCATGGCTTATGAAACCGATGGTCGAGATCACACACATATAAGATCAAATAATCCAATCCATGTGATTTTTTTTATTGCCAACATGAAATATGCATTGCACCTAATGGATGGTCCAGATTGATTGATTAGACTATCCAAAGTGCTGAAATGCTAGTAGGAGTATTCTAGCTTGTAAGCTATTAAAAGCACTGGATCATTTCTCAAATTTCTAATATATTGGAAATAGCTGATCATGTGATGTTGATTTGACTATTCTACATCACTAACTTCATTGCACTCCTAATGGATTAAAATATAATCTGAGTCATGTGATCAGGCACGTGATATCAGATGGGCCACCTTGTTCATTTGTACTTGCTGTTTTATCTAATCTCTAGTGCCTCTAAATTTAGATGGTTGAGCTAACTTTAGTTGGGTTAGCTAACTTTCCAGTGCATTAATAGCCAATCACCCTTTTTTAACTATACTGAGTCACACTTGAACTCGGTCATGACTCGGCGAGACTGAGTCGAGTCGAGTTGGGTGGCTCTGGTTGAGTATTTTTTGAGCCTTGAATGCCAGTCTTGGTGAGTGAAGCTGAGTTTTTGTTAGATCAATGGTCATGAGGCCCACTTGATCAAGCTATTTATGGTGGATGATGATTAGGTCTTCTGGCTGAGGGGCCAGCATGATGTATGGATTTAATCCACACTATCCATCTATTTTGCCATGTCATTTTAGTTTAAAGTAAATTTTTTGCAACGAATCGTCGCTAAAAGTCTCTTTTAGCGATGAAAAAAAATTCGTCGCTAAAAACCCCTTTTCTTGTAGTGGTCGCATCGTTACGACAGCTGCTTACTGTGGTGTGGTCTGCTTGAGCCTTGGAACTACCTCATTTTTGGGCTTATACCTTAAAATGGTATCTCAAAATGGTTGGACGTACGGTGTGGATAAAACCCACACCCCATGGCGGCCTGGTGGAGATCTCCGGTAATCCTCCACATTGGCTTGTTAATTAAACTTCTAATAAGTTTAATTTAATTTTATTATTTGTTTTGTAAAATTGTTTTTCAATTATTAAAATTGAGAAGACTATCATATGGTGACATTTGTGTTTGGTATACATGGAAGTTGTATTTGCACTTAAGGAGATCTTCTTTTGGCGTTATGCATTCTGTTATTAATGCAATAGAAAAGACCCTTACGTATGCTTTTAAGGGGTGAATCGTTGCATGCCACTTGGCCACATCTAGCGTGGTCATTTAATGAGGTAGTGTACTTGGCAAGACTATAAAAGACTTGTTAAGAGAATGGATTTAATCATCTATTTGACTATAATATTCTCGGTGAAGTCGTATCTCACAGTCCTTCTAAAATAGGAGATTTTTTTTAGAAACGTTCAGAAAGCCAGTAACGCTCGAGAAGGTTCTGAATATCAGGAGATCAGATCAATGTCTAAATCAATCTAGCTTTGGTTCAGACCTAAGTCAAGAGAGATAGACGCATTGGCTCGATTAGGTTTCCTTCTCCGAACATCAATCGAAAAAAAAGAAGAAGAAGAAGAGATTGAATATCCTATTGATGCATCGTGGTTCAATTAAATCAAGAAAATAAGAGAACTGGATCTGATTTGGTATAATAATAAATCAATATCAGGTGTCAAATCCTACCATCACTTCAAACCATCACCTTATGGATGGTTAAATACAAGAGGTGGTGTGATTTGAACTGCCCGATACCTCAAGTAGAGGAGGTGGGTCTTTAGACGAATAGTCCTTATCTTGGCCTGGTTGCCTTCAGCAGAGGAATTTTTGTGGTCCCATGCCTGATCTTTAGTGGGCCACGAAGGTTTCTATGAAAGATCAACTACAAGAATAAAATCCAAGAAGCTAGCAAATTTGGATTTGGCTAAAGTCATTTCTTTTCAATGCATACTGACATTTTCGAATCAATCAATGAAATTTCCATATCTAGGGATTAGAATTGCAATGTGAGTGTGAATGATCTATAAGCAGCAAGGAAGTTGAGCGATCAGTTTTATAGTCTCAATAAGTTATAAAAGGAGCACACGAAGAAGAGCTCGAGGCCCCATGCCAAACACATCTATCTTCTTTATATTTATCTTAATGTATCCTACTTCTATCATAAATAACTACTGCATAGTAACTCTTGCTATAGTGCTTTAAGAGTAGAGTAAATATCCTCAACCTTAAGTTGTAAGATTATGATTAATTAAGTTTTGATTTGGCTGATCACGCCAATCCGATCACATCCTGCTAACCACCCGCCTCGATTTTTTGTTCTGATAGATTTATCGGGTATTTACCTTTCCTTTTCATTTATTCCTTTGGTTGATTATTACTCCATCGATCGTAATGGCAATGCATTTAAATGTTAATAAAATCAACATTGTTTAGCCTTATTTTATTTATTCATACATTCTTGTTTATTTAAGAAATATACAAACCTAAATACTAGTGGCCAAAAAAAAATAAAAATGAAGTATGTAGACTCACGTCTATTGTCCCAAAGCAAAAAGAATTTATTTAAAGGGCTAACCCCTACACTTTCACAAATCAATTGAATGGAGCATAAATCGATGTTTGAGAGGATAACTGAATATTATGTTTAATTTTCAATCTGCCCATCTCATGGGGAAATACGAGCATTTCAATCAAATCTTTGAGTTGAATAAAATCTGGCATGCCCGATCATCTTATCTATACATGAAAAACTAATATGAGCTGTCGCTTACACATTTGGCCTTGTGTGATTGAATTGGCACTAACATGGATTATTGTTTCCTAAATTAGATAGTCATTTTGGCTTGGAAGAGATTATGATCCCTATAAAAGGGAAGAGATGATGTTCCAGACCTCTCTTCATTTGATAATATTCAACAATCCCAACCCCTGAAAAAATTAAATTAACAAAGTTTCATTGAGTTGAGTTGAATCAACCGAGTATTGAAATTGGACCGAGTTTTCCCGACTCGATGTTTGTGTGAAATCAGTATGTGGATTGGCTCACATCCAGCAGTTGATCTAAAACTTGTTAATTTGACTCAGAACACACTGAGTCGACTCAGTTCCGAGTCAAACCAGCGTGATACATTTCAAGTTCCAAAAACGTGTGGAATGTAGGACATTGATTTCTACACTCTCTAGGGTTCCACTTTGACTATAATGTGATATTTTCACCTTTTGTTTTTTCCAAGATCCAAACATGGTTAGAATATAGGACATGGATTTCTGCAATTTGGATATTTTTATGTCGTGGACTCCTATGCTAGTTCACCACCATTGTGAAAGAAATGGTGGTGACCTTTCAACCGTACACACATGCTTGCACCACAATCCAGACCATTCAAACCGCTGACCCCAATTGTGTATAGAGCATAAGCCGAAAATTACACTGAGAAGACGATTGGAACCATCTGATTTTGCCTTTGGAATTTGGATCCACTCATATTTATTTAACTTCTAACCATCCATTTGGTAACCATCAATTGAATGGTCTGGCTTGCTCTATCGGTATAATTTTAGAGATATAGTCCAACTGAGCCACAATTTGGACGGTTTGGATGGCCATGCATGAGTGTTGCATGCAAGGAGGATGAGTCACCACTGTTTTCAACATAGTGGTGAACTATCATTGAAGTGTAACCCTATTTTTGTAAGAAACTCACATCAGCCATCTTTGGAGAAGATTACAGAAAGGAAACTTCCCTCAAAAATACTGACCTGACCTCTATATTCTATTTTAACTCATTTGTACGACCATGTGCATTTTCCACTGTTTCTTAAGTGGCGGTGACTCATCCACCGTACACGTGGCATAAATGCACCTAAATCTAGCCACCCAAATCATGGACCATCCCAAGAATCACAATGATCAGACAATCCTAACCACCCAAATGAAGTGGCCGTCAAATCCATGGTTTTAAAGAAACAGCTAACATCAGAAGGTTAATACCGTTGGATCAGTGCGATCTTCGGCCTACGCTACATCCACAATGTGGCCCACAATTTGAACGGTCTGGATGGACACATATCTCTCCCCTGTGTACAGTAGAGCAGTAAAAATTATAGACTAGAATACAAATATTGCATGAGCTGATCTTGCATTTGTTCTTCTGTAAAGCTGGGCTGAGTAAGGATTTTGGACTGTTGTTTTGGACTTCTTTTCATAGTACTCAGATTCAGAAAACAATGGGAGAAATGGGCCATTTTTTTAATCTTATGCGCCGTCCGATCGACGACGAAAATGTCAATAGAATATCAAACAAAACTAAGAATTTTAATAGCCTTTACATGCTGTCAATATCTACAGATTGGAAAAGATTCCTCGGCATCTCGTTTTGCACGTTGGGCTAGATTTGCCAGATGAAGCTATGTAATTATCTCGACAGCTTGCTACGACTTCGATTTTCTTAGTCAATGAAGTTCAGCTGTATCCATGCACCAATGTCGGGTGCACGCTTAGTTCTGATATTAATACAACGTATTCAGACATTTCGCCGCTTGAATTTTGTAGAAAATAAACAGCTTTATTTAATCCATCGGCATTATGATATGTTCATGTGTCTGTAATTTGAATTAGAAATACTGATTTTGTACTCATACTAACATACATTGTGGTGTGTTAAAAAAAAAAAAAAACATACATTGCCTTGGAGTTCCTGTGTTCATGTACTCGTACATGTATTGCATCTGTGTTTAGGCAAGATCGAGAAAATGCCGTCCTGCAGTGTTTAAGCTGCATTTGGGTGCGGTTGGATTGCAATAATTTGATGGGTGAGGCGGAAATGATCGGATTGAAACTACTACAACATTCATATAGAGGGAGATATTTATTGTTACAGGATATATTCGGATTATAGCTGTTGGATTGGAGGTCATGATTGATAATCCAAACCGTTGATTTGAAGAGATGCACAACTGAATGTTATGAACTGGAGAATCCCAAGAGGATATTTTGGGATAGCCAAATTTTTGCTATTTCTTTAGATTAAGATACTTGTAAAAAACATGTAAATAATTATAGAGAATGTTAGAAGCATGTAGAGCAAGGTTGAGATCTCTGAAAATTCTTATAGGTTCTTGAGTAGGATCTTGCCATGAAGATTGTATATAATTACTTAAAAGAGTTTTAGAGTATTGTTAAACAGCTGCATGGTGCTAATTTTAAGAGCTTATGAGAAGCTACAATAAGAAAAAAAAAATGGAAAGAAAAATGTAAGAGAGAAACAATGTGACAGAGAGAGGAAAAAGAGATAACAATAACATAAGATGCTTAGGGTGTATTGAAACCCTAATTCTCTACTCTTACAATAGTAAAATCATAGATGGGCCCATGGACATCATTACATGGACTTGCGCCCAATTAGCCTTTTTCAACACTTCCCCTTAAAATGGAGCATTCTAATGAGACCCAGCTTGGAACAAGGGCTAACATAATTAAACTTAATAAAGAAAGAAATTCTTCTCTACCTAGTATCCTAGCCACTAGATGGGCACTGGATACATCATCCTCGCCATTCATGTAAAGTAGCCAAAGGTTCTTAACTCTGTATAAGGTCTCCTCATTTAGGAAGCAGAAGTTGTAAGCTTGAGTTCTATGGTGCAAAAAAGTTATCTTTCCTCCAAGTTCTCCTCTTCCAAATAGCTTAGCTATGGGGAAGTACTAAGGTTGTGATGTGATGGTGCTACCTTGAAAATCTTCAATGTTGGAAGATTCTGTACTTTCAATCAATAATAACACTTAAGGATATGGTCCATATTCAAAGGAAAAGGGTTAAATGATCAAAGAGTTGAAATATTTCAATATAAGATTCTCTCTGGTATATTTATTTATCCACCATCTACAGTGCGACCCATCATATGAACGTTTGGATCATCGATACATGATCCTAGATCCAACGGCAATAGTCCCAATGATTTCTATAACAAAATGTCATGATGCATTGGATGGAACCTCTTTCGCAATTTCCCGCTGATTAACCAAAAAATCATAATTCAATTCACTACTGCGCATCCAAACGCATCCTTAAACACCAATTCTGCAATGCTTGCTTAAAATTTCATAAGTAAATCACAACAGCGAAAACAGCGAAAATTACATGCACAAGTACACATCTGATCAAACAAACAACCAGATCGATTTGGCATAATTTCACCCAATTCCCCCATTTTCTAACAAAATGGATTCATTATCCTTTGATGAAACATCACAGAAACCAAAAGATCTCACGAAACAGCCAATGAGCTGTTCATGAATTACATCATCGGTCGGAAGCAACCCTCCCGTCTCCTTTCTCAAAGATGTAACTCCTTTATCGGCAATCCCGCAAGGCACGATATGCTTGAAATAGTTAAGATCTGGGTCGATATTAAAAGCCAACCCATGTGACGTGATCCCCGACGAAATCCGGACGCCAATGGCTCCGATCTTCTGGTCCCCGACCCACACCCCCGTCTGGCCATCTTTCCCTGCATGAGCTTGCACACTGTACTGCAATGCCAATTCGATCATTGTTTGCTCAAGATTTTCAACATACTTGCGTGCTCCAAAGCCGATGTTTCGGAGAGATATGATGGGATATAGAATGGCTTGACGTGGGCCGTGAAATGTTATGTCGCCCCCTCTTTCTGTGTAGTGAAGCTCTGCTCCCATGGTTAGGAGGTCGGCTTCGGGAACTAGTAAGTTGTGATATGTCCGCCTTTTTCCGAGTGTATAAGTGGGTGGATGTTGTAAGGACAAAAGGGTGTCTGGAATCTTATTCGATTTTCTTGCAGAGACGAGCCTCTCCTGAAGCTTCAGTGCGTCCGAGTAGTTGACGATGCCGAGCTTCCAGACCTCAAGACTCCTCCGTAGTCTCATTCCCTGTAAATCATAACATAGTTAACCTTCGATTTGTTGGTTTACACCATCACATGGCTATCAATTAATTCAAAAATGCATATTTTTTTTCACTATCACTTCATAATTTTGAAAATTTTCCATAACATGATTATTGAAAATGCATTTTTTCATAACATGGTTATCCTTCGAGTTGCTGGTTTATAGCATCACATGGCTATTAATTAATTCAAAATGCATTTTTTTTTTTCATAAACACTTCAAAATTTTTGAAAATTTTCCATAACTTGGTTGTTGAAAATGCATTTTTTCATTACATGGTTATCCTGAAAGTCATCGGTTTATACCATCAAATGGCTATCAATTACTTCAACATTCATTTTTTTTTCATTAACACTTCTAAAATTTCAAAAAAATAAAAAAAAATCATATTTGCAACTATGGCTTATATTTGAAAGCCTTGAACTAAGATTAGAAATGCTAAAAGGTGATTTCCAGGAGGAGATCGTAGATGCAGTTAGTGGGCAATGTGCCAAGTTCACACAAGCGTGGGAGATCTTGGGCATTACTCAGTTGGGGAAGCCGACGACAATTCCTGGTCCCCTCCATATGAGCGGACCAACCTGATTCTTCAGTCCATGCATGCTCACCGTGTGCCCCTCTTCATGGAATGGATCTTACACATGGATGCCATAGGTATTACGTAACAGTATCAATAGCTGATAAGATAGGGGTTGTATCGGCCGATATAGCACTTGTGAAGATCACAACCTACCAAACTAATAAAACTTTCAGTGCCTTTGAAAAGATAAAAAGCCATTTGCATTTTCAGCTTTATGTTTCTGGGGGCATCATTGTGGGCGGTGATTCAATCAATGTAATTAATTAGGCAAAAAATGTGGAAGCTGAGCTGTGGGAGTGATGCTTAGTTTTCAATGAAATCAGATCTCTAGCCTCTTGGCTAACATTTCATCTCACGCATAGTAAGAGAGGCTAACTCTATTGCCAATCCGTTGGTAAAAGAGGGTGTCAGCCATCGGGTTGTTTGTATTGGTAATTCGTTTCCCTTCTATAATGCTTCAGGTAGGGGTTCAACTCCGAGCAGGTTGGGTCGGGTTGAGGGTCAATCCAAGATCAACTCGACCTCAAGAAAACCCAACCTGCAACCCAACCCGAATTCTAACCCAAGTTGCCCAACCTGAACCTAACCCAAATTCCTCTATACCCAACCCAACCTGTGCAGATCTGACCGAAATACATGTGATTATTCTGGAACCACCCTAACCCAACCTGAATTTGCTCATCCCGAACCCAACCAATTACAAATTGGGTTGGCATTTTCCAACCCCAACCCAACCTGAGGACCTTCACAACCCGACTCAACCCAACCTGAACTCGAGTTAGTTCAATTGGGTTTGGATTGACCTAAACCCAAGTTGCAGCCTTGGCTTCAGCTTTAAGGGGGGGTTTGGTTGCATCAAATATCACAAAATTTCATGATATTTTGCACCAAATTAGACTGATCAATAATGAACTATCATGAATTTTCATGATATTATGTGCAACCAAATGTACCCTAAATAAAATTCTGGCTACCTCAAAAAGAAAGGAAAGCAAGAAAGACTAGAAAACATTCCAACTCTACCAGCTAAATAACAGAGACAGTAGTAGTTTCAACTTTTCACAATATTCGAATGTACTGAAGTTTTTCTACTTTATTGCATTATATGATGTGCAACCTGCATCTTTGCACAACATGCACGATTTTCAATTCTGACAAGTGGCCCCCCAGTCAGCAATCCAGACAATTGGTCATTTGAGTCCCAACTGTAGATGTAGCATGCCCAAAAATCTCAGGGTGGAAGATCCCACAGGCCAAATCAGGACCTTTTTGGTTGAATGTGGATCATTGTTGCATCCTCTTCTTGTCTGTCTCTCTGTAGGCGAAAAAAATCAAAAGGTTAAGATTGTCCCATCAAGAAGATTTTTTGAGGCACAGTCCATACTCGATGTGATTCAATAAACCATTGCTGAACTACAGGCCCGACCTGTCAGAATTGAAAAACTTGTGTATATTGTGCAAAATGCAGGCTATGTATCATACATTTCCTCTCTACTTCATCCATAGAACCTTTACTGTTTACCTTTGCATTTAAGTTTTGATAAAATTTCAATGAAAAAAGAGCCCATCAAGAAGTTATTGATATGTTTTTGTGGTCTGTGGCCTTTATGTAGAGTTGAGGTGACCAAACCGTGGTAGAATATCGCTCATCAGAGGCCGATGAAATGCACATGAGGGGAGATTGAACAGGTGATTTGCAGCACACAAACTGATGTGACACAAGTGGGAGAGACCCAGGCCACCCATCAGGTGCGCCACACATGTAAATGAACATGATGGTCATACCTTTCTAACTGCTGACTTTTCTCATGCATCTGTGACCCCCCTGATGCATGGACCAGCCTGATTTTCTGGCCAGGGATGGTCGAAGTGACAGCACTTGATGGGTGGCCTGGATCTCATATCATTTGCCACATCTATACGTGCCGCTAATTGCCTCTTCAATCCCCCGTGTGAATCACCCTAGCAATATTTCTCTAAATGAGTATTCTCTTCAAATCTAGATTAGGACAATACTTTCAGTCTTTTGTTTCAAGGAAATAAGGGGATGCAAGCTCAGGCAGCGAAAGGAAATTGCGATACATCAAGAGAATGCAACAGGAGAATAGTTTTCGTAACTAAAAACATAACAGTGGCAGTTGAATCCTTAATACGCACAAGCAAATGATGGAAAAAGAAGGAAGACTAATATATTCTTATAGACTTAAAACAATGAAATGAAATAAAATAATATAACATGATATGCATACTTACAATGCCCATATACAAAGATGGATATGGATATAGACATGCACATGGCAGTGGGCATACAACTATGCATTTTAAAAAATATAGGAGACGGATGCAGATGAGGGTATGGTCCACTACCACAACAAATGGCCGGACCTTTTAGCCAACAATGAACCTAATGCAATGGGTTGCTATTTAAAAACCAATACTCTAAGCATATAAAGAGCATCTGAGTATCCCAAAATGTTTAAAAACCAATACTAAGGGCATATTTGGGTGCCACTTAAAAATGAGGTCATCTCAGTTTAGTTAACATCAATCACATATTAGAGATCATAGTTTATATAAATGGTTGGTTATATTTTTAATCCCTATAAAAAAGAATTGATCAGTAATACATAATTACTATTAAATAAAATGAGATGAACTCATTTTTAAGGGGCACCCAAACAGGCCCTAAGCACATACAAGCATCTGAACAGCCCAAAGGCATACCCTTCAACAAAGATCATCGACAAGTCAGATCCAATGAGAATTTGGTAACTAGAAGGGGAGTTATCAGCAGTGGTTTCTTGAAACTGTTACCATGTATCAAGAAAAGTTGTGAAGGTAGCATTGAACTGGCCATGTAAATTAACATTTTAAAAAAAAAAAATCTCAGGATTGTCCCGTACCGTGCAAGCTACATGAGCATGAGTTTTAGCTGGTGGTTTGGTATTGGATACTTGGGTAGGGAAGAGGATCTCTGGAGGAAGCAGAGTGCTTCTTCTTTTTTGGAAGGTCAGAAACAGGATGCTTGATGTTGAAATCAAGCTACTCTACAGTTTTTATAGTCAACAAGGTATTTGTCAGACAAGAGGTCATGGGAATATCTGTGTTGAAACCAGGGTGGCAATGGGCAAGGCAACCCAGCCCTATAGGGCAATGCATAGCCCCTAAACTTTGAATGAGGGCTGGGCCCAAGCTTGAAATATAGGCCGGATCGCCTATGCCAACGATGAATGGCCCAGCCCACCCTTTTGACTGGTCTAATCATCAAGTAGGCTACTGTTATGCATAAAATATGATGGTTTCAAGACACTTGTTAGTGGTTCCCATTCCACAGATGTGTGGTTTGAAGACACTCATTTGATCCAAGTTCATAATTCAATGATCCAAACTGTTTATATAATGGGGGCTCACTGTGGATGGAGGATACGACAATAAAAAAATAATCTTTGATTGGATTATTTCAAACCTTGATCATTTCACAACTTTTGTTGTTGGCAGGGATTAAGGTACTAGGGCCGGGTAGGCCCAACCCCTGCCATTGCCACCACTAGTGTTCGAAATATTGGTATCGCATTACGTATCACATCTTTGGGATACAAATACGTATTGGTTATCGCATGGGATATATTGTTTGCATCGGGTAATTTCTCGCAATTTATGGGAAACATGGGGAAACATAGGGAAAATGGTTGAATTTTTCAATGAAACTTCAGGGATTATTAATACACACTTTTAAATCATAACATCTCAAAAAAGAAGTGCAAATAGTAGGTTTCCTTTATATAAGGTCCTAAGCTATGCGTTGTTAGACTGAACTAATGCAACTATATTTAAATTGAATGCATAACATTTAGAGTGTATGTGATGATCATTTCATCAAAACACTCCTAAATACTTCAAAAATAGTCTCAATTGACAATTGGTTGAAGGAAAATTTCGAAGAAAAAATTAATATTTTAATATTTTTTAATTAAAATGACTTTTATTTTCCGAAAATTGACAAGGATTTAACTACTCAGTAGATTAGCCCTCATACATTCTTGATTTCATGTTTGGAGTGCAACATTGCAAGCAATTTGAGAGAAATTGGGGAAATTTTGAATTTTCTAAAAATTTACCCAAATTGGACCACCTACACTCAAATTTCGAAATTAGTATGTGATGATCATTTCATCAAATACTCCTAAATACTTCAAAATTAGTCTCAACTGAGAGCTGGTTAAAGGAAGTTTTCGAAAAAAAAATGGAGAACATGAATAACCAAAGGAAATCAAAGCTCCAACTCCATGATTTTCCATGCAAAACATTAAAAACCAATGGATTTATAACCATTTGACACTGATTTAACATAATTTCGACACAAAAAAGGGACTAGAAACTGAAAATGCTCACCGAATTGAGCATGTGGGATATATTGGCACTACCTATGCGTTTCGTATCGCGCAAGTGGGATGCAAGAGATATCGTGGGATATATCCGCTGATATCGTTGATATTTAAAACATTGGCCACCACTAGTTGAAATGAGCGCCCTCAGTTGAAGGGACCATGTGACTTTGAGAAATACAATACGCAGCACACATTTTCATTTGCAATGAAATGGCTAGTGATTATAGGTTATGCAACACACCTAAAAAGAGGCAATTTCCTAAACCAAACTTCTCGAAGTTCCTACCAATTTAGAAGTGCATATGAAGAATCTAATTACAAAACACAATACCAACGATTAAAAACATCCATTTTAGTTTAAATGCGAACAAGAAATCATGGCCAAAAGGATTTGATAGTCGACTAATTACTAACCAATGCAGCAAAGAGAACATAATAGACAACTTACCGAAAATATCAGAGACTCACATAGGGTCAATAATATTCAATTTAAGCAACCCGATATCATATGTTTGAGTTTCCACCTATCGATTGTAAAGAAAACTAAGATAAAGATGGAAGTTTCAAACCCCATCAAGGAACAATTTAAAAAAAGAAAAGAAAAGAAAAAGGAACAATTAAATAAAAACTACAAAAAAGAAAAAGAAAAAGAAAAGCTACAAAACCACAGCAAAAACAATAAAATGAGTTCAGATTTCAAACTACGTTAGTACAATGAGTTCTTAATAAGGGAAACCTTCTCATGTAAATTTTTTATTTTTTATTTTTTTATAATATAAAAGAATAGTTGGACACACCTTCTGCCCAAGTGCATGCCGCACCCACTCAAATCAACGGCTCAGGTTCATGCATGTGTTCCCGCTTAATCCTACTTGTTTATGCTTGCTAACATTTTGAAATAGACATTCCCCACTCCTGCATCTGAATTTGCTTCCACTTCACTTCACACCCTGTGCATCTACAAACCTATCTAGATATTCATATTTCCCCATCCCCAAACACCCAATTGACGAAAACTTAAAAAAATGAAATTCATACAAAAATGGAGACTTCCATAAGAACTACCTAACTATTGTTGCTGCTGATGTTTATGCTTCCCCAACTCTCAGTGCACACTGCGTGCATAAACTTTTCCTATTAAATGCATAATTCCCTAAAATTCAATGAAAATAAGCACTACGATGATGAGCCGAACAACCCATTACAGAAAGAGAAACATTGATACTCTACTAGAGTGTGATGGATGATATGCAGGGGCTTAAGAACCACATGGAAATTGCAGATGTGGCATACAATTAACCTTTGATGAATCAGAGGTTAGGATTGTTCAACCAATCTGATTTTTGGACTGTGACTTAGCAACAGTCGGTTACATAATTCAGTGGGTTTAAATTTATGCCATGTGTACAATTTCTTATTGCCCATGTATCAATAATCATACTCTGCCAGAGTATCAAATACCTCCCCTCAGGCCCTTACAAAAGTAGAAGAAGCATACAAAAACTCCCATAGAATTCAAAAATAAGAAAGCAGACACGAAACTGCAGAGAAAATTCACAGGAAGGTGGAAATTTAGAACCCATAAGAGAGGGAAGAAAAATGCAATAATTTTTTTTGTAAAAAAGCAAGAAAATGATTAAATGATTTAAAACACCAAAGCTTTGATACGATGAATAAAACAAAATCCTCCCACAAAATTTCATGAAATTGAGAACTACCCAAAAGTTGTTTTTCCCAGAGTAATTGTCCCAAAAAAGAAAAAAAAAAGCTAGAAAATGACTAAGGGATCATATAGATGCCTGTAAGTTCTGTAAGTGGGAAGTGACTTATAGGTAAGTCGGTGGTGTTTGGGGGGAGGAAATTCATTGTAAGTCAACAGGGAAGTGACTTCTCACCTGTAAGTTTTTAAATTGTAAGTGACTTTCACTTGAAAGTGACCTTTAGTTGTAAGTCACTTGGAACTTGGAAGTGACTTTTCATACCGAGCCCAATGAAGTTTCCTGGCAGTTTTGCCTGTAAGCAGTGTTCGAATTATCTCCGATATTATCTTTATCTCCAGCTCAGTGATACCGATAACACTGGTAGCGATACCGATAACGCTGGTAGTATCAGAAATTTCAGGTATTAGCAATGTATTGCTAAGTATCACCAATGTATCAATATCGCTAATGTAATCGCCAATATTTTCAACTACGTAAATTCTAGGTGTCGTTTGGTATTGCCAATGCATCAATGTTGCCAATATTTTCGACAATGTAAATTCTAGGTAATCTTGTATCATAACTGTATCGATGATATTTCAATAATATCGCCAACGTATTGATATCATCAAAATTTTGTTTATTAGAAAAAAAAATTATTTCAATTTTTTTTCATGGGCACATGGTTGTATGTAGTGTTCAATTTGTCATTGATCATATTGATAACATCTCGATATTATCGATATCACAACATATGCGATCACAATCTTTCATTTCCTTTCCAATTGTTGATGCTGTCATGTATTGTTGATATTTTGCAATATCGATTTATGTTTGGATGAAAGGTTGGATGGTTAACTAGGCCGGATGGGATGGTTGGACTGATTTCTTATAACATCACATGCTTTTAAGGCCCCATTAAATGGAAACTTATTATATATGCATTCTTTTTATTTTATTTTATTTCTAAATACGCAAATATGTACATTTTAACATCTCATGAAGTTTCACTGAAAATTCCACCATTTTTCCCATGTTTCCCCGCATTTCCGGTTATCAGCGATATCGATATTGTTTCCGTATCCTTGGCCAGCGAAACTTGTAGCGATACCGATACTTAGAACACTGCCTGTAAGTGACTTATAGGTGAATTTCCTCCCCCAGCAGCACCTGTAAGTTACTTCCCAGTTATAGAACTTACAGGCATTCAAATGAGATACTTGTAAGTTTTTTAAGTTGCAAGTGACTTTCACCTGAAAGTGACTTTTGGCTATAAGCCACTTACAGCCTGTTTGGAACACGGGATTAAATGATATTGAATTGATTAAATGGAATTAACACCATTATTGCACAATGATTATACGTCTAGAAATACCATTGTATTTTGACTGTCCAATCCCATGCTTGGGATCAAAATTCTTCCTCTGGAAAAAACAGTATATTAAGTGAAACTTGTGTTTGATGGACCATGGAATTGTAATCAATGGACCAAATTTCACAACTGATGCCAGTCACCTGTATGCATATGCAACTCAATTTTCACATGTAAAGGGCGCATATGGATGGAAGGCATTGATAAATACATGCATCAACGTGGGGCCTATGGATGTAGTGGATTTTGAAATCCACTAGAAATGCTGCTGTATCGTTTGTTGAGATAGAATGATATGACACCTGGATTAATTCAATCCTTCCCATCCTTTTCCAAATGCTAGATGGAGTTTACATTGGACCAATGCAATTTCATACCACCTTATCCCACCTAATCCCACATTCCAAACAGGCCATTATAGGAAAGTGAATTCTCAGCCCAACCCATGACGTTTCCTGATAGTTTTGCTTGTAAGTCACTTACAAGTGAATTTTCTCCCCCAAACACCACTTGTAAATCACTTCCCACTTAATCTTGTAAGTCACGTACAAATGAATTTCCTCCCCAAAACACCACCTATAAGTCACTTCCCACTTACAATAGTTGTAGGCATCCAAATGACCCTTAAGTAACTTAGAGTTGAAAGTCACTTGTTTGGAATGTGGGATTAGGTGGTATGGAATTGCATTTGGTCTATTGTAAATTCCATCTTGCGTTTGGAATTGATGAGAAGAATTGGATTAATCTAGGTATCATATCATCCAGTCCTAGCAGAAGATACGGCGGGATTTTTGGTGGAATCTGAAATCTACTACATTTGTGGGCCCCATGTTGATGCATGTGTTTTATCCACACTGTCCATCTACATGCGCCCTTTACATGTGACACTTGAGTTGCATATGTGTATAGGTGACCAGAATCAATTGTAAATTTTGATATATGGATTACAATTCCATGGTCCACCAAACGCTGGTTTCACTTAATACAATGTTTTTCCCAAAGGAAGAATTTGATCCCGAATGTGGGATTGGACCGTCAAAATTCCATGGAATTTCTAGACACATAATCATTGTGTAATAATGGTGTTAATTCCACCTAATGCAATTCAATACCACCTAATCCCATGTTCCAAACAGGCACAAGGCATCCAAACGACCCCTAAATGATTTCAAACACCAAAGCATCAATACGGTGAATAAAGAACATTTATCCCACAAAATTTCATGAAATTGAGAACTACCCAAATGTCGATTTTGCCAAAGTAATTAAACCAACAAAAGGAGAAAAAAAAATTGAAAAAACAGCAAGAAAGTGACTAAATGATTTCAAACACCAAAGCATCAATACAATGAATAAAACACATAATCCAACAAAATTTCATGAAATTGAGAACTAGCCAAACGTCGATTTCGACAAAGTAATTGAACTGATAAAAGAAAAAACAACAAGGAAAAAAGAAAAGAAAATACAAAAGCAAGAAAATGGTTAAATTATTTCACAACATTGATGCAATGAATAAAACACATATATCCCACAAAAAAAATCATGAAATTGAGAACTACCCAAATGCCAATTTCGCCAAAGTAACTGAACCGACAAAATAAAAAAAGAAAAGAAAATCGAAAATAATAAAAAAAAAACAGCATTAAAATGAATTCAAAGCATTGATACGATGAATAAAACACATAGTCAGCAAAATTTCATGAAATTGAGAACTACCCAAATGCCGATTTCTTCAAAGTAATTGCCCCATAAAAAGAAAAAAAAAACATAAAAAACGAAAAATTCTGCAATGCAATTATAAAGAACTTACAGTGGTGTGTCCTTCGCGATGGAAGAAAGAGCTCGTCCCGTCCTTGCGAGGATAATCTCTGGCCAATTAAAAGAACAGATGCATCTATCGGGAAATTTCCTTCTGTGTCCTTCGACTCTGCTTTCGAAGCACACTGCGCGCGTGTGAAAAGTTCCGCGATGCAATTTCTGAGAACTGCGTATCAAGCGTCATACGCAGCCCGAGTATCAGATAACTCTGTAAAAGGGTTGACGCGTCACACTCATGGGCCTTCATGATCGAAATCTCTGTGAGGTCCTCCCTGATGTATATATAAAATCCAATCCGTCCGTTATATTCTCAAGCGTATTTTAGAATGGGAGACCAAAAATTTGAATAGTGATCGTTTAGTTTCCACTATTTCCTTTGATGTGGAAAATTTGACTTTTTTTTATCAGCCTCATCTTTTGTATCACATCTAAAATGATCTGAAAAAACCGATAAACGGAGTGGATTTCAAATAGAAATTTCTGTGGGCCCCACACCGCTTTGGGTTACACGGTCTCTGTCCATCGCGGGTTACGTGCAACTCGTCGCCCTTTTCGAAACCCTCTGTCCACAAGTGAAAAAAAAGCGCAGGAAAAGAAAAACTGTTTTACCTGGAGAGAGAGAGAGAGAGAGAGAGAGAGAGAGAGAGAGAGAGGGAAATTTCTCCCATTTCAAATATTTTCAAATGGGGGGTGATTTACAGGTGAGTGAAATCTCTCCCTTTTCAAATATTTTCAATTGGTTTTTTTTTTTTTATATTTTTTTTTAGCGCTTGTAACTCACTCAGTGATGAAATTTCCCATCCAAACACTTCCTGTAACTCCTTCACAACTAATGCAACTTACAGGCATCCATGCGTTTTGGATGGGAGGAAAATCCATACCAGCACTTTCTAATTCATAAACAGCATTTTCCCAGTACCCAAACACAGAAAACTGTCTACCTGCTAGACAATTTACCAGCTAGAGCTGTCAATAGGCCGGGCGGGACTGTTTGGCTTTCGAGCTTGGACTGAAATTCTAGGAATCGGGGCCAGAATTGAGCCGAAAATTTAAGCCTGTTTATTTATCAGGCTGGGCTCAGGTTCCATCTAATAGCCTAACAGCATGGCCTGAACTCGGCCGGCATCTCCCATATTTATGTGTGACCTAACTCATTGATTGTAATTAATTTATGTATATTGGCTATTAGATTGGTATTGGTTGTAGTTGACCTACATGATAGTCTATTACGTTGTGCTTGTGGGAGTTTTGTTCTCTCATTGCCGGTACCAAGCCCAGATAGAGAGGTGTTAGGTTGGTAGTGTTGGGGAACTGTGGAAGCACACAGAGACGAATCAAGTAAAGTACTACCAATTACACAACCAAGTCCAAACACAAACAATCCGAATTTTACGTGGAAAAACCCTTGCAGGAAAAAACCACGGCACAAAGCGACAAGTAATGCACTATGAAAGCAGAAATACAAGAGAGAGAGACAATTACTGATTCGAACAAGCCTCGAATCTACCTCATAAGCCCAAGCTATGCCCATGAAACCCTTGAGAACAAATTTAGAAAGCCCAGAACTCCTCTTCCGCTTCCCAAATTCCAATTACACCCGATATATATAGTATCATATAGTATCACAATCGGAATAGGAAACAAATCCCGCACTTACGCAATTCTGTGCGCTCGCTCGATGGAACCTTCGATGGGACTTCGATGGTATTGACAATCTGTCGATGGCATCGAACACCTTCGATGTTATCGAGTAAAACACCAAAACGTTCCAGCAACAAAACATGGATTTGTGGATTTTTCGGATTTTTCCAATGGCATCAAACATCTGTTGATTGCATTGAGCGGCCTGTCATTGGCATTGACAGACCCTGCTATTTACAGATTTAAGACATCAACACCAGGTAGCTGGTATCAAACTTATGCCATAACTTTCATCATGAATCTGAACAGAATGGTGAAATAAGATTCATGTAGCCGACCCCAATTAGTTGGGATAAGGCTTAGATGATGACGACGAGGATGAAATTTATTTGTATTGTCGATCCCTCTACTAATACCATCACCACTGTCAAGTGGGCCCATGCCTCAATGCAAGCCCCGCTTAATAGATCTTGAAGATCTAGAGTTGGATGTCTAATCGGCCACTACTAGAGAAACCCTTAAACGAAAACCAAAACATAGTTTTCCTTTTGAAATGAAAATTTTCAAAAACATCTTTTAACACAAGATGACAAATTCGTGTGATTGACTGAGTTGATTATTAACAGTGATTTTCTCCTGCGAATGAATTTTTCAGTAGACAGTGGCTTGTGATTTCCTTATTAGGTTCACATGGGCATACAAATTTCCTTTATTATAAGTTCCAATGTCACCTGTATATTGTGACTCACTTTATATCATGATTACAACTCTTGGACTCAATGCTGATTTGCTTGGCCCTAAGTCGAGTCGTGACTCAAATGAATCGTGGGTGAAGCAGGTTTCAAACTGGATTGGATCTGACTGTGTCCTAGTTGACTTGGACAAATCGCATTAGACTCATCCAAATCTTAAAACCATGTTTTATATGCATCAAAGCCTCCTTAGGAGATAAATCCCTTGGGTCAGGGGACTAACAGAAGGGACATAGGAAGTGTATGCTCTTGGGTTGAGACTATAGATCATTCCTTTTCTATGATCCCTGTTCAATATGCCAACTGAACTTGTTGTGCACTCTCATGTACCAATGCAAGCACCCATCTCCAATTAGTCGAGCCCTGCCAATCACTGGTATGCCAATCATCCAACACCCTGAAAACCTTCATGATGTGTTGTTTGAGGCATGCTCAATCAACCATGGGACCCAATGGACCAGCAGTCTGGAAAACTGAACCATGGGCCCCAATTACAGAAACCGAAAACCCAAGAATACTATACATATCATGACTGTACTAGTAGATGGCTGTTGAACGGTTGGTTGAAAAGGAAACGACCAGCTATCTGAAAATTCTGATGGTGCAATCAGATGGTTAGGATCATTCGATCATGTGATTTTTGGGCTATTTTCTGCTGCAAGTCCTTTAATTTGGATGGTTTTGGATTGATATATTCATATATGCCACGTGTATGTTTGAATGTTTCGCCCTAGCTGTTATTGAGTAAGACATTCTTTGACTAATTTTCAGATGGCGTCTATTATAGAAGAGGAATCACCATCTACACTTGCATTTATGGAGCATGCCTTACAACAGGTATTCCATTCTTCCGGATCCTTGTATAAAATAACATACATCTTAGGGGGTGTTTGGCGCATGGTATTAGATGGGATTAGGTGGGATGGAATTGCATTTAGTCTCGTGCCAATTCCACTCAATGTTTGGGAAGAATGGAAAAGCATGGAATTAGATTAGATGGGATTGCATTGGGTCCCGTGCCAATTCCACTCAATGTTAGCAAGTTGTGTAGGTCCCTCCATGATGTGTGGGCTATATCCACATTGTCCACCCATTTTTCGAGATCATTTTAGAGCATGGGCCAAAAAATCAGGTAGATCTAAAGCTCAAGTGGACCCCACCATAGAAAGCAGCGGGGATTGAATACCTACCGTTGAAAACTTCTTTGGGGCCACATAGGTTTTGGATTTGCCTCAATTTTAGGCCCATGCCATAAAATGAGGTTACAAAACAGATGAACGATTTGGATATAACACGTGTTATTCTCAATAGTTTCAAATGACGGTGGGTATATCCATTCAATGTACCACCATATTACAAACATAGCATGGAATTAAGCTTATACCATGGTAACAGGGGACAATCCCTGCCATACGTAATAATTACGTTTTTTTAATCCCATCCCACCTAATCCTTCCCAATACCATGCGCCAAACACCCCCTTAGAAGTTTGCATTTTCTTTCAGATAAATATGGGTACGTATGAGATTTTATTGGATTGAAAATAAAAATAAATAAAGGACAAACATAATCACATATGTTAAACCGTACCATACAAGCATCCATGTGACAAAGACACTCCATTTTCTTAATGATTTTTTGTATATGATGGCTGGGTATGATGATTCATAGGTATGTGGGCAACCATTGTGCACTCCAATGTCTCTATAGTTGTCACCGTTATAGGTGGGATAACAAAAAAAATACTCTAAACAGAACTTAACTGCATGATTTTGTGGCCATAAAGTAGAGGGTCAAAATGAGATAGTCATGGTCCAAATTCAACGAACAAATATCCATTGTAGGAGGTTAATCAATCTGATTTCGGGTACATGCCCCATCTGAAGCAGGGCCCAACATTTTGATGGTTTGGATCAGGTACATATATGCTACATGTACAATAGTCATATGCCTGCATATGGATAGTCACATGATGCTAGAGTATCATTGCCTTTCTCTTTTTCAAAACAGTGTTTTCTCTGACACACATGTCAGATAAACATGTTGGATATCGGTCAAAGCACCTGTTAATAAATTATGTATTAGAGATCATCATCTCTAATGCACAATTCTGTTAATGAAAATGAGATGACTAATGCATAGCATGATTAACTAAAATGAGCTGAACTCATTTTTAGGTGTCTACCGAACAGGGCCTTATTCTTCTTTTTAGCAGCATGTATACATTAGTCATTTAGTTCTAATATTTCTAGTCATTTAGAAGCATTTCTCTATCTTATGAATTTATGAGCTAAGAATTGCATAATACATTTATTTAATATTATTATACATTTGTAATTTTGTATGGGTGTGTTGGTATGTTGCATTTCTGAGGTTCTTGTGTCTTACGCCAAGTTGCATAGGTACCAATGAAGCATCTGGTACCAATCTTGTTGATAATACCTGTTTAGATCTTGATTGGTGAAAAGTAAAAAAGCCAACTCCAAATAGTTAGGACAAGGTTATGATGATTGATCATTATCATCATCATGTTGATATTGGTGCACTAAGCATATCTGGATATACTAAGTCTTAGAATAACAATGATCTTTATAGAGAAATGTGGTTTTCAAAAGTCCCACTCAAAATTCTAGGATAAGTCGGCATTATTCCATCATACCCAGATATTCCAAAATTGATAAAGTATCTATAATGTATCCATGTTGGGTATTTCAGTCTTAAGTGTAAAACCTGTACTTATGCTGTTTCTTGGCATCATGGTTTTGGATCTATAACTCAGTTCTTGACTTGTCCATGCATAAATAGAGTTGATTTGAGTGGTTTTGCGAGTGAATTAGATTTCCTCAGATTTTTGTGAAAGTTTTACATGCATTCAAACACAGGAGTCCAGAGCTCTGAGCAAGGAGTTTGGTTTTCGTGAACTTCTTATCTACAATCTTATGTTCCAAGAATATTTTTTGAAGCGAATCTCTCTCTCGAAAAAAGAGAGTATATTTTTGCTCAATGAACTTCATCAGAAGGGCTTCAAGACAGTCATAATTTCCTTATTACATCTTTGATGCTTACTTTTTTCTTGCTTTTCACAGGCCAAATTTGCTCTGGACAACCTAGAAGTCCCTGTTGGGTAAGTTCGTCATTATAATCCTTTCCATTCATCACGTCTAGCTATGTATTTCCATGATTTGTTGGAGGGATTTGCCATTGGGTCACTGTGATGGGAGTTGTGCTATCTCAAACATTATATAGCTTGACCTCATTCCACAGTTTTTGAAAGACAAGAGGATTGAGGAAATCTATTTCCTTTTCCTCAGATAGGCTATTTCCTTTCTCTTTAGACCTAAAGAGAAGGAACCTTTTTCTTTTCTAAAGTTTTCCTCAGATGTGATGTTTCACCAATCCAAACAGGCCCAAGGTATACACTAGATCATCTAGTTCAAACTAATCAAATTGAAATCTATTCAATTGAGTATTTGATTGTAACATTTCCACATGCATGAGCATAATGCATGAAAAGATTGGAGTAGTCAGTTTGGGTGATACATTTCTTCAAATATCCTATTATCCCGTACCTTGCCAGTATAGCTCGATGAACATTTACATCTGGCACACCAATAAAACCCAACATAGGACAGGATTTTTTGTTTTTTTGGTTGAACGATGAAGCAATTTATCAGATAGAGCCAAAAGAAAAACTATACAAAGAAAAAGAAAAACAAAACAAAAGGAAAAAGGAAAAAAAAAAAAAAAAACTAGTGAGAAAACTAAAAAACTAGAATACGACAAACCCAACCAGCAAGCTGGGCAAACCCAATGACCCAATTACATCCAATCCCTCAATAACGACATAAGCCAAGCTAAAACCCCAGACAGAAACTGCTTATTATTACAGAAACATAAATTATTTCTCTCCTCCCAAATTGACTAGAGATTCACAAGGGGAGCTATTGTCCATCTTTTCCTACCAAGTTTTCCGCCACAGCTAGCATGCTAGGAGCGGAAAAGACCTTCGATTGACGGAGTCATCACCCAGGAGACCTTAGCAAGTGTGAAGATACCACCACTCCAAGTGGAATAGGAGAACGGGCATTGGAGGAGATGATCTACAGATTCCGCATCCCCTATACACAACAAGCACACATTGGGTAGAACCTTGCCTTTCTTGGAAATATTGTCGACCGTTAGGATCCTATTCCTGCCTGCCAGCCAGGGAAATTGCGCGACCTTGGGAGGGGCCCCGTAGGCCCAAACCAAGCTCGTATGAGAGCCGATGCTAGGAAATTCTGGCTGTGTAAGATGGAAGTAGAAGGACCGCACAGAGAGCACTCTCAAACTCCCAATCTTATAGACCAATGAATCCTCCACTCCAGGGGACAACATGAACTCCTGCAATCGAGAAAGAAGATCGACCAAATTAGCTAGCTCGCTATCTCTCAAATTAGGCCTAAAAGGCCGAGCCAAATCCCCTCTTTGCCCGATCCTGAAAAACAATTGGCCACAGGGATATCTGCCTTGATATAGAGAGAAGCCAAGGACGGGAAAGAGGATCCAAGGGAGGAATCCTTGAACCATGGATCCTCCTAGAACCTAGTCCTGGCCCTATCACCAATCAAATGGCCTACACACTGAAAAACCTTTACAGCCACCCGGGCAAATGCTTTCCAAACCGGGGAGGAACGGTATAATGATGATGGCTTAGTCTACCATCCCCTTTGAGACACCCTATATTTCGTAGCTAATATAGATCTCCATAGACCAGACACCTCTACTCCAAAATACCATCCCCATTTCCAAAACAGGGCTTCATTGACCAGGTCCAGATGCTTAATCCCCACTCACCCCTCATCATAGGGGGTGTAGACCTCATTCCAATTGATGAGGGAGAATTTCCTGCAGGGGGATCTACCTTGCCACAAAAAATCCCTTCTCAACTTATTGATCTGAAGGATCATAGATTTGAGGTATCAAATTTTTTTTCAAAAGAGACTGGATTTAGATTTTCTAGCCAATAAATTTATATTTGGAAGCTTTTGCCTAGGGAAAACATTCTTCTGATTGGTTGAACAAAAACATACACGCAACCTTAAAAAGAAAAATCCGTCCTTAAACCTCAAAATTAAACCACCTCATGAAACCCGTGGTTCTTGTAAGACCATATTTGCTTCTAGTGGTCTATTGCCCAGAAATGGCCTTGGAGCTCATCTTGAATGGTTAGCTTTCCAAAGCCCACCCAGGTATCGTGTTAATGTTTTAAAACTAGGACCAAACAATGTTTTTGTGGGCAGTTCGTTACAACCTGATCAACCCGTTCTGACCTTCATTGTCTACTTGAAGCACTATTTATATAATCTAAAAGAAAATAGACGTAATACACAAATAAAACTCCTCCAGCATCATTGGCAAGACCTTTGTCAATCAAGGGGATGCCCTAGGATTGAGGTTCCCCAGTGCAACACTCACATTTTTTTAGAAAACAGGTCACTACCCATTGACATGTGTTTTTAGTGACCCGGGCCTTTTTTTCTGGCCTCTGGCCTGGGTTCACACTGATCATGCCCAATATTTGTTACTTTTTTTTTTTTCATTTGAATGAGCAACATAGTTCTGTTTGAATGTTTGCATAGCTTATGAATGCTAGAGAATAGAGATTTTTTCTATTAAACATTCATAAGATTGGTCTAACCTATTATGTCTTTTTTTATTATTTATTTTTATGTTTTTTTAAAATTTTTTTTATACATGTTGATGTACCAATCACATTGAAAGGGAAATTTTTAGGACAGCTATAGGACAACCAATGCTTTATGGAATAGAATGTTGAGCAGTCAAGGAACAACATGTTCATAGGATGAGTGGAGTTGAAATGAGTATGTTGAGATGGATGAGTGGAAAGAGGAGGAAGGGTAGAATTAGAAAGAACTTAGATGTAGTACCAATAGGTTATAATATGAAGGAAAGTAGACTTGGATAGTTTGGCCATGTGCCATAGAGACCAAGAACTGTATTGGTTAGGAGTGACTTGATTCAAGTTGAAGGCTCTAAGAAGGCAAGGGAAGGCCTGCAAGGATGTGGTAAGAAAAGGTTTGATGACACATGGTTTTATTGAGGATGCCATAGGGCGACAACTTTGGGTTCGGGGTAATTAAGGATGTTGTAGGGCTGCAACTTGGGTTCGCGTCAACCCAAACTCAACCAACCCAACCCGAATTTAGGTCGGGTTGTCAAGGTCCTCGGGTTGGAAAATGCCAACTCGATTTGAATTTGGATTGGTTTCTGGTTGAGCAAATTGGGGTTGGGAACAATCACATGTATTTTTGGATTAGGTCAGGTTGGGTTGATATAGAGGACTTTGGGTTGGGCACCTTGGGTTGGAATTCGGGTCGGGTCGGATTGCAAGTTGGGTCCTCTTGAGGTCGTGCTGGGCTTAGGTTGATCCTCAACCTGACCCAAGCCTCCTGAGTTGCACCCCGAGGATGTCATCCTTGATAGAGTGGAACGGCGGACCAGAAATTATCTGATCCCACTTACTTGGGATAAGGCTTAGATAATGATGACATGTTTCCACATTTGATGCAATATGATGCTTTTCCCTGTAATATTCTCTATGTATGTGCATATATCCAGTTACTTGCTCTTTGGAATTCCACCATCTTCATGGTTTGTGTAGTACTCTTTTTACTTCAAAATTCTCTAAGACTACAACCTGACTGTGGCCAACACTAAAAGAAGGAAAATTTCTGGAAGTGGGCTCTTTGGACAGGTGCATTGAAATCCTTGAGAAATTACAACAGACAATGCTCCCACGTTGATCAACAGGCTTCTTTTTTTCCATAATTAAAGAACTTGTACATCAAAGATATTAAACTGATTATCCAATATGATCTGGAATCGGTATCTATTACTGATATTAAAAACAAGAGGTATGCAGTAATGTCTTTGGTGATTGTTGCTGTGTCCTCTTGCATCTCAATGACTACTTTCCTAATCTTTTTGTTTGTTATATTATTTTACCTACCATCATCCTGACATTTCTCTGCTCTGGTCCCATGTATGACCGCTATCATTCTGTAGAGATGCTCAAATGCTCTCAGAACACCAGAAGTTATAGTGCTCCTAGTTGCATTGGGGTACTTAGTCCAATTCATTGATCCGGACTGTTCATTATGCCCATGCACAAACATCATACCAATCCAACAAATATTAACCATTGATCAATTACTTTAATATGGACTGTTAAGCTTGTTATTCTAAAGGCCCAATCAACAATTTGATCCATCTAAGGCCCATTATGGAATGACTTTAATAAGAAAAACAGGCCCAATCAACAATTTGATCCAGCTAAGGCCCATTATGGATTGCTTATTATTCTAAAGGATCACATTTGCTAGACAATTGTAGCCATCCCATCCATAGCTTGGAAAAAAGGATTGCTAAAGAAGATAAGGCCATATCAAGGATGGGTTAGATCATCCAATCGGTATGCTTTTTGCATGGTAGTCCATGAAATGTGTTCTGGACTTAATAGACAGTTCAGGTTGATCGATTGGACTGTTCAAGTCAACCAATGCAACTGGGAGCACTATAACTTATTGTGCTCTGAGAACACTGGAGCATTTACTCCATTCTGTATAAACCTAAGAAGTTCAGTTTCTTTACTGGGTCTGTTACAACGTACATCTTCATGAGAGAATTTCAACATTATGAATATAGCTAATGCCTTGTTGACACTTTTTTTTTTTCATTTGCTCAAGTTTCGTTCAGTTAATTTCAATTAATATGATCCAATGAATTATAGGATCCTGCACATCAGCAAACTCACAGCACATTTACTTGCACAGGTTTCTTACATGTTGGGACCTTGACTTGGTGATCCAAACCATTAATCTGATGCCTGCAGGATGAATATAGATACTCTCTGGAATCTTCCAGATTGGAAGATCCTAATGCTTTGACCAATGGCCTGTAAATAGACAACCGATTAAAAAAATACAATGATTGTCCACATTCAACCGAAGACAATCCAGATCAATGGTTGGTATCTTCCAAGCAGAGAGATTTTAGGGGATGCCCCATCCACAACAGGGCCCATATGATCAATGGTGTGGAATCTTGATCACCAGATCAAGGGCTCCACATGTAAGGGATGCTGCCTATCAGCAAATTTTATGTTTGCCCTGTAATTCCTTACATGATCAATAGATTACCTGCTTGTTGTTTCCATTAATTCTTTCCCTCTGTAGCTCCAATGTGCTGTTTAGAGCTTAATAAGCCCACACATGTGTACAAGTTGGCTAATGCACATATGTGGCAAACAGGTGAAACGTCCAAGCCATCCACTAGGTGGACCTCATCATGTAGATCTTATTGCCCAAAGATAAAGATGGTCCATTCAGTAGGCGGGCCATGATATTAAAAATAAGTTGACAGGTTAGAAAACTTTGCCTGAGTTTTTACAACCATAAATTTGTTCAGTTAATTGAGGCCCACCTGTCCAGTGGACAGATCTTACTCTCGGGAGAGGAAATCAACATACTGGTACCCTTCTGATGGGTGGCTTGGATATTGCACCTGTTCACCACACCGGCATATGGGGTGACTGTGCATTAGCTGACTTGTACACGCGTGTGGCCTTAGCAAAGCTCTGCTGTTTATATGTTTCTTATGGTGCTGCTTTTAAATGTCTTCACCAGTTGTGTGATTGTGGAGGATGGAAAGGTTATTGCCTGTGGGAGCAACCGGACCAATGAGACACGAAATGTATGGCCTCCAACTTTTGTCTCCTCATGAAGAAAGATTAAATCTTTCATTTGATATTCCAACTTATTTTCTAGCTCATTGTTTGTAGACTTCTATTATGTTTTGCTTCTGTAGAACTTCACATCTGCTCACATGTCTGCCCCATCTTTGTCACTCAAATGCTATTTCTACACATCTAGAATCACGATCATGTGTGCACTATACTCTTTTGTTGCCCCAAGTTAGACAAGTCTTATCTCTAGGTCATTCAATATATAAACCGATACATCTAGTGACATGTTTCTAGGTCATTCATTTTTAGGCTTTTGCTTGGCTTGCGGGAAGGAATAGGATGCTCATGGTTGACAGCTTGCAAAAGAGATCGTTGGCAATCCCCAATTGTTGTCCAATGTGCATGGAGGACGTGGAGTCGGTGAATCACTTGTTCATCCACCATGCATTCGATCAGAAGGTGTGGGATGTGTTCCTTGCCTGTTTTAAGATCTCTTGGGGTGATGCCGAGGTCTATTGGTGAGCTGTTATCTGTGTGCACCGGGGAGGGGATGAAGGTAGGGAAGTGCGAAGGCTAGTTTTGCTGGTTGTTATCTGGGTTTTGTGGGGGACAAGAAACAATTGCTCTTTCCAGTACAAGAGTAGGTCAGAAGAAAATGTTTTTAAGAAAGCAAAATTGGATGTATTTTCTTGGATCAATTGTTCTAATGCCTCTGACCAAGTGATTGGTCTTTGAGGATAGGGTTGTTGCTGTTTTTGGCCTCCCCCCCCACCAAATAGAAGCTTCTTAAGTTATAGCTAGGTCTACCTCTTTGATCTTCCAGAGAATTCCCATCTCTCTTGGAAATGGGCACATAATCAAATTCTAGCTCGATTTGTGGTGTGGAAACCAATCTTTGGCCGAATCATTTTCCACTCTTTTCGATATCTCTTCCAATAAGGATGTTCTGGTCAACGACTGTTTCATCTCTATGAGAAGGGGAGGTATATGGCTTCCCCCTTTCCGTAGGAACTTATTGGATTCCGAGATCAAGGACCTTACTCTTCTCCTTTCGTGGTTGCAGATCTTCTAGCCCTCTCCTAACACAGAAGACTCGATACGATGGAGATCTTCAACTTCCGGATCCTTCTCTGTTAGATCTTTCTACAAATTGCTTGTAGTGGTTTCTTTTGCTTCGTCTCCTACCCTTACTGCCTCCCTCTAGAACTATGGAGTTCCCCCTAAAGTGGCATCTTTTGGATGGTTGGTGGGAAGAAACATAGTCCTAATGATCAATAATCTTAAAAAACGATGAATGTGCATCCCCAACGTTTGTCTTTTGTGTTACCGACTTACCGGTCTAAAGAAACTGTGGATCACCTTTTCATCCAGTCGTTTCTCTTCTAATATCTGGTGGAGCATTTTTAGACTTTCCGGGGTTGCTTGGGTTATGCCTTCCTCTATGGAGTATCTTCTTTGCAGTTGGCATGCAGAGCCAAGGGGAGCGTTGGGAAAAAGAAAGTGGAGGATCATATTCCTGGCTGTTATTTGGGCAATTTGGTTGGAAAGAAACAACCGTTGTTTTCAAAATCTCTCCGTTGCAGCGGCTGGTGTTTTCTCTTGGGTCCTTGTCATGTTTCAGTACTGGGCTCTATAGTGTGTTTGGTGCTTCCCGGGTTCCTCCTGTCAGGGGATGGATTTTGTATATTTTTAGTGGGTTTTCGAGTTTTTCCTGTTTTGTTTTGGTTATGTTTTTCTCATTTGTTTTCCCTTTTTTGTTCTAGTTTATTCATGTTCCTCTCTTTTTGCAATAAAATTTCACCTTTCAAAAACAGAGAGAGAGAGAGAGAGTGTTCCTCTCTTTTTGCAATAAAATTTCACCTTTCAGAGAGAGAGAGAGAGAGAGACAGAGAGAGACAGAGAGAGAGAGAGAGAGAGAGAGAGAGAGAGAGAGAGAGAGAGAGAGAGAGAGAGAGAGAGCAAATTTACGTTTCATCAAATCCCGCGGTCCGTATAGTGGGTCACTCTATTTTTACCAATCCCCGTAGTGTAGACTAACTTGTAATGTCAATCTATATTCAGAACGAAGATATTAATACTTTGGTTTATGCACCGTGTACCAACATCTAAATATAACAGTATGCATGTGAAACCTACAATAATCATATTCATCATTCTCATATATAAATTACAATATTAATTCGTAATAAAGCTATATTGTATATAGCTGGTGTAAATAATGGAATGACCTACATCATCCTACCACTAGCATAAAACACATTAAAGGAAGTAGCGTACCACTTGGCTGTGCCCTTACCACGTAACGGAGAGACCCATGATCCAGGTAACCTTGTTATCATGCTTCTTCAGTGTACTTACTACACTTGCAGTGTTAATATCATGCAAATTTACCAGACACCAAGGAACACCCCCACCCCCACCCCCTGATTTGTGAGGGTGTTGTATATGTGTCATGTCATCCAGGCCATTTGCAACCTTCATCTGGCCTGGATGGTCAGGTAAAAATCAGGCTGTTTTGAAACTCAGGTGGGTGGCCTTCCCTCTCAATTTGTTACCTATGGTGTGGTGCAACTGAGTTTTGGATTGGGCTGATGTTTGGGTCATGTAGATAACATGAGGTCATGCATGTGATGGACGTGTTGGATTTGCTCCATGCATCATGTGGGCCCCACATCTGCCCTTTACCACTGCAAGCTTACAGTTGTAACAATACCACTGGAGGGCACCGCCTTACCAGTTACACATATTTCATATAAACTGATTGTATGTGTACAGGCTACTAGACATGCTGAGATGGAGGCGATAGATGTTCTCCTTGAGAAGTGGCAAAAGATGGGACTTTCACAGTTAGAAGCTGCAGAAATTTTTTCGCGATGTGATCTTTATGTTACATGCGAGCCATGTATAATGTGTGCGGCAGCCTTATCAATTCTCGGTTTGCTCATTCAACCCAATTTCATTAGGAAGCTAATGTACTTGTTAAGATTGGCATTCAAATTGTTTGTTTGGTTTCTCATCTTGCTAGGAATACAAGCAGTTTATTATGGCTGTGCTAATGAGAAGTTTGGAGGATGTGGTTCCGTCTTATCACTACATGGATGCAGTCCTGAGCAATTCTTTAGGTTTGTTCCCCGACTTTGGCAATGCATTCAACGTGATATCTATTGGTATTGCCAACTGATCACCTACAGCTGGATGTATGCTAACTTAGCATGCTGGGTCCCTACTCATTGCTCGGTGGTGGACACCATGTATTTCAACACTGAGGTCATGGGTTCGAGTACCCATGTGGTGTGTGTGGGTGTGAGGGTGTGAGTGTAAAAAAATGCTTAGCATGCAGCTCTGTGTTTCCTACTAACATGTGATATTTAGAACACCTAAGCTGTGCAGAAGTTGGGCCCCTGCTCATTAGATGGGCCATACTTTGAGTCAGACCATCAGCTGTCTATTTATTACATTGGTATGGCCCACCTTATGGGTGGACTAGCCTATTTTTTTTTTTTTGCCAGTTGATCATCATGGTGGGGTGCACAGCTCGTATGTCTTGAGAAGTGACACCATGGTGTGCCGTAAAGGCCGGTACATAAAGGTAACAGTGGCAACCGTTACATGTTATGAGGTCGTAACGGTCGTAACAACCGTTATGGAAAAAAATGACCTGTAACCGTCGTTAATGGCCCGTTACGCCCCCTATGAAGGCCTTAACAGCCCCGTAATGGTCTGTTACGGGGCAAATACATGTTTTTAGATTTTTTTCCAATGTTATAGGGCAGATTCAGGTTTTTTGGGAATTTTTCTTTTAATAAATAAAGAGACCGTAGTGGCCGTTACAGGGGCCATAGCAACTGTTACGACCTGTATTGTAAAGGTGATGGTGGTGGTCGTTATGGCCACTGTTACTGTTACGGAATACCTTGAGTGACACATTGGCGGGAAAGATGGGTTTGGGTGCTTAGTTGGCATGCAGATGGCTATAGGTGACTAGTTCTCCTTTGTCCTTTTGCCTTATTTGAATGCTGCATGCGTATTTCTTTGAAGGATTTGTTTAGTTTTCTCTGAACTTACCCGAAATCCAACCTTGCTTGACCAGAATTTTCTCAACCCAAATGAAACTCAATTTCAAATTGGGTTGGATTTTTCCAACCCTAACCCAACCCAAGGACCCTGATCACCCGACTTACCCCAACCTAGACTTGGTTGGATAAGTTGGGTTGGGGTAGAACCCATGTTGCAGCCCTATACAAAAATGGCTGTTGCCTGTTATTTTCTATGTGGTTGCATGATCCTTGCTTGAAAAAAATGGGATGCATTTGGATGCACTATTGAATTAATTGCGATTATTAGTCTAATAAAGCTAAAAATAGCCAAATTGTAATTTCATTTGTAAGCATTCACATTGCAGAACAAGGCTCCAATTGCAATTTCATCACTTTCAAGTTTCAAGTTGGACTTGAAAGGAACAAAACTGCAATTTGAGTGCTGCTTCATTGGAACGAGTTCTAGTTGTCATTTCCTTGATTAGACTGAATACCTGCAGTTCAATTTGTCTGTCCATCCATGGCCTTATTTCTCTTATTTGAAATGGTCTCTCTTTGATAGTTGGGATGTGCATTGCTTTCATATTCATGCTTTTAGAAAGCCTACAACATCCTGTTTTGCTTGAGCTTTTGTCCAAACTTCCCTCTTCTAGTGACAGTGGCAAAGCATCTCAAGCAAAGGGCTTCAGATGTACTGGTGGAATCATGGCATCAGAGGCAGTCTCTCTTTTCCGAAGTTTCTATGATCAGGGAAATCCCAACGGTATTTGCTTCTTACTCTCATAAAATGTACTGGTGGACATTTTTATTGGTAATTACCATTACAAAGATGAAATCTAGATCAAGGGCCAAACGAACTTGGATTTTAGATAGCTTGGCTCTTTTAGTTTTAAATGACCAAAAAAAGAAAAGAAAAAGAAGCTATAAGTCCAAATACTCAAAAACAGATAACTTATCCATGTCGTGAAAAAGGATACCGGTGACCAAGAACTGTTCCGGTTAGGAGTGAGTTGGTGCAAGTTGAAGGCTCTAAAAGGGCAAGGGGATGGCCTAAAAGTATATGGGTGGAGGTAGTTAGAAAAGACTTGATAACCTATGGTCTAACTAAAGCCCTTGATGGAGTGGAATGGTGGAATAATATTCCTCTAGCCGACCCCAATTAACTAAGGATAATGCTTAGATGATGATGATCAGTGTTGTGAAAAGTTGATCTTGCGACTTCTTTTATTATTGTGTGGACATGGAAGTCAGAACCGAAATGGATTGTAGAGAAGCCAAAAGACGGATGGGGTGCACCAAAGGGTGGCAATGGGATGGCTTTGGGCCTGGGCCCTGCCTAAAACTTAAGACCCAAGGTCCAAGATTGTTCCAAGCCTGATGTGGACCTGGCACAGCATGCCCAAACTTAAGCCTGAAAAACATTGGCCCAACCTGACTCAACCCGGCTTGGCTTGAAAATGGATAACATCGCCATTTCCCACTTGAATTTTCCTAATCTATCTATCGATCAAGTGGTCCACAAATGGTCATGGATATAACATTTTACACAAATGAAACCAACAGGTCAGATGGGTTGTCGAACCAAGGATTAGAATGGCTTATTTGTAGGATATAATAAATGTACATATAAGTGGGGCCAAAATGACTTGAGCCCGAGCCCGACCTGGTAAATTCCATGCATGCAAGGCCCAAGCCAGGCCCACAGGCCAAGCTAGTAGGTCCAAGCCCAACCCATAGCCAGGTTAGGCGGGCTACCTGGCCCATTTCCACCCGTAGGGACAGCATGGCAATGTTCATGGGCAAAAAGCAATGCTACCATAGCCACATGTAAACATTATCTATTTAAGAATGTATACTTATACTGCTTTTTTCTATGTATTTCAGCTCCAAAGCCTCATAGACCAGTTCGGATATCACAATCAATAAATGTAAGTTGTAGTCCCTATTATGTTTTTAGTTTCAAACATGTGATGAATCACAAGCTTGAGTTTTAGTTCAACCGATTCAATCTTATCCATTGTTTTTTGACTCGGTGACTTGGGCCGAATCATTCCCTCCTGAGTTGGCTGAATCAGGGGGTGACTCGGATGAGCCAGGTCGAGTCATTCTCGATGCTGACCCATGGTGCTGAACCGGATTGGACTTGCCCGAATCTGAGCTGACTTGGAAAAGTCGCATCCCACCCGACCATCCACGGGCTTCTCATTCCATATGCATGCATGCATATAAGCCTATGCACAAGGATTTTGTTAACATGCTACCGCATCATCTGCGTCCCTTCATCATAATTGGCTCTCTCAATCTAGGTCTTGGGATAATTCACTGGAAATTGTATATTGGGTCGAATGTTACCATCTTAATAAATACATCAAGTCCAATATGAAGTATTATATGAGTTAATTTCAGAATATATATATATATATATATATATACGGAAAAGGTTCTATGCGGTCGAGCTCATGGGAACTTCCCATGAGGTCGAGTTGTGTGGGCCCCACCATGATGTATGTCGAACATCTACCCCATCAGTCAGATGCATCATTCCATGGCGGGCCTAGGGCTTAAAAATCAAGTCAATCCATGACTAGTTTGGGCCACACTGCATACAAAAGTTGACAGGGGTTACCCTCCATTAAAACATTCATAATCATTTATTGGGCCCACTGAGATGTGGTTCACAAATCCAGCCCATCCATTATGTGTGTCCCACTTGGATGAGGGGTCAGACCAAGTTTCAGACGCATCCAAATTTCAAGTGGGCCCCACCAAGTGCTTTTATATGTTTTAGGCATGTATTCACATGATTTTAGATGGTATGGCCCACCTGAGTTCCGTATACGACTGATTTTTGGGATATCCCATAATTTAAATGGGACCCATCAAATGCATGGTGTTGATGTTCGACACCCATCATGGTGGGGCCCACACAGCTCGACCTCATGGGAAGTTCCCATGAACTCGACCACATAGAATCTTTTCCTAATATATATATATTAGGAAGCAAGCAATTTGCATGTTTTGCTAAGGCCAAATATTTACAAACCAACCCGAGTTTCCTGTCGAACAAGGTTGGACCAGAACCAGGGCTTTCTTTGATTGGGTTTGGTTCAAAATGATCAAGAACATAAAAAGCCATCCAATGGAGGATTTTGCTGGTGAGAATTGGAAAACACCCATATAAATCACCGGTACAACGGGTTTGGAAGTGCTATTTGGCAAACATGATTAGATTATTCACCGCATGGTGGTGATGCTGGTATGGTTCAAACCAAGTTGTAATCGGCAGTTGATCTGGTTCAGATCTATCCAACTGCTTAACTTCTTCAACAGGATGCTCCAAGTTATTAATCCAATCTTTGATGTTTGTGAACATCTAAAGGTGGAATGTCTAGAGGTTTCTACTTTTGTTGGTGGTCGGGATGTGCTCTGCCCAAATCACAGGATAACTTGCCAACTTGAACAGAAAAAGCAGGCAAACAAGAACCTGCCTAGGGTGGATTCCATTTTCCTAGCTGCCACAAACATGTGAAGGATTGGTTCCTCTATCTGGATTTGCGAAGATATCCAAACAGGGGCCTGGAGAACTCAAGCCGCTCCACAAACTTCCAGATGGAATGTCGGGTCCACTGTGTTGTCTATATGCAATCCAACCCAGTCATCAGGCGCACCCCACAAGGATGAATGGTCACACGCCAAAACTCAGGCAGGCTACATCATACGAATATATAGGTTTTAGTGGTGATTGTACATTGCACCATGTGGTGTCCCCACCTGAGTTATTTATTTATTTATTTTTATCAGGATTAGTCTTGGGATGTACACTGAACATGAGAAGGCTCTCCAGATATGTACGTGATCTTCCCTTACAACTGTCTTTTACTTGTTTATAGCTGAATCCATATCCAATAATAATTAACTATGACCATAGTATTAAAACCCACTGGAAACTCAAAACTTGGCAGAGTCAACTCGACTTGACCAGATTTCCAACCAAATCTTATAGAAACTCGCTGCCCAGCATGACTCGGTACGATTTGCTCGACCTAGTCACTAGCCAGCTGTTGGGAGAAAGATCCCTTCTTGACCACTTGCACAACAATATCAGAATAAAAAAGGAAGTATTAAAAAAGAGGCAAATAACATCACACAGATTTATATGGTTCTCTTTCGGTAGGTCCACGGATTCATGCCAATCCACTATGCTCAAAGGCATAAAACGAAGAAGCAGCTTTCTCTCTCACTCTCTCTCTACATAATATATATTACCTCAAATGAGTTAGGGTTTACATAAAAATCCATGTGAAATTATGAAATTGCCCTCTGGATCAGGGGCATGCCCCTGGACCCCCAAGCAAAGGGGGCACTGCCCCCCTATGATCCCAATGAGCTTAGAGTGGAGTTCGACCTGTGAAAGTGCTGACTGGATGAACAGTACACCTCTAATTATCAGGCTCCATAGATCCTAACACCATTTTTTTTTTCTCTGGGTTTCAAAAGCATAATGCATACCATAAGAATCAAATTAGTGACCTCCACCATGAAAGCACAAAACATGCTACCAGGGCATGGTGTTGCTTTGTCCTGTTTTGGGGTTTTTTTTTTATTACTTATTTCATTGAAACAATTTTAAATGCACTAAATACTATAAATTTTTAATTATTAAAATATCAATTCCACTCGATTAAAGACTCGATCAAGTCTTAAATTGGATCCAACCCAGCTAGATATTGAGTCAAGTTGAATTTTTGAATTTTGCCTATTACGTTTATTGGCTGATCTTTCTTTGACATTCAAGGATGTTGGCTTTCTTAACCTGATCTGATCATGCATGTTTCTGTTGTTTATGTAGGAGAGCTGAAAGAACAAACCTGCTCATGCCAAATTTCGAGTTCGGTCATGGAATACAATCCACAAGCTTGTCTATCAGCCCATATGATCATCTTTCTAAGAGCCTATGAGTTTCTTTCATCATTGAAAGGTAACGAATGTCATACTAACGTGACATAACAAAAGATTCATGTTTTAGAACTTACCTATTTTGCTGAAATTCTATGTTTTGGGTTCTTTCAAGGTGCTATCAAAAAGTTCCCTAGAAGTGGGAAAACTACTCTACAAATCTCATATTGAATTACAGAATCTTGTTCGGTTAATGAGAGTGCTATCATGACTCAGCATGAGTAATAGTCCGTCATGGTTCACTATCACGGATGTCTGTCATGTGTGGAATGCATGTTCCGTTGGTGGAAGCCATTGATTTGTGAGCCACCATGCCGATGACGATGATGCACTATCACAACAATCAGATGATCTTAGACACTTGAATTTTGACTTGGGAAATGATGATTTAAAAAGGATGAAAGAGCTGGATCATGCCACTTGATAGATCAACAGTCTAGATCACCACCCACTTGATAGATTTCCAAATAAGGAATGGACCATGCTCAAGAGACCCAATAGGGGAAGGATCCAATTGCTTCCATCAGTGGCCTTAAAATAGAAAGTTAATTTAAAAATAACACAAATAGTCCACACCCAATGTAGATGGCTACGATCTTCTAATTATGGACATTTTTCATGGCCATCCATGTTAGACTCCATCAGATTAACAGTGGGTCCTGCTTGGAAGAATTTTAAAATTAGGCAATTGTACTTAGCATTCAAGGTGGAAATCTCTGGCCTTTTGTGCTTCTGCAATGGTGTTAGTGCTGACCATGAGAGGCTTATGCCAAACAAAATCCAACAGAATTCCAATCCTCCCTTTGTAGCATTCCTGAAATATCATCTCTACAAAAACTAAATTTATCAAAGGAACAGCCAATCTCCAAAAGATAGAGACCAGAGATACAAAATGTTTGAGAGATCTAGGCCGTTCATCAGGCACCAACAGTACTTTATCCGTTCATTGCACTTGCACCTGAACTTTTAGCACCGGGCATCTAAACAGTGGGGCCTACCTTACACAACTCATGTTAACATGCCCATGAGGGAGTTACGATGAGACACATAACTCTTTTGTTGAGCCAGACTCAAGAGCCTGCGGTAAATTTGCATTTATGGTAATGCCTGCAATCCCCATCATTTCAGAATATAAAGATTGTCACTAACATGGACCATGTGCTTGACATACACACATCATAGGAGCCCATGTTTTAAGGTCCCTTGAAGATTAGTGGGCCCCACCAATTATGTGGGGGTACAAATAGTCACTAACATGGACAATGTGGCTGATATACATATAAAGTAGGGCTCCTATGGTTTTAAGGTCCCTCAGAAAATTAGTGGGTCCCACTAGGCACAAAAGTATCATGGGGCATAACGTAGAGGGAAACTATCATGTATCATATCTGTATCGATACAACTGAATTATTGGGTGTATGTAACTTAAAAAAAAAAAAAAAAAAAGTACTGTAAAAATATTGTACATCTTATCTTTCCAAATAAAAAATGATCATTATATAAGCTTTATCTCAACTAATTGGAGTTAGCTACATCAATCTGTTTTGCTGTTTCATTCTATCAAAGGCCATAACTTCAGTTAGACCCTCAACCTTTGGTTATCAATTCTTTTCTTTCTACTTCCCCCCTGTGGTTTTTTGGGCCTTTTCCTTGTCCTTTTGGAGCCTTTTATATATGTGTATGTAAGGTCTCAAGTCAAACTAGATGGACCATAGTTCAGGGTCTCAAGTCTAATCCTCCTAATAGGTTGGATAGAAAACAATGTATAGGAAGTGATAAATAGAAAAATACAAGTGTGGTCCACTTGATGAGTGGGAGTTGCCAGAGGGAGGGAGGGAGGGAGGGAGGGAGACCTCATAGAGTTGAAATTCTCAAAGCCCACAAACCGTTGTTGCAGATGAATCAGTTGTGGTACGTAGAATACCCAATGTATCTGCAATATATTAGTTGCAGTAAACATCTTAGTATTTAAAGCCACGTTCAATCTTTTATTTATTTATTTATTTTTATTTTTTAACTCAGTTGCAGTAAACATCTTGGTATTTAAAGCCACGTTCAATCTCATTTATTTATTTATTTATAGTTTACCTCTCTCTCTCTCTCTCTCTCTCTCTCTCTCTGAAATGTAACAATAGATTTCAACATGACATACAACCCAATCAATGCTATGGCGATCATTGCAAAAAGGCGTTGAGGTAGCGTCAAGAATAGAAGCTCATACTTGGCTTGCAGAAGGGCAATGGATGAGAAGATGGTTAACCGACTTATAAGCATTGGACATGCATGCACATAAGGCAAATAGTTGGAATGAATATAGAGCGCTTATGGAGATTGTCGTTCATCAGAATTCTGCTTCTCAGAGGTGGGTCCCTCCTAGTGCCACACGCGAGTCATCTATCCTATATTCTCCCCACCCTTCTGAAGCATGACTTAGAAGGATCCAACTGAAGAGCAACTTGAGTCATCTATCCCATCTTCTCTCCACCCTTCTGAAGCATGAAATAGAACTACCTAATTGAAGAGCAACTCGACTTGTCTCAAGTCCAAATCAATCTGTCACTTTCACCAAAGGAAGGTCTACAAGCATGCAACCGCTCTATGAGAGCGGCATACCCGTCCACCTCCTCATCCTAAAGGAAACATAGACAAGGCAGAGTCCACACTGCTTACTCAACATAGACCTCATAACATCCTTCGATCATAATGCTTTGGTCCTGGGCCAAACTAGCAATAGTTGGGAAAGTAAGAGCAAATCCTCCCTCCATTACCAAATGAGAAAGCCACATTTTCCTTGAATGCTATAATGACTTTCCAAGCTGCTGATGCTCTGTAGTTGCGTGACTACTCCGTAAACCACCCTCCTCCTAAGCATCCATATTTAGAAGCGATTAATCTCTCTCTAAAGAGATCCCTTTTCTGCCCCAAACCATGTTCAATCATAAACCGAAATCAGTTCAAATTTTAGACTGGGATAATGAATGTAACTGCAATGGAGGACTCTTGAAGTGTTCATGTTAGCTCTAGTACTCTTCCTGCAGATATCACAGACCATTTCTCAAAAGCAGTTCTAGAAGTAGTTGGATGTTGAACCTTTTTTTTTTTTTCTACTCTAAAAAAAAATAGCACTGTGGACGTAGTTCTTCCTTAGCATATATACTGAGCAAGTAGTCCTCAAATCACAACTGACTCCCTCCAATGGGGGCATCCTCTGATGTACGGTCAGATGGAACTTCCATAGATGGGACATGATTCAAAAGTCAATCCTAGACATCAAATTTTTTTCATTGAATGTGAAAATCAGGCTCGAGCCCATTCAAGTGGGGTAGGCTAGGCTCAAAACCAAATGGCCAGCCATGCCCATTGTTGGCTTTTCAGTGGACTCATATTCAAAAGTAATGCTACTTTAGTTATACTTAGGGAAGAAAGATAAGGTCATACCCAAGTCATCGTTTTTATAATTCCTGAGATATGCCCATATTTTTCCTCCCATTTAAGTGGGCCATGCTTTTAATTTCCACCTGGCATACATTATTATGTATCTAGTGGCAACGGGACCCATATTCAATGATTTGATTCATGTATTTGTTCGGAACCATCATGCGGGATCTTTTAAACAAAAAATAGGTCCAATCAACCATTTGATTAATGTATATTTGTTAAGACCCATCATGGGTTTCTTATGATTGTTAAGGATCATTTTTATCAGGCAATCCAAATCATGCCATCATGCCAAACTAAGGATGGACTGAATTACATCTGCTAATATAAATATTAGAGCAATTAGAGTGTAGAAACTCCCAAATATGAAAGGCGTAAAAACCCAATATGTATACTTATGAATATAATAAATGTGCATAAGCATTTTAATAACAAATGCAAGAGGAAATCATAATAACTTCTAATCATCTTGTACGAAAATTTCAAGACACCATCTAATTAACTATTAAACGTATTGAAGGAAAGTCAAATTTCCACCCTAAATGCAACCCTTTCTTCTAATTTTTGGTGATACACTAGTTTAATGTATGCCAAAGTTTGTAAAAAAAGTGGTGCATGCATAAAAAGAGAGGCCGTGATCGTGTCTCTTATGCTTAATTCTTATGATTCCTGTAGAGGAACCATCGGAACCAATGTGCCGACATCTTTGGAATCCACTTCAAATTGTCATTATAATCGATGTAGTGCTGTCCAAACTTCGACGTGTAGCTAGATCGCCACTCAAAGTTATCAACCAATGACCATGCAAAATAACCAATTAGATTTGTTCCATCATCCATCGCCTTCTTCGGATTGAGTTGTAGTCTCTATATTAACTGAGTCGAGTCTAATCGTGCACACTATTCGATAGTGTGAGGTTGGCTGTATCATCCATTCCTGGTAAACAATTAAAAAAAATAAATTAGGTGCTTGTATAAAAGCTAGTTGCCGAGTCCAGTTACATCAACTTGGCCAATCTACTTGATGGTGTTAATCTTTCATTTTTAGATACTATCATGACCGGGTTACTGTATGTTTCCTTTACATAGGTTATAGCACTGTACATACCCCAAAGAACTGTATGTTTCCTTTACATAGGTTATAGCACTGTACATACCCCAAAGAACAATGTAGAGCCAGTATGAGTGTGCCTGTATTAGTTCATTCTTCCATCAATACAACTAAAAGAATATGAACTTAGAGAGATCCAGTCCACTGGAGCACATGTGCATGTGTATTTTTGTAATATACTATGTGGGATGATGAAAATTTTCCCACCTAGATGAATTGGTTCTCTCATGGTTAAAAATTATAAATTAAAATAAAATCACAACATTGCACTAGGATTTTAGCCAAACCACCTTAGAGAGCATTTAAATGCCCAATTGAAATGAATTGTAATAACTAAAATGAGGAAGAAGTTGCATTATGGAGTTACACTGAAATTCTGATTGAGCATCCAAACACATGCAACAACACCTAATACAAGCATACCGAGAACAAAATTTAAATTCACTTTAAAAAGTAGCTATGATTTTTTATTTTTTTTATTTTTTATTTTTAAAAACTTTCGGTCCAATTGGTACACCATTACATTCATCTACCATTAAAAAAAAAGGTTAGACAACTATACACAGTTTAAAGTGTCTAATTTTTTTTTGCTAAGTTGATGAAAGAGAGTTACATGCCCATCTGACATTCTGATCCCCAATATAATCCGTATAGGCTGGTTTCCCAAAATGGGGATCATATATATAGTACGAGGTATACTGGTTAATGCTGACATAATCGATGTATCCTTTCACCTTCTTCACCTGACTACTTGTGAATTTTAGAGGTTTCTCTTTCACGATTTAGCATATGTTATGTGGATATGTACTTATAGACTATAGGATGCAAAAACCTGTGATTTTACATCAATGGCCCACAATGAAAGATCATAAAAAGGAACTTTTCTTCTTCTTCTTTCAAAAAGCATTTTTAGATTAGCAAGGAAGGATTAACTTTATGGGACCAACTACAAATTCCATACCATTAATAGGATGTGTGCCATTACAGATGGATCTAGTCAATGATGAGTGAATCCTAGCTCTTGTATCAGTGGCCTGAAAATATGAAGTTCAACAAAAAGTACAGAAATGATCCTTAACCAATGTTAAATGGCCAGAAGACACTTCTTCATAG
Source organism: Magnolia sinica (assembly GCF_029962835.1). Lineage (NCBI taxonomy): Eukaryota > Viridiplantae > Streptophyta > Magnoliopsida > Magnoliales > Magnoliaceae > Magnolia > Magnolia sinica. The sequence goes on from NC_080587.1 coordinate 1,497,860, forward strand.
CCATTGATGTTGGGCCCATAAGATTAGTAGTTGGATCATGGCTCCCACTTGATACATTTTCACCCTTTGGTCATAGGCCCAAAGATAAAAGGTTGATAAAAAGAATATAAATGGTCCACATCCAATGTAAAGGGGTAGGATCTCCCAATTTTGGTCATTTTTTCATATCCATCCATATTGGGACCCATTAAATTAGTACCGGGTAGATTATAAGACAAGGAAAACAGTACTAATCAAGGTGGAAATCTCTTGCCCTTTGGGCCACAACAATGTCATCAGTGGTATTTGTGAGAGGCTCATACCAAGCAAAATCCAATAAAATTCCAATATTTCCATTCTGACATTCTTGAAATATCAACACCATAAAAACCATAACTATGAAACAATCAACTAATCAAAAGAAAACTGTAGGAAATGGGAAACATATCATAAATCTACTCCTAATCATCAGGTAGCGTACACTGAATGTAGATCACCAACATTTTTTTTTAATCCGATCATTGCTTTTGTAAACCTGATTTTTAATAAAGTGTACCGAGAGACCCACCCGATTACATGAATATATGATGATATAAGATATACATTGGACTAACATTTACCTGATACTTATCAGGGGCAAAGCTCCCATCATCGTAGCCTTGGTTTGCGATGACATGTGGCTCATTGAACGTAAACTAGTTCTTCACTATCGCCAAACGTCTTGAAGCAGAAATCTGCATAATCTGCAAAATCTTCACTATTTCACCACATGAACATTGATCAATTCACTGGTTTTGTAGACCCCATCATGGAATGCCCCATGCCACAATCATATGATCTTAGTCATTCACTCACCTTAAGTTTCAGAATTTAACAATCCTAAGGGCCTGTTTGGACGCGCGGATTAGGTGGGAGTGAGTTGTATTAGGATGGATTGCACGGCTTCCCATATCATAAATGGGTTTGTCAGTGGATTACATGCAATCCTACTGGATTGCTATATCCATCGCCCATCTACTGCCGTGTTTGGACGGGCGGACGGGATGGGATTTCAAAAGTGTCAGCGTTCGCACTGGGTCCTGCTGGGACGTGTAATGGGCCACCATCATGGATGGTTCGATGATCGGAACCGTCCGATGCGTCCAGGAGGTGGGGCCGACCATACCCATGGAGACCTTATCCTCCCACGCACAGGCAGACACGATTTCCACCGTCAAACGCAAGATGGATGGTGGAGTAAAAGATTCTGTGGGCTACACTGAATTCAATCCGAAACCAAACATTTTCGACTAGTTTTTCGACGTGCATTCAGTGGACGGAGTGGATTTCCCTGAAGACATCAATCATGGGCCCCACCATCAGCGCAGCGCAAGAAATTGGGCAAATCGCTACGTCTGTGAAAACTGACTTCGGTGGGCCATTATGCGATCTTGGTGGTGATCAGATCAGCAATCCAAATCGTCCATAATCTCCAAAAGGGGGTCACAACCCTTCCCATGACGTCAGAATGGACGGTGTGGATAGTCCCTTCGCTGCACAATGTGCGTAAACAGAGTCGGTTCGTCCGGCTCCAAACCAACCTCCTCCAGTCGACGGGATTCGCAATCCACCGAATCCTCTCCCGAAGCCAAAATCCCACTCTCATCCATCATCAATACCACGCCGCCCAAACAGAACTGCAGGAGGACAGGGTGGGATTTCAAAACCCTATCCCACATACTCCACTCTACTCCCACCTAATCCGCTCGTCCAAACACGCCCTAAAATTTAGTTTTGTCTTTGAGTCAACATAACCTAATTGAATATTTAGTTGTATCAAGTTTTGGGTTTTTATATTTAAAATGGGCTACATTTTTTGGAATTTCCCAATTTACCATGGAGCCCACCATTCGAATAGTGATCGACATTTTTCTTTTAGGCCATAGAAAATCTCGATCCAATGTTGTATGTTTTCCTTCTCTATTAAGATCGATATGAGAGTGTTAGGATAAGGAACTTACATAACTTGCCTACAAAGCCAGGCTTTATATTTCTCCTCCAGGTGTAAGGGAGATCATAACATTGCCATCAAAATAAAAGAATGTGACATGCACCATTCTGTTAGCATAACCATCAAATTCATACTTTTAGCATCATTTTCACCTTAAGCACTAGAAAATACCTTGCAAGAGAAACATGCATAAATATATATATTAAGCATTATCACGTTCATAAAACTATGATATAAACAAGGGGAAATATGCAAAATTTGACACTCAACATACCCCCAACCAGCATTTTGCTAGTCCTGAACGAATGGGGCATCCTTTGACGTTCTGTCGGATGGAACTTCCATGAGTGGGCTATGATTCAATTGTCAATCCTGGCCATTGAATTAATTCATTGAATATGAACGCAAAACAAATTGTGACAACCATAAATGGTACCGGTTGCAGCTTGGGCCTAGGCTTGTTCATTTCAAAGTGACTTAAAAGTTAGTTGGGTAATAGTTAAATGATTCGATGACTCAGTTCTCGACTTGTTCTGTCCCGAGTTGAATGACTCATTGAGTCAAGGATGAAGGGGGGTGGTGTCAAACTAGATTAAGTCGTACCGAGTGCTACTTAGTCTTAAATCCATGTCTATGGGTGCTGGAAATCAGGCTTAAGCCCATTCAAGTGGGGTTCGCTATGCTCAATACCAAATGGCCAGGCATACCCATTGCTGGCTCTATAGTGGCTGGCTCTATAGTGGACCCATATTCAAAAGTAACACTACTTTTATTTATACTTTAGGGAAGAAAATAAGGTTATATATCATTGTTTTTATAACACCCAATGTACGCCCCTATTTTTCCTTCCATTTAAGTAGGGTGTGGTTTTAATTTTCACTGGAGCATTGGTATACTAAGACAAGTCCAATACGTTGATCTTGGTTTTTTTTTTCAAGATCATATCATTGATGAGGCAAAATATACAATGAGGATGTTCGGGCGGGGACCAGGGACAAAGAGGTTGGCCCGCCTATCATATCCTATACAAATGAAACCTTTTGAACTTCCTAATAGAGCCCATCTCATTTTTGTCCAGAAGATATCTACCTCTAACCAGAGTGAGGAGATTAGAGGTGGTAAAATTGGCTCTCTTGGGACAAACTACTATGTTTAGCCTGAATTGGACACACATTTCCATTCCATCATTTAGGGCCCAAAGTTCTGCCCTGTTGTTAGAGGCCTCACCATACCCATTGGAAAAGGCAAACATCATAAGGCCATTGTTATCTCTGCAGATTCCACCACCCCCGGTTGGCCCTGGATTTCCGATGGCAGAGCTGTCAATGTTGTGGCAGGGAGGAAGGATCAGTTGTATGGGGAGGGGCGGTAGGATGAGGCCTGGGCAGCAAGGAGAGGGTGTCTAACCACCAGTGAACTCTCCAAAAAACACCTTGGATCGATATATTTTGGCCGTCAAATCTAGCCCCATTTCTAGCTTTCCATATTTCCCAGAGCAGGAAGGCCGACGTGAGATGAAGGGGGGTGGCTGAGCATTTGTGGACCACCACCAGTGGAGATGGTCTTGGATGGAGGAGTGGATAGATATGGTGACGTCGAGTAGGCTGGCCAAGAGATTCCAGACCACCTGAGCGAGGATCCCATGCAAGAAGAGGTGGGACAACGTCTCAGGGGGAGGGAGAGAGAGAGAGCTTCGACCCAAGCTGCAACACTCATCTGTGGTAGGGCTGAAAGTCGGGCCGGTTGGGTCGGGTTGATGCTCAACCCTAGCGCAACCCAAGGTTCCTATACCTCAACCCTAACCCAACCCAACCTCGGGTTGGGAATTCTCAACCCAAGCGGGCTTGGTCGGGTTGATCGGATTGGTCGGGTGGATACATGTTAATATTTTCATTATTACATTAGTCTATTATATTTCAATACATGTTTTATTTTTTGTACCTATGATTTTATTAATTAAATATGTAGTTATTTATGGTAAAGAACTTCATTTTCTCTAAACAAACAAGCTAAAATATAGGACTACTCATTTAAAAGTCATGTTGTGTAGTACGCAATATATTTGAGAGAGAGAAATCTAGCATATCTTGTTAGCTTGAGTCATTGGAAATGGCATGGACCAATAAGACTTGACGGCACTGGAATTTCCTATTGCCTTCAACACAGACGATCCACACTCAATTATCATTTATAACTTATATAATGATCGGGTTCGGGTTGGCTCGGGCAACCCAAGACCTCAACCCAAGCCCAACCCAACCTCTATCGGGTTGGTGTTTATATAGCCCAAGCTCAAGACCAAATCCAACACATCCTGCCCAAGCCCAACCCAATGTCGAGTCGGTCACGGGTCGGTCGAGTTGAACCCGCCCGACTTTTAACCCTGATTTGTGGGCAGAGCATGCATCAATACCCTCCATAAAAACATTGAGATCTTTGGGGGAAGCAAAGGGTGCCACACCCATTTAAACTAGGATTTTTTTTTTTTTTTTGTCGTGCACCTTGACCACATCTTAGGCTGATTTCACAGAGAACCTCCTTGATGGGCCATGAGGCCAGATTCAGGAATCATCATTGTTGGAAGTGCAGAATCCACCCGCAGAATGTGGGCCCGAATCTAGGTCGGGAGAGTAACTGGAGTGTGCCACCACGAGTCCACCAGATCTAAATACGTTGATCTTGGTTGTTCATTAGGTGCTAGAATCATACAAATCCAATAATCTTAACCATCTAATCAATAACATTAAATATTGATGGTTAGCATCTTTGAAACAAAAAAGAGGTCCAATCAATGATTTGATTCATGTATTTGTTGGGACCCATCATGCATTAGGATGATCATTTTCGTCAACCAATTTGAACCATCCCATTCATGACAAAAAAGTAAGGCAAAAGCCAAAGATGGAATGATTCACATTATGTAAATATTAGAGTAATTAGAGCTGTAGAAACCCTAGGGGAGAGTGGAGGAGGAGGAGTATGCCAGGACCACTCGGGTAAGCTCATTTTCGCTTTTCATAGGTACTATGGGACTGCCTCTAACACGGTTGTAGAAGCCCAGGCCACGCTTGATGGTCTGAACATCTGCTCCAGCCTCGGGCTTGCCAACATTGTCATCGAGTTTGACTCAAAAGTTATTGTGGAAGCAACGGAGGGTCTAACAACATTCACTCCCTGGAAAATCTAGGAGAAATCTGGCACATAAGATGAAGCCTTAACATATCCTTCTCTCATATCTTCCGTGAGGGGAACTCTGTGCGGATGCTTTAGCAAGATTAGCAAGTGACAGGTGCCTAGATAGAATCTATAGAAGCTGCTCCTCTCTCCTGAGGCTAGTTAGAGGAGAGCTGGTGTTGAACAATGCGGGGCTGGGCGCTGTTAGATTCCCTTGACCCCTCTTTCCCCTTTTCCCATTCGTTGTAAAGCACCTTTCTAGCATAGGGTTGTGCAGAGTCACTTTTGGGGGCCTTTTCGGTCTTTAAAAAAAAAAAAGAGCTATATAAACCCCTAGATATCAAAAGCACAATGTGCATAAGCATTTTATTAACAAATACTGTTCGAAAGAAGACGTCCTAATTAAGTACAACTCAATATAAACTAACCAACCAACTAAATCAGAAAATCGAAAGACATCATCTAATCAACTCCTAATCATATTGAATGAAAGCCGAACTTCCGCCCCATCTTTTCGATAAACACAACCATTTCTTTTACTTTTTGGTGATACGCAAGCATATTGTATACCAAAATTAGTAAAAAAAAATGGTTCATGCATAAAAAGAAAGAGGGCTTAATAGTGACTCTTGTGCTTAATTCGTATGATTTTTGTAGAGCATCTTTCGGAACCAATTTGCTGACATCTTTGGAATTCGCTTCAAATTGTCGTTATAGTCAATGTAGTGCAATCCAAACCGCGACGTATAGGCAGATCGCCACTCGAAGTTATCAAGTAGTGACCATGCAAAGTAACCTATTACGTTCGCTCCCTCCTTGTCTATCGCCTTCTTCATATTGAGTATGTAGTCTCTGTAGTAACTAACCCGAGTCCAGTCGTTTAGACTATCCGCAAGTGTGAGGTTGGCTGCATCGTCCATTCCTAGAAAACCATTAAAAAAATTAGGTGCATGTATAAAAAATTAAGTAACACAATTGAGTTACAATACATAAATATTATGTAGTGGTGGAGACTTAAGTTGGTGAGCCAACTTGGCCAATATAGTTGTCAAAAGATGGTGTTAATCTTACCATTTTCAGATATTATGATGATTGGGTTGTCGTATGTTTCCTTCACATATTTGATACTATTGTACATACTATAAGGAACAATGTAGAGCCAGGATGAGTGTGCCTGCATTATTTTATTCTTCAATCAATATAACTTAACTTAAGAGTATAATCATAATCTACAACCTAACAAAATTTTAATTCACTTACTCTTGGTCCAATCGGCACACCATTACGTTCAACTACCATAAAAAAAAAAGTTATTCAATTTATTATATATATAGCTTAAAATGTCTAAAGAAAATTGAGTTGAAGAAAAAGAGACTTACATGCCCATCCGACGTTCCAATCCGCTTGATAATCAATATTCGTTGGTGTCCAATTGGGATTATATATATAAGCTGCAGAATATATGTTAATGCCGATTACATCGATAGATCCTTTCACCTTCTTCACTTGACTACTTGTAAATTTTGGAAGCCTCTCTTTCACGATTTGGCGCATGTTATTCGGATATCTACCGTAGACTATAGGATGCAAAAACCTGTGATTTTACAATAATGGCCCACAAAGAATGATCACAAAAAGAAACTTATTAATCTCCCTTAGTAAAGGGAATGATATAATTGTTCTCTTCTTTTTCTAAACATTGTTATGTTAGTAAAGAAGGCTTAACCTTGTGGGGCCCACTAAAGATTCCAGTCCATTAATTGGATGTGCCCCACTACAGATGGACAATTCAAGTAGTCAATGATGGGTAAATCCTAACCCTTTATCTGTGGCATGAAAATGTGAACTTAGTACGTAAATGATCCTTAACCAATGTAAAATGGCTAGGAGATAGTACTTCTTCATAGGGGCCATCAGATTAATAGTTGTATCTTGGCTCCCACCTGATGTATTTCCACCTTTCAATCAATGGCCGAAAGATAAAGGGTTTATAAAAAGAATAGAAATGGTCCACATCCAATGGAAATGGGTAGGATCTCCTAATTTGGGTTATTTTTTCATAGTCATCCATGTTAGGACGTATTAAATTAATAGTGTTGTCTTAAGATTTTTAGCCTAGGAAAACAATACATACCAACCAAGGTGGAAATCTCTTGCCCTTTGAGCTGCTGCCATGTCATCAGTGCTATTAGTGAGAGGCTCATACCAAGTAAAATCCAACAAAATTCCAATCTTCCCATTTTGGCATTTCTGAAATATTAACACCATAAAAAACAAAACTATCTAAGAATAACCAATCACAAGAAAATGGTGGAATTCAGAGACATCCCATAAATTGAAGCTATCCAATAGGTAGTGTGCACTAAATATAGACCACCAACATTCCTTAATCTGTTTATTGCTTTTGTTCACATGAGTTCTAGCAAAGTGAATCTGAATGGAGAGGTCCACCTTATGACTATTGGGATATATGATGATATAAGATATACATTATATTAACAATTACCTGGTAATTGTGACGATACCGATGCACAGCAGCAGCATGAGAAAGAATCAAGTTATGGGCTGCAATGTATGGTTCTGTCGCCGAGTTCCCAGATGTGCAATTTCCGAAGGGTGCCGAACACCTCCCAGGGGCAAAGCTCCCACCATCGTAGCCTTGGTTGGCAATGACATGTGGCTCATTAAATGTAAACCAATTCTTTACTCGGTCACCGAATGTCTTGAAGCAGAATTCTGCGTAATCTGCAAAATCTTCACTGTTGTACCACACAAACTTTATGAGTGTGCTAACATGTGTCAAAGAAAATCTCAATCGAGCATTGTATGATTTCCCTCTCTATTAACATGTGCATGAGAATGTTATAATGAGAAACTTACACAACTTGTCTACTGAGCCAGCCTTTATATTTCTCCTCAAGGGCCTGAGGGAGATCATAATGGTGGAGATTTGCATAAGGAGTAATTCCTACATTGACATAATTTCAAAATAAAAGAGTGTCAACGCCATGAGGTTCTCACTACTCACTAATATGGACTATGTGGTTGACATAGTAAGGCCACTTGTTCTAATTAAGCTACCTCAAAAAATTGATGGATCCCAAGGGGTTGTAGAGTGAACTATTTAAAAATAAGGAGTGATGAAGGGAAGAAAATACCTTTCTCAATCATATAATCAATTAATCTATTATAGTAATCGACCCCTTGCTCATTCACACGACCCGTGCCCTCTGTATATTAGAAACAATTTATTTTATAAGAGATTTTCTATCATAGTAAGCCACAATATAAACTTCTTGATTGTTTATAAAGTGCACTGGGTTGTGATTCAGACTTCCAACCCATCTATATCTATCAAAGAGAGATTTTGTCTTTAAAAACCTGGGAAGATCCTTGACCAAGAAATGGAGAACCTATAGGCATCCATGTTCATATCTACCATGAGATCAATGTCTTCCTGCAAGATTGCAACATTTAGAAAACACAAAAACAGGTGTGTTAGGTTGTCACTTGGCCGGGCATGATAAAATTAATTGTAAAATTTGAAATTTATACTCAAAATAGAATTGCAAAATATCATAAAACAATATCCATTGCAATCATCATGTAATTATCTGAATTAACAATATTTATTGCATTAAAAATTCATCTACGCATATATGCAGACATATACATATATTATATATGTATGTGAAGTCATAAGTATATATGTATCCATATCTATGGATGCCTAGATAAACAAGCCTATCTATTTAGTACCTTATAATGGTGATACTCATCGACCGCAACATCTCCGTTGGCATTATTTGCGACAATTCCTGTCCAAATAAAAGAATTTAGAATTTAAGAATGCAAAAGAGAGAAAAAAGAATTAAAATTGAATACAAAAAAATAATAATCTAAAGGCTAATATTATTCTTTGCAAGAGATTTTTAAAGCATTGTCTATCCACATTAGAGGACAATTGATCAATAGCCTACGTTACCAAATCATGGGCACTGCTTTTTGCAAGCGAAAAGCCACATATACTACTCAACTATATAGTGACAAGCGAAAAAAGCAAACCCTTCAACTTTAAAAAAAAAGAAAAAAGAAAAAAAAGAAAAGACGCAAAGAACTAAAACACCAAACCTTTAAAAAAAATGTAGAATAAAATAAATAAAACCCAAAAACAAGATTAGAAGGGAGAACTCAAATTATGATTAGATTACCTGGATAACGAACAAACACATCCCAAATGCTCGGTCCACGGCCATACTCAGGACCAGCCGCTCCTTCAACCTGATACGCCGAAGTCGCTGTGCCGAACACAAATCCAGGCGGAAAGCTTTTCCTAGTTAGCCCTCCAGTATCATAAAGGTGGCCATGCACACAACATTGTAGAAACAAGATGAGAAAGATGGAAGTATAACTAATAATAATCTTCATATTTCACTCTATGAGCAAAACCTTTGGATTGTCTTTTTATTTTAGCCCACCTATATTTATAAATAAAAAACTTACATCGTAGATAAAATCCAACACAAATTCCGCATACTTGAATTTTAAAATTCCTTACACTCGGGTTGGTTAGTTACGTGTATAATCTTGAAATTTCTTGCGCTCGGAAGCTAAGTGGGCCACCGTGAATTTTGCGGGAAAATCTACTCCGTCCATCCGTTCTGTCAGCTCTAGCTAAGTCAAGAGTCTATTAATGAGATATATTAAAAATTCACAGCAGGAAAAGTGAGTAGAGAAATGCATGGCGTTGAAACTTCCCTAGGGTGGACCGTGATGTTTATATGCCATCTATACCGTTCATAAGGTCATGCCTACTGGGATGAACTGAAAATACAAAAATATTAACCTGGTTAAAAAATTTATGTAGCCTCATGAATGTTTCCATGATTGGTGTTCAATATGCACTGTTTCCTGTCTTGTGGCCCCCTTGAGTTTTGGATCTGGTTTATTTTTGGGCTCATATGTTAAAATGATCTTAGAAAACGGATGGACGTGATGGATTTCTCAAAAATATCATGGTGGGCCTACCAAGCTTTGGAATGCTGGAGCATCTTGCTACGGTTAATCGCGGGAAAACGGCGTTCGATTTTTCAGGACTCTGATTGCGTAGGACTCGGAAAGGAGAGCAGATTAGTTGAGGCGCTTAGCGGCATAGTTACATATTCCTCAAGTGTGGGCCCCACCTGATTGTGTGTTGTATATCAAAGCCGTCCATCGGTATTTCAAGCCCATTTTAGGGCATGGTCTTAAAAAGGAATAAGATCCAAATCTCAAATGGACCACAGACTAGGAATTGATTGTCAACCATTGAAAAGTTCTTGGGGCGACCACAGAAGTTCTCAATCAAGCTTGTCAACAGGTTGGCTGGCAAATAAACATTGGAAGCGGATTGCATACCAAGTAACTGTGAGACGGCATTCTTGCATTTTATCCACTTCGTCCATCTCTTTTAATAGATAATTTCAGGGCTTTATGCCCAAAAAGGAGTGTATCCAATCTTCAAGTGGAGCACACCACCGGAAATAGTGTGAATTGAACATCCACCGTTGAAAAATTATTCAGGGCCAAAGAAGTTTTAGATCAAGCTGATCTTTGTTTTTTTCATTCATTCATGTCTTTCTAATCTTATGAACAGGTTGGATGACAAATAAACATCACTGGGGGCCTTAGAAGTTTTCAACGGTGGAAATCAATGCTTACACTTTTTCCTGTGTTATGGTACACTTGTGCTTTGCATATGCATCAATTTTGGGTTCAACACCTAAAATGATATGGAAAAATGAATGGACGGCGTGGATAAACCAGATGCATTCATGGTGGGCCCGACAGAGTTTACTCAGTACGATAAGAGCATACTGAGTAACTAAGTACGCAGTCCGATCCGGGACGGGAATTTCATGCGAAAGCCTTTCGCAGGATGTTCCTGCGCGCTGGGATGCTAGGTGGGGTCCACCTTGATGTTTGTCATAAATCCACCCTGTTCATCTGTTTTCTGAGATCATTTTAGGACATTATGCAGAAAACTAGTTGGATACAAAACTCAAGTGGGCCGCACGAGAGGAAACAGTTGCGATTCAGTCAACACCGTTGAAACATTTTTAAGGCCCCAAAAGTTTCGTATTATGATAAATTTTTATTGTTTTCACTTCATCTAAGTGGGAATGAGCTTATAAACCGTTTGGATGGCATATAATAATCAATGTGGAGCCCAGGAAGGTTTCAATGGTAGAAAACTATTTCCCCAGTTTTTCCTCTCGTACGGCCTACTTGAGTTTTGAATCCACGTAATTTTCGGTCATATGCCGAAAATGATCTCAGAAAACGGATGGACGGGATGGATTTATCACAAACATCACGGTGGACCCCACCTAGCATCCCAGCGCAGGGCCTTTCGCAGGAAATCCGCGTCCATCCGATTTCATAAACATCCGGCCATGGAGTTATGCCACGTATTCATAGTACCGACGTGGGTGCTGTGGACAATCCGAGACCGATTTTTTGGGATATCAAATTCAACGGACTGGAGTTGATTACCTGAGCAAAGTGTTACCCGACTACCTGGGCAACACCCACGCCCTTACTGTGGGGCCCACCTTGATGATGCGTTTTATATCCACGCCGTCCATCCATTTTTCCAGCCTATTTAAAGATGTGGTTCCAGAAATTAAGAAGACCCAAATCTCAGGTGGACCACACCATGTCATGTGTAAAACACTTAAGTTGTGCACAAGTTGGGCCCTCACTCATTAGATGGGCCATATGTTGAGTCAGACCATCAGCCATCTATTTATTTCAATGGTATGGCCCACCTTATGAGCGGATTGGCCTAATTTTTTCATTTATCATGTGATGATTATAAGAGGGTGCCATGTTTCATATAGTTTTCCATCCTTAACCCAACCTAAGGACCTTTGTAACACCTTGGAATTCGGGGGTCGCGCATGCGCTCAACTCCCGAGTTCTCGAGAGTCACTTACAACCAACTTTCATTAATGAGCATTTAATCCAGTTTAATTTGCGCAGCCTGGAATTCTCTGGAACATGAATATAACCACGCGAGTCTACTGAGATGAAAGAGGTCTATCATATATACAGGTCCAAAACATATATGGGTCGCACAAAGCGTTGCCCAACCAAAACAACAAAAGAATACTGTGTCAAAAAAAATAATGAGGCTAAGCCCACAGCCCAGCAATCCTGATCCTGCCCATCAAGCCGATGGAGAGCCGTCCATCAACTGGAAATAAGATAGCTCGTCCTCCTCGTCGATGCTGGCCTCACCAAGCTCCTCCAGTCCTGAGTCACCTGCATCTATAAACGGATCTGGTTGGTGTTTTAAAACACCATCCTAGAGTGGGAGTGAGTGATCAACTCAGTGGGGGCTATTAGTCTCAAGTTATCACAGGCATCAATTATATTATGGTCTTAATGAAAACCAGACAATTACGTATGTCTAAGTAATCTTGTTAATGCGCATGTATGCAGCATGACATGATGCATGCCCTCACCACAATGCTCCCTCGAGCGACACCATCTAACGATCGCAAATGACAACAATCCCTCAGTGCGACCTCGACTGCCGAGTCGCCACCCTAACTAGTGCGATATAATGCGATCGTGTTAGGTGAGTTATTAGTTAGGTCCATTCATCCAGCAGATTTGAAAATCTGGTACACCCCACGTATCAACGCTCTAAACGGGTTGCAAGGCTAAGACCCCCAATGCGTGAGGCCGAGACCCTGCTGTCCGTGATCCCGTCGGGTTCCTCATCCCCGACTTCAAGCACTTGAGGAGTGCCGTGAGAAAGGGATCACTCGAGGTCACTACGGGGAGGCGGGGTACCCCAGCATAGGCCGACAGCTCGGACACAGTGTCCCATTCATTTCAAGTGGGTTACTGATGGGCTACCACGGTTGTAGGGTATTCTAGGTTCCAAACATGTGTGAGCAAACAGGGTTAACAATCAAGGTTGGTCAGACGGTAGGCTAGACCTCACGAGTCAGGCGAGCGTGAGGCGTGTGACATCGGGCACAAGGGTCCCATGTAATCGAACTACAGCCACCCGATCACACCCGCCCAAACCCACAAGTCCAACCATAGCGTAGTCCTACCGATGGGACTACCGTCTCTCCTCAAGTTCTTGACCAACCCAAGGATAGGAATAATGACTCATGGAATAGTGACTCATAGCATGCTAACAACCAATGCAACATCAAGTATATTCAACACCTTGTTCTCATGTTACTCAACATACAATTCAAAATTTTCTAACAAGCAAACCCTTAATATCATGAATAAAGTGTATGTGTGTGGTGTGGGTTGGTGAGGAAGTTAACACTTCCTCCATGTTGAGAAAATCATGTACACAAGAGTAATGAAATCATACGTAATATGAAGCAATAACATATAAAAATCAACACGGCATGAGCATATGATCATCCATACACCAAATCATGTGAGAAACATGAACGACATCATGAGAGAGAGAGCCAAACATGTAAATCCATACCATTCCAACCAACATACAATTCCTAGGATTACCCTAGACTTTCAAATATAACATCCAAGTAATCAAAATCATTAAGCTCGTATTAAAATTGTTGCTAGGCCACCTAAGAACAATAGTCCGTACCTATAGTTCGTTGGAGATTCAGAAAACGCCCTAGGAAAGAGGGCTTTCGGGTCGATCGGCCAGAATCCCTAAAACAAGCTCTTGCATGTTAGAATTCCAAGCCAATCCCATCTTACTACATGGATTTCAAGAAGAATTGATGAAAACCTTACCTAGGCAACTCACGGACGGTTGTTGAAGTCAAGGAGGAGAGTTTCTCCTTGTAAGAGAGGTAGGGAGTTGGAAGGGTTGACTCTCTTGGTCTCCACTTCGATCTAGGGCCCACCTTGAATCTCCTCCTCTCACACTATCTTCTCTCCTTAGCTCCTTCACTCTCTTTCTCTCTTGGTGGTTGTAGCAATTGAGAGAGAATTATGAAAGATAGGGTTTATTCTCTAGACTTGGGCCCTTTGGCTTTGAGTTTTTCCAAATTTCCAAATTTGGTGGGTAGGTGCCCTATGGCCCGATTAGGGGCCATATAAAATTTGGGAACAAACGGACGAACGATTATGGGTTTGAGTCAACGGTTCTGATCTTTAAATGGCCCTATGGGGTCCATTTTGGTGATTAGAGTGGTTCTGGTGACCCTTTGGCTATGAAATTCATAGGATAGCTGCTTCATGGCCTGATGAAGGGCCCTGTAAAATTTGGGAACGATCGAGTCCAGGGTTTGGTCGTATGGGTCCGATTTGTAATCGACGGTCGCCATTCCATGATCGGGTCCCAGAGTTGGTGGACCGGTGTAGAAAAATTTATTAGACCTCCACGCAAATGTGGAAGAGATCCGACGGCCCACCTTATGAGCAGACTGGCCTAATTTTTTCATTTATCAGGTGATGATTATAAGAGGCTGCCATGTTTCATATAGTTTTCCATCCTTAACCCAACCTAAGGACCTTGAAAACTGAAATTGGATTGCGTACTTGAGTAACTTAAGTACACTTTTATCATACTCAGTAAACTCAGTTGGGCCTACTGTGAATGTTTGTGGGTTATCCACTCCGTCCATCCATTTTTTCAGCTCATTTTAGTGGTTGAGCTGAAAATTGAAGCATTCCTAGAGCTCAAGTCGACCACACCACAGGAAGCAGTGGGAATAATGACTTCCACTGTTGAAACCTTGGTACGGCCCATAGTGATGTTTATTTGTCATCCAACATTTTCATAAGATCACACAGACATGGATGAAGGGAAAACACAAATAACAAATTGATCCAAAACTTCCATGGCCCCAAGAAATTTTCAATGGTAGAATTTCAATTCACACTTTTTCCCATGGTGAGGTCCGCTTGAGATTTGGATATACTTCATTTTTGTTCTAGAACCCTAACATTATCGGTTAAAATGGACGGACAAAGTGGATAAAATATGCAAATCATGGTGGACCCCAGAGAGTTTACTCATTAAGCTTAGCATGCTGAGTTAGTCAGTACACAGTCCGCGTCCTTGACAACCTGACCTAGCATAACCCGAACCCAAGTTTCAGCCCTATACAATAATGGCTGTTGACCGTTATTTGCTTTGTGGTTGCATGACCCTTGTTTGAAAAACATGGGATGCATTTGGATGCACTATTGAATTCCAAGTTTCAAGTACACCATGAGAGGCTTATACCAAACAAATTCCAACGGAATTCCAATCCTCCCTTGCAGCATTCCTGAAATATCATCTTTAGAAAAACTAAATTGATCAAAGAAACAACCAATCTCCAAAAGATAGAGACCAGAAACATAAAATGTTTGAGAAATATTCTAGGCCTTTCATCAAGCACCAACAATACTTTATCTGTTCATTGCACTTGCACCTGAACCTTTAGCATCACACTACAAGACAACGGACCTTTATCGGCGGTCAAAACCGCCAATAAAACCCCCAAAAACAACGGCATACCATTTTCCCGGCGCTTGTAGAAGGGTATGTCGGTAAAAGCTTTCCCGGCGCTAAGTCATTTTTACCGGGGCTTCTCCGAACGCCGGTAATTGTAGAGTCTTTCACGGCGCTCTCTTTGGTTTCACCGATGCTTTTGCAGGACGTTGGTATTTCTGACAGAAGTGCTGGTAAAAGTGGTATTTCCTAGATACTATAACATTGCCATCATCTCAAAATAAAAGAATGTGACATGCACCATTCCGTTAATCGAAATTAGCTCGCAAGAGAAACATGCATAAATATATATATATTAAGCATTATGTTCATAAAACTATGATATAAACAGGGAAAAATATGCAATATTCGGCACTCAACACACCCCCCAACCAGCATTTTGCTAGTCCTAAACAAATGGGGGCATCCTTTGACGTTCCATCGGATGGAACTTCTAGGAGTGGGCTATGATTCAAATGTCAATCCTGGCCATTGAATTAATTCGTTGAATATGAACTCAGAACAAATTGTGATAACCATAAAGGGTATTGGTTGCAACTTGGGCCTAGGCTAGTTCATTTCAAAGTGACTTAAAAGTTAGTTGGGTAATAGTTAAATGATTCAATGACTCAGTTCTTGACTTGTTCTGTCCCAAGTTGAATGACTTATTGAGTCAAGGATGAAGGGGGGTGGTGTCAAAATAGATCAAGTCGCACCGAGTGCTACTCAGTCTTAAATCCATGTTTATAGGTGCTGGAAATCAGGCTTGAGCCCATTCAAGTGGGGTAGGCTATGCTCAATACCAAATGGCCAGCCATACCCATTGCTGGCTCTATAGTGGACCCGTATTCAAAAGTAACGCTACTTTTATTTATACTTTAGGGAAGAAAAACAAGGTTACCATTGTTTTTATAACACCCAATGTACACCCCTATTTTTCCTTCCATTTAAGTAGGGCATGGTTTTAATTTTCACCCGGGCATTGAGATACTAAGACAAGTCTAATACGTTGATCTTGGTTTTTTTTTTCTTTTTCAAGATGATTTCATTGATGACGCAAAATATACAATGAGGATGTTCGGGCGGGGACCAGGGACAAAGAGGCTGGCCCGCCTATCATATCCTGTACAGATGAGACCTTTTGAACTTCCTAATAGAGCCCAGCCCAGTTTTGTCCAGAAGATATCTACCTCTAACCAGAGTGAGGAGATTAGACGCTGTACAACCGGCTCTCTTGGGACAAGCTACTCTGTTTAACCCGAATTAGACACACATTTCCACTCCATTGTGTAGGGCCCAAAGTTTTGACCTGTTGTTAGAGGCCTCGCCATACCCATTGGAAAATACAAACATCATAAGGTCGTTGTTATCTCTGTAGATTCCACCACCCCTGGCTGGCCCTGGATTTCCGATGGCAGAGCTGCCGATGTTTAGTTTGCACTAGTCGACAGGGGGTTTTGACCACTTCACAACCTCGAAACGAGTGGCCAGGTGGGGGAAGGGGTGTCGTGGCAGGGAGGAGGGATCAGCTGTATAGGGAGGGGCGGTAGGATGAGGCCTGGGCAACAAGGAGAGGGTGTCTAAGCACCAGTGAACTCTCCAAAAAACACCTTGGATAGATATATTTTGGCCGTCATATCTAGCCCCATTTCTAGCTTTCCATATTTCCCAGAGCAGGAAAGCTGGCGCGAGATGAAGGGGGGTGGCTGAGCATCTGCGGACCACCACTAGTGGAGATACTCTTGGATGGAGGAGTGGATAGATTTGGTGACGTCGAGCAGGCTGGCCAAGAGATTCCAGACCCCCTGAGCGAGGATCCCATGCAAGAAGAGGTGGGACAACGTCGAGAGGGAGAGAGAGAGAGCTTCGACCCAAGCTGCAACACTCATCTGTGGGCAGAGCATGCATCAATATACCCTCTATAAAAACACTAAGATCTTTGGGGGAAGCAAAGGGTGCTACACCCATTTAGACCATAATTTTTATTTTTTATTTTGTCATGCGCCCTGACCACGTCTCAGGCTGATTTCACAGAGAACCTCCCTGATGGGCCATGAGGCCAGATTCAGGAATCGTCATTGTCGGAAGTGCAGAATCCACCCTGCACAATGTTGGCCCGAATCTAGGTAGGGAGAGTAACCGGAGTGTGCCACCACGAGTCTACCAGATCCGAATACGTTGATCTTAGTTGTTCATTAGGTTAAACGCTCATTTCATGTGCTAGAATCATACAAATCCAATAATCTTAACCATTTAATCAATAACATTAAATATTGATGGTTTGGATCTTCGAAACGAAAAGAGGTCCAATCAATGATTTGATTCATGTATTTGTTAGGACCCATCATGCATCAGGATGATCATTTTCGTCAACCAATTTGAACCATCCCATTCATGACAAAAAAGTAAGGCCAAAGCCAAAGATGGAATGACAGGTGTCCAGATAGAATTTATAGAATCTATAGAAGTCGCTCCTCTCCTGAGGCTAGTTAGAGGAGAGCTAGTAGTGCTGGACAATGTGGGGCTGGGCACTGTAAGATTCCCTTGACCCCTCTTTCCCCTTTCCCCTTTCGTTGTAGAGGACCTTGCTAGCGTAGGGTTGTGCAGAGTCCCTTTTGGGGACCTTTTCGGTCTAAAAAAAAAAAAGAGCTGTAGAAACCCCCAGATATCAAAAGCACAATGTGCATAAGCATTTTATTAACAAATACCGTTTGAAAGAAGACGTCCTAATTAAGTACAACTGAATATAAACTAACCAACCAACTAAATCAGAAAATCTAAAGACATCATCTAATCAACTCCTAATCATATTGAATGAAAGCCGAACTTCTGCCCCATCTTTTCGATAAACACAACCATTTCTTTTACTTTCTGGTGATACGCAAGCATATTGTATACCAAAATAAGTGAAAAAAATGGTTCATGCATAAAAAGAAAGAGGGCGTAATAGTGGCTCTCATGCTTAATTCGTATGATTCTTATAGAGCATCTTTCGGAACCAATTCGCTGACATCTTTGGAATTCGCTTCAAATTGTCATTATAGTCAATGTAGTGCAATCCAAACCGCGACGTATAGGCAGATCGCCACTCGAAGTTATCAAGTAGTGACCATGCAAAGTAACCTATTACGTTTGCTCCTTCCTTGTCTATCGCCTTCTTCATATTGAGTATGTAGTCTCTGTAGTAACTAACTCGAGTCCAGTCGTTCAGACTATCCGAAAGTGTGAGGTTGGCTGCATCGTCCATTCCTAGAAAACCATTAAAAAAATCAGGTGCACGTATAAAAAATTAAGTAACTCAATTGAGTTACAATACATAAATATTATGTAGTGGTGGAGAGTTAAGTCGGTGAGCCAACTTGGCCAATATAGTTGTCAAAAGATGGTATTAATCTTACCATTTTCAGATATTATGATGATTGGGTTGTCGTATGTTTCCTTCACATATTTGATACTATTGTACATACTATAAGGAACAATGTATAGCCAGGATGAGTGTGCCTGCATTAGTTTATTCTTCAATCAATATAACTTAACTTAAGAGTATAATCATAATCTACAGCCTAACAAAATTTTAATTCACTTACTCTTGGTCCAATCGGCACACCATTACGTTCAACTACCATTCAAAAAAAAAAGTTATTCAATTTATTATATATATAGCTTAAAATGTCTAAAGAAAATTGAGTTCAAGAAAAAGAGACTTACATGCCCATCCGACGTTCCAATCCGCTTGATAATCAATATTCGTTGGTGTCCAATTGGGATTATATATATAAGCTGCAGAATATATGTTAATGCCGATTACATCGATCGATCCTTTCACCTTCTTCACCTGACTACTTGTAAATTTTGGAAGTCTCTCTTTCACGATTTGGCGCATGTTATTCGGATATCTACCGTAGACTATAGGATGCAAAAACCTGTGATTTTACAATAATGGCCCACAAAGAATGATCACAAAAAGAAACTTATTAATCTCCCTTAGTAAAGGGATTGATATAATTGTTTTCTTCTTTTTCTAAACATTGTTATGTTAGTAAAGAAGGCTTAACCTTGTGGGGCCCACTAAAGATTCCAGTCCATTAATTGGATGTGCCCCACTACAGATGGACAATTTAAGTAGTCAATGATGGGTAAATCCTAACCCTTTATCTGTGGCATGAAAATGTGAACTTAGCACGTAAATGATCCTTAACCAATGTAGAATGGCTAGGAGATAGTACTTCTTCATAGGGGCCATCAGATTAATAGTTGTATCTTGGCTCCCACCTGATGTATTTCCACCTTTCAATCAATGGCCGAAAGATAAAGGGTTTATAAAAAGAATAGAAATGGTCCACATCCAATGGAAATGGGTAGGATCTCCTAATTTGGGTTATTTTTTCATAGTCATCCATGTTAGGACGTATTAAATTAATAGTGTTGTCTTAAGATTTTTAGCCTAGGAAAACAATACATACCAACCAAGGTGGAAATCTCTTGCCCTTTGAGCTGCTGCCATGTCATCAGTGCTATTAGTGAGAGGCTCATACCAAGTAAAATCCAACAAAATTCCAATCTTCCCATTTTGGCATTTCTGAAATATTAACACCATAAAAAACAAAACTATCTAAGAATAAGCAATCACAAGAAAATGGTGGAATTCCGAGACATCCCATAAATTGAAGCTATCCATTAGGTAGTGTGCACTAAATATAGACCACCAACATTTCTTAATCCGTTTATTGCTTTTGTTCACATGATTTCTAGCAAAGTGAATCTGAATGGAGAGGTCCACCTGATGACTATTGGGATATATGATGATATAAGATATACATTATATTAACATTTACCTGGTAACTGTGACGATACCGATGCACAGCAGCAGCATGAGAAAGAATCAAGTTATGGGCTGCAATGTATGGTTCTGTCGCCGAGTTCCCAGATGTGCAATTTCCGAAGGGTGCCGAACACCTCCCAGGGGCAAAGCTCCCACCATCGTAGCCTTGGTTGGCAATGACATGTGGCTCATTAAATGTAAACCAATTCTTCACTCGGTCACCGAATGTCTTGAAGCAGAATTCTGCGTAATCTGCAAAATCTTCACTGTTGCAGCACACAAACTTTGTGAGTGTGCTAACATGTGTTAAAGAAAATCTCAATCGAGCATTGTATGATTTCCCTCTCTATTAACATGCGCATGAGAATGTTATAATGAGAAACTTACACAACTTGTCTACTGAGCCAGCCTTTATATTTCTCCTCAAGGGCCTGAGGGAGATCATAATGGTGGAGATTTGCATAAGGAGTAATTCCTACATTGACATAATTTCAAAATAAAAGAGTGTCAATGCCATGAGGTTCTCACTACTCACTAATATGGACTATGTGGTTGACATAGTAAGGCCACTTGTTCTAATTAAGCTACCTCAAAAAATTGATGCATCCCAAGGGGTTGTAGAGTGAACTATTTAAAAATAAGGAGTGATGAAGGGAAGAAAATACCTTTCTCAATCATATAATCAATTAATCTATTATAGTAATCGACCCCTTGCTCATTCACACGACCCGTGCCCTCTGTATATTAGAAACAATTTATTTTATAAGAGATTTTCTATCATAGTAAGCCACAATATAAACTTCTTGATTGTTTATAAAGTGCACTGGGTTGTGATTCAAACTTCCAACCCATCTATATCTATCAAAGAGAGATTTTGTCTTTAAAAACCTGGGAAGATCCTTGACCAAGAAATGGAGAACCTATAGGCATCCATGTTCATATCTACCATGAGATCAATGTCTTCCTGCAAGATTGCAACATTTAGAAAACACAATAACAGGTGTGTTAGGTTGTCACTTGGCCGGGCATGATAAAATTAATGGTAAATTTGAAATTTATACTCAAAATGGAATTGCAAAATATCATAAAACAATATCCATTGCAATCATCATGTAATTATCTGAATTAACAATATTTATTGCATTAAAAATTCATCTACGCATATATGCTGACATATACATATATTATATATGTATGTGAAGTCATAAGTATGTATGTATCCATATCTATGGATGCCTAGATAAACAAGCCTATCTATTTAGTACCTTATAATGGTGATACTCATCGACTGCAACATCTCCATTGGCATTATTTGCGACAATTCCTGCCCAAATAAAAGAATTTGGAATTTAAGAATGCAAAAGAGAGAAAAAAGAATTAAAATTGAATACAAAAAAATAATAATCTAAAGGCTAATATTATTCTCTGCAAGAGATTTTTAAAGCATTGTCTATCCACATTAGAGGACAATTGATCAATGGCCTACATTATGAAATCATGGGCACTGCTTTTTGCAAGCGAAAAGCCACATATACTACTCAACTATATAGTGACAAGCAAAAAAAACAAACCCTTCAACTTTAAAATAAAAAATAAAAAATAAAAAAAAGGAAGGAAGAAGAAGCAAAGAACTAAAACATCAAACGTAAAAAAAATAGAAAAAAAAATATAGAACAAAATAAATAAAACCCAGAAACAAGATTAGAAGGGAGAACTCAAATTATGATTAGATTACCTGGATAACGAACAAACACATCCCAAATGCTCGGTCCACGGCCATACTCAGGACCAGCCGCTCCTTCAACCTGATACGCCGAAGTCGCTGTGCCGAACACAAATCCAGGCGGAAAGCTTTTCCTAGTTAGCCCTCCAGTATCATAAAGGTGGCCATGCACACAACATTGTAGAAACAAGATGAGAAAGATGGAAGTATAACTAATAATAATCTTCATATTTCACTCTATGAGCAAAACCTTTGAATTGTCTTTTTATTTTAGCTCACCTATATTTATAAATAAAAAAAATGCATCGTAGATAAAATCCAACACAAATTCCGCGTACTTGAATTTTAAAATTCCTTACATTCGGGTTGGTTAGTTACGTGTATAATCTTGAAATTTATTGCATTCGGAAGCTAAGTGGGCCACCGTGAATTTTGCAGGAAAATCTACTCCGTCCATCCGTTCTGTCAGCTCTAGCTAGGCCAAGAGTCTATTAATGAGATAGATTAAAAATTCACCGCAGGAAAAGTGAGGAGAGAAATGCGTGGCGTCGAAACTTCCCTAGGGTGGACCATGATGTTTATATGCCATCTATACCGTTCTTAAGGTCAATCCTACTGGGATGAACTGAAAACACAAAAATATTAGCCTGGTCAAAAATTTCTGTAGCCTCATGAATGTTTCAATGATTGGTGTTCAATAGGCACTGTTTCCTGTCTTGTGGCCCACTTGAGTTTTGGATCTGGTTTATTTTTGGGCTCATATCGTAAAATGATCTTAGAAAACGGATGGACGTGGTGGATTGCTCAAAAATATCATGGTGGGCCTACCAAGCTTTGGAATGCTGGAGCATCTTGCTACGGTTAATCGCGGGAAAACGGCGTTCGATTTTTCAGGACTCTGATTGCGTAGGACTCGGAAAGGAGAGCAGATTAGTTGAGGCGCTTAGCGGCATATTTACATATTCCTCGAGTGTGGGCCCCACCTGATAGTGTGTTGTATATCAAAGCCGTCCATCGGTATTTCAAGCCCATTTTAGGGCATGGTCTTAAAAAGGAATAAGATCCAAATCTCAAATGGACCACAGAATAGGAATTGATTGTCAACCATTGAAAAGTTCTTGGGGCGACCACAGAAGTTATCAATCAAGCTTGTCAACAGGTTGGCTGGCAAACAAACATCGGAAGCGGATGCATACCGAGTAACTTGGTCTCCAAGTGGCATTCATGCATTTTATCCACTCCATCCATCTCTTTTAACAGATAATTACTGGGCTTTATCCCAAAAACGGAGTGTATCCAATCTTCAAGTGGAGCACACCACCGGAAATAGTGTGAATTGAACATCCACCGTTGAAAAGTTATTCGGGGCCAAAGAAGTTTTAGATCAAGCGGATATTTGTTTTTTTCCATTCATCCATGTCTTTCTAATCTTATGAACAGGTTGGATGACAAATAAACATCATTGGGGGCCTTAGAAAGTTTTCAACGGTGGAAATCAATGCTTACACTTTTTCCTGTGTTATGGTACACTTGAGCTTTGCATATGCATCAATTTTGGGTTCAACACCTAAAATGATCTGGAAAAATGAATGGACGGCATGGATAAACTAGATGCATTCATGGTTGGCTCAACAGAATTTACTCAGTACGATAGGAGCATACTGAGTAACTAAGTACGGATTCCGATCCGGGACGGAAATTTCTTGCGCAAGCCTTTCGCAGGATGTTCCTGCGCGCTGGGATGCTAGGTGGGGTCCACCTTGATGTTTGTCATAAATCCACCCTGTTCATCTGTTTTCTGAGATCATTTTAGGACATTATACAGAAAATTAGATGGATACAAAACTCAAGTGGGCCGCACGAGAGGAAACAGTTGCGATTCAGTCAACACCGTTGAAACATTTTTAAGGCCACAAAAGTTTCGTATTATGATAAATTTTTAGTGTTTTCACTTCATCCTAGTGGGAATGACCTTATAAACCGTTTGGATGGCATATAAAAATCAATGTGGAGCCCAGGAAGGTTTCAACGGTAGAAAACTATTTCCCTAGTTTTTCCTCTCGCACGGCCTCTTGAGTTTTGAATCCACGTAATTTTTGGTCGTATGTCGAAAATGATCTCAGAAAACGGATGGACGGGATGGATTTATCACAAACATCACGGTGGACCCCACCTAGCATCCCAGCGCAGGAACTTCTTTTGCAGGAAATCCGCGTCCATCCGATTTCATAAACATCCGGCCGGAGTTATGCCACGTATACACATTACCGACGTGGTGCTGTGGACAATCCGAGACCGGTTTTTTGGGATATCAAATTCAACGGACTGGAGTTGATTACCTGAGCAAAGTGTTACCCGACTACCTGGGCAACACCCACCCCCTTATTGTGGGGCCCACCTTGATGATGTGTTTTATATCCACGCCGTCCATCCGTTTTTCCAGCCTATTTAAAGATGTGGTTCCAGAAATTAAGAAGACCCAAATCTCAGGTGGACCACACCATGTCATGTGTAAAACACTTAAGTTGTGCACAAGTTGGGCCCTCACTCATTAGATGGGCCATATGTTGAGTCAGACCATCAGCCATCTATTTATTTCAATGGTATGGCCCACCTTATGAGCGGACTGGCCTAATTTTTTCATTTATCATGTGATGATTATAATAGGGTGCCATGTTTCATATAGTTTTCCATCCTTAACCCAACCTAAGGACCTTTGTAACACCCTGGAATTCGGGGGTCGCGCATGCGCTCAACTCCCGAGTTCTCGAGAGTCACTTACAACCAACTTTCATTAATGAGCATTTAATTCAGTTTAATTTATGCAGCCTGGAATTCCCTGGAACATGAATATAACCACGCGAGTCTACTGAGATGAAAGAGGTCTATCATATATACAGGTCCAAAACATATATGGGTCGCACAAAGCGTTGCCCAACCAAAACAACAAAAGAATACTGTGTCAAAAAAAATAATGAGGCTGAGCCCACAGCCCAGCAATCCCGATCTTGCCCATCAAGCCGATGGAGAGCCGTCCATCAACTGGAAATAAGATAGCTCGTCCTCCTCGTCGATGCTCGCCTCGCCAGGCTCCTCCAGTCCTGAGTCACCTGCATTTATAAACGGATTTGGTTGGTGTTTTAAAACACCATCCCAGAGTGGGAGTGAGTGATCAACTCAGTGGGGGCTATTAGTCTCAAGTTATCACAGGCATCAATTATATTATGGTCTTAATGAAAAGCAGACAATTATGTATGTCTAAGTAATCTTGTTAATGCGCATGTATGCAGCATGACATGATGCATGCCCTCACCACAACGCTCCCTCGAGCGACACCATCTAACGATCGCAAATGACAACACTCCCTCAGTGCGACCTCGACTGCCGAGTCGCCACCCTAACTAGTGCGATGTAATGCAATCGTGTTAGGCGAGTTATTATTTAGGTCCATTCATCCAGCAGATTTGAAAATCTGGTATACCCTACGTATCAACGCTCTAAACGGGTTGCGAGGCCAAGACCCCCCAATGCGTGAGGCCGAGACCCCGCGGTCCGTAATCCCGTCGGGTTCCTCATCCCCGACTTCAAGCACTTGAGGAGTGCCATGAGAAAGGGATCGCTCGCGGTCACTATGGGGAGGCGGGGTACCCCAGCATAGGCCAACATCTCGGACACAGTGTCTCATTCCACCATGCCCGGCTCACGAGGCTGTGGACTAATTTCAAGTGGGTTACTGATGGGCTACCACGGTTGTAGGGTATTCTAGGTTCCAAACATGTGTGAGTAAACAGGGTTAACGATCAAGGTTGGTCAGACGGTAGGCTAGACCTCACGAGTCAGGCGAGCGTGAGGCGTGTGACATCGGGCACGAGGGTCTCATGTAATCGAACTACAGCCACCCGATCACACCCGCCCAAACCCACAAGTCCAACCATAGCGTAATCCTACCGATGGGACTACTGTCTCTCCTCAAGTTCTTGACCAACCCAAGGGTAGGAATAGTGACTCATAGCATGCTAACAACCAATGCAACATCAAGCATATTCAACACCTTGTTCTCATGTTGCTCAACATGCAATTCAAATTTTTCTAACAAGCAAACTCTTAATATCATGAATAAAGTGTATGTGTGTGGTGTGGGTTGGTGAGGAAGTTAACACTTCCTCCATGTTGAGAAAATCATGTACACAAGAGTAATGAAATTATACGTAATATGAAGCAACAACATATAAAAATCAACACGGCATGAGCCTATGATCATTCATACACCAAATCATGTGAGAAACATGAACGACATCATGAGAGAGAGAGCCAAACATGTAAATCCATACCATTCCAACCAACATACAATTCCTAGGATTACCCTAGACTTTCAAATATAACATCCAAACAATCAAAATCATTAAGCTCGTACTAAAATTCTTGCTAGGCCACCTAAGAACAATAGTCCGCACCTATGGTTCGTTGGAGATTCAGAAAACGCCCTAGGAAAGAGGGCTTTCGGGTCGATCGGCCGAAATCCCTAAAATAAGCTCTTGCATGTTAGAATTCCAAGCCAATCCCATCTAACTACATGGATTTCAAGAAGAATGGGTGAAAACCTTACCTAGGCAACCCACGGACAGTTGTTGAAGTCAAGGAGGAGAGTTTCTCTTTGTAAGAAAGGTAGGGAGTTGGAAGGGTTGACTCTCTTGGGCTCCACTTCGATCTAGGGTCCACCTTGAATCTCCTCCTCTCACACTATCTTCTCTCCTTAGCTCCTTCACTCTCTTTCTCTCTTGGTGGTTGTAGTAATTGAGAGAGAATTATGAAAGATAGGGTTTATTCTCTAGACTTGGGCCCTTTGGCTTTGAGTTTTTCCAAATTTCCAAAATAGCCTTCTAGGAGTTGGTGTGGCCCTAACACTCCTTTGGCCACCAAATTTGGTGGGTAGGTGCCCTATGGCCCGATTAGGGGCCATATAAAATTTGGGAACAAACGGACGAACGGTTATGGGGTTCGAGTCAACGGTTCTGATCTTTAAATGGCCCTATGGGGTCCATTCTAGTGATTGGAGTGGTTCTGGTGACCCTTTGGCTATGAAATTCATAGGATAGCTGCTCCATGGCCCGATGAAGGGCCCTGCAAAATTTGGAAACGATCGGGTCCAGGGTTTGGTCGTACGGGTCCAATTTGTGATCGACGGTCACCGTTCCACGATCGGGTCCCAGAGTTGGTGGACCGGTGTAGAAAAATTCATTAGACCTCCACGCAAATGTGGAAGAGATCCGACGGTTGGATAGCCTGGTATCTCAGTTTCATTTGTAAGCGCCAGATTTCGGTCCTGGCATTGGTGGGGTGCATTTAGTCCGTGCCAGATCCCACTTCTGGGTGTCCGCTGGATCCGTGGTCCACGATGGTCTACAAGCCCAGTGAGATTTACGGTTCCCTTTATTTTTAGAATTTTCTAACCTTCCTGTGTCACGGTGCAGCCCATATGGGCTGTCGCTAAGGGCAAATGAGTCATCTGGCTCGACGGCCCGCACCGGGTCCTGTCATGACCCGACCGGTTTATTCTAATGGGCTAATCTTAGGTTGATTTGCTTGTGGTATCTCACCACGCATGGTTTGAATGATCGGTCCTGCGGAAAATCCTACGTGAACGCCCCAGGATACTGTACTAGTTGGACGAGTTGTTACAACCCTGGAAACTGAAATTGGATTGCATACTGAGTTACTTAAGTACGCTTTTATCATACTCAGTAAACTCAGTTGGGCCTACTGTGAATGTGTGTGAGTTATCCACTCCGTCCATCTATTTTTCAGCTCATTTTAGTGGTTGGGCTGAAAATTGAAGCATTCCCAGAGCTCAAGTCGACCACACCACAGGAAGCAGTGGGAATAATGACTTCCACTGTTGAAACCTTGGTACGGCCCATAGTGATGTTTATTTGTCATCCAACATTTTCATAAGATCACACAGACATGGATGAAGGGAAAACACAAATAACAAATTGATCCAAAACTTCTGTGGCCCCCAAGAAATTTTCAATGGTAGAATTTCAATTCACACTTTTTCCCATGGTGAGGTCCGCTTGAGATTTGGATATACTTCATTTTTGTTCTAGAACCCTAACATTATCGGTTAAAATGGATGGACGGAGTGGATAAAATATGTAAATCATGGTGGACCCCAGAGAGTTTACTCAGTAAGCTTAGCATGCTGAGTTAGTCAATACACAGTCCGCATCCTTGACAACCTGAGCTAGCATAACCCGAACCCAAGTTTCGGCCCTATACAATAATGGCTGTTGACCGTTATTTGCTTTGTGGTTGCATGACCCTTGTTTGAAAAACATGGGATGCATTTGGATGCACTATTGAATTCCAAGTTTCAAGTGCACCATGAGAGGCTTATACCAAACAAAATCCAACGGAATTCCAATCCTCCCTTGCAGCATTCCTGAAATATCATCTTTAGAAAAACTAAATTGATCAAAGAAACAACCAATCTCCAAAAGATAGAGACCAGAAACATAAAATGTTTGAGAAATATTCTAGGCCTTTCATCAAGCACCAACAATACTTTATCTGTTCATTGCACTTGCACCTGAACCTTTAGCATCACACTACAAGACAACGGACCTTTACCGGCGGCCAAAACCGTCGATAAAACCCCCAAAAACAACGGCATACCATTTTCCCGGCGCTTGTAGAAGGGTATGTTGGTAAAAGCTTTCCTGGCGCTAAGTCATTTTTACCGGGGCTTCTCCGAATGCCGGTAATTGTAGAGTCTTTCACGGCGCTCTCTTTGGTTTCACCGATGCTTTTGCAGGACGTTGGTATTTCTGACAGAAGTGCTGGTAAAAGTGGTATTTCCTAGATACTATAACATTGCCATCATCTCAAAATAAAAGAATGTGACATGCACCATTCCGTTAACATACACATCAGATTCATACTTCTAACATCATTTTCACCTTAAGCACTCGAAATTAGCTCGCAAGAGAAACATGCATAAATATATATATATTAAGCATTATGTTCATAAAACTATGATATAAACAGGGAAAAATATGCAATATTCGGCACTCAACACACCCCCCAACCAGCATTTTGCTAGTCTTAAACAAATGGGGGCATCCTTTGACGTTCCATCGGATGGAACTTCTAGGAGTGGGCTATGATTCAAATGTCAATCCTGGCCATTGAATTAATTCGTTGAATATGAACTCAGAACAAATTGTGATAACCATAAAGGGTATTGGTTGCAACTTGGGCCTAGGCTAGTTCATTTCAAAGTGACTTAAAAGTTAGTTGGGTAATAGTTAAATGATTTGATGACTCTATTCTCGACTTGTTCTGTCCCAAGTTGAATGACTCATTAAGTCAAGGATGAAGGGGGGTGGTGTCAAAATAGATCAAGTCGCACCGAGTGCTGCTCAGTCTTAAATCCATGTTTATGGGTGCTGGAAATCAGGCTTGAGCCCATTCAAGTGGGGTAGGCTATGCTCAATACCAAATGGCCAGCCATACCCATTGCTGGCTCTATAGTGGACCCGTATTCAAAAGTAACGCTACTTTTATTTATACTTTAGGGAAGAAAAACAAGGTTACCATTGTTTTTATAACACCCAATGTACACCCCTATTTTTCCTTCCATTTAAGTAGGGCATGGTTTTAATTTTCACCCGGGCATTGAGATACTAAGACAATCTAATACGTTGATCTTGGTTTTTTTTTTTCAAGATGATTTCATTGATGACGCAAAATATACAATGAGGATGTTCGGGCAGGGACCAGGGACAAAGAGGTTGGCCTGCCTATCATATCCTATACAGATGAGACCTTTTGAACTTCCTAATAGAGCCCAGCCCAGTTTTGTCCAGAAGATATCTACCTCTAACCAGAGTGAGGAGATTAGAGGCTGTACAACCGGCTCTCTTGGGAATGCAAACATCATAAGGCCATTGTTATCTCTGTAGATTCCACCACCCTCGGCTGGCCCTGGATTTCCGATGGCAGAGCTGCCGATGTTTAGTTTGCACTAGTCGACAGTGGGTTTTGACCACTTCACAACCTCGAAACGAGTGGCCAGGTGGGGGAAGGGGTGTCGTGGCAGGGAGGAGGGATCAGCTGTATAGGGAGGGGCGGTAGGATGAGGCCTGGGCAACAAGGAGAGGGTGTCTAAGCACCAGTGAACTCTCCAAAAAACACCTTGGATAGATATATTTTGGCCGTCATATCTAGCCCCATTTCTAGCTTTCCCTATTTCCCAGAGCAGGAAAGCCAGCGCGAGATGAAGGGGGGTGGCTGAGCATCTGCGGACCACCACTAGTGGAGATAGTCTTGGATGGAGGAGTGGATAGATATGGTGACGTCAAGCAGGCTGACCAAGAGATTCCAGACCCCCTGAGCAAGGATCCCATGCAAGAAGAGGTGGGACAACGTCTCAGGGAGAGGGAGAGAGAGAGAGCTTCGACCCAAGCTGCAGCACTCATCTGTGGGCAGAGCATGCATCAATATACCCTCCATAAAACCACTAAGATCTTTGGGGGAAGCAAAGGGTGCTACACCCATTTAGACTAGGATTTTTTTATTTTTTTTGTCATGCGCCCTGACCACGTCTCAGGCTGATTTCACAGAGAACCTCCCTGATGGGCCATGAGGCCAGATTCAGGAATCGCCATTGTCGAAAGTGCAGAATCCATCCTGCAGAATGTTGGCCCGAATCTAGGTAGGGAGAGTAACCGGAGTGTGCCACCACGAGTCTACCAGATCTGAATACGTTGATCTTGGTTGTTCATTAGGTTAAACGCTCATTTCATGTGCTAGAATCATACAAATCCAATAATCTTAACCATCTAATCAATAACATTAAATATTGATGGTTTGGATCTTCGAAACAAAAAGAGGTCCAATCAATGATTTGATTCATGTATTTGTTAGGACCCATCATGCATCAGGATGATCATTTTCGTCAACCAATTTGAACCATCCCATTCATGACAAAAAAGTAAGGCCAAAGCCAAAGATGGAATGACAGGTGTCCAGATAGAATCTATAGAAGTCGCTCCTCTCTCCTGAGGCTAGTTAGAGGAGAGCTAGTGCTGGACAATGTGGGGCTGGGCACTGTAAGATTCCCTTGACCCCTCTTTCCCCTTTCCCCTTTCGTTTTAGAGCACCTTTCTAGCGTAGGGTTGTGCAGAGTCCCTTTTGGGGACCTTTTCGGTCTAAAAAAAAAAAAGAGCTGTAGAAACCCCCAGATATCAAAAGCACAATGTGCATTAGCATTTTATTAACAAATACCATTTGAAAGAAGACGTCCTAATTAAGTACAACTCAATATAAACTAACCAACCAACTGAATCAGAAAATCTAAAGACATCATCTAATCAACTCCTAATCATATTGAATGAAAGCTGAACTTCTGCCCCATCTTTTCGATAAACACAACCATTTCTTTTACTTTTTGGTGATACGCAAGCATATTGTATACCAAAATTAGTAAAAAAAAATGGTTCATGCATAAAAAGAAAGAGGGTGTAATAGTGGCTCTCATACTTAATTCGTATGATTCTTATAGAGCATCTTTCGGAACCAATTCGCTGACATCTTTGGAATTCGCTTCAAATTGTCGTTATAGTCAATGTAGTGCAATCCAAACCGCGACGTGTAGGCAGATCGCCACTCAAAGTTATCAAGTAGTGACCATGCAAAGTAACCTATTACGTTTGCTCCTTCCTTGTCTATTGCCTTCTTCATATTGAGTATGTAGTCTCTGTAGTAACTAACTCGAGTCCAGTCATTCAGACTATCCGAAAGTGTGAGGTTGGCTGCATCATCCATTCCTAGAAAACCATTAAAAAAATTAGGTGCATGTATAAAAAATTGAGTAACTCAAATGAGTTACAATACAGAAATATTATGTAGTGGTGGAAAGTTAAGTCGGTGAGCCAACTTGGCCAATATATATAGTTATCAAAAGATGGTGTTAATCTTACCATTTTCAGATATTATGATGATTGGGTTGTCGTATGTTTCCTTCACATATTTGATACTATTGTACATACTATAAGGAACAATGTAGAGCCAGGATGAGTGTGCCTGCATTAGTTTATTCTTCAATCAATATAACTTAACTTAAGAGTATAATCATAATCTACAACCTAACAAAATTTTAATTCACTTACTCTTGGTCCAATCGGCACACCATTACGTTCAACTACCATTCAAAAAAAAAAAAGTTATTCAATTTATTATATATATAGCTTAAAATGTCTAAAGAAAATTGAGTTGAAGAAAAAGAGACTTACATGCCCATCCGACGTTCCAATCCGCTTGATAATCAATATACGTTGGTGTCCAATTGGGATTATATATATAAGCTGCAGAATATATGTTAATGCCGATTACATCGATAGATCCTTTCACCTTCTTCACCTGACTACTTGTAAATTTTGGAAGCCTCTCTTTCACGATTTGGCGCATGTTATTCGGATATCTACCGTAGACTATAGGATGCAAAAACCTGTGATTTTACAATAATGGCCCACAAAGAATGATCACAAAAAGAAACTTATTAATCTCCCTTAGTAAAGGGAATGATATAATTGTTTTCTTCTTTTTCTAAACATTGTTATGTTAGTAAAGAAGGCTTAACCTTGTGGGGCCCACTAAAGATTCCAGTCCATTAATTGGATGTGCCCCACTACAGATGGACAATTCAAGTAGTCAATGATGGGTAAATCCTAACCCTTTATCTGTGGCATGAAAATGTGAACTTAGTACGTAAATGATCCTTAACCAATTTTAAATGGCTAGGATATAGTACTTCTTCATAGGGGCCATCAGATTAATAGTTGTATCTTGGCTCCCACCTGATGTATTTCCACCTTTCAATCAATGGCCGAAAGATAAAGGGTTTATAAAAAGAATAGAAATGGTCCACATCCAATGGAAATGGGTAGGATCTCGTAATTTGGGTTATTTTTTCATAGTCATCCATGTTAGGACGTATTAAATTAATAGTGTTGT
This sequence comes from Magnolia sinica, assembly GCF_029962835.1. Classification (NCBI taxonomy): domain Eukaryota; kingdom Viridiplantae; phylum Streptophyta; class Magnoliopsida; order Magnoliales; family Magnoliaceae; genus Magnolia; species Magnolia sinica. The sequence continues at coordinate 1,531,038 of NC_080587.1, forward strand.
CTTAAGATATTTAGCCTAGGAAAACAATACATACCAACCAAGGTGGAAATCTCTTGCCCTTTGAGCTGCTGCCATGTCATCAGTGCTATTAGTGAGAGGCTCATACCAAGTAAAATCCAACAAAATTCCAATCTTCCCATTTTGGCATTTCTGAAATATTAACACCATAAAAAACAAAACTATCTAAGAATAACCAATCACAAGAAAATGGTGGAATTCAGAGACATCCCATAAATTGAAGCTATCCATTTGGTAGTGTGCACTAAATATAGACCACCAACATTTCTTAATCCATTTATTGCTTTTGTTCACATGATTTCTAGCAAAGATAATCTGAATGGAGAGGACCACCTGATGACTATTGGGATATATGATGATATAAGATATACATTATATTAACATTTACCTGGTAACTGTGACGATACCGATGCACAGCAGCAGCATGAGAAAGAATCAAGTTATGGGCTACAATGTATGGTTCTGTCGCCGAGTTCCCAGATGTGCAATTTCCGAAGGGTGCCGAACACCTCCCAGGGGCAAAGCTCCCACCATCGTAGCCTTGGTTGGCAATAACATGTGGCTCATTAAATGTAAACCAATTCTTCACTCGGTCACCGAATGTCTTGAAGCAGAATTCTGCGTAATCTGCAAAATCTTCACTGTTGCACCACACAAACTTTGTTAGTGTGCTAACATGTGTCAAAGAAAATCTCAATCGAGCATTGTATGATTTCCCTCTCTATTAACATGCGCATGAAAATGTTATAATGAGAAACTTACACAACTTGTCTACTGAGCCAGCCTTTATATTTCTCCTCAAGGGCCTGAGGGAGATCATAATGGTGGAGATTTGCATAAGGAGTAATTCCTACATTGACATAATTTCAAAATAAAAGAGTGTCAATGCCATGAGGTTCTCACTACTCACTAATATGGACTATGTGGTTGACATAGTAAGGCCACTTGTTCTAATTAAGCTACCTCAAAAAATTGATGGATCCCAAGGGGTTGTAGAGTGAACTATTTAAAAATAAGGAGTGATGAAGGGAAGAAAATACCTTTCTCAATCATATAATCAATTAATCTATTATAGTAATCGACCCCTTGCTCATTGACACGACCCGTGCCCTCTGTATATTAGAAACAAATTATTTTATAAGAGATTTTCTATCATAGTAAGCCACAATATAAACTTCTTGATTGTTTATAAAGTGCACTGGGTTGTGATTCAGACTTCCAACCCATCTATATCTATAGAAGAGAGATTTTGTCTTTAAAAACCTGGGAAGATCCTTGACCAAGAAATGGAGAACCTATAGGCATCCATGTTCATGTCTACCATGAGATCAATGTCTTCCTGCAAGATTGCAACATTTAGAAAACACAAAAACAGGTGTGTTAGGTTGTCACTTGGCTGGGCATGATAAAATTAATTGTAAATTTTGAAATTTATACTCAAAATAGAATTGCAAAATATCATAAAACAATATCCATTGCAATCATCATGTACTTATCTGAATAACAATATTTATTGCATTAAAAATTCACCTACGCATATATGCAGACATATACATATATTATATATGTATGTGAAGTCATAAGTATATATGTATCCATATCTATGGATGCCTAGATAAACAAGCCTATCTATTTAGTACCTTATAATGGTGATACTCATCGACTGCAACATCTCCGTTCGCATTATTTGCGACAATTCCTGCCCAAATAAAAGAATTTAGAATTTAAGAATGCAAAAGAGAGAAAAAAGAATTAAAATTGAATACAAAAAAATAATAATCTAAAGGCTAATATTATTCTCTGCAAGAGATTTTTAAAGCATTGTCTATCCACATTAGAGGACAATTGATCAATGGCCTACATTACAAAATCATGGGCACTGCTTTTTGCAAGCAAAAAGCCACATATACCACTCAACTATATAGTGACAAGCAAAAAAAACAAACCCTTCAACTTAAAAAAAAAAAAAAGACGCAAAGAACTAAAACACCAAACGTTAAAAAAAAAAATCGAAAAAAAATATAGAACAAAATAAATGAAACCTAGAAACAAGATTAGAAGGGAGAACTCAAATTATGATTTGATTACCTGGATAACGAACAAACACATCCCAAATGCTCGGTCCACGGCCATACTCAGGACCAGCCGCTCCTTCAACCTGATACGCCGAAGTCGCTGTGCCGAACACAAATCCAGGCGGAAAGCTTTTCCTAGTTAGCCCTCCAGTATCATAAAGGTGGCCATGCACACAACATTGTAGAAACAAGATGAGAAAGATGGAAGTATAACTAATAATAATCTTCATATTTCACTCTATGAGCAAAACCTTTGAATTATTTTTTTATTTTAGCTCACCTATATTTATAAATATAAAAATTACATCGTAGATAAAATCCAACACAAATTCCGCATACTTGAATTTTAAAATTCCTTACATTCGGGATTGTTAGTTACGTGTATAATCTCGAAATTTCTTGTGCTCGAAAGCTAAGTGGGCCACCGTGAATTTTGCAGGAAAATCTACTCCGTCCATCCGTTCTGTCAGCTCTAGCTAGGTCAAGAGTCTATTAATGAGATAGATTAAAAATTCACAGCAGGAAAAGTGAGTAGAGAAATGCGTGGCGTTGAAACTTCCCTAGGTTGGGCCGTGATGTTTATATGCCATCTATACCGTTCATAAGGTCATGCCTACTGGGATGAACTGAAAATACAAAAATATTAGCCTGGTTACAAAATTTCTATAGCCTCATGAATGTTTCAATGATTGGTGTTCAATACGCAATGTTTCCTGTCTTGTGGCCCAATTGATTTTTGGATCTGGTTTATTTTTGGGCTCATATCTTAAAATGATCTTAGAAAACGGATGGACGTGGTGGATTTCTCACAAATATCATGGTGGGCCTACCTAGCTTTGGAATGCCGGAGCATCTTGCTACGGTTAATCGCGGGAAAACGGCGTTCGAATTTTCAGGACCCTGATTGCGTAGGACTGGGAAAGGAGAGCAGATTAGTTGAGGCGCTTAGCGGCATAGTTACATATTCCTCGAGTGTGGGCCCCACCTGATTGTGTGTTGTATATCAAAGCCGTCCATCGGTATTTGAAGCTCGTTTTAGGGCATGGTCTTAAAAAAGAATAAGATCTAAATCTCAAATGGACCACAGACTGGGAATTGATTGTCAACCGTTGAAAACTTCTTGGGGCGAAGTTCTCAATCAAGCTTATCAACAGGTTTGGCTGGCAAATAAACATTGGAAGCGGATTGCATACCGAGTAACTGTGGGACCAAGTGACATTTATGCATTTTATCCACTCCGTCTATCTCTTTTAACAGATAATTTCGGGGCTTTATCCCAAAAACAGAGTGTATCCAATCTTCAAGTGGAGCACACCACCGGAAATAGTGTGAACTGAACATCTACCGTTGAAAAGTTAGTCGGGCCCAAAGAAGTTTTAGATCAAGCGGATATTTTTTTTTTCCATTCATCCATGTCTTTCTTATCTTATAACATCAATGGGGGCCTTAGAAAGTTTTCAACGGTTCCATTCACGTTTTCCAGTGTTATGTCCACTTGAGATTTCTTATCAACACCTAAAATGATATGAAGAATTGTCATGGACATGCAGGATGACAAATAAACATCACTGGATGCCTTATAAAGGTTTCAACGGCGGGTGTTATTATCTATAGACCCTTGAAAGGTTTCAATGGTAGATATCATGTCTTTCTTATCTTATGAACAGGTTGGATGACAAATAAACATCACTGGGGACCTTCGAATATTTTCAACGGTTGAAATCAATAGATACACTTTTTCCTGCAGTATGGTCCGCTTGAGCTTTTGATATGCATCACTTTTGGGTTCAACTCCTAAAATGATTTGTAAAAACGGATGGACAGCGTGGATAGACCACATACATTAAAGGTGAGCCCAACTGAGTTTACTTAGTACGATAAGAGCGTACTGAGTAACTCAGTACGCAATCCGATTTCAGTACCGACGTGGTGCTCTGGACAGTCCGAGACCGATTTTTTGGGATATCAAATTCAACGGACTGGAGTTGATTACCTGAGCAAAGTGTTGCCCGACTATGAGCAACACCCACGCCCTTACTGTGGGGCCCACCTTGATGATGTGTTATATATCCACGCGGTCCATCCGTTTTTCCAGCCTATTTTAAGATGTGGGTCCAGAAATCAAGAAGACCCAAATCTCAGGTGAACCACACCATGTCATGTGTAAAACACTTAAGTTGTGCACAAGTTGGGCCCTCACTCATTAGATGGGCCATATGTTGAGTCAGACCATCAGCCATGCATTTATTTCAATGGTATGGCCCACCTTATGAGCGGACTGGCCTAATTTTTTCATTTATCAGGTGATAATTATATGAGGGTGCCATGTTTCACATAGTTTTCCATCCTTAACCCAACCCAAGGACCCTGTAAACCGAAATCGGATTGCGTACTGAGTTACTTAGTACGCTTTTATCATACTCAGTAAACTCAGTTGAGCCTACTGTGAATGTGTGTGGGTTATCCACTCCGTCCATCCATTTTTCCAGCTCATTTTAGTGGTTGAGCTGAAAATTAAAGCATTCCCAGAGCTCAAGTGGACCACACCACAGGAAGCAGTGGGAATAATGACTTCTACTGTTGAAACCTTGGTAGGGCCCCCAGTGATGTTTATCTGTCATCCAACCTTTTCATAAGATCACACAGACATCGATGAAGGGAAAACACAAATAACAGATTGATCCAAAACTTTTGTGGCCCCCAAGAAATTTTCAACGGTAGAATTTCAATTCACACTTTTTCCCATGGTGAGGTCTGCTTGAGATTTGGATATACTTCGTTTTTGTTCTAGAGCCCTAACATTATCAGTTAAAATGGATGGACGGAGTGGATAAAATATGTAAATCATGGTGGACCCCACAGAGTTTACTTAGTAAGCTTACCGTGCTGAGTTAGTCAGTACACAATCCGCGTGACAACCTGACCTACCATAACCCGAACCCAAGTTTCAGCCCCATACAATAATGGTTGTTGACCGTTATTTGCTTTGTGGTTGCATGACCCTTGTTTGAAAAAGATGGGATGCATTTGGATGCACTATTGAATTCCAAGTTTCAAGTGCACCATGAGAGGCTTATACCAAACAAAATCCAACGGAATTCCAATCCTCCCTTGAAGCATTCTCAAATATCATCTTTTGAAAAACTAAATTGATCAAAGAAACAACCAATCTCCAAAAGATAGAGACTAGAAAAGTAAAATGTTTGAGAGATATTCTAGGCCTTTCATCAAGCACCAATAGTACTTTATCTGTTCATTGCACTTGCACTTGAACTTTTAGCGTTGTAGTACAAGACAACGGACCTTTACCGGCGGCCAAAACCGCCGATAAAACCCCCTAAAAACGACGGCATAACATTTTTCCGGCGATTGTAGAAGGGTATGTCGGTAAAAGCTTTGCCGGCGCTAATCTACCAGCGCTTCTCCGAACGCCGGTAATTGTAGAGTCTTCATGACACTCTCTTTCATTTCACCAACACTTCTGCAGGACGCTGGTATTTCTGAAAGAAGCGCTGGTAAAAGTGGTATTTCCTAGATACTATAACATTGCCATCATCTCAAAATAAAAGAATGTGACATGCACCATTCCGTTGACATACCCATCAAATTCATACTTCTAGCATCATTTTCACCTTAAGCATTCAAAATTACCTCATAAGAGAAACATGCATAAATATATATATTAAGCATTATCATGTTCATAAAACCATGATATAAACAGGGGGAAATATGCAATATTTGGCACTCAACACACCCCCCAATCAACATTTTGCTAGTCTCGAACAAATGGGGGCATCCTTTGACGTTCCATCAGATGGAACTTCCATGAGTGGGCTATGATTCAAATGTCAATCCTGGCTATTGAATTAATTCATTGAATATGAACTCAGAACAAATTGTAACAACCATAAATGGTACTAGTTGCAGCTTGGGCCTAGGCTAGTTCATTTCAAAGTGACTTAAAAGTTAGTTGGGTAATAGTTAAATGATTCGATGACTCAGTTCTCGACTTGTTCTGTCCCAAGTTGAATGACTCATTGAGTCAAGGATGAAGGGGGGTGGAGTCAAACTAGATCAAGTCGCACCGAGTGCTACTCAGTCTTAAATCCATGTTTATGGGTGCTGGAAATCAGGCTTGAGCCCATTCAAGTGGGGTAGGCTATGCTCAATACCAAATGGCCAGCCATACCCATTGCTGGCTCTATAGTGGACCCATATTCAAAAGTAACGCTACTTTTATTTATACTTAAGGGAAGAAAAACAAGGTTACCATTGTTTTTATAACACCCGATGTACACCCCTATTTTTCCTTCCATTTAAGTAGGGTGTGGTTTTAATTTTCACCCGGGCATTGGGATACTAAGACAAGTCTGATACGTTGATCTTGGGTTTTTTTTTTTTTCAAGATGATTTCATTGATGAGGCAAAATAAACAATGAGGATGTTCGGGCGAGGACCAGGGACAAAGAGGCTGGCCCGCCTATCATATCCTGTACAGATGAGACCTTTTGAACTTCCTAATAGAGCCCAGCCTAATTTTGTCCAGAACATATTTACCTCTAACCAGAGTGAGGAGATTAGAGGCTGTAAAATTGGCTCTCTTGGGACAAACTACTCTGTTTAGCCCGAATTGGACACACATTTCCACTCCATTGTGTAGGGCCCAAAGTTTTGACTTGATGTTGGAGGCCTAGCCATACCCATTGGAAAAGGCAAACATCATAAGGCCGTTGTTATCTCTGTAGATTCCACCTCCCCCGGCTGGCATTGGATTTCCGATGGAAGAGCTACCGATGTTTAGTTTGCACTAGTCGACAGGGGGTTTTGACCACTTCACAACCTCGAAACGAGTGGCCAGGTGGGGGAAGGGGTGTCATGGCAGGGAGGAGGGATCAACTGTATGGGGAGGGGCGGTAGGATAAGGCCTGGGCAACAAGGAGAGGGTGTCTAACCACCAGTGAACACTCCAAAAAACACCTATAGATATATTTTGGTCATCATATCTAGCCCCATTTCTAGCTTTCCATATTTCCCAGATCAGGAAGGCCGGTGCGAGATGAAGGGGGGGTGGCTGAGCATCTGCGGACCACCACCAGTGGAGACAGTCTTGGATGGAGGAGTGGATAGATATGGTGACGTCGAGCAGGCTGGCCAAGAGATTCCAGACCCCTGAGCGAGGATCCCATGCAAGAAGAGGTGGGACAACATCTCAAGGAGAGGGAGAGGGAGAGAGAGAGCTTCGACCCAAGCTGCAGCACTCATCTGTGGGCAGAGCATGCATCAATATACCCTCCATAAAAACACTAAGATCTTTCGGGGAAGCAAAGGGTGCTACACCCATTTAGGCCAGGATTTTTATTTTTTTTTGTCATGCGCCCTGACCACGTCTCAGGTTGATTTCATAGAGAACATCCCTGATGGGCCATGAGGCCAGATTCAGGAATCGTCATTATCGGAAGTGCAGAATCCACCCTACAGAATGTGGGCCCGAATCTAGGTAGGGAGAGTAACCGGAGTGTGCCACCACGAGTCCACCAGATCCGAATACGTTAATCTTGGTTGTTCATTAGGTTAAACGCTCATTTCATGTGCTAGAATCATACAAATCCAATAATCTTAACCATCTAATCAATAACATTAAATATTGATGGTTAGGATCTTTGAAACGAAAAAGAGGTCCAATAAATGATTTGATTCATGTATTTGTTAGGACCCATCATGCATCAGGATGATCATTTTCGTCAACCAATTTGAACAATCCCATTCATGACCAAAAAGTAAGGCCAAAGCCAAAGATGGAATGACAGGTGTCTAGATAAAATCTATGGAATCTATAGAAGTCGCTCCTCTCTTACGAGGCTAGTTAAAGGAGAGCTAGTGCTGGACAATGTGGGGCTGGGCGCTGTAAGATTCCCTTAACCCCTCTTTCCCCTTTCCCCTTTCGTTGCAGAGCACCTTTCTAGCGTAGGGTTGTGCAGAGTCCCTTTTGGGGACCTTTTCGGTCTTAAAAAAAAAAAAGAGCTGTAGAAACCCCCAAATATCAAAAGCACAATGTGCATAAGCATTTTATTAACAAATACCATTCGAAAGAAGACGTCCTAATTAAGTACAACTCAATATAAACTAACCAACCAACTAAATCAGAAAATCTAAAGACATCATCTAATCAACTCCTAATCATATTGAATGAAAGCAGAACTTCCGCCCCATCTTTTTGATAAACACAACCATTTCTTTTACTTTTTGGTGATACGCAAGCATATTGTATACCAAAATTAGTAAAAAAATGGTTCATGCATAAAAAGAAAGAGGGCTCAATAGTGACTCTCGTGCTTAATTCGTATGATTCTTGTAGAGGATCTTTCGGAACCAATTTGCTGACATCTTTGGAATTCGCTTTAAATTGTCGTTATAGTCAATGTAGTGCAATCCAAACCGCGACGTATAGGCAGATCGCCACTCGAAGTTATCAAGTAATGACCATGCAAAGTAACCTATTACGTTCGCTCCCTCCTTGTCTATCGCCTTCTTCATATTGAGTATGTAGTCTCTGTAGTAACTAACTCGAGTCCAGTCGTTCAGACTATCCGAAAGTGTGAGGTTGGCTGCATCGTCCATTCCTAGAAAACCATTAAAAAAATTAGGTGCATGTATAAAAAATTGAGTAACTCAAATGAGTTACAATACAGAAATATTATGTAGTGGTGGAGAGTTAAGTCGGTGAGCCAACTTGGCCAATATAGTTGTCAAAAGATGGTGTTAATCTTACCATTTTCAGATATTATAATGATTGGGTTGTCGTATGTTTCCTTCACATATTTGATACTATTGTACATACTATAAGGAACAATGTAGAGCCAGGATGAGTGTGCCTGCATTAGTTTATTCTTCAATCAATATAACTTAACTTAAGAGTATAATCATAATCTACAACCTAACAAAATCTTAATTCACTTACTCTTGGTCCAATCGGCACACCATTACGTTCAACTACCATTAAAAAAAAAAAAAAAGTTATTCAATTTATTATATATATAGCTTAAAATGTCTAAAGAAAATTGAGTTGAAGAAAAAGAAACTTACATGCCCATCCGACGTTCCAATCCGCTTGATAATCAATATTCGTTGGTGTCCAATTGGGATTATATATATAAGCTGCAGAATATATGTTAATGCCGATTACATCGATAGATCCTTTCACCTTCTTCACCTGACTACTTGTAAATTTTGGAAGCCTCTCTTTCACGATTTGGCGCATGTTATTCGGATATCTACCGTAGACTATAGGATGCAAAAACCTGTGATTTTACAATAATGGCCCACAAAGAATGATCACAAAAAGAAACTTATTAATCTCCCTTAGTAAAGGGAATGATATAATTGTTTTCTTCTTTTTCTAAACATTGTTATGTTAGTAAAGAAGGCTTAACCTTGTGGGGCCCACTAAAGATTCCAGTCCATTAATTGGATGTGCCCCACTACAGATGGACAATTCAAGTAGTCAATGATGGGTAAATCCTAACCCTTTATCTGTGGCATGAAAATGTGAACTTAGTACGTAAATGATCCTTAACCAATGTAAAATGGCTAGGAGATAGTACTTCTTCATAGGGGTCATCAGATTAATAGTTGGATCTTGGCTCCCACCTAATGTATTTCCACCTTTCAATCAATGGCCGAAAGATAAAAGGTTTATAAAAAGATTAGAAATAGTCCACATCCAATGGAAATGGGTAGGATCTCCCAATTTGGGATATTTTTTCATAGTCATCCATGTTAGGACGTATTAAATTAATAGTGCGTCTTAAGATTTTTAGCCTAGGAAAACAATACATACCAACCAAGGTGGAAATCTCTTGCCCTTTGAGCTGCTGCCATGTCATCAGTGCTATTAGTGAGAGGTTCATACCAAGTAAAATCCAACAAAATTCCAATCTTCCCATTTTGGCATTTCTGAAATATTAACACCATAAAAAACAAAACTATCTAAGAATAACCAATCACAAGAAAATGGTGGAATTCAGAGACATCCCATAAATTGAAGCTATCCATTAGGTAGTGTGCACTAAATATAGACCACCAACATTTCTTAATCCGTTTATTGCTTTTGTTCACATGATTTCTAGCAAAGTGAATCTGAATGGAGAGGTCCACCTGATGACTATTGGGATATATGATGATATAAGATATACATTATATTAACATTTACCTGGTAACTGTGACGATACCGATGCACAGCAGCAGCATGAGAAAGAATCAAGTTATGGGCTGCAATGTATGGTTCTGTCGCCGAGTTTCCAGATGTGCAATTTCCGAAGGGTGCCGAACACCTCCCAGGGGCAAAGCTCCCACCATCGTAGCCTTGGTTGGCAATGACATGTGGCTCATTAAATGTAAACCAATTCTTCACTCGGTCACCGAATGTCTTGAAGCAAAATTCTGCGTAATCTGCAAAATCTTCACTGTTGTACCACACAAACTTTGTGAGTGTGCTAACATGTGTCAAAGAAAATCTCAATCGAGCATTGTATGTTTTCCCTCTCTATTACCATACGCATGAGAATGTTATAATGAGAAACTTACACAACTTGTCTACTGAGCCAGCCTTTATATTTCTCCTCAAGGGCCTGAGGGAGATCATAATGGTGGAGATTTGCATAAGGAGTAATTCCTACATTGGCATAATTTCAAAATAAAAGAGTCAATGCCATGAGGTTCTCACTACTCACTAATATGGACTATGTGGTTGACATAATAAGGCCACTTGTTCTAATTAAGCTACCTCAAAAAATTGATGGATCCCACAAGGGGCTATAGAGTGAACTATTTAAAAAAAAGGAGTGATGAAGGGAAGAAAATACCTTTCTCAATCATATAATCAATTAATCTATTATAGTAATCGACCCCTTGCTCATTCACACGACCCGTGCCCTCTGTATATTAGAAACAATTTATTTTATAAGAGATTTTCTATCATAGTAAGCCACAATATAAACTTCTTGATTGTTTATAAAGTGCACTGGGTTGTGATTCAGACTTCCAACCCATCTATATCTATCAAAGAGAGATTTTTTCTTTAAAAACCTGGGAAGATCCTTGACCAAGAAATGGAGAACCTATAGGCATCCATGTTCATATCTACCATGAGATCAATGTCTTCCTGCAAGATTGCAACATTTAGAAAACACAAAAACAGGTGTGTTAGGTTGTCACTTGGCCGAGCATGATAAAATTAATTGTAAATTTTGAATTTTATACTCAAAATAGAATTGCAAAATATCATAAAACAATATCCATTGCAATCATCATGTAATTATCCGAATTAACAATATTTATTGTATTAAAAATTCATCTACGCATATATGCAGACATATACATATATTATATATGTATGTGAAGTCATAAGTATATATGTATCCATATCTATGGATGCCTAGATAAACAAGCCTATCTATTTAGTACCTTATAATGGTGATACTCATCGACTGCAACATCTCCGTTCGCATTATTTGCGACAATTCCTGCCCAAATAAAAGAATTTAGAATTTAAGAATGCAAAAGAGAGAAAAAAGAATTAAAATTGAATACAAAAAAATAATAATCTAAAGGCTAATATTATTCTCTGCAAGAGATTTTTAAAGCATTGTCTATCCACATTAGAGGACAATTGATCAATGGCCTACATTACAAAATCTTGGGCACTGCTTTTTGCAAGCGAAAAGCCACATATACTACTCAACTATATAGTGACAAGCAAAAAACACAAACCCTTCAACTTCACAAAAAAAAAAAAAAAAAACAGAAGCAAAGAACTAAAACACCAAACGTAAAAAAAATAGAAATATATATATATATATATATATATATATATATATATATATATATATATATATATATAGAACATAATAAATAAAACCCAGAAACAAGATTAGAAGGGAGAACTCAAATTATGATTAGATTACCTGGATAACGAACGAACACATCCCAAATGCTTGGTCCACGGCCATACTCAGGACCAGCCGCTCCTTCGACCTGGTAGGCCGAAGTCGCTGTGCCGAACACAAATCCAGGCGGAAAGCTTTTCCTAGTTAGCCCTCCAGTATCATAAAGGTGGCCATGCACACAACATTGTAGAAACAAGATGAGAAAGATGGAAGTATAACTAATAATAATCTTCATATTTCACTCTATGAGCAAAACCTTTGAATTGTCTTTTTATTTTAGCTCACCTATATTTATAAATAAAAAAAATGCATCGTAGATAAAATCCAACACAAATTCCGCATACTTGAATTTTAAAATTCCTTACATTCGGGTTGGTTAGTTACGTGTATAATCTTGAAATTTCTTGCATTCTGAAGCTAAGTGGGCCACCGTGAATTTTGCAGGAAAATCTACTCCGTCCAACCGTTCTGTCAGCTCTAGCTAGGCCAAGATTATATTAATGAGATAGATTAAAAATTCACAGCATGAAAAGTGAGTAGAGAAATGCGTGGCGTCGTAACTTTCCTAGGGTGGACCATGATGTTTTTAAGCCATCTATACCGTTCATAAGGTCAATCCTACTGGGATGAACTGAAAACACAAAAATATTAGCCTGGTCAAAAATTTCTGCAGCCTCATGAATGTTTCAATGGTTAGCGTTCAATACTCACTTTTTCCTGTCTTGTGGCCCACTTGAGCCTTAGATCTGCATTATTTTTGGGCTCATCTCTTAACATGATCTTGAAAAATATCATGGTGTGCCTACTTAGCTTAGGAATATGCGAACATCTTGCGATGGTCAATCGATTTCCTACGGCATCCGATTTTTCAGGACTCGGATTGCCCAGGACTCGGAAAGGGGAGCAGATTAGGTGAGGCCCCTGGGGGCATAGTTAATGAGGCCTTGAGTGTGGGCCTGATGTGTGTTGTATATCAAAGCCGTTCAAGCTCATTTTTGGGCATGGTCCTAAAAAAGAATAAGATCTAAATCTCAAATGGACCGCGGACTGAGAATTTTGAATGTCAACTGTGGAAAACTTCTAGGGGCGACCACAGAAGTTCGGAAGCCGATAGCCTACTGAGTAAATTCTGTGGGGCCCACTGTCATATATACATTTTATCCACTCCGTCCATCCATTTAACCAGATAATTTTAGGGATTTTGCCCAAAAATGAAGCATATCCAAAATGCATGTGGAACACACCACCAGAAACAGTGTGAATTGAAATTCTACCGTTGAAAATTTCTTGGGGCCACAGAAGTTTTAAATCAAGCTGATATTTGTCTTTTTCCCTTCATCCATGTCTGTGTTATCTTATTAATACGGTGGATGACAAATAAACATCATTGGGGGCCTTAGAAAGGTATCAACCGTGGAAATCAATATTTATACTCTTTCATGAGATATGGTCCACTTGAGATTTTGATATGCTTGAATTTTGGGATCAACCACTAAAATGATCGGTTAAAAAGGATTTAAGGTGCGGATAAATGACATGTATAGATTGTTATTAAAAGATAACAAATCCCATTTCTCAATCAAGCTAATAGTTTTTATTTCCTTTATCTCATTTATCTCAGCTTGACCTTATCAACGGGGATGGGATTGCGTCCTACCCTAATCCGTCCAGGCGGGGCTCTGTGGGGCCCACAGTGATGTAAGTGTTTTATTCAGGCCGTTAATCTTTTTTTTTTCGGATCATTTTAAGGTATGATGCAAAATATTAGGCAGGTACAAGTCTTAAGTGGACCACAAAGTGGATTGAACGTCCACCATTAAAAAGTTCTTGGGAGCTGGAGAAGTTTCGGATCAAGCTTGTATTTGTGTTTTCACTTCATGTCTACATGACCTTATTAATAGGTTGGATGGTAAAAGAAACATGACAGTGGCCCTAATAAAGGTTTCAACGGTGGGTGTCATTATCACTGCAGCTTCCTTTGGTGTGGTCCACTGGAGCTGTGGACCTGCATCATTCTTCAGGTCATAACTTAAAATGGTCTAATAAAAGCGATTAATGGCATGGATAAAATACTTACATCACTTTGGGCCCCACAGAGCCCCGCCCGGGGGTAGGACGCATTCCAAATCAGGACCTGGAGTTATGCCACGTCTACACAGTACCGACGTGGGTGCTGTCGACTATCCTAGACCGATTTTTTTGGGGATATCAAATTCAACGGACGGGGAGTTGATTAAGTGTTACCTGAGCAACACCCACGCCCTTACTGTGAGGCCCACCTTGATGATGTGTTGTATATCCACGCCGTCCATCCGTTTTTCCAGCCTATTTTAAGATGTGGTTCCAGAAATTAAGAAGACCCAAATCTCAGGTGGACCACACCATGTCATGTGTAGAACACCCAAGTTATGCACAAGTTGGGCCCTCACCCATTAGATGGGCCATATGTTGAGTCAGACCATCAACCATCTATTTATTTCAAATGTTGAGTCAGACCATCAGCCATCTATTTATTTCAATGGTATGGCCCACCTTATGAGGGAACTGGCCTATTTTTTTTATCATTAGGTGATGATTATAATGGGGTGCCATGGTTCATATAGTTTTCCAAACCTGACCCAACCCAGGGACCCTGAAAACCTAACCTAGCCTAACCAGAACCCAAGTCTCAGCCCTATAGAATAATGGCTGTTGACCCTTATTTGCTTTGTGGTTGCATGACCCTTGTTTGAAAAACATGGGATGCTTTTGGATACACTATTGAATTCTAAGTTTCAAATGCAAGATGCACGAGAGGCTTACACCAAACAAAATCCAACGGAATTCCAATCCTCCCTTGCAGCATTCCTGAAATATCATCTCTAGAAAAACTAAATTGATCAAAGATAAACAACCAATCTCCAAAAGATAGAGACCAGAAACGTAAAATGTTTGAGAGATCTAGGCCATTCATGAGGCATCAACAGTACTTTATCCTGAACTTATAGCACCGGGCATCTAAACAATGGGGCCTCCCTTACACAACTCCTGTTTACATGCGCATTGGGGAGTTAGGATGAGAAACATAACTCTTTTGTTGAACTGAGTTCGATGTTCCACGCACTTAACAAGTTAGAAGTTATCTTCCAGGTAGACTAGTTGGACCAGAGACTGGAGAGAGAGAGAGAGAGAGAGAGAGAGAGAGAGAGAGAGAGAGAGAGAGAGAGAGAGAGAGAGAGAGAGCAATGGATAAGAAGATGGTTAACCGACTTATAAGCATTGGACATGCATGCACATGAGGCAAATCGTTGGAATGAATACAGAGCACTTGAGATTGTCGATCATCAGAAGAATTCTATTTCTTCTCATAGGTGGGGCCTCCCTAGTGCCACACGTGAGTCATCTATCCTATAGTCTCCCCACCTTTCTTAAGCATGACTTAGAAGGATCCAACTGAAGAGCAACCTGAGTCTTCTCTATCACATCTTCTCCCCACCCTACTAAGCATGAAATAGAACTACCTAATTCAACAGCAACCTGACTTTTTTTTATTTTTTATTTTTTTTATTTTTTTATTTTTTTTACACACGCGGACACACCACCACACACTCACACTGTAGTGGAATTTCACCACCTATGGGTACTCGAACCCTCAACCAGGTGTTGAAACTCCTAAGAGTCTACCACCGGAGTAAGAGTAAGGACCCAAGAGCAACCTGACTTGTCTCAAGTCCAAATCAATCTATCACTTTCACCAATCGAAAGTCTACAAGCATGCAACCACTCTACGTGAGCGGCATACCCGTCCACCTCCTCATCCTAAAGGAAACATCGACAAGGCAGAGTCCACACTGCTGACTCAACATAGATCTCATAACATCTGTTGATCATAATGCTTTGGTCCTGGGCCAAACTAGCAATAGTCGGGAAAGTAAGAGCAAATCCTCTCCCCATTACCAAATGAGAAAGCCACATTTTCCTTGAATGCTATAAATGGCTTTCTAAGCTGCCGATGCTTTGTAGTTGCGTGACTACTCAGTAAACCACCCTCCTAAGCATCCATATTTAGAAGCGATTAATCTCTCTCCAAAGAGCTCCTTTTTCTGCCCCAAACCATGTTGAATCATAAGCCCAAATCAGTTCAAATTTTAGACTGGGATAATGGATGTAACTGCGATGGTGGACTCTGGAAGTGTTCATGTTAGCTTTGGTACTCTTCCTTTAGATATCACAGACCATTTCTCAAAAGCAGCTCTAGAAGTAGAATTGGATGTTGAACCCTTTTTTTTTATATACTCTAAAAAATAAAAATAAAATAGCACTGTGCACTTAGTTCTTCCTTAGCATATATACTAAGCAAGTAGCCCTCAAATCACAACTGACTCCCTCTAATGGGGGCATCCTCTGTTGTATGGTCAGATGGAACTTCCATAGATGGGACATGATTCAAAAGTCAATCCTAAACATCAAATTTTTTTTCATTGAATGTGAACCTGTTCCGAACAGTCTGTGGCAGCCATAAATGATATTGGATGTAGCTTGGGCTCGGAGCTAGTTCATTTGAAAGTGACTTAAAAATCATATGGGGGTAATGGTTAAATGACTCAGTGACTCATTTCTCGACTTGTTCAGCCCTGAGTCGAATGACTCATTGGGTCAAGAATGAAGGGGGACTGGTGGTGTTGAACCGAAATGAGTGGCACCGAATGCTACGAAGACGAGTCTTAAATCCATGGTTGGGGATGCTGAAAATCAGGCTCTAGCCCATTCAAGTGGGGTAGGCTAGGCTTGAAACCAAATGGGCAGCCATGCCCAATGCTGGCTTTTCAGTGGACTCATATTAAGTAATGCTACTTTTATTTATACTTAGGGAAGAAAGATAAGGTTATACCCAAGTCATCGTTTTTATAATTCCTTGGATACGCCCATATTTTTCCTCCCATTTAATTGGGCCATGGTTTTAATTTTCACCTGGCATACATATTTATAGTGTTCCTAGTGGCATCGGGACCCATATTCAATGATTTGATTCATGTATTTGTTCGGAACCATCATGCATGATATTTTATAGAAAAAATAGGTCCAATCAACCATTTGATTAATGTATATTTGTTAAGACCCATCATGGATTGCTTATGATTGTTAAGGATCATTTTTGTCAGGCAATCCAAACCATGCCATCATGCCAAACTAAGTATGGACTGAATTACATTTGCTAATATAAATATTAGAGCAATTAGAGCTGTACAAACTCCCAAATATCAAAAGCATAAAAACCAAATATGTATACTTATGAAAATGATAAATGGGCATAAGCATTTTAATAACGAACGCCATTCGAAGGAAGAAATCATAATAACTTCTAATCATCTCATAAGAAAATTTTAAGACACCATCTAATTAACTCTTAAAACTATTGAAGGAAAGTCAAATTTCCACCCTAAACACAACCCTTTCTTCTAATTTTTGGTGATACAATATATGTATGCCAAAGTTAGTAGGGCATAATCGTGTCTCTTATGCTTAATTCTTATGATTCCTGTAGAGGAACTGTCGGAACCAATGTGCTGACATCTTCGGAATCCGCTTCAGATTGTCACTATAGTTGATGTAGTGCAGTCCAAACCTCGACGTGTAGCTAGATGATCACCACTCAAAATTATCATCCAATGGCCATGCAAAATAACTGATTAGATTCGCTCCATCATCCATCGCCTTCTTCAGATTGAGTATGTAGATCTCTATAGTAACCAATTCGAGTCTAATCGTGCACACTATTCGATGTTGTGACGTTGGCTGCATCATCCATTCCTGGTAAACAATTAAAAAAATAAAATTAGGTGCTTGTATAAAAGCTAGTGCCGAGTCCAATTACGTCAACTTGGCCAATCTACTTGTTGGTGTTAATCTTACCATTTTTAGATACTATCATGACCTGGTTGTTGAATGTTTCCTTTATATAGGTTATAGCACTGTATATACCACAAGGAACAATGTAGAGCCAGTATGAGTGTGCCTGTATTAGTTCATTCTTCCATCAATACAACTAAAAGAATAAGAGCTTAGAGAGATCTAGTCCACCAGAGCACATGTGCATGTGTATTTTTGTAATACGAGAGCTCCTCCTCCGAGTCTATGGACGCCTCATTCAACGCGTCAGACTCTTTGATACTTGCATCTAAGATAGGGTCTGATTGGTGTTTTAAAACACCGTCCTAGAGTGGGAGTGAGTGATCAATTCAGTGATTCAAGCTATCAAATCCACATGTACAATCAATGAAAAATAATTTAAGCATACAATCCCTAGATACTTTTGTTGATGCACATGCATGCTATTATGATATGATGTATGTCCTCGTCATTCAACGCTCCCTCAAAGCGACTCCATCTTCATATTCGCAAATGACTAATAAGTTAGGTGTTATCTTCCAGGTAAACTAGTTGGATCGGAGACTGTGGAGAGAGAGAGAGAGAGAGAGAGAGAGAGAGAGAGAGAGAGAGAGAGAGAGAGAGGGCAATGGATAAGAAGATGGTTAACCGACTTATAAGCATTGGACATGCATGCACATGAGGTAAATCGTTGGAATAAATACAGAGCACTTGAGATTGTTGATCATCAGAAGAATTATATTTCTTCTCATAGGTGGGGCCTCCCTAATTGTAAGACCCGTATCTTAATCCGTATTGTTCCGTCGACTCCTGCAATCCTTCCCAACGAATTCCAGCAACATGCGACCTATGATCGATGTTTGCGCGCGACCCTAAGTTGTATCCTATAGATTTGAGTCACCGTCGTCACGGTTCCTATGCCGCATCTTGCATATCGATCCGATCCCTAGCAGGGAGATGTGGGCCGGCGTTTATTTCGAAGAAAACGTCGCGCGTTTGCAATTTCAAGAGAATCTCTACATCATGTCCCGTCAATCAATCACTCAAATCAATCAATCAATCACCTCATGTCAAGTACAAGAGCAACCCATGCTTTCCTTCTCCACAAGTCAAGCAAACCCTAAAAGTCAACAAGTCTCTCACCTCACCCATCACTCACCTCACATTCATCACTCACCTCACATCCATCACCCATCACTCTCTCTCCCTTACAACCCTCTCTCTCTCTCTCTTTCCATTCACATTTTCCAAGCAACAATTCCAAGCAAGTGGTGGATGTCCATGCATTTCTAAGGAGAGAAAGAGTTATGTGTGGCCCACTTCCTCTCCCAAAAACCTTCATCCTAGCCACTCATTTCTCATCTTCTACCATCAAAGTGAGACACAAGGAGATCGGCTTTCCATCAACCAAGAAGATTGAACGGTAGGTGCTTCTATAGGTTAGATTTTTATATTTTTTTGATGGGCCAAGTGAGGCCTACCGATTAATGGTATGGATCTCACTTTGGACCCTTGATGTGGTCGATGGCCCACCTTGATTTTCATTATCATTCCATAATGGGGTCATTCTCCATGGACCCCATCATGATGTTTACTTTCCTAAGATCTAAAGAGGTCATTTAGATCTTCCATTTTGGTGGTAAAGGAATCTCCACCGTTGATCTTTGATTTGGTGGGCCCACATGTATTGGGACTCACTTGATGTATAATTGAATGCAAGGGAGGGCCCATAGTGTCGGGGTCCCTCCATCACACGTGTCTATTTCTCTCTCTCTCTCTCTCTCTCTCTCTCTCTCTCTCTCTCTCTCTCCCTCTCTCTTTCATTTCTTCCTATTTGTATGTGATGATGTGGCCGTGTGGCCCACCCGGATGGACCCCACCATGAAGCATGTATTTTATCCAAGCCATCTGTAAGTGGGGCCCACTTTACATATGTGTTGTATCCACACCATCCATCATTTGGTGGCCCACCTGAGCAGGGCCCACCTTAGGTATGTGTTATGCCCAACCGTTCAGCGTCCAGGGACGCTGGACGTGTAATGAAAATAAAAATATTATCTTGGTTCAACGTTTTGGGGGTGGACCACTCTTACAGGCCCCACCTTGACGTATGGATCCCATCCACGCCGTCCATCCCATTTCCCAAATCATTTTAGGCGTTGAGCCAAA
This sequence comes from Magnolia sinica, assembly GCF_029962835.1. NCBI lineage: Eukaryota > Viridiplantae > Streptophyta > Magnoliopsida > Magnoliales > Magnoliaceae > Magnolia > Magnolia sinica. The sequence continues at coordinate 1,551,112 of NC_080587.1, forward strand.
AAATGAAGCTGATCTGATTTTCTAGTGGGCCACAGCATAGCAAACAACGTTTTTACCGTTGAAATACTCCCTAACATTTATATACACCAAAATAAATCAGATATTGGGCTTGTTTGGTCCGTCTCGGGCCATGAAATCCAATGGGTGGAGTGGATTCACCTGATGTGGGCCCCACATATGAAAAACCATACAAAAACTGGTTTTCAAAAAATTATATATAAACAAGCAACAGCAGCTGACGCTGCTGCTGCAAGGATGGCGCAGCGTCCTGCGCTGGGACATGGAGGGCGGTAGGCAGGGATCGTGGGTCCCAGTCGTGGGCCCCACGTGATGTGTTAAACATCACACCATGCATATGATGGGCCCCTTTTTGCTATGAGCCCCACCCCAAGGTTCAGTCGTGTACATAGCTCAGGTGGCCCACGTCACAGGAACAGTGAGGATTTAACGTCTGCCATTGGAACCCTTTTGGGTTGACAGAAGCTTTGGATCATATGAAATTTGTTTTTCCTTTCATCCAGGTATGCGTGGCCTTATCAACAGATTGGATGTCAGATAAACACTATGGTGGGCCCCACGTGGGACCCACGATGATGTATGTGTTTTATTCACACCGTCCACGGTATTGGACGGTGGAACCCACCATGATTTATGTGTTTTATCCACACCGTCCATGGTATTGGACGGTGGAACCCACCATGATTTATGTGTTTTATCCACACCGTCCACACCTGGAGGGGGGACCCACCATGATGCATATGTGTTTCATCCAAACCATCCAACCAATCTGAAAGCTCATTTTGTGGCATGAGCTAAAGAATGAGTCAGATCCATAGTTTAAGTGGATCCCCACCACTGAAAAATACTGGGGATAGTGACATTCATCGTTCAAACTTCTTAAGGGCCACGGTAGTATATATAACGGTAGGCCCTGTAGAGTTTTCAACGGTGGAAATCATTGTCACTACTGATATTTGGAGTGCAGTCCAGTTGATCTTTTAATATGGTTCATTTACATATATTATATACATCTTGACGTAGTTATGGCCTGTTGCTTAGGCCCACCTTGATGTATTTGTGGCCCGTTGTTGAGGCCCACCTTAATATTTATAAGGCCCATTTGAGGAGGCCCATCTTGATATAGTTATAGCTCATCTATTGAGGCCCACCTTGATATACATGAGGCCCATTTGATGTATTGGAGGCCCATGGGTCGAGGCCCAATGGGATATACATAAGGCCCATTAAATGTGATTCCACCATGGTTTATGTGTTGACCTTTATGGCAGGCTATGCTTTGGGAGCAATGATGGTTTGACTTCCACATTGTAAGGATAATTTTGGTTAAATGTCCACATTATGACTCTCCCTAGGGCCCATTGATAGGCCCATACTTGTTATGTGTAGGCCGTTTAGACCCATCTTCGTTGTGAAGATAGTTCACCACCATATAACATGCTTAGTATAACTCTATGATTCATGCCCATACGCATCATATGATGCTTGATATGAGTAGTGACTGATCATAGCATATGCCATTGGGCAGACCATTTACGAGACTCCTTATGAGACGGAGTGCCCCACATTATCGCGCTGTATGCGCAGGATTGCTGCATGACTGCACGGTGTGACTCATGCATCTCGCATATGTGTGACTTGATCATTGTACGCCCTAGTGACATCAGGGTCGTGGCTCCACAGGTACATCGTGGATGGCCGTATCGGATACCGAAAATACTTGGTTCTAGCACTGTGGGCACTTAGGATGTCCTTGGGTGAAAATCTCAGAACCTTTTTGGTACCAGGAGCTACTCCAACGTCTAGACCGAGTGGATACACGAGCGCCTGAGTGCCGAATACTAGTAGGCCGCGTCTCACACTGGGTCATGGTCGGTTAGAAGGCGGTGTGGCCTTATCCGTCTGAGTGAGGGGACTATAAGCTAGGCTGAATTTGACCAGCTTGCAAATGAGTCCGCTATCGACGAGCCAGGTAGGTATTGACAGACTACTGATCAGGCAGATAATGAGGTCTATTCCGCTTGCTGGGCTGTACGGCTAGGGAGGCGGCAGTCAGTGTGGAGTGTACTAGACCCCGGTGATATCCCAAAGAAAAACTATACTGATAGGTATACTTAATGAGTACTGGCATGCTTGCTTTGCATCTTGCATATGACATTTGGCTACATAGGCCTCGCATCGCATGACCTTGCTATGGCTGATAGCATTCATGCCTTGCATCGCATAGCTTGGGTGCAGAGATATCATTCATGGACTCACCGCATATTTTCGCATTACTCTGATATTGTACACTTGGCGCTTGCCTTGCGCACACACTTACACCACCTTCCAAGCTTTTTTAAGCTTATGCATGATAGATGCATGCAGGTGATGTTAGGATGCAGCCGATCTGTGGCCGGAGCGTGCGGTGGAGCTTTTGGAGTTTCCTTTGATATCCTCATATTGTATTTCTATTTCAGTATTGTACTCAAATGATTATATTAGTGAATATATGGTGATGATGTTGTTTTGTGACTTGGTTATGCTTGTGGTTGTGCTCCATTACAAAAATAAAATAAAATTATACTGAAAATTCTCCTTGTAGAATCCTAGGATTGAAATTTGGCGCATGCGCACTGGGAGTCGAGAATGGGGTACTACGGAGGCTGTCGGCACCGGATTTGGCGATTGAGAATTTTGTGAGCCTGGTTTCTGAGTTTGAGACGTGACACTAGTGCCACACGTGAATCATCTATCCTATAGTCTCCCCACCTTTCTGAAGCATGACTTAGAAGGATCTAACTGAAGAGCAACCTGAGTCATCTATCACATCTTCTCCCCACCCTTCTTAAGCATGAAATAGAACTCCCTAATTCAACAACAACCTGACTTTTTTTTTTTTTTTTACACACGCACACACACCACCACACACTCACACTGTAGTGGAATTTCACCACCTATGGGTACTCGAACCCTCAACCAGGTGTTGAAACTCCTAAAAGTCTACCACCGGAGTAAGAGTAAGGACGCAAGAGCAACCGGACTTGTCTCAAGTCCAAATCAATCTGTCACTTTCACCAATCGAAAGTCTACAAGCATGCAACCACTCTACATGAGCGGCATACCCGTCCACCTCCTCATCCTAAAGGAAACATCAACAAGGCAGAGTCCACACTGCTAACTCAACATAGATCTCATAACATCTGTTGATCATAATGCTTTGGTCCTGGGCCAAACTAGAAATAGTGGGGAAAGTAAGAGCAAATCCTCTCCCCATTACCAAATGAGAAAGCCACATTTTCCTTGAATGCTATAAATGGCTTTCTAAGCTGCCGAAGCTTTGTAGTTGCGTGACTACTCAGTAAACCACCCTCCTAAGCATCCATATTTAGAAGCGATTAATCTCTCTCCAAAGAGCTCCTTTTTCTGCCCCAAACCATGTTGAATCATAAACCCAAATCAGTTCAAATTTTAGACTGGGATAATGGATGTAACTGCGATGGTGGACTCTAGAAGTGTTCATGTTAGCTTTGGTACTCTTCTTTTAGATACCACAGACCATTTCTCAAAAGCAATTCTAGAAGCAGAATTGGATATTGAACCTTTTTATTTAATATACTCTAAAAAATAAAAATAAAATAGCACTATGCACTTAGTTCTTCCTTAGCATATATACTAAGCAAGTAGCCCTCAAATCACAACTGACTCCCTCTAATGGGGGCATCCTCTGTTGTATGGTCAGATGGAACTTCCATGGATGGGACATGATTCAAAAGTCAATCCTAAACATCAATTTTTTTTCATTGAATGTGAACCTGTTCCGAACAGTCTGTGGTAGCCATAAATGATATTGGATGTAGCTTGGGCTCGGAGCTAGTTCATTTGAAAGTGACTTAAAAATCATGTGGGGGTAATGGTTAAATGACTCAGTGACTCATTTCTCGACTTGTTCAGCCCTGAGTCGAATGACTCATTGGGTCAAGAATGAAGGGGGACTGGTGGTGTTGAATCGGAACGAGTGGCACCGAATGCTACGAAGACGAGTCTTAAATCCATGGTTGGGGATGCTGAAAATGGGGCTCTAGCCCATTCAAGTGGGGTAGGCTAGGCTCGAAACCAAATGGGGAGCCATGCCCAATGCTGGATTTTCAGTGGACTCATATTAAGCAATGCGATTTATACTTAGGGAAGAAAGATAAGGTTATACCCAAGTCATCGTTTTTATAATTCCTTGGGTACGCCCGTATTTTTCCTCCCATTTAATTGGGCCATGGTTTTAATTTTCACCTGGCATACATATTTATAGTGTTCCTAGTGGCATCGGGACCCATATTCAATGATTTGATTCATGTATTTGTTCGGAACCATCATGCATGATATTTTATAGAAAAAATAGGTCCAATCAACCATTTGATTAATGTATATTTGTTAAGACCCATCATGGATTGCTTATGATTGTTAAGGATCATTTTTGTTAGGCAATCCAAACCATGCCATCATGCCAAACTAAGGATGGACTGAATTACATTTGCTAATATAAATATTAGAGCAATTAGAGCTGTACAAACTCCCAAATATCAAAAGCATAAAAACCAAATGTATACTTATGAAAATGATAAATGGGCATAAGTATTTTAATAACGAACGCCATTCAAAGGAAGAAATCATAATAACTTCTAATCATCTCATAAGAAAATTTCATGACACCATCTAATTAACTCTTAAAACTATTGAAGGAAAGTCAAATTTCCACCCTAAACACAACCCTTTCTTCTAATTTTTGGTGATACAATATATGTATGCCAAAGTTAGTAAAAAAGGGGAGCATGCATAAAAAGAGAGAGGGCATAATCGTGTCTCTTATGCTTAATTCTTATGATTCCTGTAGAGGAACTGTCGGAACCAATGTGCTGACATCTTCGGAATCCGCTTCAGATTGTCACTATAGTCGATGTAGTGCAATCCAAACCTCGACGTGTAGCTAGATCACCACTCAAAATTATCATCCAATGGCCACGCAAAATAACTGATTTAAAATAAAATAAAATTAGGTGCTTGTATAAAAGCTAGTTGCCGAGTCCAATTACGTCAACTTGGCCAATCTACTTGATGGTGTTAATCCTACCATTTTTAGATACTATCATGACCTGGTTGTTGAATGTTTCCTTTATATAGGTTATAACATTGTACATACCCCAAGGAACAATGTAGAGCCAGTATGAGTGTGCCTGTATTAGTTCATTCTTCCGTCAATACAACTAAAAGAATAAGAGCTTAGAGAGATCTAGTCCACCAGAGCACATGTGCATGTGTATTTTTGTAATACGAGAACTCCTCCTCCGAGTCTATGGACGCCTCATCCAGCGCATCAGACTCTTTGATATATACCTGCATCTAAGATAGGGTCTGATTGGTGTTTTAAAACACCGTCCTAGAGTGGGAGTGAGTGACCAATTCAGTGGTTCCATTAACATCAAGTTACACAAGCTATCAAATCCACATGTACAATTAATGAAAAATAATTTAAGCATACAGTCTCTAGATACTTTTGTTGATACACATGCATGCTATTATGATATGATGTATGTCCTCGTCATCCAACGCTCCCTCAAAGCGACTCCATCTTCATATTCGCAAATGACCAATACTTTCTCATTATGCGACCTCAACTGTTAAGTCGCTACACCTAACTAAGGCAATGCTACAATGTTCATGTTAGCCAGGTATTTAGTTAAGTCCGTTCGTCAAACAAAATTGAGAAAATAGAGGCACTCCCACGAAATCAAAGGCCCTAACCCGATCACGAGACCCAGGGCAGCCATAGCAGTCCCAGCTAAACTCATATGATAGGCAGGGTTGTAAATTGGCTTGCTCACGGTCACTACTAGGAGGCTTGTCACCCCAGCGTAGGCCAATAACGCGGACACTGTCTTATACCACCATGCCTAACTCTCAAGACTTGTGAATCTTGTCACTAACGGTTGTAAGTGGGCGTTCCGGGGGTGTAGGGTGCCCCAGGTTCAGGCATGCGCGATCATACATGATAAACACACACGGTTGGCCAGCTAGTGGATCAATTCGGCTGACTCAAGCTAACTACGGCGCAACCAATGTTAGGTGCGAGCATCCTGTGTAATCCAACTACTGCCGATTGTCTGCATTCGGCCTGGATCGGTCGGATTGGTTTAGGGAAGCTGATCTAATAGGGCTATCCTTGTGGGATTTATGGTTTACTGGCCAACCTGGAGGGCTAGAAGTTGAAATTTAATAGCATGTTATACATTGTTTATTCCAGGAGTACACAAACATGGATGACATAAAAATCAGGATGTTCTATTCAATTTGAGCATTTTATCAGACATGTGGGTGCATTACCCCAAATCATTGCAGCATCTACAAGGATAAAACAATTCAAGTGCATGTGTCAAGCGCTAATGGAAAACATGTGCAGAATTTCAGTAAATTCAGCCTATTCTAGCATACAATCAATGATCAACTACTCTAAGCAAAATTCATAATTAATGGAGGATAATACATCTAAGGATTACTCATTGTTTAGCATGCAATTCATAATTTCACTATACAATCATTATTTGCAACATATGTTCGATATTTGGTAACCTAAAGATAAGGGTTGACTGTTCACTCCCCATGTATAGGGTTGTGATGTAGTAATAAACTCGGTGAGACCGAGGTCGAATCCCAAGGGACTGAAACCTGTACATTATCTGAAACTAGGTAGAAATAGAAATAGCCTAAGATGAAATCGAAATCAAATATAAAGTGATGAATAATAGTGAAATACTAATCTAAAACTTAAAAAATTCAGAGGAAGAAAACTAGGGATTCAGAGGATCCACTTGTAGAGATCAGGGAGATCTTATGCCTGCATCAAGAATCATGGAAATCAAACTGAACTTACTTGATCTAGTCTTCACGAGATAAAAAGTATATGAATTAGAATGGATTCCATCATCAAACCATGCCCAGGAGACAAAGCAAACAACAGAATTAAACTAATTACCAACCAATCAACAATGCATGAAAGTTAGGAAGGATATCGTCATCCAACCATGCCCATTAGACGATGGTGAACAACAGGGCTTCCTGACGTCATAAACATCAAAAGGAGGAAGAAATACTCAAAGCCATCGCAGATCTATTGTAATTTCAGTCACAACAAACTATTAAATAAAAGTGAAAGTATTTCTTTTAATTGAACTAAAATCAACATCAGTCAGTCTGACATAAATCAAAGGCATAGAATCGGTCCCATCACGCCACAAGCTTCACCTCTTAGCCCTAGCTAAGAGGTTTAGCCTAACATAATTAGACTAAATCTCAACATAATTCATAGGAAAAAGAAGAACAAATAAAGAATATATATATATATATATATATATATATATATATATATATATTCCCAACACTTCTCTTTCTACCTCTCTTTCTCTGTCTGATGTCCCCTGTTTAAGCACCCCCCCTTCTCCACGTTTTGGAACTCTTTTTATAGCTGCTGGAGTGGTGGAAATCGGATTTGGGAAGCTATCGTACGCGCAGCGAAAGCCTTTTCACAGCCAAGTTTGGGGCTTCATAACTCTCGCATTCCTTGCATTATTTCTGTAAAATCAACGTCTCTTGGAAGTATTTTGGCTGGCCTACACGATGGACGGTTTAGATCTGCCATATGATCAAAGATGATGGGCCACAACTGCCTGGAAAATTAGATTTCACGGACGTGCGTAGCCTTTCGCACGTCTGGCACTGTCATGATCGGTGGGCTCTATAGAGGTGTTTTCGAGGAAATTCACCCCGTCCATTAGATTGCCCTCGAAATTTTGGTCAGAAACGGATGGTTTTTAATGTCCATTGACTCAGAACAGAGAAGAAATCATTCAAAAATCAATTTGAACGTTGCAGGGCAGTCCACCTATGGCCTCTGTATCGCGCACGTGTGATTGCATGGGTACAAAAATTCAGCATAGGTTTGAAGTATTCATGGCCCTCTATAAGATGGACAGTTTAGATTATCCGTATGCTCACTGTGGGGCCACTAGCTTCCGCAAAACGGACACCGTCTGTGCGTTACATAGTGCCAAAATGGTAATTGCCATTTTGGGAAGAAGACGCGGGTCAGCGCCTGCTGACCCGGTTTAGTCGGTTCGGTGCGGCTCGCGTACATGTACACGTGCAATGTACACACCTCACATATGAGCTCCAGTGTGATGTGTTTCAAAAATCTGATCCATCCATTCATTTTCTCATCTTATTTAAACCGTCGAGACCAAAGTTGAGACAGTTCCAGATATCAGGTAGGCCCAGAATTAATGGTTTATGGGCTGATCTGTCAGTTGGGGTACTTTCATAGTGATCCGAGGGCTGAAATTTGATATGTACGGTTAATTTATGGCCCTTAGGCTATCTATGAAGTTTTGAGCCAATCAGATGGCGGGAACTATGTGATCTTGCATTCTTCACCAATTTCGGGCCTCTTTAACGTGAATGGCTTGATTTCCTCCGATCCCTGGCACGTAAATTCTTCAGTCTTGGTTCTTTGGAGTGCGTCCCTTGCTCTGGTAACTTCGGAGTGTCAAATCCACGCTTTTAGTGTTATTTTTCAGTCCACGCTCCTGATTGCATCCTGCAATAAAAACACAATTAAAATATGACATTAAGCATTATCATGTACATAAAATCAGGCAATAACTGGGGCTTGATATGTAATATTTGACCCTCAACATCGACACATAGGGGTGGTCCGACGATTCTCTGGTGCCACTCCTAGGATACCAGCCGAGCAATTGACGGATTGATGCCCTGCGTCGAATAGGTTAGCTCATAAGGGCGCATGCGACAGCCCGTAAGGCTCAAATTTCTAAAGGGGGATAGAGGATTACTTTTCTATTATCGTCAAGCCATTCTCTACGATGGAGCGTGGTTGCGGGCTCCGATGTGGGTAGCGACACAAGGAATTCCCCCAAATCAACTCCCCGAGGAGCTCCCTCTCTCTCTTCTCCCTACTCCCTCTCCCTTGCAATTGAAATTTCGTATGGGAGTGAAGGAGTGTATATTTAGGCTTTATATAGTCCAGTTTTTGTATCTAAACATGCATGCCCCTAGTGGGCTGGATTTTGGCCCACAAGGCTCCTTCAAGGCCCCGTTGGCCCATCCATTCTTTGGGGCAAGTGCCCCATCATGGGATCCGCGATTAGTCCAAATTGGGTGGAGATCGAATCCCTCAATCGATTGCAGGGACCCTACTCACGATCAACGGCTATCGGTGCTCAATCGAGACCACAGTTATACGGATATGAGCAGGAAAATATCCTTGACTTATGTCTCGAGTTAATTGCAATCCATTAGTCAGAAAGTTATAATTTCACAATTGACTGGGGGGCCTATTTCACTTAAGTTTTGTATTCTTGTCTAGGAGAAGTGCATGTTTCAAGCACTGTCTTCCCAACTCAAGTTGTGTAGTTCCGGGCACCATCTGGGTTTTCCGTCTGCGACGGACCTCAAGCCCAGTGAGGCCGACGATTTCCTATAGTTTAAGACTCAGTAGAATTTTGACGGGCAACCCACGCTCATTTTAGTATGTTGGAGCAGATTTTAGAAGGGCCAGCTCTCGTTGTCCTTACTAGATCCCGATCATGCCTAGGACTAGTTGTGTTTACGTGGTTGTTCGACCTTATTCACTCTCGCTTCTTGAAGCTATGCATGTGTGCTCTATAAGGACTGCCTAATACGGTCCTAAGGCGGCTCGCTAGTGGACGCTCTAGGGTCTGGTGTCATTTTGTCTCAAACATTATAGTGAGTGTGCTTGTATTAGTTCATTCTTCTGTTAATACAACTAAAAGAATAAAAACTTAAAGAGATCCAGTCCACCATCCAAGATGATCCTGAGATCCTAGATCTCCTAGATCTTTGGAATTGGGTGTTATCTTCCGGGGACCTCGGAAGATAGATCTTCAAGACTTAGCTAAGTCCTTGGCTCGGCTCTGAGTTGGATATGGTGGTGAGTACTGGCATTGCTCAGTTCGACAGGTCCGGATTCACCTCTCTCGATTGTCGACTGATTCTAAAGGACTCATGTTGGCCAATTCGTGTGCTAACCTCATTATGGTCAACTGATGGTGGCTGACCCTTAATCAGCTATCGAATGAAGTACGGTCGTTCTGTAATCGACCTATCACCGACCTACGGCCGACCTAGAGGCTAAATCGGGCCCAGGTCGAGCCACGATCTGGTCGGTCTGTACCTGATCTATAACCGACCTATGAATTGAGTTGGTATTATGTGGCCTCTTGAGGGGCTTTTAAGGTGCATCGGCCTCCTTAGAGGTCTCGCCAACTGTTGATGCAGTTATTGGCTCACACCCTTTTGCTACTCTCAAACACCTGCACAGGAAGAGGATAAAGGAGACCCTGGCTATTGTAGGGGACCCTCTGATGCATGCCAAAGTCAGGTCTAGAATCTGGGTCTTAATAATTTTGCAAAGGGTTTAGGGGTGAGAATGTGTGTGTACCTTTGACCTTTAGGTCTCTTATTTATATAAGAGATATGATCCCACGGTCTCGGGATCCTTCCCTAGTATGTAGGAGATTTATTGTTATCCAAGATGAACCCGAGATCCTAGATCTTCGGGATCGGGCGTAATCTTCCAGGGATCTCGGAAGACAAATCTTCAATACTTAGCCGAGTCCTTGGCTCGACTCTGAGTCCGATATGGTGATGTATCCGTCAGAATTAGTCAACAATGTGCATGTGTATTTTTGTAATATGCTATGTGGGATGATGAAATTTTTCCCACCTAGATGGATTGGTTCTCTCATGATTAAAAACTATAAATTAAAATAAAATCACAACCTTGCAGTAGGATTTTAGCACAACCACCTTAGAGAGTATTTGAATGCCCAATTGAAATGAATTGTAATAACTCAAACGAGGAAGAAATTGCATTTTGAAGGAGTTACACTGAAATTCTGATTGAGCATCGAAACACATGCAACAACAACTAATATTAGCACACCAAGAACAAAATTTAAATTCACTTTAAAAAGAAGTACCTATGAATTTTTCTTACTTTCGGTCCAATTGGCACGCCATATATATAATCCGTATAGGCTGGTTTTCCATAATGGGGAACATATATATAGTATGAGGTATACTGGTTAATGCCAACATAATTGATGTATCCTTTCACCTTCATCACCTGACTACTTGTGATTTTTGGAAGTCTCTCTTTCACCATTCAGCACATGTTATGTGGATGTGTATTATAAACTATACTATGCAAAAACCTGTGATTTTACAACAATGGCCCACAACGAAAGATCATAAAAAGGAACTTTTCTTTTTCTTCTTCTTCTTTCAAAAAGAATTTTTAGATTAGCAAGGAAGGATTAACTTTATGGGACAACCCACTACAAATTCCATACCATTAATCGGATGTGTGCCATTACAGATGGATCATTAATCAATGATGAGTGAATCCCCTAACTCTTGTATCAGTGGCATGAAAATATGAAGTTCAAGAAAAAGTACATAAATGAACCTTAACCAATGTTAAATGGCTAGAGGACACTTCTTCGTAGCCATCGATGTTGGGGCCTTCAGATTAGTAGTTGGATCATGGCTCCCACCTGATACATTTTCACCCTTTGGTCAGAGGCCCAAAGATAAAAGGTTGATATCAAGAATATAAATGGTCCACATCCAATGTAAAGGGGTAGGATCTCCCAATTTTGGTCATTTTTTCATATCCATATATATTGGGACCCATTAAATTAGTACCGGGTAGATTATAAGACTAGATAAACAATACTTACTAAGGGGGAATTCTCTTGCCCTTTGGGCTGCACCAATGTCATCAGTGCTATTTGTGAGAGGCTCGTACCAAGCAAATCCAATAAAATTTCAATCTTTCCATCATGACATTCCTGAAATATCAACACCATAAAAACCAAAACTATGAAACAATCAACTAATCAAAAGAAAACGGTAGGAAATGAGAAACATCCCATAAATCTACGCCATTCATCAGGTAGTGTACACTGATTGTAGACCACCAACATTTTTTTATCCGATCATTGCTTATGTAAACCTGATTTTTAATAAAGTGTACCGAGAGACCCACCCGATGACATGAATATAGAGATCAGATTGCCTACTGATTTACTCCCTGCGCTCTTATCATACTGAGTAAACTCAATTGGGCCCACCTTGAATGTATGTAGTCTATCCATGCTGTCCATTCTTTTTTCCATCTAATTTAAGGGGTTGAGCCCAAAATTCAAGCATATCAAAAGATCAAGTGGATCATACCACAGGAAACAGTGGGGATAATGATTTCCACCATTGAAACCTTTCTACGCCCTGCAGTGATGTTTATTTGTCATCTACACTCTTCATAAGATCATACAACCATGGATGAAGGTAAAAAAAAATAAATATAAGTTTGATCCAAAACTTCTGTGGCCCCCAAGAATTTTTCAACGGTAGATGTTTAATTCAACTGTTTCCTGTGGTGTGGTCCATTTGAACATTGTATATGCTTCGTTTTTGGTCTCAAGCCCTAAAATTATCTGCTAAAATGGATGAACGGAACAGATCAAATACATAAATCATGGTGGACCTGATACTTGTCAGAGGCAAAGCACCCATCATCATAGCCTTGGTTTGCGACGACAAGTGGGTTCTTACTCTTGCTCGGGTGGTAGACTGTTAAGGAGTTTAAACTCCCGGTCAAGGGTCCGAGTACCCATACGTGGTGAAATTCCATGTGTGGGGGGTGTGTGCGCATGTGTACTAAGAAAAAAAAAAATGGCTTACTTTATTATTTTGTTTTTTAAAAGAAAATCCAAATCCACTGCAGCTTATAAATTCTCAAAAGAAACACAACTCGGGCTTTTTACCAATCTACCAACAAAACATCTTGCTTAGTTTCTCTTCCAAAACAAAATAAAGGTTCAAACTCAACAAGGTGATCACATCATGAAGTATGTGTTATATCTAAACCGTCCATCCATTTTTCGAGCTCATATTAAGGCTTGAGCCGAAAAATATGGCAGATCTAAAGATCAAGTGTACCACACTGCAAAAAGCAGTGGGGGATTGAACGTCTACCATTGAAATCCTTTTGGGGTCACAGAAGTTTCGGATCAATATGAAATTTGTTTTTCCTCTTCATCCAGGCATTTGTGACCTTATGAACAGATTGGATGGAAAATAAACATTATGGTGGGCCTTTTTTAACGGGCAGCTATTTTTGGTGCGGTCCATTTGAACTTTGGATATGATTCTCTTTTTTGGGTTAATGCTCTAAAATGATATGGAAAAATGGATGAACTTTGATCTCCTTTGAACCGTTCTTAGGCGACGCGTATCTACTCCCCCTGCCACTGCCACCAACCCCACGTATCTACTTCCCCCTGCCACCAACCCCGTGGCTGGTGGTCGGTGCTCTGTGGGCCCATCATGATGTATGTGTTTCATCCATTTTTACTAATCACTTTAGGGCTTCACACAAAAAATGAGAGGGATATAAATCTCATGTGGACCACACCACAAGAAAACAATAGTGATTGGATATCCACCATTAAAATTCTCATAAGGCCCACTGTACTGTTTATTTGACATCGAATATGTTGATTATGTCATATAGGCAAAAAACAAAGATCATCTTGATCCAAAACTTTTATGGCCCCCAAAAGGTTTTTAATGATCGACTTGAGTTTTATTCAATTTTCATTGGTTATGGTGTGGCCCACTTGAGTTTTACATGTACCTCATTTTTGGGCTGATGCTCTAGATTGATCTGAAAATGTTGATGGGCGGTGTAGATCCAATACATAAATAATGGTGGAGCATAAATAAGTTTCACACATTAAAAGTTAGTTTTCTATATGCAAACAATTTAGAAGGGAAAAATTTTCAAATTTATGGAGTGCATTCCACATTCACCGTTAAGCCAGGCTCAAATAATTCAATGAAATATCACAGCGCTTTCCGATTTCGGAATTAACAAAGAACTCTTGATACAGGGCATTTTCGCCATTACATGTTAAGTGTTAATTTTAAGAGTTCATAACTAGGCCCTAAGACACTCCAATACGCTTGATCTAGATTGTTCATTAGGATAAACACTCATTTCATTTGTTGGCATAAAATCGGATCTATCATGGATTGCATATTGACTGTGCAGGATCATTTTCGTTAGGCAAATGGACGGTTGTAGAGAAATCAAGTGTTAAAACTCTCAAACTAATGATGGACTCACTCACATTTAGATAAATCAGAGGAGTAGAAACACCCATATACCAAAAGCATAAAAACCAAATATCTATACTAATGAAAATAAAAAATGTGCATAAGCATTTTTAATAAAGAATACTATTATAAACCATCCAAATAACCAACTTTTAATCATCTCATAAGAAAATCAACATCTAATTAAACTCCTAATCTAATTGAAGGAAAGTCGAATTAGTAATTAAAAATAAAAATAAAAATTGAGTGCATGCATAAAAAGAAAAAGGGCGCAATAGAGGCGTGTGTGCTTAATTCTTATGATTCCTATAGAGGAGCTGCCGGAACCAATGTGCTGACATCTTTGGAATTCGCTTCAAGTTGTCGTTATAGTCGATATAGTGCAGTCCGAACCTCGACGTAAAGCCGGATTTCCACTCAAAGTTATCAACCATTGACCATGCAAAGTAGCCAATTACATTCGCTCCATCATCCATTGCCTTCTTCATATTGAGTATGTAATCTTTGTAGTAATTCACTCGAGTCCAGTCGTGCACACTATTTGAAAGTGTAAGGTTGGCAGCATCATCCATTCCTGAAAAATCATTAAAAAGCATTAGGTGCATGTATAAAAGCTAGTTAAATTCTTATTAGTGTGGCTCTGTTTTGTTACAATAAATAAATATCTAATTTTTAAAAGATGGTGCTCTTACCATTTTCAGATACTATCATGACTGGGTTGTTGTATGTTTCCTTCACATAGGTGATAGCATTGTACATACCCCAAGGAACAATATAGAGCCAGTTTGAGTGTGCCTGCATTAGTTCATTCTTCCATCAATACAACCAACTTCAAAATTTAAAGTAAAATTCATAATGATCTTATTAATTATTTTTATAATATGTTGTGTGGGACTGAATTTTTTATTCATCCAGATGATTGGTTCTCTCATGATTAAAAATCATAAATTAAAATAAAATCACCATGAACTGAGATTTCATTCGAAACACCTTAAGGAGTGTTTGAATGACAATTTGAAATGAAATAACTTAAATGAGGAAGAAGGAGATCATCCACATCACTATATCTTCTCAAATGAATAAAGCATCCAAATTACAATTATGCTTGTTTCAAATCCATGCAATGACATTAGAGCTAATACTGCATATTGAAAAGGCCTATAAATTAAAGACTAACAAAATATAAATTCACATTAAAAATAAAAAAATAAATTTAAAAAAAAAAAAGTGGCTATGAATTTAGAAAGAATGTCTTACTCTTGGTCCAATCGGCACACCATTACGATCAACTACCATTCAAAAAAAATAAATTTTATTAGACAAGTCACTATGGCTTAAAAAGTCCAAAGAAAATTGAAGTTGATGAAAAAGAGAGTTACATGCAAATCCGCAATTCCAATCTCCAACATAATCAGTATGGGCCGGTTTCACATGAGGATCATACATATAGTTTGAGGTATACTGGTTAATGCCAACATAATCGATGGATCCTTTCACCTTCTTCACCTGACTACTTGTGAATTTTGGAAGCCTCTCCTTTACGATGTGGCGCATGTTATGTGGATATTTACCATAGACTATAGGATGCAAAAACCTGTGAATTTACAACAATGGATCACAAAGAAATATCATAAAAAGGAACTCATTAATCTCCCTTAATAAAAGGAAATAATCTTCTTCTTCTTCTTTTCCTTTTTTTTTTTTCAAAAAGCATTGTCAAATTAACAAAGAAAGATTAACAAGGGGAACACCATTGATTGGATTCACCCCACTAAATTTAAGTAGTTAATAATGGGTGAATCAACCCTTGTATCAATGGACTAAAAAAAAAAAAAAGATGTCCAGCAAAATGGCCATGAGACACTTCTTCATAGCCATCGATCTTGGGCCCATCTGACCATGGCTATCCATGTTGGGACCTATTAAATTACTAGTAGATCCCTCTAAATTTTTAGACTAGGAAAATAATACTTACCAACCAATGTGGAAATCTCTTGCCCTTTGGGCTGCTGCAACATCATCTGTGCTATTAGTGAGAGGCTCATACCAAACAAAATCCAACAAAATTCCAATCTTCCCATTCTGGCATTCCTAAAATATCAACACCATAAAAACCAAAACTATCAAACAATCAACCAATCATAAGAAAATTGCAGGAAATGGGAAACATATGTTAGATTTACATTTACCTGATACTTTTGACGATATCGTTGCACAGCAGCTGCATGAGCAAGAATCAAATTATGGGCTACAATGTATGGCTCTGTAGCCGAGTTTCCAGATGTGCAATTTCCAAAAGGCGCCGAACACCTCCCGGGGGCAAAGGTCCCATCATCATAGCCCAGGCTTGCGACAACACGTGGCTCATTGAACGTAAACCAGTTCTTCACTCGGTCACCGAACATCTTGAAGCATAAATCTGCGTAATCTGCAAAATCTTCACTGTTGCACCACACAAAATTTAATCAATTTGTTCTCTATAACAGTTGCTAACTAGTTCATCACTTGACATAATTTATCTAGAAACTTGGCGAACAGAACTCTAATAAGACTTTGAGCCAAGACTTTGAAAATTTTACTTACACAACTTGTCTACTGAGCCAGCCTTTGTATTTCTCCTCAAGGGCCTGAGGGAGATCATAATGGTAGAGATTTGCATAAGGAGTAATACCTGCATTATCATCATTTTAAAATAAAAGTGTGTCACTAATATATACATGTCATTAAAATGCATATATATTAGCCCTATGTTTTTAGGATCTCTAAATGATTAGTGGGCCCCACCTCCATCAGGTGGCACAATTAGCTAGTTGTGAATAATTTAAAAATTAGAGAGATGGAGAGATAAAAGTACCTTTCTCGATCATATAATCAATCAACTTGTTATAGTAAGCAACCCCTTGCTCGTTCACATTACCCGTGCCCTCTGTATATCAGAAACAATCCATGTTATGAGAGATATATGTAATTGCATGTATCTAATATGTGTGAGGAGGATTGGGTGAGGCTGGCATAGCAAGATTTAATTAGGCCACAGTTCGATTGAACACATACAGGAGCCACGTCACACGTGCTCCATCTATATATATATATATATATATATATATAGAGAGAGAGAGAGAGAGAGAGAGAGAGAGAGAGAGAGAGAGAGAGAGAATGTTATATTGAGAAAGAAAGAGATTTTCTATGTTTAAGAACCTGGAAAAATCCTTGACCAAGAAATGGAGAACCTATAGGCATCCATGTTCATATCTACCATCAAATCAATATCTTCCTGCAACATGTATCAAACACTTATCAAAATACATCATTATGCAAGTCATTGTGCTAAGCATGATTAATGTGTGATTTTTGGGGTTTAATAGAATTCACAAAATTCATAAAAGGGTAGGCCATCATCATAGTCATCATCCAAGCCTTAATGGATTTAACATTCATCTACAAATATATATATATATATATATATATATATATATATATATATATATATATATATATATATATATATATATATGAGACATATAACAAACAAGCATGTCCAATTTGTTGTATTGAAAATTCATGGACAAATACACACACACACACACACACACACACACACACACACACATCATTGGCTACATAAACAATCTTGTCCGCTCAGTACCTTATAGCGATGGTACTCATCAACGGACACATCTGCGTTTGCACCATTTGCAACAACTCCTGCCCAATTAAAAAATTCAAAATTTAACAATGAAAAAAAAAAGGATTGAAATTGAACATATATAAATCTAACTCATATAATATATCAATCAGGTGATGTAAAAGACTTGATACCTAATCTATCATGTGAGGCTATGTGTATGTATGTATATATATATATATATATGAAGCAGATCAAATCTAAAGTGCACCACTAAGTAAGGATTGAATTCCAATTATTAAAAACTCGGATTAACCTGATATTTGTGTTTTCCCTTCATCCAGGCCTATGGGATCTCATCAATAGGCACAGACCTCATCAACATTTAAGGAAACACCCGCTACTATTACCTGAGTCTCTCGAATCTAAATCCCAACACAAATCTAGATTCCCGTTCAAAATGCAAGTTTTAAAGTTTAAATTCCAATACATTGGGCTGATAGCAGTGATCCATAAGATACAAGAATCCAACCAAATCAGGATATGTATTCTACCAGAGAAAAACCTTTGATACTCGTGGAGTCTGATGGATAATACATGAATCACTTAGATATTACATATGAGATACATGATATGTATTCTACTGGAGAAAAACCTTTGATACTCTTGTGGAGAGTGAATGATAATACATGGATCACTTAGATATTGCATACATTAGATACATATTATTGAATATTTAATGTTAAATGTGTCATGGATCAAAATTTATGGTTATTTGATTGTTTAAAAATCAAATTGGTGAATATTTTTTGGATGATTAAGATTGAAAATATCCAAATGCCTGATTTTAACAAACAAGTGTCCACAAATTAAAGGTTATGATTATTCAAACAATGCGATTTTGGTACTGCGTCCACTTCTGTATCACCATGCTCGGGCACATTGATTGTAAGATATAGGCTTTCAGTTCACACAAATGGGGCCCACTATTCATTGATCAAAGGGTTAATTGAAATTTGGATCCATCCAATGGACAAATATTTGGACAATTTAATGCCTACTGTTGTTCTACCTTCTTGACCATCCATTTGTCAGGTACAATTCCAAAGGCTAATATTTTTCCTTGGAATATATTTTTTAAAATATTGTCTATCCACATTGCAAGAAAACTGATCAATGGCCCACATTACAAAATCATGCACAATGCTTGAAGTAAAAACCTATACATATAATACCCAACCACACTGACAAACAAATAAAGCTCATCAACTTGGTAAATAAAACAAATCATAAAAAAAACATATCATATATGCACGTAAAACATCAAAGCAATAAAAATAATACTTTTTAGAGTGTGTTTGGCTACACTTACTATTACAAAATATCATAATATCATGAAATTTCATGATGCATGGAAAAAAAAAAATCAAAACAAACAAGTGTCCACGAATTAAAGGTTATGATTATTCAAACAATGCATTGTTGTGACTGTGACTTGTACGATGATTTGCACAACTTGATGGCATATCAAGTGTTTCACTCAACCATAACATCATATAACTTCCCAATGCATACTAGTACAATAAGGCTTTCAGTTCACACAAGTGGGGCCCACTATTCTTTGATCAAAGGGTTATTTGAAATTTGGATCCATCCAATGGACAGATATTTGGACAATTTAATGTCTACTGTTGTTCTATCTTCTTTTTGACCATCCACTTGTCTGGCACAATTCCAAAGGCTAACATTAATCCTTGGAATATATTTTTAAAACATTTTCTATCCACATTGGAAGACAATTGATCAATGGCCCACATTGCAAAATCATGCACAATTAATGCTCTTTAGAAGTAAAAACCTATACATATAATACCCAACCACAATGACAAACATGCACTGTCTTTTAGAAGTGAAAACCTACGTGTACAACCCAACTACACTGACAAACAAATAAAGCCCATCAACTTGGTAAATAAAACAAACCATCAAAAAATCATATATGACTGGAAAACATTAAAACAATAAAAAAAATAATTGATGCTTTGATTGTGTTTGGTTGCACTTACTGTTACAAAATATGATAATATCAAGAAATTTCATAATACATGCAAATTAAAAGAATCAATCAGAACAAGATAATCAAAATCCAAAAACAAGATTCATCAAATTACCTGGGTAACGAACAAGCACGTCCCAAATGCTCGGCCCACGGCCATACTCAGGGCCAGCCGCTCCTTCGACCTGGTATGCCGATGTTGCTGTGCCAAACACAAACCCCGGTGGAAAGCTCTTTCTTGTGAGACCTCCAGTGTCATAAAGGTCGCCATACACACGACATTGGACGGACTGGATGGACAAGATGAGAAAGACAGAAATAAAACTAATTACCTTCATATTTCACACTCTTGAGCAAAATCTTTGAGTAATCCCTTTTTATTTTAGCTCTGTATTTATAGATAGATGAATCCATCCTAAGTGATAAAATCCAACATGGATTGAACTTTAAATTTTAAATTTCCTTATATTTCTCAGAGGTTGGTTACGTGAGGAAGCGGGTTGCGTCCTACCCCCGCCCGGACGGTAATCCGCCCGGGCAGGGCTATGTGGGGCCCACCGTAGTGTAAGTGTTTTATCCACGCCGTTAATCATTTTTCTCAGATCATTTTCATGTAGAAGCCAAAACAAGAGGCAGGTACAGGGATTAAATGCACCACAAAGTTGGGATTCAATTTCTTCCATTAAAAATTTCTAGGGAGCTGGAGAAGTTTCGGATCAAGCTGATATTTGTTTTTTCACCTCATCCACGTCTACATGACCTTATTAATAGGTTGGATGGTTAAAAAAACATCAGATGGCCCTTAGAAAGGTTTCAATGGTGGGTGTCATTATCACTGCAGCTTCCTTTGGTGTGGTCCACTGGAGCTGTGGACCTGCTTCATTTTTTGGTTTATCTTTTCAAATTATTTTATAAAAACGATGAATGGAGTGGATAAAACACTTACATCACGGTGGGCCCCACATAGCCCTAGGACGCAATCCGCTTCCGAATAAGTTTTTGTTATCATGCGGCCACCGTGAAGTTTGTGAAAATCTACTTCGTCTATTCTTTTTTCAGCTCAAGTTAGGTCATGAATCAAAATATTAGATAGATAAAAACTCAAGTGAGCCTAACTACAGGAAAAAAGTGAGTAGGGAAATGACCAACGTTAAAATTCCCTAGGGTTTATCCTGATGTTTATATGCCATCCATACTGTTCATAAGATCCTTCCCACGGGATAAACTGAAAACACAAAAATATCAGTCTGATGAAGAAATCTTATTGCCCCACGAATGTTTCAATGGTTGACATTCAATAATCACTGTTTCCTGTCGTGTTGCCCACTTGAGGTTTTGATCTGCTTCATTTTTGTGATCATGTCTTAAAATGATCATTAAAAACGGATGGACAGGATGGATTTATTATAAACGTCACCGTGCTCCCCACCTAGCTTCCAAACACTAGCGGAGGGAGGCGGTTTGCGTCCTACCCCCACTGGGCAGGGCTCTGTGGGACCCACCGTGATGTAAGTGTTTTATCCACACTGTTTATCGTTTTTTATAAGATCATTTTAAACAATTAGCCAAAAAGCGAGGCAAGAAAAAGTCTTGAGTGGACCACAAATTGGGGATTGAACACTCACCATTAAAATTTTCTTGGGAGCTAGAGAAGTTTCGGATGAAGCTGATATTTGTTTTTTCGATTCATCCACGTCTACATGACCTTATGAATAGGTTGTATGGTAAATAAAAATAAAAAAAATCACGGTGGCCCTTAGAAAGGTTTCAACCGTGAGTGTCATTATCGCTGCAGCTTACTTTAGTGTGGCCCATTGGAGCTGTGAACCTACTTAATATTTTGGATCATATCTTAAATTGATCTTAGAAAAATGATTGATAGTGTGGATAAAATAATTATATCACGGTGGCCCCACAGAGCCCTGCCCGGACGGATTACCGTCCTGGCGTGGGTAGGACGCGATCCGCGTCCCTTGCGAAGGCAGGGCGTCCGATTTTTCAGGACTCCAATAGCCTACCGTAGAAGGACTCTGAGAGGAGATGAGCCCCGTTAACGAAATCAGTCAGTACGCTTTTATCAGGAAGCGGATTGCGTACTAACTCAGTACCCTTAGCTTACTGAGTAAATTGTGTGGGGTCCGTTGTTATTTATTTATTTTATCCACTCCGTTAATCCATGTTAACAGATAATTTTATGACTAGATCCCAAAAATGAAGCAAATTGAAATCTCAAGTGGACCACACTACAGGAAAAAGTTTGATTGAACCTCTACCATTGGAAATTTTTTGGAGGCCAAAGAAGTTTTGGATCAAGCTGATGTTTGTGGTTTCTCTTCATCCATGTCTTTGTGATCTTATGAACAGGTTGGATGACAAATAAAAATTAATTTGAACCCTAGGAAGGTTTCAACGGTGGAAATCATTATTCCACACTGTTTCCTGTGTAATGGTCCACTTGAGCTTTGGATTCACTTCAGTTTTGGTATCAACCCCTAAAATTATCATTAAAAATGGATGGACGGTGTGGATAAACTACATACATTAACAGTGGGCCCAACTGAGTTTACTTAGTACGTGAAAAGCGTACTGAGTAACTCAGTACGCAATCCGATTTCCTTTTATCGTACCTTGGTAGGGCCCACAATGATGTTTATTTGTCATCCAACCTGATCATAAGATCACACAGACATAGATGAAGGAAAAAAACAAATAACAGATTGATCCAAAACTTCTGTGGGCCCTAAGAAATTTTCGACCGTAGAATTTCAATTTACACTGTTTCCCGTGGTGAGGTCTACTTGAGATTTGGATATGCTTTTTTTTTTTCTTTTTTCAGAAATAGCTCTCAAATTATCAGTTAAAATGGATGGCCAGAGTGGATAAAATATGTAAATCATGTGGACCCCACAGAGTTTACTCAGTACGCAATCCGCGTCCCCAGCTGGTAACAGCTTAGTTGGTGAGGCCCTGAGTGTGGGCACTCCGATTTATGTGTTGTATATCTAAGCCGTCCATCAGTATTTCAAGCTCATTTTATGGCATGTTTCTTAGAATGAAGCAGATCAAAATATCAAATGAGCTACTGAGTAGGGATTGAATACCCAGATTTGAAAACTTCCTGTGGGACAAAAAAAACTATTTGGATCAAGCTGATATTTGCTTTTCCCATCATCATTCGGATCTGTGTGTCCTTATCAAGAGGTTAGATGGAAAATAAATACTATGTTGAGTATTAAGTGAGTATTAAGGTGGGCCCTGGAAGATTTTAATGGTTAGAGTTTAATCACCATTATTTCTTGAGGTGTGGGTCACATGGAATTTGTTTCTGCATCATTTTTGAGCTCATGCCCTATAATGAGGTGGAAAAACCGGTGAACGGCGTGCACAGCAACACAATCAACAAGTGGGCCCCACAATCAGGGTGAGAAAGCGTTGGATAAGTCATCCGCTCCCGGTATCGATATCGCTAGTGAGGGTGGCTAACAGTGAAGTGTGAGCTGACAGTGTTGTGAACTAACAAGCTAACAAAAAAAAAAAAAAGCGTCATCCACTCCCAGATTGCAAGCGGAGTTCGTGGAGTTAGAAGCTGTGTGGGGCTCACAGAGATTTCCATGATGAATCGACTCCGTCCATCAATTTTGCAAGACCACGGTAGGATAGGATTATAAAAAATCAGGCAGATCCAAAACTCATGGGGGCTACACCACAAAACAGCAGGGATTGAATGCTCACCGTTGAAAACTGTGGGGGCCACAGAAATTTTGTACCAAGATAATATTTGTGCCTACGGTTTATCTGAGTGGTAATAACCCTTGAACAGTTTGAATAGCGTATAAACATTATGGTCCGGCTTCAGGAAGATTTCAATGGTGTATGTTTCCATTCCCACTGTTTCTTTTGGTGTGGCCCGCGGGAATATTGGATCTGCCTAATTTTTAAAACCATGTCCCATTGTGGACTTGAAAAACCGATGGATGGATTGGATTTGTCATAGAAATCGATTTGGACCCCACACACCTTCCCAGAATTACTGTGCTCCTTGGCATCAGCAATCCGATGGATGGATTGGATTTGTAATAGAATACATATGGAAGTATTGCAAGATTGGAGAGAAGAGGTTTAGTAGAATACATCAGGAAGTATTGAAATATGATACATGGAGAGTATAATAGTTTTATCAGGTACTTTTTAAGCGCAGCCTGATGTGCACCAGCTGCGTCTCCTCTCCCCTTCGGACGCACGGGGAAGAGACCCTGGATCATCTCCAATGGTCTGGTTTGATAGCTTCAAAGGTTTGGACGCATTTCCACATAATTTTTGACGTCTCTGTCATCCCAAATCAGACCATTAAGCAGAAAATTGCTTTCTGGACGTTGAAGGCGTAACTTCATCTCGCATCAAACGGCTATTGGGTCTAGCCCCTGCTCTTATTTCTTGGGAATTATGGTTGAGCTGCAACGCCTCGGCGTTATGATGGTGTCAAGATGTCCGCGCAAAAGGTTATAGTCCGAATTACTAGATGGATGCAGGAAATCGGTAACCCGCTGCCTGACAACGCCCACCTGACTTTCAGGGATCGCGCCACTCTTCAGGCTCTTCATCTGGATTGCGGCAGAGTCAGCTCTAGTGCCATGTCTGAGATTGTTAAATGGACGAGGCTCCCACCGGGCTGGGTTAAGTTGAACGTCGATGGCTCTTCTTGTGGGAACCCGGGCGAGAGTGGTGGTGGTGGAGTCGTTAGAGACGTACGCCCATGGTCCGGTGATTTTCGCTTTCCATAGGCACTATGGTTTTGCCTCTAACACGGTTGCAGAGGCCCAGGCTATGCTTGATGGCATCACTCTCTGCAACAAATTGGGTCTTTCCAGCATAGTTGTTGAATCTGACTCGTCAGTGGTGGTAGAAGCGGCAATGGACCCCCTCGCCCATTGCCCTTGGAACATCTGGTACAGATTGGGAGCCATCCATCTCTTCCGCCGATCCTTCAACATTTGTTTCAGGCATATCTTCCGCGAGGGTAATTCAATGGCAGACGCGCTAGCCAGGATGGCAAGCAAAGGGTGTGGCAATTCGTTTTATTGCTCTTGGCTGGACTTGCCGAGGAAGGTCAAGGGTCTCTTGGTCCTTGATAAAGTGGGTCTGGGTTACTTGAGAACCTAATGTCAGCGTGGGCCCTCCTCTTGTTCTCTTTGGGTGGTGTCTTGGGTCCATTCTTTGCCTTTTATAGTTGTGTGGGTGAGTCAATCTATTAGGCGAGGTATACGATAGGCCTGGCTCCTTTCCGAAGGGTTGTACGTCTGATCTCTTTCTTCTAATAAAATTGGTAGTGACTGCCCACCTTTAAAAAAAAAAAAAGAAGAAGAAAAAGAAAGGAAAGGGCTTGTTTGAGCACCCATAGGTGGTGAAATTCCACTACAGCATGAGTGTGTGGTGGTGTGTGTGTGCGTGTAAAATAAATAATAATTAAAAAACAATTTTAAAAATAATATATTAAAAAAATAAAAGAAAGAGGAAAGCGCTCCACAATTTTATGTTAAAATTTTTCCGTAACGGGAGTCTTTTACGTTGAAATTTTTCCCTGATTATTATTTTTTTAATCCAAAATTATCCTTTGCTAGTGAGATTTTCTCCCTCGCTTTATACACATCCCAACTTTTAACACGGGACACTTCTCTGAGCCCACCATGATGTATGTGTTTCATCCATTCCATTCATCCATTTTTAAAGATCATTTTAGGGCTTGATACCAAAAATGAGAGGAATATAAATCTCAGATGGACCACACCACAGGAAAGCAATAGTGATTGGATATCCACCATTAAAATTCTCCTAAGGCCCAATGTACTGTTTATTTGACATCCAATCTGTTGATTAGGTCATATAGACCTAGATGAATGGAAAAAACAAAGATCAGCTTGATCCAAAACTTTTATGGCCCTCAAAAAGTTTTAATGGTTGATGTTCATTCAACAATGTTTTCTTGTAATGTGGTTCACTTGAGATTTGGATATATCTCATTTTTGGTCTCATACCATAAAATGATCTAGAAACATAGATGGACTGCATGGATGAAACACATACATCATGGTAGAGCCCACATAGCACCGACCACCAGCTATTGGCTGGTGGCAGGGGAGTAGCCAATCTATTTCTGTGGACGCGGATTGGATACTGACAGGTTGAACAGCGAGACTCACTACCGAAGTTACATCACAAGTTATGTGGGCCCATCATGATGTATATTTTGTATCCACGCCGTCCAACCATTTGAAAATATAATTTTAGGTAAAGATCCAAAGAATGAGTCAAATCCAAAGTTCCAGTGGACCTCACCACAGAAAACACTGGGGAGAGTGATGCCCACCATTAAAAACTTAAATAGGCCACAAGTTTTTGATCAAGCTGATATTTGTTTTTTCCCCTCTTTCATGTCTGTGTCAACTTGTGAACAGGTTGGATTTCAAATAAAAATCACGATGAGCATTAGGAAGGTTTCAACGGTAGGCATCAATCTCCCCACTGCTTTTTGTGATGGGTTCAACTACATATTTGGATCTGCCTCATTCTTTAACTCATGCTCTAAAATTAAATTTCCAAATAGATGGACGGTGTAGATAAAGCACATACATCATAATGGGCCCACATACATCATAGTGGGCCCATGGAACTTGACGACGTCACTTCGGTGGCGAATCTCGCTATTCACCCTGTCAGTAGCTAATCCACGTCCAAGTATGATGCGGATTGGTTGGTGTACCTCACACCACCTATATAATTGTTGTATTTACTTCAGCAAGTTCTATGAGTCCCATCATGAGGTATGTATTATATCCAAGCCATCCATCCATTTGGCGAGCTCTTATTAAAGTTTGAGATAAAAAATTTAATTAGACAAAAAATAAGACATCGAACTATCAAGTGGACCACACTGCAAAAAGCTGTAGGGGATTGAACGTCTAACATTGAAACGCTTTTTGGGGTCAAGAAGTTTTGGATCAATATGATTTTTTTTCCCTCTTCATACAGGTATTTGCGACCTTATGAACATATTGGATGGAAAATAAACTTAAATAAGCCACAAATGTTTTGTATCAAGCTATATTTTAAGTGTTTTCAATTTATCTAATTGGGAATACCCTTATAAACGGTTTGGATAGCATATAAATATTAGGTGGGTCTTATTTGAAGGTTTTTTTTGCTACTGGTGTTCAACCCTACACAACACATACTGACAATCTTCCCGCTAATTAGAGGAATTGAGGGTCTTATGATGATATTTTAGTTTTCTATTAAGTATTTTAGTTTATTTAAATTAAATATAATGATTTTATTTTCATTTAATAAAAAATAATTTCTTCATAATGTAAAACATTTCCAAACGAGAGTTAGGGGCAAATGTGTCAAATTAACATATTTCAGACATTTGTTAACAAACAGGTTGTTTCAAATTCGGTACTTAATTTTCAGACTTTAGCCATAATTATCAAACAAGTTTTTTTACTTCATATTTCATATTCAAGCTTGAGATTTCAGATTGGGTCTTTAGACTTCAGATTTAACAAACGGGGCCAAAGTATAGCTCAAGTGGTAGATTGAGTGAAAGATATATACCTCATTTCAACACTGAGGTCTTGGTACCATCCCTAGTGGGGGTGGCTAACGGTGATGTGTGAACTAAGAGTTGGGTGTACTAACAAATAAAAAATAAAAATAAAAAAGCCCAGAAACAAATCTCGTATTGAAATATTTTAGCCATTTGATTATTGCTAAGTTAATACACCATGCATTTTCAGAGACAAAAGGTCAGATGATCCAAAGGTTAATACGACAATTAAAAAGTTTTGATCTTTCAACCACCTCCATCCAAGGATAGGCCCATCACCTAAACGGTGCCAATCATTAAAGTTATGACCCACTCAGGTTTTGTATCTGCCTTAGTTTTGGATTGTTGTCCTAACATTAGATGTTGAAACAAATGGACGGATTAGATTTCACATGGACATCATAGTGGGCCATGCAGGACTTTGTGTCGTAGGAACTCCTTGCCAATGGTCTCAGATAGGTTGGCTCGTATACATCCCGACTTACTGAAATACGATGCATCACGAAGTCGAATTAATTACATGGTGTACCAAGTGGTGGTGTGTTAATGTCATCAAGTTAGGTTGGCCCCACCATGATGGGTTTGTTATATCCACACCGTCCATCCATTTTGTCATATCATTTTAGGGCGTTGGCTCAAAAATCAAGCAGATCCAAAACTCAAGTGGAAAACAGCACAAAAAGTACTGGGACAATGACACCCACTATTGAAAAACCTTCCTAGACACCTCACCCGTGTGAGATAAGCTGATTGAGTTTGAACAAATGAGTAGTCACAAACCCCAATCTTAAACCCTAACCTAGGAAGCCTAAATCCTAGTAACCCTAAACTCAACATAGTCAACTCACGCAACCCAGACAAGACAACCCAATCAGCCTAACCCTTGTACCGATATAATCATTTTCTCTTGTTCTCACAGGTCCTTTGTAATTTGGTGACAACTTTCTGCAACTCCTTAGTTTCCCGGTCAACTTTTGACGTTTTGCCTCTTGTACCTCCAAGAAGGCTTGCCGAAGATTGTCATTCTCCGGTCTTGTTTCCTCCATCCCCGCCGTCACCTCACTCAATTGCATCTGTGAATGCACCATCCTATTTCTAGTCTCCACTTCCCGACTGCTACATGAAGAAACTTCACTTTGCAATGAGGCGTTTTGCTCTACCAGCTCCCAATTGATACATGTTATTTTCATTATTACATTAGTATATTATATTTTCAATACATGTCTTATTTTTATACATATGATTTTATTAATTATATATATAGTTATTTATCATAATGAACTTCATTTTTTAAAGCCGTATTGTATGCAATCTATTTGGGAGCATATCTTGTTAGCTCAAGTCATCGGAAATGACGTGGACCAATGAAATCCGATGGCACTGGAATTTTTTGTGCCTTCAACACAGATGATCCACACTCAATTATAATTTATAAGTAACTTCTATACGGATTGGGTTCGGATTGAGTTGGGCAACCCGACACCTCAACCCTTAGCTGACCCAAGTTTTATTGGGTTGGTGTTTGTATAACCCAATCCTGAGACCGAATCCGATACATCTTGCCCAAGCCCAACCCAATGTCAGGTCGGTCGGATTAAACCCACCCGACTTTCAACCCCACCTGGAGCAAGTTCATTTCAGAATGACTTAAAAATAAGTAGAGGATAATGGTTAAATGACTCTGAAGGTGGATTCGTTGTTTGAACTGGATCATTCGCACCGAATGCTACTTGGACCAATCTTAAATCCATGGTTAGGGGTGCTGAAAATCAGGCTTGAGCCCATTCAAGTGGGGTAGGCTACGCTCAAAACCAAATAGCTAGCCATTCCCATTGCTGGGACAATGGTGGATCCATATCTTCAACCCATTAAAGTGGGGTAGGCTACGCTCAAAACCAAATAACCAGCCATGCCCATTGCTGGATTTAAGACACTCCAAGACGTTGATCTAGATTGTTCAGCAGGTTAAACACTCATTTCATTTGCTAGCATGCAAAAATCATACATTCATGTATTTGTTCAGATCCATCAAGAATTGCATATGATTGTTCATGATAATTTTCGTGTGTCGTATAAAATGGACAATTATAGAGAAATCAGAGGTGTATAAATGCCCACATATTAAACTCCGAAAGTAAGGATGGACTGAGTCAAATTAGCTAATGTAAATATTAGATAAACCAGAGGTGTAGAATTGGGCTAAGAAGATACGTGGTGTCAAGAAGACAAAAGCAGGAGATGCCGCAAAGGCTGGGAAGAAGAAATGAAGTAGTGTGCTTGTTCTCCCATTTAGTCTATTTTTTGTCCTTTTTTGCTTTGGGACTTGAAGAATCCATTGAGTGATTATGTTATTTCCAGTTTTGAGTTTTGAGTTTCATTGATGAAGGACATGGATACAGCATTAAGAACTGAAATGCAGCAATAACTAAGGCAGTACTTTTTTTAATATCATCTGCAGTGGCTTCTTCCCCTCTTTGCCAAAGATTTTGAGAAATAGAATCATAACATGAATAGTTCATACTGATGCACCAAAAAAAAAAAAAAAACCCAGAGGTGTAGAAACGCCCACATACCAAAAGCAAAAAAACCAAATATCTATACTGATGAAAATGATAAATGTGCATAAGCATTTTAATAACGAATGCTATTAGAAACCATCTAAATAACCAACTTCTAATTGTCTCATAAGAAAATGTAATTAACTCCTAATCCAATTAAAGGAAAGTTGAATTTCCGCCCTATATTCTTTTCTACTTTTTGGTGATACACTAGTATAATGTACACCAAAATTAATAAAATAAAAAATGGGTGCATGCATAAAAAGATAAAGGGCTCCATCGTGGAGCATGTGCTTAGTTCCTATTATTCTTGTTGAGGAGCTGCTGGAACCAATGCGCTGACATCTTTGGAATTCGCTTTAAGTTGTCATTATAGTCGATGTAGTGCAGTCCAAACCTCGACGTAAAGCCAGACTTCCACTCAAAGTTATCAACCATTGACCATGCAAAGTAGCCAATTACGTTCGCTCCATCGTCCATTGCCTTCTTCATATTGAGCATGTAATCTCTATAGTAACTGATTCGAGTCCAATCGTGCACACTATCCGAACGTGTAAGATTGGCAGCATCATCCATTCCTAGCAAAGCATTAAAAAAACATTAGGTGCATGTATAAAAGCTAGTTACCAAGTCCAAGTTTGGCTCCGTTTTGTTACAATAAATAAATATTATATAGTGTTGGGGAGTTCTCTATATATGAGTTAACTTGACCAATCAGTTTTTAAAAGATGGTGTAAATCTTACCATTTTCAGATACTATCATGATTGGGTTGTTGTATGTTTCCTTCACATAGGTGAGAGCATTGTACATACCCCAAGGAACAATGTAGAGCCAGTTTGAGTGTGCCTGCATGAGTTCATTCTTCCATCAATGCAACTCTAACAACTTCGAAATTTACAATAAAATTCAGTATGATCTTATTATTTATTTTTATAATGTTTTGTGTTGGACAATAAAAAATTTTCCCATCCAGGTGGATTGGTTCTCTCATGATTAAAAATCATAAATTAAAATAAAATCACAACCATGAATTAAAATTTAAAAATTTAAAAAAAATATATAAAAAAAAGTGGCTATGAATTTAAAAAGAATGTCTTACTCTCGGTCCAATCGGCACACCATTACGATCAACTACCATTCAAAAAAAAAATTTATTAGACAAGTCACTACATATATAGCTTAAAAAGTCCAAAGAAAAGTTGATGAAAAAGAGAGTTACATGCAAATCCGCAATTCCAATCTCCAACATAATCAGTATGGGCCGGTTTCACATGGGGATCATACATATAGTTTGAGGTATACTGGTTAATGCCAACATAATCGATGGATCCTTTCACCTTCTTCACCTGACTACTTGTGAATTTTGGAAGCCTCTCCTTTACGATGTGGCGCATGTTATGCGGATATCTACCATAGATTATAGGATGCAAAAACCTGTGAATTTACATCAATGACCCACAAAGAAATATCATAACAAGGAACTCAATTAATCTCCCTTAATAAAAATAATAAATAATAAATAAAAGGGAATAGTCTTATTTCTTTTTCTTTTTCTTTTTCCAAAAAGCATTGTTAAATTTGCAAAGAAGGATTAACTTTGAGGTGAATCCTAACCCTTGTATCAGTGGCCTTAAAAAATTTTAAAAAAAATTCCAACAAAATAGCTAGGAGATAATTCTTCATAGCCATCGATCTTGGGGCCATCTGATCAACAGTTTGATCATAGCTATCCATGTTGGGGCCTATTAAATTACTAGTGAGTCCCACTAGATTTTTAGACTAGAAAAATAGTACTTACCAACCAAGGTGGAAATCTCTTGCCCTTTGGGCTGCTGCAACGTCATCAGTGCTATTAGTGAGAGGCTCATACCATACAAAATCCAACAAAATTCCAATCTTCCCATTCTGGCATTCCTGAAATATCAACAACATAATAAACCAAACAATCAACTAATCATAAAAAAGCGGCATATTAATGTAGACTGCCAACATTTTATTTCAATCATTGCTTTTGTCATCTGATTTTTAACAAAGTGCATCTGAATAGAGAAACCCAGCTGATGACTGGAATATATGATGATAAGCTATACATTTAACATTTACCTGATACTTGTGACGATATCGTTGCACAGCAGCTGCATGAGCAAGAATCAAATTATGGGCTACAATGTATGGCTCTGTCGCCGAGTTTCCAGATGTGCAATTTCCAAAGGGCGCCGAACACCTCCCGGGGGCAAAGGTCCCATCATCGTAGCCCAAGCTTGCGACAACACGTGGCTCATTGAATGTAAACCAGTTCTTCACTCGATCACCGAACATCTTGAAACATAAATCTGCGTAATCTGCAAAATCTTTACTGGTGCACCACACAAACTTTGATCAATTCACCAGTTTTGTAGACCCCATCATAGAATACACATGCTAAAATCATATGATCTTTTTAAAAGTCGCTAACTAGTCCTTCACTTGACATAATTTATCTAAAAACTCAGCGGACTGAACTCAACTAACAAGATTTTGAAAATTTGGTGCCGAGTTAAAATCATAATTTAACAGTCCTAAAATTTAAGCCTTTGAGTCAACACAACAACCTAAATATTTAGGGTTTGTATTTAACGTGGACTACATTTTAGGGCATGCCCCCCATTTAGCATTGTATGGTTTCCATTGGTGATCAATATGTTTCCTTTGAGCCATAGACTCCATCAAGCATTGTATGTTTTTCCATCTATTAACATGCGTATTAGATTGTTAGGATTAGAAACTTACACAACTTGTCTACTGAGCCAGCCTTTGTATTTCTCCTCAAGGGCCTGAGGGAGATCATAATGGTAGAGATTTGCATAAGGAGTAATGCCTGCATTATCATCATTTTAAAATAAAACTGTGTCACTAACATACACGTGTCATTAAAATGCATATATATTAGCCCCATGTTTTTAGGGTCCGTAAAAGATTGGGCCCCACCAATTATTTAAGGTAGGGGTGTATATCAAGCTCCATCGGGTGGCACAATTAGCTAGTTGTGAATAATCTAAAAATATAGAGAGATGGAGTGATAAAAGTACCTTTCTCAATCATATAATCAATCAGCTTGTTATAGTAAGCAACCCCTTGCTCGTTCACATTACCCGTGCCCTCTGTATATCATAAACAATCCCTACTATGAGAGATATATATAGTTGTCTGTATGTAATATGTGTATGAGTAGGAGCCTTCATCTATATTTATAGAGAGAGAGAGAGAGAGAGAAAGTTATAAAGAGAGAGAGAGAGAGAGAGAGATTTTCTATGTTTAAGAACCTGGGAAAATCCTTGACCAAGAAATGGAGAACCTATATGCATCCATGTTCATATCTACCATCAAATCAATATCTTCCTGTAACATGTATGAAACACTTATCAATACATATCATTATGCTTAGTCATTATGCTAAGCTTGATTAATGTGTGATTTTTGGGGTTTAATAGGATTTACAAAATTCATAAAAGGGTAGGCCATCATCATTGTCATCGTCCAAGCCTTAGTGGATTTAACCTCATGTGAATATGTAAACAACATTTGTTGTATTGAAAATTCATCTACAAATATATATGAGACATATAACAAACAAGCATGTCCAATTTGTTGTATTGAAAATTCATGGACAAATATGTAAATGTATATGTAGACATATGCATACATCATTGGCTATGTAAACAATCTTGTCCGCTTAGTACCTTATAGCGATGGTACTCATCAACAGAAACATCTGCGTTTGCACCATTTGCAACAACTCCTGCCCAATTAAAAAATTCAAAATTTAACAATGAAAAAAAAAAAGGATTGAAATTGAACATCTATAAATCTAACTCATATAATATATCGAAGCCAGAATAAAAACTTATATCCCACCTTATTTATTGATCTTACTGATTTTTTAATCAAAATTCTAGAATCAAAGAGGAAACCTAATGAATGGAGTGGATTTTACATGAAAAACATGATGGGCCTCACAAGCTTGGTGTTTGCCAAAATCAGGTGATGTAAAAGACTTGATACCTAATCTATCATGTGAGGCCATGTATATATAAATCTTTAATTGGATGGCCGCCACCATCGGAAGAAGGGAAGTAGATTAGGTGTTACCAGTGTTATACATGAGTATGTTTCCCCTAACCATAGGGCATTTATTGGATTCAAACCATCCATCAGTTTTTCTAGCTCATTTTAGCTAACAGCCCTATAAATGAAGCAGATCAAATCTGAAAGTGCACCACTGAGTAAGGATTGAATTCCAATTATTAAAAACTCGACAAAAGTTTTGGGATTAACCTGATATTTGTGTTTTCCCTTGATACCGTGCCCTAAAATAAGTGGTAAAAAACTGATGGACAGAGTGGATATGCAACACATACATCAAGGTGGGACTCCGAATTTAAATCCCAACACAAATCTACATTCCCGTTCAAAATGCAGTTTTCAAATTTTAAATTCCAATACATTGGGCTGATAGGAGTGATCCATAGGATATAAGTATCCAACCAAATCAGGAAATGTATTCTACAGGAGAAAAACCGTTGATACTCATGGAGTGTGATGGATAATACAAACCTTTGATACTCTTGTGGCGAATGATGGATGATACACGAATCACTTAGATATTGCATATGTAAGATACATATTATTGCATATTTAATGTTAGATGTGTCATGGATCAAAATTTACAGTTATTTGATTATTTAAAGATCAAATTGATGAATATTTTTTGGATGATTAAGATTGAAAATATTCAAATGCCTAATTTCAACAAACAAGTGTCCACGAATTAAAGGATATGATTGTTCAAACAATGCTATTTTGGTACTATGACTTGTATGGTGATTTGCACAACTGGACAGCATATCAAGTGACATGTCGGATGGGCCAATGAAATGTCACCATTTTATAGCCACTGATTCCACTTCTATATCACCATGCTCAGGCACATTGATTGTACGATACATGCTTATGGGCATTAGATTCCTTTTTCTTTTTTTTTTTCAACGGAAGTTTCATTTCATTAAAAAGAGGATGTACAACCTTCTCATTAGAGGGCGTCATTCGGGTCCCCAGCTACAAAAAAAATTGAGGGGACCTATCATAAGGTAAACATCAACAATACAGGCTTTCAATTCACACAAAGTTGGGCCCACTATTCATTGATCAAAGGGTTAATTAAAATTTGGATCCATCCAATGGACAGATATTTGGACAATTTAATGTCTAGTGTTGTTCAAGCTTCTTTTTTACCATCCATATTTGTCTGGCACAATTCCAAAGGCTAATATTATTCCTTGGAATATATATATTTTTAAAACATTGTCTATCAACATTGTAAGACAATTGATCAACACCACACCCCACGTTACAAAATCCTGACGCTTTTTAGAAGTAAAAACCTATACATATAATACCCAACCACACTTACAAACAAATAACATCCATCAACTTGGTAAATTAAACAAACTATCAAAAAATCATATATGCATGTAAAACATCAAAAAATAACGCTTGCTTAGATTTTGGTTGCACTTACTGTTACAAAATATGATAATATCATGAAATTTCATAATACATGCAAAAAAAAATTAATCAGAACAAGATAAACAAAATCCAAAAACAAAGATTGATCAAATTACCTGGGTAACGAACAAGCACGTCCCAAATGCTAGGCCCACGGCCATACTCAGGACCAGCCGCTCCTTCGACCTGGTATGCCGATGTCGCTGTGCCAAACACGAACCCCGGTGGAAAGCTCTCTCTTGTGAGCCCTCCAGTGTCATAAAGGTCACCATACACACGACATTGGACAGACTGGATGGAAAAGATGAGAAAAATAGATATATAGCTAATAATAACCTTCATATTACACTCTCTTAAGCAAAACCTTTGAGTGTTCTCTTTTTGTTTTAGCTCTGTATTTATAGATAGATAAATACATCTGTAGAGATAAAATCCAATCCAACACCGATTCAGCTTACTTGAATTTTAAAATTCCTTATATTTCTCCGAGGTTGGCTACCGATCAAACTTTGTAAAGAAGTTCCTTATCTCATAAACTAAGTGGGGCCCACCATGAAGTTTGTGAGTAATCTACACCATCTATCCCTTGTTTCAGCTTAAGTTAGGTCATGATTCAAAAAATTGGATATATCAAAAACTCAAGTGAGCCAAACTACAGGAAAAAATGAGTAGAGAAATGACAGGCGTTGAACTTCCCTAGGGTTTACCATGATGTTTATATGCCATCCATACTGTTCATAAGATCCTTCCTAAGAGGATAAACTGAAAACACAAAAATATCAGTCTAATAAAAAAAACTTATTGCCTCACGAATATTTCAATGGTTGACATTCAATAATCACTGTTTCCTGTCGTGTGGCCCACTTGAGTTTTTGATCTGCTTCATTTTTGTGTTCATGTCTTAGAATGATCAGAAAAAACGGATGGACGGGATGGATTTCTTATAAACGACGGTGTGCCCCACCTAGCTTCCAAGCGCAGGCAAATGGCGTCCGATTTTTGAGGACACGGATCGCCTACCGCCTACCGTAGGACTCGGAGAGGAGATGAGGCCCGGGTAACGGAACGCGGATTGTGTCCTACCCCCTCCGTCCGGGCAGTGTTCTGTGGGGTCCACCTTGATGTAAGTGTTTTATATACACCGTTCATCGCTTTTATCAGACCATTTTAATTTATGATCCAAAAAATGAAGCAGGTCTACAGATCCAGTGGACCACAGCAAAGGAAGATGAACTGATAATGACATCCACCGTTGAAACCTTTCAAAGGGACACTGTGATGGTTTTTTACCATCTAACCTATTAATAAGATCATCTAGACGTGGATGAAGTGAAAACACAAATATAAGCTTGATCTGAAACTTCTCCAGCTCTTAAGAACTTTTTAATGGTGTGCGTTCAATCCCCACTTTGTGGTCCACCTAAGACTTGAATCTGCCTCATTTTTTGTATCATATCTTAAAATGATATGAGAAAAACGATGAACGGCTTGGATAAAATACTTACATCACGGTGGTCTCCACGGAGCCCTGCCCGGACGGATTAGTAGGACACAATCCGCGTCCGGTGTGGGGGCCACCCTGATTTATTTGTTGTATATCCAAGCCGTCCATCAGTATTTCAATTTAATTTTAGGGCATGGTCATTAAAATGAAGAAGATCAAAATATCAAACGGGCTACTGAGTAGGGATTGAATACCCAGCGTTGAAAACTTCTCGTGGAACAAAAAATATTTGGATCAAGCTGATATTTTGATTTCCCATCATCCAGATTTGTGTGTACCTATCAAAAGGTTGGATGAAAAATAAACACTACGGTGAGTATTAGAGTGGGCCCTGTGAAGATTTTAATGGTTAGATTTTAATCACCATTATTTCATAAGGTGTGGATCACATGGAATTTGTTTCTGCATCATTTTTGAGCTCATGCCCTATGATGAGCTGGGAAAACGGGTGGACGGCGTGCACAGCAACACAATCAGCAAGTGGGCCCTACAATCACAAAGCGTTGGGTAAGTCATCCGCTCCCGATTGCACAGGAAGTTCGTGGAGTCAGAAGCTGTGTGGGGCTCACAGATATTTCCATGATAAATCCACTCCGTCCATCAGTTTTACAAGACCACAATAGGACAGGATTATAAAAAAATCAGGCAGATCCAAAACTCTGGGGGCTACACGAAACAAAACTGTGGGGCCACAGAAATTCTGTATCACGATAATATTTGTGCCTACGGTTTAGCTGAGTGGTAATTCTGAGTAGTAATAACCCATGAACAGGTTGGATAGCATATAAACATCATGGCCTGGCTTAGGAAGATTTCAACTTTGTATGTTTCCATTCCCCTGTTTCTTTTGGTGTGGCCCGCAGGAGCATTGGATCTATCCCATTGAGGCATTTCCACAAACTCCTGGAATGCACCTTCAAAATAACTCGATATGTGAAACAGAAGCAATGGTTTTACAGGTATTTTATCAAACACCTTCTAAACAACATAAAAACCAAGAAAACCCGAGAAAAAACAAAAAGTATTTGTTTCATGTACATACCTTCCTTGCCACCAGTCACACTAAATTGAGTCATTTTATCAAACACTTGGTGAGCAACATCAATGGCGAAGTAACCAAGTCACCGAACTAGTTCGATCCGAGTTTGATTCGAGATGGATTCGAGTTGGATTTGATCTGAGTTGAGTCGAACTAGGGCCTGCTCAAACTCATTTTCGACCTCAAAAAATCAGCTCGACTCGACTCGAACTCAGCTTCGAACCAAGTCGAATCGAGCTTTTTCGAGTCGAGTCGAGTGAGCTAACCAAGCTAGCTCGGTTCGTGTACACCCCTATGTTTTATCCACACCGTCCATCTATTTTGACAGATCATTTTAGGGCCCTAATCCAAAAATGAGGCTGATTGAAGGCTCAACCAGACCACACCGCATAAAGCAGTGAGGATTTAAAGCGTATTGACAACTTAGAAGTTTCGGATCTAGCTGATGTTTATGTTTTACCTTCATACAAGTCTATGTGAGATTATGAACAGGTTGGATGGCAAATAAACATCACGGTCGGCCTTAGAATGTTTTCAACAGTAAAAGTTCAATCCCCACTGTTTCACGTGGTGTGGTCCACTTGACCCTTCGATCTGGATCTTTTTCTGTCTCAGGCCCTAAAATGAACTTTCAAAACAGATGGACGGCGTAGATAAACCATATATATTAGCGGGGCTCCCAAAGTTGTACGCAATCCGAGCCCAATTTTGTAGTATACAAAATAATTTCAAGTTTTCTCTCCATCAGGACCATAACGTGTCCGAGTTGACTCGGTACAGCTCATGAGTCACCCCCGATTCAACTCAGTACCAACTGAGTCAGTACAAGTGTCATCTCTCTCCATCGAACCATACCGAGTCAAAGTTGACCCGGACGAGTCACATCAGTTGACACGTCCACGTCTTAAAAGCAGGAGCGAATCTGGTGTTACCCTTACCGTGTGGGGCCCACCTTGATAAATGTGTTGTGTATCCACACTGCCCATCCATTTTTACGGCTCAGTTTAGTAAGTTTCCCAAAAAGTTAAGCAGATCCAAAGATCCAGTGGACCACGCCACTAGAAAAAGTGGTGAATGACCGTTAAAAACCTTTTGCAGGCCACCAAAGTTTTAGATCAAGCTGATCTTTCTATTGTCCCTTCATCCAGGTCTGACTAACCTTATCAACGGATTGGATGGAAAATAAACATTGAGGATCTGCTTACCCCTGGGAAGTTTTGAATGGTATGCATTCAATCACCACCGTTTCCTGTAGTGTGATCCATCTAAAATTTGAATCTGCTTAATTTTTGGGACCACCCCCTAAAATGAGTTGGAAAAACAGATGGACGGCATGGATATACACAACACAGCATCAAGGTGGGCCCCAAGGTAACACCTAAGAAGGCTTTGGACACCTTCAAATTTCAGCTAGAACGCCTGTGGGCTTTGGACACCTTCAAACTTCAGCTAGAATGCCTGTACATACCCAACTGAAACCTGAATTGAAAATCCATCTTACATCTATCCTCCCAAACCCAGTTGGAAATACCCAACAGAAACCTGATTTGAAAATCCATCTTACATCTATCATCCCATACTTCATTAAAAACCAATCCAAGCAATCTAACTAAATCAGATTTTCAACATAATAATTCACAGTTCCATCCCAAAACAATGAGTTTGTATTCTTCATGTGTATTAGACAAACAACGTTGATTTACAACTCCGCCCATCCCCTAAGAATAACAAAGGAAGAAAAATCATAACAAACACAAGTTGTACAGACATATATACGAAAGTCGAACATGGGTTTTAATCACACCTATCATCAGTTCATTGCAGTGTTGTGAATTCTTGCATGGAGTTAGAAGAGTAGAGGATGTCAAATGGCCTCTTGTCGATGCTGTCTTTCAGTATTGTAATCTGGCCTTCCTTGATAAGCACATCGTCTTCGAGGGCTTCCATCTTCTTCTTCATTGAGTTCACTTCGTAGTTCAGCAGCATGTTATTCTCACGGTGCTGCTTCACTTCCTCCCACATCAAATCTCTCTCCTCTGTCACTTTCGACAGTATCCCCTTCGTGATCGTCAGCTCCTTCATACACTCCTGTAAATCACTTTGGAGTTGGCTGATATTCTCTTCCTTCCTCAACATCTGTTCATTAATAAATTTCATCCAACGGTTAACAATGCAGGAGATGATAGATGAAAAACCCTAACCATGGTTTTAGGACTTGTCCGAGTCATTTGTGACTCCGACGAGTCGACCCAAATTTGGCACTACCCAATCTGATCCAGTACCATGGGTCAGCACCAACCCCAACTTGCTAGCAAGCAATTCAATAACAGCAACAGTGGCGGTTAGGATATGGGTACAGTTCATAATGGCCATAACGATTTATAAAAATTTTAAGGAAGATAATGTATCAGGTCCATATTGACCTGTTATGACCGTTACAGGTCCATCATGGGCCTCTTTTTTTTTCTTTCAGAATAGGCGTACGTTACAGCCTCGTACCGCATAATAAATCACATCACTATTGTAACCTCTTTTTTTTTACACAATCCTTGGAAAGGTCACGCCAATACACCTCCCAACTCGAGAATGAACAAGTCCATCCAAGTCTCTTAGCGTAAAAACCATGATCCTAACTAAACCAACCTGATACCCAGCAATTCCATCCGGTCGCTTGTAGTGTGTCCAATCGATCCTGTGAGATACCAGGGGTGGGTTTATACCGGGGGTGGGCTTGCTTTGGTTTTCTATCTTGTTACACCCGAACCTGTGAAGAGCCTCAGTCCCTAGACTCCCTACGCGGCTTGCAAGGGTTTAGCTTGGAATCTTCGGATGAAGAACCGGCAGCATATGGTTCTAAAACTCGCAGCCCGACTCAACACTCAGCATGATTTTGAACCCAAGTCAATGAGTAACTCTCTCACAAGAGTAACTCAATAAGATTCATCAAGCCAGCTCGATCACTCAGTTGACTCGATGCGATTCATGGTGGCTCAAGCCGAATCGCTCACTTGGTTGCCAAGAAAGCAAAGGTTGTGAGAACCGGTGCACCAGTCCCAAGTAATTTTATTTAATTTAATTATCATATACCAACAAAATCCAAATAAAGATTCAGTCAATTCTCTAAGTCGACCCAAGCCAACTGGACAACGAGTTAGGTCCAGCTGACTAACAGTCACATGATAAAACACTCACCTGCAGTTCAAGATCCTTCAACTTGTGGGTCAAAGAGGAAGTTGCATCTTGTGCCCTCTGGATTTCACATCTTAGGATGTCGTTCCCCCTTACTGCTGTTGCCAGCTCAGCTTGCAATTGCTCGAGTTCCTGCTCTTTGCAAGACATCTTTTCTCGTAGTACTTTTGTTACTAGGATTTCAGCCTTGAGCTCGTGCTCCGCATTTCCCTGGAAAAACAGGACAGGAACGTAAGCAACTGTTGACAGGGTGGACCAGAACACAATCAGTGCCTTTGGATAATAGCTCAATGATTAAGGGATATATAGGCAATGAGGTCCTTTGGTCCAACCAGTGAATAACTTCCAACCTTTCATGTGCGTATGACATTCAATCACGAGAACCACCTTGTGCGAAAATCAGCCACATCCGCTCATTGAGTAAGCAACACTTGCATTTTTATTTTCATTTTTATTTTGTGTTTATCAATGGCTAGATATTGGTTTCTATGGTGTGGCCCATCAGATGAGTAGATGGGGCTGATTTTGCACTTGGTAATTCTCATGTGGGGGCCAACATATTGAGAGGGGTTTGAATGCTGCCTGCACTTAAATAGGTGTGAAGTTATCAACTGGGTAGACCATTATTTATGGTCCAACTAATTGGGCTTGGGACCTTCTCATTCATAGATAATCATCTCATCAGGTGTATATAAAATGCTCAGGAGATCTTTTCTAGGAAATGGGTCACAATTGCTTGTTCAGCTCGAAGCAACTATGATGAGAATTTTGTAAGCCGAACAAGGGATGGAAAAGTGTTAGTTTGTTAGAAACTCAAAAGCATGAACAGACTTGAATATGGGAAAGTGAAAATCATGATCAAAGGTAAAATCAAAAGTAAAATTAAAACAATTGTGATTAAATCCCAAAAATCCAAGTTTTGAAAAGATGCACATACATTTCTGCTGGTTGGCATTCTCAACCAGCATCTATTAGATGCCCAATGCTCAAAAGAGAAAGGGTTCAAATAAACATTAAACAGTTCATGTAAATTGCACCGAATTTTTATTTGATGTGTGCTGTTACTTTATAAACTAACATAAAAAGAGGCCAAAGTTTCCTGTTTATGAAGAACGGGAGTTTGGACATGAACAATTCGTGGTCAGTTTTATCCAAGCTATTAATCCAATGGCCCCCACTACGGATGGACCATCCCCAAAAAATCCCTCAAACTAGAAGACCGTAACCATTGAGTCGCGTATTTTCTCCACCGAATGTGGACTGTTGGTGCATTTCTTCTTAACCATGTAATGCTGACAGTGGAAAAGTTAGTGTTGACCAAATGCGGAGATTTTTGGGCATAGTCCATCCATGGCTAGGGCCATCAGATTCGGTACATAGGGAAGTTCCTTGTTCCCCACTTTCAACTTGCTCCCAGTGGTGCGGCCCACTTGAGCTTTGGATCAGGCTAGTTTTTGGTGAGTGAGGGTAACTTGAGGTTACACATCTGATGGAAGAATTGGATGTCATAACTCATGAATAAATCACATGACCCCCAATTCTGTCCGCCACCTCCATATCTTACTGTGGGTACTGGTATCACTGGAGTATGCCCCCTACTTATAAATGTGAAATCATTTTGTGGGATTTATATTCACTTTCCAAATTGATAATTCAGTTTTGCATTTGTAAAACAACCAGACATTTCATGCCAGTAAATAAATAAAGCACCGATTTACCTCCGATTTTTGGACTGATGGGCCACTCATCTGAGACTGCAATTCTGAAGAATTGAGATCAGACTTCTCTTGCAGTACTGCAGATACTGTCTGCAGACTTCTCCTCAGGTTTTCAACCCCTCTCGTGAAACTTTGGAATTTCATATCATACTCGACAACCGAATACCCATCAAATCCATTGTTAACTTCGTATCCTTCTTCCGATCCAGGATGTTCGTGAGGGACCTGAGGGTAGCATGTTCTACCTTTAACAAATTCCAACAAGTTCCCACAAAGCTGGCCATTCTCATCAAGCAATGAGAAGCACTGATTCTGTAATAAGTCAACCCGAGCGCCCAGTTCCTGATCAAGCTTCACTGATGAGAGTGCCCCACCATTTCCAGTCCCACGCAAGCGATTCAAGAGATTGATGTTCTCATGCCGAAGGGACTTCACTTCAAGCCTGAAAGACTCCACCTCCCGTCTCAGAGTCTGTTCCACGCCCGTCAACCTCACCTGCTCCATTTGCAATTTAACCACAATATCACTTTTCTCTGAAGACTGCTTTGTGATTTCACTGCCGAGTCCTTGCCGAAGACCGGTAATCGTTTTCTCTTGTTCTCCACAGGTCCTTTGTAATCTGGTGACAACTTTCTGCAACTCCTTAGTTTCCTGCTCCTTTTCTTTGTAGCTTCTTTTGATGCAATCCCGGTCAGTTTCTGACGTTCTGCAACGCTCTTGTACCTCCAACAAGGCTTGCCGAAGATTGTCGTTCTCCGCTCTTGTTTCCTCCATCCTCACCGTCACCTCACTCAATTGCATCTCTGAATGCACAATCCTATTTCTAGTCTCCACTTCCCGGCTGCTGAATGAAGAAACTTCTCTTTGCAATGAGACATTTTGCTCCGCCAGTTCCCGTACCCGTTCTCTTAGTCTCTGCTCTTCCGATTGGTATTTTTCAAGCTTAAATGACCAATCGCTCGACCTTCTATCCAATTCCTTCTCCAAACTCGACTGCAGTTCTTGCTTCTCCTTTTCCAACCTCCTCGTCCGCGTGTCCAGATCTACCTTTGCCAGGTTAAGAGCTTCGTTTGCAGAAGATCTCTCAGCAATCCGACTCTGTATCTGAGCAGAAACTTCGAGAGCTAAGTTTCTCCTATCATCGTTGATATTTCTAATCGTCTGAAGCAATGCTGATAGGCTGAAACCGTTGCTCCGAAGCTTCAACTGTTCAAGCTCCTCCAATAGCAGTGCGACCCTCTCCTCAGCCTCCTTTCCTTTTCTACGTAATTCCACATCTGGGTCCTCTTCCTTTCTCATTGAGTGCTCTGAATTTTCATGCTTGATGCTGACTGGACCATCTCCAAGAAAATAATCTTGCTTTTGAAAACATGAAATTTCCTTCGTGCAATACCCATTTGTGATTTCATACGGGACGTCAGAGATATGGCATGAAGACATGTGATCAGACATGGAAGTTCCTTGAGTGGTGGTGCTTGAATTCATACTTGGGTGTGGCTGTGAGTCCTCATAGATATCTTCGACTTGGGTAATAGTTTTGGAATTGATTTCTCGCGATTTCATTTTGGATTTCTTAGGAAATACCTGGCACAGCCTCCCGACTACGTTCTTC
The DNA here is from genome assembly GCF_029962835.1 of Magnolia sinica. Classification (NCBI taxonomy): domain Eukaryota; kingdom Viridiplantae; phylum Streptophyta; class Magnoliopsida; order Magnoliales; family Magnoliaceae; genus Magnolia; species Magnolia sinica. The sequence continues at coordinate 1,595,826 of NC_080587.1, forward strand.
GCAAGCTTTTGTGGGGATGCGGGCCTAGCATCATCTCTCATCCAGTCTCTAGCCGAAAGGCGAAGATGGGTATCTCTACTTTCCCTACACGAGTGGGATCTCAACCGTTCTTTATCACCTGTAGGTGAACTAGGTGCAGTAGTCTGAACTTTTGGTGGCCACCTTGAATTGGGCATCATTCTGTTCTCTAATGAAAACCCATCATTTTGGGCACGGTGAGAATTTCTTCGAGATTCGTTCATGGGCCTCCTTTCCTGCTGCTCTCCATCAATGTACAGGTCCAAGATTTTTTTCGGTACTTGGTTTAACCGAGCAGCTCTGCATCTTAGTGGGACTGGAGAACTATAAGGTGAGTTTCCTGATGAACCAACATAACGTCTAGATGAACTAGGAGAATCAAGCTTCTCAACTGCATGCGTCTTTCGAGTGGCAGCATGATCGCCTCTTTTTGGCTTGGACTGCCTCTCTGGTGTCACCAAAAGACACCTGCAGGGAGGGGTAAAAGAAAGAGGATCAATTAGAGATGCTACACTCATTCAAAGCCTTAGAGCAGCCGATAAATCCCAGACATTTAAAAACAGATTGAGAGAGAGAGAGAGACAGAGAGAGAGAGAGAGAGAGAGAAGGGGACGGCAGTGTCTGCATATGCAAACATCTCAGACAAGTTGGAAAAACAACTGGGGAAGAGAATCATAGCGTCATGACGAATCAGATCATGAATGATGTCCTGATGTGTCCAATTGGCACAGGTGGGGACCATGGTTTGGTGATCAGAACCATTGAAAATGATGGGCCTTGCCATAGATGACAACATCCATAAAATGTTGCAGACTGGAAGATCCCTTGTAATTTTTTTCTAGACCATTTCCATGTTTTCTTCTCAACCATCTATGTACAAGCCACGGATCAAAAGATTAGGATCTTCCTACTTGGGAGATTTTTGGAGCATCCCATGATTTGACCACCCATCAGATCCACAGTTTGGAATTTGGATCTCCTAACCATGGGCCTAGCTAGCACTAACTGACGCATCAAGACAGTCATCATGTTCTGATGCATCAGGACCTTATAATTTCAATTTTAAGAAAAATCCACACGCCATAAGATCATTAAAATGAAAATGGAACTCCATGGAAAAACGAAAAAATCAAAATCAAAATCAAAGCAGTGATTAAACATGCAAGTAACTAGGAAGATTCCAAGAGTTTACCGGATTGGGAACTCAGCCACATGATGCGGAGCATTACTACCGGTAGAAGGAGATCTACTTCCATCACACAAGCAATTAACATCCCTTTCTCCCAGATCACTGTAAATGCCTGGAGATGAAAATGAAAGGCTCCTTCTCAGACCTGAAGCGGAGGTTTGGTTCTCTGGGCATTGTTTTCCTGATCCTGAACCCAGGTCATTGGCACTCCAAGAGCCGTCTTGAACCTTGCCACTCACTTGATTCACCACACCCCCTTCCCAAGGGGTCTCCCAATAGACCTCACTGTTGAGTGGTGGAATAACTGGATTGCTGTTTCCGCTACTTGGTGCGGAAGATCTGAATGAGAATAGCTTCCTCATTGTATATTTGCAACTGAAATTGCTAGTGGAAATGTATATAGATCTTTGGAGTAGATGAAAAACCTTCCTTAAACCCTTCGAGTGTATAAATCAACGTACCTGCCCCCGAAAGAAAAGAAAAGAAAAAAAAAACTTATATGAATTCCTGAGAAAAAAAAATGCCAATTTTAAAGCAGAAGGGGATTTTTAGACACCTCTGCTAGAGAAGAGAATGCATGACAACTGGGAAAGTAAATAACATAGCTTCAAAAACTTTATATGCACAAATCATCTAAAGGAGTTCATTAGATCTCTCATGCAGCAAAGAAGCATATATGGATACAAATGCTAGAAGGAGAAACCCACATCTAGGGAAAGAACTATTTAACTTCAGAAACGTTTATATGCAGAAATCTTCTCACTGCAATCTTCAAACAGTCCATGAAGAGATCCTAACAGAAGGCCTTTGTAGCCACAAAAGGCAGGAAAAGGAAAAAAAAAAAAGAATAAGAAAAGAGAGGGGAGAGAGGGTATGGATACAAAGGCTAGAAAGAATATGAATGTGAAGGAAAACTCCATCCAAAGGAAAGAGCAAACAATCTCAACCACTGTTCCACAAATCTCTCTGCAGGATACCTTCAAAACCTCAGTACAGAACTCACACCGATGAAGAAAAGAAAAAAGAAAAAGAAAAAGAAAGATGCTTGAACAATATTCAAGAATAAGCAAGACCCACGTCAGAAAGGAACCATTGAACTCCAGAAACTATCATATCCAAAAGGCTTCGAACCAAAATCTCCATGAGAGAGAGAGAGAGAGAGAGAGAGAGAGAGAGAGAGAGAGCATGAATATGGCATCTAGAAAGAGCATAAATGACTCATCTTAAAGAATACCTTCAAAACCCTCAAATCAGGGCTCAAAACAGACCTTTCATGCAGATACACATACATACATATATGATGTGTGTGTGTGTGTGTGTGATAGACCCACCAGGAGAAAATAATAAAACTTCAGAAACATTTACATATTATTCCTTATAAGAATCTCTGGGACCTCAATACATTGCTCAACAAAGAACTCAAAGGTCTCCAGCTCCTTACGTGAGTTGGTTAGACTTAGAGGCCAGTACCCATGAGGAATGATCCGGGTTTCAAGTCCCACTGCCAGTAGCCCATCTGTGTTTCCAAGGACAGAAAAGGAAAAACTCAAAAATGTCTATTAATAGACCTTCCATGCATAATAGTAGCAGGCTAGCAGCAGCACTAGTAATAACAACAAGAACAACAGCAACAATAGTATTAGTAGTAGGAGGGCAATTAAAAATTTAAAAACTCAGAAACTGCAGTCTACAAATACCACTAAACCTCCATAAGGAGCTCAGAACAGAGAAAGGGTTGAGACCCTTGACTCAGAAAGAAGGGTGAGTGGAAAAAGCAGAAATGCATGAATAAGATATTCTGAAGAAAAGGAAAATTCGAAGGAAGGGAAAATAAACTACTGCATAGGTTTTCAGGTAGAAAACAAAAGGAAATCCACTTTGGGAAAAGATTAAAAAATAAAATATCAGAGATGAACAAAACCTGGAACAAAGCCCATGGGGGCTTTAAGTCCTAAACCTACCTACTACAATGAAGAACCTAAGAAAGGAACCATGGATATTTAAGAGAAACCCATATAAAGAACAGAGGATTTTAGGCCTCACATCACATGCAGTTTTACGAGAAACCCACATAAGGACAAGGACATAAACATTCAGAAACTGCGCTGTTCATTAACCAATCTCACAAAATACCTTTAAAACCCTAAATACAGCACCCAAAACAGAAGATGAAAACACATACATATCAACATAATTGCCAAAAATAAGAGTTATAATAATAATATAATATTAAGACAAACTACGCAAGGAAAAGAGCAATTACAACTACGGAGATTACCATCTACATAAACTACAAAAAACATTTACACATTAATTCTCATAAGAATCTCCAGAACATTACAGTGCGCAACAAAGAATTCAAATAAGACCTTCCACGCATAATAAAATAATAATAGTAATAATGATAACAACAACAACAATTATAATAATCATATTATTATTATTAGAGAAGGTATCAAGTCCAACTGGTTGGACCACAAGGTACAGCCCACCCAGCAGATAACTCCCAACTTTCCAAGTGCGGGCGCAGCACTCGTGGAGTGGGCCACACTTGTATTTTGCTATTTATCAACGGCGACACATTGTTTTTATGGTTTGGCCCACCTGATGAGTGGATAGGGATGAGTTTTGCACTAGGTAATCCTCATGGTGGGGCCAACCCATTGGAAGGATTGGATTTCACATGCATATAACATGTTGGAAGTTATCTGCTGGGTGGATGAGCAATTAGAACTACGGAGACTACCATGTATTAAAACTGCAAAGAACTCTATAAAGAGCTCTAGACAGATAAAGGGTTGGAGAGACCCTTGACTAAGGGGGGCAAAAAGCAAGGAGAGAAGAACATGTGAATGAATAAGATTTCCAAGGAAAAAGGAAAGAATCCAAGATGAGGAAAACAAAAAATTACAACATAGATTTCAACAGCCTTCTTCAAGTACAAAACAAAGGAAATCCACAACCCATCTTGCAAAAACAAGAGAATCTGAAACTCTTGACAAAACCCTGTGTGTACATATAAAAATAGGCTATTAAACTGAGAACAATATGGGGTCCCACAAGTTGGCAAATGACAAAAATACCCTTCTCATGTTTTCTTCCCCCTTCTATGCTTTACTAAAGCCCTAAACTCTACTGGCATGAGAACATCCAAAGAAAGAAAAGATCGATACTTTTGAAAGCTTTCAAACCGAGGTTTATGAATGTAATTTTCCCAGTTTATGAATGTAACTTCCCCAAATTACAGACCCAAAAGGAATATTTCGCACTAAGTTGGACTGTATAAACATGATGTGCAACCAAACGCGCCCTAAAAATTTTCTGAAATTATAAAAACTACCTAAGAAAGAAATTGCACTACAAGAAAAAGAAAACCCATCAAGATTTTCAAGATTCGAGCGAAACCCATGAAATTTTAATACTGCCCGTAATTATTATTTTTTAAGGAAATTTAGAAAATTCTCAAATTTTTGGAAAAATCTATAAAAACCCATTTCATTTCCCCAAACTTCATAACGATTTTAATAAAAAGATAATAATAATGACTTCTGAGAATTACCAAAAAATCAGTGGCATCTTCGTAAATGCCTAAAAAAGAAATTTCACTGCAAGAGAGATAAAATCCATCAACATTTCCAAAATTCGAGCAAACTACATTAAAATTCAACAATGCTGATAATAAAAAAATTTTAAAAAAAAATTTTAAAGCTATAAATTTCCATTAAAAGAAAATAAAATAAAGAAATTTCATAACCAAAAAAAAAAAAAGTAAGAAACAAATAAAATATAAATGGTTTTAATACAATATACTCATTTCATTTCCCCAAAACTTCATAGTGATTTTGATAAAAGAAACCTTCTGAGAATTATCCAAATAAAAACAATCAGTGGCATTTTCGTTAATACCTGAAAAACAAATTTCGCTGTGAGAAAAAGAAAATCCACAAACATTTACAAAATCCAAGCAAACCCCATTAAAATTCTATGCTACTAATAATCGAAAAAATTAGAAAAATCACAATTTTCCATTAATATATAATAATAAATAAATAAAGAGATTTCAAAAACCCCAAAAAGCTAACAGTAATTGAAACAAATACGACAAAACCAACAAAATTCGAACCAGAAAATCCAAAAAAAAAAAAAACACAAAAATTAAAAAAGAAGTAAAACCCAAGATCGAAAAATGAAAAAAAAATAAAAATAAAAACAAATACCTCAAGATATTTCCATTTCTTTCTCTTTCTTTCTCCAACAAAAACCATTCTCTGAAAATCCCATCCCCAAGAAATTCAAAAAATCTAATATAAAATCAAATCAATTTGCAATAACTTCACTTGAAAATGAAAAAGAAATCGGTTTCCAGATCGAATCCGATCCAGAGAATGAAAGTGACCGTTGGTTTTTTTCAAATTCGAAATAACGGAACCGCCCGAAATCGCAGAGAATTCCAACGGGAGAAGAGATTCGGCGATTATTACCGTAGTGCTTGCAGACAGCCGATTAAAACCGCAGCGTTCGTCGCCGATTGGGGAGATGAAACGGCGACTCGTGAAAAAATCGGCGATTTTTTGGACAGAAGACGAGGAGAGAGGGGAAGGGAGCGTTAACAGAAGCGGAAGTGGCGGAAAAGGGCATTCTTTTAAAGATTGATTTTGAGGGAGTTATTTGATACTCTGACAGAGTATGAATCTTTATACTCAGGCACTCACAATATCTACACGTGGCATATATAAACTCAATTTAAACCGACTAAATAATGTAAATAATAATTTTATAAATTAAAAAGTCAAAATAAATACTTTAAGAAAAAATAACCTCTGATTAATGGATAGGTTTTTTTGTTATATGACCAATGAATTTTTTTTTCATCTTTAAAGGTCCAATTACGTCCACTAATCTGATAGTCAGATGATAAAATGATGCTAATTTTTTGGTTTACGAATGGGAAATAGGAGCCATTATTTTGACAGTTTAAATTGTATAGATTGTATTCTAAGCAGGGAATTTGTAAGTAACTACTAAGTGCCTGAGTATCATCGATCATACTCTCTCAAAGTACCGAAGTTTTTTGTGTTGATTTTGTGCAGGCCGAGTACAAAAATGCCCCTAGACTCCGGTAGAATTGATTAAAGACCTTTTTTTTGGAAGCGGATTAGATACTCAGGTTGAGTAGCGAGTCCGCTACTGAAGTGACGTCACCAAATTCTGTAGGCCCCACTATGATGTATGTGTTGTATCCACACCGTCCATCCATTTTAAGATATCATTTTAGGGCATGATTCAAATAATGAGGGTAGATCTCAAAATTGAAACGTATCCAAATCTCAATTGGACCATACCACAGGAAACATTAGGAATAATGATCTTCACCGTTGAAACATTACTGGGGCCCACGGTGTATTTTTATTTTTTATTTTTTGTCATCCAACCGGTTAATAAGATCAAAAATGCATGGATGAAGGTAAACCACAAATATCATATTGATCCAAAACTTCTATGGCCCTGACAATTTTTCGTCACTAGACATTCAATGCACATTCTTTCCTGTGGTGTGGTCCACTTGAGATTTGTATATGATTTATTTTTGAGTCCAAAGCCCTAAAATTATCTGGTAAAATGGATAGACAGAGTGGATAAAATAAATAAATCAAGGTAGGCCCCACAGAGTTCACTCAGTACGCAATCCGCTTCTAGTGACACCAGGTAGCAACTGATCGGTGCTCTGTGGGCCCCAAAATGATGTATTTATTTTATCCACGCCGTCCATCCATTTTTTAAGATCATCTTAGTGCTTGATCCCGAAAATTATGCAGATATACTTCTCAGATGGACCACACCACAGGAAAACAGTAGTAATTGAATGTCCATCATTACAAACCTCCAAGGGCCCACTGTAAATTTTAGTTGACATCCAACCTGTTTATTAGGTCATACATACCTGGATGAATGGAAAAACAAATATCATCTTGATACAAAACTTTTGTGGCCCAAGAAGTTTTTTAATGGTGGGCGTTCAATCAACATTGATGTGGTCCATTTGAGAATTTTATATATCTAATTTTTAGTATCAATTAATAAAATTATTATTAAAAATTCATGGACGGAGTGGATGAAACAAATATATCATTGTGGGATACCGGTAGTCAATGCGTCAGTAGCCCCAAACCGCGTCCGCAACATGAAAGTTGCATTTATTTAGTACTATGATAGAGTATGGATTTTGATACACCTGCACTCAGGTATTTTACAGGTGGCCCACATTAACTCAAATCAAACCGATCAAGAAATACTTCAGATATTTTATACTCTCAAAAACATATCTATTAAACGGTAATAAACACTGATTAACGTTAATTTTTCTTTGTATCCTGGCCGTAGATTATTTGAAAAGCCAGAATTGGTCATTTGGGAAGTTACAAAAGTATTATTATTTTAATATATTCTACATCTAAGTGGGGCCCACAATTTGGACGGTTTGACTTTAGTTACTTGCATGTCACTTTTGCAACTTTTAAGTCCCAGGCGATCAAGCTTCTGCCGGAGTATCAAAGTCGTAGTCCCCTGAAAATGGGTGCCGCTGAGGTGGATCCCTGAATGTGGGGCCCACCGTAAATGCATTTGCCTTCAGTCACGCCGTCCATCTGTTTTGACAGTTCATTTTAGGTTATGATACCAAAAACGAAGCAGATCAAAATCTTAGGTGGACCACACGGCAGGAAACAGTGGTGATTGAATACCAACCGTTAAAAACTTCCTGGGGGCCACCGGAATGTTTATTTTCCATCCAACCCGTGGATTAGATCACAAGGACGGATGAAGGGTCCACAAGAATATCGGCTTGATCTGAAACTTTTGAGGTCCGTGGGAAGTTTTTAACGGTCAATCACCGGTGTTTCCTGAGGTGTGGCCCACCTGTGATTTGTATCTGCTTCACTTTTGGGATCAAACCCTAAAATTAGCTTTCAAAAACGGATGGACGGAATGGCGTAAAGCACATACATCACAGTGGGCCCCACAGCCGGGGGTCCACTGACCTGGGTGGATCGCAACGCCCCTTGAAAATAACTACCCCTAGCCAAAGCGCGCGTGCACAGGATCTGGCCGTTCATCTAGTGGGCCCAGTCCAATCTGCCCAATGGGAAATTGACGGTCATCAATATGCAATAAGATAAATGTTAGCCGCCCAACGGTTCTGATTAGATGGAAGAAAAGGAATACTCTAATGCGGATGTGAGGATTGTGTCCACTCATGTGATATTAGTGGTGCAGATGGGCAATCAGGATATGAGCATGGTTAACACGTGTGAGGTATTTACTCCGTTATGCAAATGAGGTGTGTTGGGATGGTGGTGCGGTTCGGCTGGGTTGGGTTGGACGCGGTTTGGCTAGTGACCCCGGCACGAGTCACCTAGCTGGTGTCAAAGCTTGGTAGGCCCCACCATGATGTGTGTCTTATCCACAACGTGTGGACATAAGTGAAACAAGTATGTGTGACTTTAGGAGGTTTTTAACGGTGGACGTTCTATCAATAATGTTTTCCTGTAATATGTATGTAGGTGTGCATGTGACTTAGATTTGCTTGTGTCAAGCCAAGCAAGCTAACCAAGCTAACTCAATTCGTGTACACCCCTAAATGGAGTAGATAAAACACATACATCATAGTGGGGCCTATGAAAGTTTGACACCATAATGTAAGGATGTTTTCACTTCGGGCTTGAGTAGAGTTGCTTGTGGGATGCTAGGGCAGGCTCGAAATGGGTAGCTCGTGTGAGACGGGTGGCTCGTGTGATGCAGGCCCCACCAGTGTGAGGTAGGTGGCTCATGTGAGACAATACCATGTGATGTGGGGCCCACAATTGGGGTTCGGCTGAGGTCCTAACCATGTGATATAGAGCTCAGGTCATGAGATAAAGAGATTAATTCATCATGTTTTATCAATCCAAGCTTTTAGATCAAGTGGTTAATTGTCGTGCATTAAATTGTTATCACATTGGAATGTCTCGGATAAAAGCCTTAAGGTATCTTTAAAGAATCCGAATTCTCTGCTTGATATGAAAAAAGGTTTCCTGTTTTCCTGCATTGTGATTAGTTTACATTATCATTGATGATGTATGGTGAAATCACTAGTGATAATATATACCAATCACATTGCACAAAATAGGAAATTTCTGTTCTTGGTCCTAGTGATCAGAGGATCCGAACTTGCCTTTAAATTGCTCATGTTTTCTGTATATTGTTGTACTTTATAATTGCCCAGCCCAACCTGAACACCAGATTTTAATTCGAGGCCCATTCCTCGGGTGGGCCAAGTTTGTGATGCCCGAGCCATAGCCCAATGCCACCCCTACTATCCGATGAACGGTCCAAATCTTATAGTAGCAAATGCCATGCATGGCTTGGTAGAAAACTTTCAAGGATTAGATTTTTATGCTAGTTTTGCACCATTTTAAAATGATGGCGACTCTTCAAATGCACACGTGGCATAGAAATCAAACTGCTTGAATGACCTGTGATGTTTTGGATGGAACATGCTTTTGGAAGATTTACATTGAGAAGATAATAATAATAATCATCTGATTTTTCCTTCAAAAGTTGGACATTTGGCTATTTTAGCCTTAACCATCTATTTGATAGGCAGTAATTGGATGGTGAGAATTGCTTGATCTGATTAGACTTCAAAGATGTGCTCTGCCTACAAAGGAGCCCACAATGCCCAATGTGACCTGACTCATTTAATTGTAATTGGGTTGGGCTCGATCAAGGCTCACTTGGATGCTTGTAATTAGAATACAAATGACACGATAAACGAAATTAATGACAATTGGAATCATTAGATGTGTTTGAATGACTCTGCAATGCACTAATATTCAAAAATTGTGTTTGGATGACTATAATTAAGGTGAATAAAGTAAATTAATTTTAATACCAAATTAGTATTTGTTACATTTAACATAATACTTGTAATGATGTCTCCAACCGATTAGACCATAAGGTACGGTCCACCCGGTGGATAACTTTCAACATATCAAGTGAATGTGAAATCCAACCTTTACGATAGGTTGGCCCCACAACAAGGATCACAAATAGTAAAAATCGGCCTTATATACACATGAGGTGGAAACAATGTCCAGCCATTGATAAATAGAAAAATACAAGTGTGGTTGACACAGGGATGAACATGATGAGGTCGATCACCATTAGAGCTAGGCATGTCTGACTCGATCCAGTGGATTCGGCTCCATCCGACCGGATCCAACCCGATTCGAACCAAACCGACAGCCTGGATTGGTGCGGTTCGAGTAGAGTCAATCTGATCTGACCATTCATCGAATTGAGTTTGGTTCAATGTCAATCTGGACCGATCTGATCCATAATCCGATCTGATTGGATTCGATTCGATCTAATCCGGTCATATAGTATGAAGTTAAAATAGATCGAAAAATAAAGGGCTGAGGTATGGCTTCTACCACTCATTTTTCTCATGTGCAAACATCTCTCCTCTCATTCTCTTTCTACTACTCATCTACTCCCTCCAACAAAACAACGGCTGAGATGGCAGTACTGGTGCCTCCATCATCGGGAGAAATTAAAGACAAGAAGCAAGCCCAGATGGATGTGTTGAAGGTGGTGGCTATCCTTTTAATTGTGGTTTCAACTGTTGGGATTAGAGATATCTTTGTTGGGGTTGGGTTTTATGTAAACCTAGACCAGGAATTTCTTTGAAAATCTACGTCATGGTGATTCTCACCACCTTTGAATTGGGGATGGGACTGCTTTTGATCTTTGTGGTATTTGTGCAGGTGCCTATATTGGTTGGTATAGCCAAGAAGCTAGTGTGAGTAGTTGTTGCATTGGTTTACATTTCAAAATAGATCTGATTCGGTCAGTACTTATACTTTTTTTGATGGTATGGTCCACTTGAGCTTTGGATATGCATAAATTTTGGGTTCAGCCCCTAAAATGATCTAGAAAAACGAATGGACGGTGTGGATCAACCACATGCATTCACGGTGGGCCTACATGCATTCACGTTATATCACACCAACTATACAATCGTGTGTTGCTGCTTGGATAAACTTCAAATTAGTTTCTTGTATCATACGCAAGCTATGACAAGTGATAGGTTGAGTAGCCAGCGAGACTCCTTACTAAAGTGACATCACCAGGTTCTATGGGACCCACTATGATGTATGTATTGTATCCACACCATCCATCAATTTGAAGAGATCATTTTAGGCCATGAGACAAAGAATGAGTCAGATCTAGATTTGGAGTGGACCCCACCACAGAAAACAGTGGGAAGAGCGACTCCTACCGTTGAAACCTTCCTAAGGTCCACTATGATGTTTATCTGAGATCCAACGTGTTCACAAGTTAAGACAGACATGAAAGAAGGGAAAACAAAAATTTCAATTTAATCGAAAACTTTTGTGGGCAGAAAATTTTAATGGTGAGCGTTACTCTCTCCACTATTTTCTGTGGTGGGGTCCATTTGAGCTTTGAATTTGACTCAGTCTTTCGCTCCTGCCCTAAATTGATATCTCCAAATGAATGGATGGTGCGGATACAACACATATATCGTGGCGGGTCCCACAGAACTTGGTCACGTCACTTCAGTAAGGAGTCCAGCTACTCAATTAATTCACGGCCCACACACAAGCTACATAGGTGACAGGCTGTTGTAGATACGTGTCATGTAAAGACAAGTGCGTACGCGCCTCGAGCTCCGAGTTGTATGAACGGCTCAAATGAGATCAAAGTTACATGGGCCCCACCATAACGTTTATTTTTTCATTTAATCTGTAATAATGTTAAAAATACATGGATGAAGTGGAAAAACAAGTTTCATATTGATCCGAAACATCTATAATCTAAAAAAGGATTTCAATGGCAAACGATCAATCCCCCACTGCTTTTTGCAGTGTGGTCGAACTGATCTTTAGATCTGTCTTATTTTTTGGCTCAAGCCTTAAGACAAGCTCTCCAAATGGATGGACGGTTTGGATATAACACATACCTCATAGTTTGACCCAAAGAACTTGCTGACGTCAATACACCACTACCAGCCAATTCACTTCCGGTTTGTATCACCTACTTCTCTCTTTCGATCCGAACGGTACCCAACCCGATCCGATTCGGTTTTCCTTACCGAGTCGAACTCGGTTCGGGTCAGGCTAGCAGTTCATCGGATCAGATCGAGTCAGATGAACCGGACTCAGTCCCGGATTGAATCAAGTTCGGGTCAGGACATGTAAAATCCGGACCGAGTCGAGTTAAACTCAATCCGATCCGACTCAGTCTAATGCCCAGCTCTAATCACTATCTTACTAAAGGATAACTACTCTGAATCTAAGGAGATTCTCTGAGAGGAGTCCGCTACATGGATTCCAATTCAAGGGATTTTATTACATTCCATTTCATGCTGAATTTATTTATTACTATTTATCATATATTAGGAATGTTTGTGATGATTAACTTATCTTTTAACTTATAAGGTCAAGCTTACTCAAACTCCACTTTTCTTTTCTTTTTTACACACGCACCCAGCACACACACCCATGCACGTCTTAGTGGGATTTCACCACCTATGGGTATCAAACCCAAGACCTCATGTTGAAACTCTTGAGTCTACCACTACGGTAAGGGCTCGAACCGAAGGCCTGGAACCCAGAATACCTGGCATTCTTATTTATGAGTCCCATGCCCCTTTGACCAAAATACACCCTTAAACTGAGCCAAACTAACATTCAGAGGGCGTAGCCCAATATTTTAATTTTTTATTGACGGCGGGAATTGAAGCCTTTTGATTTTTGCGCGCCAAAATGGTTAACTCCTGCCGAACATAAGCTATTTTTCTAATCTTTCGAATTTTTAATGTGAGTGGCTTAGGTGCTACCCCGGCCTCACCCAGGACGGTACATCCCTTGCCGTGGGGCCTACCTTCATGTATCTATGATATATCTACACCCTTCATCCGTTTTAGAACATGAGACCAAAAATGAAACAGATATAAATCTCATTTGGACCATAACAAAGAAAAAAGTGGTGATTTATTATTTAAAACTTCTCGTGGACTATAAAATTTTTGGATCAAGATGATATTTTTTTTTCTTCCTTTCATCCTGGTTTTTTGATCTTATGAAAAGGTTGGATGGAAAATAATCATTATGGAAACATTATGGTGGTCCATCGAAAATTTTAACTGTGAGACATTCAATCAGCATTTTTTCCTCTGTTGTAGTCTACCTAAGATATGGATATGCATTATTTTTATATTAATCTCTATAATAATCTGAAAAAATATATGGACGGAGTAGATTTAGAATAAATACATTAATGTGGGCCCCACTGTTAGGGCCGCATTGTCTTGGGTCCGGCCAGGGCCGCACCTAATCCGCTCCTAATTTTAAACAAGCAACAAGACAAAAATGCCCACGTCACCGGCGCCCACCTTGTCCCATCTTTCCCCGTGTCTTCCAAGGCTATTTTCGTCAATATACACTAGAAAACATCTCAATCGTAGGTTTTGACAGTTTCTTTCCATCATAGGTGGGACCCATTTAGGTGCTGATAGATTAGAATGAGCCTCATCTTTCCTTCCAGCAGGAGATCTGAGCCGTACAAACGGTGGGATGCACCGTGAAGCTTACATAGCCCAAAAGATAGGTCAGTAATCATTAAGTGGGCCACGTCATTGAAGCAAATCTCTGATCCTCAGCGTCCAAGTGCGGCCCACCTACTGAGTGGATGGGCCTGATTTTCAAGATGTGTAATCGACGAGACGGCCCAGTTTTTGCACGGGATGGATATCCTATAAATATGACGGTTGGCAGGCTATACAGATCCGAGCATTGGCATCCGTCCATTTGCATGGGCACGTGATTCTGCAACCGTGAGGCCGATGGTTCGGTGACTATACCGTAAATGTTATGGGCCCAACTTGGATGGCTGGATTAGCCCAATTCTCATAGGTTCGAAGATCTAGACCATTTGATCCAACGTCTTGAGCTAGGCGCTTTAGATCAACGGTGCAGATCACCGAACCGTGCGCCCCACGGACACAAGTTACGATTAGGAATCGGATTGGCTAGTCCCCCCTGTGGGCCCCACCATGATGTATTTGTTTCATCCATGCCGTCCATATATTTTTCTAGATCATTTTATGGTACGGGACAAAAAATGAGTATACCCTAATCTCAAGTGGACCACATTACAGGAATCAGTGTTGAATGAACATTGACCATTAAAAACTTTTTGGGGGCTATAAAAGTTTTGGATCAAGCTGATATTTTTAATCCCTTCATCTGGGTCTGTATGACCTAATCAACAGATTGGATGTCAAATAAACAGTACAGTGCGCCTTAAGAGGATTTTAATGGTGGATATCCAATCGCTATTGTTATCCTGTGGTGTGGTCCACCTGAAAATTTTATCCCCTCAGTTTTGATACAAAGACTTAAAATGACCTTTAAAAATGGATGAACGGAATGGATGAAACACATACATCTTTGTGGGGCCCACAGAGCACCGACCATCAGCCACCGGGCTGGTGGCAGGGGGAGTAGCCAATCCGTTTCCTTTTACGCACGGGGTGAAATGTGGACGATTCTGCTCCATCCATTTGTCTAAACATCGCAGAGGCACCCCTTCTCAGATCGGAAACGGATTGGCTACTCTCCCTGACACCAGCCAATGGCTGGTGGTCGGTGATCTATGGGCCCTACCATGATATATTTGTTTCATCCATGCTGTCCATTTGTTTTTAAAGATCATTTTACGTTATGAGACCAAAGATGAGGTATATCTCAATCTCCAGTGGACCACATTACAGGAAACAGTTTTGAATGAGTATCAACCATTAAAAACATTTTAGGGACCATAAAAGTTTTGGATTAAGCCTATTTTTGTTTTTTCCCTTCATCTGGGCCTGTATGACCTAATCAACGGATTCGATGTCAAATAAACAGCACATTAGGCCTTACGAGGATTTTAATGGCGAATATCCAATAACTACTGTTTTCATGTGGTGTGGTCCACATGAGATTTATATCTCTCTCATTTTTCGGATCAAGCACTAAAATGATCTTTAAAAATGTAAGAACGGAATAGATGAAAAACATACATCATAGTGGGGCCCACAGTGCACCGACCACCAGCCACGGGGCTGGTGGCAGGGGGAGTAGCCAATCCGTTCCCGTTTCATCTAGTGTGTCCCACCATGGATATTCAAGGCACTGAAAATCACACCATCATCATCATCCTAGCCATTGATTTGAGGATAATCTTTGGTCATTGCCCGTGGATGGAGTTTTTCCCGACCGCCCATTTGCACCACATCAAAAGGTCATCCAATCAACGGATGAGATGAACTAACTCGTGTGATTTCTGGCACACGTCCCATCTGTATTAGGACCCACTTAATGAAAGGTCCAGATCTTGCGCTCGGTACTGCATGTACGGACATCGATGACTTGACAAGTAATTAGAATAAAACGAAGGGAAATGATCCGGTGGTAAACACTTGTATCTGTAGGCTGTATATGCAGTTCCATATCGCTGTTCAAGAGATCTGAACCGTTCATCTTTTGATTATCAATATCAATGGAACATAAATAAGAAATCACAAATGTTCGAATAATCATAGCCTCTAAATGGACAACCCTTTCCTATTGAGCTGCAACCATGCACCTATAATCAGAGATCCTCCAATGGTTGCCAGGGAACGAATGACCGATCATTCATGGTAGGGCCTAATTGATGAATGGTCTAGATCCCACACATGGGTGCCACATGTGTAGAGATAAAGAGTGCTTCATATGTTGCTTAGATGCACGTGGGAGTACCAGACACTTTTACTAAGATGAAGCAAGGAGAACGTTTGGATTATGCGATTAAGCAAAGCGATGCAACGACAACACCATTCAGACATTTGTAAGTAAGACAATCAGGACCGTCCACACGCATTGACCGAGCTACCGTACACATGCATACAAGTACCTCCATCCAAACAATCCGTATCATGGGCCCCATCTTTGATAGGACATAGTCCGAGATTTATGCTGAATGGACTGGTACGGATTGGGTACTACCTCCACCAGTACCTGCCTAGAGACGGACGGCCATGACAGGGGCTCTGTGGGGCCCACAGTGATCGAGATTAACGGTGTGGATTATTGCAATTTGATTTAATGAGGGCTTCCAGTTCCGATTCGTGGGGTCCATTTTTCGGTAATCCATACCATTGATCTGTTGCATCCAATCGTGGATGGAGCATGCTCAAAAGAACTTCTGTGGCCCACATTCAGCTGAGAAAGATCCAAAGATTGATGGCTGGGAAGGCATAACCCGTTCATAGAGGGATGGAACAGATCAACGGTCTCGATCATCGAAGCATGGGCCCCACTTTTAAGAATTGATCTAGTATTATTCATTAGTTAATAAAATCTGATGGCAGAAAATTCCATTTTGAGTGTGCATATAGATTCCCGCATAGATATTGGATTAACGATCTCCCAATGTAATGCTCGATCTCTGAAATGAACGGTTTGGATCTAGTTCATGTATGCCACTTGTACAGCAATGACACTGACACGGAAAGATCGTATAGCTCTCTGATGCACTGGATCCAGTCCCCATTCAACACCGATTCCTGTAATGTGGTCCCCTTGAGATTAGGATATACCTCGTTTTTTGTCCTGTATCATAAAATGATCTAGAAAAATAGATGGACGGCATGGATGAAACAGATACATCATGGTGGGGCTCACAGAACACCGGCCACCAGCCATTGGCTGGGCAGGGGGAGTAGCCAATCCGATTCCTGCCTAAAACGGGAACGGATTGGCTACTCCCCCTTACACCAGCTAATGGCTGGTGGTCAGTGTTTTGTGGGTCCCATCATAATGTATGTGTTTCATCCATATCGTTCATATATTTTTAAATATCATCTTACGGCATGATACCAAAAATGAGGTATATCCCCATTTGAAATGGACCACATTACAGGAAACAGTGTTGAATGAGCTTCAACCATTAAAAACATTTTAGGGGCCATAAAAGTTTTGGATCAAGGTGACTTTTGTTTTTCCCCTTCATCTATGCCTGTATAACCTAATAAACAGATTGGATGTCAAATAAACAGTACAGTGGGCCTTAGGAGGATTTTAACGATGGATATTCAATCACTATTGTTTTCATGTGGTGTGTTCCACCTGAAATTTATATACCTCTCATTTTTGGAATAAATCCCTAAAATAATCTTTAAAAATGAATAAACGTGATGGATGAAATACATACATCACGGTGGGCTCACAGAGCATCGCCCACCAGCCATGGGGAGTAGCCAATCCATTTTCATGTAAAACACCCAAGCTTTGTGGGGTCCACCTACTCCGTACATCAGGTGAGAACAATTATTTGTACCGTACATGTAGAAGATGAGCCAAATTAAAGATTGATATGCGCTACACTAATTGTCAGGCGCCCCCTGTTCTGATTAGATGGACCAGACCGTGTTTTAGTTGGATCAAAGTTAACGTAGATGGATCCTCTAGAGGAAACTTGGGTCTCGCGGGTGACGGAGGTGTCTGCAGAGATGCCTCGGGTAAGTTCATTGGCGCCTTCTCTTCGAGGTACGGGGTTAGCTCCAACTCCTATGCGGAGCTGCGAGTAGTTTTGAAGGCCTTTGCTTTGGCCTAGCTAATGGTTACTCCCAGATCATTGTTGAGTCTGACTCTTTACAGACTATCAAACTGCTGAATGGGCTGTCTCACCCGAGCTGGAAATGGCGTTGCTAGTTGGACCGGATAAACAGATTGAAGAGGGCAGGTCATATTGAATTTGCCCATGTGTTCAGGGAAGGAAACACGTTAGCGGACGCCCTAGCTCAGCTAGGGAGCGAAGGTCAGATCTCCTCTTCATTTTTCAGATACGTCGATCTTCCTCTTCGCGTTCGTGGTCTTCTTTTCTTGGACAAGGTGGGTCTCGGGTCTATCCGAGCCGCGTAGTGACGTCTAGTTTTTCCCCATTCTCCTGCTGATCGGTCATCCTTTCGACGAGCTTTTCCTTTTGTTTTGCCATATGATAGGTTGCTCCAGGTCCTTTTTTCCTAGGTTTCCCGAATGCATGTAACGCCCTGGAAATCGGGGGTCGTGCATACGCTCGACTCCCGAGTTCCTGGGGTCACTTATAACCAGTTTTCATTAATATGCGATTAATCTAGTCTAAATGCGCATTCTGGAATTTCCTGGAACATGAAGCACAACCACACAAGTCTACTGAAATGGAAGAAAATTAATTATACCTATATATACATGTCCAAAAGAATACAATGGGCGCACAAGGTGACACCCAACAAGATCACAAAAAGAATGGCATGTCCAAAAGAATAAAGCTGAGCCGCTGCTCGGCGATCCAACGACCCATCTACTGATCGGACGGGGTCCCGCTCATCAACTGGAAGTAAGGGAACTCGTCCTCTTCCCTATCCTTGCTCACCTAGCTCGGCTTATCGAGCCCCACCTCACCTGCATCTAGAAAAGGGTCTGGTTGGTGTTGTAAAACACCGTCCCAAAGTGGGAGTGAGTGATCAACTCAGTGGGTGCTATTAGTCTTAAGTTGCAACAAGCATCAGTTATAATAGGAATTTAATGAAAAACAATCATTCATAAATACCTAACTAATCTTATTAATACACATGCATGGTGGATGATATGATGTATACCCTCACCACAACTCTCCCTCGAGCGACTCTGTCTAACGATCGCATATGTCAACACTCCCTCAGAGCGACCTCGACTGCCGAGTCGCCAACCTAGCTAATGTCGTGCAATGATGATGTTAATCGGGTTCTTAGTTAAGTCCATTCATCAAGCAGATTTGGAAATCTGATACACCCCACATATCAAATGCCTTGAACTAGTTGCGAGGCCAAGGCCCCCCAATGTGTGAGGCCGAGATCCCGCGATCCTTGACCCCGTCGGGTTTCCCCCATCCCCTACTTCAAGCACATGGGGGGTACTGAATGTGGGATCGCTCGCGGTCACTACGGGGAGGCGCGTCACCCCAGCATAGGCCAACAGCTCGGACACAGTGTCTCATTCCATCATGCCCGGCTTATGAGACTGTGGATCAATATTTCATCTGGTATCAATGGGCTACAACGGTGGTAGGGTGTTCTAGTTTCCATACATATGTGAGCAAACAAGGTTAACAAACTAGGTGGGTCAGCCAGTGGACTAAACCGCACGAGCCCAGGCAAGTACGTGGCGGAACGATATCGGGTGCAAGCGACCAATGTAGTCTAACTACTACCGCCCACACGCACTCGCCCAAACCCATGGGTTTAGCCTCAAGGTGGTCCTACCAAAGGAACCACCTTTGCTCTCCTCATGTTCCTGACCAACCCAAGGGTAGGAATAATGATTCATAGCATGCCAACTACCAATGTAATATCAAGCATATTTAACACCATGTTCTCATGTTACTCAACATACAATTCAAATTTTTCTAGCAAACAAACTATTAATATCATGAATGAGGTGTATGTGTGTGGTGTGGGTTGGTGAGGAAGTTAAGCACTTCCTACACCTCAGGGATCAAATACATAAGAGCAAATGAATCATACACAATATGAAGCAACACATATGAGAAAAAGAAATCAACCAAACATGTGCATGTAATCATTCATACACTAGATCATGAGAGAGGCAAGATTAACATCAAAGAGAAATAAACATGCAATTCATACAATTCCAACAACGTATCATCCCTAGATTCCTCTAGATTCTTCCATACAACATACCAAGCAAACAAAATCAGTAAACTCCAACTATAATTGGTGTTAGGCCACCTAAGGATAATAGTCCGCACCTTAAGAGGAGATTTTCATTCTTTGAGATCTTAGGATTTGAGGATTTGGGTAAAACCACCATTTCCTAAATCAAAATCAAGAAAAACAACATTAATTACTAGAAATCTACACCATGTTGCTCTATTGAAGGGAAAATATATCATTCTTACCTCCACTTCTTAGCATGGGTGGGTTTGGTGGAAGTTTTCTTGAAGAAGAGGTAGGGAGTTGTAAGATTGAACTCTCTTGGGCCCCACTTTGATCTATGACCCACCTTCACTCTCCTTCATTCTCCCTTCCTCTCTTCTTCCTCCCTTTTCTCTCTTCTCTCTTTCCTTCCCTAGGGCAAATTCGTATGGGGAGAGGGGTGCCCCAAATGAGGCCCTTTTATAATGCCAGATTGGTGCAAATGGCCCTAAGTGCTAGGTTTTTACTATACTAGATCTATGAGAGGGTCTTTCTAAGCTCTAGGGCCCACTATGAGGTGTACATGTTGATATACACTGTAGGATAGTTATCCCTAATGATGATCTACGTATGTATATGATCGGTCCGCCATTTGGATGTGCCGATCGACAGATATGATTAAAAGTCTGTTTAACGGTCACCGATAGTCGATCGGGGCCGCGGCTATACGGATATGAGAAGGAAAATATCCTTACTCCACGGGTTAAGTTTGGTAACAAACTGACAGTCCGAAATCCTCAACTTTGCATAAGAGTGGACGACTCAATTCACTTAAGTTCCAACTCCTTCCTTTAAGGTATTTGCACTTCTCATGCAATCGTCCTCCGGCTTAAGTTGAGCGGTTCTGGACAGTACCCCTGTTCGACTCCTGTGATGGGCGTTAAGCCCAGTAAGATGGACATTATTTTATAGTTTTGGAACTAGTGGTCCACCAACGAGCGGTATAGAGCTTGTTTGGAGAATCGGGACAGTTATAGTGGCCCTTTGGCCATGAAACTTATAGGATAGATGCTCCATGTCCCGATGAAGGGCCATGAAAAATTTAGGGATGATCGGATATGGAGTTTGGTCGCACGGGTCTGATTCGCGATCAACGGTCACCGTGCCACGATCAGGACCCAGATTTTGTAGGCGGGCGTAGAAAAATACATTAGACTCTCATCGTAAATTATGAAGAAATCTAACGGCTGAAATGTTTTACATCTTAGTTTTATTTACCCGTGTCAGATTCCAATTCTGGCATTGGTGGGGCGCATCTGGCAAGTGTCAGATTCCAATTCTGAGTGTCTACTGGGTCCGTGGTTCACGATGGTCCCCAAGCCCAGTGAGATTTATGCTTCCTTAAATTTTTATAATTTTCTGACCTTCCCGTGTCGAGGTATAGCCTGCACGGGCTGTCGCTAGGTGTTAACGACTATCTGGCTTGGAGGCCCGCACCAGGTTCTATCAGGACCCGTCTGACCTATTCAATTGGGCTAATCTTGGTCTAATTTATTTGTAATACCTCACTACGAGTGGCTTAAACGAACGGTCCTGTGGCAAATCCTACGTGGACGCCCAGGACACTGTTCTGGTTGGGCGGGACGTTACACTACACCTGATGTTCAAGTGATCGGGTAGATTTATTGGCTTCTTACAGCTGATTAATCGGACTGGTGCGGCTCTTTACTGGTACCACCCCTGTATACACTGACATTGAGTACTAATGGTTATTAAGTAATATTTAGGTTAATTAAATAAAATTAAAAAAAATAAAAATTGATAGATTTTTGGAAATCCAAAACAGTGAAAATCCAGGATGTTACAATGCAAGTCCTGTAAGTCCTTCATTTAATGAAATCTGTTTTAAAAAATAAATAAAAATAAAAAATAAAAATGCGCTACACTAATTAGAAAAGTGTAAAAATTACTCTCACGAATTCTGTATCCTGTCGATTTTTGTGTCATCTCTTCGTTCTAGTAACACTTGATTAGCGACCTTGATGAAAGATAAAAGATGATGGTCGTCCCACACACGAATTCAGGATTGGCATCCCATTCCTATTTTTTCGTATGGCATGGCCCATCCGAGTTGTGAATCTATTTTATTTTTGGGTTTAAGCCTTAGAAGGAGAACCGAATATGATGGACGGAGTGGATCTTATATCTACAGCACAATAGGCTTCACAAACTTGGAGTCGTTTTGTAAGATTCCATCAGGTGAGCCACACATGATCATCAGTTTAGATCTAACCGTTGGATTATTTAAATTGAGCGATTCAATGGGTCCCACTTTCATTGTGATCATTGTAAATAAGTTTGGGACGGGACGCTTGAACTGTGGTATCTATACACGATTATTAAGCCGGATATAAAAACTTATAGTGTGTAGACCCTAGAAAGGAGAAGTGTGATGGGTAAGCTTTTAGCCGTTTTTTCTATAAATAGATGTCTTACTCCCCTTAACAACACAACAGAGAAAACCCCACTCCCATGGAGAGGTTCTTCTAAGGGTGTGTGAGGTGCGAAAGATCAAGATTCCCCACGACATGAGGCATCGGGATGCCTTTCCAATCAGTTATGCCTTAAGATTATTGTGTTAAATCTCCTTTATTGATGCATAGACGATCCATCAATTCTGGCACCAATAAAATAATTGATGATTTTAAAAACTAGGGTTTCAAATCCCCTCGAAGGGGTTTCAAATCCACAACAGAGAGCTTGATTAATCTAAAATCCTTTCCATAGTTGCATATGTAATATGTGTATGACCATATTATTATTCTATTGGGCACATGACCCATCAATGATATCCCAAAACAATTAGATTATTAATTGCATCATTATAATAACTTTAATACGATGATTAACACCATCCAAACATTATTCATGTAAATTAACGGTTAAAAGTCACTAGTTAGTCACTAAGACAAGATCTTATGCTTGTGGCCCATCCAAGATTTGGAATTTCATCATTTTCGGGTGAAGCATTTGTTTCAGTAGGCTTATTACAACCATTGTATCAAACATTACATGCACCACTAATTAGAAATACTAAAGTTGATTTAGTAATTAAATTCAAACCCCTTTAAATATACCATGAATAGCTACTTTTGAATTAAAGTTGACTCACAATTCATGTGCCAAACACAACAAGAGGATTTCAAATCTAGGGGTTCCAAATCCATGTTCCAAAGAGGCCCAGAAAACAAGTTCTATAGATTAGTGGTGTTAAGATCTTATAAGTTACTTATGCCCAAGGTAAATTATTTTTTATTTTTACTCTAAATAATATATTTATTAGTTCAATAGTAGATAAGCATATTTGGTTTCCAATATTAATAAGTAGCTTTTTAACCTATTGAGAAACTTACACATATTATTAGGGGTGTACATCGAGTCAAACTGAGTCGAGCTGACGTCAGCTCAACTCGGCTTGGCCACTGACTGACCTTAGCTCGAACTCAGCTCGGCTCGGTCCTTGAGCTTGTCTGGCCAGCTCGGCTCAGTTCGGTTTGCACCTCGGGCGACTCCGGCCATGTTCAAGCCAAGATTGAACTCAGCTTCGAACAGAGTCGAATCGAACTTTTTTGAGTTGAGTCGAGCGAGCTAACCGAGCTAGCCCAGTTCGTGTACACCCCTATATATTATGCAAAGGGAAAGATGATTAATCCTTGCCCTCTCTATCTATAAAAGCATTGAGCATTTCATCAACCTCTCAACCTTTGGAGGATGGTCCACCACCACTTATGAACAATGACCATCATGAGCAATAGGATGTTGTTGCCTGATAGGATGCCTATGATTATAGCGGCCCACCCTTGAATAAGGCTGGTCAAGGATTTAATATACACACATGATACTAGGATATGATGGTCATTTTTAAATTTTAATGGGCTGCATAGGGCCCACTTAGTTGAATTGTTAGACCACAATAATCATCCACACAGTGGACATTACCGTTGGTGGGCCATGATCATAAACTCAAAGTTATCCAATATTTAGGCACATCAATTGGCAGATTATTTCAAAGTTTTGTTTTAAGAAAAATGGAAGCACACCCCTTATTATCTTATTAATACAGAATGGAGGCTATACATCCATTTGTGTGAGCCCAACAAACAAGTGGAACTATACAATAGCAACCTACCTTAAAAGAGCGGAAAAAAGAAAAAGAAAAAAAAAAAGCAAAACAACCGACCCACATAAACCGACCCCAATGAATTAACAAAGCAGAGAATGAAAATCTCCAGGGGCTTTAGCTACCCAACTCAAAGATCATAGGGATTGATCTAAATTTAGGCTCATTTGGATGCCTATAAATTTTGTAAGTGCCAAATAATTTGAAAGTAAGTGATTTACAGGTGTAAATTATCTCTAAATAGTTAGAGGAATTTCATCTAAAGTTGTAAATGAAATCATGTTTGTTTTGTGGTAAATGAAGGTAAGCATCGGAAAGTAGTTGTAAATTGCTTTTTATTGTTATTAATTAAGTCTGTTTGATAGCTGGGGTAATTCCACCTTCAAACTTGGTTTTTTTTCTTTAAAAAAAGAAGACATTTAAATTCATGGGATCCATCATGATATATGGGACATATCCACATTATCCATTCTTTTTACTTGAACATTTCAGAGCACGGGCTCAAAAATGAGGCAAATTTGAAGCTCACCTGGTCCACATCATAGGAAACCATGGTCATAAAAATGTTTTTTTAAGGTTTCCAAAATCTACCTCATTGACTTATATAATTATTATTCCAGCCATACTAACAAATGGGTGAGTGGCTCAAGTGGGCCCAGAATTATGTTTATGTAAAATACATCTCAACCATTACGCGTATCACTTCATGTTAGGCTAATGGCTTAAGAATCACCTCCATATATGATTCAAGTGGACTACATTATTATAAAAAGTGTATATGCAATGCTTGGCCTCAAAATTATTTCCCTTTGTGTGGGCAATATGAATTGCAGATGGGCATAATTTTTATTTTTTAACCACGTGTCTAAATTTTATTGTGAAATCTAATGGTTGGAGTAGATTTTATTTAATTATTACAATAGGCCCATAAAAATCAAGGGTGAATGTTTCTTTCCCAGCCCTTCCCTTTGGCGTGGCTCATTAGAATCAGACGTAAGCCATTTTTAAAAAAAAAAATCTCCAGGCTTAAACGAGAATAAGGATCTGGTTAGCATTTCCACTCATAACATGAGAATAAACTGCTCTGTAAAACTCCAATTTTTTTCACTTAGGGCTTATTTAGATTTACTGAAATGGTCGGAAAGGAAACAGGTTTCTCGAAAAACCATCTTTTCGCTTTTGTAAGCATCAAGTTTATATGTAATGATAGGATATTCAAATCCCCAGCTCATTTTCACACAAAATGGCCTTTTTATTTTCCCAACCAAATCCATTGGAAAGAAAGTAACCTTTCCTGCACTTTCTCAAACTTGGATTCGGTAGTGACCCCTTCAGTTAAAAAGGGATTAAATGCATATCTGATCTCATGCAAGATGGTGCGGCCCTTGCTGTGGGGTTCACCTTGATGTATGTATGTATTCTATATCCACACTGTCCATCTGTTTTGTTATATTATTTTTAGGCATAAGACCAGAAATGAAGAAGCCCAATTGTCAAGTGAACCTTTGACTATTAATGGGCCACAAATTTTGGATCAAGCTGATATTTGTTTTTAGCCTTCATACAGGTTTATATGATCATATCAATAGGTTGGATTGTAAATAAATATAATTGAAACAATACAGCGGTTTTTTAGAAGTTTTTAATGGTAGGTTATTCAATTGTCACTGTTTCCTTTAGCATGATATACCTGAGATTTGGATGTTCTTCATTTTTAGGCGCATGCCCTAAAATGATTGGAAAAAACCAATGAATGAAGTGGATGTAAAATACATACAAAGTTGAGGGCGGCACATATTCCACTCCCCCTCAGTACCAAGTGGGCATGCATCAGTGCTGAAAAATCTTTGTGAGCCCACCATCATGTATATATTTCATCCTACGCCCAGATTCATAGCTCTGGTAGACTGAGTGAAAGATACCTCATTTCAACACTGATATCTTTGTACCGATTCCTAGTGGAGGTGGCTAACAGTGAAGTGTGAAGTGACAATGGATGTACTAACAAGCTAACAAAAAAAAAATGTATATATTTCATCTACGCCATCCATCCATTTTGCAAGCTCCTTTTAGAATATGAGTGCAAAAATGAGGCTGATAAAATATTTTAGCTGGCAACACCATATAACACAGTGATGATTGGACCAGTAAGATGATATATGTTTTTTTCCTCATCAAACAGGTATATGTTACTTAATTAATATGTTGGATGGCAACTAAGAAACTTTTTAGTGGTGGGCATTTCACGTGGTGCAGTCCACCGAGAGATTCTAATTTTTTGGCTTATCCACTACATGGAACTGGAAAAATGGCTGGACAACATGCATAAAACACATATATCATGGTTGAGCGCACATCTTTTTCCGCACCGACCAATATCATTTCTTTTGGAGGGGTCATTGCCATGTCCTAAATTAACTTTTTCAAAATTTTACATGAAAATTTCGTTTTTCTAAACATATGATTTAGAAAATCACTTCAAGCTTCTTGTGAAAATACTGTTAATAAACAAACAAAAAATTAGTTTTTTCTTTCCTACACCCTCAGGGATGGGAGGTTTCTCAATAAATACAATTTCCTTTCCCACCTTTTAAAAATACAAATAAGCCCTTGATTCTTTAGAAATTAACAAAACATCTCTTAAAAATTAAATGACAAAGGATCTTTTTTTAAGAACTTAATTGCTTAAGCAAGTAGAATTTTTTTTCTAATTTTTTTGACAATTTATTTCTAAAATTCACATCATGAATAAATATATTGAAGGCAGTCCACTGTCAACATCAAGATGGACCCACATGCATCAAAGTATGGGGGCACATGATGGATAATCCACATCAAAGGTAAAACCTACATTGGATGGTGAATATTAAAGGTAGGACCACATAATGAAAGATTGACATAAAAGGTGAGACCACACGATGAACTGACTCTTATTGAAGGTTGGGCCCACATGTTGGACAGTTCAAAGCAAAGGTGGGACCTACATGATGGATGGTGGCCATCAAAGGTGGGTCCCACATGATAAATGGACCACTTAAAAGTGTGGCCCCACATGATAAATTGCACACTTAAAAATGTGGGCCCACATGATGAATGACACACTTCAAAATGTAGCCCCACATGATGGATGATCAACAACAAAGGTGGAAACACACAAGGACAATGAAGGTGGACCCACATGATGTACAACCGATATCAAGGGAGGGTCATGATAAATGGACCATATCAAGGCAGGCCCATATAAAACACAATTCAAATAAAAATGGACCCCACATGATGGATGGGCACACACCAAAGTGTGGACTAGCAGGATGGACCATACACAGAAAGCATCAAAGATGGGACTAACATGATGAATAATTGACATCAAAGGTGGGTGCTCACAAGGAACAACCCATGTTGAAGGAAGTGCCTCCACATGATGAATGGCCACATAATAGATAGAATAGGCCTCACATACAATATTGCCCCTCATGATGGACAACCAAAATCAAGCAAACCCACCTAATGGATGGCCTAGCCAGCTTGTGGCTGATCTCAGCTCAGATTTTGAACCGTTTCGCCTATGCAAAATTGGGTAGCAGACCCAAGAACAGCCCACTGAAACCCCTGATAATTTGGGATATTAAAATTGATTTGGACCTCTTTTAGTTGGCCTAAGGTTTAAGATGATGAAAGGGGTGTTTGAATTGTATTAAATTCAAGTTGGATTGTATTACATTCAAGTTGATTTTGACCTCTTTTTGTAGGCATTAGGCACTTGAGAGTTCCTGTGAGATTCAGTTCCGCCCAGTTACTAGACTGAAAACTGAGGTGGGCCACACTATGAAATAGCGGGAGATTGAATGACCACCATTTGAGACCTTATAAGGGCCTACTATTTCATGGGCAGGTGTTCAATGCTTGAACTTTATTTGTGGAGGACCCAAAGAGCTTTGAGTGGGGGCGTACACGAACTGAGCTAGCTGGGTTAGCTCCTCAACTCAGAAAAGCTCCATTCATCTCGGTTCGAAGCTGAGTTCGAGCTAATTTTTTAAGCTCGAAAATGAGTTTGAGCCAAGTTTGAGCAGGCCCCGGCTCGACTCGACTTGGATCAAAGCCAGCTTGAATCAAACTTGGATCGAACCGGTTTGGTGACTTGATTACTTTGCCATACTTTGCCATTGATGTTGCCTACTAACTGACATGGCTGGTGGCAGGGAAGGTATGTACATGAAACAAATACCCTTTTTCTCTACAAATACCCTTTTTCTCTTTATTTTTCTTAGTATAGATTTATTTTTCTTAGTATAGATTTTAAAGTTGTAGTTCAGTGTTTGTGGAAATGCCTCAATGGCTCGAGGACTAAGCCACTCGGTTCAAATCGATCTCCATGTAAGGCTGGGAAAATCAAAATTTTCAACAAGCCCAGCACATGAGCCAGACCAAACAGTTCAAAATAAACCAAAGAAGCTGGCCTGTTGAGAGCCTTGGTTCCATGTATCTGACATAAGCCAATGCAAAATGTCAAAAATAATCAAGGTGGGCCTCAAAGAGCAATTGTCCAGTAAAATCTAAACCGTCATCCATTTCAATGACGATTTTACCCTCTCAATCAATGCTGTGCAAACTAATTGCAATGGCAAATATCAAAAGCTATTGGAATTGCATATTAGAGAGATCTACCCAGTCTAGGATTTGAAGTTACTGGGTAGGCATTAAAGAATCCAACAGCTAAGACTGTCTGAACAGTCCGATTTTCTCACACGTGCCATCCATCAAGGGGCCCAACGTATGAACATACCAATTTAAAATGTCACATGTGCCCACAGTGAAGTATGTTCCTTAAATCCACACCGTCCAGCCATTTTCAAAGCTCATTTTAGGGCTCGATCTCAAAACTGAAGCAGACCCAAATCTTAGATGGACCACACGACATGAAAAAGTTGTGGTTGTATCCCTGCCAGAATATTTATTTGCCATCCAACCTGTTGATAAGGTCCCAAAGACCTAGATAAAGAGACCACAAAAATATCATCTTGATCCAAAGCTTTTGTGGCCCACAAGAAGTTTTTAATGGTCAATTACAACTGTTTACAGTACCATGGCCCATCTGAGATTTGGATCTGCTTCATTTTTTAGATCACGCCCTAAAATGAGTTTTCAATATAGATGTAAGGCGTGGATGTAATCACATACATCACGGTGGGCTACAAGTGGGTCCCACCCCGACAAACATCACACTGGTATAATTTTTTATTTTTTTAAAAACTTAAATAACACTGAAAATTTTAAAAATATTAGGTATTAGAGAGAGGGAGTGATCAGATAGAGCTAATACAAAATGAAGCCATCATCCTGGCCATCAAACCAATAGGGAAACTATCCAAATCATCATTTCACTCTCTTCCCCACACACTCCAAAATAATTAAATTAATAAATATTTTATAAATTAAATATAAGAAAATAATAAAATCAGATAAATAAAAATGAGAAATTCATAATATTGTGATATAATTAATAAAAATGAATTAGGTATCAGACATAATAAAAATAAAAACTGGTTTTGAATGTAGAAAAAAGACCCAATGACATATTTCTAACAAAAATGGAGAAATGGGTATTTGATATCAAAGAAATATATATGGGAAAAGGGCCTTAAGAAAAATTTAGAAAAAAAAAAAAATTAATGCTAACATGCGTTTTTGATATCTGAGAAAATAATCTAAAAAACAAGAACTTAATTCTACAACATATAATTAAAAAGGAATGGGCATCAGATCTCCAAGGTGTTAGCATCAATGGAATTTCAGACGCAAATTACCCATTTAAATGAGTTTCCTCATTTGCCCAATATCACTGAGGGAAGATTTGAGGGTTTTCTTTAGGATTTTGAAGAGAGAGAGAGAGAGAGAGAGATTGCTAGGGATAGGATTTATGAGAGAAGGGGAGAGAGAGAGAGAGGGAGAGATTTCTAGGGTTAGGGTTTATGGGGAGGTTGAGAGAGAAAGAGTCGTATATATAGAGAGAGATCTGTTTTTAGGGTTTGGGTTTTGGGGGATGTTTGGGTTTGGGTTTGGTAAAGAAAAAGAGCGGACGCAAGTTGGGTGTTGCCCCTCTTACACGGAGCCCGTGTAATCTAAAGCTCTGTGGGTCCCACCAAGATATCTTTGAGAAATCTTATCCGTCCATCGGTTTTTAAAGATCATTTTATAATTTTATACAAAGAAAGGATCAGATCCAAAATTCAAGTGATCCAGACCACAGGAAACAGTGGCGATAGAAAATCTGACCATTGGAACTTTTCTGTGGCCTTCCATGATCTTTATATGCCATCCAAACCGTCCATAAGTTGATTTCAGCAACGATGTACGCAAAAAACAAATATCGTCCTGATCGAAAACTTATACGGGGCCCCAGTAAGGTTTCAATGGTGGATGTTTAATCCCCACTGTTTGTTGTGATCTGGCCCACTTGAGTTTTTTATTTTCTTTATTTTTGGGCTTAAATCATAAGATGGCGAGGAAAAACTCATGGACGGCGTAGATGTAAGACCACCAACATTTCCCTTCGAATCTGAACTACTTATTTTTAACCATCCAATTGCTAGCCACTAGAAATGAACGGTTAGGATGGCTTGATAAGTATGGTTTTAGAGATCTTCTCCATCCAGTGGTGGCGATTGGGCCCACCATGATGTTAGCGAGAAAGCCATCTGTCCGTTGGTTTTGATCGGGCCCACCATGATGATAGTGAGAAATCCACCCGTTCATCGATTTTGTGGGATCATGCTAGGACAATCCAAAACTAAAGTGGGCCATACGACTGGAAACAGTTGGGGATTGAACCCTCCAACACTCCCATCTCTGACAAGCTTTCTGTGGGCTAATGAGATGGCATCATCTCACACCGTTGAAAACATGAAAAGAAACAGATTTGCATGTTGACCTCACACTTTCTATTGGATGGTGGAGATGATTGGACAACTAACTTGTTGGACATCAAAATCGACGGTAACATGCAACTGGGACATTAAATATCTGTAAATCTAAGCCGTCCATTCCTTTTTTTCATATCATTTTAAGGCATGATTACTAAAATGATGCAGATCAAACGCTCAAATTGATCACCACCGTCCGCGTCCGAAAAAGAAGGCCCCTTTCCTTTTTAATGTGCGCACCTCGGTATATTCTAGAAAACTCAAAGTAATATGGACCATTCAAAAGTCCCCAAACATTGATATGAATCGTTCAACTATGGTGGACGATGATCCAGATTGTTTAAAAGTCCACAGACAATGATCTAGACTGTCTAATGGATGGACAACAATCTAGATCGTCCAATGATGGTGGATCGCGATCTGGATATTTGAAAAGTCAATGGACAGCGGTTTGAGCCATCTAATGATCCTTCGAATCTGAACTACTTATTTTTAACCATCCAATTGCTAGCCACTAAAAATGAACGGTTAGGATGGCTTGATAAGTATGGTTTTAGAGATCTTCTCCATCCAGTGGTGGACCCACGATTTCCATTGTTTTCATTGTTTGAGGAGGATGAACCACCACCGTTTTACAAACGGTGCAAAAACCAACAATAACAACAGACTTTTTTTACAGTTAAATAAATAAATGAACATAAAAGACCAAAACTTCCCCTTCCGTATTTCAAATTACAACCTTTTTTGGCTCAATCAAGGCCCACTTTGCTCTTCTCAAACCACAAAATCTAGTGGGCCACTACTACATCACACCTCGTGCGTACTAGGCACTTGAGAAATGATAACATTATATATATATATATATATATATATATGTGGCAATGGGCCAGGTGGGCCATTTTTGGACTTGTTTTGAAAGGCTCAATTTTATTTGTAATGTGCCCAGAGATAGCCTATCTAGTAACTGATTTTCAATTTCAGCCTTTCAGGCAAAGCTTGCCCCATCAAGTAATAAATGGGCCAGTTTGATTCTGGAGCCGGGTCATATACATGGTTTGGAACCAACTTGTGGCGCACTTTGAAGCTTGCCCCATCAAGTAATATTGGACCGGGTCCAAACCTCATGGGCCTATTCAGCCCATTGCAAGCGTCTCTTTCTATCTAAGGCCAGATCAAGTCCACGGACACTTTCATCTCCAATGGACCATCGAAGATTTCATCGCCACCGTTCTCTATCAAAATCTCAATAGCCCTTTCCTCCACAGAAGCCAACGATGATGGATCGGAGCTTTGGACGGCTGGATTTGAATCTGCGTACCGGAGAAATCCCGACAATAGAAGAACAAGAGAAGCCATTGATGTAGTGTTTGGTGATGTTTTGAAATGGAGTGGTGAATTTATAGAGAGAATGAAAGAGAGTGTTCATGTAAAAGGCCCACTGATTTTGTACGGCTCTGATCAGTTGGACAGTTTTGGGATTTTGGGTCTTGGCAACGATGAATGCATTGATACTGTGATGACCCATGAGCATGCAGACAGCTCTCTTACACGTGGCACGTCTGTAAATCGATCTAATCCGTCCGGTTCTTGGGCCCCACACATATTCAATTCAATCCAAGCTGTGTGAATCATGGGACCCATGGTAGATAGATCATAACACAAAAGAAAAATACTCTAAAGAAATATGAACGGTTAAATTCAATGGTTCTCTAATCGGAGGTTGGGATTGTCTAACAATCTGATTTTTGGTTTTCACCACTTTCCAAAGTATGTCCCACTGTCTGGACGGTTTAGATTAAGATAAAATATGCCACCTGTACAACAATGGAGTGCATGCAAACGGGGATTATGGTCTGCCTTCATGCATGATATGACTCCCCGTTGATAAAACCATGGGTTGGTTCATGGTTTTGGGCCTGTTTGGATCATAAATGAAGGCGGACCTGATTCACGACAGAACTATCAAAGAAGGCACATGTGAAATTACTTTACTGCCCTTTACCATATAACATGGAACAGAATTATATTCAAGGGTATTTTGGTCATTCTCTGATTTTTTCTGTTAGTGACCGGGCCCAGCAGTGTGGCCCATTAAACCATCAAGGAACTTGATCTGGGCTCAATTGGGCCATTGTGGTTCTAAGGTCAAATCTAGTTGTGGCCCTGGCCAATTTACTCGTTTGTGCTAAAAAGACCGAGGCCCAGACCATTTTGAAAGGCTGCGATCTTCCGATCATTACGGTTGGTTTTTTTATGGGCCGTCTAAGGTAGGGCGAATGGCATTACATATTTCGATGGACGTGTTCTATTGATTACTGACCTTAATAAGGGGGTAGGTTTGGGCTAATCTTGACTAGGCCACGTAAAGGTTTCAGCGGTAGGTGTCCTATTCACACTCTTTTATATAATATATATATTTTTTTATTTTTATATTTATTTGAGTTTTTGGAATCAATGTCTAACAAAAGCTCGTTTAAAAAATATATCAAGTGATGTCATGCAAATACTGCGGTGGCTGCAAAATAAGCCTAAGCTATGTGGGGCCCACTAATGTATATATGCATTTTAACTATTAGCTATGGTGCGATATTATCTAAAAATAAGGCAAATCCAATACTCAAGTAGGCCTCATCACAAGAAACACTACTGATTGAACCTCTACAATCAAAAACTTCTTAAGACTCTTGAAGTTTTGAGCATAGACATCATGTTATGCTCTACAATCTTAAGTTTGTTAGGGCATGAAATTCACATCCCTCTTAAGCTTGCTTGATAGCTTATGTTTTATATAAATTATAATTCAAATCACAATTATCACAGAATCAATGAGAATTAGAATTTTTAATCGTGTTTGATAGCTTTATAATTAAAATATAAAAATTGTATTTATGCATTGGAATTTTGTAATATATTTATAAAATCATAATTTTAATTAAGTAAATTGATTTCAATATACTATATTTCTATGCATATATATAACAGTTACATCTAACAAAATTATTGTAACAAGTCCATTGAAATATATACTTTTTCTAAAATTGAGAAATTCCGAATTTGGAGTGGGGTACAAATATAAGGATCCATAATGATGTGAATGTCTTTTAACTGTCTATTAGATGGCCAGTGTTTGGATAGTTTAATCATTCTATTAATACGATTTTAATGATGCAATTGATGATTAATTATTTCACAATATTATTAGTGTGCCACATGTACCACCTTTGTTATCATTTAACTCTCTTGCTTTTAAAAATTGAGCTAATAAAAGTATTTCAAATCATTTTCGGTAAATTCACAACGAAATAGAAGAATTTCAAAACAGACTAAAAAACAACTTTTCATTTATCATCAAATCAATTTACTGATTATTATAATATTCTAATCGCATCCAAAAAATACAATTACCACTAAATACAACTATATACACTGTGCCAAACGACACCGTTGTAGGTCAGAAGGAGATGCTGTTTTTGGATTGTCAAAATAGTGGGTCCCACCAGTTGAAAACGTACTGATACTTTCAAAGAAAACGGTCCAAAAAAAAGCCTGTATTATTTATATTCAAAGTATGGAATTCTTTTAAAGAAATGATGCAAGTGCCGTTTCATTGGAATGGAAAATTAAAGCATCGGACAAAAGGTTGGCCGGTTCCGTGGACGTTTGTGCAATGTGCTTATTCTACAACTACAGGTTTGGATCCTATCAGGCCCAAATCCACTCCGTCCATCATGTGAGTCCCCTTATTTTATCGATGGGTCCCAAAAATCAGGTTAATCGTATCCTCAAGTGGGCCACACCGTGTAAAATCATGCCTAAAACTACTAAAATCACGTGATCTATTCACCTGAGTCTTGGAACGGCCATTTTTCCTGGTGGGGCTCATCTTATCAATGCAAAACACGTTGGGCCCCACATACGTGAATGTAATAGAATAAGCTTATTTTGCAAACGGTGCAGCGGAACCCGCATCATGCACCATAGCGTATTGGAAATTGTAAGAGTATCAGCTGTGGCATGTACACGTGTGGGCGGTGTAGCTGCATACACGTGGAGACGAATAGGATCGTCTAGCTAAAGTGACGTTCAGAGTTATAGAGACTGCATGGGGAATCAAGATCATTATACATTCAATTGATGGTTGGGAAGGCCGAATCAAAGTGATTCACAAATACCCACTAGCAATAACGGTATTAAAAAATGATAGCCTATTTATATCAATAACTAACATTTTTTTAATACTTTTTTGACCATTGATTAAATGGTTTGATTAATGATCAAATCGCTATCTTAGATAAATAGTCCATCATAGCTAGGGGTGTACACGAACCGAGCTACCTCGGTTGGCTTGCTCAACTCGACTCGAAAAAGCTCGACTCGACTGAGATCGAAGCTGAATTCGAACCGAGTCGAGTTGTTTTTTGGAACTCGAAAACGAGTTCGAGCTTGCCCCAGCTCGACTCGAGTCGGATCGAACTCGGCTCGACTCGGTGTAAGGTATATATATACCTCCTTAAAAAGAAAACCCTAGTTTACTTTACCCCCTTCAAACAAATACCCTGGCCGCACCATTTCCCCATTTCCCTTCTCCTTTCAAAAAATACCCTACACACACACACACACACTCTCTCTCTCTCTCTCTCTCTCTCTCTCTCTCTCTTGCAGAAATCTAGGGTTTGAAGAAGTGGACGAGAGCTTCTCTCCTTTATTAGATCTGTCTCTCCATTTCATGGCACATGCTCCTAAATCGACAGCACTTTTTAGCTCTCTGAGATCTCTTCTCTTCTTGAACGCAAATGGTGACGATCTCTGGACCTCTTACGCCCGGCTAGGTACTTTCGATCTAAAGGAAACTCGAATTTCTCCTATTCATCTATTTTTCCGTATATTTGTCTTTAGATTTCTGTATGTTGTGGTTTGAATCTTGATTTTAGATGGGATTGTAGAAGGAGAGAGTGGGTTGTTTGTGTTAGTGTCATTTTGTGGAAGTGGAATGTTGCTGGATCCGTGTAGTGATTAGGAGCTTTAATTCAGTGGGGATATCGTGTAGATGAGAGGTAGACATAAAGATCTTTGAGATCGGATGATGGCGTCTGGTTGAAAGCTCGAGCTCGAACTCAGCTTAAACTTGGCACGAAAGCTCAAAGCTCGAAACTGGCTTGAACTGGTCCAATTGCTGACCAAGCCGAGCCGAACTGGAGATGCTGGCTTGGTCACCGAGCCGAGCCGAGTTCGAGCCAGGCTTGCCTGGTGACCGAGCCGAGCCGAGCTGAGGCCAGCTCGACTCGGTTCGGCTTGATGTACACCCCTAATCACAGGTGGGCCCACACAACTGATGGTGTATATTGATGATGTGAATCTATTCAAATACAATTAGTTAGTGTGTAGCGTCTATATTAGATGAGAGACAGGGTGGAATGCATAGTAGAATTATGATGATCTAGGGGTCAAGATTAACGGTTTAGATTTAAATGACTCTATGTGGTCCATATTACAAATTTTGAGCACGGACCTTAATAATGGAAAAGAAAGTTATGAGAAAATTTTCTTTGCTTATGTATGACCTTTATCTTATAAAACTTGAAATTATTTGGCATGCTCGCTCTAAATTACATATGGTAAAAAGTAAAACAAATATATATATATATATATATATATATATATATAGATATATATATATATATATATATATATATATATATATATATATATATATATATATATATATATAAACCGAGTTTAGTCGAGTTTGGCCGAATCGAGTTTCGGGTCGAGTTACTGGGTAAGTCTAAATCGATGCCGACAGCCTCCATAGTACCCCATTTTTGGCTCCTAGCGCGCATACGCTAGATTCCGATCTTGGGATCTTAGAAGGAGGATTTTCTAACGTACATTTGTCTCATAAGAAGCATAATCACAAGTTTACCCAAATCACAAAGGCAACATCATCATCACATATCCACCAATATAAACATTTGAATACAATGCTGAAAGGGAAATACATATATCGAAAATCAAAGCTTCAAAAGTCATCTGCACGCTCCTAGCTCGACGTTGCTGCAACCTTGTGTCACCTGCATGCATCTATCATGCATAAGCTTATAGAAAGCTTAGAGGGTGGTGTAAGTGTGTGCACAAGATAAGTGTCAAGTATTTAATACAATGCCTTAATCATACAATATCGAAATTACTGGCAAGATCATGAATCATACGATATTAGAGTAAGCAGAAATACTGCAAGTCTATAAATTATACAATATCAGAGTACACAATACAAATCAGCTATGCAAATGAGGAGTCATAGAGAGTCAAATATCAGATGCCGATGATACAATGCAATATGTAAATTCTGTTGAGTCTGTCTAACCCATATAAGTGCAGAAACATAGCAACCCAAAATGTCATATGCCTACGGATATAATGTAATATGTCATGCGAATGAAATGACCAAGCTGGAGTGTGAAGTCGAGATGATAGTACGTAGTATCGCAGGCTATGGGGTCCACCACAAGGGACTTCTATCCAAACCAGTCTCATACCTAAATTTGGATAGTCAGACTCAATGTGGTAAACTCTTGATCTCAGGTTAGTTGCGCGCCCCAACCGAAATTCTGGCCATTGCAAAGGTACACGTAACAAATAGTTGCGCACTACCAGCACGAGTGGATAGTGAATGAATGAATGAATGAGTATGCAACTCCTGTTCAATAAGTCCACATATCAGTACTGTACATTTTTGAGATCATAATCGGGATCTAGTACACTCCAAACTGGTTATCGCCCTTGCAGGCCGCGTAGCCCAGCGAGTGAAAAAGGCATCACTACTCGCCTGCCAGCAGTATACCAATGCCTATCCGGCTCGTCGATAGCGGACCCATTTAAGAGTTGGTTAGACTCAGCCTAGCTATGCCGACTCCCTCAGGCGGGTAAGGCCACACCCCCTCCCAACCGACCACGACACAGTGGGAGACGCGGCCTGCTGATATTCGGCACTCGGACGCTCATGTATCCACTCGGTCTTGACATTGAGGTGTCCTCTGGTACTAAGAGGGTTTATGAATTTTCACACAGGGCCATCTATAGCAGTCTGATGCTAATAATAGATTTTCGGTGTCCCATCTGGCCATCCACGATACGCCTGTGGAGGTTATGACCCTGATGTTGCTAAGGCGTACAGTAATCACAACACACAATGCAAGGTGCATGAGTCATACAATCCAGTCATGCATCAATCCTTCACATACCGTGCGCTCATGTGAGATAACCTCCGCCTATCTGGGAGTCTCATAACAACCTACCCAATGTCATATGCAATGGTCAACCACATCTCATAACAAACATGCAGATGATGCGTATGGGCATGTATCATGATGCTATGTTGTCACATACTTATAATCGATATCAGTAATCGGTATCAATAATTGACCTCGACAACGTGGACATTTAACCAACATTGCCCCCAAGGAATGACCCACATAGAACCTAACATATAGTGGACTCAAGGCCTCACAAGAGGACCAAAAATACAATATCATGGGCCTCACTCAAGAGCTTAATACACATCATGATGGACCTTTCACATGGGCCTAACATATATCACAATGGGCTCCATAGCCTGGCCCTCAAATGCACCACAATGGGCCTCATACAATCATAATGGGCCGCGTCACATGAGCTTAATGCACATCACATGGGCTGCATCACATGGGCCTATATACATCGGATGAGCCACATCCCATGGGCCCTGAATACATCACAATGAGCCATAACCCATGGGCCCTAAGCACATTGCAATGGGCCTCTCACACGGGTCCATTATGCATCACATCTGGCCCTCAATGGATGGCCATAAATACGTCACATTGGGCCTCATATACATCAAGTGGGCCGCATCTCATGGATCACATATACATCACAATGAGCCTCTAACACGGGCCTAATATACATCACAAAGGGTCACATCCCATGAGCCTTATATACATTACATTAGGCCTCGACATCGATGATTGGCCTCAGCAATTGGAATCGGCCTCGATAATCGGAATTGGTCTCAACAAACGGAATCGGCCTCATCATACGGAATCGGCCTCGACCATCAAAATCGGCCTTAACAATGGAATCGGCCTCGACAAACGGAATCGGCCTCAACAATGGAATCGGCCTCGACAAACGGAATCGGCCTCGACAAACGGAATCGGCCTCGACCAAATGGAATTGGCCTCGACAATCGGAATCTGCCTCGACCAAATGGAATCGGCCTCGATAATTGAAATCGACCTCGACAATCGGAATCGGCTTCGACAAATGGAATCGGCCTCATCAAACAGAATTGACCTCAATAATGAAATCGGCCTCGACAAATGGAATCGGCCTCGATAAACGGAATCGGCCTCAACAATGGAATCAACCTCGATAATCGGCTTCGACAATCTGACTCGGCCTCGACAATCGGAATAGGAATCGGCCTCGATAATCGGCACCAATGATCAATAATCGGCACTGATAATCGGCATGTAAACAAAGCGGGGTCCATAGAGGAATAGCCGATCAACCATAATATAAGGATCGGCCCTCGGCAGGGTTATATCAAATCCGATAGCGCGAAACCATCCGTTTATGGTGAATGAGACCCACTTATCTCAATTAACCCACAAGAGAATTATGAGAATGGGCCTAATAAGGCCTAAGGGAAGGTCACAATGTGGACATCCAACCATCATTGTCCGTCAATGTGGACATTTAACTAACATTGCTCCCAAGGAGTGACATACATAGGGCCAAACATATGGTGGGCTCATGGCCTCACATACAATCATGATGGGCCTCATTTATGTCACATTGGCCTCGTTATATGGGCCAACATACATCACATCAAACCTCGAATACACAATAGGGGGGCCTTGCACCTGGGCCTCAAATATATCATATGGGCCTCAT
Organism: Magnolia sinica; assembly: GCF_029962835.1. NCBI lineage: Eukaryota > Viridiplantae > Streptophyta > Magnoliopsida > Magnoliales > Magnoliaceae > Magnolia > Magnolia sinica. The sequence goes on from NC_080587.1 coordinate 1,635,827, forward strand.
CGCACGGGCTTCAATACTAGGCCGCATATATCAAGTGGGCCTCATTACATGGGCCTAACAATACGAACAGGTGGGCCCCATCTATGGGCCAAAATACATCGTGATGGGCCGCACCAATGGGCTTCATGTATATCAAATCGGGTAGCACCAATGGGCCTCATGTATATCAAATTGGGTTGCGCCAATGGGCCTCATGTATATCAAATCGGGCCCACCCTTAAGTATTTTTGAGATCCGACCGATTCATAAGTTAACATAGAGATAGATGAAATGAAAACGAATATCAGTTTAATTGGAAACTATTGTGGCCCTTAAAAGTTTGAACGGTAGATGACACTGTCCACTATTTAAATGGTGGGGTCCACTAGAACTTTGGATCTGACTCACTCATTTTCCCATGTCATAAAATGATCCCACAAGTGGTTGGACGATATGGATACAGCGTGTGCATCATGGTGGGCCCCACCGTCCAAACAGTGGACGGTGTAGCTAAAATACATATATTAATGTGGGGCTGCGGGCTTGCTGCCATCAAAAGGAGCAGCAATATAGCTACTGTACATGCATATGGCTGCACTAAAAAGGCAGAGGTGGGTCCCACGTAGGGCCCACCATTATGTATATATTATATAATATAATATAATATATACACACACACACACATCAAGGTGTATCCCGCACGTGGGGTGGGTCCCACCATCACATGCAATATGGTGTGGCCCATCCAATGGATGGACAATGTGAATGGGTCCCACGGACCCTGCTGACGCAAATACTGCTGCATGTTGCAGCTCTTTTAAAAAAAAGAGGTGGGTCCCACGTGATGGGCTACCACTCATACAGTATATAATATATTTTATTATTATTATTTTTTTTTCTTTTCTTTGCTTAGTTAGTACACCCACTGTCAGCACACACTTCACCGTTAGCCATACCCCACCGTCAGTACACCCTCCACTGGTAGACGGTGTGGATATGTACCACATCAAGGTGGGTCCCATATGGCCCACCTGTTTTAGATCGGTCTAATATTTGTGTTTTCTCATCATCCAGGCTCGCTAGATAGCCTGGATAAAACAGATGGATGGCGTCGATAACATACATAAATCATGGTGAGCCACACCGATTAGGGTGGATGGACGGGGTGGATTAGGATAAATACATCAAGGAGGGCCCCACCCACACGTGTGGGGTGGGCCATGTCCTATATGGATGGTTGGGATGACATATAAACATCACGGTATGTCCCACATGGATGGGGTCCACCGGTAGATGGCTTGGATGTAAACATCATGGTGAGTCACACATCTCATCATTATCATTACCATACAAAAAAAGAAAAGAGAGAGAAAGAGAAAAAGGAGAGATCGGATGGTGATGGAGGGACCCGCCACTATGGGCACTCCATGATCACAATACATACATAAAAATGGGTGTCGTCATAAGTGGGCCTTCTAATAGAAAATCAATGGTGGATCACCCACATTTCCTTTTTCTTCCTCCCTAGTGCTCCAAGGCTCCTAAGAAGCTCCTTCAATGGTGGAGATGATGATCTAAGGGTTGGATGGTGAGGATTGAGGGGGGTAGGAAGTGGGCCACACCTAGATCTCTCTTGGAGGGCTTAGACGTTAGATCTCTCCTTGGGTTGCTTGGAATGAGAGAGAAATGAGAAGAGGGGTGATGGATTGATAAGGGATAAGTGAGAGGTGATGGGGTGATGGGGAGTGATGGGTGTGTACTTTGTTGTAAGAGGAAGTTGACTTTAGGTAAGGTTGTGTAAGAGAGGGATGGGTTGGGTTGCTTGTACTTGATTGATGGATTGATGTGACGTTTTGTAGAGATCCTCTTGGAATTGCAACGCGCAGTAGGCGTTGGAACTGTGACGACGGTGCGGTCGCTAAGGTGCAAGTTTTGGGTTGAGCCAACTTCGGTATACAGGACTCGGCTTAGGATCACGCGTAAACGTTGGATACAGGTCGAGGGTTGCCGAAATTCGACCGGGAGGACCGCGAAAGCCTAAAGAATTGTACGATTTAGGATACGGGTCTCACAAAAAATATAGCAATTTGATAAACATGAAGCAATGTAAAAGGAAAACAGTAAATGAACCATCATTAACCTATGGCCTAGAGATATGAGTAGAGAAAAAAACTCTAACACTCTTTGAAGTAAAGAGATGATTTGAGCTCTTAGATCTCCAACTCCATAATACTTTCCTTCTTCTTCTTCTTCTTCTTTTCTTCTTCTTTTTTATCACAAGATGTTGAGATCATGGAAGGAAGAACAATAACATTCTTCACTTTTAAAAAAATGATAGAAGCTTTTTTATTCAAGCCTTGCTTATAGGTAATTTTTCACGAAACCTATGAGAGTGTAGTTTATGAAAGAAATAAGCACTTTACTTTTTGTTGGTGATTAGTTTGTTTCCTATCACATTTAATGTGTGCGGGCATTGTCACATGTAATTTGTGCGGGCGTGCCAGAATAGATATAGTGGCTCAATATAAACCAATCATCTTCGTCTCCAAGTGTTGAAATAAGCAGATATGTCCAATATGAACATCTATGACCAAAATCTAGGAAGATCAATCACTTACTCAACCACTTACAAAATTCTATAATAATAAGACGAGAGTAAAGTTATTCCTCCAAAGATAGGTTGCTTTGGGTTTTCCATAAGAAAGGACTTTTCATATACTAGTGTAAATCAAACAAAAGGAAAAACTCACAATAGGACTCTAAGAATTACAACTAAAGACTCTAGGTAAAAAATTATTACTACTTAATTATCCTTACTATTAGGATAACTGAGATAAAAGAAAGATAAATTTGACTTGACTGTAGGGTTGTATTGGATTCGATTTGGGTATGTTGGTTTACTAATGTCTTCTGTTATTTATAGATTTCTCTTGTAGCTTTTTCTTCCTGATTCTTCTTTTATTACTTCAACAGTTAGTAGTAAAAAAGCCTTTTTTCTAAATCCTTCTTTTTGTTATGCTTATTCTTTATTTTTATTATTTATTATTTATTATTATTATTATTTACAATTTTTCTTCTCTCGGTCAAGCTTTGTTTTGTTCATCGACTGCTCATTTTGTTTCTAAATGCCTCTTGGGCACTCCTTCCACTTCCGTACACCTCTCGGCTGCTTCGTCTGCCTTTGAACACTTCTCAATCACTTAATTTGCTTTTGAACACCTTTCAGTTGCCTCTTGATTGCCTCTTAGCTACCTAGTTTGCTTTTAAATACCTCCCAGTATTATCATTTTGCCAATTGTAATTCTGTAAAGAACATTTAATATCCTTGAATATCTTTAGCATGTTATATCTTTTATTTGCTGTAACACGTGTCCTTTTTAATTGTGTTTTTCAAGAACAGCAAAAATAAGGTACAATAATTTTAATCTTTAAGAAATGATCACTTCTTTAAAAATAGGGTACAATAAAAAACATACTTACTTAGTCTTCAAATCTTTAAGAAGGGATCACTTCACACTTAATCTAAAAAAGATCCACACTTAGATTCATTGTTTGGTGTGAGAGTGATGTTTTGGAAAATGAGTAGTGATGGATACTTATGGTTGGAGGTAGTAATATTTTAGTAGTTAACATACAAGTGATGACAAATATCATGTGACTTGGGGCCTATTTGTTAAATCTGAAGTTCGAAGCCTGAATTTAAAATCTGAACTGAAGTCAAAACCCCAGTATTGAATCTAGAACAACTTGTTTGTTAACTACGTCTAAAATGTTTGGAATATGTTAATTTGACACATTTGCCCTTATGAAACAATCATAATTGAATCCCTACCATTAAAACCTTCATGGATTCAATCAAAATGTTTATTTACCAACCTGTCAATGAGGTAAAAAAACATCTAGATGAAGAGACCACATAAATATTATCTTAATCTAAATCTTTTGTAACTCGCAAGAAATTTTTAATGGTCATTTACCACTTTTTCTTGTACTATGGCCCATCAAGATTTGGATCTGTTTCATTTTTTTGGATCATGTCCAAAAACGATCTTTCAATGTGGATGGATAGCACGAATGTAGACACATACATCATGGTGGGCCTCACAGTTAGGGTCTCATCCACCTCGATGGATCCAGATTGCATACTAACGACGTCAGTAGCCCCTAGCTATTGGACGATATTGTGTGGCCCCAATCATAATATATGTGTTTTATCCACGCTATCCATCCATTCTTCCAAATCATTTTAGGGATTGATCCCAAAAATGAGGATGACCCAAATCTTATGTGGCCTAGAACTTTTTTGGTCCATTAATGGTCACCACTATTTCTTATGGTATGACCCACTTGATAATTGGATTTGCTTCATATTTTGTACAATGCCCCATAATGATTTGGAAAAAATGGATGGACATAGTGGATATAGGATACATACATCAAGGTGGGCCCCACTATTAGGGCCAAAGTCGGTGGCATGTGGTATAACATGCAATCCGCTAAACCCCCGTAATCCGGGAGCAAATTAGGTGAGATCCTGGATCCAACACCGTGGGTGGGACCTCTGACTGTGGGGCTGACAATGATGTGTGTACCTTAAATCCACACCATCCAGAGAAGTGCCACACATTAAAAGTTTGGTTATGTTTTATGCAAAGAAGAAAGTATAGGGCAATTTTAGAATTTTTAAAAAGAGTACACGGAGCACATTCTCCATTCACCATTAAGTTAGACCTTCATTGCAGAAAAAATTTAGCCAAAATACACGGAGCATTTTTCACGTTTCGTGTTAACAAACAAAACTTAACACTGAGTGCTTTTTGAATTTCGCATTAAATCAAAAATTTCAATGTTACCAAACAGGCCCTTAATAAAGAAAATAGAATCATATTCTGATTATTTTTAAAAGCAAAAATTTAATTTCAATTATTGATTTTTTAAATCCTGACATCTAATTAATTGTTGATTGTAAAATTGCAAGTAGTTTTTTAAGGGAAACAAGTGCTAGTGAATTTTAGATTTTCACTATCATCAAAAGGTTAATTTGACTTTATTTTAAAATTTGGATGGCTTGAAGTAAGTTCTAAATGGTTCAAATGGGCTAAAGCCTTTCATGTGATTTTTTATAGGCTTTTATAAACTTATATTAACTTAGACATGGTGTATAGTTTCAAAATTTATGTGAGAAACGATCCTTCACATCCACACATGTATCTAAAGTAGACCACACCTAAGACAACAACGACAATGACTAAGTTGTGTTAATCATTAAAAATTCCCCAGAGCCCACTATAATACTTATTTGCCATCCAATGTGTTCATTAGGTCATGTGGAATTGGATGAATGGAAAACACATGTATCAACTTAATCCAAACTTCAGTGCCCCCCAAAAAAAGTATATAATGGTGAGCCTTTAAAGTGGTTTATAATGGTGGGCATTCAATCACCAATCTTTCTTATAATGTGGTCCATATATACTTCGTTATTTTAGCTCATGCCCTAAAATGATCTTATTGATATAGAAATAAAAACAATAATACATCACGATGGGTCCCATGGTTTGCTTATTTTAGCTCATGCCCTAAAATGATTTGAAAAAAGGTTGGATGGCATGGCATGGAAATAAAGAAAATACATCACAGTGAGCCCCACAGTCCGTCACAAACGCACACAAAATCCAAGCCATTAGTCGATTTCACTTAATATTGCCGCAACTTTTAAAAAACGTGAATTGGGTTCTCCTTACTGACCGCCGTGAACTCATACACGTGCATTGTTCCCACATGTAAGGTAAACGCACTTTCGACGCGGATTGCGTCCTATCCCTGCTGTCTCTAGCCACGAATGGGCAGAGCTGTGTGGGGCCCACTGTGGTGTATCTGTTTATCCACGTTGTCCATCCCTTTCACAAATCATTTTAAGGTATGAGTTAAAAAATGGGGCAGATTCAATGCTCAAGTGGACCACACCACAGATGTGCAAGAGCGACTGCAATTTTCGACCATCCATTATATAGCCATGGAGTGGAGATGAATAGGATCATCTAGCTAAAATGACATGTAGAGTCATAGTCAATCACATTGAGTCTGTGTGGGAAATCAACATCATTAGACATTCAATTGATGGTTGGGAACACCCAATCAAAGTGATTCTCAAATACCCACTAGCAATCAAGGGTGGTAAAAAATGATAGCCGATTTAGATCAATAACTAACATTTTTCTAAAACTTTTTTGACCATTGATTAAATGGTTTGATCAATGGTTAAACCGCTATCTTAGATAAATAGTCTATCACAGGTGGGCCCACACAATAGATGGTATATATTGATTATGTGAATCTATTCAAATACAATTAGTCAGTGAGAGACCGAGTAGAATGCATAGTAGAATTACGATGATCCAGGGGTCAAGATTAGCAGTTTGGACTTAAATGACTCTGTGTGGTCCATATTACAAATTTTGAGCAAGAACCTTAATAATGGAAAAGAAAGTTATGCGACATTTTTCTTTACTTAAGATGTGTGGTCTTTATCTTATAAAATTTGAAATTATTTGAAATACTCGCTCTTAGTCTAAATTATCTAAAAGTACAACATATATATATATATATATATATATATATATATATATATATATATATATATATATATATATATATATATATATATAAAACTGAGGATATGATCCATGATAGTATAGCAATATGATAAACATGAAGCAATGTAAAGGGAAAACATTAAATGAACTGCTATTACAAAAAACTTTAACACTTTTTTAGTAAAGAGATGATTTGAGCTCTTAGTCTCCAACTCCATAGTACTTTTCTTCTTCTTCTTCTTTTTAAAAAAAAAAAAAATCACAAGATGTTGAACTCATGGAAGGAAGAACAATAACATTCTTCACTTAAAAAAATGATTGAAGTTTTTTTATTCAAGCCTTGCTTATAGGTAATTCTTCACGAACCTATGAGAGTGTAGTTTAAGAAAGAAATAAACACTTTACTTTTTGTTGGCACTTAGTTTGTTTCCTATCACATGTAATGTGTGCGGGCGTTATCACATGTAATGTGTGCGGGCATGTCAGAATGGATGTAGCGGCTCAATATAAACTAATCATCTTCGACTCCAAGTGTTGAAATAAGTAGATACGTCTAATATGACCAAAATCTAGAAAGATCGATCACTTACTCAACCACTTACAAAATTCTATAATAATTAGACAATGGTAAGGTTATTCCTCCAAAGATAGGTTGCTTTGTGCTTTTCATAAGAAATGACTTTCCGTATACTAATGTAAATCAAACAAAAGGAAAAACTCACAATACTCTAAAAATTACAACTAAAGACTATAGGTAAAAATTATTGCTACTTGATTATCTTTACTATTAGGATAACCAAGATAAAAGAAATATAAATTTGATTTGATTGTAGGGTTGTATTAGATTTGATTTGAATGTGTTAATTTGCTAATCTCTTCTGTTATTTATAGATTTCTCCTGTAGCTTGTTTTTCCCAATTCTTCTTTTATTACTTCAGGGGTTATAGTAGTATAAAATTACCTTTTTCATTCTTTTTGTTACATTTATTTTTTTACGCGCGCGCACGCACACACACACACATATATATATATACAGTTTTTTTAAAATCTCAGTCAAGCTTTGTTTTGTTTATTGACTGCTCATTTTGTTTCTAAATGTCTATCGGGCACTCCTTCCACTTCCGTACGCCTCTTGGTTGCTTGGTCTGCCTTTGAACACTTTTCATCGCTCAATTTGCTTTTGGACACCTCTTGGTCACCTCTTGATTGCCTCTCGGATACTTGGTTTGCTTTTAAATACCTCTCAGTTCCCAGTATTATCATCCTGCCAATTGTGATTCTGTAAATAACATTCCATATTCTTAAATATCTTTAGCATGTTATATCTTTTATTTGCTGTAACATATATCCGTTCTAATTGGGGTTTTCAAGAATAATAAAAAATAGGGCACAATAATTTTAATCTCTAAAACATTCTTACTTAGTCTTCAAAGCTTTAAGAATGGATCACTTCATACTTAATATTCTAAAAAATATCTACACTTAATTCAATGTTTGGTGTGAGAGTAGTGTTTTGGAAAATGAGTAGTATGGATACTTGTGGTTGAAGATAGTAATATTTTAGTAGTTAACATACAAGTGAGGACAAATATCATGTGACTTGGGCCTGTTTGTTAAATCTGAAGTTCGAAGTCTGAATCTAAAGTAAAAAACCCAGTATTGACTATAGAACAACTTGTTTGTTAACTAACGTCAGAAAAGTTTGGAATATGTTAATTTAACACATTTTGCCCTTTTGAAACAATCATGATTGAATCCCTACCATTACATTCTTCATGGATTCAATCAAAATGTTTATTTACCAACTTGTTGATAAGGTAAAAAACACCTAGATGAAGAGACCACACAAATATCATTTTAATCTAAAGCTTTTGTAGTTTGTAAGAAAATTTTAAAGGTCTTTACCACTTTTTCTTGTACTATGGCCCATCCGAGATTTAGATCTGTTTCATTTTTTGGATCATGCCCAAATATGAGCTTTCAATGTGGATGGATAGCACCAATGTAGTCACATGCATCACGGTGGGCCTCACAGCCAGGGTCCTACCACTTCGGTGGATCCATATTGCATACTAACGATGTCAGTAGCCCCTAGCTATTGGACGGTATTGTGTGGCTCCAATAATAATGTATGTGTTTTATCCACGCTATCCATCTGTTCTTCCAAATCATTTTAGGGATTGATCCCAAAAATGAGGATGATCCAAATCTCACGTGGCCTAGAACTTTCTTGGCCCATTAATGATCACCATTATTTCCTACAGTATGACCCACTTGATAATTGGATTTGCTTCTTTTTTTGTATAATGTCCCGTAATGATTTGAAAAAAAATGGATGGACATAGTGGATATAAGATACATACATCAAGGTGGACCCCACTGTTAGGGCCAAGGTCGGTGGCATGTGGCACACCACGCAATCCGCTAAACCCTCGTAATTCGGGAGTGGATCAGGTGAGATCCCGAATCCACCACCGTTGGTGGGACCCCTGACTGTGGGGCTCACAATGATGTGTGTACCTTAAATTCACACCATCTAGAAAAGTGTCACATTTAAAAGTTTAGTAATGTTTTACGTAAAGAAGAAAGTGCAGGACAATTTTAGAATTTTAAAAAAGAATACATGAAGCGCATTCTCCATTCACCATTAAGTTAGACCTTTATTGCTGAAAAAATTCAGGCAAATACATAGAGTGTTTTTCACGTTTCATGTTAACAAACAAAACTTAACACCGAGTGCTTTTCAAATTTCACATTAAGTCAAAATTTTCAACCTAACCAAACAGGCCCTTAATAAAGAAAATAATATCATATTCTAGTTATATTTCAAAGCAAAATTTTAATTTTAATTATTGATTTTTTAAATCCTAATATCTAATTAATTATTGATTGTAAAATTGCGAGTAGTTTTTGAAGGGAAACAAGGGTTAGTGAATTTTAGATTTTCACTATCATCAAAAGGTCAATTTGAATTTATTTTAAAATTTGAGTGGCCTGAAGTAAGCTCTGGATTGTTCAAATGGCCTTTAAGGTGATTTTTGATAGGCTTTTATGAACTTACATCGACTTAGACATGGTGTATAGTTTCAAAATTCATGTGAGAAACGATCTTTCGCATTCACACATGTATCTAAAGTGGACCACACCTGAGACAACAATGGCGATGACTAAGCTATGTTAACCATTAAAAATTCCCCAGATTCCACTATAATACTTATTTGCCATCCAACCTATTCCTTAGGTCATTCGGAATTGGATGAATGGAAAACACATATATCAACTTAATCCAAACTTCTATGGCCCCTAGAAAAGGTATATAATGGCGAGCCTTTAAAGTGGCTTATATCGATGGGCGTTCAATCACAATCTTTCTTGTAATGTGGTCCATGTATACTTCATTATTTTGGCTCATGCCCATTTTATTGATATAAAAATAAAGACAATAATACATCACGATGGGCCCCACAGTCTGCTTATTTTTTAGCTCGTGCCCTAAAATGATTTGAAAAAAGGTTGGACAGCATAACATATAAATAAATAAAATATGGACCCCACAGTCCGTCACAAACGCACACAAAATCGATGCGGATTGGCTGGTGTACCACACACCAGCTATATAGCTGGTGTATTGACATCAGCAAGTTCTTTGGGTCCAACCATGAGGCGTGTGTTATATCCAAACCGTCGGTCGTTGTAAGGCTTGAGATGAAAAATAAGACAGTTCTAAAGATAAACGAACCACACTGAAAAAAACAGCTGGGGATTTAATGTCTACTATTGAAACCCTTCTGCTAAAGCTACGGATCAATATGAGATTTCTTTTTCCTCTTCATCCAAGTATCTGTGACCTTACGAGTAGAGTGGGTGAAAAATGAACATCACAGGGAGCCCTACTAATTTTTTAACGGTGAAAATCATTATCCCTGCTGCTATTTTTTGGTTTGGTCCATTTGAGATTCGAATATGATTCATTTTTTTGAATCATGCTCTAAAATGATCTTGAAAAATTGTTTAACGGCGTGGATATAATAAATACATATATGTTGGGCTCATTTAACTTTGATCTCCTTTGAACCGTTCGTACAACTCGGAGCTTGAGGAGCGTCGGCGCTCGTCTTCGCACGACACGTATCTACACCAGCTATAAAGCTGGTGCGTGGTACACCAGCCAATCCGCTTCCCACGAAATCCAAGCCATTGGTCGATTTCACTTAATACGGCCGCAACTTTTAAAATACGACAGAACTGGGTTCTCCTTACCGGCAGCCGTGATCTCACACACGTGTGCGTTGTTCCTGCATATCACATACGTACTTTCGACGCGGATTGCGTCCTATCCCTGCTGTTTCTAGCCACGAACGAGCAGAGTTGTGTGGGGCCTACAGTGGTGTATCTGTTTATCCACGCCGTCCATCCCTTTTCGCAGATCATTTTAAGGTAGTACCCAAACAATGGGGCAGATTCAACGCTCAAGTGGACCACACCACAGATTCGCAAGAGGGACTTCTGTTAGGGTTCCTTTTGTGGTCATCAGGGCCGCACATGTGTATTGAATGCCAACTGTTAGCCAAGCTGTCCACTTTGGGGACATTTGTGGCCCACTGATCTGACGTCAGCCCATGACAAATAAGCTATTGTGCGTGCCTGATGAACGGCCTGGATGTCCCACACGTGAGCCGTATTCGCATCTAACGCGGAGTCCCTCGGCCCGTCCGTTTCCAAGAGGCAAAAATTCGCAAAAGGGCATTTTCGTCATCTACAAAAGCAAAAGGGCACTTTGGTCCAGTGGCGTTTTATTCCATGCAAGTACTTTCCCCGAATTTTGGTAAAAATGACGAATCTCTCCGAAATAGAAAAAATAGAACAAAAACATGAGAAAACCAAATTACCTAAACATCCCTGATCTTCAAGAGGAATTACAATATGTTACAGGATGTGTGGACACGACTTCCGAGCATCCCAGGATGTGGGGCCCACCCTGATTTACATGCCTTACATCCACTCCGTCTATCCGTTTTTACATCTCATTTTAGGTGAAGATCCAAAAACTTAAGCAGATCCAGATCTCCATTGGACCATACCACAGGAAATAGTGGTGACTGAATACCCAAGTTTTTATTCTCCATCCAAACTGTTGATAAAATCACAAAGATGAAGGGACCAAACGAATATCAGCTTGATCCAAAACTTTTGTGATCGACGATAAATTTAATGGTTAATCACTATTTCCTGTGGTGTGGTTCACCTGAGATTTGGATATGTTTCATTGTTTACCTTATACCTAAAATGATTTTTTAAAACGGATGGACGGCGTGGATTTAAGGTACCTATATCACAGTGGACCCTACGGTCAGGAATCTACGTCCATTTGATAGTTAGATCTGTCTTATTTTTGATTTCAAGCCTTAATTAAGAGCTCACCAAATGGATGGACGGTTTGGATATAACACATACCTCATGATTAGATTCACATAATTTGCTGGCGTCCGTACAGTAGCTGTATAGCTGGTGTGAGGTACAGTAGCCAATCCGCTTCCGGTCTGTTCACGAGTTATGTGTTGACGGGTAATTCGGTAATTTCATTAAGAAATGGAAAGCTCTACTTCATCTCAAAGTGGACGTGGATTAGGTACGACCCCACCTGTTCCAAGCTCGGAACAGGCCTGGACTCTTAACGCCCTACCGAGATTAATGGATTTATCAACACCGTCCATCCGTTTTTCCATATGATATTTTAGAATATGAAATAGAAACTAGAAAGATCAAATGCTGAATTGGACTACACAACAGGAAGAATCACTGATAATAACGCCCACCGTTGAAACATTCATAGGGCCCATTATGGCGTGTGTTTTCCATCCAACCCGTTCATAAGGTCACATAGAACTGGATGGATGTAGGAAAAACACAAACACCATTTTGATCCAAAACTTCTGCAGCTCCCAAGAAGGTTTTAATGGTGATGATTTAATCCTCACTGTGTGATCCACTTGAGACTTAGAAATGGCTAATTTTTTGTATTATAGCCTAAAATAATATGAAAATAGTATGGACAGTTTTGATGAATCTATAATTTACGGTGGGCCCCTCATAGGCCCGCAATGTTCCGAGTTCGGTACAGACGGGGGTAGTACCTTACCGCGTCCGCTGAAAGTGGGGTTGGTGGAAGAGTGTAAAAGGTCGGTAGATGCACGGTAGATTGAGGAATTATTCGATACTCTGAAAGAGTACATTAGTTCATATACATTCATAACTCCCATTTCAATGTAAAAAAATAATTAAATAAATCTAGACCGTATAAATTGTAATATTATACTTATTTCATTATCCAAAAATTCTATCCTTGTCCATTAAATGGAGATCTTGAATTAAAAGTTTTAAATGGTTAATCCGTACATGCAATGCATATTGATAATATATATATATATATATAGATTATTCAACCTCGATGATTTTGTTATATGTACCATATTATTAATGACCTACGGTTCAGATGATTTTTATTGAAGAAATAAATATTTTTCTGCCAGGGTATTTTTTTCATGTGCTTAAAATAAACATACTCTCTTAGAGTATCATATGATTTGGCACGAGAGAAACCCTAATTCCCACACGGATTGTTCGTGACTGCTGTTTCATGCGAGTAGGATAGAGAATCCTTTCTACTCCACACGTGTCAGTGCGGTACATGTGTACTATATTCCATCCATTCATCATCTGAGCCTATTTTCTATATGCCTAACTAAAAATCAGGCTTCTCTTCTCATCATCAATCAACACCCACATGTACTAAAGAAACAGACGGTCAAATACCGTCCAATATACTAGTGTGGCCCATCTATAATCCATAACAGATTGATTTTTTCTGTTCAAACTCTCACACGAGTTAGATCTTCTAATGAACGAATGAGATTACTTACACGTATTCCAGGATAACACATGTAATGGGAGTGCTATTCTCTTACGTAGTCGCGCAGGCAGCCTCAGCAGCTAGTCGCATAGCTCTCCCTCTAGAGGCTCGCCCAACCGGGTTCCCCACCCTGCTGGACCACGTGATGATCCAAACCGTTCATATGAAATCTTCTATAGTATATAATCAATAGAAAACAATCTCACCAATCAGATATCACCACCGTACATTCCAAGTAGAGTTAGAAACTTCGTTTTAAACCGTCAATTCAAACTCATCATATATGAATCCAAGAAACTCCTGCAACTATTTATTTATTTATTTATTTTTTTATATATGAAACAATTTGATATATAAACCAGATTAACGGTCTACATTATTAATTAGTGGGACAGAAGAGGCGAGCCTTTAGTGCGCGAGCCTTGCTCATAGATCTCTCCCCAACTAGGTTTCCTGGAATACATCCCGATGTATTCTAATATGAGAAATCGGGAGCTTATCCATTAGATAGAGGTCCATTTTAATGATCCATACCGTTTATATAATGAGCCTCATATTGGATAGGTTAGAACCAAGAAAAATCTTAGATTGAGTTATTTCACACCTTCGATTAGTCAAAGGTTATTTTACCCATCTAAATTCAAAGGAAAATGATTCAAATATTAAAAGATTAAAGAGATATAAATAAATGAATTAAAGAACGAGGCCCATTCTATAAACGGTTTGGATCATTGAATATGATGCCAGATACAAAGGCTAAAGATGCGACGTATCGTACATTAATACATCGGCATGTATCCTGGAAAACCTCCTCATAAAAACGCAACTAAAAGACGACGGAAAACCTGCTCCCTCTCTCTCTCCGCCGGAATCTGACGACATGGCTCAGCTCCGGTACTCGCCCTTCTCTACGCCTCCCGCCATATCCAAGAACCGCCATTTTTCCATAAATACCCCTCGCTTTCCGTCCGTCGCGCTCTCTCAGTCCATCGCCCCCTCTCCGTCTATTGCCCTCTCTCTCCTCCCCACCAAAGCCACCACGTCAGCAAACATCTCCCTCCTCACCACCGATCACAACGGTAACGGCCCTGACGGAATAGATAACAGCGGGCGTAACGGCGGTAACGGCGGAGGAGGTTCGAACTCAAACGGGAGAGGCGACAGCAGCGATGAGGACCGATCTCAGCCGTCCAACTTCGGCCCCATCGGATCCTTCATCAACGGATGGCGATCTCGGGTCTTGGCAGACCCGCAGTTCCCATTCAAGGTCCTGATGGAGGAGGTGGTCGGCGTCTCGTCCTGCGTGCTCGGCGACATGGCGTCCCGTCCGAATTTCGGCCTCAACGAGCTGGATTTCGTCTTCTCGACGCTGGTGGTTGGATCGATCCTCAATTTCGTGCTGATGTATCTCCTCGCACCGACGGCCGGATCGTCCCCTTCTTCCATGCCGTGGATCTTCGCCAATTCGCCGAAGAGCCACATGTTTGAGGTGGGCCCCTATAGCCTCTTTGATCGGGTGGGGACCTTTGTCTACAAGGGTGTGTTGTTTGCAGCCGTTGGATTTGCAGCAGGGCTGGCAGGGACCGCCCTGTCGAATGGGCTGATCAAGCTGAGGAAGAAGATGGACCCTGAGTTCGAGACGCCGAACAAACCCCCGCCCACGATTCTGAATGCAGCGACGTGGGCAATCCATATGGGGCTGAGCAGCAACCTGAGATATCAGACATTGAATGGGTTGGAATTTTTGCTGGCGAAGGGATTGCCGGAGCTGGCATTCAAGACGTCGGTGGTGGTTTTGAGGTGCTTGAACAACGTGCTCGGTGGAGTTTCGTTCGTGGTGCTGGCGAGGCTGACGGGATCGCAGAAGGTGGATGATGGGACGGCAGCGATCACTCCGGCTGTTGTGGGATTGGAGGAAGAAAAGGAGAAGTTGGTGGGGGAGGGGGAATTGGAGAGCAATCAGCCTCACTGTAAGTGATTCAGGTTGGGGGATGTTTGGGTGGGCTTGGAATTGCAAGCGGAGATGGAAATGGGTCCTTTGTGGCTTGAATTCGGGAAATTTGCGCTGCCCAAATAGCCTCTTTTCGGATTCTAATTTAAGGAAATGGTTGATCTGCTCGAATTTCGATTTGGGTGGATGTCCAAACATGACCATACTTCTTAGTCTGGCCACAAATCTTTTTCTTTTTCTAATAGAAAAATCGGGTTTCTTTTAATCACAGTGAAAGAGATCAGTCATGTGAAGTGGGTTTTGATGGGTGCTTTTTTTTTGCTTGTAATTTATCAGTAGGTTCATGAATAATGAGGATTTCGTGCCGAGTGACGGTTTTTTACTGCCATTTTTCATAGTTCTATTTCTATTGCTGTTGCATTTTGTTGAGTTCTGCTAGTTTATGCTGTGTTTGGTGAATGGGTGTTTCAAGAGCTGAGAAAAAGTAGCTTGTGAATTTAGGAATTTCTACTCTTAGTAGGATTTGTGGAGGAATGGGTAATCAGTATTAACACCATTCGTCGATGAGCATGTGTTTGGTTGCACCAAATATCAGAAATTTCATGATATTTTGCCCCAAATTAGACTGATAAATCATGATAATTTGTTAATGGCTGCTTCAGGAGCTGAAAAAAAAATTCATGATTTTTGGAATTTCAGCTCTTCCTAGAATTTCCAGATGAATAGGTAGTAACACCATTCGTCTCCAAGGGTGCATTTGGTTGCACTAAATATCATGAAACTTCATTATATTTTGCACCAAATTAGAATGATTAATCATAAAAAAATCTTCAGGTGAATGGCAGCTTCAAGAGCCAAGAAGGGAAAAAAAATGTGAATTTTGGAATTTCTACTCGTAGTAGAATTTCTGGAGGAATGAGTAGTGACACCATTTTCTCTGAAGGTGCTTTCGTTTGCACCAAATATCATGATATTTGCTGCAACCAAACATAGCTTAAAAGGATTCTATTTGATCCGATGAATAGTGTTGCTTGTGTTTGGATTGGTGGAAACAGAAAAGAGGATTTGGAAAACTATCAAAAATCCTGTGGGAGTTGAAAGCTGTGGATTCCTACAATAATTTTGTTGTTTGGTCCGGAATGCAGTTTTCCTTGGATATTCGTTTTCATTTTTCTATCTGTTGTTGGATTGTTTTGCTATGCAGGGAAAACCTATGAAAACCCATCAGGTAATCTGTAACAACAGAATGAGTTTGTTCTGTATCGTGACCCAGTATCATAAACTCTCGTCTGTGTTGCCTCACTGGGGCCCACATGCAGAGATGGTCGGATGATCAAAAACTTCTTCTGGGTGCGACCTAGACAAGACATGGTAAGAAACTAACTCTGATTGGATAATTCTTGCCATTGATACATGCAGCTGAATGTGGAACATTGAAAGTATAGCTTCCTAATGGCTTACATTCAACTCAATAAATCAATGGTCTGGATCATTTTTTAAGCATGATTATTGGATTGTCAGCCATTTAAAATAGCATCGAAAAAGGACTAATTTTCCAACCATCTTTACATGTGGGCCCTATGGGCTAGATATGCTGATGATGCCAAGTTGGGACATGGAAAAGAATGATTTGGTGGATTTTAGTATTGGACCAGTAGTGTTAATGGGTGTTCATGATCCTTGTATGTCGTGTTTATTTCTCTATATACAGTCACAAAATGCACAGAAATCTCAATACCATGAACTCTTTGCTAATTCCACGTGTGGAACTCTTCCAATGCAGGGCCATGTGCTAATATGGAATACATGTATGACATCTGAGCTTTCCATCTGCTTGGAAGTAATGCTTAGATCTCAGGCAATTTCACTCCCTGTGTAGGCCAAAATATACAAGTAGACTGATGGTTAAAACATTTTTTTTTTTGCTAGCCATCCATTTATTTTGTATGTTGGGGCTACCTAAAGTGTGAAGTAGGGGAGGGGACTGCCTTAAATGGCTAGCTTCGTCTTGTGGGATCAGGGTTTATGCCATCGAAAACCAAGGATTAGAAGTCGTTAGATACCCCTGAAGGTGGAGTAAGGTCCGGTTGGGGTTAGCCCAATGATTGCCCTCTTAATAATCATTTGAGAAGTAGTAGGATGATGAAAGGAGGTTATGATGACTACGAGCTGGGCGACCAGTTGCAAAACTGTTTAAAGTCTATCACCCCCTAAAGTGTGAAGTAGCTTGATTTTTTGGATGGAGAACCAAACAGTGCAACCCACCTGATGAAATGCTCAGATCTTGCACATGTGTTCGACGTTGGCATGTCTTCTGCATGTGGAATTAGCATATACACCCAATGGCCTAGCAAACCTCCAAATTTAGAATACCTTCTAAGCTGTAGAATTTTTGTTCCTTAAATTTTTAGAGTGATCCCCATTTATAGTTATAGAGAATGTATTTAAAGTGGATTTTGTTGAAGGCTTTTTCATATATTTTTTTTTTTTTCTGATTTTGTTGAATTTGTCTTTTATTTGTGAATATTGAGTATATGATGTTTTGTTCCAAATAGAGGATTTTGATTATAATTTCTGTCTTTCTGGACATGTTTGTTTTTCATTTGGGTTGGGTTGTAGGATTGCAGCTGTTTGGATTGGTGAAAATTAGAAAGTAGCCAAGGAAAGGAAAACCTTACATTTGAGCAGAACTGTAGAATAGGAAAGATTACCTTTTCTTTAAATCCGATAGTGAAAAAGGGAATGGCCTTTTAATGAGGAAATCTGAGGAAACAGAAACTCAGGTCTCTTGTCTTCCTCAAATGAAGGAAACCATTGCATATGAGGAAATCTATTTCCTTCCTCAGTTACTTTTTGATTTCACGCGTGCATGACCCTGCCCATGTTCATGCAAATGCATATACCGATATTGGAAACATATGCATGATCCAATTAGTTCTTGCCTCAACCTCATCTTTTGTGGAAAAGAATCGCATGCCAGGCAAAAAGAACGGATGCTTAGAAATGATTGAGCAAGAGTCAAAAGGCATCATGCATAGAATCCTTTTTTGATATGGTGTATGGGATTGGCATGAAGCAGTTTTGGTGTTTGTTCTTGCAATACAGATTTCAAACCATGAATGAAAAGGGGGAAAAAGGAAGGAAAAAACAGGACCTGTTTGGATTGGTGGAAACAAAGTAGATTAGGGAAGGAAAACCTCACATCCAAGGAAAACTATCAAAATGAAATCTTTGAAAAGAATCCTAACATATTGCTTACCACTGATATTGTTATGTATCATCCTCTTATTGGGGCGATACACCCGTATATCATTCATGGGTGATACTGGTTTTTTTATCGGTTTCGAACAAATACTTTAAACCTTGATGTGGAATGGTTTGAAAATTGAGATTTGTCCCTCAAAAAGGGGTTGAAGTGTCCATTTCTTAGGTTTAGGGAGGAAAAGGAAATGGTCCTTTTCCTGAGGAAATCTAAGGAAATGAAAACTAATTCCCTCACCCCTCTAGGCTTCTGCAAACAAGAGGAACTATTACATCAGAGGAAATCAGTTTCTTTGTTCTGCTGAATCCTGTTCTCCACTAATCCAAACAGGTGATGTGATGGCTGTGGATCTATTATCTGAGAATCGCTTGTGATATTGAGGATTTTGACATGTTCTTGGTCTAGGTTCTCTGTATTCTATAATTTCAAAGTATTGAAACTTGTCTATCATTTCTTCTTTCTTCTCGCTGTCATTATTAGTTGCGTGCAAATTCAGAATTTTATGTTTGTGATTTGGATTGTTTTTTTGTTTTATCTTCGAGCTGGTTTTGGATGTAAGCATATTTGATTTGGGTGGACTTTTTTGCCGGGATGGCAATTTTCAATTTTCCTAAATACCAACACCATCCAAGATTTTATCGCCGTTTGAGAGACTTCTCCATCGAGCGTGCTTCTAATTGGAAATTTCCACGAATTCTGAAACAAAACCCATCTTGGGAAATGCAAGTTGGCTCCCTTCAATCATCGATCAATGCACATTTATGGTTACAACAGGGTGTAAGAATTTCTAAGATAGCATCTTAAATATGTCTGTTGATGTAAGAAATATGGGTAGCCTTCCTTGGACCTTTGAGTATCTGCACAAAGAGATGACAAAGGAGACCTTGGCTTCGGCAGAGGACAAAGGAGACCATGGCTTTGGCAGGGGACCTTCCGACGCCTAAGTCAGGTAGGGAATATGGGTTTGGTTGTAAATAAGGTTTTAGGCTTAAGATTGTGCGTACCTTTCACCATTGGGGGCGCTCTTATTTATAGGTGAGGAGAGGCAGTGGCATAGAGGGATATTCTCTGCTTAGTAAGAGCCTATTGTAATAGGATTTGGATCCCGAGAGGGATTTGTTTCTGAGGATATTGTGGATATCTTTCGAGTTCTTCGGCTGAGATCTTGAGGAGATCCGTGTTGTAATCGACTTCAGAAACCATTGACTGAGATTTTGAATAGAGTCGGTCAGGGCTAGGTCGGAACTAGCGGAGGTGTGTGTAGGAAGCCAAGGTGGAGAATCCGGGGTGACCTATACAACTGTTATGGAGATTGGTTCGCCGACCTAGATTCTTTGGTGAATCATGGTCGTGTTTTCATTTGGTGCTAAGTGGATGGTCAATCCGCCGACCTACCCTAAACTGTTGAGGCCAAGCTACTTCCCTGTTCAAGTCGGGGATGGGGCCGCTCGAGCTGCTTTCCTGCTCGGGCTGGGGTATTCATTATAACCATCATTGAGTAACTTTGCGGTGCGCACAAATGTCTGGCCTGACCTTATCTCATTGGCTGGTCCATTTTTACCCACAACAATGTCAGTCATTTCTTTTCTTTGGTAGCTGATTATTAGTTACTTAACATGCACATCAAAGGATTACATATTATGATTTATATTCTAACTACCATTTTATTTTCAGATTTAGCTCCGTTTGGATAGACGCCGTTTTGTTCTCATCACCAATGGGAAGCTTCTTGTGTATGGTTTTGAAGGTGGCTTTATGTGGTTTTTTTGAGATACTTGTCTTTTTTTACTTGTTTATGCAATTTCATGGTCTTTGTGATTTGTGGTGCGTTTGGTTGCGCCAAAATCTCATATTAGTATTTGGTGCAACTAAATGCAGCCTTAATCATAACTTGATGACCCCTTCATCATTGATTAATGTCTGTTTGGGCCGGGGGTCCACCAAAAATGGGATTTTGGTGGGCCCCACAGGCTCCGCTTCAGATTCGACGAGCTTAATTGGCGATTTCCTCTGCATAATTGTGATTTTGGATTTGAAAAAATGAAATACTAAACATGCCCATAATTGCAATTTAGTGGAGGAAAGCCCTGCTCTAGTGCAGGGGATCTGATGTGGAGGCTGTGGGGCCTATCAACATCCAGATCAAGCTTAATCTCAAATTTGGATCTGCGTACTGAAAGTGATGCGGCATAAGCGTTCTTTATTGTTGGGGCACATCTTTCAACGGTCACGATCATTCTGGCAAGCCTCTATCCTGCGGATGGTTGATAGAAAAGAGAGCTCTCCATCATACAACCCCAGCCATATGATTGGTGGATTTATTGCCGTTGATAATGGACCACCCTCAGGTATTTTCTTTTTATCCGTCCGTTTAGAGGCTCCCTGTCTGGAGAGCTGATCACCCACATCGGGCTGTATGCTAACTTCGCATGCAATCTTGTTTTTCCTACTAATGTATCACATTTATGGACATCTGAACCGTGCAAAATCTGGGCCCCACCCTGAAGATGGCCTGCGTAGAAAATCAGGCCAATCCACCCATTAGGTGGAAACGCCTGCACATGGGGCCAGGCCATCAGTCATCCATTTACTCTGATGGTGTGAACCGGCTGATGAGCGGACTATTGGGGGACAGTGGAAGCACACCCACATTAATCAAGCAAAGTACTCCAATTGCAACAACCAAGTCTAAGTACAAACAAACTGAATTTAATATGGATAAACTCTTACGGAAAAAAAACCATGGCATAAAGTGAAAATCATGGCACAAAGTTACATTAATGCACTATGAAAGCAAAATTTACATGAGATAAAGATCATTCGATTTGAACAAGCCTCAATCCCCCTTACAAACTCTAGAAACTAATTAGAAAGCTTTAAGATACACTATAATCCTGATTACACCAGTGTATATAGTTTATATGAGAATCACAATTGAAATAGGAAACAAATCTCGCACTCTGCGCAACTTTGCATGGTCGTTCAATGGCATCGACGGACTGTCGATGGCATCAATGCATGATCGTTTGATGGCATCGACGGACTATCGATGGCATCAAATTCCGTTGATGTCATCGAACATAATACCAAAACGTTCTGGAGACTAAACATGTATTTTTCAAAAATTTCCGATGGCATCGAGCAGGACTTCGATGTCATCAAACAACCTTCAGTGACATCGAGTAGGACACCTAAAGTATCCAACAACCAACATGAGAAATTCTGAAATTTTTCGATAGCATGGAGTGGGACTTTGATGGCATCGAGCTGTAACATTGACAAACCTGTTGATTTACGGATTTAAGACATCAATCAACATGGACTGACCTAATTTTCTGTGCTAGGTGGTCTCCATGGTGTGCCAGGCTGTTTGCATGGTTATGATATCCAGCGCAAGCAAAACATTGACAGGCAATATGGGGCTGCACGCTGAGTTGTCTGCAGGTGATTAGCACTTCAGCATTGCCCATTCATGAATAATGGATCACTGAAAGATGGGCCCCACATCATATTAATAAGATATCCATCCCTGCGGAAGGTGGGAACACCATGCTGGTCACATGGTATGAGAATCAGGCCCATCCACACCTGTCATTCAAATCCTTTTCAATTAGTTCTCTTCATCTGAATGTGAACGATTTCTTTGACCTTTGGTTTTGTGGGCCATTGATTGATGGTTTAGGATCTTCCCATCTTGAATGATTTTAAAGGCAGCCAGCTTCATCTGTGTTGCTTGTTGGATCAACGGTTCGGATCACCATGTTACAGCATGTCTGGACGCAACATGAAGCTATACACAAAAGGATGTTTCCTACCAAGACACGCTTTGAGACTCGCTGCCCTGATGATCCGTTCCGTTCATCTAGAAGATCTCACTGCAGATGGTCCACGTGGAAAAACTTCCAGTCGAAAACAAATCTTGTGATCGGCAAAAAAAAAGAAAAGAAAAAGTGACCCACTAACAACGGTCCGGAACAGCGATTTGTAACTCAACTCCTTTACTTGAGTAGTATGAAGTATGCCACCAATCTCTGATTTTCTGTTGGGGCATCTAGATGAACGGTCCGGATCATCACGTGGTGGGGCAGAAGGGCGAGCCTTGCTAGCCAAACCTAGATCATAGAACATTATCATTTTGGTGCCTCCAAATCCCGTGGCACACATGCATGATAATCCAAATTGGCCCATCAAATGAACGGTTTAGATCGACTCCACGTTTGCCACGTATACAGAAACGACCTCTCATGCTTCCAAGGGGTACATGATCCGTCTTCCTATCTACTATAATCAAGAAGGGATCCGGTAGCCGCACATGCCAACCTGGCACGTGGGAAATCTGAGCAGGGGCTAGGTCCCCCACCGTGAAGATGACCACTCATCAAGTGGACCACCTCCAGAAATTCCAAAGTGTCTTCTGCACATATGCCCTGCCTTTTTTTACATAGTGCCATGTCATTTTCACGGTGGTTGTGGGTTGGCATGAGTTGTGGGGCCCACTAATGAATTGGGCCAGGTTGGAATATTTTCACCGACTATGTAGCTCATGGGCTGATCTTGTGTTGGCCCGATCGGGGCCGTTTACGCTCCTACAATTCTGTCATGTAGGTAGAGGTCTACACAAGTCGAACTAAGTCAAGCTTGGCACAGCTGGACTCGCTCAGCCACTAGCTGACGCCAGCTCGAACTCAGCTCGTCTCGGTCCTTGAGCCTGACTAGCCAGCTTGGTTCGGTTCAGTCGGCAGCTCGGGAAAGTTCGACCTAAGATCGAGTTGAGTTCACCTGTACAACATTTTCACAAACATATGGATTGCACCTTCAAATTCTCATTGTATGTAAAACAACAGCAGCAGTTTTACATGTATTTCATGAACACCTTGTAGGCTAAATCAAAATCAAGAAAAAAGAGTATTTGTTTCATATACATACCTTCCTTGTCACCAGCTGATATTTCGTTGAGTCATTTCATGGTGAGCAACATTAATATCAAAGTAACTGAGTCACCAAACTGGTTCGATCCAAGTCGAGCTCGGGGAAGCTCGAACTCGGTTTGAGATTTTTTCGATCTCAAAAAATCAGCTCGACTTGGCTCGAACTCAATTTCGATCCGAGTCGAGCGAGCTAACCAAGCTAACTTGGTTCGTGTAGAGCCCTACATCTAGGGGTGGCGATGGGCTTAGTGGTGGCCCACTGCAATTTGGCACTGGCCGGACTTGGGCTTAAGTAATTTTTACGACTTAATACATACATATGTGTTCTATTATACAAAATTGTTACTATAATAGTCGGTTTGGTACATCTTGCAATGCATATGTGGCCCACTTAATTAATGGATGGATAAAGAACTTTCAAGTGGGAAATATTGCTATGATTTTGAATATCATGGGAAATTATCGCAATACTGATTTAGTGTCTCTTACTCCGAGCATTTCAAACTTTATATATATATATATATATATATATATATATATATATATATATATATATATATAATTAAAAATATTTATTGATTAGCAATACATACATGATGAAATCTCTCCTTTTTATTATTTTTATTTTATTTTTACACTTTATACATACACTCAACCCCCCCTTAAAAGTTGAGTAGAAATTACATGTGGGTTTTGCAACTTGATTTAATTCGAGTTTGTCTAATCCAATCCAACACAACCCAAGTTAACCTCACTTAACCTGACCCAAGCCATTGACCTAACAGCGTCAATGGTGGATGGACCATTCCTTCAAAATCACCCAAATTGAAAGATCCCAGCCATTTAATCTTTGGTCTTTACTCCATTGAACGTGGTTTGTTCGGGCACTTTTTTTTGACCATGTATTTTCATGCTAGCAACGGAAAGGTGAGTCGGCCAATTGAGAGGGTATTTTGGGAATGATCCAACCATGATAATTAATGGGGCCCATCACATCAATGGCTTGGATGCTCCCACCCCCCTTTCCAAAAATAAATAAAATAATAAAAATAAAAAAATAAAAGAAAAAAGAAATAATACAACGACAAAAACAGAAGGGGCGACCCTACTCTACCCAAGAAAGTTTAAACAAAAATCTTTAAAAATAAGGGAAAGTTTAAACAAAAATCTTTAAAAATAAGGGAAGAAGATGCCCATTCTATAAGCAAATTTCGCAAATTATTGAAACACCTCGCATTTCTTTCTTTCTAAATTGCCCACAAAGACATTCTCCAGGGTCCAGACCTATTTCGTCTCTCAAAAAATCAAAAGACAATCATCCATATTTGAAGTGTTTAAACTCGCCTAAAATTGCTTTTAGTAGGTATTTCATTCCAGGGATTTATGATGGCTCAACCCGGTAGATGAACGGTTTGGATCGTTGGCACATTTGGCACAGCAAAAAGGCCTTCAAAACCATGCAAATGAGTGGGGGCCAATTTTCTCATGGCATCATAAGTTCAAACTGCCCCTAAGAAATCATACCAAGGAATATTGAATCACTTTCAAGCTAACTCTTTCCCACCAACATGCCACTTTTGTAGGTGTGACGAGAAGTGGTGGTCTCACTTAACTGACACTTCGACTTAACATATAGGTGCAACCCGCTTCACAAGTAGTGTCAACGTTGCATGCCTCACAAAGCTAATGTGTTAATTTTTTATCGTCGATTTGAGGATTTTGACCAAAGATCATGATTAACCATAGGTTTTATGTGAACATGTCATTAATGCCATAATCATATGCATATATAGGTTAAAGGAGAAGGATTCCACTGGTTTTTCTTGAAAACTTGAGGTTGGACACAAAGACACTTGGTTGAGGGAGAGTTGTAGATTATAGATTCTTGTGTATCATATTGTTCTATGACCACCTCGCAAGTTATAAGACAAATCTGTGAGAGAGAGAGAGAGAGAGAGAGAGAGAGAGAGAGAGAGAGAGAGAGAGAGGGGCCAAACATGTAAGGTGATGGCCGACTCGGGTGTACAAATGACTGAACGGGTCGGACCACGTCACTTCCCCAGAACCCCAACCCATGGTGTCAAACTGAATCGGTAGACACCGCATCCGAGTTGCACCCAACTCAGATGAGTCAAGAGTCCTAAAACCATCGTCGTTTCAGGAAAATAAAAAACCTCCCCTTTCACTTCCTACAAGCTCTCCTAGTTTTCTTCCATTCTGTTTTCATTTTGGATTTCCCAATCGTAATTTTTTATTTTTATTATTATTTTTAAACGTAAAAGTAAAGTAAGTCAATTAAAACAAGTAAACAATCACGAATAACATCGTACCCTGTCCCATTAGCCAGGGGGCCAGTTCATTTGCCGCCCACCAAGAAGATGGATGTGAAGATGATACACAGATTGGCCTGCAAAGATCCTTGACAATTACCAAAAGAGCATATGCAAGAGAGCCCCTCCTGTTTAGCAACAATCTTGGCAGTGTACAAGAGGTAGCCCAGAATCTCACAGTGCCTCTCCTCTGCCTGTGGACAAACGAATCAAGGTATTAGTAAGTGTAGTGACAAGTTTGCTGAGGTCGTTTCAACAATTGGGTCTGGGCCCCAGCATAACCAAACGCTGCACAACTCATATAACTCCAGTGTTCGAAATATTGGTATCGCACCCTTGAGATACAGATACGTATCGGTTATCGCATGGGGTATATCGTTTGTATCACATAGTTCCTACAAGCTCTCCTAGTTTTCTTCCATTCTGTTTTCATTTTGGATTTCCCAATCGTAATACCTAATCTCTAAACTACAGAATCCTTTTCTAGAGCAATTTTTTTTTTTTTTTTAAAAACCATAAAATGTTCATAGTATTGAAGGTTTTGCAGATGTTCCAACATGCCAAACAAAAGTAGAGTAGCATACTATTTTATTACTGTTCAACAGTATCCGAGCAGAGGGGAGGACAGATGCATGGATCTTAGTCAGACCGATCATCGTACCCTGTCCCATTAGCCAGGGGGCCAGTTCATTTGCCGCCCACCAAGAAGATGGATGTGAAGATGATACACAGATTGGCCTGCAAAGATCATTGACAATTACCAAAAGAGCATATGCAAGAAAACCCAAGAGGCTCTCTAGTTGAGCTAAGGAATGGGAAAAATACATACACCCGTTGGGTCCATCATTGATGACAATCCGAAAGCCTTCTTCGAGCCCCTCCTGTTTAGCAACAATATCCCTCTAGTTTTTGGGATAAAGCCATAAAATGATCTTTAAAAATGGATGAACGGAATGGATGAAATACATACCTCCTGTTTAGCAACAATCTTGGCAGTGTACAAGAGGTAGCCCAGAATCTCACAGTGCCTCTCCTCTGCCTGTGGACAAATGAATCAAGGTATTAGTAAGTGGCGTAGTGACAAGTTTGCTGAGGTCGTTTCAACAATTGGGTCTGGGCCCCAGCATAACCAAACGCTGCACAACTCACATAACTCTATATACTTTTATGGACAAATTGATGGTTTAAAGCATCTCTATCAAGATGAGCTTATTTGTGAGAAATTTCTAAATCAATTACTATGATTTTTGGTGCATTCAAATCCTCCTCTATTCCTGTTTACTTCGGATTCAAAATCAGGCCTGTGCTACATTACATATAAAAAGGCAACCATGAGTGAGGAAAATACCTTAGAGAGTCCAGTTAATCCATCCTTCACTTTCGGGATGATTAAGATATGTGTGGGAGCTTGGGGATTTATATCCCTGAATGCAAGAGCCTGAAAAACAATGCCCACCACAAGCCATAGAGACAAGAAGACAAGTCAGAGTTTTGTTCTTTTTAATGAATATTCAGACAGCAGTAACAATTCCCAAATGAAGAATCATAGAGTCAAAAACATCAACTTGTAACATCAGTCAACTCAATGCAAGCAGGAATGGGTTTACAAGGAAAAACAAAAAACAAAATAGTACTGACTCGGCAAGATCTCTAATCCCGCAAAGACACAAAATGCAAAACCCATGAAGTCACGCAAAGACACAGAAAGGAAAAAGATAAAAGAAAAAGAAAGAAAGAATGGAAGTTCATCTTCATAACTGGTATGGTTTTAAGACTCATCTGAGTCGCCTGGGATTTGGACAAGTTGACTCAATTTGGTGGTACCTGATCCAGTTCGATACCATGAGTCGCACCCCTGAGTCACCCCAACTCGGTGAGTCGGACTGACTCAGGCGTCAACTCAGGTGAGTCACAACTTGACTCAGGGCCAAATGAGTCAGTCTGAGTCTCCGGGTCTTAAAATCTTCATAAATGGCTGTTTTACAATATTCAGCAAAACAGAAAATAGGATAAATCAGTGGACAGCTATATGTTTTGCACTTAGTGGATGCATGTAGCAATTTGATATATACTGCAATAAGGTCAATCTCTATGACAATTCCGATTCCAAACCCAGTAATCACATGAGCACAAGCAGAAATGAGCTATGGTGACCAACAAGTATTACCCTATGCCACTGCACTTTTGAAAGTCCAAGCCCTAATCACAGGGACTAGAAATAAATAACACCTTTGCAGCCTTGAGCATGATATAAAGGTTTGGCCAAAAAGGTCAGGTTCCTTCCAATTCAATCAACTTGACAGCATCTTTTATTCTCATTTCAAGGTAGCAATTCTAATAACTGGCCAGTCTTTCTTTTGAATCTCTGACATCCATTGGTTCACTTTGGGAGCTTTGGAAAACTCACACACACTTCTACATGTGGATACACAATTCCAACTTGGCACTTCTGTACAACATCCAAGCCCTGCATAAGATGGACAGTCTAATCTACTCATCAGGGAGGCCATTCATGTCTAATGAATAAATACTGTATACTTGGCTTTCTTTTTCCAAACCATCCATTGCTTTAGCACATGTTTAGCCCCTGATAAGTGGACTGGCTGACTTAAGGGCCATGACATCAACAAGGTGGGGGTCCACCTTATGCATGGCTCACGTCCCACACATGAGCCAGTTTAGCATGAGTGGCCACGAGTCATTGAACTTTCTCCAAGAAATCGTGAAAATTCTCATTTCAAATCTTGTAACACAGCTTTTCAACCAGCTATTCAGTAGTGTTGTGCACTTACAAAGGCAGCATGAGCAGAGATTGAGTGTTTTAGAGATGAGGATGTTGAGATGGATGTGTTGAAAGACTCGGCAGGATTGAATTAAGAATGAGTTCAGCCGAAACAGCCCAGTAAGTAGTCCCAATGAAAGATAAAAGAGGAACTTGAGATGGTTCGTTCATGAGCATCTAAGACCAAACACAGTCCAAAAGTAGGGAAACTTTGATTCAAGTAAAAGGGCCTGAAACGAGGATGAGAGGAAGACCCAAAAGGTCTTGGAGTCAGGGCCTTAAAAAAAGTAGTGGAAAAACATGACTCATAAAGCCAACCCCAATAGGAGGGAGAAGGCTTCGATAATGATAATCACAATTATCATGAAATGGCTACTTCCGATGAAGGAATCCTCAACTTCCACTTAAATTTGACTAAATCCCATTAACTTCAACTGATAAGATGCTATTTTAACTTTTACACAATCATAGTTTGACTAAAATGATTTTAACTTTGAGGATATGGTCCTTGATAGAGTAGAATGACAGACAGGATTCGTGTAGCTGACACCAATTAGGTGAGACAAGGCTTGGATGACGACGACGATGATGATACAATCATGGACAAACTGGAATATAATCAGCCGTCAAGCTTGAATCCTACCGGCTTTTGAAGAACCTATAATAAACATTTTGGTAGGATGCTACTCTTTCAAAGGTATAACCAAAACCATTTATTTTGAGCTTAGGAGCTAACTGGGTTAATATTTGAAATAAACAGGAACATATGTCTACTCTGTCATTGCAAATCGATGACAATGAGGGCACCCCCAAAAAAAAAGAAAAAAAAAAAGAAAAAAAAAAAAGGAAAGAAAAAAGATCAATTGCATGCATTCAACAAGAAGTGCTGCAAATTATTACCTGTGGTAAAAGAACCAAGGAAAATTTAACCTGAAAGCAAGCATTACCTTATCATCTTCATAAACCACATTGCTTGGGATCTCTTTCTTAATAATTTTGTCAAATCTGCATAGAAAAATTTAGGCCAATCACTAAATCCTGTATCGATGCATTGCGAGATGAACAACTTCCTATCTTAATAGTCATTATTTCCACCAGTTCAGGGGAGGAAAAAACAGGTAATTGATTATTGCTGGATTTAGGAATCTTCTGAACCTAGACATATTTAAGGTTGCAGATCATGGTAAAAACGGTAAAACTGGCAGAGATCAATATGGATAACAATATGTTCCAGTGTTCATGAAAAAACAGAAACCAGGCAAATGAAGACACCATCGTTATATTGTACCAAGTGAAGTTAAGGGAGATTGCATTTCTCCAGGTTGCAAACAGAAGCACATTATGTTCAGAGACCCTATAGATCAGATCATGCCAATAACTGCCATAATGACTGGATTTGTAGAGAATAGCCAACATGACCAAGTCGAATAAAAGGATTCTCAGTCTCTAACAAAAGCAAAGGTCTGAGTCCCTGAGACAAATGCCAGGGGCAATTATGCCCTTCAAAGACGAAGATAAGAGAAGGTCCAATAAAACCAGCCTTCTAAAACTGGAACGGGACTGGACGGTTGGACCGGTGTGCACTGGAACTAGCGATCAAATCAGGTTGGGTTGCTATAAACCGGGTCGGTTAAGTGGACACCTTTTCTTTCTTGTCTAAGTACATCAACCAAAGCTCAAACTCAAGACTTCCACTTGAAATTAAACACTCAAACCACTACACTGACAGGAGATTAGTAGATTACTCTTACAATTCCTTATACTCAGATAAAGCATATCTCCAGGCTGAAATAGGCCAGAGCTGGTCTTATTGCGCCCTTTTTCTTAATTTAACATTTTTAACATTGAATGACACCCTCACAGAAAAGGGATTTCACTTTGAAATTCCCTTCCTTACAAACGTGAGAAAACTAGACAAGACAGCCACTGCACAACTCCATATTCTCCTTGATCTAGTCTGCCAATCCCCATGGATATGTTCCCGAGGTATTCTAACAAAAAATAGTATCCAAATAGTCACCCTCAACCATGTCACAACAAACATATGCATGTTTCTGACACCCCAAAAGATTTCAATAACCTATATATAAAACTGCAGAAGCCTACCTCTTTTCCGGTACTTGTTGAAAAGAGGGGATTCTTATCCATAATGGCAATCAGCCATTCAATTCGCCAACTGCAAATGCTTGCTTAACTTCTCCACATAAATGTTATTTTACTCTTTGGCCATGTTTAGAAGCCATGGATTCCATGCCCAACAGCAGAAAAGGAAAATTGGTTTTCCTTTGACATGACGATTTTTGTTGTTTGGATAGCAAAGAAAATGATGGATTCCACCAAGCAATCATTACAAATTTCCATAATTTGGAGGCTTGGCACATGAAAATAGGTCGATATTGTTAGAAGAATATGAGATTTTCACTTGCTAACCAAACAAGTACTTAAAATTGGAATCCATGTTTCAATAGTTCTCATGAAAATCATCATTGGATAACTATTGTTATTTAAAAAAAAAAAAAAACTTCTATTTCGTTGGATTCTAGGTATCCAAACATGACCTTATGGGGACTTTAGGTGCACTATCAAATTGAACAACAATTATTAGTTTGATAAATGAGAATTAGCAAATTATAATTCATCGAGCATTCGCATTAAGGGACTAGGCTCCAAATATCAATTGTGCTACTTGCATGATGCAGGACAATTAACCACTTGCTCTAAAAGCTCGAATTGATAAAGCATGATGAATTAATCCCTTTATCTCATAGCCTAGGCCCCAAATCCAAGGGTTAGCTCCTCGGCCGAACCCTCCTTGTGAGCCCCAAGTCCATGGGTACCACCCTCTCATGGGCCCCAAATCCATGGGCTCCACCCTATACGAGCCACCCGCCTCACACGGGCCCCAAATCCATAGCTTATGCGGGTCACCCACCTCGAGTGTGCCCCTGCATCCCACAGGCCACCCCACTCGAGCCCGGTGTGAAAATGCCCATGCATTAATCACCCCCGGTGAGGAGTCTCGAGCACGAGACCTCCCGCTCTGATACCAATTTGATGCAGGGCAATTAACCACTTGCTCTAAAAGCTCGAACTGATAAAGCATAATGAATTATTCCCTTTATCTCATAGCTCAGGCCTCAAATCCATGGGTTAGGTCCTCGGCTGAACCCTCCTCGTAGGCCCCAAGTCCATGGGTTTCGCCCTCTCGTGGGCTCCATATCCATGGGTTCCGCCCTATATGAGCCACCTGCCTCACACAAGCCCCAAATCTATGGGTTATGTGTGCCACCTACCCTGAGTGTGCCCCTGCATCCCACAAGCTACCCCACTCGAGCTCGGTGTGAAAATGCCCCTGCATCATTGTAAGTTGGACTTGAAAGGACCATGACTACATTTTGAGGGTTACTTGTCTTTGTCGCTTTCTATTGATACAATTAAATGATTTCAATTCAATTCACTTGTGGATCCAAACACGCATTGATGCTCCACATGTCCAAAATTGTAAAACAACATCACAACTTCGTATCCGCGAAATTGCATCTACTCATCTTCTATCTTCCTTCTTTCTAAGACCCAAGAAATTTTTTTACTATACCTTTTTTGAAGAATGAAAAATGAATGAATAGGTTAAAAAAAAAAAACTTTTCACGAAACAAAAAACCACCTAAATAATGAGATGAAGAGATCATCTGATTTTTTTTTCCATTTCATGTTGTGGATACTCATGACATTGCCCCTTACAAACTTTGTTTCCATTCACGCACTAAAGATCACCATACAAGCAGACAAAGATATCATTTTCCGTAGTGAAAGAGGTGCTATATGTTCCAAATGCATATAGTGTCCCAATGTGCCCGGTCCACACAAATGGAGCCAATATTTAGCTGATCCTGATCATTTGACCGGATGATCCTCACTGTAGAGGGCATTTGGTCCAAAAGCCTCCCAGATTTCGACATCCTATCCACCCAATTATTGTCATTAACTACAGAGTAATTGATCTATTTTGTCTCAACCATCCATTCCACCAAGGATCGAAAATCAACTGGGTTGTATCACCCCATTTTGGGCCTGTATCGGGGAAACGGCCGTATTATTTCTGGATGAAACCAGTTCATATGATACATACCCTGTGGACCCCATGAAGGGAGACATGCCTTTTTTTTTTTTTTGAAAGATAACGCACCATTGAAGCCCAGAGGCCAAAGAAACAAACAAAAGGGAAAGAAAAAACTAAAATACAGCAGCCCAAAGGCACCCAAACACCTCAGCCAGATAAACTAGAAGACTGCTCTCTCACAAGATACATTGCCCTACTTGACCCCAATTGGAGAGGTGCTTTTATTACAGAAGCAACAATCATTTCTTATGGCCCATATAGCCCATGGAATGGTCAAGAGCGAGAGATCCCAACTGGAAAGCTTGGAACTCTTCCTTTCGACAGCCAGGATCTAAAAAGTTCGATTGAGGCCAGCATCACCCAAAGGATTCCAAATGATTACATGATGCTGAACCAGATCACCCTAAAAAACTGACAGTGAATAAATAAATGGTACACTGTCTCAGCTTCTTCATAGGATAGCAAACAAGCGTTTTGGAGGACCATGCCTTTTTGGAGGACCATCCCTCCAATAGATAAAAAATTTGCTTTTCTAGGGGGAGAGTTTCCTCTCCATCCGTTCTATGACTCTATCCCAGATATGTTTGGGGGTTTTACCAAAGCAAGGGGGAGACCGAAGTACAAGGATGGAAAAGCAGCCATCCAACACATGCAAATGATATCTAATTTCTCGAAATTAAATCAAGTGTGTGGTGGGATTACAATGGTGGGTGAGTTGGAAGTGACGCTGCACGTTCTTGTGATTGCTTCACCTACATCATCGCTTGGTAATGCAAACCCCAAAAGGGGATGCAAATAAATCAAAGAAAAGAAGAAAGAGATTGTGAGAAAGAGCCCAACAATCCTCTAGCTGAATACTAGAGACTACAAAAAACCCCTCCTCCAAATCTTCTACCGAATAAAACAAAAGAAAGAAATATGAAAACTGAATTTTTATTCCATAATCATAATAATAATGCATTACACCTCCATAACATAGCCTTGTGGGCATAAAACAAAAAAGAGAAGCCCTAATATTATGAAATGACTAAATTGCAACTAAATCCCGCCACTACCATATGGGCCTTATCTAAATGTGCCACATCTCACCTAAATGGCTGGGAATTGCATGATCTTGGGATTATTTGAAGGCTTACTCAGTAGACTATCGAACATGACCAATCTCGTGTCATTCGGACATTGTTGGTATCCCAAAAGTAGCCCGCCACGAAAGTGAAAAAAATGCACGAGAAATTAACTAAATCATGACTCAATCTCAGTATAAAGACTAATTTTAAAGAAATAGACCATCTTCCCATGTGGGCCCCATGGAGACACGCATGCCAGTGATATCTAATTTCTCGAAATGAAATGTGAGAGAGAGATTACATGGTAGGAGAATCGGATGGAACGGCAGCAAGAGCTGCTTCCTTCTCGGAAGCCATTGAAGGATGAGAAGCGAGATGAGATGCCAAAACCCTAATCCTGCTGCTGCTGCTGCTACCCTTTTTATCTTCTTCCCCTTCTCTCATGCTCTGGATTCTGCTCTTCCTTTATTTTGTTTTCTTTTCCTTCAATATCCCTGCCCTTTTTAGCGGAGAATAGAAAGTGTGCCTGTAATCGGAAGGGTAATTTCGTCAAAAGGTTCTTTAGCGTTGAACTGAGGCTTTCATGGCTCGTAATCCACGCCATTGGTGGTCTGCGTCCCACCGCGAGTATGGACCGTGTAACTGCGTGCACATGGGACGATTGGTCTGGATTTCACCTGTGGGGCCCACTACATTTTTTCAAGGGAAATAAGTATTACCGGTCCATGTCAGTTAATAAGAGGACAGCTTTTTTGAGTGCAGTTCATCATATGTGCAAAATGGGAGCGGATTAGGTGAGACCCCCAAGGTGGGTGGGACCCCTGACTGTGGGGCTCACAGTAATGTATGTGCCTTAAATCCACACAGTCCAACCATTTTAAAAGCTTATTTTATGGCATCAGCCAAAAAATAAAGCATGCCCAAATCTTAGTTGGACCACATCATAGGAAACAGTCGTGATTGAATATCCTCCATTAAAAACTTCACAGAGTCCAAGGGAATATTTATTTGCCATCCAACCTATTGATAAGGTCACAAACACCTGCACGAAGAGACCACACAAATATATCTTGATCCAAAGCTTTTGTGCCCCACAAGAATATTTTAATGGTCATTACTGGTTTCCTTTACCATGGTCCATCTGGGTTACCTAGTCCGCCCTTAGTATGATATCTTGTAATGTTTATGTGATATCAAATCTGTTCATTAGTTGTGCTAACTCATTTTAAGATGTGTGCTCAAAAATAAGAAAGATTCCAAACCAAGGTACTATAACGGATGGGCCAACTATGATGTATGTATCATATTCGTTCATTCCTCCCTCTTAATTTAAGACATGAATTGGTCTTGAACCTGAGCCTAAGCGTAGGATAGACCCAAAAGTCAAGCAAGTGGGGATAAAACTGCCTAATGTTGAAACCTTCTCCGTGCTAACCATCATATATACATGCCGCTGGTCCTACATGATATGAATTTGATCTTTATAGAGGAAAAGTACAAGTATCAAACACGGTGGGATTAGAAGGAATTAGGTGGGATGGAATTCAAAAAATATAATTATTACCCATTGTAGGAATTGTCCCTTGTTGCAGTGGGATAAGATTAATTTTATGCTTTGTTGGTAATACGGTGTTATATTGAATGGATATATCCACCATCATTTGGAATTATTGAGAATAACACACATGTGTTATATCTAAATTGTTTATTTGTTTTTTAATCTTATTTTATGGCATGGGCCTACAAATGAGGCAGATCCAAAACTTATGTGGCCCCAAAGAAGTTTTCAACGGTAAGTATTCAATCCCCATTGCTTTCTATGGTGGGGTCCACTTGAGCTTTAGATTTACCTGATTTTTTGGCCCATACTCTAAAATAATCTCAAAAAATGGGTGGACAGTGTAGACATAGTCTACACATCATGGTGGGACCTACACATCTTGCTAAAATTGAGTGATATTGGCATGTACCAATGCAATTCCATCTAATCTAATTTCAAGTTTTTCCATTCTTCCCAAACATGGAGTGTAATTGGCAAAGGATCATATGAATCCCATCCCACCTAATCCCACTGCCCAAACACCAAAATCTAGCTCTATTGGCAGATTGAGTGGAGATACCTCGTTTCAACACTTAGGTCTTGGCATTGATCCCATAGTGGGGGTGGCTAACATGGAGTGTGTGTACTGACATGGGTACGTCCTAACAAGCTAACCCAACAAAAAGAAGAAAGAAAAAGAAAAGGATCCACTTACACTCAGCTGCAATTTGGGCTAGTGGATGCCCACCATGATGTATATGCCTTTATATCTACACATTTTAGGACAATTCAAAAAATGAAACAAATACAAATCTTAAGTAGACCATACCATAGGAGTTAGTTGTGATTGAAACCCCATCATTAAAAAAATTCATAGCGGTCTTATGAATGTTTATTTGCATCCAGCTTGTTGATAATGTTACAGAGACCCTAATGAAGAAATTACACAAATATTAAATTGATCCAACACTTGTGGCCCATAAAAAGTTTTTAATGGTTGATTAGCACTGTATATTATGGTTCTCATGTGGTTTTTTATCATGAGGTAAGATGAGTTTTCAAAACGTACGGACAGCGTGGAATAAGGCATATGCATTACAGTGGGCCCCACAGTCAGGGATCCCACCCACATCGGTGGATCCGGGGATCTACTGAAGCCGCGCCCGGTTGCAAGGAAACCACCTGGCACAAAATAAATTTGACAGTTCCCAGCCGTCCATTCGTTCTCTTGTGGCAGCGTCGTCCACCTGATGGAAAGCTCATGTCTCTCACACGCTTTCCATATTGTCACACGTGCCTGCGCACGTAACTAGAAGCTCTGAAAAAGACCCTTCTCTCCCTCACGTGATCTCAGAAGAAACAAGCGAAGCCCTAAAATGGTATCTCTCTCACTAATCCATAGCATTTGATTTCTAATCGGAATAAAATCATAGATGAGTCTGATTATTCTGATATCAAGTTCATCTGATTCGGTTTCAATCTTCTTCAAATTCTTAAAAAAAAAAAAAAACAAAACAGATTTCTATGAAATTCCGATTTAGACAGAGCTTAGATCACCGATAAAATACAATGTGCGATCCATAGTTTGGAGGGGCTGGATAGCTTCACATGAGTGCCATATGCAAGGAGGATGAGTCACTAACAATTTCAAAATTGCAGTGAACTGTCGCTGGAGTTCAGCTCTAATACAGGAATAAACGGTTGTTTGCGACATTTTCATGCTTTAAGGCGCTGTTTGGATGCCTGGAATCCGAGAGTTCTACTGTTTTGTTTGCAGATTGACGTACCTTATGCAATGCAATGTGGAGAATGTGCTTGGAATCATTGTTGGGCACTGGATCACTGGAGGGAACATTTTCTCCCACAAACAACCCTTGTTCTCCCCTTTTGTTCTTTTTTATTCAATTGATTGCTGTTTTTCTTGTATATGCATGACTGTTTGATTTTTTATAGAGCCATAGCAACAGAGTCCAGTTTGGGTTTTTGCATGTTACCCTCCAGAGAAACCTAAAAACAGGGTTACATGCGACTGGGCATCTCTCCCTTTTGTAACAAGAGGAGACTTGTTCAACGACTTTGGGATAGAAAAACTAGGGGTATATGGCTACACTTATGTGCACACACATACACGTGTCAACATCTCTCATGTGGCCATCATGACTGATAATATCTCATACTAATAAGTGGTTCAACCTTTATGTTAATTTATCCAGATGGAAAATGACACAGTTGTGATGTACATAAAAAATCTGATTTAGTAACACATTTTCTTTTATCTAATGGTATGAGGATCTTTTTATATGTCTACACTTGTTACCTCATTTGAATTAGCTCGTTTTCATTCAATGGTGTTATACAAGAGTTATTAATTCTATTTTACATTTTACATCATCATGGTATATATGATATAATCTAGTGGTTAATTTATCTTGACAATTGTAGTGCTTTGATATTGTAGCATACTGACCATCTAATATATCTAACGAGTATGATTTATTAATTCATTTTTATCATATGGTGTGGGGTCAGTTTGTCCATCACCCATGATTATAATCTGATGATCGAGAGTTATTGAGCCACTCAATACACCTGGTCTTTATGTATCACTCAAGACCCTTGAAATACTTATAATTTTTAGTGAACATACTCCCACTGTTCTGATATGTGTGTGTCACCACTAGCTACATTTAACGATTATTGTATCTCAAACAATAAAGGGAATTATCATAATGATTACGTCACCCATAACATCGTTATCACATCAATGGAAATTGGTCATCACGGATTACATGTTGATGTATAATAAAGATATCGCAATACTAAAGAATTATAATATATAATCAAATATGATATGTACAGAATAATAACTAATATAATAAAATGTGCATTAAT
The DNA here is from genome assembly GCF_029962835.1 of Magnolia sinica. NCBI lineage: Eukaryota > Viridiplantae > Streptophyta > Magnoliopsida > Magnoliales > Magnoliaceae > Magnolia > Magnolia sinica. The sequence continues at coordinate 1,674,184 of NC_080587.1, forward strand.
TGAAAATATTAGCAACCATTAAGTTACTTGTTGCTTGAGCATAAAGAACACCCAACGGTCCATCGACAGGACTACCTTTTGTGGATATTTCTAGACCCTTTACACTAGGATAAACACCGATTTAATATTATCCAGATTAAACCTCATTTTTTTAAAGATCATTAAATATAGCTAACTGATATATTTATAATAGATGTACTAATGGTCCAATGGTTGAGTGTTTGGATTTTAAAGTAGAAAACCCTCGACCCTCTCCCCCCTCTTAAACGGAGATGCACACTAGTTCGCGAGCACTTACATAGTAGCAAATGATAAAAAAGGTCTTAAACCCTTATTCATGTTACAGAGAGAGAGAGAGAGAGAGAGAGAGAGAGAGAGAGAGAGAGAGAGAGTCAATTCTAGGGTTTTTTTTTGCCCCATCCCCCCGAATCGAAGAAAGAAAAAAAGGGTTTACGGGGTTTTCTATGAATGAATCGGAGATTGATGGTTGAAAATCCGATTCAATCGGATATAAATGAATTTTGGAGGGTATATTTTTGTTTATTTTTAATGGAATTGGAGAGATTGATTGAGGGTTTCAATCATTCTCACCCTTCCTCATTTTTTTCCCTTTTAATGGAATCGAATAGGGGGAGATATCAAATCATCGACAAAGGTTTGAAGGACTCGACTGCCAACTTGTATTTCTGAGTCATTTGAGTCAGTGAGTCAACTCGACTACTAACAACTCTTTTATGAATTATTTGAGTCAATGAGTTGACTTGAGTGGTCAAATACTGAGTCGATGTCTAGACGAGTTTCTTGAAGGCTGAGATGAAACTAGTCAATTACTACTGTCCCTTTTATTTGTTTATTTTGGAACTTGAATTTTACTTGAGAACAAATTTTCTTTTTTAAAATGATTAATGTTTACCGACCTGTTTTATTGATAAAAAGTTGCAGGAATGAAGCCTATTAGACAAATCATTTTATAGTTTTGATTTAATTGAAGATTGACATACCTTATGTAGTGCAACGTGGTGAATGTGCTTGGAATCGCCGTTAAGTACTGGATTGCTGAAGGGAATGCTTTTTTTTCCCCACAAATGGTAATAGCAAAACACCCTTATTCTCCTCTCTTTCTATTATTTTATTATTATTTTTATTCATTTGATTGTTATTTTTCTTATATGTGCATCTCCATGGACGTCTAATTTTTATAGAGCCATAACATAGAGTCCGTTTTAGATTTTTGCCCGTTACTCCGTGGAGATACTTGAAAACGTGGTTATATGTGACCGAGTCTCTCTCCCTCTCTTGTGTTACGGGAAGAGACTTGTTTAACTACTTTGGGAAAGAAACTAGGATTGTGTGTTTACGTAAGTGGGGCCATATTTTATTGTGTAAGTGTGGTCACATGGCCTCAATTTTTCTCTCCCAAAGTTGTTGAATAAGTCTCCTTTCGCAACAAAAGGGAGAGAGACCCAATCACAAGTTTCTTCAGAGGGTAACATGCAAAAATCCAAAACGGACTCTGTTGCTATGACTTTATAAAAAATAAATAGCCATGGAGATGCACATATAAAAAAAACATCAATTAAAGGGATACAAAGAACAAAAAGGTAAGAATAAGGGTGTTTTGATGTTACTGTTTGTGGGAGAAAATGTTCTCTTTGGCGAACTTGTGCGGCGATTCTAAGCACATTCTCCACTTTGTGCTGCATAAGTTACGTTGATCTTCAATGGTAGTAGAGTTGTAAGGCGATCTATCTAGTGGGCTTCATTCGTGCAATTTAAAAAAAAATATAAAATAGGTCAATAATAATAATTATTTAATTTAATTAAATTTTCTTGTTCTCAAGTAACATTTGAGTTCCACTTGATCCAAAATAAATAAATAAAAGGGATAGTTGTAATTGACTCGTTTGATCTCGGTCATCGACAAACTCAACTGGACCTCAACTTTGCGTGACAATTTGAGTTGACTCACTGACTCAAATAACTAAGAAAAGACTTGTTAGCAGTCACGCCGACTCGCTAACTCAGAAAGATGCATTAGCAGTTGAGTCTATTTGTTGACTCAATTAACTCAAAGGAGACCCGTTGCTAGTCGAGTCGACTCACGGACTTAGATGAGAATCCTTTTAAAAAAAATAAAATAAATTGAAACGACTTAGTGTGGCTTAGATTGACTCGTCACCCAAATAAAAACTTGAAGAGATTAAAAAAAAGGACAATATTGATATCCGATTCGATCAAGTTCTTTTTTTTTTTCCCTAATTCACTCGGAGCGAAAAGAGGACAAAATAGTGATTTCCAATTCAATCGGAAATACTATATAAAAAAGAAACAAAGTTAAAATTGAAATAATTGATTCCTGAATCGATCCAAAAAAAAAAAAAAAATGAAACCTCAGGGCTTCGATCAGATCGAATAAAAAAGGGTGTAAACCCTTGGATCTCTTATTCGATTGATAAAGAGAGGGTGAACAGGACCCCCAAACCCTTGTCTCTGATTTGATAAGGAAAGAACCAAAAACCCAAAAACCTTTAATATTTGATTTGATTAAAAAGGGGGAGAAAAAGGGAGAATGGTGAGAATGATTGAAACTCTCTATCAATCTTTTCGATTTGATTGGAAATAAACAAAAATAAACCCCCCAATTAATCTTCAATTCCTTCGGATTTTTATTTATTTATTTTAAAAACCCGTAAAACCATCATGCTTTGATTTGATTGGAGAAGACTTTGAAAACTTTTTTTCTTTCTTTCTTTGATTTAAAAAGGGGTAAAAAAAGAAGAAGAAGAAAGAAAGATGAAACCTAGAATTGATCTCTCCCTCCTTCCCTCTCTATAACGTGAATGAGGGTTTAAGATTAATAGTCCAAGAGTGCACATGAACAAGTGTGCCTCTTTGTTTGAAAAAAAGGGGAAGCTGAAAGGATTTGAACCATCAAACCCTACTTAAACAATCAGACACAACCACTGAACCTTTTGTTATATTGAATCTATTTGACCTTTAAAAAGAAATGGGGTTTAATATGGATATTATTAAATTAGTATTTACTATCTACTCTAGTGTAGGAGGGTCTAGAAACCTCTACAAAAGATTGTTCTACATATGAACCGCTGGGTGTTTCCTACGCTCAAGCAGTAGGCAGGTTGCTAACGTTTTCGATTGACGTGCATTTTATGATATTAGTCATTATTCTGTGCATGTGATATTTGATTATATATTGTAAATGTGTGGTGTTGCAATATTTTTACAATAAATCAACATATAGTCTATGACGACCAATTTCCATTGATGTTATAATACTGTTATACGTGATATGACCATTATTATGATTCTCTTATTATTTAAGCTACAATAGATATTAATTATAGTTAGTGGTCACACACACACACACACACACACACACACACACACACACACTTAGATAGTGGGAGTGAGTTCACTAAAAATTATTAGTATCTCAAGGGTCTTGAGTGATATATAGAGACTGGGTATATCGGATGGTTAAATAAATATCTATCATTAGACTATAATTACGGGTGATGGGCAAAAAAGCCTTATACTATAAGATAAAAATGAATTAATGAATTTACTCATTATACATATTAGATGGTTAGTATGCTGCCATATCAAAGTATTACGATTGTCTAGATAAATTAGCCGATGGTTTATAACGCATATAATGTGATGATGTAAAATGTAAAATGGAGCTAATTGCGCATGTATGACATCATTGAATGAAAATGATCTAAATCAATCAAGGTAGCAAATGTAGTCACGGATGATGGAGAAAGGTTCTCATACAATTGGATAAAAGGAAAAGGTGTTACTGAATCAAATTTGTTACCTTTCTTGGGTACATCACAACTTTGTCATATAATTACTGTCTAGATAAATTAACCAATGGGTTGAACCACTTATTAGTGTGAGATATCATCGGCCATGATGGCCAAGTGGGAGACGTGACACATGAAGGGAGTGAAACCCGAATTTTAATCAAGGTTTTGCAAATAACTTCTTCAAGTCAGAGATAACCTCTAATGGAAGATGCTAGAGCCAAAGAACAGCCGGGCCTTAGGAAATCTTTGCACATCAGGAAGCCAAATCTAAAGTACTAACTAATTGTGTAGACACTGCACTACTTCCATAATGTGATGTATTTTAAAAGCATGATGTTGGGGAACCAAGTTCTTTCAAAGATAGAGGAGATGCTAAGTGAGTGGTTCCAATGTAGGAGGCATCTGCCTTGAAGAAGAATGACACATGGGATTTCGTTCCATTACTTGTAGGAGTGAAGTTGATTTCTTGCAAATGGGTGTACAAGATGAAGGGAAAGAGTGATGGTTCAGCAGAGACGTACAAGGTACTACTATTTTGTTGATGCTGCTTCCCATATTGGGTAAAAATGCAAACCTATAGCTGCAGAAGTAGGAATAATGTTGCTTCCCACTATGGTATAAGATTGATTATGAGGAGTGTTTAATCTCGTGGTGAAGGTGAGTACTCTTCGAGATCGTTTCATGCACCCAACAATCTCGGCATTTGTGGCAGATGGAAGTTACTTGGGAATACATTTCTTTATGGTGTTTTGTATAAAGAAATCTTCATGGAACATCTATATGGGTTCATAGTTAGAAGAACCCAAAGTGCTAGTGCGAGCTTGAAGGGCGTAGGTTTCAAGAGTTATGATCTATGAAGATTTCAAAATTTCCAGGATTTGGGCCATGGCATGTGTGCATCTGAGCTAGTCTATTTGTGAATAAAGTGTTCTTGGTTCTCTTATCATACATGGATGACCTTATCATAATGGGAGATGATTTGGGAGATTGTTGTGATCATTTCTCTCTTCGGTTCAAGATGGAAGGAGCTCAAGAAACTGAAGCACTTTCTTCACTTGAAAGTGGAGAAGGATGTGAAGGGGATCTTCTTGTGTTAGAGAAATGAGGCATACTTGTTAAGAAAGTTCAGGATAACGAACTGCAAATCAATTGCCGTGATAATGGTAGCAAATATGAAGTTGAGTCCAGATGTTGGAGATAAACTGGAGGATGTGCGTATGCATCGTTAGTTGGCGGGTAGCCTAATATACCTCATTACTGGCCACAAATGCATTTGCAGTTGTTTTCGTCACTCAGTATACACATTATTAGAGAAGCCTCAAATAGAAGCGATTTGTCAAATACTGAGATATAAGTGGTGCATTGTGAACCATTGACTCTAATATAATCAGCAGTTGCTCCTGTGCTGGTAGGGTTTTCCGATGCAGGATGGGGAAAAGATCCTTCCATTTGCAGATTGACCGACATTACACATTCAGTTTTGGAACTGGTATAGCCATGTAGTTTCTTGGTGCAATAAGAAACAGCCAGAGATACCAAGCAATTAAGAATGTTAGTGACTCGTGTAGTTGAACAGAGAGATTGGAAAAGAAAGTAGATTAGGCAGTGAAAGTCCATTGCGACAACTATAATGCAATTCATCTAGCAACAAATGCAGTATTCCATGTGGGGAAGCACCTGAAAGTGCACATCCATTGCATATGGGTAAGGTGTTATGTGGAGATATTGACCTTGTGTCTCTATCTCTATCTATTGGACAATAGCTTGTTGACATATTGGCGAAAGTTCATATATATATATATATATATTTGGGTGTTTGTAAGTTCGTTATTGGTGGAGGATGATGAAGTATTAGTTTATATTGTTTTATTGTAAGCATAAGGTGTACTCTCAAGCATGAGGATGTGTTTGTTTTGTTTAGAATGAGTCTAGACCTTCTAGTATGAGATCTATGTAAGGTGTTCGTGCTATTTACCCCTATATTATGTGTCATGTAATGAGAGCATGGCTTTCCTATATAAGGGGCCTAGCACTTCTTGTATTATCATCCTAATGAATGGATGGCTTTCTTATAAAGGGCCTAGCACCTCTTGTATTATCATCCAAATGAATGGATGAATGATGGTTCTCTCTACAAGATCAAATCTTTTGACATTAAGATAATTGACTTCTTCTCTCCTACTTAATAAAGAATTATTATCTAAACCATAATTTAGAGTTTTACTGCTCTTTCGAAGCATACATTGAAAACACATTGATCGGTCTTTCTTAACTATCCAATTTTGCCTATAGACCCTTTTCTTTTTAACCATGATGGGCAGCGCTTGAATGGTGAGGATTGATTAATCAATGTGACTTGTGTTAGTCGTGATGTATTGTATGTGTTGCTAAGACTCCCTTGGTAGTGCACAAACTCACTCCATAATCTAGCCACAGTACTACATGTAAGTAGAAGTTTTGATTTTTTGAAAATTTACTTTATAATTTGTAGAAAAAAATGTTGTAAAGATGGTTGGTAGAAAGTCTAAAATGCTTTATATTGTTATCAGAATAGACTTGTTTGATTCTGATATGAGGATGTGTCTATTTTTCAATTAAGCTTTGATATGAGGATTCTGGTTTGCTAATGCATACCAGTCGTAGTGAGATAGGAACATAAATGTGCTATGTGATGAATGTTACCCATGCAAATTAGCATGGGTTACTAGTTGGGAAGCATGCTAAAACTTAAACATGTGTGCAAGAATGCCGTTCTTTTACTTTTAGGAGAAGATGAATTCTCATTGCGAGAACCTGTCGGCAGATGCCTAACACAAGTGCCCACATGTTCCCAAGTGGTGCATGTGTATAGCATCGGAGCCGTTGATTAAACAGTATCCATTTCTTTTCTAAATGTTACATGTGGCCCGCCTGATGAGTGGGTCAGCTTATCTTTTGTCCAGGGCATCTACAGGGTGTAGCCTCCTGATGAGCAGCTGTATCTTGTAAACACGGGCCATTTTGGCATGTTTGATACAATCGCACGTGGCTTGTTAGCAGTGTTCTTCTATTCAAGAGCTTTGCTAATCCCACACGTGGCTATGAGTCAGCTAATGCACACTCCACCACATATGCCAGCCTGGCACACTGATGCAGTATCCAAGCCATCCATCAGAAGGGTACCACTGTGTAGATTCCCTATCCCAATAATCAGGTTGGTCCACTAGTCGTCCACTAGTTAGGTGGGCCATAATTAACTGAACAAATTTAAAGGTGAAAAATCAGCCAAAGTTTTCTAGCACGTCCACTTATGTCTAATATCATAGCCCCCCACTTATTCCCTATCCCTGCATGCCACCATATATGCCAGGGTGGCATGCAGGGATATTTCACCTGCATGCCACCCTGGCATTTATGGTGGCATGCGCATTGGCTGACTTGTACATGCGTGTGCCTATGGTTTAACTGAGATATGATCCATGATAGAGAGGAATGGCTGAACAGGATTTGTAATTAGTTGGGATGGGGTTAGATGATGATGATGCCACCCTGGCATATGCGGTGGCACATGCATTAGCTGACTTCTACATGTGTGTGGGCTTAATAGAAAACGATCGAAGAGTGTATTGAGTTTTTCTTTATTATGTGATATTCTGTTATTTTGATAGTTGTTTATTTTGTGCTGTTGTCTAGGGGAGGGTTGTTGGCAATATCTATAGGGTCCTCGAATCGGCTTTAAGAGAACAAATGGATGGATTTATTAAATGTCCAGCATGCAATGGCAGCGGTATGACTTCGAATGCAACTGACCTTCTCTCTAAGAATTGCCATTCATTAAATGGTCGACCATGTTGGTTTTGTGAAGGGTAATGATCACATCCATTCATTTTCCTGTTTATTGGAGGATGATGCTTTTAATTAAGAGGAAATGCTATGGTGATTTGTGCAAATCACTCACTAGGGGCGATTTGGACTCCCATACGCTCACGTGTGCAATTACTAGTTTTATGACCGTCTCATGTGTACCTGAGTGTTGTAGAAAGCCGTACAACAAAAATCTCCGTGGGGCCCACTGTGATGTAAATGTTGAATTCATTCCATTCATCAGTTTCGCATACTCATTTTATGATGTCCTACTAGAAATCAGGCAGATCCAACATTCAAGTGGGCCGCACTACAAAAAATAGGGATATGGACACCCACCATTAAAACCTTCCCACCATTGCTTTGGATCAGGATTATATTTGTCCTTTCCTTTTGTTTGGGTTGGATTCACTTCATGAACGGCTTGGATTGCGTATAAACATCATAGCGAATGCGAGGAATGTTTTAATGGTGGCTATCTCCATCCCCATCTTTTCCTTTTGTGTGGCTCACTGTGTTGGACAAGCCTGATTTTTGTACTTACATCCTAAAATGGTCTGGAGTAACTGATGGATGATGTGGGTTTTGCATGGACATTGCATTGGACCTCACAGATTTTTTGTTGCATGCTCCACCTACAACGTGCGCCCTTGTATGCCAATGGCAGTGCATATTGCACTTAATGGATGATTTGCAAATCGCTTCATCATTTCTCTTTAATTAAAATACATCCTACTAAAAAACATTTTGTACTTGATTTCTACTTGTCTTTGTAGCCATAGTCTGTCAAAATGCATGTCCAGCATCATTTGATTGTTGGCTCCGGTGAACTTCTGTGGCATAGGCTTTCTTTTTCTTGTTTATCATTTGTATTCATAGATCAATCTCTGCTAAGCATACACACATGTAGCAGGCAGTAATCCACACTCCAGTGATGGGCCAGCGTGGCACATAGGTGCAATATCCAAGCCGTCCATCAGGGGGGTGCCACTACTTAGATGCCCTGGCACGAGAATTAGACTAATTCACTACTCAGGTGGACCACACTTCTTGAAACAAATGTGTGGCTGAATAAAATTTGTTTGAAATTTTCTTCTCCATTCAAATTGTTTTTTAACATGGCCTACCTGCTGATTGCACCAACTTGTTTTTGGGCCAGAACATCTAAACATTCGGGCTGATCTTATGGACAGCTTGGATATTGCACGTGTCCAACATGCTAGCACATGTGATGGCAGGTCGATGGTAAGCCTTGTAAACTTCTTGTGTGAGCTCAAGCAAAGCTCTCATTGCTCAGCCTGGAACATTTTTTTGAATGGTAATGGGTATAGGCAAGGGATTTTCTTCACTTAAATAATTAGAGACGTAGATGCTAATAATTCTCTATAATTTTTCTATTCGAGGATGCATTTGTATGCATTTTAGAATTAGTTGCTATAATTAGTTTAGTGGATGTGAGAATGACCAAATTGCAATACCTTCTTTGGCTTTCATATTTAAGGATTAGGCTTTAAAGTGCACTTGTTTACTTTCAGTTGGACTCGAAATGATCATGGCTGCTATTCAAGGGCTACTTAAAGTTGGGAAAGCTCCATCTTAAAACTCCGTATTTTAAAAAAGAACTCATGTAATTAGTTTAGCATTTACTAATCTGCACATTTCAAAAATCAGCTAAAAAGATCATTTTCTGGGTTATAACCGAATTAAACTCATTTTCCTTTTCTTGATTTTTTTTTTTTTAAAGTTAGTCGGTTGGGACTTGGGAGGGAGGGAAGGAGAAGCTCTGTATTTAATTTATTGATATGCATTATATTTTAATCTTATTCATATGCAATGTGTTGGAGATTCGGCCATGTGAAAGCACCTTAATCTGGATTGAAACAGGTAAGAGAAAACGAAAATCTAAGCAAACACATAGAGAACTCACAATTTTATGTGGAAAACCCTTGCGGGTAAAAACCATGGCACAAAGTGACGATCAATCTACTATTCAGAGAAGATTACAGAGATGGAGAGAACTTACAGCCCAAAACCCTAGCTCTCTATCTTGGAGGCTATTAAAAAAAAAAAACCAAAACCGTAACTCACTCTTAACCCCAATATAACTAACCCTAAAAGCCACCATTTCATGAGGGAAATGTCAGAAATACCCCTCTAAGGGTCTACTAACACTTGAGCCTTGTTAGCATGTGAAACATGGGTCATATGGGCTCAAAAAAGTGAATAGACCCAATAGTGATTTTGGTGTCACAATTTTAACACTGTATATACACATATGTTCATGTAGAACCATTTGGTCTATGGGTTGAAACCATATTAAACCTATAGTTTCCACCTTCCATATTTTGGCATTTCTGTTTCTTTGATCAAAATTTATGTTGTTTTTGAAGGATTGAAATCGAATTAAACCTGAACTTCTCCCATAACATTTTCCCTTTTATGTACAATGTTTTGCTATGGGGCTAGGGCCGAAACTTGGATTCAGGTTAACCCGAACCCGTTTGACCCAACCCAAGTCCTGGTCGGGTCGGGTCAGGTTTTTTAAGTCGATGAGCTACCATATGAAGAAGTCAATAGAGTTGCCTCGGTCATTGATAACCATTTCTTTTGCTTGGTGCAGTCGAGTGCTCCGGTTCTAAAAAGGGTCAGCGATGGATAGAAACGGAGCATACTCACTGATTGGTCAGCTAGCTCACGCAAATCCAAAGAAGTTATTGGATGAGCTACATGCAAGGAAATTGGCATGTGTGGTTCTAGCTGGGCCTTCGGCATCTAATAACCTTGCTTTTGCTTGCCACTGGTGTACCTCTCATAACTATTACCCATTTATTCCGGAATACTCTTTTTAGGAGAGACAATTTGGGTTTGGGTTTGGAAAACACCAACCCTATTTGAAATCGGGTTGGGTTCGGGTTGAGCAAATTCCCATTAGGTTAGGTCAGGTTGGGGATAATCACATGTATTTGGATCTTGTCAAGTATGGAGGAATTCGGGTTGACCCTCAACCTGACCCAACCCACTTGATTTGCAGCCCTATACAGGGTTACTCCCTCACACGACGAACACGAGGGAACATGAGTACTATTTGGTCAAGTTCTCTTTATGCAATGGAATCTTCACAATTCAATTTGGTATGCGTGCGTGCCTGTCGCTTTTCTTGCATTGGAAACATCTTTTAGTTTATAGAGAATAGACTCCGCCATTTGATGACCACACACTCTTTTGGTTCTGTTTATTTCATTTTCAGTTTGACTGGAATAGAACTGGTATGGGTTCTCCAAAATACATCGTTTTGTGTACGTTTATTGTATTTTACTGTTCATTTCTTTGGCGGAAAGTAGTGGCATTCCAGTCTTACATTTCTATCATGGTTTTTAGACAGAGACTCAGATGGACTTGCATGCCGAGTCATGGCTCGTCCGAGTTAGGGATGACTAGTGGTATGGAACTGGATCGCGTACTACCTAATCTGAATTGAGCCATGATTTCTAAAAAATTTAATGTCTCGCATTGAAGTTCTGAAATTGGCATGCCTGTTTTTTTATTTTTTATTTTTTTTATTTTTATTTTTTTATTTTTGTGTGTGTGTGTGTGTGTGATTTGTTTTTCTGTTTTCTTGCAGGCATGGAGTTCTGCCGCTAACTGGCCTCAGGGGATTTGTAGTTGTTAGAACAGCATCTTACTCACAAACCCATAATTGGCCACCAACCAGAACTGATGGATTCTCCTCCATTGTTTCATTCTCCAAGTCCTGTATTCATAAAATACATGATTGCACATCTATAAAATTTCGGCCGTGTTTGGGTGCAAAATGGTATCTGTTCAGCATTTCTGAGCATCCCTCTTGGCTCGCAGATGCTCGACATGGTGTGGTGCAACAAGCTGTTTATGCCAATGAAACAGAGTCCCAAGAGGAAGTGTTGTTTGGACATCACAAGCTGTTTAGAGCATTTCATTCGGCTGTTCTGCTGATTTCTTTGCTTGCTTCTGCAAGTTCAAGCCAGGCCGCAGATGCTCTAGTCAGTTCTTATAACCATTCGCCCGGCGCTGAAAGAATTGAGAATGCAGATAATGGATTTAACCAGTCAGATGCTGTATTTCAATTTGGTGAGGAGATTCATCATCTGGATTCTCGAAGTATCTTTTACTGCAAGTTGAGTTCGTTTCACTCTGCCATGCTTCAGGATCTCGCGTGTCACCAATCCACAGGGGCCTACATGCTAATTGGCCAATGATCAGAACCTTCCATGTTTTGAATTCTATTCTGCATGGTACACGTGAAAATTACGCCTGAACTGATGATTGGGACTCGATATCTGCAGATGGATTTAGAACAATGAGAAGGATGGATTTAGAACAATGAGAAGATTTTCAACGAAGCATCATTATGGTAGAATAGCTAATTTATAATAAAGAAAAAGTGGACAGTTAAAATCATCAGACTCTCGCACCATGTGAGCCCCAATGGATGGCGACACATGCTTGATCTTGAGTCGTGACGGTGGCGAAACGAACTCCTGCAAGTTCATGAATAAGTTTAAGAGTCCATTTTTAAGTAAATGTTGCTGACCTGATATACTGTTGGGTTTGCTCACAGCAATCAATCTCCAGACCCAACCAGTGGCCACATCCAGACCAAAAATCTCAGATTGGGGTGTTCATAACTTAATAATCCATGGCCCATTTTTGGACAGCGAAAAAGTCTGTAGCAATGGTCTGGGAAGGAAATTCTATATATAGGATGGTTAGCAAATGGCAACAAATAATTACTGCAGTTTTTGAGCATGGTCCGTCCATGAGTTGGCCTATCCATAGTTCAAAACTTGAAAACTCGACCTGACTCTATATACAGACAGGTTGGGCTGACCGAAAGACCCGACTTGACTTGACTCAACTCGATATTTCATAATTTAACAAAGAAGAGTTCAGGCCAAGGTGTTCCAAAAACCACTGTTACCATTATGATACGGGCCATAATGGCCGTTACGACCCTTTTTAATTTTTTGAAAAAACTGTTACATGACCGTTACGGGGCCTTTATGGCATGTGTGTGTGTGTGTGTTTTTTTTAAATAAATTATTTTAACGGCCGTTTCGACCTTGTAACACGTAAGGGTTATGACCGTTACTGTTACATAATGGCTGTTATGGCCGTTACATAACCGATTTTGAATACATTGGTTTAGGTTACAATAGTTATTAAGAATTGAATGAGTATAAAAATGTCCTTTTATGTAAAAAAAAGAAGAAGCATATGGTGAATCAATTATTGTCTATGTGCACGATTGGGAGGTCATCCGTTCTAGTCTCATGCTTCGCTTGAATTTCGCTTTTATTAAAAAGAAACTGCTGGGAGAGTCACTTGGCACTAGTCAAACTGAGTTGCATTGAGTCGATTGAGTTGGCAAGTGGACTCAATGAGTCTAACCAAGTCGTCACTGAATCTCACTCATCAGCGGGTTTCTTAGCAACTCGGTTGAAATCTTGTCGAGTCGAGTCACTGAGTTTTAGAATTATGGGTCTATCCATATTGGTTGGTCTGGATTGATCGACCTTTTTGACAATCTAATGGGCTATAGAGTTTTTCCCTGGTATCACTTGCTAAATAGATTGTTCTTTAGTTGTCTTCTCAGAGTTCAAGCACACTTGTTTCAGGGAAGGAACTTGGTAGCTGTAGGAAGCCATGCAGGCGCACCCAAAAACGTAGGAATCGTCTACGGGAGAAGGCGTTAGAAGAGGCAGAAGTCAGAGCAAGGAGCATACTCATGGGCTTAGTTCCGAGAGGACCTGAATCATATCACTAACCACAATAGCTGATGTTTCTCTTTTGGTGAGTGAATGCACAAGCCCGCATTGATGTACTTACATTGATGCATGTGTAAGTGCTTGTGTTCATGAATGCATTGATGTGTTACTCAAACACAGTTTTTTCATGCTTGCACGCATGCTTAGTCAAGCATTTGCATATGTGCACTAGGCGGAAGTGAATTGCCTGCAGCACCCGTCACCCAGGTATATCCCTGGCCAACTCAATTTCAGGCATTATTCCAAAAATGAGGCACATCCAAAGCTCAAGTAGACCACACCAAAGGAAACAATGCAGATAACAACACCTATTGTTGAAACCTTCTTGGGGCCATAGAAGTCTTGGATATGAAAACACATGTAAGCTTGATCCAAAACTTTCGTGGCCGATTTTTCAACGGTAGGTGTCCAACCCCCATTGCTTCCTGTAGTGTGGTCCACTTGAGCTTTGAATCTGCCTCATTTTTGGGCTGATGCCCTAAAATGAGCTGGCAAAATGGATGGACGATGTAGATATATCACATACATCATGGTGGGCCCCACATAGCCATGCCACTAGGGATATCCCTGGTGGCAGGTGCTGTGGGCAATCCACTTCCGCACTGGATCAGACCATTAGATAGCATGCACTGATGGCCCAACTCATCTGAGTCTACTTAGGTTTGGTTGGACCCATTGCAGTTTGACACTGCAAGTCACCTAGATGAGTTGAGTCACTCCTGACTCAGCCGAGTTGGGGTGATTCATCCTTGACTTGTGCGTGTCCCGTGTTGACTTGAAACTGGACAAGTTGGCCCGAATCACCGAGTCTTAAATCCATGGACCAAACACCACTGCCCATTTGCTCGAGTCACATCTGCAGCTGAATGTGTTTTATTTAGACTTCTTCTGAAGGTTGTAGCGACAAATCTTGTTCTGGACAATTCCTCGGAGATTTTCAAAAACTTAATGTTTTTCTCGACCGTAGAATCAGGGAATATCTCACTGAAAATAAAATATTAAAGAATATATTATAAATTAGTAAAGGATTTTAAAATTTAGAAAAACATAGCTATAAAATTATTTATTTTGAATAAATTTTGTGATAAAATCTCAAAATATTAAAAATGGTGAGACTTTTGAAAATATTGCGATCATTTGATCAAAATTTTGTTATACTGTTGTGAGATTTGTCACACAGCTAAAAGCACCCATAGATCCTCAGCACTCAAGCACACACTCTAACATAGATCTTAGTTGCATTTTAGACTTGAATTCCCCTCCCACTTCCTAGCTGTTTATTAATTGCTAATGTGTTGAAAATGATACTTTCTTGTTCTTGCACACATCTGTTGCAGCTTTCGCTTTGCCATCAAGTCGACGTTCTTTTGAGGGCTGTCCGAGGAGAGAAACTTAGCAACTAAAGTTCGTTTTTGTTCCCAAGCATGGTCTGCTTTGATGTGTGTGTGATATCTACTCTGTCCATCAACTGTGCCAGCTCCTGTTAGGACATGAGACTGAAACTCGGGTTGATTTGAAACTCAAGTGGGACACACAACAGGGAACAGCGGGAATTAGGACACCCACCTAGAATCTTTCTGGGGCCCATCAAAGTGATTACAATTAGGATGAAGGTAGAAACCAAATATAGGATTGATCAAGAACTTCTGTGAGCCCTAGAAAGGTTCCAACGATTTGCGTCTTCATCCCGACTGTTCTGTCTAGTGTCACCCACTTGAGTTTAGGATCAGCTTATTTTTGGGCTCACGCCCTAACATGATCTATCACAAATGATGGACGGAGTGGATGTCACACACATCATGGTGAACCCCACGGAGCATTTTGTTCCACGCCCTTGTAATCCGAGAGGTGGACATGTAAGTAGTGGCGAGTCGGCCTGTCATTGATCATGGTATTATATCATTATCTTAATTCGGAACAACGTCCATCTTATGGTGATGTTGGTTTCATCGGTTTGGTGTGGCAAGACAATGTGGATGATGATGGTTTCACTCATTGAGGCATGGGAAGGTGGCACGAATATTTTGAGAAGGGAGATCTGCATAAGATTGTTATGTTTGGTTGCACCAAATATCATGAAGATGAAATTTCATGATATTTGGTGCAACCAAATGCAGTTCTCCATTCCGATTGCTTGGAAATACCATCAACTTCTTTGCCATTTTCAATTCAATTGCATCCAAACACTACTCTAATTTGGTGCAAATATGATGAAATTTCATGATATTTGGTGCAACCAAATGCAGTTCTCCGTCCCGATTGCTTGGAAATACCATCAACTTCTTTGCCATTTTCAATTCAATTGCATCCAAACACTAATTTGTACTAAACCACATTCAAATTCTGTCATTTATGACCTGTCTTGATATCCTTGCTGTGCCTCCATTTGTATTGCTGCAAATGGGTTTGGGTACAAATGGGCCAGGTTGGGTCAAACGGAGGTTCAGACCCTATCTGTTTAATCAATGGGTCGAGGTTTCAGCCCTAGACCTGGCAATGGGCTAGGCGACCTGGCCCTGTTAGGCAAGGCATGGGCCTCTAAACTTGGCCTAAGGCCAGACTGGGTTTGAAAGCTAGGCCATGGTGAATGACATGGTCCAGCCCATTTGATTGGTCCATCCATCAATTGGGTCACCATCACACATTAACAATGAATAGTTTTAAAGATACTACTTAGCAGTTTCCATTCCACATGTATAATTTAAAAACACTCGTTGCATTTTGCCCGCCGCGGATGGAAAAACCAAAAACTTGGATAGGACCATCGCAAACCTTTGATCATTCAAACTCATTTATTTCTTTATTATTTTTAAAGTGCAGCTCGGGCTGCTAGGGGATCCAGACCCTACCCTGCCAATTGACTGGATGATCCTGATCGATCATAACAGGATAGGTCCTCGAGCTGGTGTGGGTACGTGTCGTGCGTAGACGAGCGCTGACGCTCCTCGAACTATGAATTGTACGAACGGTTC
Source organism: Magnolia sinica (assembly GCF_029962835.1). Taxonomy (NCBI): domain Eukaryota; kingdom Viridiplantae; phylum Streptophyta; class Magnoliopsida; order Magnoliales; family Magnoliaceae; genus Magnolia; species Magnolia sinica. Next base: position 1,690,636 of record NC_080587.1, read on the forward strand.
AAAGGAGATCAAAGTTACATGGCCCCACATTAATGTAATTATCATATCTACGCCGTTCATCCATTTTGAGAGATCATTTTAGACCTTTCTTACAAAAATGAGTAATTTCCAAGGATCAAGTGGACCACACCACAAATAGCAATGGGGATAACCGTTAAAATATTCGTAGGGCCCACCTTAACGTTTACTTTCCATCCAACCTATTCATAAGGTCACACATACTCGGATGAAGAGAAGAAACAAATATCATATATATGCAAAATTTCTGTGACCCCGAAAAAGGTTTCAATGGTTGGCTTCAATCCCCCACTCTATCCGTTTTATTTTTCGGCTCGAGGTTTCCGACAGGCTCGCCAAGTGGACGGATGGTTTGAATATAACTCATGCCTCATGGTGGGACCCACAGAACTTGGTCACGTCAACACACCAGCCACATCGGTGGTGTGAAACGGATTGGCTACTCCCCTGCCACCAGCCATTGGCTGGTGGTCGGTGCTCTGTTGGCCCTATCATGATGTAAGTATTTCATCCATGCCTTCCATCTATTTTTCCAAGATCATTTTATGGTATGAGACCAAAAACAAGATATATCCCAATCTCAAGTGGACAACATTACAGGAAACAGTGTTGAATGAGCGTTGACCATTAAAAACCTTTTGGGGGCCATAAAAGTTTTGGATCAATCTGATCTTTGTTTTTTCCCTTCATCTGGGCCTGTATGACCTAATCAACAGATTGGATGTCAAATAAACAGTACAGTGGGCCTTAGGAGGATTTTAATGGTGGATATCCAATCACTATTGTTTTCCTGTGGTGTGGTCCACCTGAGATTTATATCCCTATATTTTTTGGTATAAAGCCCTAAAATGATCTGTAAAAATGGATGAACGGAACATCATGGTGGGGCCCACAGAGCACCGACCATCAGCCATGGGGCTGGTGGCAGGGGGAGTAGCCAATCCACAGAGCACCGACCATCAGCCACCGGGCTGGTGGCAGGGGGAGTAGAGAGAAATTTACACCAGCCAGTATTTTTTGAGATCATTTTAGGCCATGGGGCCAAAAATGATCCGGATCCAATATTCAATTGGGCCAAAAATGTGAGGATTGAACGTACACAGTTGAACTATTCGTGCAGCCACAGAAGTTTTGAATAGGCTAATATTTTTGTTTTCTCATCCAAAGAAGGAATGACATTATGAACGGTATAGATGCATGTAAACGTTTTCAGTTCGTCCGAGTAGGAATGATGTTATGAATGGCATGAAAGGCATGTAAACATCACTGTCGACTCTAGGGAGGTTTCAACTATAGGAATTTCCCTGCCCACCTTTTCCTTTAGTGTGGCCCACTCGAGTCTTGGATTTTCTCATCTTTGGTCGAAAGTCCTAGAATGAGCTCACAGAAGTCTCAAGATGCTCAACGGGCGATCCCAAATTGGGAGAAGACAATAGTCCAAAAGTCAGGCAGATACGTTCATCGGGTGGGCTATTGACCGTGCTGCTATAGCTACGAATTTAACCGGTAGCTAATGGGTCTATGGCTACGAATTTAATTCGTAGCTATTTTTATGGCTACGGTACCAATAGCAACTGTCTTACTACAGGCTATAACTGTAGCTATGGGTCTTTAGCTATGGTTTTTATGTGTAGCCTTTGACCCCTTTTCTGTAATGTGAGGCAAAACCAATGCTCAAGTGGCCCACACTAAAGAAAATAGTAGCCTTAATACGTCCATCGTTGGAAGTTGCTTCCTTCATTGGGCCCACATTGATGCTTGTTTGTCATCTAATATGTTCATAAGGTCATACAAACATTGATAAGGGGAAAATAAAAATATCAACTTGATCCAAAACTTCTAGGGGGCCAAGAAGTTTTTAATATATAGCAAGCTTTCGATTCCCACTGTTTCCTATGGTGTGGTCCACTTGAGATTTGGAATTGCTTCATTTTAGGCACATGCCCTTAATTCAACTGGTATAGCATATGCTATGTGGATAAGACATATATCATGATAGGCCCCACATTTATTTTGCACCTTCCTGAGTTATAATGTTCAAAAAGTATGCTGTCACTGTTTGTATTGGGTGATGCGGTAATTACGTAAGTAAATAATTATTACTCATTTACAAGGCATTTTCGATTGACATGGAAAATCAAATAGGCCCTAAATAAATTTCATAACCAAGGAAATAAGAAATAACTGAACTAAGTCATAAGCACCTCACACTATATCAAGAGTGGTAAGCGCACGAGCAGTCCCCCCTCTATCTTCGCAATGGACAACATCAGGGTGCGGGTCGAGCCCACGTGTGGCATCCACAACTTTATTTTACTCTATCAACTGATTATACTACATCCATATTCAGATTAATAAAATTAGCATTTAGCATTTAATTTCATATTTTCCTTCCAAAATGTTTATTTTGTTGACGAACATAACCAAGCTACCAAGATTATGATAAAAGTCATTATCTTTAAGGCAAAAAGAACTTATCTAAAAGACTAACCCTCCCCTTCATAAATTGCCTAATTCCTTATCAAACAGTGGTTGAATAGTCAGGGCAGTCTTCACAGATTTAGTCCTCATCAATCTATTTTGGTGTAATGCTCCAAAACTCGCGACCCAAGTTCTACACTCTATACCTAAGTTAATGAGTGTTATTTTATGTGCACGTGACAATTATCAAAGTAACTCATAATTTTCATGCATCAAAGAGGTTGACATTCCACATAAGAATAAAATAACTATAAGCGTTTATCGTCATAAAATAAGTTCAAGCATATGTCCACTTAGTTGTGGACTTATTACATTTCTACTAGTCTAAGTTCACGTCCTTAAACATATAAAGAACTAAAACTAAGATAGTCTTGTGCCACGAATTATTTGACCTACTCCTTAGACAATTAAGGTCACTTGTCTCCCGGCTCATCATCCTGCTCCACATATTCATTTGTACAGATCTATCACCTGCATCATCTATTTGTTTGAAATTTCGATGGTGAGTTACCTATACTCAGTGATGGTTCCCCGAATATTAATATATAACATTCAAAGAATAAGCCAATATAGCATAACAATTTATGCAACTGAAAGTAACATTCAAAATATTGCGCTCTTGTTTAAATGCATGAATGCATGTAATGCACTTCAGGAGTAGGGATGGATCTACCATATCATGGTCCAATCCAAAAAATAGGTGTGGGGAGTTGTATACTCAACGATGCCCTACCAACATTCCCAGCTTGGGAGTGGTGGACCCCGGCCTGGTCAATCTTAACCCTTAATTCTGATCACATCCCAAGATGAATGGTGTTCTTTATCTAGTTGCAACCTGGAAACATCCCACCCTATCCTTCATGGGGACTTGTGATCCAATGACGTCTCGATAACATTCCATGGTACCATGAATGTATAATTAATAAAGTACTTAATTAATCTGGTTTACATACAATTCGATTATGGGAAGCTTTTGTGAACTTACAGGCCCTTCTAATCCATCTTGTTATCATAACTAATTTCACTTGTACTGTTAACCTACCATGAATTTTACGGTCCACATCAACATGTCCCCGACACGAACAAGTACCTAACATAGGTCATGGTCCTAGAGTAACGTGTCCATCATCCATGCCACATTTTGGTTGCCAGTTAAATCCGATTCGTACCGAATCCCACCACTCTCATGGTCAGAGCCATGAACCGAAATTCAAATCATTTTAAAGGCAATATAAGTCATAAACCTTAAGTAAAAGTAGTGTGTACATTACAACCATTACATAGTTTAATCTAGGTATTCTCAATGCAAGTACTCAATATGAGAGTTGTTCAAAATATTAGAGCCGACATGGGAAGCCATGCCACATGTCCATATGGTATCAAACAGTCCCCCCATATTATGGGATGTCCAAGTGTACCAAATATAAAAGCACAAAGTGCACAAAACCAACCACTAGTGTGAGCTAGTGAAGCATATCCAAACATAGGCTGAACCCGTTGACTTAAGGTGATAAAAATATAATTTAGATTATTTATGTTTCAATAAACATCATTCATTCCCTGATTTAAACATCCGACCCATCCAACGCATATCAAATGAATCTTACGAGTCCTAATAGTACATAGTTCGACAATAAGGCATAGTTTTGAGAATTAATTGTTCCAATACACATATCACGAATAATGAAACATTTTAACATGAAAAAAATACATATAAGAATTAAATTAAATAAATTAGATCAGACGATACATCACCATATTCTATGAAACAATGTTAAAACTATTATAACTCTCCTATGACGAAAGTTCATAAGCTTTAAAGGATCCCTCACCTTAGATTCTTACTTCACTTTAGGTTGTTGGAATTCCTTGATCCAATGTCTGTTTAAGATCCAGAAACAAGAATATCGAAGTTCAACTTTTTAGATCATAGATTTATAATTGTTTCCGATGGTTTAGGGTCTAGGTTGTAGGTTCACTCTAGGTTGTAGGTTCTAGAAATTCTTGATTTTAAATATAGATATCTACATATACTTTTTTCTTAATTAAAAAAATCCTCTAATTAAATTCTAAAATAATCAAGATTTAGGCCTAAACTAGAAATCTATTCCTAAAACTATGTTTAGATGAAAGTCTATCAGAAAACCTACATAGATTGATGATTGGATTTAATTAGATAATGATGATGATTCCTCCCAGCTCTAATGGTGAAGATGTCCAAGGAATATCAACCCTCACACGTCCTCCAACATCTCACCACCCCCCCCCTTTGTCATGACCAATTTTGAACTGCAATAGAGTTATTCTCTCGATAAATGTGAGAGAAAGATATGGTGAAGCTGGACGATTCTTCTTTAATCAATCCCACAGTGTACTAGATCTACGAGAGAATTTGTTTAGATGGATTGTTAATTACTTTTGTTACTACCGACAAGTTGGATTCCACGCAGATATTGTCAAGGTTGAACTGCTTACAGATTTGCAGATTGTCCAATATAACTAGCCTTCTCACTCTACAACATTGTTTGAGGCTCTCCCATAATGGTAGCGAAAAGCAAAAAAAAAAAAAAAAAAAAAAACCCCTTTGTGACCTCTACATACTCCGCCTCTACCTATTCCCGGGTTCCTTTTAGTGGATCCATTTATATTAAGCTTGACCCACCCTAAAGGCAGTTGAAGCCATTTGGCGAGGGTTACTTTCCTAAGATTCACTTCCCATGGGAAGATGCCAAGAGCTTGCAATACTACTTTTTCCAAGAAAGAGCTTGATGGCACACCTTTTATTCAACTTGCGGCTTCCCTTGTCCATCTTAGCACATTTGAGATCACCCTATCTGCCTCAACCTTCTTATCTTCAAACTTACAAGTGTTTTGATGGAAACTCATAAACTTGATGTCCCACTTCAAGTTAGTTAAAGGTCAAGTTTTTTAGTTGTAATTAGATTATGATATTTCTAATTATGAATCTTTTGAGAAAAAGGGTGAATTTCTCATGTTACTCATTAAATTTGATCCAAGAATGATATGATCCGGACCTTCCATTAAATCAAGCCCATTGTTCTAAGTCTTATAATTTGGTCCCAAGATTTTGGGATATAAAATGAATGGTTTAGGGGTTGTTTTATTAGTTTAGGTATTTTGGGAATGATTTTGATGTGGAGATTTGGTTTGTACAATAAAATATGCTCGATAGTTTAAGTAGAAAGTTTGGTCGCGATCAGATTATCGAAAATAGTTAATTCATCAATTCTAGGTATAGGTTAGGTATAGGTTAATGTGAACTGTTATGACTCTTAGGTTAATCTGGTAATCATATTTACACACCTTGGAATGAAATTTCAATGGTGGGTTAAGGGTTTCACAACATGATGAATATTTTAGTCAGTTTACTTTTGTGACCACCTTCCTCAATTGACGGTTACGAATGTGTCATGTTCTATTTTACCATGATTGTATGGCGTTCTAAGCACACGAGATTGTTCTCCTAACTATTTTATGTAATTTTTGTGGATGGTTTCAAAATTCAATTACCCGATTAACCAAAATCACAATATAGTGTCCATGGGTTAACCCACCTAACTTTCAAAGATGAATGTTGCATACATTATTTTTTACAGTGCCAAGCACCAGCTGTTATAAAATTTCATACATATAAGTATAAAGTTTAAAATTAAGTAAGAATCCAAGGACTTTCGGTACCCAAGTATTGGAAAGTTAATTAGGATTCTTACATTAATTTGGTGCCTGAGGTCACAAGTCCTGTTGGATTTGAGTTTAATACAGCTCTGGTAGGCCAGACACGTAAACAATCGCACACATGTAATTAAAAAAAGGTCATTCACTACACAACATCGTGTGGCTGCGCATCCGAATTAAATACCATGAAATACATCAGAAATTAAAAACTGTAATTTGGGCCGTTTAATATGACTCATTTATATATGCCACATGTAATTTCTATGTGATCTTCAAGTGGCTGCATATCATCTGGCATGCTCGAAAAACTATGATACTCTGGCAGGGCATGAAGGATGATACACAGGCACGTATCAGTCACACATACAAATAACTGATAAACGATTGAAATTATGGGTTTCCATTTAGATGAATCATGAAGTAAAAATTGGGCGGCTTATTCCGATTACGTGGACATTTATTAGATGGCTAAAACTAAAAAATATCCCACAAACTTGTCCTAAAAAAAGGGAGAAAGCTCCTAAATCGGATGCTAATGCTTTTTTTTTTTTTTGAAGGCGCAAGGTCGAGATATTTCATTGATCAACAAAATGTACAGCCTTTCGGGTGGGCTCAACAAAAAGGATGGAGGCCTCACCTATCATGTGACATAAACAGGATGAGGGTTAAAATAACCCTCCACTAAGCAAAAAAAACTCTACAAAAAGCTGAGGAGATGGGATGAATATTAACCCCCAATCATTGACGTCTAAGAGCACCAATCGCTGCGTTATCTAAAAGTAAAGCTCATCTCAAAAGGTAATTAGAGCGCACCACCTCTAACTTTGTTAATTGTGAAAACTAGATGTACACCTCATTTGGGCAAGTTCCAAAAAAACAACAGACATGCCTATCATTAATCTAATAATGCTAATGCTACAAATTAATTATTGAAAATTTGCATGTGTTGTACAACTAATTCAAATTAAACCATCCAAATTATCTATACCAGTCTATGTATAATGAAACAAACATTAATCTTATATATATATATATATGGGAAAAGGTACTATGCACTTGACCTCACGAGTTCGTCCCATGAGGTCAAGCTGTGTGGGCCCCACCATGATGCGTTTCGAACAATTACCCCATCAATCAGATGCACCATTCCATCGTGGGCCTAGGTCTCAAAAATCAAGTCAATTCGTGACTTGTGTGGACCACACCACATGCAGAAGTGGGGAGGGTCCGTGCACCATTAAAACATTCATAATCATTTTTTGGGCCCACCGAGATGTGGCTTGCAAATCCAGCCCATCCATTATGTGTGTCCCACTTGGATGAGGGTTCAGACCAAGTTTCAACAGCATTCAAAACTCAGGTGGGCCCCACCAAGTGCTTTTATATGTTTTTGGCATGTCTTCACATGATTTTAGATGGTATGGTCCACTTGAGTTCTGTATACGGCTGATTTTTGGGATATCCCATAATTTAGAGGGGACCAATCAAATGCACGGTGATGGTCGACACGCATCATGGTGGGGCCCACACAGCTCGATCTCACGGGAGCTTATCGTGAGGTCAAGCGCATAGTACCTTTTCCCTCCTTCTCTCTCTCTCTCTCTACACACACACACACACACGGAAACGCTTACCTGCGAACCAGTTCATGCGTACTACGTACGAACTTTTTTGAGAACCCATCATACGTGATGTGGATCCAAAATCTGAACCGTTCATGTGAAGCAGCACCTCGTGAAACCTCCCGGGACCAAGTTTTACTTTGATCTAAAACTTTGAAGGGCCACGAAGAATGAAAACAGTTTCCTCCCTTGATTTGCATTTCTCTTTGCTATGGCCCACCAGAATTTTAGATCAGGGTGAAAATTTGTCACAGGGGCTTTCATGGGATTCCGCATCACATGGACCGTTCAAATTAGACACCCATGACACGTGTGCAAAGGTGCGCACGTGCGTAGGTGCGCAGGGGAGCATGACTCTCTCTCTCTCTCTCTCTCTCTCTCTCTCTCTCTCTATATATATATATATATATATATATATATATATATATATATATATATATATATATATATATATATATATATATAACTGAAAAATGAAAAGTGGCCAATCATATTATTTTGAAAAATTAGTGATGAATCTGAGGCTAGGACCATTCAACAAATTTTAGTTTTGTACGTGCTGCAGCTCAGCAATAAAGAGGTCCACCGGCCATATAGTTGGTTTAATTGTTGTATGATTGGTAAAGGATCAATGGCCTCCAACCAAAATAGTAGAGGCTTCAATGTTGTGACGCATGGAATTTGAGTTAATTAAAATATGCCACGTTTCACATTTTTAACTGCCTGTGTATCAAGTGTCATGTGCATCCAGAGTATCTAATAACACCAACCATAATATCAAGGGTTTGTATCACAGACGCTTAACATAGTATCCTAGCTATAGAATATTTGATCATTTTTTCTTGAACACCAACCATTGCTCTATTTTCTTTCGAAATTTGTTGGCCACCTGTGGAAGGGTTATGATTTCTTCCCAATCTGGATGACTTTCAGTACATGTGCCGGCTACATTTGGGCCTATAATATCCGCAGCGTGGATCAGTGGGCCATGGACCCCACTTGTCCAAAACGATGGTGGCCTGATGATGGGGATGTGAAGAGTGCCAGGGTTGCTAACATGGCTCATATGCAAGATCCTAGCCATTCGTGATGCAAGTTGTCTCGTGGGCATACGCTGGTCCAGAAACCAGGTAGGTCCACTGATCAAGTGGACAACAAGCGTACCAACTTACACCTTGGCCCACCCAATGAATGCTCATGGTGTGCCCCACTAATTGAGTGGCCCAAATCTCACACATGTTGATGCAAGACAATTAGCCACTTGCTCTAATAGAGAGTTGCAAATCAATCCCTTTATCTCATAGCTCAGGTCCCACATTCCATGGATTTGGATCTCGAAAATTATCTGAATATTCAGTAGCTCACATACTTGTTGGTCCAGACATCCTTGTCATTGTTGAGTTTGAGCTTTATCAAACCAATGTTGCGTGCTAGCGCGCTCAATAGTTTTAAAGCTGGGCTATTCCTTTGAGCTTTTTCTCCCTTAAAAAAGTTCGGAGGTCTCAGATCCCGGAGACCCATTTTGGATCTTGACATCAAACCACAATGGCTCACTCAACACCACTTCCAATCCTTCCACTAGGCTCCCTCAACCCATCTTCCTCTCTCCATTTGTGGGAGGGACAAGATGTGACTTGGTGAACTCTCCTCGTGGGCCCCACTTCACATGGGTTCCGCTTCACATGAGTTACCTACCTTGAATGTGTCTCCACCTCCCAAATGCTACCCCACTTGAGCCTGTTGTGAAAATATCCATGCATTACTTGTTTTCCACACTAGAATGTCCACAACGATGCCCTTTCAATCTCACTAGCATGTCACACCAGCCCTCTTCACATTCCTCCTACTGTGATGGCAGTGGTTTCAGCGATGGTGGTGGTGGATACATCAGTGGTTGTAATAACATGGCCACAATCAAATGGATGACAATACACTTTCTCTACATCTGACCATAAATATAATAATCAACCATAACAAAATTTCCAAAGACATTAACATGATATCAACCACTATAAAATTTCTAAAAATAATTAAAGATAGGGAGATGACAATAGCAAAGATGATGGCATGATTATCAAAGAGTTAACTCAGCCACCATGTGCTATGAACACTGGTTGAGTGGAAAGATGAGTAGGAAAAGATGAGTTCTTCTTCCTAGTGGGCCACCAATCCCTCAGGCTGGAGGGATCCACGACACAGTGGGCATGTGGAACTTAGATGTCCCACCCATCTATACAAGCAAACCCTATGAAAGAGATGATCACATCTCAGCTTTCTAATCTCCTCACCATCTTCAATCCTACACAAACAAATGGGACACTCTACTTCTTTGCCCCCAGCAGGCTTACAGTAACCAACAATAACTTCTTTGCCATTTATAGATGTGATCTTACCATTGGATTCTACATTGCACTGATCCAATGGTGGATCATGAGTCCTCACCAGCATGAGAAAACGTGATAGCAATGACCGGCGAATGAATTTAAAGGAAAGGATGAAAAGGCAGGAGCATGAGAGGAGGAAGATAGAGAGTGGGAGTGTTGGAGTTTCCATCATCTCGCAACTCATGGGAAGATGATTTATTTTGTGAGGACAATGTAAGAAATGTTGGGTGGTCAGCAATATATAGGCAGAGGCCGTATCGTCTGCAAACGTTGCAGGAGAGCTCTCTCTGCAACTCTCATACACCTTGAATGGGTGACTTGCGGGGAAGTTATTCACCTACGTATAAATGTTATCAGACTGCTAGTGTTGGGTCCATCGTGTTGTATGCAATATGCCGGACGCGGATTGCGTCCTACGCCGCCCGTCTCTAGCCACGAACGGGCAGCTCTGTGGGCAGGCCCAACTTGATGTATCTGTTTATCCACGCCGTTCATTGTTTTTCTTGTATCATTTTAAGGTATATGCACAAAAATAAGGTAGATCCAAAGTACAAGTGGACCACACCACTAAGATAACTCTTGCATTTAATACAACTTAGCGTTTTATGATTTGTGCATTTAATGCAACCCAAACTTATTATTTAGTGTGGTCCACTTGAGATTTGAATCTTCTTCATTTTTAATGGACTGTGGATAAACAGATACATCACGGTGGGCCTGCCCACATAATTGCCCATTAGTGGCTAGAGGGGGTAGGACACAATCCGCATCCCAATATGCCATCCAACTCAATCACTGATGCCCGGCTGAAGAGGTGGATCATCATCTTCCTCAAAGATAACTACTTGGAATCCACAAAGTTTTTTTTGGACTCCTCACATATATTTCTCAAATTTATGGGTAAATAAAAATGAATTTACAATCTTACCACACAAACTAAGAATTTAAGTTGGTTACAAGATTTTTTATTGATAGATAATAAAAACGAATTGATTTGTTTTACAAATGTTCTTAACCATTGATAATACTTAGCAATGATCTACTCTTCTGATGGCTATATAAACTAAACCATTCTAATAAAGAATCATTAACTCCAATAGAATTCATTTGATCTCTCTAAAACATTCTCATTCTAAGAATATTGTTAGATGATCACTAATTCAGCCTGCTAGACGATCAACTGCATTCAAAGAGTTCCTCATTAAATCCCTTCATAATTGCTGCACACATGATTTGAAAAGAAGGCTTCTCTTATTCTGGAAGAAATTCATGTTGAAATTTGGTTTTTGAAAAATCAAATATATTTGAAAATTTTATTTTCCTGCCAAATCAATTCAAAATTTTCAAATGAAAAAAGTACGATTTTTTCCTTTAATCTCACATTCGAAATGAGAAAATAAGTTTCGTGGTTTATATGTGGAGGTGTGTATAGTATTCTTACTTGGACTCTTGGAGGTTGAGATGCTCGGGTTGCATGTTCTAATGCATAGTGCGCGCATGCGCTCACGCTTGGGATCGTGCATGGGTGAGGGCGTGGTTAGTGTGGCTATAGTGGCGCTAGTGGTACACTTTGCACGTGTGCATTGTATCGTAGAATGGTTACTCCCCCGTGTAAGGTCAACGGTCAGGGCTTTGATGATCCAACGGTTAGATATTTAGATCTAACAATGTAAAACGACCCAAATTTATTATCAACGGTCAAAAACATTTTTCAAATATTCTGAACCATTGATGACCACCTAACAACGACCCACTAACTTGGTGCCTATATAAAATGGATCATTTCGGTCCAAAATTCAATCAACTCCAACAAATCTCTTTTAAACCATCGGATATCACTAATTAATCCATCTCATCTAAGAATATTGTAAATACGTCAACTGATAGAGTCTGACAGAAGATAAATTACATTGAAAAGTTCCTACATAGTCCCTTCATGATTGCTGTATGCATGATCTAGATATGCTTTTCTTATCCTGGAAGCAATTCACCTATAACCCATTAACCATTGATAAGGGGGTGAATCACGCTTTAAGGATAACATATTTACACGCGATTCAACCTGGTACTAAAAAGAAATAAATATTTTTAATTTTTATTTTCGGTTTTTTTTTTTCAACATATTTCACAACAATTCACTTGTAACCCATCGGGGCGAATCAAGCTTTAAGGACAACATACATATACGTGAAACAACCTGGTGTTAAAGTTAAATTTTATATATATATATATATATATATATATATATATATATATATAGTCATACTCCCCTGCGCACCTACGCACGTGCGCAGACGTGCCATGGGTGTCTAATCTGAACGATCCATGTGATGCGGAATCCCATAAAACCCCATGTGGCAAATTTTCACCCCGATCTAATATTTTGGTGGGCCATATCAAAGGTAAATGCAAATCAAGGGAGGAAACTGTTTTCATTTTTCATGGCCCATCAAAGTTTTAGATCAAAGCAAAACTTAGGCTTGGGGGGTTTCAGGAGGTGCTGCTTCACATGAACGTTTCAGATTTTGGATCCACATCACGTATGATGGGTTCTCAAAAAAGTTTGTACGTAGTACGTACGAATTGGTTCGCAGGTGAGCGTTTCCGTATGTGTGTGTGTGTGTACACACACACACACACACCCCATCAAGCACGCCAGAGTTGCACAAGGGTGTGAGATCCGAGCCATCCATTGGGTGGACTCGTTGTTTAGATTGCCTGGCGTGATCAAGATGATCAATTGATCCGGTGGGCTACAATATTAGAAACAAGCGTTAAACCATGAGAAGATCTCAAGTCCAACCAGTTGGACCATAAGTTACCATCAATCCGCATACAACTTCCAAGCTTTCGTGTGATTGCAACATCTAACCCGTCCAATAGATTGTCCACTTCATCAGCATCACATTGTGCCAAAATCAACAGCATCTACTCATCGAGTGAAACATACTTGTAATTTGTTATATTTTTTAATGAATGGCTAGAAATTGGTTTCTATGGTGTAGCTCACCTGATGAGTGGATAGGGCTGAATTCTACATACGGTGGCCATCGTGGTGGGGATAACCTGTTGGAAGGGTTGGATGTGTGATAGGATGGAAGTTATTTTTCTGGATGGACCGTAAATTATGGTCCAACCATTGGAGATCAAATCTTTTTCAGCCGTCCATTTCTTACAAAAACTGCGGCTGACCCTCAAGTAGGACCCACTTGATGGATGGCGATCTTCAATGTAATTCACATTCCTCAGTCTCTCATCTTGATGCGTTAAGATGACCTGACTTTTTTGGGCTACTGGCCTTGTTGGATTGATAAAGGTATTGGTTAGCATTTTTGCTGGAAAAAAACAAAAATAAAAAGCCGTTAGTCTTTTCCATGGCCTGAACATATGAAATTTATCCTTGGCTTTTAACAAGGATCTGCCAATCATGACAAAATGATGACGCAATTACTTGTGACATCCGACAGGCATTGCTCAACAGTACCAAAAGCTAGGGTGGTCCATTAATGATTGAGCAATACGTTGGACGCCTACGTTAAATATATAGGCCGTTTAACACTTTCTTTCCAACCCCTTTCCTCCTAGGAGCCTTACACAACTCTTTTTGTGTTTTTGTTTTTGTTTTTTTGTTTTTTTTAATTTTTAACTTAAAAGGTCGAAGCATACCAAATGTAACTTTGTTTCATTCAAAAAGAGAGATGGTTTCGGTGGATCGACCTAGTGGGGTGTGGGCGCGGATCGGGTACTACCCCCACTAGGACCCGTACCGCCCGGACAAGGACTTTGTAGGGTCCAACATGATGTATGGTTTTTATCCATTCCATCCATCCATTTTCGGAGATTATTTTAAGGCATGACCCCAAAAAGGAGTCAGATCAAAGGCTCAAGTGGACCACACCACAGGAAGCATTGGTGACAATCACACCTACCGTTGAAAGCTTCCTATGGCCCACCATAATGTTTATTTTCCATCCAACTTCATCGTGAGGTGATATAGATCCCAATGAGGGGGAAATATAAATATCAGCTTGATCCAAAACTTCTGTGGCACCAAGAAGTTTTCAAAGTCAACAGTTCAATCCTCATTATTTCTTGAGGCATGGTCCTTTTGAGTCTTCCATCTGCCTCATTTTGGATCATAGTTAAAACGCTTTGTTAAAATGGATGGACGGCGTGGATTAAACACATACATCACAATAGGCTCCTAATAAGCTCCTGGCAGGACCATCCGGCTCTAGCTAAGTCCTTGTGGGGGTAGTAGCCAATCCGTGCTCGTTGGGTGTATCTTTGCCCATGGGGCCACCATGATGTATGTGCCTAACATTTTTTTCTGTAGCCATTTTGAAACCTCATTTTAATGCGTGATCCAAAAAATGAAGCAAATCCAAATTTTAGACCGGCCACACTATAGAAAATTAATAATAGTGATTGAATATTTATCACCAATAACTTCTTAGGGGCAAAAAATGTTTATTTGCCCTCCAACTTATTGATAAGGTCACATGGGCTTGGGTGAAGGTGTTGGGAACACAACAAGCCCTAATATAATTTGTTGAGCATAGAAGCAACCTTAAACAGAATCAAACAATATAATTGTGAGTGAAAAATCAAGCAACCGCATATAATATGTGAATTTTACATGAAAAAATCCTTTTGAGAAAAAAACCATGACACAAAATAATGAACAATTTATTATAATTAGAAAGTTGTGTGATGACAATCCCAAGTGTAGAACTGCGCGATAAAATTAACTCGGTGAGATCAATATTGTTCCATAAGAATTTGTGATTAAAAACACAAGTGCACAGAATTCTCGACCAATAAATATGTGAAAATGTGGAATAAACCATTTCTCACGGCCAAAGGGCGCAACGGTCAGAATTCAGTCGGTTGAAACATAGTAACAGTTGAAGTTGGTCAGTCAGTAAGGGTAACGATCGTTATCGACCAACTGATTTATTCAATGAACAAAATCCATTGCCCGTTCGGCGATACAACCTTTATATGTCGACTAATTAGCATAACAGTCGAAATCTATCAGCCAATTGGCATAACGGTTGAAATTTGTGAGCCAATTGGCAGGTCGGCAGTTTCTCCGGATCAATTAGTAAAACTACCACTCTCTTCCACCCAATTTGCGCAGTGGCCGTTCACGGCCAACCGATCTCCACAATGGCCATTCTCTCTTGGTCAATCTTACATCTTACATTAGACATACTCGTTACGATCGATTCTGCAAAGCTGTAGCCTGGTCGCACTGTAACTTACATCGGTCCTATAATGTGCATGTGCGAAGTACAATGTGCCACTAGCACTTTTACAGCTACAATGCCTCACAGCCTGTGCCAGTGCATGCATGTGTTTCAGTTCACACTGGAACATGTAAGCCACCTTTTTTCTCTCTCCAATATTCTCCAAGTAAGAATAATAGAGAGCTCAAATGTTATAAACTCTGGTTCTCTCTCAAATGTTATAAAGAATTTTGAGAATTTTCTTTTCAAAAAATATTTTAGAGGAAAAACCCAATTCAAATTTCTTTTAATTTTTTTAAAAAACGAAAGTGTAAACTAACATTTTTATCATCCTATTTAACAGGCCAAATATAAAACATCTCAAAACAATCGCATCCAACAATAACACAGCTCTGAAATAACACACGTACGTTGGAGATTTAGCTCCATCGGTAGGTAGGGCAGCCCTAACGAATATCCCTGGTCCATAAAAATGAGTTGACCACATGTGTCGTGGTCACGCTTATATGACGAAAATTGGGTGAGAAAGAAAGCCACGTAGAGCCTACATTTAAGGAACGTATGTGATTGAGGTTGAAAATATCGGAGCAACTGTACCACAGCCGGTTCCTCAGATAAAAGTGGGCCCAATGGTTTAATGATCCAGATTGTAGATATTATGGGCTGCACTGTAGATAGACAGTGACCATAACCTACAAATTCTACCCTATTCAACCTAGAAATTCAATCTTCAGTTTCCTCATTACATGTGAAACATTATTGTACTTCTTTCCAACCCATTTCTTTGCATCAAGGCCCTGCTTGGAAAATCATAACCATGTATTTTTACATTGTATTGTTGTCAAGTCATAGATAAATTTTAACTCATGTAAATTTTTTAAGGGGAGTTTAGCACATGATATTAGATGGGATTAGCTGGGATAGAATTGTATTTGGTCAATGCAAATTTCATCCAACATTTGGGGAGGATGGGATCAAGTAGAGGATAGAATTACATTGGTCCCATGCAATTGCATTTGGTCCCTTGCAAGATTTTTATGGATTTTGAAATTCATTACACACGTGGCCTCACATTGATACATGCTATGATCCATACCATCCATCCATATATACTCTTTACACGAAAAATTCTGGTTATATATGTGTAAAAGTGAACAATATTCATTGTAAAATTTATACATTGATTACAATTCCATGATCTACCCAACAAAATTTTGCTTAAATCATTGTTTTCCCAAGCAAGAATTTTATTCTAAATATGGGATTGGATGGTTAAAAGACCATGGTATTTCCAGACATGCCATCGTTTTGCTATAATAGTGTTAATCCCATCTAATAAAATTCAATACCATTTAATTCCACCGACCCAAACAGGCACTTAGATAATAGACTTCTACTGCAGTATTGCTTAAAATCGTACAGAAAATAAATTCCTTTAAAGCCTGCTTGATTGGAGTTAAATACAAGGGCAAATATATATATATCTTAATTATCATTTTTCTTTACTTGTTAGCTAGTACCACAGGTAACTATAATCATCCACTGAGGATCACCGTAGTATGCTTTGATTTTAAGTTCCTACAATTGTACCTGTGATTTTCTCATCCTGACGGTTGATCTATTCAGACCCATCATGGATGTATCACGCATGAAATATCTCTCAAGTAAAGCAGTCCTATCCTATCAATCTTGGTGCCTTCATTTAATGGATGAGAAGAGCGCCAGTGATAAAGCTTATAAGTTTCAGTAGGTGTTACTCTCTTTTCAAACACCGTACTAACATCAAGATGATGAGTTTATCAGGGATGCGGTTTGGCTAGTGACGCTGCCACCAGCCAGGTGTCAGTGCTATGTGGACCCCACCATTATGTATGTGTTTTATCCATGCCGTCCATCCATCATGAAATATAGTTTTAGGGCTTTATCCCAAAAACTAGGTAGATCTAAATCTCAGGTGGACCACACCATGGGAAAACAGTTGTGATTGTACTATTAAAAACCTCCTAGGGCCCATTGTAATGATTATTTGACATGTAACCTGTTGATTAGGTCATCCAGAAAAAATATATATCAGCTTGATCAAAAAATTTTGTGCCCTAAGAAGTTTTTAATGATGGGCCTTCAATCAACACTATGCAGTTCACTTAAGTTTTGGATCAACCACATTTTTGGGCTCATAACATAAAATGACTGAAAGAATGGGTGGATGGCATGGGTGAAACACACATCATGGTGGGGCCCACGGAGCACCGACCAACAGCCAATGCCTAGTTGGAAGATTAGTAGCTGATCGGTTTCCCATTACCAGAGACCGTAATTCCAGTCATATCAAACAAGCCCTTGGCCGTAATTGCATTTGCATTTAAGTGCCTAATAAAGTATTCAAATACATGTTGTAAAAGAGTGCGGATCCTCTGCCTCCCGGAGGCAGGAACTCCCTGCCTCCAGCGTTTTCATTGGTCAACGTCACTGCAAGTGCCACCTCATCAATATTTTAAATATAATAGAAAAAGTAAATTTAATAAAAACTATAACGGAGACGTTA
Source organism: Magnolia sinica (assembly GCF_029962835.1). Taxonomy (NCBI): domain Eukaryota; kingdom Viridiplantae; phylum Streptophyta; class Magnoliopsida; order Magnoliales; family Magnoliaceae; genus Magnolia; species Magnolia sinica. Next base: position 1,708,634 of record NC_080587.1, read on the forward strand.
AACGGCAGCGGTTTGCGCGTACAGTACCTCAGTACGGTAAGCGTAATGAGTAGAGTCTGTGGAGCCCACCGTTATTCTCATTCGTGCAATGTATCAACTCCATCCATTTCTTTTATCATCTAATTTTAGTGTTTTACAACAAAAATTAATCATATCCCAGGATCAAGTGGACCACACCACCTGAAACAGTGTGAATTGAATTCTACCATTGAAAAGTTTTTGGGGCCATGGAAGTTTTATATCAAGATGATATTTGTTTTTTCCATTCATCCATGTCTTTGTAATCTTATGTACAGTTTGGATGAAAAATAAAAATCATTGGGGGCTTAGAAACACTTCAATGGTGAAAATAAATATTTCCACTGTTTCCTTCGGTATGGTCCACTTGAGCTTTTGATATACTTCAGTTTTGGGCTCAACTCCTAAAATGATCTGAAAATACGGATGGACGGTGTGGATAAACCACATGAATTCACAATGGGCTCAATAGAGTTTACTCATTACGATAAGACTCGGTACGCAATCCGATTTCACATTTTAGACGCGGATTTCCTGCCAAAGCCTTTTGCAATAAGATGCTACGCAAGGATTACAGATGGGCCCACTACGACGTTTGTGATAAATCTAACCCGTTCATCCATTTTTAGAAATCATTTTAGGACATCATACCAAAACTAATGAATATACAAAACTCAAATGGGCCACACGAGAGGAAACAATGGGGATTTAGTGTCCACCGTTGAAATATTTATATGGCCACAAAAGTTTCGGTCTAATATTTTAGCGTTTTCACTTCATCCTGGTAAAAATGACCTTATATACAGTTTGGATGGCATATAAACATCAAGAGGCACAGGAAGGTTTCAATGGTAGGAATTTCTTTCTCCACTGTTTCATCTTGTATGGCCCAGTTGAGTTTTTTATCATCCTATTTTTTTTTACATGTCTTAAAATGAGCTCTAAAAATGGATGACTGGATTGAAATTCTTATAAACACACGGTAGACACACCATACATCCAGCGCTGGAACTTCATGCAAAACGCTTTCCCCAGTGAATCCGCATCCATGGTTTCCATTGGAAACGTATTGGCTACTCCCCTGCCACTTGGTGCTATGTGGGCCCACCATGATGTATGTGTTTCATCCATGCTGTCCATTTATTTTTCTAGATCATTTTATGGTCTGAGACCAAAAATGAGGTATAACCCAATCTCAAGTGGATCACATTGCATGAAACAGTGCTAAATGAACGTTAATCATTAAAAACTTTTTAAGGACCATAAAAGTTTTGGATCAAGCTGATCTTTGACTTTTCCCTTCACTTGGGTCTTTATGACCAAACCAACATATTGGATGTCAAATAAACAGTACGGTGGGCTTTATGAGGACTTTAATGATGGATATCCAATCACCATTGTTTTCCTGTGGTATGGTCCATATGAGATTTATATTCCTCTCATTTTTGGGATCAACTCCTAAAATTATATGTAAAAATAGATTAACGGAATGGATGAAACACATACATCATGGTGGGGAAGTGATGTCACCCATTTATATGGGTCCCACTATGATGTATGTTTTGTATCCACACCGTCCATCCATTTGGAGAGATCATTTAAGGCATGAGCCAAAGAATGAATCAAATCCAAAACTCGAGTGGACCCCACCATAGAAAACGGTGGAGAGAGTCACGCCCACCATTTATTATGTGAATCAATCAAACCCGTCACTTTGTCTCTGAACCTGTCACTTTGAGCTATGACCCGTCACTTTGTCTCTTGAAACTCCTTTTGTACTGTAATCTCATTACTTTGTCTAGTGAACCGTCACTTTATCTGCACGTCACTTTGTCTGTGAACTCGTCACTTTATACTACAACATCGTCACTTTGTCTATTGTACCCGTCACTTTGTCTACAACCTCGTCACTTTGTTTACTTCACTTTGTCATTTTGTGTTGCAATCTCGTCACTTTGTCTAGTGACCCGCCACTTTTTTGACCTCGTCACTTTGTCTCTGAACCCCGTTACTTTGTCTGCAACCTCGTCACTTTGTCTCCTGAACCCCGTCACTTCCCCGTCACTTTGTCTTCTGAACTCCGTCATTTTGTCTCCTTAACCCCGCCACTTTGTCTGTCACTTTGTACTGTAACCTCATCCCTTTGTCTAGTGAACCCCGTCACTTTGTATTGCAACCCCGTCACTTTATCTACTGAACCCCATCACTTTGTACTGCAACATCGTCACTTTGTCTACTGTACCCAGTCATTTTGTGCTGCAACCTCGTCACTTTGTCTACTATACCCAGTCATTTTGTCCAGTAACCATACTTAACCTCATCACTTTGTCCAGTAACCCTACTTAACCCCATCACTTTGTCTAGTAAAACCTCATCATAAAGTAACGGAGTACTTCACAAAGTGATAAGTTAAAGTAGACAAAGTGACAAGGTTGCAGCACAAAGTGACTGGGTACAGTAGACAAAATGACGAGGTTGCAGCACAAACTGACTGGGTACAGTAGACAAGTGACGATGTTGCAGTACAAAGTGATGGGGTTCAGTAGATAAAGTGATGGGGTTACAGTACAAAGTGACGGGTTTCACTAGACAGTGACGGGGTTGCAGTACAAAGTGACAGGGTTTACTAGACAAAGTGATGGGGTTCAGTAGACAAAGTAACAAGGTTGCAGTACAAGGTGACGGGGTTCACTAGACAAAGTAACGAGATTGCAGCACAAAGTGACTGGGTACAGTAGACAAAGTGACGAGGTTGTAGCATAAAGTGACGGGGTACATTAGATAAAGTAACGATGTTACAGTACAAAGTGACAGGGTTCATTAGACAAAGTGACGAGGTTCACTAGACAAAGTGACGGGATTGCAGTACAAAGTGACGAGGTTCACTAGACAAAGTGACGAGGTTGCAGTACAAAGTGACGGGGTTCAATAGACAAAGTGACGGGGTTGCAGTACAAAGTGACGGAGTACAGTAGACAAAGTGACGAGGTTGCAATACAAAGTGACGGGGTTCAGTAGACAAAGTGACGAGGTTGCAGTACAAAGTGACGGGATTCACTAGACAAAGTAACGAGATTGCAGCACAAATTGACGGGGTACAGTAGACAAAGTGACGAGGTTGTAGCATAAAGTGACAGGGTACATTAGACAAAGTGACAATGTTGTAGTACAAAGTGACGGGGTACAGTAAACAAAGTGACGAGGTTGCAGTACAAAGTAACGGGGTTCAGTAGACAAAGTGACGAGGTTGTAGTACAAAGTGACGAGGTCACTAGACAAAGTGACGAGATTACAACACAAAATGACAGGGTACAGTAGACAAAGTGACGAGGTTGTAGCATAAAGTGATGGGGTACAATAGATAAAGTGATGATGTTGTTATACAAAGTGACGGAGTTTAGCAGACAAAGTAACGGGGTTGCAGTACAAAGTGACGGGGTTCACTAGACAAAGTGACGAAGTTACAGTACAAAGTGACGGGATTCAGTAGACAAAGTGACGGGGTTGCGGTTCAAAGTGACGAGGTTCAGTAGACAAAGTGACGAGGTTTGGATTGGATTCAGTTGTAATAAATGGTGGGCGTGACTCTCTCTACTGTTTTCTATGGTGGGGTCCACTCAAGTTTTGGATTTGATTCATACTTTGGCTCATGCCCTAAAATGATATCTCCAAATGGATGGACGGTGTGGATACAAAACATACATCAGAGTGGGACCCATATAAATGGGTGACATCACTTCCCCACCATGATGTATGTGTTTCATCCATTCCGTTAATCTATTTTTACATATAACTTTAGGAGTTGATCCCAAAAATGAGAGGAATATAAATCTCATATGGACCATACCAGAGGAAAACAATGGTGATTGGATATCCATCATTAAAGTCCTCATAAGGCGCACTGTACTATTTATTTGACATCTAATATGTTGGTTTGGTCATAAAGACCCAAGTGAAGGGAAAAATCAAAGATCAGCTTGATCCAAAACTTTTATGGTCCTCAAAAAGTTTTTAATGGTTAACGTTCATTCAACACTGTTTCATGCAATGTGATCTGCTTGAGATTGAGTTATACCTCATTTTTGGTCTCAAACCATAAAATGATCTAGAAAAATAAATGGACGGCATGGATGAAACACATACATCATGGGCCCACATAGCACCAAGTGGCAAGGGAGTAGCCAATACGTTTCCAGTGGAAACCGTGGATGCGGATTCACTGAGGAAAGCGTTTTGCATGAAGTTCCAGCGCTGGATGTATGGTGGGGTCCACCGTGATGTTTATAAGAATTCCAATCCATTCATCCATTTTTAGAGCTCATTTTAAGACATGTAACAAAAAATTAGGAAGATAAAAAACTCAACTGGGCCATACAAGATGAAATAGTGGAGAAAGAAATTCCTACTGTTGAAACCTTCCTGTGCCTCTTGATGTTTATATGCCATCCAAACTGTATATAAGGTCAGTTTTACCAGGATGAAATGAAAATGCTAAAATATTAGACCGAAACTTTTGTGGCCATATAAATATTTCAACGGTGGACACTAAATCCCCACTGTTTCCTCTCGTGTGGCCCATTTGAGTTTTGTATATTCATTAGTTTTGATATGATGTCCTAAAATGATTTCTAAAAATGGATGAACGGGTTGGATTTATCACAAACGTCATAGTGGGCCCATTTATAATCCTTGCGTAGCATCTTATTGTAAAAGGCTTTGGCAGGAAATCCGCAACTAAAATGTGAAATCGGATTGTGTACCGAGTCTTATTGTAATGAGTAAACTCTATTGAGCCCATTATGAATTCATGTGGTTTATCCACGCAGTCCATCCGTATTTTCAGATCATTTTAGGAGTTGAACCCAAAACTGAAGTATATCAAAAGCTCAAGTGGACCATACTGAAGGAGACAGTGGAAATATTTATTTTCACCATTGAAGTGTTTCTAAGCCCCTAATGATTTTTATTTTTCATCCAAACTGTACATAAGATCACAAAGACATGGATGAATGGAAAAAACAAATATCATCTTGATATAAAACTTCCATGGGCCCCAAAAACTTTTCAATGGTAGAATTCAATTTACACTGTTTCAGGTGGTGTGGTCCACTTGATCTTTGGATATGATTAATTTTTGTTGTAAAACACTAAAATTAGATGATAAAAGAAATGGATGGAGTTGATACATTGCACGAATGAGAATAACGGTGGGCTCCACAGACTTTACTCATCACGCTTACCGTATTGAGGTACTCAGCGCGCAAACCGCTTCCGTTTAACGTCTCCGTTATAGTTTTTATTAAATTTACTTTTTTTATTATATTTAAAAAGTTGATGAGGTGGCACTTACAGTGACGTTGACCAATGAAAACGCTGGAGGCAGGGAGTTCCTGCCTCCGGGAGGCAGAGGATCTGCACTCGTTGTAAAATTATAATGATGGTAGTGCAGTTTAATTAGTACGAGACAATGCATATTAACAAATGGCTTGTATTCGGTCGAATATGTATGATTAAGATATTAACAGGTATGCTAAGGTTGTACACGGTTTGAATCAGTTGGACACTTGTGACACTAGATACCAAATTAATCATAGAATCTAACTAGTGAAAGTTGATTTGACTGTCCAACCACTAATATGCAACAATTAGATAATTTCAAAGGAAAAGGTTAGTTCTTTTAAATGGAATCTTTTTAGGTTAGTTCTTTTAAATGGAATCTTTTTACCTTGAGCTATGGCCTTTTCTTTCAATGATAATTGTGGTCCTCAAATTTTTTAGTAATGCAAGGTTAAATAAAAGAATTAAAAATAAAGGCTTGATTAATAAACTTATTGATTTAGATTTAACATGAGTACTATTAGTGAGAACAAAAATAAATAGAGAAAAACAAAAAAATAAATACATGCGATTGTTTGTATGAACAAATAATAAAGGTGAATAGCTAACTGAATGTAACTAATGTGATCTATCTAATGTGGACACAATTGATCGGATATCTGAGGGCGAAGCTGGTTGTGGATATTTACACAATTTTTAGGGATACTACATTGATGGCACCAAACAGTAGCAAATTTAAGTTATGCTAAACTCCAGCTTACTTCAAGGAGGCTAGACAAAAGCGCAAGTCCTAAGGTTAAAATTAAGATAGATAACGTTGCGTTGATGGCTTTATTAGTGCTATTTAATAGACTTGTGAGAGGCCAAAAAGAAAAAAAGAAAAATTTTGAAAGCATTGGTCATGTTGTAAGTTTCTTGTATCATGAAAATTTTAGATAATTGGCTATGTAAATCTTCTTTATTTTCCACATAAGCATAGTCAATTATATCAAGCCACATGTACATAATAAATCTTATAAACCTCTTATTATCCTCATCATGCTACATTTATAGGAGGCTTCATAAGAGAGCTTTTGTGGTTGAACTCTTCTATTTGTAGAAACTTGTTATTACCAAATACTTTACAAATACGTAGTTTTGTTGAACTCTATGTAGAGAATTGTCCTTTTGTGGGACATTTATCTCGCAGAGATTTTGATTTATTAGATGACTACGATTTTTAGCTTTTGATAGCCATACTAACCACGTGTGGCATGACGGCTAGGGTGTCACCTTCTAGAATATTAGATCTGCCGGAATTAGCCATGTGCAGATGGATGGTGCATTTATAGTACATAACACATGGATGCGGATTGCGTCTTACCTTGTCCATCTTTAGCTCCGACCGGGCAGTTCCATAGGCAGGCCCACGGTGATGTATCTGTTTATTCAAGCTGTCCATCTCGTTGGACGCGGATTGGCTAAAGGCAGGTTGCATGAGTAGCGAGATTGCTACTGAAGTGACGTCACCAAGTTACGTGGGTCCTACCATGATGTATATTTTGTATCCACGCTGTCTATCCATCTGGATAGATCATTCGAGGGTATGATCAAGAGAATGAGTCACATCCAAAACTTCTGTGGACCACACCACAGAAAACAGTGGGGAAAGTGAAGCCACCGTTAAAAACTTTTAAGGCCACAAAAGTTTTCCATCAAGCTGATATTTGTGTTTTCCCTTCTTGGATGTCTTTGTGAATTTTAAACAGGTTGGATTTTGAAAAAACATCATAGTGGGCTTAAGGAAGGTTCTAACTTCTAATCGTGGACATTAATCTTCCTACTGTCTTCTTTGGCTAATGCCTTAAAATGATATCTCCATGTAGATGGACGGCATGGATAAAACACATACATCATGGTCAGGTCCATTAGAAGTTAGTGAGAGCGAGTCTGGCTGCTTAACTTGACAGCATCTAATCCACTTCCCATCTTTTTTTAGCCATATCATTTTAATGCAGGGTAAGAAAAATAAAATAAAATAAAAAATGCGAAATCACACCACACAATGGAGGCGTATTAGTTACCGACGGGTTGAGCAAGGACACTCACTGCTAAAGTCACGTCACCAAATTCCGTGTACCCCACTAATGATGTATATTTTGTATCCACAGCATCCATCCATTCGGAGAGATCATATTAAGGCATGATCCAAAGAATGATTCAGATACAAAGCTCTAGTGGACCCCACCACAAAAAATAGTTGGAAGAGTAAAGCCTACCATTAAAAACTTCCAAGGCCACAAAAGCTTTCCATCAAGCTGATTTTAGTGTTTTCACTTATTTCATATATGAGTTAACACATGAACAGGTTGGATCTCAAATAAACATCAGGGTGGATCTTAGAAAGGTTTCATCGGTTTGGCGTCACTCTCCCCTCTCTTTTCTGTGGTGGGGTCCACTCCAGCTTTGGATCTTCCTAATTCCTTGTAAAATATAATAAAATTCTCTATAAAAATGGATGGACAGTGTGGATACAAAAAATACATCATGATGGGCCCACATAACTTGATGGCGTCACTTCATTAGGGAGTCTCCCTACTCAACCTGTCAGTGGCTAATACGCGTCCCCACACGTGACTCTTGCATTTAAGGCAAACGTGCCCATTACTTTTTCCACCGAGAACCGTTTTTGTTTTCCACCATAAATTTAAAGGCCACAGATCAGACAGATAAGATTTCCTAATGTGAATGATTTTTGATACGTGCACCATCCATTTTAAGGGTCTATGTATGGATGGACCTGATTATCACATAACACTGGCAAGATGCCTCACCATTTCATGGTTCTTCCAGCTGTACTGTAACCGTGTGAAGTCCAAATTGCTCCACAGGCAATCCCAAATTAGCAGTTTACATATTCCAAAAGTAAGGCAGAAACGTTCATCAGGTGGGCTGCAATTGACCATTAAAATTGCATGGTCGGCAATCTATTGAATCATTCATACGCTATGTATGACAGCTTATATAGCATTTAAGCGGTAGATATTCCCCGATGAACGGATTCAATGTCACATACGTAAGCCTCAATCAAAGTGGGAGGTAAGTGTACTTAAAAGGTGCACATCAGCGTGTCTTAGACCGGTCGGGTCTCGGGGTGGTTACGGAGAGTTAATCACTGTGCGGATTTAAGGTTACGATAAGCTGCCCGGCCTCCTTGTTTGGTTGCTATGAATCTACCTGATACAGGTGGTTAGGGAGAGTTAATAACGTGAGGGTTTGTCTGAGGTTACGATAGGCTGATAGGCTGCCCGGCCCTTTTTTTTTTTTGTTGCTATGAGTCTATTCGAATGCATGGGTCTTGGGGTGGTTAGGGAGAGTTAATCAGTGTGCAGGTTTGTTTGAGGTTATGATAGGCTGATAGGCTGCCCGGCCTCCTTTTATTTTTTTTTGATATGAGTCTACCAGAATATCGTATCGGGTCTTGGGGTGGTTAGGGAGAGTTAATCAGTATACGAGTTTCTTTGAGGTTATGATAGGTTGATAGGCTTCCGAGCCTTTTGTTTTTTTTTTGCTATGAGCCTACCCAAATGTATCGGGTCTTGGGGTGGTTAGGGAGAGTTAATCAGTGTACGGGTTTGTTTGAGGTTATGATAGGTTGCCCGGCCTCCTTTTTTTGTTGCTATGATTCTACCCAAATGTATGGGGTCTTGGGGTGGTTAGGGAGAGTTAATCAATCTATGGGTTTAAGGTTACGATAGGCTGCCCGGCCTCCTTTTTGGTTGCCATGAGTCTACCCAAATGTAACGCTCCCGTATGGTTGCCTCAAAGATTCAATAAAATCTCTCTTAAAAAAAAAGTGCACATGAGCGTGTCCACTTAGCAATTCCCACTTTTTATTTCCTTATTCTTTCAAAAAAGGATGATGATGGCCTTTTAATTTCGTTATTCTCTCCCTTCCCTTCTTTCTCTCTCCCAACCCTTATATATTGGCCATTGATCAGTCCTTACATTATCCCCTACTCTACTCTCTCTCTCTCTCTCTCTCTCTCTCTCTCTCTCTCTCTCTCTATTGGTGAGTAAGCACTTCTCACATTATTCCTTAACAGCATCTTCCACGAGTCTCACACAAGGATGGAAATTCCAACTCATTCAATCTCTCCATTCCTTTACCAACTCCTCTTCCTCTTCATTTACATTTTCAACCTTTTCTCTCTCTCCATTTTCCAACCTACCGCATCACATTTCAATTTTTTAACGTGGACCCATTTAATGCGGGTACATGATTCCCCATTAGAGCCATCGAGCAGAGACTCTGACAGTCCTGATACATTTAGCAAGGGGGAAGAACTTTGTCTCAATTAACATGAATATGTTCTGAAGTCAAAAGGAGCAGAATGCTCCATTTGCTTGTGCAAGATTGAAGATAGTAAGGAGATTAGAGAGCTGAGATGTGAGTATCTCTTCCATTTGATTTGCTTAGATAGGTGGACCTCACACCGACGTGCCACATGCCCCATTTGTTGGGGATTTGTGCTGCGGAATCACACAGATCTAGATATAGGATAACAATCCAATGACACTAAGCAAACACAAGAGAACACAGATTTAACGTGAAAAACCCTTTTGTTAAAAAACCATGGCACAAAGCGACAGAATTCTACTATGAAAGCATAAATTATAAAGATAAATGATGTATCCGATTCGAACAATCTCGAATCTCACCCTTGCTACACCCTTTAGAAACCCTAAAACCCTTAGGAACCCTTGAAAAACTTTTAGAAAGCCTTAACATGCCCTAGAATAGCCCTAGGGACCCCTATTTATAGTTTAAAAAACTCCACTTACGCACCTAGTTTGAAAATTTTCGAAAACCGTTTCAAATTTACGCAATCCTCGCGTGGGCTACGTAACCCTCGACTATTTGAGCCAGGGCCTCGACTGGCTTTGACTGGTCGAGCCTAACCCTCGACTGGTTGAGCATCCCGGATACCCAAAAACTATACTCGCTGGACTTCGAGTCGAGTGGGCCTCGACCGGTCGAGTGGACCCTCGATCAGTCGAGCCAGCCCCTCGACCGGTCGAGCAGCACGATGATCAGAAGATTTAAGACTTCTGTTTTACAACAATTTCTACTATGTTTTCAATCTTCAACTATGTAACTTCTTAACCTCCTCTCTTATCTCTGCATCTCAACATAGCTTCTCGCGTACATTCTGTCTTTCTTTTATGCCATCGCCAAGCTCATAGAAGTTACACAGAACTTGAACTTATCTGCAAGAACGACCTTGGTGATCATGTCTTTTGGATTCACGCTGGCATGAATCTTCTTTAATGTTACTCCTCCTTCCTCAAGCACATGTCGGATAATATGAACATCTAACTAATTGCTCCACCAGCTAGTACAAATGAGTAACATGAAGTCGACTTCATGGAATCCATATTGCTTGCGTAATCTGAATCCACATATCCTTCCAACTTTATTCATGTCCTCCTAAAAGTAAAGATGTCGTCTTCTTACCATCTCACCATTACCCAATATTGCTTGTCAGGGTATTTGCTTACAACATTGATAGCCTGTGAAATAACCGGTCTAATCCAGACCATGACATGCACTGCCAACCGCATTCGGATAAGGCTCATGAGATATATTCTACTTTTCCTCATCTGTTTTGGGACATGTCCTAAGGAAAACTTTGAGGAAAGACGTGTAGGGAACACTCTTCGGTTTTGCCTAGTCCATCACATACTTGATCAATACCTACCTAAGGTATTCTGTCTGAAATAACTAAAGCCTGCTCATCTTCCAGTCTCAATGTTGAGAACTATCTTTGCAATCCCCCAATCATTCATCCTAAATGTCCCACTTAACCGAGTTTTCAGTACATTGATTTCAGACATGACATAATTGACAATCTACATATCATCAACATATAATACTTGACTCACCATGAAGAATCAAATCACTTGCATAGGCGATAGGTTGTACCACGACCTCCTGCAAAGTCTTTTTCTCAACCCTTTTAACTTCGAACCGCTCTCGTTGCTTCATGTAGATTTGCTCTTCCAATTTTTCATACAAAAGTGTAGACTCTACATCCATCCTTCCAGCTCAAGATCGCATTAGCTAATCAGTGTCAATCATGAATCTAATAGACACCTGCTATACCGTCGGTGCGAATATCTCTAAGAAGTCGATCCCTTCTCTCTGAGCATAGCCCTTTGCTACTAACTTCGCCCTCTATCTAGGTTGTATCCTCCTGAAGATCCACCTACATCCAACCGCTTTCCAGCCCACTGAAAGCTCCACTAGCTCCCATGTGTCGATCTGGTACAAAGAGTCCATCACATCGCCCATAGTTACCTTCCACTTCTCAGCACCTGCCTCACCTAGAGCCGTTTGAATAGAAGACGAATCCCTTGCGATATTGGAGTCATCTATGTACCTCACCGATATCTAGCGATTATGCCATGTGATTCTTCTCACTGGTGGCTGATCCGCCTACTCTGTATCCCTGTTCACGTGTCTCAGCCATCCCCGCTCATGTGGCCATGCCTAACATACCACACATGTGCAGAGGTGGAATCTGCTACATCCACTGCAACTCCACCTTTTGAAGTGCTCCCGAACAACCTGTACACATTATCGAGTCGTTGCGCTTTCATGGTTACCCGTGCCCCCTTAGATACCTTAAGAGCACCATCAATACCTGTGAACTTGCAGCCTATTGCCTCAAGCACACTAAGAGAAATTAAATTCTTCTTCAAATCAGAAACGTGCCTGGTATCAGTCAAGGTACGCTCCACCTCATCAACCATCTTAATGCCCACCGAACTAACAACCACAGTCATTACCCATAAACACCTGTTCACCTTTGCACTCCCTGTAACTGGTGAACCAACTCCGATGAGGAGTCATTTGAAAAGATGCTCCTGTGTCTAGAATCCATTTATCCTTACGATCATCGTATGACCGTCTGATCGTAGACACAGACAAAACATCACCATCACATCCACTCGATCCATTTGACGTGGCGGCATTGGCCTCCCTATACGAAGCCTCAGAATCTTCTCTCTTAGATTTAAGATTTGTATAATCATTCTTCACATGTCCTTCCATTCCACAATTCTAGCACTTTATCTTTCCTTTACCCTTGCCCTTGGATTTGGATATAGAACCTAAAAAACTTGTACCTTGTTTAGAATTCCTACGCCTTGTAAGCAACGCATCAGAAGATATCTCTATGTCGCCGTTAAGCTTTCTCATAGCCTTCCCTTGAAGGGCTGAGATAACGGTGTCGACACTCAAGGTTTTATTCGTAGTGTACATTGTGTTCTTAAATGACTCATAAGACGCTGGAAGAGAATTCAGCAATATACCTGTTTATTCTTCATCTTTCATCACTTTCTCCATATCCAACAATTTGCAAACCAATTTATTAAAGTTGCTAATGGGAGTCTCCAGATCTCAACCATTTGCCATCTTAAAGTTATACCACTGCTGCTTCAAGTGTAGGCAATTTTCAGAGAATTTTTTCGCATAGACATCCTCTAATTTCGCCCATAACTTAGCTACAGTTTTCTCCTTCATAACATTGTAGAGAACCTCAACCTTGAGACATAAACGGAACGATGATAAAGCCTTCTTATCAAGAGTATTCCATTCATCATCAGTCATAGTAGACTTTCGCTCATCAAGAGCACCATCTTCGCCTTGCTTGACTAAGGAACTGATCATCTTGATCTTTCATAACTCAAAATTATTTTTCCCTAAGTACTTCTCAATCTCATACCTAGTACTTCCCATTGATGCTTATCCCCCAGATTTAGATTTGTGCCATAACGATTTCTCTGATACCACTTATTGGGGATTTGTGCTATGGAATCACACAGATCTAGATCTAGGATAATAATCCAATGACACCAAGCAAACACGAGAACACACAGATTTAACGTTGAAAATCCTTTCGGGAAAAAACTACGGCACAAAGCGACATAATTCCATTATGAAAGCATAAATTACAAAGAGAAAGGACTTATAAGATTTGAACAACGTTGAATCTCACCCTTGCTACACCCTTTAAAAACTCTAAAACCCTTTTAAGAATCCTTGAAAAACTTTTAGAAAGCCTTAATATGCCCTAGAATAGCCCTAGGGACCCCTATTTATAGTTTAGGAAACTCCACTTAAGCACTTAGTTTGAAAATTTTCAAAAACTGCATCAAATTTACGCAGTCCGTTCGTGGGTTGCATAACTCTCGACTGGTCGAGCGTCCCGGATACCCAAAAACTATGCTCGTTGGACTTCGAGTCGAGTGGGCCTCGACCAGTCGAGTGGACCCTCGTCCAGTCGAGCCAGTCCCTCGACCGGTCAAGCAGCACGGTGATCAGAAGATTTAAGACATCTGTTTTACAACACCATTTGTCGTGGATCCCTTTAGTCACAAAATAAACGATGGCGGACGATGGTGTAAAAGAGCTGATCTTTTCCTTCACTTCTTTTCAAACTACCAGTATCCACAGTACATGGTGGTTAAGGTAAACTTACCATCACCATTGGTTTTTGTGGCCCACTTTTGCACAGATGAAGGATTGTTAGCATCATCTTAATGTATCTGTCATACCTATATTCAAGTGGAAATCATAAATACTTGCACGGTGTATGGTGACCAACATGTAGGGAGCACTCATACTATCCAAATTGTAGACTACACTTTAGATGGGGATAGCTCAAAATCAGATTGTTTGGATGATCCTATGGTCTGATTAATGTGCATCTATCTGTTGTGATTTTTACTAATTAGTTTTAGTTTTAAGTGGCCACCAACTGGACATCTTGGATGATTCGTTCAGTGTACTTCTTACCATAATATGGTCCAAATTGTTGTTGATGTCTTGTATCTGTAAGCAATAGGGTCTCTCGATGCCATCGACAGATCACTTGATGCTATCGTTAAAATTCAAAAATTCCATGTTGGTTACTGGAACGCTTTGGTGTTACTAGTCAATGTCATTGATCATCATTAATGCTATTAAAGTCCCATCGAAGTCTCATTGAGTGCACGCGTAGAGTTGCGTGTGGGATTTGTTTCCTATTCCAATTGTGATACTTTATGTATCGGGTGTAATCAGAATTCGGGAGTAATAGAGGACTTCCGGGGCTTTTTAAATCATTCCTAAGGGTTTCAAGAGTATAGATAGGGCTTGTGAAGTGTATTCGAGGCTTGTTTGAATTGGTAACACTTTATCTCTTGTAATTTCTGCTTTTATAGTGCATACTTTGGCTTTATGCTATGGTTTTGTTCCAAAAGAATTTTTCCACATAGAATTTGGAGTGTTTGTGTTTGGACTGGGTTATGCGATTGGTAGTACTTCGCTTCATTCGTCTATGTGTGCTTCCACGGTTCTCAACACATATTATATAAATGTTTTAGATTGATATAAGGTTTCCAATGTTTTTTTTTTTTTTTCACATGGGGAAAACTAGTACATTTTTTTTTTCAATAAGGAGAGCTTGTATTGCATATCAACGAAAGCCCAAGTCTATACAGAGCTAGAACTAATCGGGCCAGGCCATCGACAAAAAGGGGAAGGCCAGCCTATCCTGTGAGCAAACGAAAGAAATGATAGCCTGAGAGGACTAAACCTCCCTTAGGTAGCCCAAACCTACTCTATTGAGAAACATGTTACCCTTGATGGCAGTGGGAAGGGACTCCTTGGATCTGACCCTTGATAAGGTTTCCAATGCTTATCGTGCTTATGTGAAACAAATTGATTGTTAATGTAAGAAGGCTTTAGGTGGTTTGCACTTTGTATAAGAAGATTAAATAGGTTATTTGCAGCATGTGTGTGAGGTCCCAGCTAGTCACCTAGTGGGGCTCATTGTAATAATTCCCTAACTAAAAGATCAGGAGAACCCACTCATCCAGTGGGCCTCACACATGTACGATGAAATGGATTATCAAAATAAAAAGAAAGTTGCTTAAAGAGAAGGTCTCAACTCCCACCGGTAGGACATTCGAGTTACTCTCCAAGCAGTAGATAACTTCCAACCTTTCGTGTGTATGCCACATCATCCAATAGGTTGGCCCACCATGAAATCACTTTTGGAAAAACTCAGCAGCAACTGCTCATTGAATGGATCACACTTGCGTTTTACATTTTATCAGTGGCTGGGCATTGTTTTATATGGTGGGGCCCATATTTTCTTATTTTTTATTTTTTAAGGAAAAGTGGGAGCACACTATTTATAACTTTGTTAATTATCGAAGAAATTTACAATATATTCAGATGGGTACAACAAAAGATCAGTTGTTAATGTCTTAAATCTGTAAACAACAGAGTCTATCGATACCATTGACAAACCACTTGATGTCATTGAGTAGAGGTCGATGCTATCGAAAAAATTTGAAAAATTCATGTTAGTTGCCAGAACATTTTGGTATTGTTACTTGATGCCATCAACGGATCGTAGATACCATTGAAGTTCCATCGAAGTTGTCATTGAACACACACACAAAATTGCATAAGTGTGGGATTTGTTTTGCTTCACGGATGAGGTCTTCTATAACGCCATGAGAGAGAAAACTGCAACAAGTATATAAGTGAAATTAGAGAATATCTATGTAAAGAAATCTCTTGAGAATCATTTGTAAGTTTCAGTTGTTCAATCTGAAGATTGGGGGGAAGGAGAGAAGAAGGGGGTGACATTGAAGCCTACATTAATAACTTCAACATGTCGATTTGCAAATTGTTGGATATGGAGGAAACAATGAAAGATGAAGATCAAGCATGCATTCTGCTAAATTCTCTTCTGGCTTCGTATGAGTCATTCAAGGACTCTGTGTATCACTAGAATGACCATTAATGTCAATACTATTATATATCAACCCTTTACTTAAAGGCAATGTGAAAGAAAAGTTGTGACGTGGATGCTTTTAAGATGCACTGGTTACGATGGAAAGAAGAGTGGACAGTGGATCTTCATGATCAAGGTCTAAATCTAAGGGTAAGGGTAATGGCAAATTGAAGTGCTGGAATTGTGGGATGATTGGGTACATGAAGAAGAATTGTCAGAATCCTAAATCGAGAAAGAAAAATTCAGATAGTTCTTCTAGGTAAGCCAACATTGCAAAATCTAGTGAGGAGACGAACAGTAGTGACGTGCTGATCGCTTTAAAATCCGGGTACTTTGATGAAGAATGGATTTTGGATATGAGGCTCTGTACTACATGATCCCTCATTGGAGTTGGTTCAACAGTTACAGTGATTGTAATGGTGGCCAGGTGTTTATGGGCAATGATAATGCCTGTAAAGTGGTAGGCGTTGGATCGATGTGCATCAAGATGTATGATGGCATGAAGCATATCTTGACCGAAGCGAGACATGTTCCTGATTTGAAGAAGAGTTTGATATCTCTGGTAGCACTCGAGGTGCTTGAGTGTAGATTCACTAGGTTCGATTGTATCCTTAAAGTTTTAAAGGAGGCACTCATAGTCATAAAAGCGTAGAAGAATGGAAACCCTTACAGGTTAATTGAGAGTACATCATTGGGTGGAGCTGCAACATCTATAGAAGATTCCATACCTGTACGTATTTGGCATGCACGCTTAGGTTATATGAGCGAGCGGGCCATGAAGGAAAGTGTAGGTTTATTTAATGAAAAATAAATTCGATATTTTCACCAACTTCAAGTAGTGAAAGACGATGATTGAAAAATTGTTAGGGCGAAAGGTGAAAGTGTTAAGAACAGATAATGGTGAGGAATTCACTTCCAGAAAGTTCAATCGGTATTATAAAGATGAAGAGATTGTGAGGTACAACATAGAGTAATACTCACCTGTGTACCTTCTTACGTGAGCACCCATGCACACTTTTGCACATGTGTCATGGGCACATAATCTGAACGGTCCATGTGATATGGAACCCCCTGAAACCTCACATGCCCAATTTTTAGCCCAATTCAAAACTCTAGTGGCCCATGGAAAAAGGAAACATTTTCCTCCCTTGATTGTATTTCTCTTTGCTATGGCCCACCAGATTTTGGATCGGGCTGAAAATTGGGTCCATAGAGTTTCACGGAGTGCCGCATCACGTGGACCGTTCAGATTTTGTGCCCATGACACGTGTGCAAAGGTGCGTATGGGTGCTCATGTAAGAAGGTGCATAGGTGAGCATTCGGCTCTACACACACATGTACACATGTATAGAGAATTGCTCATAGCTGAGCATTAGATGCATCTATGTAATACGTTTGTCCCAAAAGTCTGCCTGATCTGTGATTTAGGTGGACCACAAGATAGGAAATATAGAAAGGGTGAGACTCACCCTTGATTTTTAATGGGGCCCATCCTGTTGTGTATCTGCTTTATCTGTCAAAAGGGCCATCCATTTTAGGCACACATCCCAAAACTTAGGCCCATCTGTGATTCAGGTGGGACATACCAAGGGATAATTGGAAGGTGGGCGTTCCTCTATCACTGTTTTCCTATGATGTGGTCCACCTTGGATCATGGCACGGGATGAGTTGTGGAGAGAGATAATCTACATTAGATAACGTACGTGTATTATCTAATACTTGATCAATGGACCGGCCTAGCTTTTGGCACGAGTTAATGCTTGGTTCATGGTCGGATCTCACATCATGTGATACATTGGCACTTCTTGCAATGTTTCATTACGCGAATTACCTCACCATTTTATCCTTCCTAGCAGGGGTGTGTTAGATAAAGTGGGGGTGGATTCTATTAGAGAACTTTACCGTGGGGAAGTTTTTGGCTCAGCCCTAGTTTTGCCTTGTAAGGAGTTTATGATAGGCCGCCCTAGTGTTTTTTTTTTCCCTCTCGGGGGCAGCCCGAATGTCTATTGTCTTATATAGTCCCACCATGAAATGGAGAAAAGGTTTATTTGAAAAAAAAAGAAGGTGTCAATGGGCCAGGCCAAGCCGGCCTGTTGGGGCTCATCTAGGCCTAGGCTTGGGCTAAAATTTTAGGCCTGATGTCCGGGCTCAGGCTTAAATGTGAAGCCCATTTTTAAGTCAGGTCACGCATGGACTAAAACTTCCAAAAGCAGGATAGTCCGGCCAACCCATAGGATTTAAATAACAATTCAAATTTTAAATTTTTAGGTTCACCTTCCACAGCAAAGGAGGGAAAGGAGGAAGGAAAATTTATTTCACTTTACAGAAAGGGTTGCTGGCTCGGATGGGGCCCATTACAGTGTTTATGTGAAATCCACCTCGGCCATGTGTCACCCATGTTAGGCACGGGATCTGAAAGTCAGCCTCAAGTGGACTATACAATCGGAAATAGGGTACATGAACCACTCACCCTCCAAAATATATATTTCCCTTCATGTGGACCATCTGAATAATGAATAGGCTTAATATTTGGGCCCTAGGCCTAAGTCTTAGCGTGGTATCTGCACCCTGCTTCAGATGGGACAATTCAAAATTAATTTGATAGGATGATCCTATGGTCTGATCAATGTGCATGATATATCTATTACTTTTATTAATTAGATTTAAAAAAATAATAGTAAGTAAAAAATAAAATTGGCCACCAACTCAACAGCTTGGATGGTTTTTTCATTGTACATATATTATGCACCAACCAAAATATGGCCCATAGTTTGAACGGTCTACATTGAGGTAATTGTCAGAGTGGATCTCATATACACATCACGTTGGGCCTTGTAAAAAATCAAAGGTGAGGACGGCATATCACCTGTTCTCAAAAAAGTTACATATACCCAAAAGAGATCTTCACTCCATGCAGTTGGACCACAGGCTACAGTCCACCATATATGGTAACTTTCAAAGTATGTGTGACTTTCAGCCCTGTCAACGAGTTGGCCCATCACAAAAATCACCTAATGCAATGGTCAGTAACACTCACATATCAAGTGGTCTACACCATGACTACACTATATATATATATATATATATATATATATATATATATATATATATATATAATTAATTAATATTGATAAATAGCATAACACAGGTCTGGTCTACTAAAAAAGTACCTTTTAAATTTTCTAAAGATGATGCTCATAATGGCTAACCGATTAAATGAGTTTGTTAAAAGTTATTGCCGATTGGACCTTAAACCATATTACAGCTAGTTAGAGTTGAGCCCTCGATGAAAAGAAAGTTTTAGTACGAGCCCCACCTTTGATTTCTGACAAGGGCAGTGTTGCATATGTGCATGAGATCCACTTTGACCATTAGATGCACAATCCCATGTTCCCTCAATTGCCAAAAGAATCAGGCTGATTACAAGTCAGCCTGATTCTTTTGGCAATTGAGAGAACATAGGATTAGACATCTAATGGTCGGAGTGGATCTCACATATGCAACACTGCCCTTGTCAGAAATCAAAGGTGGGGCTGGTACTAAAACTTTCTTTTCATCAAGGTCTCAACTCTGATTAGCTGTAATATAGTTTAAGGTCCAATCAGCAATAACTTTTAACAAACTTATCTAATCGGTTAGCCATTATGAGCATCATCTTTAGAAAATTTAAAAGCTACTTCTTTAGTAGACCAGACCTGTGTTGTGCTATTGATCAATATTTAAAAATTTGTTTTATATAGTGTAGTTATGGTGTGGACCACTTGATATGTGAATGTTACTGACCATTGCATTAGGTGATTTTTGTGATGGGCCAACTTGTTGAAAGGGCTGAAAGTCATACTCACTTTAAAAGTTACGGTATGGTGGACTATAGCCTGTGGTCCAACTGCATGGACTGAAGATCTCTTTTGGGTATATGCAACTCTTCTTGGAACAGGTGCTGTGAAGACATCGCCTTTGATTTTTGACCAGGTCCAATGTGATGTGTGTATGAGATCCACTCCAACCATTACTTCAACCCAGACCGTTTAAACGATGGGCCATGTTGTCATTGGTGCATAATAAAGTCCAATGAAAGAACCATCCAAGCTGTCCAGTTGGTGGCCACTTTAAAAAAAAAATCTAATTAATAAAAGTAATAGATATATCATGCACATTGATCAGACCATAGGATCATCCAATCAAATTAATTTTGAGTTGTCCCATCTCAAGTAGGGTCCAGATACCACACTAAGACTTGGGGCTAGGGCCCAAATATTAGGCCTCTTCATGATTTAGATGGTCCACATCAAGGGAAATATTTTGAAGGGTGAGTAGTTCATGTACACTATTTCTTACTGTATAGTCCACTTGAGGCTGACTTTTGGAACCTATGCCTAACATATGTGACAAATGGTGGAGGTGGATTTCACATAAACACTGTAATGGGGTCCATCCGAGCTAGCAACCTTTACTGTAAAGCGGAATAAATTTTCCTTCCTCCTTTCCCTCTGCTGTTGAGGGTGAACCTAAAAATTTAAAATTTGAATTGTTATTTAAATCCTATGGGCTGGCCGGACTATCAGGCTTTTGTACGTTTTAGTCCATGCGTGACCTGACTTAAAAACGGGCTTCACATTTAAGCCCGAGCCCGGACACCAGGCCTAAAATTTTAGCCCAAGCCTAGGCCTAGATGAGCCCCAACAGGCCGGCTTGGCCTGGCCCAAAACAAACTGTACGTGGGAGTTTCCCTGCAAATAAACCTTTTCTCCATTTCATGGTGGGAACTATATAAGACAATAGGCATTCGGGCTGCCCCCGAGAGGGAAAACAAGAAACTAGGGCTGCCTATCATAAAATCTTTACAAGGCAAAACTAGGGCCAAGCCAAAAACTTCCCCACGGTAAGGTTCTCTAATCGAATCCAGCCCCACTTTATCTAACACACCCCTGCTAGGAAGGATAAAATGATGGTAATTTCACGCAATGAAACATTGCAAGAAGTGCTATCACATGATGTGAGATCCGACCATGAACCAAGCATTAACTCATTGAATGGTATGATTTTTCGATGAGATAATGCCATGTTCTCTCAATTGCCAAAAGAATCAGGCTGACTTGTAATTTAGGTGGGCCACACTAAAGGAAATAGTTGGGAGAGAGAAATCCACCCTTGATTTTATAAAGTTGATGTGATGATTAAATGGAATCCACACCAATCATTAGATTCATGAACACCAACATTTAGGCTTGTATCGGAAAAATCATAACTATCCATGATTCGCGTGGCCACTAATAGAAATAATTTGGAGGACCACCATTGGGCTGTATACCATTTCCAATCATGTGATCCACTTGAATCACAGATGAAGCTGATTTTTTAGTTCCTGACCTAACATGTGCTAACACACCTGATTTTTGATAAATTTTTTTTTTAAAAAAAAGTATCAGAATGTAAATTTCATATTAATTAAGTAGTTTTTACAAAATTTTCTGAAAAAATAAAAAATAAAAAATAAGGAGAAAGAAAAACGCATGAAAAAATAAAAATAAAAATCCAAGATCATCACAAATAGGTTTTGCAAAGAAGTCTGCATGACCACCATCTCATTGTTTAGTGCACGTTTGGTTGCTCCAGATATCAAGATGTTTCGTGATTTTCCAATCTAATTCATTACAATAATATTCAAGTTGCAACAAATCATTGGTAGAAAGACGGAATAGCTGCCGCTAAGGCTGCTGTCGCGGCAATGAGTTATATACAGTATGAAGACTGGAACCAAGAAAGGAAGAATACTGAGACATGAGATCTTCAACGTCGTCTTCGTTGCTGCCACCCATCTTCTCCACAATTTTCAAAGGGAGGGACCCACGGCAAATGGGACACGTCCCATGACGAGATCCAATCCATTGATCCAAGCAAGCTCGATGGAAGAGATGCTCACATCTCAGCTCTCTAATCTCTTCTCCTTCTTCAATCTTACTTAGACATACAACACACTCTTCTTGTTCATCAGACTCCGGTCGACCGCCCCTGAAGTGGACCACGTTGAGTTCTTCAGCAGATGTAGGCACAATCTGGTCAACGACCGCAGGTATCTCATGGTCAGATGGTTGGGACTGGGGCCCATGAAACGGCGAATCAGATCGCCATGTGAAGTGGGTCCTTGAGAGGAGATGGAAAATGAACGATGCAGATCGATGGGTGAATTTTGGGAAGAAGACCAAAATGCTGAGGAAAAGGAGGAGTAAGGGAAAGAGAAGTTGGGAAATTGAGAGTGATGGGATTTCCATAGATTGAAAACTCAAAAACGTTGGTCGAAAATTTCTAAAGGAGTTAGATGATTCCTGGTCAAGTGATGAATATGTGCTCGGGTCTGGTTTCCATTGGTTTTGGTCACCCATGGGGTCTTTGGACATTAGTTTCCAGCTAGGTTTGAGTTGGAAACGGATTGGCTACTCCCCCTGCCACCAGCCCGTGGCTGATGGTCGGTGCTCTGTGGGCCCCACCATGATGTATATGTTTCATCCATTCCTTTCATCCATTTTTACAGATCAATTCAGGGCTTGATCCCAAAAATGAGAGGGATATAAATCTTAGGTGGACCACACTACAGGAAAACAATAGTGATTGGATATCCACCATCAAAATCCTCCTAAGGCACACTGTACTGTTTATTTGACATCCAATCTGTTGATTAGGTCATACGGGCCCAGGTTAATGGAAAAAACAAAGATCAGATTGATCCAAAACTTGTATGGCCCCCAAAAGGTTTTTAATGGTCGACGCTCATTCAACACTTTTTCCTGTAATGTGGTCCACTTGAGATCGGGATATACCCAATTTTTTTTTTGTATTATAACATGATCTGGAAAAATAGATAGACGGCATGGATGAAACACATACATCATGATGGGGCCCACAGAGCACCTACCATCAGCCTTTGGCTGGTGGGAGGGGGAGTAGCCAATCCGTTCCCGTTTCAGTTGTGCCATGTGGATAAGGACATTTGTAAGGTCGAGCTATCAATATAATAGATTAGACGTACGAAAAACTGGTGTGGTGGTTTAACAATATAAGCTTATATTAATTGGCAAACCTTTTTTCAATATCAGAATAATTATTATTTTTAAAATATATAATAAAGTTTATGTTTAATTTTGATGCATTAGATCCAATATTCACTACTGCTTTTTTAGCTTGTTGTAATCTTTCTCATGACATATGACAGAAGACAAATGGCTACATTTATGTGGAGGTGTGAGTGAAATGATTATAAATACATTATTAGGTAAGGTGGTTATCAATAATGACACATGGTGGTAGCAAGTTGATTATGCAGATACCTCACTCTGGCTTCTCTCTGTTTTTATGGCTTTCCCACCAAAATACCAACGCTCATTTACTCCCTTAAAATAGATTCTCCTTCCCTCTATTAATTCATCCTTTCTTTCTCGCATTAAAAGATCATCTGGGAAATCCTTTTTTCGCAAAAAAAAAAAAAAAGAAAAGAAAAGAGGGAAAATGCTGGAAAATCCGGCCATGACCTACGATGAGGTCTCCATGGAAAGAAGCAAGAGCTTCATTAATGCCTTGCAGGAACTGAAGAACATGAGGCCTCAGCTTTACTCCGCTGCGGAGTATTGTGAAAAGTCTTATCTTGATAGTGAGCAGAAACAGATGGTACTGGATAACCTGAAAGATTATGCAGTAAGAGCTCTCGTTAATGCTGTTGATCATCTTGGCACTGTTGCTTACAAATTAAATGACTTGTTTGAGCAAGAAGTATCAGATGTCTCTACTGTGGGGCTAAAGATTTCATATCTCAATCAGCAACTTCTTACTTGCCAAACTTACACGGATAAAGAAGGTCTCAGGCAGCAGAAACTGGTGACAATCATCCCAAGGCACCACAAGCATTACATTTTACCAAATTCTGTCAACAAAAAGGTGCAGTTTAATCCACAGCCACCGACTGACTTGAGGCAAAAGCACATACAAGCAAAACTACGCCCTCATCCTTCAGAAACTCCTGCATCAAAAACCCTTTCCTGGAATTTAGCCTCAGAAACAAAGTCTGCCTCGAATGGCACCCTGCAGGCATCTCAAGGCAAGGGAGACCATGGAGCTTCTGGACCAACTTCTGAAGTCTTCTATCTGCTGGAATCTGTTGAGGCTATTTCATCCACACCTGCATTAAATCATCGTCATCCAGCTAGTGGAGGTCCTGCGTCCAGTGCAATTCTGCGTACATTGGGTGCCACACGGATGGACACATCAGAGGGCACTAAGGCATTGCTGGCCTTCAGATCCTTTGACACTTCAGGTCGGCGTGATGTCTCCCGTCCGCCTGTTCACAGCAAGAGCATGTTGTCGGCTTTCTTTGCCAAAAACAAATCAGCAAAGCCGAAGAGCTCTATCTCTTGATCAGTTCCTTTTTGAAGCAAGTGAAATGCTTGCCGATAGAATTTATTTGCCTGGGTAATCTTTTCTTAATATCGGCCTTGTATTCTCTAATTGTACGGGCGGACATTGTCCATTCCTTTTCCAATCTCTGTATTCCTGCTAACTGTTTTAGAAGCTCTCTCTCTCTCTCTCTCTCTCTCTCTCTCTCTCTCTCTCTCTCTCTCTCTCTCTCTCTCTCTCTCTCTCTAATTGTATTATTTAGTTACCATGCAGTGTAAATATTCTTCATTCTAATGGAGATTTGGGTTGCCATTGGAGGTAAAAATAAAAAATAAAAAAGTTGATTATGCAGATATCACGAAAGCCCATCTCATGATAGAAATATAATTGGCTACATCTGCTAGATAATTGGTGATTATATAAAGATCTTGAAAATTTATCTTGAGTTACAAGTATAATCGATCACATTTGCTAATTGGGCGTTAATTTAGAGAAGACCGTGGAGATTGATGCCAATATGAGTATCTAAAAAACTACTTTGAATCCCTATAAATCTAGTGAAGAATGAAGAGCTGTTGGCCCACACTATTCCAATACAACACTACTCTTTCAATGCTAGGTTACCTATCCTTTGTCTGCCATAAGCATTTATTTTAGTTTTTATTCAATCTACCCCATCCATTGTTGACTAGTGCAATGTTGTAAGTCAACTTGGATCGATTAGATTCGAATTAATTAGCTTACCACCTGATTCCATGGTGACATTGTCAAACCTCTACGAAGAACTTTTAGCTTCGAATGGAAGGCCACCAGGGCCTTCTTGCCAACGAGCTTAGAGATTCCATTGACTTTAATACTCGCCATAAGATTTGACCTGAGCAATGAATAGATCGTTGTTGATCATAATTGTCTCGCCATGGAGTTTGATTCAAATATCGAATAGGTTGTTGAATAACGAAAGTTTCGCCTAAAGAGCAAGGTCTCAAGCAATGAATAGATAGCCAATTTACGACTCTTATCTACAAAGTTTGGTTCTCAACAACGAACAAACTGTCACCCTACCAACGTTCTCACATACAAAATACGTGGCTGAGTAACGAACAACTGATCATCAACCCAAGATTGATTCACCCACGAAGTTCAGCTATGTGGGTAATGAACGAATTATAGTTTTTGACGACTGTCCTACTACTAAGACAAGCCATGTGACGAAGGAATGTCTTTCAGCGCCATGTTGTTTATCCTCCGTTCGCCATGAAGGTTATGGTGACCACCCATTTTGAAAGCAAAAGAATCAAATTTTAAATTGTTGAAATAATCCAAGTTAAGATATTTTATTTGTTGTGTATCCACCAAACAAGTTGAGACTTATTGTGTAAATGGCTTAAACCATTGAAAGATGATTCATTTTCAATGGCTAAAGCCCAAACGTATCATGTTGCAATAGGTTGGGATGCATTGCAACAAACCTCTATTGCTAGTGCCTCACCCATACGAAAATCCATAAGAATATGTACTAAATGACGAAAGACCGTCACATGAGTAGTGCACTTTTCTTGTGAGCTTGCCGTTATGTATAATGGTATTTAACCCATTTATCAAATTTCTTCTACCATAAATATTAGATGTGTTGGGGTACCATAAAAGTAAATTCTGATTTCAAATCAAACAAGCGAAAGATAAACACAACAAAGCATGCGCAAGAACATACAAATTTTATATGGAAAACCCTTATGAGAAAAAACTATGGCACAAAGAGACAATAAAATCCACTATGAATAATGAATTACAACGGATTGGTGAACTTACAAATGCGAAACCCTTTAAAAAACCCCATTCTCCCTTCAAAACCCTCATAGAAACCTTTAAGCTCTCTTAATCATATCCTAATCCTACATTACACTCATATATATAACATAACACTTGGAATAGAAAAAAATAGCACAATAATGCAAAACTGGGTACACACATTATCGATTTAAGCATTGATTAAGCAACCCTTACTCGATCGAAAATCATATGCTTGATCGCTCGAACATGCTCAAAAGGGTCCAAATAGTTTACAAGTATTATCCGAAAATAATCGATCGCTCGAACCTCCTAGGTCAATCGATCAATCATGTTCAAAACTATCCAGAGACCAATTTGTATAATCTGGGGCTCACTCGATCGACCGATCATCCTTTGTTGATCCCTCAACACACCTGATTAAGGACTATTCAGGTGTTTTTTAACTTATCGATGGATTGCGAGCCCATCGACCAAACCTCCTCCACTTAAAAGTCTCAATATGTGATCAATTACCCACTTAAGCATGAACCGTTCAAAAATTTAATTCTAAACTAACCCTAAACTCAACATAAAAAAATATAACAAAAAAATCCTACAGAAAATTGAAAGTGATTAAGAAGAGGGTAAGGAAAGATATTACCAATTGAGACAGCTAGATGAAGGGAAAATCCTAAAAAATAGAAACAAGAGCATTGTTATTAGTGTTAAGAGATTCTGGATAAACAAAACCTTAGAAAATAAATTCTGAAATTGAAAACCATAAAATAAGCAAAATTTTAGGTTAGAAAATTCATAAAACTAAACCTTATTCTAAAATATAAATTAAAAACCCTAACGTGTTCAACGGCACTCCTCGACAACGATACCAAAAATTTGATCGACAATCCCAAGTGAAAGACTAAGATGTTGTATATACTCGGTAAGACCGAAGTTGATCCACAGGGAATGTGAGAACACAACGAGAACTAATATATAATTAAAGTCTAAGAAATAAGAAATCTAACGAATAGGTAAGGGTAAAAATAATGATAAAATGACAATTAAGGATCCAGGGATCCACTTCTAGCAATCACAATGTATACTTCATCGATTCATCTTTTATAACCTAACTAAAACCATTTTTCAATTCATTCTAATCAAAAGATAATTATTCTGTCCATTCACAACATCAGCTAAGGTATGATTATATTTGAACGATTCTCTCATGAAAAACATGGACATAAATCGCAAGGAATTTTATCATTTATTGTGCTCAAAGTCTATAATAAATCAAGAAATTTTAAATATGAATTTATTCTCCAATCAAACTAAAAAATTGTTAAATCAAAGTATCCAATGTAACCAAAGTTCACAACAAATAAAAAATAAATAAACAACTCAATGCTTTAAAGTAAATTCAAACCAATTTCAATTAAACGATCATCATTCAATCCAATGTATGAATTAATAAATTAAAACATTATAATTAACTACAAGCTTCACCCATTAGCCTTAATTAAGAGATTAGATAAACATAGTTAACTCTAAAATAAAAGAAAAATAAAAACTACTACAAACCAGAAGGAAATTGAGGTAGAAATGCGTTGTTTGGCGCTCTACCCAAGCCTTCTCTCTCTCTCTCTCTCTCTCTCTCTCTCTCTCTCTCTCTCTCTCCAAACCTTAGAAGATACCTAGGGACATCCAAAATAACTCTCTCTCCAAACCTTAGAAGATACCTAGTGACATCCAAAATAACTCTCTCCAAACCTTAGAAGAAACCTAGGGACATCCAAAATAACTCTTTACATAGATATGAAGCTTGCACTTTCACACTAACTCTGAAAATTTATAAAACTTGTGCATTTTCTGCCTCCATTGATGAGAGTTTTCGATAGGATCGAGTCCTATTGAAGTTTGTCGATATAATCGAAGGAGCTCTCGATGGGATCGAAGAATGCATAGAAGCTATCTAGCAACTAATTTTCAAAATTCCTAAATTACTCGATAAGATCAAAGGTTCTGCAATGGGATTGAAGAATTAGTTCAGCGAGCTTTCTGAAAAATCTATAATTATTTGATATATAGTTCAATCACAACGAGTCTTATTAATGGCCCGTTGATGGAATCAAAGTCCTATTGATGTGATTGAAAATGTTACTTTTTCTTCAATCTTCAATAACTTTCAATCTTCCATTTTCTTCTTTTGGCACTCAATTTCTTCGAGTCTTTGAGGCTGTAAATCTTTTTTTGACATTCAATTTCTTTAAATAAATATACATACACACAGAGTTTTGGTATTTATGTACACTCAAAATGTACATGCACATTTGTTCATGCAGCTAATCTTCCTCCTTAGATTAGAGGCTTAGCCCTTCTCGACATAGTGGGGCTGGGGACTGGGGTCTATTAGGCAGATCCAGGCGAGCTAGCAGGGGGCAGCTTGGAGATAGTGTTGCTGGCCTTGAGTTTGAGTTCCTTTTTCTGTTTATTTTGGTGTTTTTTCTGTCCTTTCTTACGATGGGCTTTCTCTTAGTCTGTTTTTCTAAGAGGAGGCCTAAAGTCAGTTTAGATGTAAAGTCCACTTCATATATGATACATACTCTGGGTAGAAAATTTAAAAAATAAAATAAAATTGTACACTCAAAATGAAGAATTTAAAAGTGCACACCAAGGCTACCTTGCCGATACACAATTTCATGGGGTTTGAATATCAAAGGTCCTGAGTGTAGCACGGAGGCACTTTGTGATTACATAGAAATTGAACTGTCCAAATTAAAGTTACTGCTTTTGATGTATCATGAACATAAAATTAAGGGCGTGTTTGGCCGGGCGCTGGATGTGGGCTATCCTGGGATTAGGAGGGTTATCCTGCTAGATCTCATCCCATCCCCCGTTTGAAATGGCGGAATGTACCTCCCCTCGTAAACACCGCCCTTTAGCTAACATGGATTCTGCCAATCCTAAGATGTGATTTTTCACCTCTATGTGGGGCCCACCAAGATATCAATGAGATATCCACTCTGTCCATCATTTTCATGGGCCTATACATTTAGCAATAAATTTGTTTTAAGGCAAATATACAACAGTGAGTGGCGCACACCACAAGCAGCAGTGTAGATGCAAACTCATCCATTTGGGACGGTTCAAACAAGCTGCTGTATATACCATGGGCTATCCCAAACCCATGAGATGAAGGGACAAACACTGGCACCACCATCATTACTTTAAAATTTATTTCATCCCACCTAATACCATGGAATTGGTCTGGCCAAACATGCCGGAAGGATTCTTGATCATCCAGCTAACAAATTAGGGGACATTTATTGGACAGTCGAACAATCAAATCGGTCAATTGATATTGACACAGACGTAGTTGCAGTGGGTTCCCCAATTTATTTAGATTAATCGTACTTTGCCACGTGTAAATTTCTGAGTTGCTCGTATGACTTCCGTTGTTAATCGTACATTTGTTACCAGATCTGTCGCACACAAAACAAGAGGACCAGATTTTTCGGCCTCTATGCCATGCAGGCACGAGTGTACCAGATTTTTATGTGTAACATAAAAGACTGTACGTATTAATAACGGAAACCTGCAGGCTGGTGTACCACACACCGCAAACCTAACTGGCGTAGGCACGTGTCCTACTAAGACTAGCTCTGAAACTCCACGAGCTTACGAGTAGCAGGAACGGTTCTAAGGAGATCAAAGTTACATGGGCCACACAATGATATATTTATTATATTCACCGTTTATCCATTTGACGAGATCATTTTAGATTTAGATCCGAAAAATGAATCAAATCTAAAGTTAAAGATAAGACCATCATAATTACAATAATTATATATGATAACTCAATGCCATAAGTTTTTTACCATGAGTATTAGGATAAAATTTAAAATTTTATATAGAGGTAGTACATTCCGACGTAACGAATATTTGAAGTTGGTTGAGAAATAAATGACAAAATTATAATTACTTAATATCATTATATTTGTTTGTTGGTCCAAATAAGGTAGTCCTCGCCAACTGTTGTTATAACCCCCATGCAAATTTTCATATGTTGATGAGGTTACACATACTTGAATAAAGAGGAATACAAATATAATATTGATCCAAAATTTTTATGACCCAATGGGATTTCAACGTTTGTTTTTTGTTTTATTTTCCTTAAAAGGGAAGATTGCCCAGTATCTTTGTTAATAAGAAACAAGGATGCACAAAAAGCTGGGAGGGGCTCCACGAGTATATTGGGCATAATAACCGATCATATCGGCTAATCCGCTTGCGAAAAAGGGAAAAATAAGAGACGACATTCTTCTGTGAGGAGGGAGCGCGACGGAACAGCCCTGCTTGAGAGGAAATGAAAAGCTACCGTGGCGTTGAAACAAAAGAAGGCCCAAATCAGAACTTTTCTGTTATCACGGCGGCTGAGCACGTGAAAATTGCCAAAGCCAAAGGCTCACTACTTCTTTAAGACCATCCAAATTGAATGGCAGCAATAGAAGCACTTCAAATAATCGTCTGACCCTGCTACATAGCTAACAGCCATGTGCCATAGCACGGGACGGTATTTGAGTCTTCATCATTCATCAATTTTCTGTTTCAAAGTAGCTGGACGTCAATCATCAGCACTGTTGCCCTCATCAAACAAAACCATCAGAACCACCACGTCACTTCAAGCAGCGGTCCTTCCTGACAATGTGGTCCACTTAATGGTAGACGTTTATCTCTCCATGCGAGTGCACTAAGTGCGTCAGTTATCAGCACATGCACTAGCCGCGTGTTTTTACAATGTGGTCCACTTGTCATATTTTTCAGTTCAAGCCTGACCACGAGCTCTTCCCGTGGACAACTAGTTTAGATATAATTCATACCTCGTGATGGGACCTACAGAACTTGGCCACGTTAATATACCAGCCAAGTCGTGGTGTGTGATCGGTCGTCACTCTTGCTGGGGCGGTAGACTCCTGGTCAAGGTTTCGAGTACCCATAGGTGGTAACATTCCACCCGCATGAGTGTGTGCGGGTGTGTGTGCGTGTGTAAAAAAAAAAGGAGTCGTGGTGTGTGATACACCTTCCGTTAATAACAGACACTTTTCGACCTGGCTGGTGTGGGCACATGACACTCCTCGAGGTCCCAATTGTATAAACGGTTTAAAGGAGATCAAAGCTATATAGCCCTATAATGATGTATTTTTTATATCCACACTGCTCATTCATTCAATGAGATTATTTTAGAGTAAGAGCCCAAAGATAGTCATATCTAAGGTTTAAGTGGACCATACCACAAATAGCAGTGAGACAATGATTATCAATGTAAACATTCGTAGGCCTGCGATAATATTTCTTTTCCATCTAATCTGTTCATAAGGTCACAAAGGCATGGATGAATAGGCGAAAAAATAAAAAATCATATTAATCCAAAACTTCTGTGACCCTCAAAAAAAGGTTTCAATGGTAGATGTTCAATCTCCTACTGTTTTTTATAGTATGGTCTACTTGATTTTTAGATATGTTTTATTTTTCAGCTCAAGCCTTTCAACGACCTCGCCAAATGAACGGATGGTTTGGATATAACAAATACCTCGTTATGGGACCCACAGAACCTAGTGATGTCAACACACCCGCCAGGTCGCGGTGGTGCGTGGTCCTCCAGCCAATGCAACATGCCCTGTGGTGGGAAGCTATGTGGGCCTGCAAATATTCTCGTAATGGATTAGTCCGTCCATCCATTTCTCAAGACCACAAAAGTACAGGAGTCCAAAAACCAGCCATACCCAAAAATCAGGTGGGCCACATTATAGGAAACAATGAGAACAAAAATGTCCACCGTTGAAAACTTCCTGAGCCAACCATGAAGTTTATATCCCATTTAGATAAACCGTAGACAGAAACATCATCATCTGGTTCCCACAATGTTTTCTGGCCATTCAATCCCTACTGTTTCGAGTGGTGTAGCCCACCTGCCTATTGGATCTGCCTGATTTTTTAAATCCCTGTACTATTGTGGTTTTGAGAAACTAATGGACGGAGTGGATCTTTCGTGGGCATCTCAGCAGAACCCACATAGCTTCCAACGTCGGGAACTTTCAATGCCCAAGCGGCACATGCAAGTCTCGTACCTCGCAGACCCCACTGAAGCAGACGTAGCCCAAAAATCCAATGAATCCTGTGTTTGGACACGTCTCGATGAAAATAAGATAAATGTTGACGTGTTACGGATTCATGGTACAGATACAACTGACCCAACACAGACCCATGTGCATCCAAAAGTCACATTTGGGAGCTATGGTAGCTGTTTGGGGAAAAGTAGTACAAGTCTAAAAGCTCGGCTATGGAATGGACCAACTCTACTGATAATGCCCTGTGATCCGAGGCAATAAGCCCGACCGAGGCAGGTAAGCAAAGAGCCTAAAGGAGAGACCTAGCTCGGGTTCCGAGGAATAAATCCCAACCAAAACTTACAAAGTCATGAGCCACAAATCTAAGTATATAAGATGCATAAAGTTAACTCGGCAAACGAGGAAGCAACATCTAAAGAGGCCGATAAAAGCCCAAAGCTTAGAAACCACCCGATCAATTATAAAACTGACCAATGTTTGGGTCGGTTATAGAGTCGGCCTTCGGATTAAGAAATGATATCAATTACCGGTCTGTTTCGTTTCATCTGACAGATGGCGAATAGTTTATCCTTGTAGCCAGCTGAGGCCCACTCGTCACCAGAGTCGGTTAGGGCCGAGCCAAGCAAGGAAAAGACGGTGTAAATGGAAATACTGTCCCGAGAATCTAGTAGAAGGATCATTGATCCCGAAGATCTCGGGATCGGATAGAGTCCAAAAACAAATCAAAATCAAATCTCTGAGAAATCAGGAGAAGAATCCCTATACGTTGGGCCCTCCCATTCCTTTAAATAGAGGGGACCTCTAAGGTGAAAGGTACGCAGAAAACTCTCCTAAAAACCTCTTACTACGACCCTATCACTGACTTAAGCATCAAAGGGTCCCCAGCTCTAGTAAGGGTCTCTTTTGTTTCCTTCTTGTGCAGGAGGTAGGGCGGAGGAGGACGCAATCAGTTTTTTGCATCAACAGTTTGGCGCCATCTGTGAGAAACGATACAAAAAGTCATTTTTCAGGCTCTATCGAAAAGCTTCAAACAAGCTTCCATGGTGAGAACCAGAAGAACTGCTCAAAACGAGCATACTGGGGTCGTTGTTACTGGACCATCGACACTTGAATGTCTATCAGGTACGAACGGAGCCCAAGGGGCCCAGAACCAACCCGATAACCGATAAGGTTCTGCCACCCATCCAGCAACCTCCATTTCGACCAGGCAATCAACGGAACCAAGGAAACGGTCGGTTAGATAAGGAAGTCTAAGAGCTCAAGAGGATCTGAATTATATGAAGCAGATGCTGGAGCAAATCCATTGCCAGTAAGTTCCGCCTCAATATAATAGTGGTCAGGCGAATGCTCCGCAACAGTTCGCCAACCCTCAACCTACCGCTTCACGATTTGTCCCTCAGCCGAGTCAGTACCAGGGTCCGACCGAGCCTACGCCCGCCATTCCGTGACCGCCCCGCTGCCAACCTCCGATCTACGACATGAAATAGATCGGAGGAGGCGTAACAGGCCTCCGGTTGAGGGTACGGCCGATAGTGAAGAACCTTGGAAAGCCGACCTTCAGGACTTCAGGAGGGAAGTGCGGAAAGAGATCGCTGACATGAAACAAGGCCCGAGGCAAAAGCATCTCCGTTCATAGAGGAGATAATGCAAGCTCGACTACCGTAACGATTCCGGCTTCCACGGATTACGTCCTTCACCGGCAAGACCGATCCTACCGAGTACATCGAATCCTTTCGGACATACATAGAGCTGCATGATACCTCGGACGCTGTAATGTGCTTAGCTTTTTCCCTCACTTTAGTTGACGTAGCTTAACTTTGGTTCAAACAGTTGAAACTAAAGTCCATTAGCTCATTTGCAGAGCTCGGCGATGCCTTCCTCACGAATTTCATTGGTGGGAAGAAAAAGTTGAAGTCACCTGCACACTTGAACAACATAATTCAAAAGGAGGGAGAGTTGTTGAAAGATTATATCAAATGTTTCAACTTCGAGTCGCTCCAAGTCCAGAAACATTCAGACGAAACAGCACTCAACTCGATCATGTAAGGCGTCAGAGACAAACCGTTCCTGACATCTCTAGATAAGAACCCGCCTACTACTCTGGCTGAATTCATGACCCGGTCAGATAAGTATGCGGATGCCAAAGAAACCCGGATCCAAAGCCGCCCAGAACACAAAAGTCCTGGCCAAAGAGTCAGCAAAGAAAGAAGTTGACTCGGCCAGTGGAAAGAAGCGTAAAGATGATCGAACACGTGATGAGCATAAGTCGGGTAAATGGACAGATCACAAGTTTTTAACGTATACCTCACTTAATAAGCCGCAAGAGCAGGTTTTAATGAAAATTAAGGGCAAAGGATTTGTCAGC
The DNA here is from genome assembly GCF_029962835.1 of Magnolia sinica. Lineage (NCBI taxonomy): Eukaryota > Viridiplantae > Streptophyta > Magnoliopsida > Magnoliales > Magnoliaceae > Magnolia > Magnolia sinica. The sequence continues at coordinate 1,743,469 of NC_080587.1, forward strand.
TGACCAGATAGGCTCTGAAGCAACTCGAATCGACAAAGCGAAAACAAGTACAGCCATTACCATCGCGATCATGGACATAATACGAGTGACTACTACCACTTGAAAGAAGAAATCGAGCGACTCATCCGAGAAGGACGTCTCAGAGAGCACGTTGAAGGAACCAGGACAACGGGAGAACGTTCGGGTGAAAACCGACCCACGGAGGAAATTCGAACCATCGTCGGTGGTCCCCGAGGCGGAGGCGACTCAAACAATGCTCGGAAAAATCATGCCAGGAGCATCAGTCGACCTGAGTCCGAAATCCTGATATTAGCTTGTCCTTCGAAAGAAAAGAAAATGGAGAAATACTGCATTTTTTTCACTAATGAAGACGCTCAAGGCATCCATCATTCGCATGATGACGCACTAGTCGTTACCCTCACGATAGCGAACTGCAAGGTATTCCGCATTCTCGTTAACACAGGGTCCTCTACAGACGTACTATTCAATCAAGCGTTTGACAAAATGGGTGTTAAACGATCGGCGTTACTATAACGCCCGAAAAATTAGGGGTCGAGCAGAAACTCAACTCCCGAGTTCCAACGCATCACTTATGCAATATAGATAATGATGTTTAAATGTTGTCCATATTAATGCATTAAACATGAGTGAGATTATACTAAAACAATATATCATACTCCAGAGATAATTAAGTTAAGTAAGCGGAAGACTGGGATAGGTATATAATGTATAGAAGTATTTCTCAATCCCCAGAGTATGAGTATGCTACCAGGCTGAATATATACATGTGTTGATCCAAAATTTATAAAATACAAAATGTGGAAGTCCGACTAAATCATATAATCCCTGTAATCCCATCGATCAGTACATGGTCTACATAGATCTGCCTGATAGCTAAACGTAGGAGAACTCCTCCTCGTCTATGAAATCCAAATCAGCAGCATAGACATCGTCGCTACCTGCATCTACAATAGAGTCTGGTTGGTGTTTTAAAACACCATCCCAAGTGAGAATGAGTAGCTAATTCAGTGGAACTATAAAACAAAGATTAACATGTTATCAATTTAGTCAAGCAGTAATGATAAAGCAGTACAACAATCATGTCCTACGTACTCTTATTAATGCAAGGATGATATGCTATAATGATGCATGCCCTCGCCTGCACTCCCTCAGTGACATCATCTCACGGTCGAACATGCAACACTCCCGCTGTACTCAACACCATCGCCAAAGGCACATGTAATGCAGTGCATGTGCGTGTTAGCCAAATTCTTAATTAGACCTATTCATACAGCAGATTTGAGAAGCTAAGGTACCTCCCTTTATATCATTTACCCAAACAATGATCCATCTAGGGTCGTCAATCTTAGTTAATCATATACGATAGGCAAGCATGAGAGTTTATACTCTAAGTCACTATGAGAGGCTCGTCACCGTCAGTGTAAGCCTATTTTGTACTCGAGGTCACACCACCAACACCCTACCAACTGACAGTCTATTTTCGAAGGCTTGTCACCAATCCGACTGCGGACCACAGCCAGGCTATGTTAGGGTAGGCCGACAGCTCAAATACAGTGTCCCATACCACCGTATTTGGCTCATGAGTTTGGGTTGCTCACTGGTTACTACGGGGAGGCTCGTCACCCTAGTGTAGGCCGACAGCTCGACCACAGTGTCCCATACTATCATGTTCGACTCATGAGTCTTAGCGTATCATGGTACCATGGTTGAAACGGGTTTTACATTGGTAAGTGGTACCTTAGGTTCAAGCAGTAGTGTCCATACATAGTAAACACACAATAGGCTAATCGGGTTATTTGACAAGTTCGATTGGTACGAGCGCACACTGAATTAATCGACATAGAGTACGTAAGCCCTCCACGTGGCCTAACCACTATCAACAAAGAACGTACGACTCGGATTCATCGAATGTGTCTTGTGTGGCAAAACGACCTCTGCCACTAATTCAGGAATCATTGTCGATTGCCTGGACTATGCAGTAGTCCCAATCATATTCATACACAATAGGCATTCATATGTGATAGTCAAATAACATGTGACAACCAATTTCAGTATAAATCTCATTTGAGCATTTTAACAAACACATCGTACACATATTGTCATACATAGGCATTTCATCCATAAAGCACGTAGTAGTAAGATATGTTATATGAAGCAAACTGTAACTATAGATAAGGTAATTGAGAATCCTATCTCAACACCCTCATTAAATACATTTCCACAAGCATTTTCTCATTCAGTCTTATCAAACACTTAGACTACACATATCAACATATATGTAATACATTAGTTATAACATATATTATAACAAATCCTTTCACAAGGGAGTTGCCACACGTACAACAATCATATATTCTCAAACAACAATCATGGCAAGCACAAATCATAATTCCATATTCATACAAACATTTCAACAAACACATGGAATGCATTAATTTCAACGTAGTTCATATATATATGTAATATGCGGAAAACATCACATCTAAGCATATGTGATAGCAATTAAGTCAGTCATAAATCATTAACTGACATTGAAAGCCTTGAAAACTATAACCTAAATGTTTATAGTCTGTACCTTTCACCGGTACGTCGATTTCGAACTCGGTTTAAACCTTACGTCTTTGTCTACGGCACAACGGCTACCTAAATCACGAAAGAGATTAGCTATTTCGCTGATTCTTCTACTTGGATTCCTAAAACGAGATTAGGGTTAGGATTCCTTACCCAAATCGAAGTTGGAGACGATCGTGAAGCGATGTGGAAGGGTGAATCAAGGCGTGGAGTTGTAGGAGAAAATCCCAGCAACAATCTCCCACTCTTTCTCTTCTCTCCCCACACTCTTCTCCTCTTTTCTCTCTTCTCTCTCCTAGGGTTTGGAGCAATTTCGTACGTGAGAGAGAAGGGGTGGGTTAAGGGTCTTATATAGGCCCAAAACTGGTTCAAATGGCCCCAGGGCCATTGTATACTTAGGTTATAATTAAAGGCGTCTGTTTCGGGCCAACAGAGCTCATTTGGAGGTCCATTGCTTGCATACGGTCTGAAGGAAGTTCCCTGACAATGGATCTATGCTAAGTTAAGGTTTCGGTTCCATCGAATTAGTGGATCGATCGTGGAGGACCCATTTCAGTTCAACGATAATCGTCACTCGATCAGGGCCACAAGTATACTGACATGTGTAGGGAAATTTTTCTGATCCAAGGGTATAGTTGGGTCAGAATCTGACAGTCTGAAACCTTAAATTTGGCCTACAAGCGAACGGCCCAATTCACTTAAGTTTGAGTTCATTTTCTAAAGATATTTGTGTTTCTCACACACTTCACTCCCAGCTCAAGTTGTGCGGTTCTGGATACTATTTAGACTCAACTCCCGCGATGGTTGTCAAGCCCAGTAAGGTGGTCATAACCGTATAGTTTCACGGTTATCGGACTTTTGACGCGCAGTCCAGGTCCGATACGAAGTTTTAACGTGCTCGTGGGAGCAACTGGGTTTTAAGATTGCCCTTAGGTCTTTAGGTAATATTGAATTAGTGATTTGAATGGTTTTGGGTCTTATTATTTATATAAAAAGTGGTTCAAGCCAAATTCATCGATCGTTTAGTTTAGTACTTAACTAAATTCCGCCCTAATTACGACCGAATAAGGTCCTAGGGTAGTTCTATGCCCCTTTTTGACACTTTAATTAGTATATTATTTTAATTATTTTTATAATAATTCATCATTAAGTCTACTCCATCTTTACCGAATTTCATTAGATTTCGTATTGTAGAAAAATTCTAAAAATTATAGAAGTAGCAGCTATCCGGACTAATAATTTTTTGATAGTTGTCACACAAACCTAGATTTAACTATATTAAAATTTTTATTATATTTTTCACTTATTTTTATATGAAACTAGACTTATCAAGTTTTAATCTGACTTTTGAATCACCTAAATCGAAGTTATAACGAGGGAAATATGACTTTTTGAAGTCGGTCAAAAAACTGCAGAAATTCACGGCGAGGATCTACCAAAACTTGGTGCACAGGCGAGGCATCGCGGTCGGCGCGATGCCATTGCCGCCTGGGCGAGGCCTGGCACTCACTTGGTGGTGGTTCTGCCACTCGCTTTCTTGAAACGGACATATCTTCCAATCCAGAATGAGTTACACGATGTGCCATATATGAATTTGGGGAAGGAGAAGCTGATCTATCCAAATAACCTATTTATTTTGAGAGATTCCATAAGGTTAATGGTCAAAAACCCATTTTATTTATAAATTTACTATTTATAGTAAATTTTAGTTTAAGTATTGTTCTTCATCATTTATACTTTAGGATTAATGTTTAATATGAAAGTACTTAGAAAAATTTGAAGAATAAAGTAGTGAAAGGTGAGATTTTGAATGGTCCATGTGATGCGGAATCCTATGAGAGAGAGAGAGAGAGAGGCATGCTCACCTATGCATGCGCACCAATGCACGTCTCATGGCCGTCTAATCCAAATGGTCCATGTGATGCGGAATCCTATGAAACCCCAAGGTTTAAATTTTCTCCCTGATCTAAGATTCTGGTGGGCCATAATAAAGAAAAATGCAAATCAAGAGAGGAAACTATTTTCATTTTTCATGACTCATCAAATTTTTGGATCAAAGTAAAAAATTGTGCTTAGGGGGTTTCATGAGGTGCTGCTTCACGTGTACCGTTTAGATTTTGGAGTCATTGTACGCTGTGCAGTCCATTCTTCTGATGTGTGGCCTCATCATTAATATATATATATATATATATATATATATATATATATATATATATGGAAAAGGTACTATGCGCTTGACCTCACTATTAGCTCCCATGAGGTCGAGCTATGTGGGCCCCACCGTGATGCGTGTTGACCATCAACACCGTGCATTTGATGGGTACCCTCTAAATTATGGGATATCCCAAAAATCAGCCGTATACGGAACTTAGGTGGGCCATACCATCTAAAATCATGTGAGACACCGTTAAAACATATAAAGCACTTGGTGGGGCCCACTTGAGTTTTGAATGCTGCTGAAACTTGGTCTGAACCCTCATGCAAGTGGGACACACATAATGGATGGGCTGGATTTGCAAACCACATCTCGGTGAGCCTAAAAAACTGATTATGAATGTTTTAATGGTGCACGGCCCCTCCCCACTTCTGTATGTGGTGTGGCCCACACAAGTCACGGATTGACTTGATTTTTGAGACCTAGGCCCAGGATGGAATGGTGCATCTGACTGATGGGTTAGATGTTTGAAACACATCACGGTGGGGCCCACACAGCTCGACCTCATGGGACGGACCCGTGAAGTCGAGCGCATAGTACCTTTTTCCCATATATATAATTGTCTTGGACATGTATAACTCAAAAGCCAATTTTTTTCTAAGGAGACTGGTGTAGTACAATTCCATGACCTGCAAAATCCATCAAGAAAAATAACCTAAACATTACTGCTATAACTTTGCAACAGGCTATTAGCTTCATGTGTGTAATATGTCATTGAAAATCTACCGAGATACCTACCTGCTAATCAATGCCTAAAACCATTATGACCCTTTATTGATTTTTTAAAAATAAAGTCATTTTTATTAGGTTATTTTTTAGTTTTATGTAAAATTTTACTATTTTTTACAAGTCACAGATTTTGTTATTTTTAGAGGGTTGGCCTGGAAGGGTGGGTGCAATGGGAGACTAGGTGCATCAGTATTTCAGGTGCAGGTAGCACACTGCATGCACGTATTATATGTGGAATGCATCCAACTTGAGTGAACTTGGAATGACGGTTGGTAGCCCGTACAGAAGTTAGGGCAACATGTCCCCTTAAAAAATGATACATACCAGCTTTTCAAAGCTTATGGTAGCAGAGTCTCGCCAGCATGGGTGAGAAGGTACACAGGTAGGGTAGTGGAATACGCCTGGAGCACAGGTGTGATAGGTGTGGCTCATGAATTTTGGTAGTATAATAGCTTAGGAGAATGATGTTGCCAGTCTCTCCAAGGGCTATTGGTAACAGGGTTCAAGTCCCTACGGCAGTGGTAGACTCCAGGGAGTTTCAACACGAGGTCTCAGGTTCGATACCCATAAGTGGTGAAATCCCACTACAGTGTGTGCGGGTGTATGTGTGTTGGTGTGTGTTAAAAAAAAAAAAAAGGGGGTGACACACATGCAAGGCATGAACCACATGAGGTGCACTAACGGGTGGCACACATGTAAGGCATGAACCACATGAGGTGCACTAACGGATGACTAAGCGTGCCAACACCTGAGGCAGGGGCAATGGGTGGTTGGGTGATGCAGGGATGGAAGTGATAAGATCGATCACCTTCTTCCTCAAAGGGATAATTACTCAGAATCCATGGAACTTCCTTGGACTCCTCACATAGATTCCTCCCATCCACCACGGAAATTTTTTATAAAAAAAATTAAGAAATTTAAAAATTAATTGATTGATGATAAAAATGAGTTTACAACCCGTTAAATGGTGATGCCAAATCTAGGAAAAAGTTTTGGAATCAAACTCCAACTCAAATTTCCTAAAATTTGTGACTTATTATAAATAGTAAACTTACTATTTATATATAGTTATTCGGTTAAAAATAGTAAGTGTCTAATTTGACCTACACATATTATTCTCCTAAATTTTCTAAGCCATTTTCATGTTGGGCATGACTCCTAAAGCTCTAAGGATCAAGAGTTATGATCAAAGTATAACTTACCATAAATAGTAAAAACGTAATTAAAAATAATTTTCAATAGTCTGCTTGATGGAACCTCACAAATTTGGCATGGGCAACCTGGCATAGCGGGGTTGGGTGGCGAAAATAGTTTCTCCTACCCCAAAATCGTACATGGTACGTCGAATAACTTAATCCAATTTATGAGATATGCCTGTTTTAGGGTTCTGATGGTCCAGATCACTTCTACCTCTGATCAGGCCTTATCTTATCCATCTTGGACATGAAAATGTCCGCAATTGGTTCTACATCATTTGGCAGGTGCACCACCCAAATGGTTACGCCACCTGTCTACACAACAAGTGAGCTGACACCCTGTCAGGGTCTAGGAAATTTTGAGGTTTTTTTTTGAATCACTAAAAGACTCTTAGAGTCCTTACTAGGCAAAATGAAATGGCCAAAGTCCTTTCATGTTGGCTTGAATTGATAATTTATAGACTATTTTAGTGGCATCGAGAGACACATGGCGGAAACTGATTTGTCCAGCTCACAAGTGACATTTGTACCCCATAGAATGGGTTCAAGGGATAGTTGTACTGCATTTGTGGTGGTGGACATGTGTCACTTTACGGTTGGCTAATGGTGGAGGGTATGCTTCGGGTGATGAGTTTTTCCTCCTCAGAAAGAGGAGAGAACGAGCTCACTCGGCCAGTTGAGTGGGCTGTTCGACTCAAAGTACAGCGAGCAAATTGGTTTGGGTTTCCGTAATGCTCGACCAGTCAAGGGAGGTGCTCGACCGGCCGAGTGGGCCGCTCGACCAGTTGAGGACTCTACTCGACCAGTCAAGGTTACGCAAATTCATGTTCGAATTTTGTGCGGATTGTGTAAATTTGAGACGGTTTCGCAAGAGGTGCAAAAGGCAGTTGCCTAAACTATAAATATGGGTCCATAGGACTGTTTTAGAGCATGCAAGAGAGTTTCCTAAAGCTTTGCAAGGGTTTGCTAAAGGGTTTAAGGCTATCAAAGGTGTGAGAGAGAGAGAGAAAGAGAGAGAGGAAGCTTGTGGAAGGGAGGTTATGCTCGTGGAGGTGATCTACTGTGTAATCAACATCTCAGCGCTTTTACATCCTCGTAATTAATGAGATCGCTTCGTTTTTCTTTATTTTTTTATTGTTTGTCCACTCCTGCATGAGTGAAGAAGGTTTGATCCAAGCGGTGTGTGCTTGTGATCGGTTGTAATGTTCTACTTCATAGTGGATTGTTGATGTGGAAAAGATCCTATAGTTTTTACCTCTTTGAGGGTTTTCCATGTAAAAATTTCTTGTGTCGTGTGGTTTATGCTTTGATTTATTTCATTGCTTTATTATCCCATAATTCTAGTGTTTTGGAGGCTAGATCCTAAGGTTTTGTGCAACGGCCCCCAACATCGGGTTGGACTAGTTGTTGGCTATGGCCCGTGACTTTGGTGAACGGTCATATCTCTTTTGTTATTAGTCTGATGGAGGCAATCTTGGACCGTTGCAAGGATGATTGGCCAAGAATTCAAATGAGCTAGAAATTAAGGCCATTGAAATCCATTCGGCCACTAAAAGTGATCATAAAATCAGAGATGTTGCAAGACCTCTGATTCTTCGATCGGGTCTGCACGCTTACAAAGATGAAGTCATAACTTCCTCAATATATATAGCTTGGATTGAGGTGATTTAAGGATTTCAGAAGGGCATTTGAATGATATTTCAAGTACACCAGTCAAACCCTTGAAAATTACTCTGCAATTGGGAGTTCCCACGCCTTCTCATCAAGTTGAAGATTTGATACATCAGCTAATAGTCTAGCTCATGCAATCTTTGAGATCTGCCTGTATCTGGCTCCTTGTAACTCAAAATCAAGTGTTCTTGTGTCCTCTAGAAAGTGATTTCAATGAGCTCTCCAATGACCTATGGCTCATTTTGTTCTAAGGTCGACTAGCATTTCATTTGCTCAGCCAAAGTTGGTCTCTCGAAACTCACCATTATCATCTTCGCCAGGCTATTTCGGAGTGACGATGGTTTGCCTCCTAACTGACACAGGTAGGGATGTGATAAGGTCGACCATCGTCTTCCTCAGGGGATATCTACTCTGACTTCACAGAGCTCTTTGGACTTCTCACAGAACTTCCTCGAATCCACGAGGGATAAAAGTAGAAATAATTTCTAATAAATTCAAAATAAATTGATTGATAAAAAGATGAAATTACAACCCTTTAAATAATGAGTTCAAACCTAGGAAGGAATTTTAGATTCAAACACCATAAAATGGTGACTTAATATAAGTAGTAAACTTACTATTTGTAGACAATCTCCATTCCTACTAAAAATAGTTTTCGGCCAAAACTATTAAGTGTCTAATTTGGCCTAACTACATTATTTTCTTAACATTTCTAAGACCATGTTGGGCATGACTCATATAACTTAAAGGATCAAAAGTTATATCCGAACTAGAACTTACTATTTGTAGTAAAAAATGAAATTAAATGGGACTTTTGATTGTCGATCTTATGGAATCTTGCAAATCCAGCATGGGAAACCTAGCTTCTCTTACCCCAAAATCATATATGATATGTCGAAAAACTTATCCCAATTTGTGAGATACGACTTTTTTAACATCCTGATTGTCTGGTCATTTCTGCCTCTGATCAGGTCTTCTCTAGTCCATCTTTGCCATGAAAGTGTCTGTGACCCACTTTACATCACTAATATAGTCTCTTCTTCTTCTGAGTCTTTCAGCAACTAGTGCATTTTTTCGTGGTTGTTTGAAAGACAGGGAGAGAGAGAGAGAGAGCTGACTAAACCTTGTTCCATTATTAGAAAATTAATATTTAATATAAATAATATCACTATCAAAATGATTTTTGTGGTTGTTTGAAAGACAGGCAGAGAGAGAGACTAAACCTCTTTCCATTGTTAGAAAAATTAATATTTAATATAAATACCATCACAATCAAAATGAACTGAACCCAACCTGTACAACCTAATTTTAATTAGGTCCAAAATAGTGAATCCAACCCTTATTTCTAAATGCATCTAATAAATGAACCAAGGCCATTCATGTCAGTTCGCATCCATCCGGACACCACGACTTGTGTTCCCTTTAGTTCCAGCTCTCCCAATGGCCTTATAGTGAAGATCATCGATATTGAAAATTAGCGTGATCCGCTTACTAGTTTGGCTACACTTGGATATCTAAGTTAGACTATCAGCTTTCAAATGGTGTGGCCCACCTGATGAGAAGAATGGCCTAATTTTTTTCCAGTCGCAGGTGCCAGCTGAAATGGGCAGTGAAGATCACCTTATTGTTTTCCTAAGAAAATCCGTGAACCCATAGTAAGGAACCTAAGGAGTGATGTAGAGCAGGCCGCAGACACTTTCGTGTCAAAGATGGACCAAAGAAGCCCGATCAAAGGCAGAAATTATCCCGACCGTTAGAACCTTAAAAATGTCATATCTTGCAAACCAAGATGAGTTTTTTGACATATCATATATGATTTCGGGGCAGGAGAAGCTATTTAGCTAGCTAACCCTGCTACATTGGGTTGCCCTCATCGGATTTGTGAGATTCAACCAGATTGACCGTCAAAAGTTCCTTTTTCATTTTTACTACAAATAGTAAGTTTTAATTAGTTTGATTATAACTTTTGATCGTTTTGATTTGTAGGAATCATCCCCAATATGACAAGGGCCTAGAAAAGTTGAGACATGGTTAGGCCAATTTTAACACTTACTATTTTTAGCCAAAAATCATAAATTCTAGTAGAAAAATTAATGGAGGCTGTGTATATAAATAGTAAATAGTAAGTTTATTATTTATAGTAAGTCATGATTTTAGGGTGTTTGAGTCTAAAACTCCATATTAGGTTTGAGCTCATTATTGAAAAAATTGAAATTTCTTTAGATATATATATATATATATATCAAGAATCAATTTATTTTGAATGTATTAGAAATTATTTATATTTTTATCTCTCATGGATTCCAAGAAGTTCTGTGAGGAGTTTAGAGAACTCCATGGACTCGGAGTAGTTATTCTTTCACATCCCTCCATGTGTCAATGAGGTGCTTGGTTGTTGGTTTTTAGTGGCATCCTAACATGAGTCAGGGCAATGGGAGACTCCGCCTCCAATTCTTAGTGTTGTGTACTCCACAATAATGTGTATGTTTTATCTATGGCATCCATCCATTTTGTCAACTTATTTTAATGCAATAGCTCAAAAATGATGGAGATCCAAATATCAAGTGGACTACACCACAAGAAATAGTGGTAATTGAACGTCCCTAATTAAAAACTTCTTGTGGCCACAAAAGTTTTGGATCAAGTTGATATTTGTGTTTTTCCTTCATTCAGGACTGTATGACTTAATCAGCCCGTTAGATGGCGGATAAACATTATAGTGGGTGTTCAGAAAATTTTAATAGAGGGCATTCAATCATCATGGTTTCCTATGGTGTGGTCCACCTGAGATTTTATTCTACCTCATTTTTAGGCTCATGCTCTAAAATAAGTTGAAAAAATAGATGGACAACATGGATAAAATGTATACATTATGGTGGAGCCCACAACACAAACAAATATCAAGATTTCAATACCACAGGGGTAGGGTTGTACGCAAGCCAAGCTAGCTCGAAAAACTCGCTCGACTTGGCTCGATCTAGCTCGACTTGACTCGACTCGAACGATAATTCGAGGCGAGCCAAGCTTCATATGACCCAGCTCGTTTTGAAAACAAGCCAAGTTCGAACATAGTAGAGCTTGACTCGACTCGACTCGAACCTAGCTCGGCTTGAAGCTTGAGCTTGGCTCGACTCGAATATATATTATATTATATTATATTATTATATTTAAAAATTTTAAAAATTTTAAAAATTAAAACTTAAACCATACCATACCCATCTATCCCTTTCTTACCATTTCCTTTCCTTACCTAATTTGCCGCGCTTGAGCTCCTCTCTCTCTCTCTCTCTCAACACTAAAAACAAGGTACCCTCTATAGCTTTATCTAATACACACACACACACACACACACACACACACACACACACACACACACACACACACACACATTATTAATTGAATATTTGATTTGGGGGTTGGGTCGGGTTGCTGGGTTGAGTCAAGTGCGGGTTTGGTGCTAGGTTGGGTCGAGTTGGGAGCAGACTTGACTCGACTCGAGGTAAGCTCACCTCGCCTCGAGCTCGACTCGAAAGGTGTAGTAAACAAGCCAAGCTCCAATGGTAAGCTCGAGGCCAAGCTCGAGCTCGAGCTCAAACTCGAGGAGAGCACGGACAAGCCAAGCCAAGCTTGACCCACCTCGACTCGACTCGGCTCGATGTACAGCCCTACAAAGGGTCACTATAAAATCCGAGTCCATATAATACAATTTGGGGTGGGTGCCACAAAAAAGAATGGCACACTACATATCATATGCCTAAAACTCTCTATAAGAAGAAAAAGTGACTTGAGAAATGATTAGCCCAATCTTATTGCTCCCACTTCCAGCTTACAAGTCTCTCTCTCTCTACCCTCTATAAAGGGTTAGACATAAAAGGTTGCAAGACATTTCAGATCCGGATGAAACATCATGTCATAGTGGGGTCCACATAGCTTTTCCAGCAGCATAGGGTGCGACTTTGACTTCGGTGCTGTGTGCTACACTATCCAATCCGTGCTGTGGGTCCAGGAGGGGTTTTGTGGGGTCCACCATTTACCTACACCATTCATCTATTTTTTAAAGATTATTTTAGTACATTACACAAAATAAAATAAAATAAAAAATGAGGCAGATACAATGGTCGAATTAACCACACCACAAGTAGGGGTGTACATCGAGCCAAACCAAGTCGAACTAGGCTCAACCCGGCCCGGCCCTGTCACCAGCTAAACCAGCCCGAACCCAGCCCGGCCCGATCACCGGGCCAACATGTTCAACCCAAACCCAGCCCGATCAGCAATCAGGCGAGTTCGGGCCAGTTTCGGACCCATAATTTGGACAGCCTTGATTTTTTTACCCTGCTCCATCTACTCCATGGGAAGAGCTTTGACAGGTAACTTGAACAACCTTGATTTTTGGAAATGGCTTTTGTCATAGATTTTTGGGAGTTTGCTCCATCTACAAAGGGACCCATGATTTAGATGGCCTGGATTATTGTAAATGGTTAGGGTAATTGGTAAGAATTTAGGATATATAGGTCAAGTTGGGCCAGGTCGAGTCGGGCTAGGCCAAGTTAGGTTTCGGGCCGAGTCAGGCCGAACTTGAACCTATCCAAACACGGCCCGAACTCAGTTTCGGGCCGAAAAAAATGGCCCGTTCGGGTCGGGTCGGGCCGAGCGAGCTAATCGGGCTAGCCTGGTTTGTGTACAACCCTAGCCGCGGGACGCCAAATTCGTGCTAAAGCCTCTTGCATGAAGTTCCTGTGATCTTTCAGAGAAATCTACCCGTTCATTCATTTCGTGAGATTATTTTAGGATTTAAAAGACCAAAAATGAGAAGCATAAAAGACTCAAGTGGGCCACACTAAAGGAAAGTTTGGGTAGGGAAATTCCTACCGTTGAAACCTCCCTACGGTGATGTCTACATGCCATCCATACCGTTAGTATCGTCATTCCCACTGAGATGAACTGAAAACACAAATTAGCCTGATTCGAAACGTCTATAGCCCCACAAATATTTCAACTGTGGATGTTCAATCCTCGAGTTTTCGGCCCACTTGAGTCTCCGATCCATTTCATTTTTGGTCCATATACTAAAATAATCTCAAAAAGCGAATGGACGGGATTGATTTCTCACAAACATCACAGCGGGACCCACCTAAGTTTATAGCGCAGGAAATGACTGCAAATGCTTTTGGAAGAAATCCTCACAAATGATAATGACGCACACCTTCGTAAGACCCACCAAGATTTTTTTATTGGCATCCAACATTTTCATAAGATCAAATTAACCTATATACAGAGAAAACACAAATATTTGTTCGATATAAAACTTCTGCTGCTCTCAAGAAATATTTAATGGTGAGAATTTAATTCCTACTCTGTGGTCCATTTGAGCTAGGTATCTTCCTCATTTTTGGGTTCACATCCTAAAATGATCTTTAAAAATGTATGGACGGCGTGGATAAAATCAATACATAACGGTGGGCCCCGCAGAGCCCTGCCTAGATAGATTATCGTTCATGCCGGTGAAGGACGGAATCCGCTTCCCAAATCCCACCTAATACGCTCCCGACGACTTTGACGACTTTAAATGCCATCGGTCTCCTCACGTAGCAACGACTTCTCATATTGTTGGTCAGTCGCGCGAAGAGAGATTGGAGAAGTAATGGAGCACTAATGGCCGTACATGTCCTAAAAATAGAACATATGTGAGAGATCTGGACCGACCATTGGGTGGGGGCTCCATAAATATGCTCAATTAGTAGGGGGATCACGTAGCAAGGACCATTTGATTTTGATGGGTGAATGCAATTGCCATTTGCATGGATAAAGATCCAAAAAAATCAATCCGAGCCAATTCACACGCCCTAAAATAACACACGTGTGAGAAATTCACTCCGGTGGTGTGTAAGTTACCCCAACGAATATGGCCTGGTCTAATGTTGATAAGAAGAAAATGGGTGAGAAAGAAATCCATGAACGGCCTATATTTAACGTACGTTTATGAAGTTGTACTTGATCAATGGACCAGACTTAGCTTTTGATGGAGGATGCCTGATTAATGGTCAGATCTCACATGTGGGACACAGACACTTCTTGCAATGTTTCATCGCGCGAATAGCAAGAGGAGCGCCTATGCGATGGCCGTTCGTCAGCCATTCAAAGATAAAAGTGGGCCCAATGGTTGAATGATGGAGGCTGTTGACACGATAGGCTGCGATGTAGATAGCCATCCAATCTTTGATTTTGGGGCATTGACGTGAATTATTACGGTACTTCTTTGCAAACCATTTCTTTAGTGGGCCAAGAATTTTTTGAAAAGTTGTCTATCCACGTTGGATCCGATTGATTTAATGGTTCAGATCACGGATGTGTAGGTTCCACTTTTACAAATTTAAAAGCTGAGGATAAACGTCATTTGATTTGTAATACGCCAAGGACTGAAAGCTATACGTCAAAGGAGTCATTCATTTTTGAGACATAAACAATCCATGTTTGGGTCCTATTTATGGACGGCTCTGATTGTCAGGTAACACTGCCACGTGTTCTGTGGAGAGACGTCGATATCACGGTTCTTTGGGCTCCTTTGTACCATCTCCCATTTGTAAAATGCCAACGTACGGCGCCTCCTTTTCTGACCAAAAAAAAAGTGCCGGTCCTCGGTGTTGAATCACGGTCAGCTCTTCTTATTAGTCCACGTCACATCGTGACGTCAGATGAGGTCTGCTGAAAAAATTTAAAAATAAAATAAAAAAGCATACCCATTTAGACTTACCTGATTGGTAGTGTAGAATATAGAAACGAACTGCTAAACTTTTCCTATGATATATGTTATATCCGTATCATCCATCCAATTTACAAGATTATTTTAAGGTATAAGTGTGGGCGTGGGTCATTACATTAGCTGTAGAAATCCTTTTAGCTGTAAAAATCCCTTCAATCAAGGGTCAACTATGACTCTAGTAAGAGATATTGTATAGGCAAAGAATTGTTTCCTTCCTAAAATACCTCCTTCTATCTATCTATATATCTTGTAATATGTTATATGGAAAATACAAATGAAATTTACAGTTTGACATGGTATCAAAGGGTGATCTTGGGTTCCCTGTGTCTTGAACAAGAAGAGATCCAAAACTGCTCAGAATCCATGGCTGACTCCACCAAATTGACACAACCACCCACCATCTCAACCGAATCCATCCTTAACAATCTAACAACAAAAATGACGGAGGTCTTGACAAGAGCCCAGACCTCTTCACCATCGCCCATCACTAATTCCTCGACAGTTCCAATGAGCATCAAGTTGGATGGTTCCAACTATGCCTTATGGTCCCAGGTAATTGAGATGTACATCTCAGGAAAAGACAAACAGGGATATATCAATGAAGACTATCCCCAGCCACCAGAAACAAACCCATCATTTCGCAAATGGCGCACTGAGAATGCCATGGTGAAAGGGTGGTTGATCAACTCAATGAACTATTCCTTGGTCGCGAACTTCATACGCTTCCCAACGGCTAAACAGGTATGAGACTCTGCTGCCACACAACTTACTTCGATGGAACTAACACCTCGCAAGTATATGATCTACGACGTCGTGTAACTCGAATGAGACAGCAGGCGGATCCATAGAAAAATTCTATACTGATCTACAGGGTTTGTGGCGCGAGATTGATTTTCGTCGCCCAAATCCAATGGAATGTGCAACCGACATACAAAAATACAACTCAATCCTACAGGAGGAGAGAGTCTACATTTTTCTAGATGAGCTAGATGATCGACTAGATAATATTCGGAGCGATGTTCTTCAACTGAAACCTTTCCCTACAGTTGAGCAGGCGTACGCTCATGTTTGAAGGGAGGATGTTCGACAATCTGTGATGGCATCAGGAGTGGAGGCTGCTGCTAGTGGTGCTGTTATGCCCACCCTAGGCATGAAATCTGGTCAGTCACAAACATTGGTGAAGTCAGGGTCATCCTTAAAACTCAAGGGTCACTCTGATGGGAGTAAGTGTACTCACGTGGTAATACAAAGCACACCAGGGATACATTGTTTAAACTACATGGTTACCCAGACTGGTGACATGAATTACAAGCCCGAAAGAAACGAGATACACCTACAACTGAGGAAGGCACAGGTAGAGCAGCGGTGGCCACTGCTAAATCTCAATTGTCCCTTATTCCCTTGGCAAAACCGTCCACTTCAGTCATGGATCAAGGTAACTGTGGTCAAGTTTTTTGTAGCTCTACCTCTCGGAATGATGGCGCCTGGATTATCGACTCCGGGGCAACAGATCATATGACCTTTGATTCCAATGATTTTTCCCATTTAACACAACCAAGAAGGACCTGTATTGCCAATGCTAATGGGGCGACATACCCAGTCACAGGGGCTGGAACTGTGCCCCTATCTCCCTCTCTCTCTTTATCTCAAACACTACTTGTCCCATCTCTCTCAAGTAAGTTGATGTCTGTGAGCCAAGTTACTGAAGAGCTCAATTGTGTAGTACTGATATACTCTACTTTTTTTCTTCAAGATATTCCCAGCAAGGAGATTATTGGGTGTGGTACTAAGGGGGGGGGGGGGGGGTGGCGCGGACTGTATTACTTGGATGACTTCAGCCCGGGAATAGCGAACCACACGCACCATCAAACCAATAGCAAGGAAAGGCAGATTTGGCTATGGCATCGGTGCTTGGGGCATCCATCATTTGGTTATCTACGACACTTATTCCTAGATTTATTTACAAATTTGCAGAAT
The DNA here is from genome assembly GCF_029962835.1 of Magnolia sinica. Lineage (NCBI taxonomy): Eukaryota > Viridiplantae > Streptophyta > Magnoliopsida > Magnoliales > Magnoliaceae > Magnolia > Magnolia sinica. Next base: position 1,760,612 of record NC_080587.1, read on the forward strand.
GTCGACTTTAAATGTGATACATGTATTATGGCTAAAAGCCATAGAGTTTCTTATCCAGTTAGCCCGAAAGTCACATTCCATTTGCCTTAATACACTTTGATGTGTGGGGGCCCTCCCCGATAACTACTTCCTCAATTTTCCGTTGGTTTGTAATTTTTGTCGATGATTGCACTCGAATGACATGGCTATACCAACTGAAAACAAAAGACGAAGTTTTCATAGTTTTTCAAGCGTTTCGTGTCATGATTCAGACTCAATTCTCATCCAAGATACAAATCCTTCGTTCCGATAATGGTGGCGAATTCATCAACCGCAGATTTCAGGCTTATTTCCAACAACATGGTCTCCTCCATGAGACATCATGCTCTCAGACACCGTAACAAAATGGTGTTGCCGAAATGAAGAATTGTCACATTTTAGAAACAGCCTGTGCTTTACTCCTTGGAGCACAGGTGCCGAGTCACCATTGGGGGGATGCTGTAGCTACTGTAGTGTATTTAATAAACTGTATGCCTTCAAGAGTTTTACACTTTAAGACTCCCCTACAAATCCTCTCTGCTCATCTTCCTCTGCCTGCAGTATTGATGCTCCCTCCTCAAATTTTTGGGTGTGTTGCTTTGGTCCATCTCCACAAGAATCAACGTACCAAGCTGGATCCATGTGTCGTTCGGTGTTTATTTTTGCGATATGGTTTACATAAAACAAGGCTTCTCGTGCTATGATCCCACTGCCAATCGTATATATATCACCATGGGCGTCACTTTCCTTTAGTCCGAGACTTTTTATCCATCACTTGTACCCAATTCTCCCCGTTAGGGGGAGACTCAAGGAGGTTCCAAGAGGTGAATTGGATGATGGTTCTAGGAGGTGAGAATGGAACTGGAAATGAAGAGGCCAAACATACAGAATTGACAAGTGCAATACCCGAAAGTGAAGAACCAAAAAACAGAGAGGCTGAAAATGAAGAGGCCGAACATGGAGAACCTGAAAATACAGAATCCCCTCACTCCCCAGTACCCGAAGACCCTCCTCCTGAGAATATTTCTGAGGTAAGTACTCCTGCTCCTACTGCACCTTTATATACTAATGTCATAGATTCTTCTTCTGGTTATTATGTCTTGCCTCTCAGACATAATCGTGGGAAACCACTGAATAGATACTCTCCAAATGAGGAAGAAAGAAGGTCCAAGTATCCAATTGCAAATTACATGTCTACTTAAAGTCTGTCTGAGCCTCTTAAGACTTTCACTCAAATACTATCCTCCTGCTATGTTCCCAGCAATGTTGAGAAGGCCTTATCCGACCCAAAGTGGGCACAAGCGATACAAGAAGAGCTGGAGGCTTTACAGAAAAATAACACCTGGAAGTTGGTCCCATTATCGGAAGGAAAGAAGATAGTAGGATGCAAATGGGTGTTCTCTATAAAATATAAGGCTGACAGATCCGTTGACCGATATAAGGCGAGACTCATGGCGAAAGGTTTTACTCAAACATATGGCGTAAACTATGTGGAAACTTTCTCACCAGTAGCCAAACTGAACACTGTTAGAGTCTTATTGTCTCTTGCAGCAAATTTAGATTGGCCACTACACCAACTCGACGTAAAGAACGCCTTTCTTCACGGCGATCTTGATGAGGAAGTATACATGGACATTCCACCTGGGTTTACAGGATCTTCTAAGACCAAGATTGTTTGTAAATTGGAGAGGGCATTGTATGGGCTGAAACAGTCACTCCGGGCGTGGTTTGGTTGATTTAGTTCGGCTATGAGGAAGTATGGCTAACCATACTCTCTTCCTGAAACACTGATAAGGCAAGGTGACAGCCTTAATCGTCTACGTGGATAACATGATAATTACGGGGGATGATGCAGAGGAGATCTCTAGACTAAAAGGACAATTGTCTACTGAATTTGAAATGAAGAACCTGAGAGGGCTTAAGTATTTTCTGCGAATAGAGGTGGCGAGGTCACGGAAAGGCATATTTCTCTCCCAACAGAAATACGTACTAGATTTATTGTCAGAAGTGGGATTACTAGAGTGCAAGCCCGTGGATACTCCAATTGTGCAAAATCATAGGCTTGGGGAATATCTCGACCAGGTGCCAGTTGATAAAGGAAGGTATCAACGACTTGTGGGAAAGCTCATCTACCTATCCCACACTCGCCCAGATATTGCTTACGCCGTAAGTGTGGTAAGTCAATTTATGCATTGTCCTAGTGAAAACCATATAGGTGCAGTAATTCGAATCCTTCGCTATCTGAAGTCATCACCAAGAAAAGGGCTAATGTTCTCCAAGAATGACCATCTGATTATTGAAGCGTACACAAATGCAGACTGGGCAGGGAATATCTTGGATAGAAAGTCTACTTCGGGCTACTTTACATTTGTGGGAGGCAACTTAGTTACATGGAGGAGTAAAAAGCAGAAGGTAGTGGCTTTGTCCAGCGCTGAAGCTAAGTTCCGAGGTATGGCTAAAGGATTATGTGAGCTCCTATGGCTTAGAAGATTGCTAACAGAGGTTGGCTTTGCTCCTGGCTCTACAATGAATAATTTGTTTTGTGATAACAAGGCTGCCATTGACATATTTCATAACCCAGTCCAACACGATCGCACCAAGCATGTGGAGGTGGATCGACATTTCATCAAACAAAACCTGGAGGAAAAGATCATTCAGTTTCCTTTCGTTAAGTCTAAAGACCAGTTGGCGGACATACTTACAAAGGCAGTTTCCAGTAGAAACTTCTATGACTCACTTGACAAGTTGGGCATTAGAGATATCTACGCACCAACTTGAGGGGGAGTGTTGGCGTGGGTCATTACATTAGCTGTAGAAATCCCTTCAATCAAGGGTCAACCATGATTGTAGCCAGAGATATTGTATAGGCAAAGAATAGTTTCCTTCCTAAAATACCTCCTTGTATCTATCTATATATCTTGTAATATGTTATATGGAAAATACATACAAAATTTACCGTCTGACAATAAGTTCAAAAATAAGGCAGATTGAATTGGACCACCACAAAGAAAGTAATGGGATACTGCTGAAACCTTTAGGGCCATCATAGTTTATTTGCCATCCAAACTATTCATAAGGTTATATAAGATTACAGAGACCATGGTACTGAAGGGAAAACACAAATTTAAATTTAATTACAAAACTTCCTAAAAAGTTTTCAACAATAATGTTGTGGTTCACTTAAGCTTCTTATATCCCTATATTTTAGGACAATTTCTTAAAATGAGTTGAAAAAAAATGAATAGATAGTGTGGATAAAACACATACATTTTAGTGGATCTCACATATATAGTCACTGCAACATGTACACTATGGATCCTGTAAAGTCCTTAACACCACCACGGTGGGTCCGGCTGAGTCCTCGCACTACAGTTTGGCCGCTTGCCTTGACACCAGTAGCCCATGACCTGTGTAAAAGTTCTATGGGCCCCACGAATATGTGTGATTTATCCATGCTGCCAACCCATTTTTCCAGCTCACTTTAGTGCATGAGCCTATAAAAAGATATGATCAAGATCTCGAGTGAGCACTTTAGTGCATGAGCCCATGAAAAGATTGGATCAAAATCTCAAGTGAGCCACACTGCAGAAACTGTCGGGATTGACTTTTTAATGTTAAAATTTTCTCATCGGCCACAAAAGTTTTACATCAAACTGATATTTGTGTTTTCCATTCATCCACGGTTATTTGACTTTATAAAGATGTTAGATGGAAAATAAATGCTAAAGTGGGACCTAGAAAGTTTTCAATGATAGTCATTCACTACTTAGAGGTGTACACAAGTTGAATTGGATCGAGCTTGGCACAACTCGACTCGGCTCAGCCACTAGCTGACCCTAGCTCGAACTCGGCTCGGCTCGGCTCGGTCTTTGAGCCTGATTGGCCAGCTCAGCTTGGTTCGGTCAGCAACTCAGGCTAGTTCGAGCCGAGTTCACCTGTGCAACATTTTTATAGACATATGAACTGCACCTTCAAATTCTCACTATATGTAAAACAAGTATTTCATCTAAAACCTTGTAGCCAACATCAAAATTTAGAAAAAAGGTATTTGTTTCGTATATAAACCTTCCTTGCCACCAACTGACACTTTATTGAGTCATTTCATCAAACATTTGGTGAGCAACATCAATATCAAAGTAACCGAGCCACCGAAGTCGTTCGATCCGAGTCAAGTCGAACTCGAATTCAGTTCAAAATTTTTTCGAGCTCAAAAGGTCAGCTCAACTCGGCTCGAACTCAATTTCAAACCGGGTCGAGCGAGCTAACTCAGTTCGTATACAACCCTATCACTACCACTTCTTTGTATGTTGTTGTCCACATGCTTCATTTTGGTGCTCACGCCCTAAATGAATGGGCAAAATGAATGGATGGTGTGGATCTAAAGCATACGTTATTGACCGTTAAAACACTTTCTACCTCAAAGGCCCCCCCCGCCTCTCTCTCTTTCTCTCTCTCTCTCTCTCTCCCCCCTAACTTCTTTATATTGGCGAGTAAGCACTTCTCACGTTATCCCTTAACAGTCTCTTCCCATGAGTCTCGCAATGATGGAAACTCCAACTCATTCAATCTCTCCACTCCTCTACCTACTCCTCTTCCTCTTCATTTACATTTTCAACCTCTTCTCCCTCTTCATTTTCCAACTTATCCCATCAAATTTCAACTTTTTATGGTCGACCCATTCCACATGGTCACGCAATTCACCATCTCATCCGTCGAGGAGAGACTCTGACGGTCTCGATGCATTCACCAATGAGGAAGAAGTAGGCGTCAGTTCACATGAATATGTTCTGAAATCCAACGAAGAAGAAGAATGCTCCATTTGCTTGTGCAAGATCGAAGAAAGAGAGGAAATTAGGGAGCTGAGATGTGATCATCTCTTCCACAAGATTTGCTTAGATAGGTGGACCGCACAGCGACGTGCCACATGCCCCATTTGTCGTGGGTCCCTTCAGCCACAAACGATGACGGTGGATGGTAGAGAAGAGCTGATCCTTTCCTTTACTTCTTTTCAAACTACGAGTGTTCATAGTACATGGTGGTTAAGGTAAACTTACCGTCACCGTTGATTTCTGTGGCCCACTTTTCCACACATGAAGGATTGCGAGCATCGTCTTATTGTAATAGGGAAATCATGAATACTTGCAAAGGGTATGTTGACCGACATGCATGGAGCATATATGGATGTAGATCAATTCAAACTATCCAAACAGTGGACCCCACTTTAAATGGCCATATATAGCCCAAAATCAGATTGATTGGATGATTCTATGGTCTGATCAATGGTTATCTATCTGTTATTTTTATTAACCATCTATCGAGGGCTTCTTTTCTCATGGTATGCGGGTATTAGTTGAAGCTTGTTAAATTTTGAAGAATTGCATTGTCTTGTATTCATCCCAATAAGGAACAGTGCGAGGATTGTCAAAAGGGTTTAAAAAATATGGAGAATTAGAAGCAGGAGCTTCCACACTTGATGAATAGCAATTGCCCAGGTAGGGAAGATTAGGCTTGATACCATGTTAAATTTAGAAGAATGGAATTGTCTTGTGTACCTCTCAATAAGAATATATATAAAAATTACATCCGTGTGAATTCCCGGATTGGAGGAACAACATAACAAATAGGGGAATTTTGACCATACTAACCTTGAGGTATGGTCAAAATCCTCGTAAGTGAAAGTTTAAGATAGTCCAAGGGTAGCCTTTATTTATTTATTTATTTATTATTATTATTATTTTTTAAAAGGAAAGTACTTTTATATATATATATATATAGCAAAAATAACAGGATTTACATCGCTTTTGGGTGGGCATCACAAAAAGGCTAATGCCACACCTATCATACACCTAAAAAAGGAAGAAACTAACTCTCCCTCAAGTAGCCCAAGCCTACCCCTATCTAGAAATAGAAGACCTCTGGTGATGGTAGGGAGAGTCGGAAAATGAATTGGATTGAGATGTAGTACCTCTCCTTGCCAGGTCATCTGCCACTGCATTTGCCTCCCTGGGGGTATGTGCGAAGGAAATGTTCAACACTTCCCTCATTGCCCTGACCCTCGCATACCAGTAGTACATGGACCACGCAGGACATGAGCTCTTCGAGAGAATCGTCACAATCGATTCAGAGTCGCTCGCCACTTCAACCTTAGAAAAACCCAACTCAGCACACTTCAATAAGCCCTCCTAGATTGCTCTAAACACATCACGGGAGTTGGGAGCCGGTGTCATAGCCCGAAGAGAAGCCAAAAACGAATGCACCCTCGAAACATCTCCCAACACCCCCACCGCCGGAAGGGCCCGGGTTCCTTGGAGTCGAACTATCAATGTTTATCTTAATATTCAGCCCCTCTAGGGCCTGATCAATCCATTTCACCACTTGGGGGATTTTAGGAGTTGTCGTCGAGCTATCGATGCGTAGATTAGTGAGGGTGGAAGCTGAAAGTCGAGACAGGATTTTAGGGAGGGGCAGGGATGGACCTACCCTTTCAATCCAGCAGTGGACCTGGAGAATGACCCTGGATGCACTGAAGGTGGAGCTGTCAAAGCAAGCTCTATTTCTCTCCAACCATATCTCCTAGAAGATGAAGGAGGGAGTGAGGGCACGCAGGCTACAGAGGCGGTCTACATGGATGAAGAGACTCACCACAAGCTAGCCCTACCAAGTCTAAGGGTAGCCTACTAACAAGTTATTAAAAGTTTTTCAGACCAAATTGCCCCTACTTTGGAACTTATTGCCCACATGGATCTTCTTTTTCTTCTTTCTTTGTTATTTTTTGGGACATCTTCTTCATTTTCAAACATGTCTTTCAGGGACCCACTCCCCTTTAAACTATAATTTCCAATGTACGTTCACCAGCACTAACTTTTCCGGTATATGGGCACCATCAATAACTTTTAAGGCCCTAAAAAAGTGTCGTTTTTACTCCGACAATCACATTTCTTAGAGATAGAAGCCACCGATATATGAAAGATATTTTAAATGAATTTTTTATTTTATTTTTTGAAAAATAACATTTTCTTAGATATAGAAGCCACCTTTAGTTGTAGATAAATAGGGATGGCCGTTGTTGTTATTGTCGGAAGGGATTTGAGTTAGATTAGGATGGTTGTGATTGTCATATGGAAGACAATGAATGAGATATAATTTGAATTTTATAATATTATATTGCCTTGGTTGAAGTGGTTGTCATGTGTTAATTATAGGTTTAAGTTTTCTATGTTAAGGGTCTAAGTTTTCATGTGTTAAGGATTTGGATATGGGTTGTCATATATTAATAATCTTGATTTCCATGTGTTAAAGGTCTAGGTTATCATGTGTTAAGGGTTTTGGGTTGTGGTTATCCTGTGTTAAGGGTTTAGGTTATCGTGTATTAGTGGCTTGGGTCATGGGTATCATGTGTTAAGGGTCTACGTTGTCATGTGTTATGAGCCGAGGTTGTCATGTGTTGAGGGTCGAGGTTGACACACAGTTACCTAGACCCTTAATGCATGACATCCTCGGCCTTGACAACCTTGATCCTTAACACATGACCACCTTGATTCTTCAAAAGCAATGGCTATGGACTAAAATCGTAACTATTGGCTTTGCTCCATGTTTTGGTAGTGAATGCTTGACAACATCAACTCTTAACACATGACAACTTTAACCCTTAACACATTAATAACCTTGACCCTTAATATATGACAACCTGGACCCTTCATACATGATCACCTCGGCCTTAACAACCTCAACCCTTAATGCATGACAACCTCGACCCTTAATGTATGACAACCCCAACCCTAACAACCTCAACCCTTAGCACATGACAACATCAACCTTGACAACCTCAACCCTTAATGCATGACAACCTCAATCTTGACCCTTAACACTACAAGGATGTCGTCTATGGGGCCCACCATCGATTATGTGTTAAAGGTCAAGATTGTCATGTGCTAAGGGTTTGCGTTAGCATGTGTCAAGGGTTGTGAGGCCCACAACGGGATATGTGTCGAAGATCTTCCATCCACTGGATTCAAAATTTAATTTAATGTCATTGGCCAAAGAGTAAGTTACATCTAAAATCTGTGTGGCCCCAAGAAGTTTTTAATGGTAGGTTTTTAATCTTATTGCTTCTATTGCCAAAGAATGAATTGCATCCACATATACGATGAACCCCACCACAAGAAAATAGTTAGGAGTGAACGGCCACCAACCACTGTTATTGATTGTTGTAGGCCACCATGATATATATAATTTATCTATGTCGTATATATATCTTAACATAACAATTTAGAGCATGAGCCCCACAAGGAGGCAGACCAAAGGGTTAAATATGGACTACACCGTAAGAAACTTCTAAAATGGATTACACTACAAGGAAACTTCATCCAAGGAAACTTCTAGGGTGCTCATATATTGTCTGTAGGGTCCACTATCGCATAATTGTAAATATGTCAGACCACATATTACAACTTTTAGCTATAATCTGAAACCAATAAAAAGCGTTGTTTTATATTACAGTTAAAATCTTTATAGCTAAAAGGGCATTATATATGTTAGAACATAATGGTTAATATACATTGATGATATGTGGGGCCCACCGTAATGGTGTATGGTACATCCAATCTATCTATCATGTACTCCTTTTGATGTTCTCCTATGGCCCTAAAAAACAGCCCGTCCATTATCAAATGGACCACATGAGGTAAGGACGGGACGTCCACCATTAAAAACTTCTAAATTGCATTTGTGATCCACCATGATGGGTGTAATGTGTTTACAACAAAAAAAAATTACGGGCATCCAAACGACCCCTTAAGTAAGCCACAGCAAGAAACGGTGAGGATTTAGTGCCCACCATTGACACGTTCTTGGGCCCACAGAAGTTTTGGATTTTTTCTTCATCCAATTCAAAATCATTCGGATACCAATGAGTGGGTTAGATGGCATATAAACATCATGGTGGGCCCAGCCTCACTATTTCCTGTAGTGGCCCACTTGATTTTTGAATCTCCTTACGTTTGGGCTCCTGTCCTTAAATGAGCGGGTGAAAAGTCTATATGGAGTGGATGTAACATAAACATCACGGTGGCCTAGGTTACAGGCAAGTGGCGTCCCCATGAAAGAGACTCCAATCCTCTACAAGTGTCTGTTTTACGCAATGTAAAATACCCAGATCTATGTGGCCCACTATATTGTGTATTAAAATCCACTCCGTCTATCTGGCTCTGTCCTCAATTTTATACTCTAAAACAAAAACTCAGCCGGATCCACAAATCATATGGGCCACACCACATTGAACAATTTGGATGGCGTATAAACATCACGGTGAATCTGGTGAAGGTTTCAACCGCAGGTATTTCCGTTCCCACTTTTTCCTAGCATGTGGTCCACTTGAGTTTTGTATATGTCTCACTTTTGGGCACACGATGGAAAGATGGATAGATGGGTGGTTTTCTCACAAACATCACTGTGAGCCCCACCTACCTTCCCACTAACTCAAAAGTCCTTGTTGCGTAAGCCACCTTATGATCGGGCATCTTGATGGAGGCACCGCCCAATGGTCGGGCGGATCTCTCACACGTGCACCATTGCAAGGCGCGTACCAAAATTAGTGCTCTTTCACCCCTCCAATGTCTTTTTGTGCAAATGACACCTGCCGTTGAAACCTTCCTAGGTATCACCGTAATGTTTACTTAATGGGCTTATGAGATCGTACATAATGGATGAAGAAAGAAAAAAAAAAAAAATGCAAATATTAGCTTGATCCAAAACTTGTGTGGCCCTAGGAAGTTTTAATGGATAGCATTCAATCACCACTTATAATCTCTGCTTCGTTTTTGGGGACCATGTAGTGGGAACTATAGAAGCACATGGAGGAATCAAGCAAGGCACACGCAATTGTATTTTTTGGGACCATGTGTTGAGAAACCATAAAAGCAACTATGTATTGGGGAACAGTAAAAGTACACAGATAAATCAACCAAAATATATGTAATCACACAACCAAGTCTATGTAAGAATAATCTAAATTTTATATATAAAAATCCTTGCGAAAAAAATCATGGCACAAAGCTATGAGTAATGCATTAGGAAAATAGAAATTACTGTAAGAACTCTATAAGGTGGGCCTTATTGATCAATGGTCTAGATTACCCTGATAGTTGGATTATATGATCGGGTAAATCAGTGGACGCTACATTGTGATTAATGCTGAGTATCCACTACAAAAAAGGGGGAAAAGGCTAAATGGAAAAAGCTACGGATAAAAACCGTAGCTATATATGTATGGCTACGGTTTTAGTTCAAGTATGACTGTAATGGGAGGACGGTAAAATAGGTCTATAAGCTATAGCTACAAATTTAATCCGTAGCAAAAGAACAAATGGCTACATATATAATCCGTAGCAATTGTTTCTGTAGCGAAAAGTATTACCGGATCCGTAGCAATATGACGAATTTAATAAAACCTACGGTTGTCAGATTCTCAGCTACGGTGAATATCCGTAGCTATTTGCTACATTTAAAAAAAAATTATATTCATTCATTCAATTACCTAGGTCACTACCAAATGCGGGAATCAATACCGATCTGCAGGTTATTTACTAATACCAGCAGTGTAGATGACTGGCCATATCATGAATGGACATGTCTAATGGTTAAACCAAGAATACTTTCATACCTGATCCTTGCGAACTGATGAAGCTCTTGGAGCATCCTTCACATACTCCTCCATAGCTGTGAGAAATGATGCTAGAGGTTGCATTATTAACAAGTAAATGACCCAATGCCTTGAATTGATCAAAGATAAGCTGATGACAAGTGTCGTCAAAGTCTTGGTAAGAAGTGTTTCAGAATAAAAAGAAAGAAATAGCGCTATTCTAAGAGGCATTACTATAAAATTGAAACTGCTACTACCATGTGAGGCTGAACTTGACTTGTTGGTTATTCTAGTTGAGGACAGTCCAAAATACCTGAAAAGAGCAGCAACCGTGAATCTCATTCATTGAATAGAGACAATTCAAATAAAATATCTATCTAAATGTGGGTTCCACATGCTCACTTATCACGGTTTGCAGCAGCTTTGTTTCTGACTTCTTGTATTTTATCCTTGCTACTTGAGAGGGCCAAAATGGTTTCAACCTTCTTTTGCACATTGATTCCCATATCCTTCCCATTAGGCTCAACATATTCAAAACCTGAGATTGACTTCACAAATAAGAGTAAATCAGGAAAACAAATACAATCAATGTCACTAGAATTGAAAACTGCAGCAATTAGCAAAATATAAAAGACGCCTTATTGAGATTTGGAAAGTGCGTTCTAGGATGTCATCAACTGCATGTTCTGATCCATTCGCTACTAAATACTCTATTACAGTCAATGCCTGTGAGGGGGAGATGTTTCTCACAGTTGATATACAAGAGAAAAACTCTTGAAAAGAATGAAGTCTGAGAAAGGAATAGAAGCTTTGAACTGGACAATTGCATTGATAAATATGAATATCATTCTTTTTTCACATAAAAGAAAATTTTGGTTGCTGATAAAAGATAATGATAAAAACAGACATGCAAGACATGAAAAGTGGCATGAAAGAGTAGCCGTACCTTATAAACATGGCGCCAGTTTCGGCCAGTATCAGTCAATCTCCCATTAAAATGGTCAAGGGCATTCGATATATATATATATATATATATATATATATATATATATATATATATATATATATGACAATAATTCATGTTCATAACATCAACAGCATGTCATGCCTCCCAAGAGGAATGTAAAGCTACATGATTAAGAGCACCGTATCCTGTTAAAAGAAAACTGTTTTTGAACGAATCAAGATCCAAGAAAATGCAATTTTTGGAGAATTGGATTCCAGCCCCCAAATGGGTATTTAAAAGCAGTCCAAAACTTCCAATCCAAATCACCCTAGGATCAATCCTGACCACTTGAACTACATGCACCCCACCAAAAAAAAAAAGAAGAAAAGAAGTGTACTTTACAGAATGTATACTTCAATTTATCAAAATCTACCAAGTAATAGGCATGTAGGCACAGTTTTTCAATGAGAAGCCGCAAAAACCTAATAGGAAAATGTGTGTTTATAGCAGATCATAAAACAGATATTACAGGCTGAAATTTTCAAATCAATTAGTTCAGAAGAACTTCAATTTATCAACCAACCCAAAAAGGGTAATCTGAAATTAATACAATAGATAATTGTAATATTGCCAAAAGGAAAATGCAAGAGGACATGCCCAACTGGAAATAGAGCACAGGTCTGTTATGTGAAAGTCGATGAACAAAAAACAAAAGAAAGCAACATCTAGTCTCAATCATGCCCAACATATGTGAGATAGGAAGAGAAATTGAGAAAGAGAGACAGAGAGGGAGAAAGAGACCTAATACAACCAATCTGCTCTATGTGATTTTTGGGTCACAACCAATCTGTGGGACTCACAATTTGGACGGTTTTGATTGATGTTCATGAATTCCATATGGACATCAGACTATTACCTAAAAATTGTGAGCTGCCTTTGGATCTCCAGGATTTTTATCTGGGTGCACCAACCTTGCCTACCATACAAATACAAAGTACTGAATAATGTTTGGACGGACAGCCAGATTACTGAATAACGTACATAGTTGCTTCACCTAAATAACCTTTAGTTGCATCCTAACATGTAAAAGATCCTCCACAACTGAGTTAATTAATTCAACTGAGATCTGAGAATTGAGAGTCACAAAATTAGTGCATTTATGCAATTACTAAAAAAAATCCAACTTGTCCTATTTTTATTTTTTTTTTATATTGAATCTACCTAGTAGAATTCCCTGTTGATTTTGATTTTTCAAACATAGGTTAACCACGCCAGAAATCAACTTGACATAAAAAAGCTCTAAGCAATAAGTGAATGAAATGGCAGCATTGATGCCAATAAAAAAACAAATAGCTGAATGAAATGGTAGTATTGATGTGAGAACAAAGCACATACTTTTTTTTCTTAAATCTCTTGCAAGTTGCAATGGCCTTTCTCGATCTAGCAAGGAAGATGGAAACCAGCAGGACTGATGTAGAATTTGGAAAACTGAACAACGGAATTTGGAAAAGAAACAAGAGACAAAAGGAAAATCTCCAGACCCACAAACAACACACATCATTAGTCATTCGAAAAATGCACAACGGATTCTCCGAGTAACCTAGCCCTTTTGGCCCAACATCCAAGGTTGGCATGCTGCTGCATGACCCACATTAACACTTGTGTGCGGCATCCATAGCATCAAAATTGTGGGCCACACCACTGACAACAATGGGGGAGATGCCCATCATAAGTTTGTGTTTGAGGCTTTGGATGAGTTGATTTTTAAGATGTACAGTGATACTAGATGGACTAAGTGGCTGCTGCAACTACAAGTTAGTGGGCCCAGCAGAACCGAGGTGTTTTAGCCTCTGCTTACAATAACAAGAAACAAGCACTATAAGAAGGGGGCTTTAGCCTCGGTTCAAAAATGTGGCTAAAAAGGTTAAAAATTGAGGTTAAAGCCTTTAGCCTCACTTTTGCCTTAGTTATCCAAATGGAGGTTGAAACCCCCGTGGCTAAAGACTTTAGCCTCAATTTTAGCAACTGAGGCTAAAATGGCTTTTATAGCCTCGGTTCTTCAAGTGAAGCTAAAAGAACATTTTTAGCTTCAATTGTCTCAAAATGAGGCTAAATCAAAATTTTAGCCTCCATTGTTTCCAACCGAGACTAAATCCAAATTTTAGCCTCAGTTGCCTCCAATTGAAGTCAAATCTATTTTTAACCTCGGTTCTCAACAACCGAGGTAAATCCTTTAGCCATAGGAGTTGTAGTTTCAGTTTTGGTAACTGAGGCAAAACTGAGACTAAAGATGGATTTAGCCTTTGTAGGCATCAACTAATGCTAAATTCACTTTTTAACCTCAGTTCTCAACAACTGAGGCTAAATCATTTATTTTAACCCATTCATAAACATGTGCATATTCAGTGGCCATTGATCAAATGGCTTGCATTTTTGTTGTCAATTATGTGGGTGGAGAAAAACATGAGAATCACACCCACTTTTCAAATTGAAATTTTAGTTTCTATTTGGAATAGAAATATGGGAAAAAAAAAACATTTAAAGGGCCCATTCAAACGTGGTATTATTCCATCCAAACAACATATAGGTGAAATGTTATTGCAAAATCCTAGGTGGCTTATTAGCTAGCTTCAAGCACTTGTTATACGGTTCAATGTTGAATTCTTCCATAGAACTCCTGATATCACATCTTTCCTGCATGTCGGCTGAGCTACTAGGGAGATGAAGGGCATCTGAAACTCCCAAAGAAGTCTTGCCATCATCCCCATCATCAGAAGAAAACTTGGATTTTGACAAATTTGACTAGTGATGCCTGGAAAGAAAGCAATGAATCTGAGAAAATTTACCACAAAACTGAGATACAACATCATTTTCAAAAAGAAGCAAGAAGCAATGAGTTGTTACCTTATGAGGAACCTAGATTCTTTATGGAAACATGGATTCCATCACAACTTTTCGAACCAAATCCATCAAATACTGCAGTTTGAATTGCAGATTTTGACAATACATTTCCGCCATGTAAAAGGTCACCCTCAGGAGCTAAGGGAGCTGGAGGATGTCTTGGTGTCTCTCTTGATAGGGATGCAACATATTCTCCAAGCGCAGATGATTCTTTTCTCATCAAACCCTCTTCTGCATGTGAAACTACACATTTCTGATCATCCTCCAAAGCATCTGATTTCCATATCATTTCATTAACGCCTCTCTGAATAGCACAGTAGAGATGTAACATCTGTGCTTGAATTATAAGATGCATTTGACACTTGAATGTTCCTCATAGCATCAGGGGGGGCCACAGCACACATACACGTATGTTCAGATCACTGGCATATGGATTTTGATGGGTCACCTACACCATGAGTGAAATGGCTCTATTTCATGCCAAATGATTCATGGTGAGGCCCACCTGGATGGCTCAGATGTTCAACATAGCATATCAAGTATAGTACAAATATCAAAGTTCCTTAACAATTAATGGCAAACTTCATAAAGCTATTACAACCAACTCTAATTCTATACTTATCTATCAAGATGCACCTCAAATCACAATATGGTCACTTTGTTCAGTCAGCATCAGATAATACCTCACACAAATATTGTAAGCTATGAAAACATGAATATGGAACAACATACATCCAAAATCACCCCATTAATACTAGACAGTAACTAATCCCTCCATTCTAAGTTTCAAGAAATCCTTAAAACTATAGAATTGCTAAGAGAAGCATTACTCACTCATAAGAGCACTTAAGAGCATCAAAAGACTCTAGGCCAATGAGATTGCAATTCTCAATCAATAAAAACAGGACACCTAAGCACTGTACTCCATTTCATATGAATCCTTATGCATGGATAGCTCAACTTATTTGGTTACACCTAAAAGACATATATCAAGGAGTTATGAAAGCAACATTTTACCAAAAACATCACTAATAAGCATCTTACACAGAAATCCAATAAGCATAACTTCAATCAATGCTATAAAAAAAAATGCATGGATAAAATGAGGAACTCGGCAGGGTCAACTTACTTTGGCAGGGCTTGTGCATGGTGTCCAAACTTTATATATATATATATATATATATATAAGATCAGTTTAAGTTCAATATCAACTCAGTTAACCTTCTATCTAATTCTGCCAAATTGAGTTTGTGCATTAAGAAACTCATTTGTGGGATAAGTTTGATTATTTTTAAATACATTTCTATAGCAACTGTAGTAGTATGGAGGATTCTATTAATGGCACAGTGCATGAAAACTGATGGATGAGCATGTATGAATTGGAGAGGATTCAAGACAGGACTGGTTTAGGAGTGGTAGCTGGGCAAAAGCTGCTCCTAAAAGAATAATTTTTCAAGAATGAAGCCCTAAATGAACTTGCCCCAGGAGAGAGATCACACAATTTGTCAAAAAAATGGAGATCGCATCGAAGTACAATGAATGAAGACCTTGAAAATGAACAAGGTTAGATACACCACCCTGTAAGAACTTCAAATAAACAAGAATCTGACAGAATTTTTTTTCCATTTAAACAAAAAAAAAGGGACAGAAAATGCTACCTGAGAAGGTTTTTTATTGATAATTCTACCTTGTAAGCCTGTATCTTTTCTCCTTATGGCTCTTTAATGAAATTCTAGTTATGGTTCAAAAGAATGCCAAAGTTACCAACAGGTGTTTCAGAAACATACATAATTGGCAACCATGAAACCCATCTCAATTGATGGTCATTAGGAACTTAGGAAAAGCATGTCAGAGCATATAATATCATTCTGAATATACCCACAGATGTGTACAGATACATATGTACGTGCAATTTAGTTTAATAATCTAATCATGTAACGTCTACTCTACAGTACCTAACAGCAGTTTCACTTGAGCAAATCCCATAACCCAATAACCTGTATTTGACTAATTGAACAGGTCAACCTCAGCATAGAATTGTTCAGGAAGTCGATTAATCTATTACTTTTCTTCTTTTTTTTTTTTGATAGGTAAGCAAAGTTTGAACCCAACATCAACCACCTTGTGCAGATGAGGGTCAACATTTTCCTTGTCGTCGTATTCTTCATCAGATGAGCTGAAATGAATTCATCAAACAAGGGTTCCCAATAGTCATGATAGGATACTCAAGAAAATAAAATAAAATTGAGTAGAATGAAAAATATCAGTTTCTTTTCCCTCCTAACTCTTTGTTACACCACCCTCTCCCAAAGTTTCATAGCATGACTCCTAGGTCAAATCCTCTTATCGTTCAACTAGGACTGGAACTATGCTACAAGGTGCATGCCTGGACCTTGTAACATCCCATGATTAACATGCATAACATGCAAACAATCTACATACCAAGAAACCTCACAGAAAGGGGGAGCTCTGCCTTTAGCAACTTGGTAGCATAGTTTAAGATATCCTCCCTTGAGCAAATATACCTTTGCAAAGACATGGCTCTAGTCCAAACCTGCAAATTGTATATTTAAGTAAATTTGTCAGTAAAAAATCAAATACTAAGCCATTGTTAAAACGGGGTTAGAACTACTAAGAGGAGCATAAAGAATTTCTATAATTTAAACCGTTCACAAGGGTTTGTAATGAATAGAAACAGTGCAATTGCATAGAATCATTTCACAAAATCTGTAATTTAAAAGAATTTTGTAGTACAAAATGGCACTAGTGTGTAACCAAACGTAGAAAGGGAAGGGTGCTGCTAGCAGCCAGAGTGGTGATTTCTTTACACCTTAATAATAATAATAATATTGTTGTTGTTGTTGTTGTTGTTGTTGTTTATCTTGGTAAGTTGCAGATGATAGTAGGACAGAAAACAAATTAGAAATATCTTCTAGTGTATATTCTCATGTTAACTAGCAAATAAGTTAAGTAGCCATCATTACATTGTAAAAGTTTCTAGATTACATGACAACTAATATCAATTTTCTCTAATCATGAGATGATGAAGAACTCGTATGAGCTGCATTCACTTACCATGATTTAATGCTAGATGCAGCATTTTGTGAAATGAAAAGGCACATTCATAGGAGGAAATAACAAAAGAAAACCCATTCACAAAAAACTAGTACAACTCAACCATTTATTGTAAACATGTAAAATAAAATAACACAGAAATTTAAATATTTCTAGATTATTGCAGATAGCAGGGACTCAGAAGCAAACAATTCCTTCAAATCGATTGAATGCACTGTTCAAATTTTAGCACTGACAAAATGGTACAAGGTTGCATTTGGATGGCATGTTTGTTGTTTGGTTGCAACTTAAAAATGAGTTCATCTCATTTAGGGGGCATTTGGATCGTAAGCTACTTAAGATAATTAAGCTACTTATGCCACAAGTAGCTTATCTTAGTTTCTACTTATTAAGAAGATAAGTATGTTTGGTAAACAACATACTTATCAGCTTCTCTCTTTTGTCTCTCCTGATGCATCTCTTCAAAAACTAATGAAAAAAAAGAAAAAGAAGTGTATGACAATAGGTATCCAGTTAGTTATCACAGCCACTATCCGCCCATCTAACAATGTGCCTGTAGTGCAAATCAGATCAATTGGTTTTCCTTACAAGCATTTTTCATTTGGAAATTGTAGTAGTAGAAAAGTGTATGACAATTTCCATACACATACTCAACCTAAGGAATTGAATGATTTGGATGTGATGCAAACCATGGATCTGAAGTGCAGTATTAAAGATGGCTGATGACCTAAATATCTCTCAAATTTGAAGATCCCAACCATTTGATCATTGTCTTTTGTTCCATTGAATGTGAACAGTTGCTGGGTTTTTTTTTTCTTTACCATCTTTTCATAGGTTGCCTTTTTTTTTCGTGGATTACCTATCAAAGGTTTGTGATTGTTCCATCGGGGAGTGGGCTTTCCTCATCCACAGTTGGGCCCCACATGCATGCAATCACCATACTGAGGCTCTGGACCATTTAAATCTTCTGATCATTGTAGTTTACATAGAATAAAAACCAACTGACCTTAAAAACGATGCCAAATCCACCCTGACCCAGCTTATTTGCAGGATTGAAGTCTTCGGTGGTGGTCTTTAGTTCTGTGTAACTGAAAGTGTTTGGTCTGAGACCCATTCTTAAAAACTCTACAAATGCACATAAAAATATAGGTTGCATTCATACATTCACTTCAATCCAATACATGGGCTTAGAAACATTTATACCATTAGCAGTTGAAGTTACATTTATTTTGATTGCTCATTGGATTTGAATGAATCTATTTTAGTAATTATAAGAAAATTTTAAGGAAATAAAAATATACCCAGTTGAAAAAACTTGAACCAAATGAATGGGATCGGCACATTTAGGGTGTGTTAGGATGTTACTGACCTCTTAACATTTACACGGAAAACAACGTATGGAACTGCTCTAAAACAGAGTATGGAATTGCTCCAAAACAGATTCATCGGAGGAAAAAAAATAGAACTGTAATCTTTTATAATTTTGAGATGACGTGCTCTCAACAACACATCAGTAATCTATATGGAAAAAAAAGAATTAATGAATTATGAAGATTTTGTCCCATTTTGAAAGATTATGGAGAAAAGTAAAAGAAAAAAAGGGACTAAGCTCAAACCAACAAATTTGGAGTGTAAAGTAGATAAGACCAAAGCCTTCCTAACCGAAATGGGAAAACAATTCAAGAAATCTGATAAATTTGAAGTGGGTATTCTTTTGAATAAACTAACTCGTTCATCCTACGATGGAAAAAGAAATATCCATAAATGCATTATAGAGCAGATCGAAGTCATGTCTAAGATCCACTCTCTAGGCCTCGTACTTACTGATGACCAACTGATTCACTTGATCATGAATAACCTACCTCCTGAATACGGTATGTTCCTGGTAAACTATAGTACTCTGGAGGACATATGGACATTGGATGAACTAATCACTCAGTGCATCCTAGAAGAAGACAGGATCAGGCTGTTAGGCAAAGTGCAAAATGTTAATATAGTGATCTCAGGACATGGGTATAAAGGTAAAAGGAAGAGGAACAAAGGTTCTAATAATGGATCCTCTGGTCCTCCATCAGGAAACCATGAGTATCAATAAGGAAATGGATCGAAGTGCAAACAGGCTAAATGTAAGACCCGTATCCTATCCCGTACTGTTCCATGAGCTTCCGTGGTCCTCCCGATCGAATTCCGGCGACCCGTGATCTGTTATCGGCGTTTGCAAGCGATCCTGAGTCGTGTTCTGTATATCAGAGTCAGCTTGATTCGAAACTTATATCATTGCGACCACGCCGTCGCCGCGGTCCCAACGCCGCATCTTGCACACCGATCCGATACCCTAGCCAGGAGATGTGGGCCCACGTTCAGTTCGAGAAAAACACCGCGCATTTACAATCCCAAGAGAATCTCTACAACATATCCCATCAATCAATCAATCACCTCATGTCAAGTATAAGAGCAACCCCAAAGTCAACTCTCTCTCTTACACACCTATACATGTCAAGTACACCTATCACCTCACATTCATCACCTCTTACAACCACCCCCTTCTCTCTCTCTTTCTCAACACAAATTCCAAGCAAGAGAAGAGAGTGGACGTCCAACAATTCCAAGAGAGAAAGTGAGAGGTGTGTGGCCCACTTTCCACCCTAAAATCCTTCATCCTAGCCCTTCATCTCTCATCATCTTCCATCAAAGAGAGGCACAAAGAGATCAGCGTTCCATCAGACCAAGAAGATCGAACGGTGGGTGCTTTATAGGTTAGATTTTCATGTTTTGATGATGGGTCAAGTAAGGCCTACCGATTAATGGTATGGATCTCACTTTGGACCCTAGATGTGGTTGATGGCCCACTTTAATTCTCATGATCATTTCATGATGGGGCAATTCTCCATGGACCCCATCATGATGTTTATTTTCCTTGCATGGATAGGGTCATCTAGACCTTGCATTTTGGTGGAGAAAGGATCTCCACCGTTGATTTTAATCGGTGGGCCCACATGTATTAGGACTCACTTGATGTATGATTGAATGCATAGAAGGGAGGGTCCATAGTGTCGGGGTCCCTCCATCATCACGTCTCTCTCTCTCTCTCGCCTTCCTTTATTTTGTTACCCACCTAATGAGTGTATGTGATGTCCAAACCGTCCATCAAATGGACCCCATGGCCGTCCAAACCATGTGGGCCCTACCTTATGGCGATGGGAAAACACAAGTATCAGATTGATTCAAATCAAGTGGGCCACGTCCACGTGGGACCCACCTTGATAATTATGTCCATGTCCAGCATCCCTGGACGCTGGACGTTGTGAAGGACAGTGGGTGTACTAACAAAAAAATAATAATAATTTTAAAGCTATTTGGGTGGGCCACTTCTACAAGCCCCACCTTGATGCATTGATCCAATCCACACTATCTATTCCATTCCTCAGCTCATTTTAGGCATTGAGCTGAAAAATGAGGCCAATCCGATTATCTGGCGGGCCATTTTATAGAAAATAGTTATTTTTACTGTTGAAATCCACCTTGATATTTCGATACGCCAAAATATATTGAATATTAGGCTTGTTTGGTCTGTCTCGGGCCATGGAATCCAATGGGTGGAGTGGATCCACCTGATGTGGGCCTCACATAGGAAAAACTACCGGAAGATTTTTTTAAAAAAAGATAAGCAATAGGCGCTACTGCTATAGCAGTGTCCTGCTGCGTATGATGCTGGGCGGTAGGCAGGGGTCCTAGCCATGGGCCCCACCATGATGTGTGTTGATCATCAACACCGTGCATTTGTTAGGTCCCCTCTGACCAGTGGGCCACCCCAAAAATCAGCCGTATGTGGGACTCAGGTGGCCCACACGGCAGGAAACAGTGGGATTGAACGTCTGCCATCGAAACCCTTTGGGGTTGTCACGGAAGTTGTGGATCATTTTGAAATTTGTTTTTCCTCTCCATCAGGGTCTGTGTGACCTTATTAACAGCTTGGATGGCAGGTAAACATTATGGTGGGCTCCACGTGGGACCCACTGATGTATGTATTGTATCCCACACCATCCCATGCATGGGAGTGGGACAACTGGTGTACCTCACTCCAGCTATAGTTGTTGTAGTGGCATCACCAAGTTCCATGGGTCCCACCTGCTTCATCCACGTCGTCCATCAATAGGACCCACCATGATGCATGTGTTGCATCCAAGCGGTCTACTATTTTGAAAGCTCATCTTAAGGCTTGAGATTAGAAATAAGACAGATCTAAGATCAGGTGGACCACATTACAGAAAACAGTGAGTTTGAATGTCCACCATTAAGCCCTTGGGCTACCAAGTTTGGACCATTATGATATTTGTTTTCCTCTTAATCCAAGTCTTTAAGACCTTATGATTAGATTGGGTGGAAAATAAACTTGGCAGTGGGCCCTGTAATTTGTTTAACAGTGAGAATTATTATCTCCACTACTATTCGTGATATGGTCCAAATGATCCTTCAATATGACTCTTTGGGTATGTATGAGGCCCACCTTGATATATATATATATATATATATATATATATATATATATATAATGCCCATGTAGTGGGGTCCATATTGATGTATTTGTGGCCCGTCCGTTAAGGCCCACCTTGATATATATATGAGGCCGTTGTTGAGGCCCACCTTAATGTGTATAGGGCATGTTGTCGAGGCCCATACATGAGGCCCATGTTATGAGACCCACCTTGACATATATGAGGCACATGTGATACGGCTCATTTGATGTATTTGGAGCCCATTTGATGAGGCCCGATGTAATGTATTTGGGGCCCATGGGTTGAGGCCCATTGTGATGTATTAAGGCCCGTGGGTTGAGCGGCCCATTGTGATGTATTCGAGGCCCATGGGCGAGGTCCAATGCGATGTATTCGAGGCCCGTGGGTGAAGCCTAATGTGATGTATTTGAGACCCAATGTGATGTATTCAAGGCCCATGCGATGTGGCCCACTTGATGTGTATATGGCCCTTATGTGAGGCCATGAGCTCATTATATGTTTGGCTCTATGTGGGTCATTTCTTGGGAGAAATGTTGGTTAAATGACCACATTGATGGGCAATGTTAGTTAAATGTCCACGTTGTGACCTTCCTTTAGACCGATTGTCGAGGCTGATTCCAATTGTCAAGGCCGGTTATCGATACCGATTATGAGTATGTGACAGCATAACATCATGATACTTACACCTTAGGCCCACCTTGTGTATATATTGGGCTAATAGGAAAGTCCAGTTTATTGCGCGATATAGAGGGTAAGGAAGCCCACTTATTACACTTAGACTCGGATCTGCCCTCGGTGGGGGATATTGTGACGCTCCATCACTGTGATCACATGTGGGCAGGCGCACGTGGGCGGACACTGATGTGGGTGGGGCCTGAGGAGCCTGGGCGAGCTACCAGTGATTGGCAGGCTACTGTGCATACACTGAATGCAGAACTTCATCCCATATCGGTTGCATCGTCCGATGTTGTGGTGGCTATAAGTTGGATTCTTTTCTTAACTATCATGACGCGTTTTAAATCAGTGAGCTTATCTTGATATTTGGACTAGATCCGTCATCTTTCTGTGGACTGTCATCATTCATATGCATGTTGTGATGGATGATTGATTAAAGCAGATGCCATTGGGCTGAGATGTTTATGGGACTCCTTGTGACACGGAGTTATCCCCACATGATCACGCGATACGCGCAGGTTTGATGTATGGCCTAGATGAGGTTGATGGTATTCGTGACTTGTCAGGATTTGCATATTGCATTGCATCCGCAGTATATGATATTTGGCTCATTATGATCTACATTGCGTACTCTGATATTGTATGACTCATGGACTTACCAGTATATTTCTGCTTACTATGATATCGTATATATGATTCATGATCTTATTAGTATTTCCGTTTACTCTGATTACTTTAATATTGCTTACTTAACACTTATCTTGTGCACACACTTTCACCACCATCTAAACTTTCTATAAGCTTATGCACAATAGATGCGTGCAGGTGGCGTTAGGTTGCAACAACATTGAGTATAGAGTGTGCAGCGGTCTTCTGGAGCTTTGATTTCGATATATGTATTTCCCTTTCAGCACTGTATTCAAATGTTTATATTAGTGGATTTGTGATGATGATGTTGCCTTTGTGATTTGGGTAAACTTGTGGTTATGCTTATTACGAGACAAATGTATGTTGAAAAATCCTCCTTGTAGGATCCCAGGATCAGAATTTGGCGTATGCATGCTGGGAGCTGAGAATGGGGTACTGCGGAGGCTGTTGACACCGGATTCGGCGATCGAAAATTTTATGAACCCGATTTTCAGGTTTAGGGCGTGACACTAAAGGCAACTGTTGTTATTTTTATAAAAAGGCGGGCCATCTAAAGAAAGATTGCAAAAAGTATAAGAAATAGCTCATAAAGAAATGTAATAATTCTATTCTTATCTGTTTTGAATCTAATCTAACCGATATGTTGGTGGATTCATGGTGGATAGATTCGGGAACTACTTTTCACATATGTACTTCTATGCAGGAATTACTACAGGCCAAGCCACCGACTAATGCAAAGTAGTCAATATATATAGGCAATGGTGTTAAGGTAGATGTGGAGGCAATTGGAGTCTATGGAGTTAAGTTAGACTCTGGTTGTTTTTTGGATTTAGTAGATACATTTTGTATGTTGTCTATAAAACGCAATTTAGTTTCAATTTCCTATTTGGATAAGTTGTGATATTCATTTCAATTTGGAAATAAAAGGTTTAGTATTTACTTTAATTCGATTAAAGTCGGAACCAGCTCTATAGTGAACAACTTATACCAGTTAGACTTGATTGCCTCTCACGCCAATAATTTTAATACCTTACATGGAAATAAAGTAGGATCCAAGTGAAGATTAGACTATGTGAATTCCTCCATGTTGTGGCACAGGCGACTATGTCATATATCTCGTGAGAGATTGGACAGGCTTGTGCGAGAAGGAATTCTGCATTTTCTTGACTTCTCTAACTATAAAGTATGTATTGATTATATAAAAGGAAAACAGATCAGAAATAGAAAGAAAGGTGCAAAAAGGAGTGTAAGTCTCTTAGAGGTGATATATACGGACATTTGTGGACCATTCCTTATAGCTTTATGTAGTGGACACAAATATTTTATTAGATGACTACTCTCGTTTCGAGTACCTCTACCTTATTAGTGAGAAATCAGATGCCCTGGATGCTTTGAAAATCTACAAGGCAGAAGTTGAAAATTAACTCAATAAAAAGATTAAAGTCGTCAGATCTGACCGTGGTGGTGAATACTACAACAGATATGACGAATCAGAACGCAATCTAGGGCCATTCGCTAGATACCTATAGGATTATGGCATTGTGTTGAGGGTCAAATATTACATACTAGACTCGAGTTATTACCTACTTTTACGAACATGATACTGTTTAATGCCTTATTTTAATCGTGTTTGTGTTGCAAGGTGAATTTACGTGTGTGGACTGAAAAATGGTACTAAAAGCATGGATTTGACTCTCTGAAGTCACCAAAGCAAGGGAAGGACCCTAGGGTGTTACGCCCCAAACCCGAAAATTGGATTCACAGGAATCCCGATTGCCGAATCTGGTGCCGACAGCCTCCGTAGTACTCTATTCTCGGCTCCTAGCGTTCATACGCCAGATTCTGATCCTGGGATCCTATAAGGAGGATTTTTTTTTGCCAATGTAAGTTTAACTCATAATAAGCATAATCACAAGTATACTCAAATTACAAAGATAACATCATCATCACATATCCACTAATATAAACATTTTAATATAATACTGAAAGGAAAATACATAAATCGAAAATCAAGCTCCAGAAGACCGCTGCACGCTCCAAGCTCAACACTGCTGCAACCTATCATCATTTGCACGCATCTATCGTGCATAAGCTTATAGAATGCTTAGAGGGTGGTGTAAGTGTGTGCACAAGGTAAGTGCCAAGTATTCAATACAATGCCATCATCATACAATACCGAAAATACTATTAATCCATAAATCGTACATTATCGGAATAAGCAGAAAGACTGACAAGATCATGAATTATCAGAGTAAGCAGAAATACGGACAAGATCATAAATCATAAGATAACAGCGTAAGCAATATAGAACAACTATGCATATAAAGAATCATAAAAGCCAAATATCAAATGCCGAGGATGCGATGCAATATACAATTTCTGATGAGTTCACGAATAGCGTCAGCCGTATCTAGACCATATAAATGCAGAAACGCAGTAACCTAAAATGCTGTATGCCGCGAATGTCATGCAATATGCGGTGCGAATGGAATGACCATACTGGAGTGTGAAGTCGGGATGATGTACGTAGTATCGCAGGCTATGGGGTCCATCACAATGGACTTCTATCCAAACCAGTCCCATACCTAAATTTGGATAGTCAGACGCAATGTGGTAAACTCCTGAACTCAGGTTAGTCACGCGCCCCAACCGAAATCCTGGCCATTGCGAAGGCACATGTAACAAATAGTTGCACACTACCAACCCAAGTGGATAGTGAATAAATGAATGCATGAATGAGTATGCAACTCCTGCTTACTAAATCCACATATCAGTACAGTTCATCTCTGGGATCATCACCGAGGTTTAGGACACTCCAAATGGCACTACTGCTCTCCTAGCTGTTCACTCCCCAAGTGTAGGGTTGTGATGTAGTAATAAACTCGGTAAGACCGAGGTCGAATCCCAAGGGACTGATACCTGTACGTTATCTGAACCAAGTAGAACTAGAACTAGACTAAGATGTGATCTAAAATCAATGAATTTGAGGAAATAATTGTGGAATAATTATCTAAAACTTTAAACAATTCAGGGAAGGGAAACTAGGGATTCAGAGGATCCACTTGTAGAGATTAAGGAGATCTTATTCCTGCATCAGGAATCATGGAAATCAAACTGAACTTACTTGATTTAGCCTTCACGAGATGAATGGTATATGAATTAGAATGGAATCCATCACCAAACCATACCCAGGAGACAAAGTTAACAACAGAATTAAACTAATCCCCAACCAATCAACATGCTATGAAGGTTAGGAAGGGTACCATCATCCTACCATGCCCAGGAGACGATGGTGAACAACAGGGCTCCCTAACGTCATAAAAAAAGGGAAAAGAAAATATTCAAAACCATTGCAGGCCCATTGTAATTTCAGTCACAATAGACCATTAAAGACTAAACACATTCCTTCTATAATCAACTAAAAAAAAAACTAATTCAGTTCATGAGTTTACATTAAAAGCATAGAATAGAATCTCCCATCTCGCTACAGGCTTCACCTCTTAGCCCTAGCTAAGAGTTTTAACCACACATGAATGGGCTGAACAAAGTAAATGAAAATAAAAATAAAAAGAGAAAGAAAAGAACAAGAAGGAAAGAAAACAAAACCAGCCTCCCGTCCAGCCAAGCTCCTGCTAAATTCCACTGGTCCCAAACCTTCCTCTCCACTTCCCGTCCTCCCTTTCTCTCCCACGGCCCTCGTTTTTATAGTTTGCTAGGAGTGGAGGAGAGCCTTCGCAGCAACAGGCGGTGAGGAGCTTCCGCAGCAGAGAAACGGCGTGCGCCACAAAAAGTGAAAACGCCCTACTTTTGAACGCCGTTTGCTCAACTGACTGTCCAGTTCTTTTGAAGCTGACATCATGGTTAGGGTTAGGACCACCCTTTCAAGAGGTTGAATGGTATGGATCATCGATCCGATCACAGACGGTGGCCCGCAATTGCCCGCAATTTTCAATTTTTTCGGACGCGGAAAAACAGGGCCTGCGTAAGGATGGGTCGCTGTTGAAGTTGGTGGGGCCCACTTCGATTTTATTTTGAGAAATACATTCCGTCCACCGGATTCTGCTCGAAATTTCGGTCAGAAATGACTAGTTTTGCTGTCCACTGTATAGAATCAACTAGCCATTAATCTTGCGTTTTTGACGATCCACGTGCGTACACGTATATGGGCTGAAAAGGAAAGCTAAGACAGGGTTTTACCCCATCTATGGAGCGAATGGACAGCTCTGATCATGCAATGGGGCGAAGAATGGGCCCCACTACTCCAAGCCGACGAAACAGCGTGCGGACGCTGTTTCCTTTGTGAAGAAGATCGGGTCAACCGGCTTGACCCGAGGAGTTTCGTCCAGTGCGCAGTGGGTGCGCTTACACCTTACGTACATTCAATGTACATGTGGGATCCATAGTGATGTATCTGAAAGATCTGCGCCGTCCATCTGTTTTGTAGCCTCATTTAAGTCGATGATTCCAAAATTAAAGCGTATCCAGAGATTAAGTGGGCCCCACTTAAGGAATTAAGGGGCTGATCTGCCCATTGGGCCACTTCTACAGGGATTCGATGGTTCAAATTTGATGTGTACGGTTAATTTATGGTCCTGAGGATATGTATAAAGTTTTGAGCTGAACGGATGGTAGAAACCCTGTGATCTTGCATTCTGGACTAATTTCGGGCCACTTGAGATTCAATTTCTCGACTTTCTCGTATTTTCGGCATGTATATCCATTGATCTTACTCCCCTGGGGTCTGTCCCTTACCTTGGCATCATCGGAGCGTTAATTCCATGCTTGTAGTACCATTTTCCAGTGCAGGCTCCTAAAGTCACCTTGCAGCAAAAACACAATTAAATCAGACTGCTAGACAGTACAATGTTTGTAAATCCAGGCAATAACCGAGGTCTAATATGAAGTATTTGACCCTCAACACTAGCCGCACAGTCCAAGTGAGCGTAAGAAACCTCACTATCCGCCTGGCCAATAGTCTACCAATACCTATCCGGTACATCGATAGAGGACCCATTCACGAGCTGGTCAAACTCAGCCTAGTATTGTCCCCTACCCTCGGGCGAGTAAGGCCACATCTCCTCCCAACCGACCACGACACAGTGGGAGACGAGACCTCCTGGTATTCGGCACTTGGGCGCTTATGTATCCACTCGGTCTAGACATTGGGGCGTCTCCTGGCCACGTAGGTTTAGAGATTTTCACCCAAGGACATCTATGGCGCCCGTATGCTAGAACCAAACATTTACAGTGTCCCATTTGGCCATCCACGATATGCCTGTGGAGGCTACGGCCCTGATGTCGCTAGGGCGTACAGTAATCATAATACGAGATGCATGAGTCATACAATCCAGTCATGCATCAATCCTTCGCACACCGCGTGCTCATGTGAGATAACCTCCGCCTATCAGGGAGTCTCATAATAATATACTCAATGACATATACAATGATCAACCAAATCTCATAACAAGCATGCAGATGATGCGTATGGGTATATAAAATGATGCTATGATGTCACATACTCATAACTGGTATCAACAACCAGCATCGACAATCGACCTCGACAATGTGGACATGTAACCAACATTGCCCCCAAGGAATGGCCCACATAGAGCCAAACATATAATGGGCCCACGGCCTCACACAAAGGCCTGATATACAACACAGGGAGCCTTACTCAAGGGACACATATACATAACAGGCAGGCCCTGCTCATGGGCCTCAAATACATCGAATGGGCTATGCATCATGGGCCATGAATACATTACAATGGGCCTTTCTCATGGGCCTAACATACATCATAATGGGCTCTATAGCCTGGTCCTCAAATGCATCCCAATGGGCCTCATCGCATAGGCCCCATATACATCATATTAGGCCTTAAACACGGCCTGAATGCACATACGACAGTCCTCAGATACGGGCTGCATATACATCGCATTGGGCCTCAACAATCGGCATCAATATTCGGCCTCAATACTCAGAATCAACATTCGGAATCGGCCTCGATAATCGGTATCGATAATCAACATGTATAAACAAGGTGGGGTCCATAAATGGACAACTAATCAACAATAATGTAAAGATCGGCTCTCGACCGTGGTTATATCAATCCGATAGCATGGAGCCATCTGTCTATGGCGAATGGGGCCCACTTATTTGGGTTAACCCACGAAGAGAATGGGCCTAACTAGGCCTAAGGGAAGGTTACAATGAGGACATCTAATCGTCATTGCCCATCAATGTGGATATTAAACTATCATTGCTCCCAAGGCATGAACCGTCATAATAATTATTACATACATTATGGAGTAATCACACATCGCAATGGATTTCATATATATCACATTCGGCCCTATATAAAGGCCCCACATACGTCTCATTGGGCCTCAATCGTGGCCCTTATATACATCACATTGGGCCTCAACCCATGAGCCATCAAATACATCAAGTGGATCGCATCCACGGGCTGCACCAATGGGCCTCATATATATCGGGTCGGCCATATCACATGGGCCGCACCAGTGAGCCTTATATACATCAAGTGGACCATGTCCATAGGCCACACCAATGGACTTAATATACATTGATTGGGCTGCATCGATGGGCCACACTAATGGGCCTAATACATATCACAATGGGCCTTGCCCATAGGCCTCATATTCAAGCAAGTGGGCTCTGCACATGGGCCTTATCATATCAAGTTGGGCCGTGTTAATGGGCCGCACCAATGGGCCTCATGTACAACAAGTGGGCCGCATCATTGGGCCGTACCAATGAGTCTCATAAATATATCAAGGTATGTCTCACAGATGGGTCACAAGTATATCAAGGTGGGCACTTCGAATGGACCACAAAATACATCAAAGTGGGCTTGACGAATGGGCCACAAAGTACATCAAAGTGGGCCCGACAAATGGGACACAAAATACATCAAAGTGGACAAATGGGCCACAAAATACATCAAGGTGGGCCCGACAAATGGGCCACAAAATACATCAAAGTGGGCCCGACAAATGGGCCATATGTACATCAAATGGGCTACAACAATGGGTTAAATCAACTGGGCCAAGTCGAATGGGCCGAGTTGAATGGGCCTAGTCGAATGGGCCAAATCAAATGGGTTAACTCGAATAGGCCGAATCAATTGGTCGATCGAATGGGCCGTGCTAATTATCCATCAATAGAGATCATTACAGAGCATTAAATAAATGAATAAATAAATAAATAAAATGAATCATATCCAAAGATCATCTGGACCATACCACAAATGGCAGTGGAGGTAATGCTTTCCACTTGTTTAAACCGCATAGAGCCATCACAAGATTTATTTTCCACCCAAATCTGTTCACAAGTCCTTGCTAAAACAAATATCATTTGATCCAGAACTTTTAGGATCCGTTAAAGGGATTTCAATGGTGGACATTCATTCTTCCCTAATTTCTGTAGTGTGGTCCACCTGACCATCAGAGTTGTTTCATCTTTAGTCTCAAGCCTTGAGGTGGGATGGCCAAAAGAATAGATGGCTGGCCAAATGGATGGACGGCTAGATGTAGCACATCTATCAGCGGTGGGTCCCACGTACGTGGCCCACCATAATAATGTATATTAAATAATATTAATGTATTTTATATATATTATGCACTTAGATATAATATAATATATTTTATATACTCTAGATTCACTGTCCAGTTACATGTGGATGGGACGGAATACATTATTAAAGGTGGGTCCCACGTAAGAGTGGCCCACCATTAACATTTACTAATATAATATCTTGTATTATATAATAATATATATTATATATATAAGTGTGTGTGTGTGTGTGCGCGCGACATTGCAAAGGGTCCAACGTCCATACCTCTGGATGCTGGACGGGCAGCCTAGATGGACATATCCATCAATAGTGGGTCCCACGTGGGGCCCACCATAATGTTCATATGCCATCCAACCCGTTGATAAGGTCACGCTGACCTGGATGAAAGAAAAAAAAACAAATTTCATAGGTGATCCAAAACTTCTGGACGCTCAAAAGGGGCTTCAATAGCTGATGTTCAACCCTGCTGTTTCCTATGATGTGGGCCACTTGAGTTACGTATATGGATGATTTTCAAGGTGGCCCACTACCTGAAGGAGGCCTACAAAATGGACGGTGTGGATATCTAACACACATCACAGTGGGGCCCACGAGTGGGACCCTGTCCCACCTGTCCGCTAAAAGCGCAGGACGCCTGCGCATCCTCTCTGACAGCACCAGCAGCAGCAGGCGACTGCTGCTTATAAAATTTAATTTTATTTTATTTAAAAAAAAATTATTTTCTTATGGCTTTTCATATGTGCGGCCTGCATCAGGTAGATCCACACCACCCATTGTATTCCATGGCCTGAGACGGACCAAACAAGTCCAATATTCACTATATTTTTGGCGCATCAAAACAACAGGATGGATTTCAATGGTAAACACACTATTTGCTATGCTAGGGCCCATCTGAGAGTCAAATTAACCTCATTTTTTGGCTCAACGCTTAAAATAATCTAGGAAATGGAATGGACGTCTTGGATTAAATTAATGTATCAAGGTGGGGCCTGTATGAATGACCCACCCAAAGGTCTAAAATTTCGCTGACGTCATGTATATATTATATTTATATATTTGGTTAGCTTGTTAGTATACACCCATGTTAGTACACGCACTCCATGCTAGCCAGCTTCACGTCCAGCGTCCAGGGACACTGGACGGCATGGATAAACACAGTATCATGGTGGGTCCCACATGTATGTGGCCCATGCTTTATCAAGGTGGGTCCCACATGAACGTGGCCCACCTAATGGGTCTAATAGTGTTTTCTTATCATCCATAAGGTAGGATTCACATGACTTAGATGGTTTGTATAAGACATATATCAAAGTGGGGTCTATTCCAAGTGGGCCACACATCACACAAAAATGAAAAGAGAGAGAGAAGCACCCACCTTAGATCTTGGACTTCTTCTTCCACCAATGTGATCTAGAGCTCCAAGGGAACAAGATTCAATGGTTGGGATTGATTTTGGAGAGTTGGATTTAGGGGTGGAGAGCTTGCAAAAGGGTTGGAAATGGAGAGCTCTAATGGACTTTGGGAGCTCTCTCTTGCTAGGAAATAAGAAAGAAAGAGGGAGGGAGAGAGATAAGAGAGAGAGAGAGAGAGAGAAAGAGTAATAAATGCATGTCATAATGAATGTAAGGGAGGGGTTAGGGGTCTAGACTAGCTATAGGTGGCTAGGGGTCTAAACTAGCTATAGGTGGCTAGGGGTCTAGACTAGCCATAGGTGGCTAGGAAATTATAAGGATGATGATGTCATGCACATAGGGTGGTGTGCCATGCCATAGGTGGGTCCCACAAATGCGATTAAGGTTCAAATAAAGCGCGACTTACATCATTTGATGTACATCTCAGATTGTCATACGAGACGTGTCGTTGGAACCGCAGCGACGATGCAGTCGTAATGACATAGGTCTTAGGTCAAGCTGACTCAGAATACAGGATGACACTCAAGGTCGTGCGTAAATGCTATCTATGCGTTGCAGGTCACCGGAATTCGACCGGGAGGATCGCGGGAGCCTATGGAACGGTACAGGCTAGGATACGAGTCTCACAGCACTCCCCTCCTAATAAAAATTTCGTCCTCGAAATTTACTATCACGCATGACTAAGCGAGGGAAGAGGAAGCATTGACGTAGACATATATAAGGCATAATCAATCTATAAACAAATGGAGATAGCATTCTCTAATCTCAGCCTTGCGCTCCTATGGCGCTTCCTTAACAGGATGATGAACCATACAAATACTCAGATCCCGGATCAGAAATGATCGAAACGGGTATATCATGCAGCCTCTTTATTTCAACGGTAGGGAGCTATATCAGAAAATCTCTAAGTTATTCGAATTCGGGGATCTAGCTATTCTAAGTTCTCAACAATCATATAGTGAAGGGTAGTTATCAGCAGATATGTGATGTTATCTTCAGGTATTCTCAAGTTATGCTCTGATACCAACTTCTGTCATGCCCCAAACCCAGAAATCAGATTCACAGGAATCCCGATCGCCGAATCTGGTGCTGACAACCTTCGTAGTACCCCATTCTCGGCTCCTAGTGTTTATACACCAGATTCCGATCCTGGGATCCTACAAGTAGGATTTTTTTTTTTGCCAATGTACGTTTAACTCGTGATAAGCATAATCACAAGTATACCCAAATTACAAAGACAACATCATCATCACATATCCACTAATATAAACATTTTAATACAATACTGAAAGGAAAATACATAAATCAAAAATCAAGCTCCAGAAATCGCTGCACGCTCCAAGCTCAACACTGCTACAACATATCATCATCTGCACGCATCTATCGTGCATAAGCTTATAGAATGCTTAGAGGGTGGTGTAAGTGTGTGCACAAGGTAAGTGCCAAGTATTCAATACAATGCCATCATCATACAATACCGAAAATACTACTAATCCATAAATTGTACATTATCGAAATAAGCAGAAAGACTGACATGATCATGAATTATCAGAGTAGGCAGAAATACGGACAAGATCATAAATCATAAGATAACAGCGTAAGCAATATAGAACAACTATGCAAATAAGGAATCATAAAAGCGAAATATCAAATGCCAAGGATGCGATGC
This sequence comes from Magnolia sinica, assembly GCF_029962835.1. Classification (NCBI taxonomy): domain Eukaryota; kingdom Viridiplantae; phylum Streptophyta; class Magnoliopsida; order Magnoliales; family Magnoliaceae; genus Magnolia; species Magnolia sinica. The sequence goes on from NC_080587.1 coordinate 1,794,706, forward strand.
AATATACAATTCCTGATGAGTTCACGAATAGCGTCAGCCATATCTAGACCATATAAATGCAGAAATGCAGTAACCTAAAATGCCGTATGCCGCGAATGTCATGCAATATACGGTGCGAATGGAATAACCATACTGGAGTGTGAAGTCGGGATGATGTACATAATATGGCAGGCTATGGACTTCTATCCAAACCAGTCTCATACCTAAATTTGGATAGTCAGACGCAATGTGGTAAACTCCTGATCTCAGGTTAGTCGCGCGCCCCAACCGAAATCCTAGCCATTGCGAAGGCACATGTAACAAATAGTTATGCACCACCAACCCGAGTGGATAGTGAATGAATGAATACATGAATGAGTATGCAACTCCTGCTCACTAAATTCACATATCAGTATAGTTCATCTCTGGGATCATCACCGGGGTTTAAGACACTCCAAATGGCACTGCTGCTCTCCTAGCCACACAATCCAAGTGAGCGTAAGAAACCTCACTATCCACCTGGCCAATAGTCTGTCAATACCTATTTGGCACGTCGATAGCGGACCCATTTACGAGCTGGTCAAACTTAGCCTAGTATTGCCCCCTACCCTCGGGCGGGTAAGGCCACACCCCCTCCCAACCGACCACGACACAGTGAGAAACGCGACCTCCTGGTATTCGGCACTCGGGCGCTCATGTATCCACTCGGTCTCGACATTTGGGTGTCTCCTAGCCACGAAGGTTTAGAAATTTTCACCCACGGACATCTATGGCGCCTGTATGCTAGAACCAAACATTTTTAGTGTCCTATTTGGCCATCCACGATATGCCTGTGGAGGCTACGGCCCTGATGTCACTAGGGCATACAGTAATCATAATGCGAGATGCATGAGTCATACAATCCAGTCATGCATCAATCCTGTGCATACTGCATGCTCATGTGAGATAACCTCCGCCTATCAGGGAGTCTCATAGCAATATGCTCAATGACATATGCAATGATCAACCACATCTCATAACAAACATGCAGATGATGCGTATGGGCATGTATCATGATGCTATGCTTTCACATACTCATAACCGGTATCAACAACCAGCGCCGACGATCGACCTCGACAATGTGGACATATAGCCAACATTGCCCCCAAGGAATGGCCCACATATAGCCAAACATATAATGGGCCCACGGCCTCACATAAAAGCCTGATATACAACACAGGGGGCCTTACTCAAGGGACACATATACACAACAAGTAGGCCCTGCTCATGGGCCTCAACTACATCGAATGGGCCATGCATCATGGGCCATGAATACATCACAATGGGCCTTTCTCATGGGCCTAACATACATCATAATGGGCTCCATAGCCTGGTCCTCAAATGCATCCCAATGGCCTCATCGCATAGGCCCTATATACATCATATTAGGCCTTAAACATGGCCTAAATGCACATACGACGGTCCTCAGATACGGGCTGCATATACATCGCATTGGGCCTCAACAATTGGCCTTGATATTCAGCCTCAATACTCAGAATCGATACTCAGAATCGGCCTCGATAATCGGTACTGATAATCAACATGTATAAACAAGGCGGGGTCTATAGATGGACAACTAATCAATAATAATGTAAAGATCGGCTCTCGGCCATGGTTATATCAATCCGATAGCACGGAGCCATCTGTTTATGGTGAATGGGGCCCACTTATTTGGATTAACTTACGAAGAGAATGGGCCTAACAAGGCCTAAGGGAAGGTTACAATGAGGACATCTAACCGTCATTGCCCATCAATGTGGACATTAAACCATCATTGCTCCCAAGGCATGACCCGCCATAATAATTATTACATACATTATGGAGTAATCACACATTGCAATGGACCTCATATATATCACATTCGGCCCTATACAAAGGCCCCACATACATCTCATTGGGCCTCAATCGTGGCCCTTATATACATCACATTGGGCCTCAACCCATGGGCCATCAAATACATCAAGTGGATCGCATCCACGGGCTGCACCAATGGGCCTCATATATATCGGGTTGGCCATATCACATGGGCCGCACCAGTGAGCCTCATATACATCAAGTGGACCGTGTCCATGGGCCGCACCAATGGACTTCATATACATCGATTGGGCTGCATCGATGGGCTGCACTAATGGGCCTAATACATATCACAATGGGCCTTGCCCATAGGCCTCATATTCAAGCAAGTGGGCTTTGCACATGGGCCTTATCATATCAAGTTGGGCCGTGTTAATGGGCCGCACTAATAGGCCTCATGTACAATAAGTGGGCCGCATCATTGGGCCGTACCAATGAGTCTCATAAATATATCAAGGTAGGTCTCACAGATGGGTCACAAGTATATCAAGGTGGGCACTTCGAATGAACCACAAATACATCAAAGTGGGCTTGACGGATGGGCCACAAAGTACATTAAAGTGGGCCCGATAAATGGACCACAAAATACATCAAAGTGGACAAATGGGCCACAAAATACATCAAGGTGGGCCTGACAAATGGGCCACAAAATATATCAAAGTGGGCCCGACAAATAGGCCATATGTACATCAAATGGGCTACAACAATGGGTTAAATCAATTGGGCCAAGTCGAATGGGCCGAGTTGAATGAGCCTAGTCGAATGGGCCGAATCAAATGGGTTAACTCAAATGGGCCGAATCAATTGGTCGATCGAATGGGCCGTGCTAATCATCCATCAATAGAGATCATTACAAAGCATTAAATAAATGAATAAATAAATAAATAAAATGAATCATATCCAAAGATCATCTGGACCATACCACAAATGGCAGTGGAGGTAATACTTTCCACTTGTTTAAACCACACAGAGCCATCACGAGATTTATTTTCCATCCAAATCTGTTCACAAGTCCCTGCTAAAACAAATATCATTTAATCCAGAACTTTTAGGATCCGTTAAAGGGATTTCAATGGTGGACGTTCATTCTCCCCTAATTTCTGTAGTGTGGTCCACCTTACCATCAAAGCTGTTTCATCTTTAGTCTCAAGCCTTGAGGTGGGATGGCCAAAAGAATAGATGGCTAGCCAAATGGATGGACGGCTGGATGTAGCACATCTATCAGCGGTGGGTCCCACGTACGTGGCCCACCATAATAATGTATATTAAATAATATTAATGTATTATATATATTATGCACTTAGATATAATATAATATATTTTATATACTCCAGATTCACTTTCCAGTTACATGTGGTTGGGACAATACATTATTAAAGGTGGGTCCCACGTAAGAGTGGCCCACCATTAACATTTATTAATATAATATCTTGTATTATATAATAATATATATTATATATATAAGTGTGTGTGTGTGCGCGAGATTGCAAAGGGTCCAGCGTCCATACCTCTGGACGCTGGACGGGTAGCCTAGATGGACATATCCATCAATAGTGGGTCCCACGTGGGGCCCACCATAATGTTCATATGCCATCCAACCCATTGATAAGGTCACGCTGACCTGGATGAAAGTAAAAAAAACAAATTTCATAGGTGATCCAAAACTTCTGGACGCTCAAAAGGGGCTTCAATAGCTGACGTTCAACCCTGCTGTTTCCTATGATGTGGGCCACCTGAGTTACGTATATGGATGATTTTCAAGGTGGCCCACTGCCTGAAGGAGGCCTACAAAATGGACGGTGTGGATATCTAACACACATCACAGTGGGGCCCACGAGTGGGACCCTGTCCCGCCCGTCCGCCAATAGCGCAGGACGCCTGCGCATCCTCTCTGACAGCACCAGCAGCAGCAGGCGGCTGCTGCTTATAAATTTCTTTTTAAAATCGTTTTCTTATAGCTTTTCATATGTGCGGCCTGCATCAAGCAGATCCACACCACCCATTGTATTCCATGGCCTGAGACGGACCAAACAAGTCCAATATTCACTATATTTTTGGCGCATCAAGACAACAGGGTGGATTTCAATGGTAAACACACTATTTGCTAGGGCCCATCTGAGAGTCAAATTAATCTCATTTTTTGGCTCAACGCTTAAAATAATCTGGGAAATGGAATGGATGTCTTGGATTAAATTAATGTATCAAGGTGGGGCCTGTATGAATGACCCACCCAAAGGTCTAAAATTCCACTGATGTCATGTATATATTATATTTATATATTTAATTAGCTTGTTAGTATACACCCATGTTAGTACATGCACTCCATGCTAACCAGCTTCACGTCCAGCTTCCAGGGACGTTGGACGGCATGGATAAACACAGTATCATGGTGGGTCCGACATGTATGTGGCCCATGCTTTATCAAGGTGGGTCCCACATGAACGTGGCCCAGCTAATGGGTCTGATAGTGTTTTCTCATCATCCATAAGGTAGGATTCACATGACTTGGATGGTTTGGATAAGACATATATCAAAGTGGGGTCCATTCCAAGTGGGCTACACATCACACAAACATGAAAAGAGAGAGAGAAGCACCCACCTTAGATCTTGGACTTCTTCTTCCACTAATGTGATTTAGAGCTCCAAGGGAACAAGATTCAATGGTTGGGATTGATTTTGGAGGGTTGGATTTAGGGGTGGAGAGCTTGCAAAAGGGTTGGAAATGGAGAGCTCTAATGGACGTTGGGAGCTCTCTCTTGCTAGGAAATAAGAAAGAAAGAGGGAGGGAGAGAGATAAGAGAGAGAGAGAGAGAAAGAGTAATAAATGCATGCCGTAATGAATGTAAGGGAGGGGTTAGGGTTCTAGACTAGCTATAGGTGGCTAGGGGTCTAAACTAGCTATAGGTGGCTAGGGGTCTAGACTAGCCATAGGTGGCTAGAAAATTATGAGGATGATGATGTCATGCACGCATAGGGTGGCGTGCCATGCCATAGGTGGGTCCCACAAATGCGATCAAGGTGCGCGGCCTACATCTTTTGATGTACATCTCGGATTATCATACGAGACGCGGCATTAGAACCGCAGCGACGATGCGATCTCAATGACATAGGTCTTAGGTCAAGCCAACTTAAAATTATAGGATGACACTCAAGGTCGCGCACAAATGCTATCTACGCGTCGCAGGTCGCCAAAATTCGACCGGAAAGATCACGGGAGTCTATGGAACGGTACAGGCTAGAATACGAGTCTCACATAGGGGACCGAGATCGAAGAAATTATACGCCAGAGATCTGAGAAAACCAGGCCACACGTTTAAATGGGCCTGGAAATCGTCCAACATGCAAGATCACAGGGTTCCAACCATCCGTTCGGCTCAAAACTTCATATATGGCTTATAACCATACACATCATATTCCAGCCATTGGATCATTGTGGAAGTGGCCAAACGGATAGATTAGCTCATAAATCCTCAATTTGGGGCCCACTTGATATCTGGATATAGTTCAAATTTGGTCTCAACCCCTTAAATAGGGTGGAAAAATAGATGGATGGAGCGAATTTTTCACACGCATCACAATGCACCCCACGTGCGATGTGCGTGTACACAACACGTCCGCACGCGAGCCGCACTGGACTGGGAATCCCGGTCAAAGTCGGCTAACCCAACTCCTTCCGCACCAGCAACATCGGACGGACGTGGTTCCACCGGGTTTGAGTAGTGGGGCCCACCCATCATCCAAATGGATGATCCGAGCTGTCCATATGTTCCAAGGGGGGTCCATGTCCCTCACCAAGGTCACCTTTTGGCCCCATGCATGTGTACATGCGTAGATTGACAGAAAAAGCAGGATGAACGATGAGTTGATTTTATATTGTGGACCGCACCAAAACCTAATAAAAACCACTCATTCTCGACTGGTTTTCTCCACGAATTCATTGGACAGTGGATTTTTTCCCCAATACTGATCATGGGTCCACCGAGCACTCTAGCGCAATTCCAACGCATGCAACGTGCGTTACGAACATCCGGATGATCCAGGTCGTTCTGTGTCCATGGACAGGATCAGTCCAATGATCTTGGCCGTCCAAACTGATCCCAGGGGACGTCTGACCACCACCAAGGAGTCTGAATGATTCAGATTCCAATAAGTGATCAGTCATCAGCATCAATAACAGACCACACTCAGTTCTTCCGCTGTCGCTGCGTAAGCAACGTGCGTACGAGTGCATGCCGACTCCAACCGACCTAACCTCTTGCTGGCTATATAAAGAAGAGAAAGGGCAACATGGGGAGGCTATCTTTTGATCCCTTGGACGTGTGGATCCGGGCAGCCGTGGAGGCATCATGGACGTGAGGAGGAGAGAGAGAGAATAGGACGTGGAGTGCAGCCGGCTGAGTTTTCTTCTTTCTTCTTCCTTGTTCTTTCTTTCTTTTATATTTTCTAAGAGATAGCTTGACCATATCTATGATCGTCTAAACCTCTTAGCTAGGGCTAAGAGGTGAAGCTTGTAGCGTGATTAGGATGTTTGCTTGGTTTTGATTCATATTTTGTTGAACTCTTTTGGATTTTAGTTTAATTATGAAGGTATACTTTTAGTTTTTAATGGTTTGTTGTAACTTAAATTATAATGGATTTGTGATAACTTTAAGTATGTTCCTTCCATTATTAAGATTGTAAAATTAGTAAGACTTGTTGTTCACCATCGTCCCATGGGCATGGTAGGGTGACGGAATCATTCCTTTCTCTTATAATTGGTTATGGGTTTGGTAAATTGCTGTTGTTTGCCATAGTCACCTGGGCATGGTTAGGTGACGGGATCACTTCTAAATCTTTACCACTCTTATCTATTGATGATCAAATCCATGAGAAGTTCAGAGATCTGACAAATCTTTTCCAACTGGATGAAGATGGGACTTGAAGTCTGGTTGAATTCATGAATCAAGCGTAGATCTCCCTGATCTCTACAAGAGGATCCTCTGAATCCTTAGTTTCCTACCTTTGATTTTTACAAATTTTAGTTCCTTATTTCACCATTATTGCCCCATATTCACTTGATTTATATTTCATCTTATTCTAGTTCTAGTTCTAGTTATTTTTCAGATTACGTACACGGTTCAGTCCATGTGGATTCGACCTCGGTCTTATCGAGTTTATTACTACTTCACAACCCTATACTTGGGGTGTGATGTAAGAATAAACTTGTTCACACCCCAAGTATAGGGTTGTGATATAGTAATAAACTTGGTAAGACTTAAGGCAATGCCGATGGTTAAAACCTTCGGTAATGACCTTCTCCGACGGCTTTTAGCCGTCGCAAGGTCCGTCGGTAAAAGGTACGTTGGCGTTACTCGCCGACGGATTAAAACCGTTGGCGTTTTCAACGGCTAAAACCGTCAGCGTTTCCGACGGTAAGGGCAACGGTCAAAACCGTCGGTGTTTCCGACGGTAAGAGTGACAGTCAAAACCCTCGGTGTTTCTGACAGCTAAGGGTGACAGCCAAAACCGTCGGTATTTTCGACGGTTTTTAACCATTGGCAATTCTCATTAATTAAAAAAAAAGAAAAGAAAATTAATTGAATTTGGATGATATATTTGATTTTGATTTCTTCCTTTTCTATTGTATAGACTTACCTTCTCAAATAAGTTGGTTCGTTCAAGGCTTTGGAGAAATGAGTATATCTAGTTATGGATGTGTTAATCAACGCACATGTCCAAAACTTGATATACCCATTTCTTCAAAGCCTCGAACGAACCAACCTATTTGAGACGGTAAGTCTATACAATAGAAAATGAAGAAATTAAAATCAAATATATCATCCAAATTCCAAATATTTGGATTAGATATATGCTTTAAAAAAGAGAAACAAGAGATAGTAGCAACAACAATAGCTTTTTCAGAGGGGTTTGGATAGAGAAAACCAAGAGAAGGACATGGAAAACTAACATAATCCTTGTGGGAATAGAAAATTGCAAATCCCAACAGTAATTCTATTATTTTGTTTGGAGAATAGTTCTCCCTGAAAATGTTAAAAGTCCAAACGTCAAATGGCTCTCTCAAGAGTCAACATATGGTGAAACCATGAGCTGATGCTTAGCACTAGTGCTTAAATTTAAACATTACCTACAAGCATTCAAAGCAGCGAAGGCACATGAGGAGTCACCACACAACATATCAGTTCCTAAATATCTTTATGAATGCTGGAAAGAATAGCAAAAAGATACAGGATAACATATTTGTCTTCCCCGACCTTCAAACAGCTGCCCCAAACATATTAGCTATAGAACCTTGCATCACCCATATGCCTGTAGTTACCTGAATCGCAATTTTTTTTTTCTTTTTTGTTGGAAGGTATAATCTCAACAAATGATTCAAGAAGACTTCAACGGCCTTGAAACAGAGACTAGAAAGTGAGATCTTTTGGTTCCTCAATGATCTTCGCCAGAGTTTGCAAGAATGAAGCCAAATCAGCACCATATATAACACGATGATCTGCAATAGCATTCATATGCAAGCATTCATAGTTTTGCCTAGGTGAGTTTGTGGAAGGCTCAAGACTGGAGGTTCCAGGCTTTCAAATAACTAACCAGGTAGAATGTTTTTCACTTGCACATCTGACTTTTCACTCCCCAAGTATAGGGTTGTGATGTAGTAATAAACTCGGTGAGATCGAGATCGAATCCCAAGGGACTGAAACCCGTATTCTAAAAATAATCAGAACTAGAACTAGAATAAGATAAAACCTAAATCAAGTGAATATGAGGGATTAATGGTGAAGTATTACTCTAAAACTTGTGAAAAAAAAGGTGGGAACTAGGGTGCCAAGGATCCACTTGTACCAATTGGGAAGTTATCTTGCATAATTCAAGAACACAACTGGAATCAGAGTCCTATCCTATCCAGTTGGTAAGAAGAGATTTGTCAGATCTCTAAACTTTTCATGGGTCTAATCATCAACAGATACGATTGTTGTAGATTTAGAAGTGATTCCGTCACCTAACCATGCCCAGGAGACTATGGAAACAACAGCAATTTACCAATCTCACATCCAATCATGAGAGACTTGTGAAAGTTAGGAAGGGTTCCATCAACCAACCATGCCCATGAAACGATAGTGAACAACAGGGTTCTTAAGTTCACAATCTCAATGAAAAGAACGTACTCACACTACGTGAAAAATGGAAAAAAATGACGGATTTAGAGACAGTTCTGGACCGTCTCTAAAATTGCTTAGTTTAAAGACGCTTTAGAGACGGCCGTAGACCGTCTCTAAAATTTTAGACGGCCCTTGACCGTCCTTAATATTGTCTTAAAAATTTGAACGTCCACAAATCATTTAAGACGGTCGTTGACCGTCTTATATGGGTCATCTGAGACGGTCATTGGCCGTCCGCATTAGAGACGGTCCTTGACCGTCTTAAATACGGTCATCCGAGACTGTCATTGGCCGTCTCTATTAGAGACGGTCATTGGTCGTCTTTTACTTGTAATCTGAGATTGTCAAAGACCGTCTCTATTAGAGACGGTCCTTAGCTGTCTTACAAACCTGTTAAACACCGTTTTTATTAGAGACTGTCAAAGACCGTCTCTATTGGAGACGGTTAAGGATCGTCTTTATTAGAGACAGCCCTAGACCGTCTCTATTAAAGACGGTCCTAAACCGTCTTATAACCCTATCAAAGACTGTCTCTATTAGAGACTGTCAAAGACTGTCTCTATTAGATGCTCAGGTCAAAAATGAAAAAAATGCAAAAAAATTATGAATTTCGAAAAAAAAAAAAAAGTAGTTGAGAAGCTTGGAAAAATAATTAAAAATGTTTAAGAAAAATTTAAATTTTGAAAAAAAAAATTGTAATTTTATAAAAATCTAGATTTTGAAAAAAAAAATTTAAGAACTTTGAATAATGTTGATAATTTTGGAAGAAAAAATCGATAAAAATATGATATTTTGAAAAAGAAAATTTAAAAAATTAAACAAAATTGGGAAAAAATTGATAAAATGTAAAAAAAATATATATTTTTTAAAAAAGAAAAGTAGATTTTGTATTTTGATCAACAAAAATTGAAAAGTTATATAACAAAAGTGAGATGAAAAAAATGATATTTTGAAAAAGGAAATTTAAGAAATTAAACAAAATTGTAAAAAAAATTGACAAATTGTAAAAATATATATATTTTAAAAAAGAAAACTAGATTTTTTATTTTGACAATAAAAATTGAAAAGTTAGATAACAAAAGTGAGATTTTGATGATTTGTTGTATATCCTTACCACCCATACGTTTCTCCAACTCATTTTTGGGCCAGGTATAAAAAATTGTGTAGATTTAAATCCTAAGTAGACCACACCATTGGAAATAATGATAATATAGTACCTCGCCATTAAAAATTATAAAGAGCCCATCGTAAGGTTTTAGTAATATTTATTTGCAATCCAACTTGTTGATAATGTAAAGGAGATCTAGATGAAGGTAAACTACAAAGATCAAATTGATCCAAAACTTTTGTGGCCTTCAAAAGATTTTTAATGGTTATTCATCATTGTTTTGATTGGTATGGCCCACCTGAGATTATTGAGTTCTTGTGATTTGAAATCACATCCTAAAATATGATGGAAAAATATATGGACAGTGTCGATATACATAAAATATGTCAAGGTGGGCCCTATACGGTTAGAGTAACACCCATGAAGGAGTTACCTAAATAGTGAAATGGTACTATAAGGTCACCTCATGGGAACTTCCCATGAGGTTAATCCGTGTAGGCCCCACCATGATGTGTGTAGAACATCAACACCATGCATTTGATGTGTCCCCTTTAAGTCCAAAAATCAGTCATATACGAGAGTACTTAGGTGGGCCATAGCATTTAAAACTATGTGAAGACATCCCTAAAACATATAAAAGCATTTGGTGGGGCCCACATGAGTTTTAGATGTGTATGAAACTTGGTCTGACTCCTCATCCAAGTGGGACACATAATGAATTAATGGGCTAGATCTATGAACCACATCTAGGTGGGCCCAATAAATGATTATGAATGTTTTAATGGGAGGGTAACCCTCTCAACTATAGTATGTGGTGTGGCCCACCCAAGTCATGTATTGACTTTATTTTTAAGCTTGTGGCCTACCATGGAATGGTACATCTGATTGACAGGGCAGATCCAAAGTTCAAGTGGACCCACCATAGAAAAGAGTGGGACAGTGACACCCACTATTGAAACCTTCTTAGGGCCCGCCGTGATGTTTATTTGAGATCCAATCTGTTTATAAGTTAATGCAGACATGGATGTGGTTGAAACTTGGTCTGATCCCTCATCCAAGTGGGACACACATAATGAGTGGGTTGGATATGTGAATCACATTTAGACAAGCCCAATATATGATTATAAATGTGAGGAAACCCTTCTCTACTACATTTAGGTGAGTTACTCGTTACCCTTACTAGAGTAAACTCTATGGGGTCCACTGTTATTTATTTATTTTATCCTCTCCATTCATCCATGTTAACGGATAATTTGAGGTATAAAGAACAAAAAGGAAGCATATCCAAAACTCAAGTGGACCACACCACAAGAAATAGTGTGATTGAACCTCTACCATTTAAAATTTCTTAGAGGCCATAGAAATTTTGGATCAAGCTGAAGTTTGTGTTTTTTATTCATTCATATATTTTTGATATTATGAACAACCTTTAACCATTTTTGGATAGTCTGATCAGTCCAGATTGAAGAGTAATAACTTCAGATGTTTAAATCAAAATTCACTCAAATTGTTGATCAATCTTGTTTGCCCAATATCTTTCTCATATGTAACATGATCAGGGCAAGTAACTAGTCAATTTGAGGGTAATGATCAGTAAAATAGAGTGAATGGACCAGACATGTAAAATGGGTTAAATATTCTAGTCAAAATTGTGACCCAACTTATTAACACCCTGAGACTAAGAATTAATGTTAGTAAATTTTGTAGGGCCCATCATGATGTGTGTCGAACATCAACACCATGCATTTGATAGAAGTTTTGGATCAAGCTGATGTTTGTGTTTTCCCTTCATTCATATCTTTTTGATATTATGAACATGTTGGATGGCAAACATTACTGTGGGCCCAAGGAAGGTATCAACGGTGGAAATCATTATTCCACACTGTTTTGTGTGACATGGTCCACTTGAGTTTTGGATTTACCCAAAATTTGGGATCAACACACATCGTTCATCCATTTTTCAAGATCATTTTACAGAATTATCTAAAAAATGAATCATATTCAAAATTTAAGTGGACCACACCACAAATAAGGGGAACAGATTGCTACTCCCCCTACACCATCCAATGGCTGACTAAAAGCATTTGGTGGGGCCCACATGAGTTTTGGATGTGTATGAAACTTGGTCTGACTCCTCATCCAAGTGGGACACACATAATGAATGGGCTAGATCTATGAACCACATCTAGGTGGGCCCAATAAATGATTATGAATGTTTTAATGGGAGGGTAACCCTCTCAACTATAGTATGTGGTGTGGCCCACCCAAGTCATGGATTGACTTTATTTTTAAGCTCGTGGCCCACCATGGAATGGTGCATCTGACTAACGGGGCAGATCCAAAGCTTAAGTGGACCCACCATAGAAAAGAGTGGCCACATTTCACCTAAACAGTGTGGAAACAGTGTTGAAAGATCATCTTATGGTATGATTATGAATGTTTTAAGGAAACCCTTCTCCACTAAGTTTAGGTAAGTTACTCGTTATCCTTGCCAGAGTAAATTCTGTGGGGTCTACCATGATGGGTGTCGAACATCTACCTAATCAGTTAGATGCACCATTCCATGGTGGGCCTGGGGCTTAAAAATCAAGTCAATCCATGACATTTTTGGGTCACACCACATACAAAAGTTGAGAGGGGTTACCGTCCATTAAAATATTCATAATCATTTGTTGGGACCCACCATGATGTATGTGTTTCACCCATTCTGTTTCATCCATTTTTACAGATCATTTTATGGCTTGATCCTAAAAATGAGAGGGATATAAATCTCAGGTGGACCACACCATTTGAAAACAATAGTGATTGGATATCCACCATTAAAATCCTCATAAGGCCCACTGTACTATTTATTTGACATCCAACATGTTGATTAGGTCATAGAGGCCCAGATGAAGGGAAAAAACAAAAATCAGCTTGATCCAAAACTTTTATGGCTCCCAAAATATTTTTAATGGTCGACACTCATTCAACACTGTTTCTTGTAATGTGGTCCACTTGAGATTGGGATATACCCCATTTTTCGTCTCATGCCATAAAATCATTTGTAAAAATAGATGGATAGCATGGATGCAACACGTACATCATGGTGGGTCCCACAGAACACCGACCACCGTTTCCCAAAATCGGGCGCGCGCTCAAAACAGAGCCCTGCCCAAAAATCCCTCCATTTCTCTCTCTCTCTCTCTCTCTCTCTCTCTCTCTCTCTCTCTCTCTCTCTCTCTCTTTCCAGCGCTCTCCTCTCTCTCTCTCTCTGTTCCCCAATCTGTCCCTCCCTCTCCGTCTCTTGCGGTCGGTTGCCGAACGCCCTACCCACGCACGCCCTACCCGTGCGGACGCTGGAAGATGGAAGATGAAGGACAACATCTCCATATTTTCTGGTGATACACGACTTGCTGATTGGCCGGAATCTCCATAGGACGCCGATTAATGGAAGAGAGGGAAGATCGAGAAGAGGGTGGTCAGGCCTAAGATCGAGCTCCTGTTTCCTCTATCGTAGTCGAATATCAGTGGCAACAGAGGATGCAGGTTCGAGTAAGATTTGGAATCCCTAATGCTGAGATTGGAGTTTGATAATGGCAGTCGGCTCCCACAATCACAGGTAAGGGCAAGCTGAATGTACCGATTTTGAAACCCCTAATCTTTGGATTTGGGGTTTGAAGATCCCTAATTGGCATCTGCATTTGGGGATCTAAATTCAAAATCCCTGATTTCACAATATGGGATTCGAATCCGAAATCCCTAACAGCTGATTTGGGATGGAAATCCCTAATTCCTGATATGGGGATTCAAATCCCTAATACCTGATTCAGGGATTATGGATTCCGAAATCCCTAATTGAGTGATTTAAATCCCTAATCCATGAACGAATATAGAGGATTAAGGATCTGAAATCCTAATTGCAACTAGATTAGGGATCTGGGTTCCGAAATCCCTAATCGGAATCTGGAATTGGGAATAGGGATCTGAACTTCCCAATTTGGGATTTGGGATTCGAAATTCCTAATTGCTGTATCTGGGATTTAAATCCCTAATTTTCTCAATTTGGGGATTTGGGGATATTGGGCGTGTTTGGGCAGTGGGATTAGAAGGGATTAGGTTTTTTGACTCAATTGACTCAGTGGATGGGATCTTCCAATCTTAGGGACTTCTGGTGCAAGGTCCATCCTTCGTGAGGCACATCATACCTCTATTTGGAACACTAAAGCACGGACCCCACCTGAACAAACTGAAAACACAAGTGCACTGTGAAAACTTTCATATAGAATAACTGACAAAAAGATAAGATGCTTCAACCTAACAGTGGAAGAATCAAATAACTGACAAAAAGATAAGATGCTCTAGACCTGACGGTGGAAGAATCGCCTTTAACCTACTTCCCCAGCTCCCTCAAATACAGTCGGAACAAGGTTGACCTGCAAAACACTCGTAACCATCTTCAAGCATTACACAAGCACTCCGATGTATTTAGTGACAACTTGGAATTTTTTCTTTCTAGCTACAAGATAAAGTGAGAACCATCGATAATGATTTTCTTTTCTTTTTAATGCAAGGCAAGATATAGCTGAGGTTGCATTTGAATGCACTAATGAATTGAATTGCAATAACTACTTCAAAAATGTGAAAAGGGCCATATTGCAATTGTCTTCAATAACATTTCAAATTTTGCAATTAAGGTCTAAAAGAACAGAACATTGGTTTGAGGGCTACTTCCACATTATGAATGCAAAGGAAGGTGAGCACAGCTCAGTTATCTCCTCTTTATTGAACTTTATTTGGGATTTGGGATTCGAAATCCCTAATTACTACTGTTTTTTGCATTGATTTAGGTAGGGGTGCCATCACTTGTGTGCTTTCTGAATAAGGTTGATGCTGTTGATGATCCAGATCTACTGGAACTTGTAGAGATGGAACTCCGTGGTATGTACTATGACCGTTGTCATTCATTAATTTATTTATTAATGTTTTGGTTGTGAGGCATCCTATTATGCTTGTTTGAGAGAAACTGCTTTGTTTGTTAAACAGTAGTAGCTACTTGTAATATATGATTTTGTTGATGGTTGTTGTCACATATTTGAAGATCTGCTGTATTGTATTTATATGTAGCGTCCTCAGGTCTTACATGAACTAATTGATGACTTCAATTGGACATGCCAAATTTGGATGATTAATGATTAATATACTATCCTATCAACCATTTCTCAAAGCACTTGCATCCATTAGTAGCTATCTATTATCCTTAGCTTTTAAGCCCTTTCAGTGGGGTTGCAATTGGTTTTGTTTCACAATAAACCAAACTTTACAACTAAGCTATCAATGAGCTTCTTTCAAAGGATCAAAATTGATAGCACTCTTACTTAAAAAGTATTGAAGGTCTTTAAAGTCCTTTATCTTAAAATTTTGAGAGAGATTTTTCAAAAATTTCACATATCCTACAACACCACTTGTGATGATCAAATTATCTATGTCAACAACACAAAGTTTCATTTATATATTTCTTCACAAAAGTGCATGTATTAGTAAAAGGGAGAATAAAATCATTTGAAGAAAGTATTCTCTAACCTTTGTAACCAAACTTTAGATGCTTGTTTTAGATTATGGAGTGCCTTTTTTGGTTTGCATGCATGCCTCAGCTTCATATGATTATAAAATTCTATAGGTTGATCAATATATATGATGAAACCCTACTCTCTCAAAGCAATGTGAGAATAACAGCACTCCAGATATGTATATCTTTTATCTTTCTTATATGTAGTTACGTGTCAAAAATCTTTTTGTAAAAAAAATGATTTCATTTGATTTTTTTTATATGGATGCATCATGCATGGTTTTATGATAAAACACATGTATGTGTGTGTGTATATGTATGCATGCACACATGGATGGATGAAACGTATGCATGCATACATGCATGGATGGATTTATGTGTGTGTATATGTATGTATGTATGCATCCATGGATGGAAGATTGGATGGATGGATCATCACGCATGTGTGTATATGTGTGTATGCATGCATGGATAGATGGATGGATTGTTAGATCATGGATGGATGGATCATCATGCATGTGTTTATGTATGTATGCATGCATGGATGGATGGATGTATCATCATGCATGTATGTATGCATGATCCCAAACCTAAACCCGACCCCAAACCCGAACTCGATTTCCTAAACCTAAACCTTAACTTATCCTCAATTCCCTGAAGCTATAACCTATAACCTAAAACCTACACCTAATCATGTGCATATATTTGCGGATATATATAGATCCATGTATCAGTTGCATGGATCTATATATAGGTTGCATTATAAGGAAACACTTAATGATGTCTCATACAGGTTGTGGCTATTAAAGATATAATATCACCTCCTTATAGGGAAACATTTAATGATGTGTACAGGTAAATTCATTTTTTTTTATTCCTTATATTGTTTTCCAGTTATATTTGTGTTGGTTTCAGAGTACAGGTAGCAATAGAAAGTGTTGGTCGATTGTGGCTTATAGACAAAGGGATGAGTAACCAACAATACGAATATGGGAGGCCTTCCCCAGGTATCCAAATGCTTTTATATACAATTATGTTGTTTTTAAATGTATTAGATCGAAATTAATGGAGTAGACCCGGATGTGCGTCGGAGCTATCCGGATGTTGAGCGGGGGTCCTTGGAAGGTGGGAACCGCGGTTTTGACTAGGATGAAGCTGTCCATTTCCTATGGAGAACATTGGAGTGGCCTGACCATTTGGACAGGCCATGTTTATGTATTAACTCGAAATTGATGGAGCAGACCTGGATGTGCGTCGGAGCTATCCGGATGTTGAGCGAGGGTCCCTGGAAGGTGGGAACCGCTGTTATGACCATGATAAAGCTGTCAATTTCCTATGGATAACATTGGAGTGGCCTGGCCATTTAGACATGCCGTGTTTATGTATTTGATCGAAATTAATGGAGCAGACCCGGATGTGCGTCGGAGCTATTCGAAAGAGCGGGGTTCCCTGGAAAGAGGGAACCGCTATTATGACCATGATGAAGCTGTCCATTTTTTATGGACAGCATTAGAAGGGCCTGACCATTTGCGCCGGATGGTCGTGTTTATATCTGTATTTGCAGGGACCATACCCTTAACTTAAACCAAAACCTATGACCTAAAACCTCCTAAAACCTTAACCTATAACCTAAACCTCAACCTTAACCTAAACCTAAATCTTAACTTAAAACCTAAACCTAAACCTAAAACCTAAATGTATTCTCAAATCCCTAAACCTAAACCTACACTTAATCCTAATCTTAACTCTCTAACCTAAACCTATACCTAAACTTGAAAACCTAAACATAAACTCAATTCCGAACCCGATCCTAAACCTTAACCTTAACCTATTCTCAATTCCCTAAACCTATATCTTATAACTTAAACCTAAACCCAAACCTAAACCTTAACCTATACCTATAACCTTAACCTAAACCTAAACCTTAACCTAAAACCTAAACCTATAACCTAAACCTAAATCAAAACATATAACCAAAACCAAAACCAAAACCAAAACCTATATCCTAAACCCAAATGCATTCTCAAATCCTATAACCCATAATCTAAACCTAAACCTAAACCTAAACCTATAACCTATAACCAAAACCAAAACCTATAACCTAAACCAAAGCCAAAACCTATAGCCTAAACTTGAACCCATTCTCAAATCCAAAAACCTATAACCTAAACCGTTAACCTATAACCTAAAACAAAACCTATAACCTAAACCAAACCTAAACCAAAAACCAAAACCTAAAACCTAAACTTATAATCTATAACTTAAATCAAAACATATACTCAAAACCAAATCCCAAAACCCAAACCTAAACCTAAACCTGAACCTATAACTTAAACTCAAATCCCTAAACCTAAACCTAAACCTAATCCTATAACCTAAACTCAAATCCCTAAACCTTAACTTATAACCTAACCTAAACCTATACTTATAACCTAAAACTATTCTCAAATCCCAAAACCTATAACCTAAACCTACCCTTTCCCTAAACCTATAACCTAAACTCAATTCCCTAAACCTAAACCTGGACCTAAACCTAAACCTATAGCCTAAACTCAAATCCTTAAACCTTAACCTATAACCTAACCTAAACCTATACTTATAACTTAAATCTATTCTCAAATCCCAAAACCTATAACTTAAACATAAACCTTAACCTAAACCTATAACCTATAACCTTGACCTAAACCTAAACTTAAACCTGTAACCTATAACCTAAACCTAAACCTAAAACCTAAATGTATTCTCAAATCCCTAAACCTAAAGCTACACCTAATCCTAATCTCAACTCCCTAACCTAAACCTAAACCTAAACTTGAAAACCCAAACCTAAACTCGATCCCGAACCCGAACCGATTTCCTAAACCTAAACCTTAACCTATTCTCAATTCCCTAAACCTATAGCTTATAACCTAAACCGAAACCTAAACCTAATCCTAAACCTAAACCTATAACATATAACCTAAACATAAACCTAAAACCTAAATGTATTCTCAAATCCCTAAACCTAAACCTACACCTAATCCTAATCTCAACTCCCTAACCTAAACCTAAACCTAAACTTGAAAACCCAAACCTAAAACTGATCCTGAACCCGAACCCGATTTCCTAAACCTAAACCTCAACCTATACTCAATTCCCTAAACCTTAACCTATAACCTAACCTAAACCTAAATCGATAACCAAAACCTAAACCTATAACCTAAGTGTATTGTCAAATCCTTAAACCTAAACCTACACCTAATCCTAATCTCAACTCCTTAACCTAAACCTAAACCGATCCCGATTTCCTAAACTTAAACATTAACCTATTCTCAATTCCCTAAACCTATATCTTATAACCTAAACCTAAACCTATAACCTATAACCTTAACCTAAACTTAAACTTAAACCTGTAACCTATAACCTAAATCTAAACCTAAAACCTAAATGTATTCTCAAATCCCTAAACCTAAACCTACACCTAATCCTAATCTCAACTCCCTAACCTAAACCTAAACCTAAACTTGAAAACCCAAACCTAAACCCGATCCCGAACCCGAACCCGATTTCCTAAACCTAAACCTTAACCTATTCTCAATTCCCTAAACCTATAGTTTATAACCTAAACCTATACCTAAACCTAAACCTAAACTTATAACCTATAACCTAAACATAAACCTAAAACCTAAATGTATTCTCAAATCCCTAAAGTTAAACCTACACCTAATCCTAATCTTAACTCCCTAACCTAAACCTAAACCTAAACTTGATAACCCAAACCTAAACTCGATCCTGAACCCGAACCCGATTTCCTAAACCTAAACCTTAACCTATTCTCAATTCTCTAAACCTTAACCTATAACCTAACCTAAACCTAAATCTATAACCTAAACCTAAACCTAAAACCTAAGGGCATTCTCAAATCCTTAAACTTAAACCTACACCTAATCCTAATCTCAACTCCTTAACCTAAACTTAAACCTAAATTTGAAAACCCAAACCTAAACTCGATCGCGAACCCGAACCCGATTTCTTAAACCTAAATATTAACTTATTCTCAATTCCCTAAACCTATATCTTATAACCTATACCTAAACCTAAACCTATAACCTTGACCTAAACCTAAACCTAAACCTGTAACCTATAACCTAAACCTAAACCTAACACCTAAATGTATTCTTAAATCCCTAAACCTAAACCTACACCTAATCCTAATCTCAACTCCCTAACTTAAACCTAAACCTAAACTTAAAAACCTAAACCTAAACCCGATTCCGAACACGAATCCGATTTCCAAAACCTAAACATTAACCTATTCTCAATTTCCTAAACCTATATCTTATAACCTAAACCTACACCTAAACAATCACCTAAACCTAAACCTATAACCTATAACCTTGACCTAAACCTAAACCTAAACTTGTAACCTATAACCTAAACCTAAACCTAAACCTAAAACCTAAATGTATTCTCAAATCCCTAAACCTATAGCTACACCTAATCCTAATATCAACTCCCTAACCTAAACCTAAACCTAAACTTAAAAACCCAAACCTAAACCCGATCCCGAACCCGAACCCGATTTCCTAAACCTAAACCTTAACCTATTCTCAATTCCCTAAACC
Organism: Magnolia sinica; assembly: GCF_029962835.1. Classification (NCBI taxonomy): domain Eukaryota; kingdom Viridiplantae; phylum Streptophyta; class Magnoliopsida; order Magnoliales; family Magnoliaceae; genus Magnolia; species Magnolia sinica. The sequence continues at coordinate 1,814,995 of NC_080587.1, forward strand.
TAAACCTTATAACCTAAACCGAAACCTAAACCTATACCTAAACCTATACCTAAACCTAAACCTATAACCTATAACCTAAACATAAACCTAAAACCTAAATGTATTCTCAAATCCCTAAACCTAAACCTACACCTAATCCTAATCTCAACTCCCTAACCTAAACCTAAACCTAAACTTGAAAACCCAAACCTAAAACTAATCCTGAACCCGAACCCGATTTCCTAAACCTAAACCTCAACCTATACTCAATTCCCTAAACCTTAACCTATAACCTAACCTAAACCTAAATCGATAACCTAAATCTAAACCTATAACCTAAGTGTATTCTCAAATCCTTAAACCTAAACATACACATAATCCTAATCTCAACTCCTTAACCTAAACCTAAACCCAATCCCAAACCCGATCCTGATCTCCTAAACCTAAACATTAACCTATTCTCAATTCCCTAAACCTATATCTTATAACCTAAACCTAAACCTAAACCTAAAACCTATAACCTAAACCTAAACCTAAACTTAAACCTGTAACCTATAACCTAAACCTAAACCTAAAACCTAAATGTATTCTCAAATCCCTAAACCTAAACCTACACCTAATCCTAATCTCAACTCCCTAACCTAAACCTAAACCTAAACTTGAAAACCCAAACCTAAACCCAATCCCGAACCCGAACCCGAACCCGATTTCCTAAACCTAAACCTTAACCTATTCTCAATTCCCTAAACCTATAGCTTATAACCTAAATCGAAACCTAAACCTATACCTAAACCTATAACCTATAACCTAAACATAAACCTAAAACCTAATTGTATTCTCAAATCCCTAAAGTTAAACCTACACCTAATCTTAATCTCAACTCCCTAACCTAAACCTAAACCTAAACTTGATAACCCAAACCTAAACCCGATCCTGAACCCGAACCCGATTTCCTAAACCTAAACCTTAACCTATTCTCAATTCTCTAAACCTTAACCTATAACCTAACCAAAACATAAGTCTATAACCTAAACCTAAACCTAAAACCTAAGGGCATTCTCAAATCCTTAAACCTAAACCTACACCTAATCCTAATCTCAACTCCTTAACCTAAACTTAAACCTAAATTTGAAAACCCAAACCTAAACCCGATCGCGAACCGGAACCCGATTTCCTAAACCTAAATATTAACTTATTCTCAATTCCCTAAACCTATATCTTATAACCTATACCTAAACCTAAACCTTAACCTAAACCTATAACCTATAACCTTGACCTAAACCTAAACCTAAACCTAACACCTAAATTTATTCTTAAATCCCTAAACATAAACCTACACCTAATCCTAATCTCAACTTCCTAACTTAAACCTAAACCTAAACTTAAAAACCAAAACCTAAACCCGATTCCGAACACGAATCCGATTTCCTAAACCTAAACATTAACCTATTCTCAATTCCCTAAACCTATATCTTATAACCTAAACCTACACCTAAACCATCACCTAAACCTAAACCTATAACCTATAACCTTGACCTAAACCTAAACATAAACTTGTAACCTATAACCTAAACCTAAACCTAAAACCTAAATGTATTCTCAAATCCCTAAACCTATAGCTACACCTAATCCTAATCTTAACTCCCTAACCTAAACCTAAACCTAAACTTAAAAACCCAAACCTAAACCCGATCCCGAACCCGAACCCGATTTCCTAAACCTAAACCTTAACCTATTCTCAATTCCCTAAACCTATAGCTTATAACCTAAACCTATACCTAAACCTATACCAAAACCTAAACCTATAACCTATAACCTAAAGATAAACCTAAAACCTAAATGTATTCTCAAATCCCTAAACCAAAACCTACACCTAATCCTAATCTCAACTCCCTAACCTAAACCTAAACCTAAACTTGAAAACACAAACCTAAAACTGATCCTGAACCCGAACCCGATTTCCTAAACCTAAACCTCAACCTATTCTCAATTCCCTAAACCTTAACCTATAACCTAACCTAAACCTAAATCGATAACCTAAACCTAAATCTATAACCTAAGTGTATTCTCAAATCCTTAAACCTAAACATACACCTAATCCTAATCTCAACTCCTTAACCTAAACCTAAACCCGATCCCAAACCCGTTCCCGATTTCCTAAACCTAAACATTAACCTATTCTCAATTCCCTAAACCTATATCTTATAACCTAAACCTAAACTTATAACCTATAACCTAAACATAAACCTAAAACCTAAATGTATTCTCAAATCCCTAAAGTTAAACCTACACCTAATCCTAATCTCAACTCCCTAACCTAAACCTAAACCTAAACTTGATAGCCCAAACCTAAACCCGATCCTGAACCCTAACTCGATTTCCTAAACCTAAACCTTAACCTATTCTCAATTCCCTAAACCTATAGCTTATAACCTAAACTTAAACCTAAACCTAAACCTGTAACCTAAACCTAAAACCTAAATGTATTCTTAAATCCCTAAACCTAAACCTACACCTAATCCTAATCTCAACTCCCTAACCTAAACCTAAACCCGATCCCTAACCCGAACCCGATTTCCTAAACCTAAACCTTAAGATATTCTCAATTCCCTAAACCTATTGCTTATAACCTAAAACGAAACCTAAACCTATACCTTAACCTAAACCTATACCTTAACCTATAACATATAACTTAAACATAAACCTAAAACTTAAATGTATTCTCAAATCCCTAAACCTAAACCTACACATAATCTTAATCTCAACTCTCTAACCTAAACCTAAACCTAAACTTGAAAACCCAAACCTAAACCCGATCCCGAACCCGAACCCGATTTCTTAAACGTAAACCTAAATGTATTCTCAAATCCCTAAACCTAAACTAACACCTAATCCTAATCTCAACTCTCTAACCTAAACCTAAACTTAAACTTGAAAACCCAAACCAAAACCCGATCCCGAACCCGAACCTGATTTTCTAATCCTAAACCTTAACCTATTCTCAATTCCCTAAACCTATAGCTTATAACCTAAACCTAAACCTAAACCTATAACCTATAACCTTAACCTAAACCTTAACCTAAACCTGTAACCTATAACCTAAACCTAAACCTAAAACCTAAATGTATTCTCAAATCCCTAAACCTAAACCTACACCTAATCCTAATCTCAACTCCCTAACCTAAACCTAAACTTGAAAACCCAAACCTAAACCTGATCTCGAACCCGAACCCGATTTCCTAAACCTAAACCTTAACCTATTCTCAATTCCTTAAACCTATAGCTTACAACCTATACCTAAACCTAAACCTAAACTTATAACATATAACCTAAACCTAAAACCTAATATATTCTCAAATCTCTAAACCTAAACCTACACCTAATCCTAATCTCAACTCCCTAACCTAAACCTAAACCTAAACTTGAAAATCCAAACCTAAACCCGATCCCGAACCCGAACCCGATTTCTTAAACCTAAACCTTAACCTATTCTCAATTCCCTAAACCTATAGCGTATAACCTAAACCTAAACCTAAACCTAAACTTAAACTTTAACCTAAACCAATAACGTATAACCTAAACCTAAACCTAAACCTAAAACCTAAATGTATTCTCAAATCCCTAAACCTAAACCTACACCTAATCCTAATCTCAACTCCTTAACCTAAACCTAAACCAAAACTTGAAAACCCAAACCTAAACCCGATCCCGAACCCGTACCCAATTTCCTAAACCTAAACATTAACATATTCTCAATTCCCTAAACTTATAGCTTATGACCTAAACCTAAAGCTTAACCTAAACCTATAACCTATAACCTAAACCTAAACCTAAAACCTAAATGTATTCTCAAATCCCTAAACCTAAACCTACACCTAATACTAATCTCAACTCCCTAACCTAAACTTGAAAATCTAAACCTAAAACCGATCCCGAACCCGAACCCGATTTCCTAAACCTAAACCTTAACCTATAACCTAACCTAAACCTAAACCTATAACCTAAACCTATAACCTAAACATATGCCTAAAACCTAAACCTAAACCTAAAATCGAAATGTATTCTCAAATCCCTAAACCTAAACCTACACCTAATCCTAATCTCAACTCCCTAACCTAAACCTAAACCTAAACTTGAAAATCCAAACCTAAAACCGATCCCGAACCCGAACCCGATTTCCTTAACCTAAACCTTAACCTATAACCTAACCTAAACCTATAACCTAAACATATAACCTAAACGTATGCCTAAAACCTAAACTTAAACCTAAAATTGAAATGTATTCTCAAATCCCTAAACCTAAATCTACACCTAATCCTAATCTCAACTCCCTAACCTAAACCTAAACCTAAACTTAAAAACCCAAACCTAAACCCGATCCCGAACCTGAACCCGATTTCCTAAACCTAAACCTTAACCTATAACCTAACATAAACCTAAACCTATTACCTGCACTTATAACCTAAACCTATTACCTAAACATAAGCCTAAAACCTAAACCTAAACCTAAAATCGAAATGTATTCTCAAATCCTTGAACCTAAACCTACACATAATCCTAATCTCAACTCCCTAACCTAAACTTAAACCTAAACTTGATAACCCAAACCTAAACCTGATCCCAAACTCGACCCAATTTCCTAAACCTTAACCTTAACCTATTCTCAATTCTCTAAAGCTATAACCTATATACTATAACCTATAACTAAAATCTAAACTTTAACCTAAAACCTAAGCCTAAACCTTAACCTAAACCTAAACCAAAACCTATAACCTAAACCTTAACCTATAACCTAAAACCTAATCCTAAACCTAAACCTAAAACCTAAAACCTAAATGTAAACATATTTTAATGATCAGTTTTATTTTTAAAAAGTGCCCACTTTTTTGGAAGAAGTTTATGCAATTCTTCATGATTCTGAATTATAATGTTTTGTTGGTTTAAATATTTTTTTTTCAGGTGAAAGACACAAAAAGAAAATTGTTGCTGATTTTTTTTCTTTTTTTATTTATGATGTTAAACCTATATGTATTTATGTGTGGATGAATGTAATGTGGATAAGATTGCTTATGTTTGGATGGATGTAGTTTATGTTTGGATGAATGTAGTTTATGTTAGATTTACGTAGTTTGGGTTGTTTAAATGGATGTGAATGTGAATATGATGAAATATATTATATAACAGGTGTATATCAGGAAGAATACGATGAAATATGTTGTAACAGGTATAGTGACCCTCTTATAAAGGACGGTCCATGACAGTCCTTTTTAAGAACGGTCCATGGCCGTCCTTTGAAGGCCCATAAGAGACGGTCCATGACAGTCCTTTTTAAGGACGGCCCATGACCTTCCTTTTAAAGGACGGTCCATAGCCGTCCTTTAAAGGCTTATCAGAGACGGTCTACAACAGTCTTTTTTGAGGACGGTCCATGACCGTCTTTTTAAAGGACGGTCAATGGCCGTCCTTTAAAGGCTTATAAGAGACGGTCCAAGACCGTCCTTTTTAAGGACGGTTCACGATCGTCCTTTTTTAGGATGGTCCATGACCGTCTTTTTTTCGTCAATAAAAATGACGGTTTTCGACCGTCCTCTAAGTAATACGACACGTCAAAATTTGACGGCCCTTGCGATGGTCCATGACCGTCCTTTTTGGTCATTTGAGACGGTTTTGGACCATCCTTTTTTCGCAGTTTTGGCGTAGTGTCAAAGTTATTACAGATCTATTGTAATTTGAGTCACAATAAACCATTAAAAAAATTAAAAGTATTCCTTGATAATCAAACTAGAATCCATAAGAGTTCAATAACCATGAATAAAAGCAAAGCCATCTTCCTAATCACGCTACAAGCTTCACCTCTTAGTCCTAACTAAGTGGTTTAACTAACCATAAGCATGATTAACCAATCCTCAAAAGAAAAGAAAAGAAAAAACAGAAAAGCAATGAACAAACTCTCTATGCACGTCCCATATGGGATTGAATTCGCCTCCACGGCTGCCCATCCAAGATTGGATTGGATCCCCCTTTCTCTCCTCTCTTCTCTCTTTATAACATGCTAGGGCGGTGGAGAGCGTAATCTGGAGTCGGTGGAGCTTTCGCAGCTGTGTGCGAAGCAAGAATGCGGAAGTTCTTGCGCTGTTTGATGGTGGGGTCCACCAAGAAAACTGAATGAGAGATCCACTCCATCCACTGAATTCCTCTCAGAATTTCAGTTGGGAAGATGTATTTTTGGTCTTCTATTGATGAGGCCTACAGAGCTTTTTACTTCACCGTAGGTTGTCTTGTTTGGACGGTTTAAAATCGATCTTTATTAACTTCTGCCATTCTGTCACCTAGACTTGGGGGAGAGGGAGTGTGGGCTTCTGATGGACGGTCCAGATCAGACCTTTGTTGTCCTATGGAGCCCCATAGAGATCAACCGCAAACTCTGTTTGCGAACAGAGCTTCCGCGTCGGCATTGTGATAGATGGTGGCCCACTAATTGATGTCAGGACAAAAATCCATTCCGTACATTGGAATATACTCGAAAAACCATTCTGAAGGGATATTTTTGGAGTGAAATCGAAGTGGCCCACACGATTTTTTATTCCACCCTCTATCCTATGTTTAATAGCTAGGATCTTGCAATAGCTTACATGGTGGAAAAAAGACACCTAGGAGAGGGTCAAGCCCAACCTCTCGTCACAATGGACGGTCCATATCTTTAGAATAGGCGATGAGTGGAGCCCACTAGCACGAACTGGCGAGACAGCGTTTGCACGCTGTCTCTGCAGAGAAGATGGATCGACTCCACGGTCTGTTGACCGGTTTTGCTGACTCGGTGCACATCCGGTTATATGTACATGGTGTACACGCACCGTGATGTGGGGTCCACTGTAATGTTTACACAAAATCATCTCCGTCCATTTTCTGCGTCACCTTGTTTAATGGGTGGTTTGAGACCAAAATTGACGCATATCCAGGTGGGTCCGAAATCAATGGTTTATGGGCTGATCTACCCAATGGGTCAATTCTACAGAGATCCAACCGTTGAAATTCGACATGTGCGGTTCATTTATGGTCCTCAGGCCAGACATAAAGTTTTGAACCGAACGGATAATAGGAACCTTGTGATCTTGCATTCTAGATGTCTTTCAGGCCACTTGAGCTTCAGTTTCGCAATTTTCTCGGATCTCTGGCATGTAAATCCATCTATCTCGATCCCCTGGAGTCCTTCCCTTCCCTTGGTGAGTTCTGAGCGTTAAATTTATGCTTTTAGCACCCTGTTTTAGTTCAAGCTCGCAAATACACCTTGCAGCACAAACACGGTTAAATTGGGCTGTTAAACAGAACCATGTTCGTAAATCCAAGCAATAACTGGAGTCTGATATGCAATATTTGACCCTCAACACTAGCCATCCTTGGTAGCAACTACAGTTGGTTGGGATACTCCAATGGCCATGATTGCACCCTGCAGAACAATCCATTGCAAATTTGGCGGTCAGACTCTCAATTAAAGAGGGGATAGTGTATTTGATTTACAAAAACTAAAACATAGAATCCCCTTGTTTTTTTCTTCTTTTCTCAAAGTGGGATTGTGTATTTGATTTACGTGGTGCAGCATCCAGGGAACGTCCTGAAGACACAAGAGACAGTAAATTCAATTTTCACCCATGGCATAAAATTGCAAGCATTCCCTGCACTTGTTAAAATTAAATGACACTAGCAGTGCCACCAGTCCTTGGGCCAAGACATGACCCTGACTGCTTATTGAGTGGACTGCTACTGAATTAGTTTAGTGGGTGTTCACACAAAATTATGCTGATTAATGAAGAAATTTCATGATGCAACCAAATGCACCATTACCCAAAAACAAACACCAATTGGATTATCCTAATAATTCATATTATGGGCTTAAAATGGATATTTAAAAACAAAAATCACCAGCACATATATAACAAATAAGAAGGAAAAAATCTCTGATATGGTCAGGATTGTTTGATTAGAGTAGCTTCTGTAGCTATTCCACGATGAGACCCACCAAAATAAATGGTTGGAATTACAGGGCAAAATCATTTCCCATACACAATATAAGGATAAAAGAAAACATGAACTCTGTTGTAAGTGACTAACTAGTGCATATACCAAATCATACTCATCCAAGTGACTAACTAGTGCATTTCTGATCACCCTTCGTGAAAAACTACAATCATGTGGATTTTCTGTACTCTGAAAAACTACAATCATGTGGATTTTCTATATTTGTTAAGAGGAGTTTCATCAAGGCATATACCAAGTACTCAAGGCATCGGTCGGCCTGGTTTCTCATCTCTGTTATGCTCTCTCTGTGAGATTTTCTTGCATTATTTTCAACTGATCCGAGCATGCACTTGACATGGACTCCATTTCCTTTGTAGCTTCTTCGTCCAGCAGTAGCGATTCTACATCCCAAAGGAAAAAATAAAAAGGAAAAAAAAATAATCATAAGACATCTACATTAGTGCACTTCTTGCACGAATTACCTCAAACTAAAAGATTAAAGATAAAATTACCTTGTTTTTTATTAAAAGGTAGACATTCGATTCCAACTACCTTGTTTTCCTATTTATATTGTAAATGAGTAACAATTATTTACAAGGTATTTACTACTGTAGCAATTTTATAGTTGACAGGTGTTGTGTATGGAGAAAAACAGAAGCAGGGAAATTTTTTTATGCAAGAACTGTGGGGGCCACCTTGATGCATGTCATATCCATGCCATCCATCAGTTCCACCAGCTCATTTTAGATCATGAGCCCAAAAATGAAGCCAACACCATTTAAGTAGGGCTTAATAACACCTTAAACCCTACAAAGCCCAATTTTACTAATTCAGTTGGAAAGTCGCTGGACATGCTAGTGCAAAAGCAACCACTTGCACCAACGTACAGCACACATGCTTGAGATCCACCAGAAGCGTACATCTGATCTAAAATATCAGGCTGGTCCATTCATCTGCTAGCCATGCATGCATTTTGAATGTGGACAGTCTGTCAATATGTACCTGTCCATTTTCTTTTGTACATATGCAGCCCATCTAACATTTTGGATCTCACAAGTGCGCCAATGTGCAAGTACTATTAACAAGGCTCACTAAAGAAATGAACGCCCACAGTTGATGATGGTACACTAAGATTAATTTACGAACGGACTGAAATCCAACAAAAATTTTTATGGTCTTTCATGGTAACATATATTTCTTAGCCCAAACTAATGCACCTCTGGGGATTAAGTGAAGCATAATGATTGTTCACATTCAGCTGTAAAAGATACTAATACTGATAGTTGGGCTTTTCCATAAAGAATGATTTTTGGGGCATGCAACATCGATGATGGGAACCAACAGACGAATGGTCTGGATTACCAAACCATAAGCTTCACTCAGTAGAATTGAAAATGTGTGGGGGTAATGCATCATTTAATAACTCTTTGTCAGGATCATCAATCTGTTTTGATTTCTTTGCATGATTTCATCAACGTGCTGGGAAGTTTTTGTCCATCAAGCAACATGAAGGCATAATATGAAATTTAAATCACAATAATTATGAGACACTTACCAAGTGCCATTCTTATCATGTTTTACAAGCTGTTGAAGCACATCAATTTCAATCATCGCAGCCTCCCGGTACTTCTTAATACCACAGATGACTTTGATGGCTACCATCTCCTTTTTTCCTTGTCCCAGCATTCCAAAACCTGACCAAATGTCTCTGAAATAAAGAACAAAATTAACACTCAGGCCTTATATGACCTCACACCACAACCCAGATACAAATAGAATAAAAACCGAAGTAAAAATAAAAATAAAAATAAAAATGGGCCATTTTAAAAGTATTCAATGAGAATATGCTACTTCCAATACCAAGGAACTTACAGCCACTTGACCAATGGTCAACCAATTAATGATTCTACCAACACTTCATCTTTAGTTCAGTCGAGGTCAGTCTACATTCAAACCATTAATAAGTGGTTATAACTTCTAGGCAAGTAGCTACCATAGCGCGGTAGCAAATGTCAAAAACTGCACTAATGAATTTGGAAAGATCCAAGACAAATCAAAATACCCTAATGTCACTTTTCAGCACTATTTCAAAGGGATCACGGGCCTCAATTGTTACAAATGTGTGAACAAATACCTGAAGCAACACTCTATCTAAAAACTAGTCCATGGTTCTACACTACACCTACTAAGGAAACCAGCTTTGATAGCATTGACAAATAGCTAAGAAACTAGCTATCAAATTTTATTTTGATCACGTAATTTTGCTTCCACACATTCAACAACATGTTTACATGCATCGCTTATACATTGCATAAACACAATTCATGAAACATAAACATAATATCAAAGAGCACCAATCCACTTAACAAACCTGCATAACCAAAGACAGGCTGACTTCTTGGATAGCAGTAATGTGGATTGCCATATAATAATAACAATGCCTTTTTTTTTACCATGCCATGCATATGTTCTTTGAACAGGCAGCAACTGCAATATTTGGTAGAATTTCATCTCATGTCATGATTCCCAAGGCAAAGCTACAGCATTTGTTTCCAGATCAGGGCATTGTTAATGCCCAGAGATAAGAACAGTTCCCATTCTTGACAGTGTACCCCGCCCGTTGTGAGGGTTGTCCACGCTGTCCAGATTGGACAGTAGGCCCCGCCTTGTGTACTGCACATCCATGCTGTCCAAGGTGGACAGTGGACCCCACTGCAATGTGTGTGTGGCCGATTCAGCGAATTGTTCAGCCCCGTGAATATGTGGAATTTATGACGTGCATGTGAACACAACACACAATCATGTGATGGAATTGGGGCTCCATTTTCGCCAATTAAAACAGGGGCTGACTTCTCCTAATTCTTGTTCATAGTAATTACAATAAGAAAGAGGAAATGAAAAATTGGCATTACAATCAATTCCAATTGGTCCTTGTGACGCAGCATTGACCTATTAGAAACAAGCACTAATAAAAGATTGTAACCAAGGTGGGAAAAAATAAATAGACTAAGGCCCTGTTTGGAAGAACCCTAAAAATGAGTTCAGCTCATTTTAGTTAACAGTAATTACGTTTTAGAGATCTCTAATATGTAATTACTGTTAACTAAAATGAGTTGAACTCATTTTTAGGCCTCTTCCAAACGGGACCTAAAACTGGGACTCCAAGATCAACATTACCACTAGTAAGAGATTGTACTTTGAGAAGGAAACTAAAAGAACTGTAACAAGACTTCTAACTCCACAATTAACTTTTCAATACACCAATCATATACGCCTTGGAGCCTGGAGGGCAGTCTACACTATCTGATTGACATCTGGCTATTTGATTTATCCAATGGGACCCATGGTTAATCATTGATGATACTCCAAAGTTTCCTCAAATTCATTCATTTCTAATTCTATCATTGTCTTGCCACTCATCCATCTGAATATCCTTATTTCAGCTACACTCATCCATGAACGCGTTCTTCCTTGGCTGCCCAACATTCAATCCCATAAAGCATGGCTGGTCCTATAGCTATCCTATAAAATTTCAGCCCACTATTAATGTTACAAGCAATAAGAAAGATTGTGTGTTGTGTTCACAAGCACATGATTGTGTGTTGTGTTCACAAGATAAGGAAATGAAAAATTAAAACAGGGGCCGACTTCTCCTAATTCTTGTTCATAGTAATTACAATAAGAAAGAGGAAATGAAAAATTGGCATTTACCTCATCTTCTTTGAAGTGCAAGTCAAGCCAATTCCCTTTTGAAGCTTTAGACTGTGTGACAATGACTCGGTTGGGCTTAACAACCACCTTACATTGCTCAGGTACAATCTCCTTGTTCAACTTGGTATGGCACAATGGTAATTCTTCCCTTGAAAGTCATGGAATTTAATATCAACAGACATTGGCTTGAAGTTTCCACCTAGATCTCTTGCTCCACACCCTCCAAGGACACGTAAATCTTAAAGGAAAAGCATGGATGAACATCATGGAATTTAATATCAACTACTCATGTAAGCAAAAGCATCCTATAAGAGGGGGAGTTATTTAATACTCTGGCAGGGTGTGATGTTTGATACATAGGCACATAAATTGTACACATGCCATGCATTAACTCAAGCTACATGGTCCAAAATTATGGGACCCACATTGGATAGGCTGAGAACCCAAAATCAGATTGTTGGACCAATTTGAGAACTCTGGTTAATGGACATTTTTCTGTTGGGTTTGGACCATAGACTATATTTCATTTTAACCGTCACCTTTGCTTCATGGCCCATCTAAAGTGGGGGCCATGATTTGGGCGGTTTAGTTTGAGTTACTTGTATGCCACGTGTACAAATTTCTAGCGCATGCATGTCAACCATCGAACTCTGCCAGAGTATCAAAGTATTCCCTCAGTTAGAATTACTGATGACTACTTGCATGAACACAATTAGACCATCAAGTGCACATCAAACTCTAACGCATGCACGTCGACCATCAAATTCCCCTAGTTGTTGAAAATCATTTTCTAACTGCTGGAAATTGACCCTCATTTGATGGAAATTGTGAATAGTTGAATATTTAGTTTAAACACTGATTTCATTGGATGTTTTACAAATACTTCATAGTTTGTGTTGGACATCGAAGTGAGCCCTTCCCTAGATCATTGGAATTAAGTGACAATCATTGGGCCTCTTAAACCTATATCAATCCCACATCAGCCAATGGCATCCAATCTGCAATTTCGACACATCCTTGGTTGATATAGTTTTCAATGCAACTAAAAAAGAAATAGATAATGATCAGACAATGTTCTATCAAGTATGAACCACAATGCCAGAAACCCACTTACCTGTACTCGAGGATTTTCAAAATCATCCATATCTGAGGCTAATGCATGCAAGACCCATTGATGATACTGAACTTGAAGGTTTGGCCCCAAATTGATTTGTAGACAATTGCCCATTCGCATTAATAGCAGCCCAGCGCACACGAGGGTGGGGATCTTGGAACGAGTTCAAAACCATCGCCACCACTTGCTCCAGGTTTTTATCATCACCTGCATGGAATAAAAAGGAAATTAAATGAAAATGCAATTGTAAAAGAAGCTTTCATGAAAATCCATTATAAAACTCAAAATCAAGCCACAGACAAAAGGAAACATAGCCTTAAATTTCAGATTCCTACCATGTTATTAAAAAAACATAAGGCTGTAGCTACCTCCAGCCATTAAAAAAATGATTTTTGGAATCTGTACTATAAGTACAATTCTGCAATTCAATCTGTCCAGATCTGACTCCTTTTGGAGGCTGTTTGATAGTCTAATACTTCTAACTAAATTTACACATACACACAAAAAATTAAAAAAATAAAAAATCAAAGCTCCATAAATTATATATATCTAAATAAATGTTATAGATCAATTCTCCTTTTAAATCAATTTCAATCTATGGTTTCAGGCCAAAATAATCAAACACCCTATCAATACAATCAAAATCATACAAGAGTTGGTCGGTCTTGGAGGTGATTAGGAGGCAACTGTAGAACTCAATTCAAAAAGTGTATCCCATTTTGACCCGACCTTTAGAAAGCTAAATATGTACATCTTTGGATGATTAAAAAAGATTTAGAAAGAAACAAACACACAAATGCAAAATAAGGTAAGATCATAGCTTGTCGCAACTGCCAATTTCGGACATCAAGCATGCAAGACCACCAATTACTTGCTCATCGCTATTAGCAAGAGCAGGTAGAAGAAGTGCTTCTTTAAGAAACTGTACCCTGAACAACAAAACCTGGGGTACACCCTGCCGGAGAGATGGTTGTTAAAAGCACATAAAGAAATACAATTGTTGAAGTACAAATCCATGCAAAATATCTCACCCCTCCAGAAAGGCAATAAGATGCAGAAATAGGATGTGATTGTTTTAATTGTAATTTTTCATCATATAAGCAAGAACTGGCCCATCCATACCTCATACCGACTCACAAGCTCCGTGAGAACTTCAATGGCCAGATCAAATGAAGAGGAAACCTATCCCCATCCATACAGAAATGAATTGAGTGCATGAAAGAATGCAACATGAGCAGAACTGATTGCATAAGATGGAGAAAACATACCTGCAAGGAGTTGAAGACAAAATTAAGAAGTGGGTGAGTTGGCAGTGAGGAGGGAGGAATCTTTGAGATGCAGCCAGCACGAACCTGAGATTCAGCTAAGCTTTCAGATGGCAACTTAGGAGTTCCAGTAAAAAGTGTAACATGATGGACGCGACGAACTTCTACACATGCCAGACAATGTTCTATCAAGTATGAACCACAATGCCAGAAACCCACTTACCTATACTCGAGGATTTTCGAAATCATCCATATCTGAGGCTAATTCATGCAACACCCATTGATGATACTGAACTTGAAGGTTTGGCCCCAAATTGATTTGTAGACAATTGCCCATTTGCATTAATAGCAGCCCAGTGCACACAAGGGTGGGGATCTTGGAACAAGTTCAAAACCATCGCCACCACTTGCTCCAGGTTTTTATCATCACCTGCATGGAATAAAAAGGAAATTAAATGAAAATGCAATTGTAAAAGAAGCTTTCATGAAAATCCATCATAAAACTCAAAATAAAGCCACAGACAAAAGGAAACATAGCCTTAAATTTCAGATTCCTACCATGTTATTAAAAAAACATAAGGGTGTATTTACCTCCAGCCATTAAAAAAATGATTTTTGGAATCTGTACTATAAGTACAATTCTGCAATTCAATCTGTCCAGATCTGACTCCTTTTGGAGGCCGTTTGATAGTCTAATACTTCTAACTAAATTTACACATACACAAAAAAATAATAATAATAATAAATAAATAAATAAAAATCAAAGCTCCATAAATTATAAATATCTAAATAAATGTTATAGATCAATTCTCCTTTTAAATCAATTTCAATCTATGGTTTCAGGCCAAAATAATCAAACACCCTATCAATACAATCAAAATCATACAAGAGTTGGTCGGTCTTGGAGGTGATTAGGAGGCAACTATAGAACTCAATTAAAAAAGTGTATCCCATTTTGACCCGACCTTTAGAAAGCTAAATATGTACAGCTTTGGATGATTAAAAAAGATTTAGAAAGAAACAAACACACAAATGCAGAATAAGGTAAGATCATAGCTTGTCGCAACTGCCAATTTCGGACATCAAGCATGCAAGACCACCAATTACTTGCTCATCGCTATTAGCAAGAGCAGGTTGAAGAAGTGCTTCTTTAAGAAACTGTACCCTGAACAACAAAACCTGGGGTACACCCTGCCGGAGAGATGGTTGTTAAAAGCAC
This sequence comes from Magnolia sinica, assembly GCF_029962835.1. Taxonomy (NCBI): domain Eukaryota; kingdom Viridiplantae; phylum Streptophyta; class Magnoliopsida; order Magnoliales; family Magnoliaceae; genus Magnolia; species Magnolia sinica. Next base: position 1,830,299 of record NC_080587.1, read on the forward strand.
ATAAAGAAATACAATTGTTGAAGTACAAATCTATGCAAAATATCTCACCCCTCCAGAAAGGCAATAAGATGCAGAAATAGGATGTGATTGTTTTAATTGTAATTTTTCATCATATAAGCAAGAACTGGCCCATCCATACCTCATACCGACTCACAAGCTCCGGGAGAACTTCAATGGCCAGATCAAATGAAGAGGAAACCTATCCCCATCCATACAGAAATGAATTGAGTGCATGAAAGAATGCAACATGAGCAGAACTGATTGCATAAGATGGAGAAAACATACCTGCAAGGAGTTGAAGACAAAATTAAGAAGTGGGTGAGTTGGCAGTGAGGAGGGAGGAATCTTTGAGATGCAGCCAGCACGAACCTGAGATTCAGCGAAGCTTTCAGATGGCAACTCAGGAGTTCCAGTAAAAAGTGTAACATGATGGACGCGACGAACTTCTACACATGCCAGACAATGTTCTATCAAGTATGAACCACAATGCCAGAAACCCACTTACCTGTACTCGAGGATTTTCGAAATCATTCATATCTGAGGCTAATGCATGCAACACCCATTGATGATACTGAACTTGAAGGTTTGGCCCCAAATTGATTTATAGACAATTGCCCATTTGCATTAATAGCAGCCCAGCGCACACGAGGGTGGGGGATCTTGGAACGAGTTCAAAACCATCGCCACCACTTGCTCCAGGTTTTTATCATCACCTGCATGGAATAAAAAGGAAATTAAATGAAATTGCAATTGTAAAAGAAGCTTTCATGAAAATCCATCATAAAACTCAAAATCAAGCCACAGACAAAAGGAAACATAGCCTTAAATTTCAGATTCCTACCATGTTATTAAAAAAACATAAGGCTATAGCTACCTCCAGCCATTAAAAAAATGATTTTTGGAATCTGTACTATAAGTACAATTCTGCAATTCAATCTGTCCAGATCTGACCCCTTTTGCAGGCTGTTTGATAGTCTAATACTTCTAACTAAATTTACACACACACACACACACACACACACACACACACACAAAAAGAAAAAATCAAAGCACCATAAAGTATATATATCTAAATAAATGTTATAGATCAATTCTCCTTTTAAATCAATTTCAATCTATGGTTTCAGGCCAAAATAATCAAACACCCTATCAATACAATCAAAATCATACAAGAGTTGGTCGGTCTTGGAGGTGATTAGGAGGCAACTATAGAACTCAATTCAAAAAGTGTATCCCATTTTGACCCGACCTTTAGAAAGCTAAATATGTACAGCTTTGGATGATTAAAAAAGATTTAGAAAGAAACAAACACACAAATGCAAAATAAGGTAAGATCATAGCTTGTCGCAACTGCCAATTTCGGACATCAAGCATGCAAGACCACCAATTACTTGCTCATCGCTATTAGCAAGAGCAGGTAGAAGAAGTGCTTCTTTAAGAAACTGTACCCTGAACAACAAAACCTAGGGTACACCCTGCCGGAGAGATGGTTGTTAAAAGCACATAAAGAAATACAATTGTTGAAGTACAAATCCATGCAAAATATCTCACCCCTCCAGAAAGGCAATAAGATGCAAAAATAGGATGTGATTGTTTTAATTGTAATTTTTCATCATATAAGCAAGAACTGGCCCATCCATACCTCATACCGACTCACAAGCTCCGTGAGAACTTCAATGGCCAGATCAAATGAAGAGGAAACCTATCCCCATCCATACAGAAATGAATTGAGTGCATGAAAGAATGCAACATGAGCAGAACTGATTGCATAAGATGGAGAAAACATACCTGCAAGGAGTTGAAGACAAAATTAAGAAGTGGGTGAGTTGGCAGTGAGGAGGGAGGAATCTTTGAGATGCAGCCAGCACGAACCTGAGATTCAGCTAAGCTTTCAGATGGCAACTCAGGAGTTCCAGTAAAAAGTGTAACAAGATGGACGCGACGAACTTCTACACATGCCAGACAATGTTCTATCAAGTATGAACCACAATGCCAGAAACCCACTTACCTGTACTCGAGGATTTTCAAAATCATCCACATCTGAGGCTAATGCATGCAACACCCATTGATGATACTGCACTTGAAGGTTTGGCCCCAAATTGATTTATAGACAATTGCCCATTTGCATTAATAGCAGCCAAGCGCACACGAGGGTGGGGGATCTTTGAACGAGTTCAAAACCATCGCCACCACTTGCTCCAGGTTTTTATCATCACCTGCATGGAATAAAAAGGAAATTAAATGAAATTGCAATTGTAAAAGAAGCTTTCATGAAAATCCATCATAAAACTCAAAATCAAGCCACAGACAAAAGGAAACATAGCCTTAAATTTCAGATTCTTACCATGTTATTAAAAAAACATAAGGCTGTATTTACCTCCAGCCATTAAAAAAATGATTTTTGGAATCTGTACTATAAGTACAATTCTGCAATTCAATCTATCCAAATCTGACTCCTTTTGGAGGCTGTTTGATAGTCTAATACTTCTAACTAAATTTACACACACACATACAAAAAATAAAAAAAAAATTTTAAAAGAAAAAATCAAAGCTCCATAAATTATATATATCTAAATAAATGTTATAGATCAATTCTCCTTTTAAATCAATTTCAATCTATGGTTTCAGGCCAAAATAATCAAACACCCTATCAATACAATCAAAATCATACAAGAGTTGGTCGGTCTTGGAGGTGATTAGGAGACAACTATAGAACTCAATTCAAAAAGTGTATCCCATTTTGACCCGACCTTTAGAACGCTAAATATGTACAGCTTTGGATGATTAAAAAAGATTTAGAAAGAAACAAAAACATAAATGCAAAATAAGGAAAGGTCATAGCTTGTCGCAACTGCCAATTTCGGACATCAAGCATGCAAGACCACCAATTACTTGCTCATCGCTATTAGCAAGAGCAGGTAGAAGAAGTGCTTCTTTAAGAAACTGTACCCTGAACAACAAAACCTGGGGTACACCTTGCTGGAGAGATGGTTGTTAAAAACACATAAAGAAATACAATTGTTAAAGTACAAATCCATGCAAAATATCTCACCCCTCCAGAAAGGCAATAAGATGCAGAAATAGGATATGATTGTTTTAATTGTAATTTTTCATCATATAAGCAAGAACTGGCCCATCCATACCTCATACCGACTCACAAGTTCCGTGAGAACTTCAATGGCCAGATCAAATGAAGAGGAAACCTATCCCCATCCATACAGAAATGAATTGAGTGCATGAAAGAATGCAACATGAGCAGAACTGATTACATAAGATGGAGAAAACATACCTGCAAGGAGTTGAAGACAAAATTAAGAAGTGGGTGAGTTGGCAGTGAGGAGGGAGGAATCTTTGAGATGCAGCCAGCACGAACCTGAGATTCAGCTAAGCTTTCAGATGGCAACTCAGGAGTTCCAGTAAAAAGTGTAACATGATGGACGCGACGAACTTCTACACATGCCAGACAATGTTCTATCAAGTATGAACCACAATGCCAGAAACCCACTTACCTGTACTCGAGGATTTTCGAAATCATCCATATCTGAGGCTAATGCATGCAACACCCATTGATGATACTGAACTTGAAGGTTTGGCCCCAAATTGATTTATAGACAATTGCCCATTTGCATTAATAGCAGCCCAGCGCACACGAGGGTGGGGGATCTTGGAACGAGTTCAAAACCATCGCCACCTCTTGGTCCAGGTTTTTATCATCACCTGCTTGGAATAAAAAGGAAATTAAATGAAAATGCAATTGTAAAAGAAGCTTTCATGAAAATCCATCATAAAACTCAAAATCAAGCCACAGACAAAAGGAAACATAGCCTTAAATTTCAGATTCCTACCATGTTATTAAAAAAACATAAGGGTGTATTTACCTCCAGCCATTAAAAAAATGATTTTTGGAATCTGTACTATAAGTACAATTCTGCAATTCAATCTGTCCAGATCTGACTCCTTTTGGAGGCTGTTTGATAGTCTAATACTTCTAACTAAATTTACACACACACAAAAAAAAAAAAAAATCAAAATCAAAGCTCCATAAATTGTATATATCTAAATAAATGTTATAGATCAATTCTCCTTTTAAATCAATTTCAATCTATGGTTTCAGGCCAAAATAATCAAACACCCTATCAATACAATCAAAATCATACAAGAGTTGGTCGGTCTTGGGGGTGATTAGGAGACAACTATAGAACTCAATTCAAAAAGTATATCCCATTTTGACCCGACCTTTAGAACGCTAAATATGTACAGCTTTGGATGATTAAAAAAGATTTAGAAAGAAACAAACACACAAATGCAAAATAAGGAAAGATCATAGCTTGTCGCAACTGCCAATTTCGGACATCAAGCATGCAAGACCACCAATTACTTGCTCATCGCTATTAGCAAGAGCAGGTAGAAGAAGTGCTTCTTTAAGAAACTGTACCCTGAACAACAAAACCTGGGGTACACCCTGCCGGAGAGATGGTTGTTAAAAGCACATAAAGAAATACAATTGTTGAAGTACAAATCCATGCAAAATATCTCACCCCTCCAGAAAGGCAATAAGATGCAGAAATAGGATGTGATTGTTTTAATTGTAATTTTTCATCATATAAGCAAGAACTGGCCCATCCATACCTCATACCGACTCACAAGCTCCGTGAGAACTTCAATGGCCAGATCAAATGAAGAGGAAACCTATCCCCATCCATACAGAAATGAATTGAGTGCATGAAAGAATGCAACATGAGCAGAACTGATTACATAAGATGGAGAAAACATACCTGCAAGGAGTTGAAGACAAAATTAAGAAGTGGGTGAGTTGGCAGTGAGGAGGGAGGAATCTTTGAGATGCAGCCAGCACGAACCTGAGATTCAGCTAAGCTTTCAGATGGCAACTCAGGAGTTCCAGTAAAAAGTGTAACATGATGGACGCGACGAACTTCTACACATGCCAGACAATGTTCTATCAAGTATGAACCACAATGCCAGAAACCCACTTACCTGTACTCGAGGATTTTCGAAATCATCCATATCTGAGGCTAATGCATGCAACACCCATTGATGATACTGGACTTGAAGGTTTGGCCCCAAATTGATTTATAGACAATTGCCTATTTGCATTAATAGCTGCCCAGCGCACACGAGGGTGGGGGATCTTGGAACGAGTTCAAAACCATCGCCACCACTTGCTCCAGGTTTTTATCATCACCTGCATGGAATAAAAAGGAAATTAAATGAAAATGCAATTGTAAAAGAAGCTTTCATGAAAATCCATCATAAAACTCAAAATCAAGCCACAGACAAAAGGAAACATAGCCTTAAATTTCAGATTCCTACCATGTTATTAAAAAAACATAAGGCTGTATTTACCTCCAGCCATTAAAAAAATGATTTTTGGAATCTGTACTATAAGTACAATTCTGCAATTCAATCTGTCCAGATCTGACTCCTTTTGGAGGCTGTTTGATAGTCTAATACTTCTAACTAAATTTACACACACACACAAAAAAAAGAAAAAATCAAAGCTCCATAAATTATATATATCTAAATAAATGTTATAGATCAATTCTCCTTTTAAATCAATTTCAATCTATGGTTTCAGGCCAAAATAATCAAACACCCTATCAATACAATCAAAATCATACAAGAGTTGGTCGGTCTTGGAGGTGATTAGGAGACAACTATAGAACTCAATTCAAAAAGTGTATCCCATTTTGACCCGACCTTTAGAATGCTAAATATGTACAACTTTGGATGATTAAAAAAGATTTAGAAAGAAACAAACACACAAATGCAAAATAAGGAAAGATCATAGCTTGTCGCAACTGCCAATTTCGGACATCAAGCATGCAAGACCACCAATTACTTGCTCATCGCTATTAGCAAGAGCAGGTAGAAGAAGTGCTTCTTTAAGAAACTGTACCCTGAACAACAAAACCTGGGGTACACCCTGCCGGAGAGATGGTTGTTAAAAGCACATAAAGAAATACAATTGTTGAAGTACAAATCCATGCAAAATATCTCACCCCTCCAGAAAGGCAATAAGATGCAGAAATAGGATGTGATTGTTTTAATTGTAATTTTTCATCATATAAGCAAGAACTGGCCCATCCATACCTCATACCGACTCACAAGCTCCGTGAGAACTTCAATGGCCAGATCAAATGAAGAGGAAACCTATCCCCATCCATACAGAAATGAATTGAGTGCATGAAAGAATGCAACATGAGCAGAACTGATTACATAAGATGGAGAAAACATACCTGCAAGGAGTTGAAGACAAAAATTAAGAAGTGGGTGAGTTGGCAGTGAGGAGGGAGGAATCTTTGAGATGCAGCCAGCACGAACCTAAGATTCAGCTAAGCTTTCAGATGGCAACTCAGGAGTTCCAGTAAAAAGTGTAACATGATGGACGCGACGAACTTCTACACATGCCACTGGCACAAAACGTAACATTACTAGCCAGCGGTTGACATGATCAGTCAGCATAGACATTCATGATAAAAAGTGGCATCAAAAAACCCAAAAACATTTATAAAGTCAACTTATGTTTCAAGCATGGTTCAAAAACATGAGAACTAAATGTCCAGCTTGGTCAGCTCAATTCAAAGACTCAAATGAGTCCTTCTTGACTCAATTTGATATTAATAATTGAATTAATAATATCTAAAGTAGTGATAAATGTTTAAAATAATTATGTACACTAAAATATATAAAATTTGTTGAAATGAACAAATGTGCACCTTGTGATGCTGATCATTGATGTTTGTTCATCCAAAGCGGTTGTGTTTTCGAACTTATCACCTTTACATGAAAAAGAACAGTCTACAAGGCGAGAGACTCGGTTCAAATTGTTGCAAGTCACATCGAGTCAACCCAGTCAGAAAGTCGACACAACGAGTCTCATCGATGCGAGACGAAGTCACACTCACAATCAAGTTCCCCAGTCATTCAGCTCGCAATCTCATCAAAAACTTTGGTTTATCAATGGAGGGGCTAACATGCCGGCAGAAAAACTAGTTTGGAAACTGGCTTATGGTTCTGATCACTTGCAGTATGCATTTTTACTTTTTGTTTTTAGTGCATATTCAGATGATATTGAGATTGTAGAGAATGTGTATGTGTGCACGTCACATTATTGTACTCCCTCTGGGCACCATAACTATGCTTAGGGTTAGTTTAGAGTGGTAAGACATAACTCCTGCAGTTGCACAAATCTTTCTTCTCTTCACTTCTCCCTTCCTGATTTTTGTTTTCTTTTTTTCCCTTGCATAAGCTAACAGCCCATCCCACACACACATGCGAGCATGAGTGCATGCACACACACACATTATCTACATAGATATTACTTTCTGACATTGGAAAAAACAAAGTTGTTTAACTTGTGTTTATTCTATGTTCAAATGCGGACACACTAAACTGAGACGGGTCAACTCCCGTACTAGTTCAGGCTGGAGCTTTGATGGTATCATCAAGAATTGTTCTCAATTAACCCATTAGAAAAGATGATAAATTTCTGCCCTTTCTTATGGTACTTTCTGCTATTGATTGAAGGAGCAGAAAAGAAAAATAAATAGTAACAACCTAGATCAGAAAACTTCATTGGAACAAAATAGCAAAGTCTTTCAAAAAATATCTTACCCAACTCAGCAAACATCTCAATATTTTCCCACTCTTCTCATGAAGCTGAACACCATCCTCAGATCGTTGCTCAGATTGGTGCAGCAGGAATTCAAGAACAATAGGAGTATGTAAAGAAGCTGTTTGAGAATCAAAGGTTGCCTTATGAGTAGAAGAAATACATCCATCTATGAAGAACAAAATAAATATAGCAAGATGATCATGCAACATCAGAATAAATATAATAAGATTATCATGCAGCATGCACAAGGGGAATAGAAAGGAACAGCCATGATTCTTCAAAAATAACTTGGGACAAAATCAAGAATGAGTACTATAATAATGATTGTAAAAATTCTCAAACCTCTCGGCCATACTGGCATCTACGATCCGAACTGATGTTACAATCAGTATTTTGATCCTCAATGACTTCCTCTGGAAGAACAGTAAGCATCTCTAAAACAGCAATATTACCATTATCCTGGGTTCGCAGTCGGTCAAGACTAGAAAATAGCTGCTCAATGGGCTTCTTGTGTTCTACTGCATGAATGACAAGTGCTGATAATGCGAGACAGACTTGCGTTAAGAGTTGTTACATGTGGAAAAGAAAAGCTCAATCAATACCTTAGGCACTTCATTCGGATTACACAAGAAAGAAATGCAATTAGTTAGGGGCCTGAACTAGAAATCAACAAGGTTATCAGACAGTACTACAACAGAATTTTGTAAAACTGTGCCAGTAATTCCAGTAACCAAGATGGTTAAGGGCTTGTTTGATTTTCCATGATTCTGGTAAATCCCTGATAAAAAAAAGTAATTATTACTTTTTCACTTGTTTGAAAATGAGGGAGTAATTCTACCTAGAAAATCAGTCCAAAAATATTGACTTAAACCCGTGGACCCCACCATAAAGTATATAATATATCCGTGTCGTCCATCTGTTTTACTAGAATATATTAGAGCATGATCCGAAAAAATTAGGAAGATCTAATGCTCAATTGGCCCACATGAAACAATGGACTTAATTTGTCCACCGTTGAAAGTTGATTATTTTACTGGGCCCATATTGAGGTTTATTCACCATCTAACCCATTCACAGGGTCACATAGTCATGGATAAGTGAAAAATATAAATATAAGCCTGATCTACAACTTCTAAGGACCTCAACAAGTTTTTAATGGTAGGCATTCGATTTTCACATTTTCATGTGGTGTGGTCCACTTGAGCTTTGGATTTGCCTAATTTTTTGCCTTAAATTCATTTGGCATAATGAATATTGGGCGGTGTGGATAAGCCACACATTATGGTGGGCCCCATATTTATTTTACAAATTCCTCGATTTAAGTGTTTAAAAAGTAACCAGTCAAGTTGGGAAAGATGCAAGTAATTACCTTGGTAAACAATGATTACTCATTTACAAGGTAACTACATTTGAGCCAGAAAATCAAACAGGCCCTAAGAAGTCAATGTAGTTTTATATAACAGGGGCAACATTCAGTTAGCTCCTGTCACTAACAAAATAGGGGAAATATTAAGAACTAAAGTGAAAAATGAATACGCCTGATATATGCAAAAGAAACCCGTGTAGGGATTTGGTGAACCACAGGAAATGGAATATACATTAAATAGGAATTTCTTTTCCCTCTTTCTCTTCCCCAAATCATGAGCAGTTCCATTCTTTTTCTTAACCAAATACAGGGAATTGGGAAGAATTGAATTTGCCTATATTGCGAGTTAGGGTCCAGCGTACGTGTGTGCTGCTCAATGCTCACCATCCATGTTGTAACTCTATTATGATTTATGGTCCACTATAAAATTACGCTGAAGGGAGGATTGTGACCATTACAATCTGTGCATGAAATTAAAACAATCTAAAGAAGATTAAAAAGTACTACTGTAAACAGTTCCAACGTCACTATCTTCCAGAACTCCGATAATCTCATATTAGACAATCTTAACCATTGAATCAGCCTCCCTACAACCAATGGACCATCCACAATGGGACAGGCATTCAACTACACTAGTCTTCCCAACTCAGGTATGATCCTCAACCAGGACATGGGTAGCATCCTAGGCCCTAAGCACTAACAAGTGGGTCCCATGATAACAACTAAACTGTTAATCCAATGGACCAAAGATATAAGGACCACGTCAGAAAATAAATAAATAAATAAAATAAAACCCAAGAGGGCTAAGCGTATTAAGTGCGATCGGGCCTCACCCAAGACAGTGGGGCCCACCTTGATGTATATGTTTTATATCTACACCGTCCATCTGTTTCTCCATATCATTTTATGGCATGAGCCCAAAAAATGAAGATCCAAATCTCAGGTGGACCATATCATCGGAAACAGTGGTGATTAAACACCCTACCATTAAAAACTTTCTACGACCCACTGTAATGTTTCTGTAATTTTTATTCGCCATTCAACATGTTGATAAGGTCAAACAAAGCTCCATGGATGGTATTTAAAAAAAAAAAAAAAAAAAACAAACAAACAAATGTTCAACTGTCATCACCTGCTGCCACTCTCCATCTACCGCCTCCTTCCACAACGTTACATTGTTGTTCCCATCTGCCACTACCAATATATTCCCAATCAGTGACCATGACACCCTCCACACTAGCATCTTGCAATCATTCAAGATCTTCCCCTCCCACTGATCCCCTTCCTTCGCCACCGTGCATATGACAATCGTCCCGTCCTGAGAAACACTCGTGATCGTCGATTTTGGGAGCCACAGATTCGGGGCGCAGGCCACATCCCTCACCCAGTCGGCTTACATCTGTAGGGCGGGGAAGCAGTCCATCTTCCAAATCATCACCTTTTAAGGCGATCGATTGGCGATGAAGATGGCGCTCGAAAGAGGGAAGGGAGCCAGAAAAAAAAGGGCGGTCGAAAGAGGGAATATGAATTTTCCTCTTTTGAAATGGGATAAGAATCCAAATCCGGAAAATGTGAGTTTTCCATAGTTTATAAAACAAACTGTATTCACAGCCGTACAATATATGGTCCATTTAGTTGATGGTTAAGATAATATTACATAAGATAATTATAAATATAAACCATCTACAAGAAGACCCATTCTTTGGATGGTCTGGATAGCCATATATCAAACCCACATTTTCTATGAACGAGTCACCACTATTTAACATAAAATGCAAAACTAACACGTTTTCACCATACAAATGAAAACGGTAGCTTGAGTTTTAGATTTGGTAGGGCTCTATGGGCCCCACCATGATGTTTTTGTTTAATCCAAACCATAAATCCATCTGTAAACAATCTTTTAAGGTTGATACCAAAAAATTAGCTCGAAATAAATCTCGAGCGAACAACACCACAGGAAAATAGTAGCAATTGAACGTCCACCCTTAAAAATCGACATTTTAGCTACAGATTCTTGTGTTTCGGTTACAAATTTTAGCCCTTGGTTTTACCGATGGCTAAAAGCCGTAGCTGAAACAGCCACACATCCGTCGGCTTTGCTCTATTTTTTGGTAGTGTCGAATCCACAGGGACTGAACCTTGTACGTAATCTGAAAAATAACCAGAACTAGAACTAGAATAAAATGAAATCAAAATCAAGTGAATATGGGGAAATAATGGTGAAATAGGAAACTAAATTTTGTAGAAATTAAAGGTAGGAAACTAGGGATTCACACCCAGATCCATAGCTCAATTGGCAGACTAAGTGGAGATACCTCGTTTCAACACTTGAGGTCTTGGTATCGATCCCTAGCGGGGGTGGCTAGAATGGAGTGTGTGTACTGACATAGGTGTGTACTAACCATCATAAGAGAATTGTGAACTCAACTGGACTTCGAGTCCCATCTTCATTCAGTTGGAAGAGATTTGTCAGATCTCTGATCTTCTCATGGATCTAATCATCAATAGATAAGAGTGGTGAAGATTTGGAAGTGATCCCATCACCTAACCATGCCCATGAGACTATGGCAAACAACGGCAATTTACCAAACCCACAACCAATCATAAGAGAATTGTGACAGTTAAGAAGGATTCCGTCACCCTACCATGTCCATGAGACGATGGTGAACAACAAGTCTTACTAATTTCACAATCTCAATAATGGAAGGAACATACTTAAAGCTATCGCAGATCTATTGTAATTTAAGTCACAGCAAACCAATAAAAACTAAAAGTATACCTTCATAATTAAACTAGAATCCAAAAAAGTTCAACAAAACATGAATCAAAACCAAGCAAACATCCCAATCACACTACAAGCTTCACTTCTTAGCCCTAGCTAAGAGGTCTAGCCAATCATAGACATGGTTAGGCAATCTCTTAGAAAATATAAAAGAAATTAGAAAGATTAAGGAAGAAGAAAGAAGAAAACTCAGTCGGTTGCACTCCACGTCCTATTCTCTCTCTCTCCTCCTCACGTTCTTGATACCTCCACGGCTGCCCGGATCCATACGTCCAAGGGATCAAAAGATAGCCTCCCCATGTTGCCCTCTCTCTTCTTTATATAGCCAGCAAGAGACCAGGTCTGCTGGAGTCGGCGTGCACTCGTACGTACGTTGCATGCGCAGCGACAGCGGAAGAACTGCGTGTGGTCTGCTGTTGATGCTGATGACTGATCAGTTGTCGGGATCTGAATCATTCAGACTCCTTAGTGGCGGTCAGACATCCCCTGGGATTAGTTTGGACGGCCAAGATCATTAGACTAATCCTGGCCATGGACACAAAATGGCCTAGATCATCCAGACGTCCGTAACACACGTTGGATGCGTTGGAATTGCGCTAGAGTGCTCGGTGGGCCCATGATCGGTATCGGCGGAAAAATCCACTTTGTTCATTGAATTCGTGGAGAAAAACCAGTCGAGGAGTGGTTTTTATTGGGTTTTGGTGCAGTCCACTGTATAAAATCAACTCGCCGTTCATCCTACATTTTCCATCAATCTACGTGTGTACACATGCATGGGGCCAAAAGGTGACCTTGGCGAGGGGCGTGGACCCCCCTTGGAATATATGGACGGCTCAGATCATCCATTTGGATGATGGGTGGGCCCCACTACTCAAACCCAGCGGAACCACGTCCGTCCACTATTGCGGGTGCGGAAGGAGTTGGGTCAGCCGACTTTGACCGGGATCCCCGGTCCGATGCAGCTCGCGTGCGGACATGCTGTGTACATGCATGTGGGGTCCACTATGATGCATGTGAAAAATCCGCTCTGTCCATCCGTTTTTCCACCCTATTTAAGGGGTTAAGACCAAATTTGAACTATATCCAGATATCAGGTGGGCCTCAAATTGAGGATTTATGGGTTGATCTGTCTGTTGGGCCACTTCTACAAGGATCCAATGGCTTAAATGTTATGTGTATAGTTAATTTATGGTCCGTAGGCCATATATGAAGTTTTGAGCCGAACGGATGGTTGGAACCCTGTGATCTTGCATGTTGGACGATTTTTAGGTCATTTAAACGTGTGTGGCCTGGTTTTCTCGGATCTCTAGCATATAATTTCTTTGATCTCGGTCCCCTGGGGTCCTTTCCTTGCCTTGGTGACTTCATAGCGTCAAATCCACGCTTTTAGTACTCTTTTTCAGTCCACACTCGTAAATTCACCTTGCAACACAAATACGGTTAAAATAAGGCATTAAACAGTATCATGTTCATAAAAGCAGGTAATAACTAGGGTCTAATATACAATATTTGACCCTTAACACAACACCCAACCAGTATTTTGCTAGTCCCGAGCAAAGTATGCGAAAAATAAGTTGAGAATTACATGGCAATTTCTATAAACTCGAGTGATTTTTTAAAAACAATCTAAATACTAGAATTCTAAGATTCATGAATGTTGGGTATTACTTTCTCTTGGACTCAAGCGCACTGTAAACTTCATAATCAAGTTCAAAGTATTAATCCTTCAAATAAAACAATTCTAAACATTGAGTTCTATGAGTGTATAGTATAATCTTGGCTTATCATCATTAAGAGATCCAATCGTCAATTTCATAATAACATTGATAATAAAAAGGGTATTCAGGACAACCAAAACTTGCCTTACAGTTCTTTTTTTCATCCTTTCAGCTTTTGATTTTTCCATCGATGACTTTCACACTATGTCAACCTTTTAAAGGTAAAGCCAAGGAGGGGAATTGAATCCTCACCTATAGGGAGCAAACCCATGGTGAAGACCATTCGCCCAACCCTTCCAGACGAGAACTGTTTTTTAGCTGGGTATTTATCTCTTTTTTTTCAATGCTTCTTTTTTTTTTGTCTATTGATCATGATGGACAAATTTTCCAGGCTGGTTCCTTTCATGCTTAGTGATCACCAAGTTAACCCTTCAATATCGAACTGAAACCTTAATGTGTAAGCGAGATGTGACATATGAAATCATGACTCAATCAATGTTTACAACTTCTAATCATGGATTAATAATTCAAACTTAACTGTGACATTTAATAGATAACTGAATCCAAGAGTCATAAATCACTAACATTATGTATCTTATAATTCTAAATCAAGGATAACCGTCAAAATTATTTCGAATTCACAAGAATTTCTAAAAAAAAAATTAAAATTTTTTCAAAATTTTTGCTAAAGACTAAGAAAGCACTGATTAGTTAACTTAATCTCCCATCCACAACCTGAAATCTACATTGTCATCAATGTAAAAGAATAAGCATGCAATGCACATGGGACAACGAAAGTAAAAGAGAAGTGATGGAAAGATAATACCTAGACGAAGTTAAGCGGCTTTTTCCCAAAGAGATTTCAGCATGAAGGCGGCTTGGCACAAGAGTTAATCTAACAAAAGAAAACCATCCTAAAGCAACTTAAAAAGCAAACTAACATAACGACATCAAGCAAACTATCCTAGTCCTATGAAAATAGGGAAAAAGCTACTCAATCATGCCGCATGGTTTCTCTTCTGGCCAGTATCGTGATAAATTTCTCAGTAGGTTCATCAACAAAATTATCCAAAAGCTTTTTTTGTAATAGGCTTGGATGCCCTGAAGCATGAATGTCCAGAGAAACTTATGTACCTCAGCAAAGATTTACCGTTGATTCGCCTGAGGTATCTAAAGTATATATGATTCACCTGTGTCAGAAAAAGTTTCAAAGTTAGTTTCTCATGGTGAATCAGAGACTACAGGTAAATAAAATTCAGAAAAATTTTCAAGAAGTGATATAGTCTCAACACATTCCGAAGTTCCAGACTTCGGTTCAATTCTCAGCTCCTCCTTTAATGGTAAGCGTTCAAGATTTATGGAGGGAAGGTTTTTAGAGTAAGGGTTCCCTCGGTCCGTGACAACCATCGAGGTATTATTTTACAAGGCATCAACTATTTCTTTTATCATGGGATCATTTGAATCTGCAAAGTGTGCCAAGTAATTATCCAAAGAGATGAGAAATTCAGCTGAGAGTGACGCGTTTTCCATGTTGAAGCCTGTGATGATCTGTCTAAGGATTTCATCGTCTCTAAAAGTGGATGGACACATGCTTTCTTGCTCTTGCCTTGCATAGACAGATTAAAAATCATTAGGGGAAGCATTAATGTGAATGCTTTGTTCATTGAAACTACTCAGTCGAGGCATTGAATCGTCAAACGTGTACAGTTCAGATGATGACCTCAACTGGGTGGTTTCAAATTCCAGAGTCTTATCGAGCAATTCGTCCCTCTCCCGAATCATATCATCATTCAATTCAGGGGAGTGGTCCAAACATATCTTATAAGAGTTAGAATGGTCGGTTGTAAGGGGCTCATCCTCCACATTTAAATCAGGCATGTTAGATGAGTGGAGTAGATCCTTATGACCGATCACTTCGTGTACTTCTTGGTCACTGATATGAACCATACTTGAGATTGATTTCAGAGGAATTTGGGCTAAACATTCATGATTGTCATCCCAATACGCATCATCGTCTAATTCCGTGCAGTGCACACTTGGGATGAGATCGCTTTCCTCACGTTCTAGTTCTAGTTCTGGTTATTTTTCAGAGTACGTACAAGGTTCAGTCCCCGTGGATTCGACCTCGGTCTGACCGAGTTTATTACTACATCACAACCCTATACTTGGGGTGTGAACAAGTTTTTGGCGCCGTTGCTAGGGACTAACGGTTACGCTTTTCAGAAATTAACTAGTTTTAGAATTAGGTTAAGATTATGATTCTCTAACTTTAGGATTAGGTTCTTATATATTCTTCTCATTTTTAGAAACTAACCTAACTTTCTTGTTTTGTAGGATTCTGAGTTAGACTCTCTAAAGTGGTAACCTCTATCTTTTTTTTTTTTTACTTTTTCTGTTTTTAGGTTTAGGGTTTTATTTGATTTTTAGAAACTTTCTAATTTTAGGTTTTCTTTTGTTTTTAGAACTTACTTTCTATCTTTAGGTTTATAGGAAATTTATAACTTTATAAACTAATTTCTTTTGTTTTCTCTTACAGGATCTTAACATAGGCACTCCAACCTGCTAACTTCCTTCTAACTTCTCCTCATTTTACTTTCCATACTGCTGTAGGATTTTTATTTTATTTTCTTTTAGGAGTAGACTAGAGATATGGTTTCACCATGGAAGAGTGGGTACGTCATTATGTTGAGATAGATAAGAGATATTGGGGAGGAACGTTTAATGATTCTTATGGAATTCGACCTATATCTCGAGATTTTTCTCAAACCATCATCGAGAACAACTTGGAATACTATACTCCATCGGTTAATAAGTCCTTACGCGACCATAATTATGGGGGTGAGGACTATTATCAACGATCGTATTCTCCCACTTATGATCCATATGACTATAACCAGTGGAAACATCAAAATTGGGACAATGAACCAACAACATGTTATAATGATTATTCTCTTGGATACCCTACCTTTGAAATCCAACTAGAAACGATCCAAGAGGATTCATTTCAGTGTAATATGACTTGTCTTGCGGAAATTAGAAAAACGTTGGAAGCGCCTAATTCGCGCCTCGATAAGATAGAGGAAGCTCGTTCATCCCAACCATAATCCAATCCAGAAATACAATGCGACAAAAGTGATCCTAACTCGTTTTTAAAGAACTCTGGAATTTTGAATGAAAAGTTAAATTATGTTAATGAGCATATGGTTCAATTTTCCAAAGAGTCGATCTCGATGATGGTCCAAAGGAATGATCAAGAGACGTGGGTGTCTTTCAAATATATATGATGATAGTGACACACTTCACTCACATGATACACATGATTTAAATGATGAGGGAGAGGTTAGTTTTGTGAAATTAGTAAGACTTGTTGTTCACCATCGTCCCATGGGCATGGTAGGGTGACGGAATCCTTCTTAACTTTCACAATTCTCTTATGATTGGTTGTGGGTTTTGTAAATTGTTGTTGTTTGCCATAGTCTCCTGGGCATGGTTAGGTGATAGGATCACTTCCAGATCTTCACCACTCTTATCTATTGATGATTAGATCTATGAGAAGTTCAGAGATCTGACAAATCTCTTCCAATTGGATGAAGATGGGACTCGAAGTCAGGAAGAAACATACTTAAAGCTATCGCAGATCCATTGTAATTTAAGTCACAACAAACCATTAAAAACTAAAAGTATACTTTCATAATTAAACTAGAATCCAAAAGAGTTCAACAAAATATGAATCAAAACCAAGCAAACATCCCAATCACGCTACAAGCTTCACCTCTTAGCCCTAGCTAAGAGGTTTAGCCGATCATAGACATGGTCAGGCTATCTCTTAGAAAATATAAAAGAAAGGAATAAGAAAGAAGAAAACTCAGTCGGCTGCACTCCACGTCTTATTCTCTCTCTCCTCCTCACGTCCTTGATGCCTCCACGGCTGCCCGGATCCACACGTCTAAGGGATCAAAAGATAACCTCCCCACGTTGCCCTCTCTCTTCTTTATATAGCCAACAAGAGGCTTGGTCGGTTGGAGTCGGTGTGCACTCGTACGCACGTTGCATGCGCAGCGATAGCGGAAGAACTGCGTGTGGTCTGCTGTTAATGATGATGACTGATCAGTTGTCGGGATCTGAATCATTCTGACTACTTGGTGGTGGTCAGACGTCCCCTGGGATCAGTTTGGACGACCAAGATCATTGGACCAATCCTGGCCATGGACACAGAATGGCCTAGATCATCCGGACGTTCGTAACGCATGTTACATCCGTTGAAATTGCGCTGGAGTGCTTGGTGGGCTCATGATTGGTATCAGTGGAAAAAATCACTCCATCCATTGAATTCGTGGAGAAAAACCAGTCGAGAAGGAGTGGTTTTTATTGGATTTTGGTGTGGTCCACCATATAAAATCAACTCACCGTTCATCCTGCGTTTTCCATTAATATATGCGTGTACACGTGCATGGGGCTAAAAGGTGACCTTAGCTGGGGCGTGGACCCCCCTTGGAACATATGGACGGCTCGGATCATCCATTTAGATGATGGGTGGGCCCCACTACTCAAACCCAGCGGAACCATGTCCGTCCGCTGTTGCTAGTGCGGAAGGAGTTGGGTCAACTGACTTTGACCAGGATTCCCAGTCCAGTGCGGCTCGCATGCGGACGTGCTGTGTACACGCACGTCGCACGTGGGGTCCACTGTGATGCGTGTGAAAAATCCGCTTCGTCCATCCATTTTTTCACCCTATTTAAGGGGTTGAGACCAAATTTGAACTATATCCAGATATCAGGTGGGGCCCAAATTGAAGATTTATGAGCTGATATGTCCGTTGGGCCAATTCCACAAGGATCCAATGTCTGAAATTTGATGTATATGGTTAATTTATGGTCCTTAGGCCATATATAAAATTTTGAGCCGAACAGATGGCTAGAACCCTATGATCTTGCATGTTGGACGATTTCAATGCCCATTTAAACATGTGTGGCCTGGTTTTCTCGAATCTCTAGCTTGTAATTTTCTTCAATCTCGGTCCCCTGGGGTCCATCCCTTGCCTTGGTGACTTCAGAGCATCAAATCCACACTCATAAATTCACCTTGTTACACAAACACGGTTAAAATAAGGCATTAAACAGTATCATGTTCGTAAAAGCAGGTAATAACTGGGGTCTAATATGCAATATTTGACCCTCAACACATTATCGCCCAGTACACTATATCTGATACTCCAAAGCAGAATGGTGTGGCTGAAAGGCGTAATCGCACCCTTATGGATATGGTGCAAAGCATAATTAACAATTCGACATTGTCAGAATCCCTTTGGGGTGATGCAATCAAAATCGCAGTTCATATTCTTAACAGGGTCCCCAGCAAAGCAGTAAGCAACACCCATTTTGAGTTGTGGAATGGGAGAAAACCAAGTCTCCAATATTTACATATTTGGGGTTGTCCTGCTGAGGCCAAAATTTATAACCCGCATGAAAAGAAACTTGATCCTATAACCGTAAGTTGTTTCTTCATAGGATATCAAGAAAGATCAAAGAGCTATCGAAATCAAAGGGATATCGATTTTACTGTCATTCCCACTCTATCAGGATTGTTGAGACTGGGAATGCCAGATTCATTGAGGACACTGAAAACAGTAGGAGCACGAATATTAGAAACTTTGTATTTGAGGAAGAAATGACTATGACTCCAGTCACAGTCACTAAAGATCATGTGGATACAAATGTTGTAGACAACCCTGCAATCATTGTAAAATACCACAATGAACCTCAAATACAACCCATTTGTGAGGAAAATAAGAACCACACCCAAGAGGCTGAACTATTAAGAAGATCCGAAAGAGAGAGAAGACATGTAAATCGAGATGATTACATCGTAAACTTATAAGAGCACGACTTTGACATAGAGATGGAGAGGATGCTGAATCATTTACACAAGTTAAAAAAGTGTTGATCCTTCTTGTTGGATTAATGTCATGAAAGATGAGTTAAAATCCATGAGGGATAATAAAGTATGAGATCTTGTTGAATTACCTGCTGGAATAAGGCCGATTGGTTGTAAATGGATATTTAAAACCAAGCGGGACTCTAAGGGTAATGTCAAAAGATATAAAGCTAGACTTGTTGGCAAGGGTTTTAACCAACGTGAGAGCATTGACTTTAAGGAGACTTTTTCACCAGTATCTAAGAAAGACTTATTTAGGATTATAATGGCTCTGGTAGTTCATATGGACTTAGAGTTACATCAGATGGATGTAAAGACAGCATTTCTCAATAGAGATCTAAATGAGAATGTATAATGTTACATCCGAAGGCTTTATAGCCAATAGCTCAGAACATTTGATTTGTAAACTAAAGAAATCCATCTATGGGTTGAAACAGACATCGCATCAGTGGTACCTAAAGTTTCATGAAGTAATTTTCTCGTATGGTTTTGTAGAAAATACTGTAGATGAATGTATCTATATTAAAATTGGTGAGAGTGAGTTCATTATGATGATTTTGTATATTGATGACATTCTGTTGGCTAGCAGTGATATCAGGATGTTGAGCGACACCAAGAAATTCTTATTTCAAAGATTTAAAATGAAAGATCTTTGTGACGCCTCTTATGTGATTGACATTGAAATTCGCCATGACAGATCACATGGACTGCTCAGCCTGTCACAGAGGGACTATATTACTAGAGTACTCGAAAGGTATGACATGTAAAACTGTGCTTCCGGATAGTTGCCCATTGTGAAGGGCGACAAATTTGGCTTATTCCAGTGTCCAAAGAATGATTTGTAGAAGAATCGAATGAAAGAATTCCCTTAAGCATCAGTAGTATGGAGCATCATGTATGCTCAAGTTTGTAGGCAACCGCATATTCACTGGAGTGTTGGGGAGATACCTATTTAATCAAGGAATACAACATTGGATAGCTACAAAGAAAGTGCTACAATACCTACAAAGAACGAAGGACTTCAGACTCATATACAGAAGATCTGATCGATTGGAGTTGATTGGATATTCAGACGCAGACTTCGCTGGCTACGTTGACACTAAGAAGTCAACCTCAGGATATATCTTCACGATGGTTGGAGGAGTTGTGTCTTGGAAAAGCGTGAAATAGTCTACCATAGCCTCGTCCACCACGGAAGCTGAATTTATTGCCTGTTACAAGGTATCTAATCAGGCATTATGGTTACAAAGTTTCTTCTCAAGTTTGTGAGTACTGGAGTATATCCTGAAACCATTGAGAATATTTTACAATAATTCAGCTGTTATTTCCTTCTCTAGCAATAATAAACATTCATCATGGTCGAGGCATATCGACATCAAATATCTTGTTGTAAAAGAAATAGTTCAGAATCATCAGGTGTTTATGGAGTTCATCGGCACTAAGCAGATGATTGCAAATCCGCTCACTAAAGAGCTCCCTATCACGTTATTTCAGGAGCATGTGACATCCAAGGGAGTCATTGATCCCACAAATGTTTTTAGTTAGTGGGAGCTTGAGCGTACTTTGTTTTTCACAGACATTTAGAGATCTCATTTTATACAATTTGATGATTTTGAAATAAAGTTTTATTTCTGCTTCTCACTTAGTATGCGTAATCTAAATTCGCGTAAGAAGAACTAAACTTATGTCTCATTGGAGACGTTTGAAAGCTTCAAGACCTCTTAAGGATAGGCATACATTATTACACTAAGTGTGTAATCCTTATACCACATTTCCTAGTTACTGATATATGTCATTAAGATTGAAAGTACTTGCGATTGTGCTTAGCCTCACTTCGCCTAAATTAAAAGTTGTGACGACTACCGCGATTCGATACTAGTAGTCTTAATGGACCAGATTGAATAGCATTACATATATTGTCCAACAATTTCATTGGTTAACTATTTAGATGTTTTCTTAAAATCAAAACTTGTTTTCAAAAGTATTTTTACATGTTAATCATTAACGTTGCTCAATGTGGCCCAAGTGGGAGAATGTAAGAACTCTATAAGGTGAGCCTTATTGATCAATGGTCTAAATTGACCTGATAGTTGGACTATATGATCGGTTAAATCAGTGGACCTCACTTCATTGTGATTTACGCAGAGTATCTGCGAAAGAATGCGTAATGGGTGGAGTGCTATAACCTGATACGCAGGGCTGTTTGTGTTTGACTGGGATAAGCAAGTGTGGAGCTGTGGGAGAGAGTTGTGATGGGATTCAAACTCTCATCCTCACAGAACCTATATATAAGAGAGTTGGGTCTCCGATCCTACATCACACGGTAGAGGCTTAAGTCCCATCTATTGTTCTACAAAAGGAGAGGAAGATCTTAGTATTAGTTTTCTAGTATTCTACTTCTTCTATGGCATCTCAGTTAAGTAAGTCATCTAAACCTCAGATCTCTATATCCTATGCACAGCCAGATCTCTGGGATTTCTGCATTAGGCTAATATAACAATTACAAGAGATAGATTTTTACTGAACAAGCCTTGAATCTACTCTACAAACCCTAGCTATGCTCTTGAACTCTTAGGAATGAATTAGAAAGCCCTAAAACATTGTCTCTCCTCCCAAATTCCAATTACACCCAATATATAAAATATCATAAACAAAATATGAACCAAATCTCGCACTTACACAGTTCTGTGCATGATCAATGGGACCTTCGATGACATCAAGTAACAATACCAAAACATTCCAATAACAAAAATGGATTTTTCAGATTTTTTTGTTGGCATCGAGCACATGTTGATGGCATCTACGTCTACTTGATGGAATCAAATAGTCAGTCAGTGGCATCAACAAACTGTGTTATTGAGAAATTTAAAACATCAACAAAACCATGAAGTGGCCCCACGGTGCATGCCTCACCCGATAATCTGTTACCCGGAGCCTAGCCTAATCAATTCCCGCTTCAGGGGAGCTCCCACCTTTCTTTGGATTTAAAAATAAAAAATAAAAATCCAAGATAATTGGATACATGGTATTGCAACCTATTCTGTATAACCACCATCCCATTGTCTAGGGCACGTTTGGTTGCTTCAGATATAATGATATTTCATGATTTAGCAATCTTATTCAGTCCAAATTTCACGAAATTTGATGCAACCAAACACACCCTTAAACAAAACTACAACGGTAATTATGCAATCATGACGACAATAATATTTCAGTTACAACAAAATCATTGATGGCTACCTACGGCTACAGCGGCGGCAATGAGTTATATACACTATGAAGATTGAAACCAAGAAAGGAAGAATACTGAGACATGAGATCTTCGATGTCTTCTTCGTTGCTGCCACCCATCCTCGCCACAATTTTCAAAGGGAGGGACCCACGGCAAATGGGACACGTCCCATGACGATATCCGATCCATTGATCCAAGCAAGCTCGATGGAAGAGATGCTCACATCTCAGCTCTCTAATCTCTTCTCCTTCTTCAATCTTATTTAGACATACAACACATTCTTCTTGTTCATCAGACTCCGGCCCACAGGCCCTGAAGTGGACCACGTTGAGTTCTTCATCAGTTGCTGGCACAATCTGGTCACCGACCGCAGGCATCTCCTGATCAGATGGTTCGAACTGGGGCCCATGAAACGGCGAATCAGATCGCCACGTGAAGTGGGCCGTTGCCAGGAGACGGAAAATGAACGATGCGGATTGGTGGGCGAATTTCGGGGAGAGGACTAAAATGCTAAGGAAAATGAAGAGAAGGGGAAAGAGAAGTTGGGAAATTGAGAGTGCTGGGATTTCCATTGCTTGAAGAATCAAAAGGTGGGAAGCGGATTGGCTGGTGTACCTCACACCAGCTATATAGCTGCTGTAGGTACTTGTCTTGCGAAGACGAGCACTGACGCTCCACGAACTCCGAGTTGTACAAACGGTTCAAAAGAGATCAAAGTTACATAGCCCCACAATGATGTATTTATTATATCTACACCGTTCATATATTTTTAGAGATCAATTTAGAGTATTATCCAAAAAACGAATCATATCCAAAGATCATCTGGACCACACCACAATAGCAGACGAGATAATATTTTCACCGTTAAACAATTCGTAGGGCCTCCATAATGTTTATTTTCCATCCATCATGTTCATGAAGTCAAAAATACCTGAATGAAGAGATAAAACAAATTTTATAGTGATCCAAAACTTTTGTTACACAAAAAAGGGTTTCAATGGTAGACATTCAATCCCTCACTGCTTTTTGCAGTGTGGTCAACCTGATGGTTAGATCTGTCTTATTTTTCGTCTCAAGCCTTAAGACAAGCTCGCCAAATGGATGGACGGTTTGGATATAACACACACCTCAATATCAAAGCGTCAATACAGCAGCTATATAGCTGGTGTGAGGTACACCAGCCAATCCGCTTCCCAAAAGGTGGGTCGAAATTTTCGAAGATCGATATGGAGATATTCACGTCATGGGTTGAACGCAAGACGGATTATATGATCCTCGGACAAGTAAAGATTGAGTCGGGTTTCTTATTGTGCATGCAAGGTACCCAAAGTAGGGACCCAACGAGGTGTGGCCTCACCTACATTGATGTATTTATTGTGTATCAATGCAGTACATCCTTTTTTCCAGTTCATTTTAGGGCATATGAACAAAAATTAAGTAGATCCAAATATCAGGTGGACCACACCATAGAAAAAAGTGGTGAGTGAATGCCTACCATTAAAAACTTCCTTGGAGTCTACTTTAATGCCTGTCCACCGTAATGTTTATTTCCCATCCAACCTGTTGATAAGATTACAAAGAACTGGATGAATGGGAGAAAAAAATATCAGGTTGATCTAAAACTTGTGGCCCACAAAAAGTTTTCAGTGGCCAATCACCAATTTTTTCCTGTGGTGTGGTCCATATGAGATTTGGGTCTGCTCTATTTTCTACATCAAGACTTAAAATGAGTGGAAAAAATGGATGGACGGCGTGGATATACAATACATGCATCAAGTTGGGCTCACAGTCAGGGACGCACCATGTTGGCTGAGGCTGGGGCCGCACCTAATCCGCTAGCACATTTGGGAAGTGGATTGCGTGGTGTGCCACACACCACTGACCTCAACAAGTTCTGTGGGGCCACCATGATATATTTATTATATCGAAACCGTCCATCCACTTGGCGGAGTCGTTTAATCGGTTTAGGCCAGCAATGAGACAGATCCTAAGCTCAAGTTGACTGCAGAACAGAAAGCAGTGGGTATTGAACGTCTACCATTGAAAACTTCTTATATTTATTTTTTCGCTTCATCCAGGTCTTTGTGACCTTATGAACAGGTTGGATGGAAAATAAATTTATGGTGGGCCCTAAGAAGGTTTCAACGGTGGAAATCATTGTCCCCGCTGCTGTTTGTGTTGTGGTCCAATTGAGACTTGGATCTGCATCTTTTTCCGGATCACAACCTATATAGTGTTCTCTCCAAATGGATGGACAGTGTGGATATAACACATACATCATGATAAGGCCCACAGAACCTGCTGACGTCAACTCATCACTCAATCAGCTTCCAGGGCTGGCTCTTAAAGGGTCCAGTCCGGAGTATGCGGACCGGAAACGGATTGGCTACTCCCCCTGCCACCAGCCAATGGCTGATGGTCGGTGTTCTGTGGGCCCCACCATTATGTATGTGCTTCATCCATGCCGTCCATCTATTTTTCTAGATCATTTAATTGTAGCAGACCAAAAATGAGGTATATCCCAGTCCCAAATGGACAACATTACAGGAAACAGTGTTGAATGAGCTTCAACCATTAAAAACTTTTTGAGGACCATAAAAGTTTTTGATCAAGCTTATCTTTGTTTTTTCCCTTCATCTGGGTCTTTATGACCTAATCAACAGATTGGATGTCAAATAAACACTACAGTGGTCCTTAGGAGGATTTTAATGGTGGATATCTAATCACTATTGTTTTCCTGTGGTGTGGTCTACTTGAGATCTATATTCCTATCATTTTTGGTACATAGATCTAAAATGATCTATAAAAATGGATGAACGGCATGGATGAATCACATACATCATGATGAGGCCCACAGAGCACCGATCACAGCCACCGGGATGGTGGCAGGGGGCGTAGCCAATCCGTTTCCATTCGGACCGGCCTAATCGTAGTCGGGTCTTGCCAGGGCGGGTCCTGGGCTTTTTTTTAAGAACCCGACCCGGATCCCATTGGATATCGACACCCATCGGATCTTTGGACCTCAGTTTTCGAGCTAGGTTTGGGTTGTGCAAAGTCGATTTGGACATCTATGAAGGACCACACTTATATAAATAAATTCGATGAAACAGCGGTGTGATAATTTGACAATTCAAGCTGATATAAATTGGCAAAGGTCATTTCATTATCAGAATAATTAATATTTTAAAAATATATAATACTAATTGCGCCGAATATCTAATAAGAATAAGATAAGATCGCACAACCAATATAATTGGTGGAGGAGATTTCAAAGAATTAGGGAGACCATCTTTATCTCCAGAGGACATCAACAATGGAGAGACTGAGAAGCATGTGGTTGTCACATGTACACGTGGCAAAATAAGAGAGGAGGTAAAACTACATAATGGCCCAAAGAAAATATTGATGACTGCTTTTTTAACTGCCTATGATCATTCTTATGACTCATTATAGAAGTACAAGTAGCTGCACATATACAAGTATAATGCTCACAAACATATAATTAGTTAAGGTGATGATTAACAGTGAAACATGGTAGAATATAATTAGCTATACTTGTTTAGAAGCAAATTGATTGTGAGAAAATCAGGAAGACCCATTTCAAAATAGAAACGTAATCAGCTATATTTGCCAGACGATTGGGTGATTACAAAAAGATCTTAAAAATTCATCTTGAGTTAGAAATATAATCATCCATGTTTGCTAATTTGCTGGTTATTACACGAAGATTTGCTGGTTAATCCACAGAAGATCGTGGAGATGGATTCTAGAGTTTCTAGCAAACCGCCTTACATCTTTATAAATTCTGCGAAGAATGAAGAGCTCGAGGCTTGCGCCATTCTAACACTATACTAATTTTTAATTCTAAGCAGCTTATCTTTTGTCCACCATAGACATTTATCTTATTTTTCCTAACCACTCCATTATTAACCAATAGAATGCTGCAAATTAGATCGGATTAATTACATTAGAATTAGTTAGTAGTTTGTCGCCCTATGTTCCCAGTCACACCAGCGGACCTCTAGGAAGATCTATTAGTTCGAATGGAGGCTACGGAAGCTTTCTTGCCTATAAGCTTAAAGAATTCATCAACCACCTCGCTATGAGATTCGATCCAAGCAATGAATAAATTTTCATTGATGTTGAAAATCGGATGCCTCAAATCTATGTTAAAATAGTGGCCATCAACCTTTCAACAATTTGGTCAATAGGTTGAAGGATATCGAAAATATTCATTTTTTGGGCAAAACTTTTTGGACAGTTTTTTGGAGTTTTCGATAGGTCGAAAACTCTAGTTCACAAGTCGACCCGACTGATGGACGCAACTTAACCGGTCGAATCGACTGGTTGACGGATTGCGCAGTTTTACATGATTTGTTTCTATTTCTAGTTTTTTCTTGTATTTATAGGTATAATCGGGACTAAGGTGGGGGCTAAACATGCTTAAGGGTTTGAAAGGGTTTTGGAGAAAGAAAAATCTACGGTTTTTCTCTTTGGTCATTGAATCGGTAAGATTTCATCTCTTGTAACTTTGTATTCATGGTACATTATCGCTTTCTACCGTGGTTTTTCTTTTAAAGGTTTTTCCACGTAAATTCAAAGTGTTTTTTGTTAGATTTGCTTGTGCGATTTGCAATTACTTTGTTTGATTCCTCTACGTGTGCTTCTGCGAGTCCTAACAAGTAGTATTAGAGCTACTGCAGATTGAATCTGAAGACAAGGTAACTATGGCATCTAGAAGGAGAAGATGAATAAGTCTTCTAGTTCAGCAAGGATTGGAAGACATACTTCTTAGAAAGCGACCAAAAACTATGAAAGAAGAAGAGTATAACAAGTTAGATTAAAAGGCAATATCTTAATTCAATTGTGTCTAACAAATGAGGTCCTCTATAATCTTATGAGAGAGAAAATTGTGGCTAATACATGGGAGAAGTTAGAGAACATCTATGCGAATAAGTCTCTTGAGAATTGTTTGTATCTTTTTTTTTTTTTTAATGTAGGCGAATGCCACTAGAATATCATTGATCAGAAAATTTACAAGCATTCGGGTTGGTCCAAACAAAAAGACTGCGGACCTCATCTATCATATCTCCACTAGAAAGAGAAAAATCTAAGACATAAGAGAATATCTTAGAGATCCTCAAAACAAACATATACAAACCAGTCATCCAACTAATACAAAGGGCTAGGGGGAGAAGGACCGACAAACCGCTGTGGGAAAGAAGAGGCTACTGAAATTATAGATCCTAAATTAAGGCCATCTTAAGGAGCCTAAGCCTGAGTTATCCAAAACTAGCGCTCCTCTGATTAACCTTGGAAGGTCAGAATTGCTCTTGTAAATTAGTGGAACATGTTAGATTAAAAGGCCAATATCTCAATCCAATTGTGTCTAACGAATGAGGTCATCTATAATGTTATGAGAGAGAAGATTGCAGTTAATACATGGGTGAAGTTAGAGAACATTTATGCGAATAAGTCTCTTAAGAATTATTTGTATCTGGAGCTATAATTATTTAATATGACGATGGCTAAGGGGACTAACATCGGGACCCATATTAGTAACTTTAATCGGCTTATTTGTAAATTGTTAAATGTGGATGAAGCGATGACAGATGAAAATTAAGCATGTATTTAGTTCAATTCTCTTCTAGTATTGTATGGGTTGTTCAAAGACTTTTTGTGCACCGGTAGGATAATCATTAGCATTAAGATTGATCAACTCTTCAGTTGAAGGCGATGAGAAACGAAAAAAATGGTAACGTAAGTGTTTTTATAGATGCACTGGTTATAAGAGGAAGAAATTCCAAGCGAGATAAAGGATCTTCGCATTTGAAATCCAAATCCAAGGGAAAAGGGCATAAGCGAGCTAAAGTATTGGAGTTGTGGCATGACATGACACATATATAAAAGAAAGATTGACAGAATCATAAGTTTAGAAAGGAGAAATCAAAGAGTTCTTTCAGAGAGACTAACACTTCGGAATTCGGTGAGGAGATGAATGGTAGTAACGAGCTGATCATATCAAAATTTGGGTATTTCAATGATGAATGGATTTTGAATGTGGGAGCTTCGTATTATATAACCCCTCAAAGAAGTTGATTCACCAGTTACAATGAGTAAGTTTGTGTTCAGGTATTCGTGGGCAATGACAATGTATATAACGTGGTTGGTGTTGGATCGGTACGCATTAAAATGTTTGATAAGATGGAACGTATTTTCACCGATGTCAGACACATTCCCGAGTTGAAGAAGAGTCGGATATCTGTGGGTGCACTCGAGGTACTCAGGTGTAAATTTACCATGTTCGATTATATCCTTAAGGTTTCAAAGGGGGTACTCGTATTAATGAAAGCATAAAGGAATGATAACTTTTATATGTTGATTGGGAGCACTTCATCGAGTGAAGCTGCAACGTCTGTAACAGATTCTACGTTTACACGTATGTGGCATGCGCGCCTACGCCATATGAGCAAGTGGGACATGGACGTACTTTCTAATCATTGTTTGATCCTAGCTTTTAAAA
Source organism: Magnolia sinica (assembly GCF_029962835.1). Classification (NCBI taxonomy): domain Eukaryota; kingdom Viridiplantae; phylum Streptophyta; class Magnoliopsida; order Magnoliales; family Magnoliaceae; genus Magnolia; species Magnolia sinica. Next base: position 1,859,493 of record NC_080587.1, read on the forward strand.
AGCATTGATTTTAGTATATGCGAGTATTGTATACATGGTAAATAATCAAAGTTATCTTTTAAGTCTGAGAAACATGTTTGTAAAGGAGTTCTAGATCATGTGCATTCTATATATGAGGGTCGTCGGCCGTAATTTATGGTGAAGGATCATTATGATTCATTATGTTTATTGACGATTATTCAATAAAAGTATGGGTTTATTTTCTGAAAAATAAATCCGAAGTTTTCGCCAACTTCAAACAGTGAAAGGTGATGATTAAAAAAAAAAAACGGTAAAGGTGAAAGGTGAAAATGTTAATGACAAATAACAGTAAGAAATTTACTTTTAAGAAATTCAATCATTTTTTAAAAGATAAATGGATCATGAGTCACAACATGGTGGGCCATGCATCAAAGGAGAATGATTTAGCTAAGTGGATGAATCAGAATATCTTGGAGAACGCTTGATACATGATAAATAATGATGGATTGGGAAAGAAAATGTGGATCGAGACCGTTAACACATCACGCGTCATCTAAAATTTTACAACTAATAATCATAGAAGGGGCCTGATGCTACTTACAGTAAATTCATGTGCCGAGCCCATTGACATCCCTATAACCATGTCAACGTTCGATGGAGGTTTGCTACGCCCACAGACGTATATATACAAGCATCCCACGACCCAACCGCATTAGCTAGCCAGTTTTGTGCATGAGTGCAAGATGACTGTAAGAATAGAGCGGCTGACGTCAATTCAGATTTCCCAGTTGTAGATAAAGTAGGACAGGATGTAAAAACCGTGGATGAGCTTTTAGCCGTAGATAATTTGTTGTACGGACTGCGGCACACAAAACAAGTGGACCAGATTGATTTTGGGCCTAAGTGCCGTGGCACATGTGGATTAGGGATTTTTTTTTTTTTTTTTGTATAACATCGTCTACATATTAATAACAATCGCACTTTTCACGGCATTATGAATGAGACTGGTCCTTGCTTGGCGCGACTGGCCTGTGCCCCTTGGCCATAGGAATTTCCAGTGGTTGGAATCTATATGGGTCCTGCAGAGATGCTTGTGACAGATCCACTCCGTCCATCCACTTATCAACAGAAAATAGGATAGTATTCCAAAAAATAAGTTAGGCCAAAAACTTAGGTGGGCCACACAGAAGGAAACAGTGCAACGGAAATTTACACCACTGAAAACTTCCTAAAGCCCACCATGAAGTTTATATGCCATCCAAACCGTTCACAGTGTTATTACCGTTCAGATAAACAGTAGGAAAAAATACCATCCGATACAAACTTTTGTGGCCCCACAAATTTTCAATGTTATGCGTTTAATTCTGTTATTTCCTGTGGTGTGGCACACTTGAGATTTGGGTCTGCCTAATTTTTTGACTCTTCTCATATTATGATATTTTGAAACTGATGGACGGAGTGGATTGGTCACGGACGTCCCTGCAGATCCCAGATAGCTTCCAACCACAGAAACTTCCCAGTGGCCGAGGCAGAGAGGCAAGTGGCGTTTCTAGCATTCCCCACTGTAAGTAGACGTAACACAAAAAGTCAAATGAGCCTCATCTGTTTTGTACACGTCTCAATTAAAATATGATAAATACTAATAAGGAACGGATCATGGTACACATCAAAGTGGGCCCACATGCACCCACCGGTGGCGTTTGGGATTATGGGAGCCATACAATGAGCGGAGCTATTTAATAGTACTTGATCTGGAAAGCGGATTGCCTAGTGAGTAACTCACTACGTTTAGCATTCTTAGTAAACTGTGTGAGGTCCACCATGGTTTATGTATTTTATCCGATCTGTCCATCCATTTTTCCAGGTAATTTTAGGGCTGGATCAAAAACATGAGGCATATTCAACCTTCAAATGGACCACACCACAGGAAACAGTTGAATTGAATGTCTACTGTTGAAAAAGTCTTGGGGCCACATAAGTTTTGGATCAGGCTTATATTTGTATTTTCCTTTCATCCATGCATTTATGATTTTATGAACAGGTTGGATGACAAATAAACATCACTGTGGGGCCTAGGAAGGTTTCGACGGTGGAAATCATTATCCCCACTGTTTCCAGTGGTATGATCCACTTAATCTTTGGATATGCTTCAATTTTGGGCTCAACTCCTTAAATTATATGGAAAAATGGATGGACGGCATAGATAGACCACATACATTCAAGGTGGGCCCAACTGGTTTACTCAGTACAAAAGAGCTCACCGAGTAACTCAGTACGCATTCCGACTTGGATTTGGAAACGGATTATGTCCTACCCCCGACCGTCTCGAGCTAGGAACAGCAGCAGCTTTGAGTCGCCACCGTGTTATATGGGTCTTAGCCACACCATCCATCGATTCTTTTCATATCATTTTAGGGCATAAGCCCAAAAATAAGGCAAATCCAAGGCTCAAGTGGACCACACAGCAGGAAGCATCAGTGATAATTGTTGATGCGGTTATCTGGTTCGTCCTCCTAGACCCTTGTATGCCTGCACAGAAAGAAAACAAAGGAGACCCTGGCTCGAGCAGGGGACCCTCCGATGCCAAAGTCAGGCCTGGACTCGGGGTCTCAAAGTATTGGAAGGTTTTTAGGAGGGATTTGTTTCGTACCTCTCAAGGTGACAAGGGTCCTCCTTTTATAGCTGCTGGGGTCCTCCTGATATTGAGCGCGGGATCTTCTCGGGTCCTCCTGATATTGAGCGCGGGATCTTCTCCTGGTATCACGGAGATAGGATCGTGCCCATCTTGAGCCATCATCCGATCCCGTGAGCTTCGGGGTCGGAGATCTTATCCCAAGATATCCGGGATGAGATCTGACCTAGCGACGGTCGGTCTTGCAAGGCGGTCCGCCCGACACACGCCCGGAACGCTGATAAGTCGTTCGAACCGACTCAACCATTGTCTCGGTTTAGCGAACCATGCCTCGGATTTGACGCATCCTTCGGCGACCCGAGGTATCAAGTCCGAGTCCCGAAGCATTAAGTCCGAGTCTTCGGACTTGTATTTTTGCCCCCAACAAAAGCCATTGCCGCATTCCACATGACACTGAGGAGTAGCGAGTTTGGAGTCGGTTCGTAACTCAGTCCGAGATGAGTCGTGATCATTAAATGCATTCCATGAGGCCTTTGATGGGGGACGGTTCAGCTTCTGACATCGCATGCGCCGTCAGCCGTCAAATCACACATCCCGCCAATGAGGATTGGACACGTAGCGAAGGTATTATTATTGCCAGTTGACGTGCGCCACGTGTCGAGCGAGGGAATCGATGCAGGCGTCGAATCATTTCCTCATTAATTGTCTCCGCCGTATGGCGACCTTATATAACGTCAGGGGCCCCGCACTTTAAACTTTTACTGCTCTTGCCATTCCCGCTCCGCATTTTCTTTAGGGTTTACATAGCCTTTCGTCTCCTTCCTTTTCTTTTTCTTTACCGTCGGTGCCTCTTTCCGCCATCTCCGTTTTCCTTTCTCCCTCCGGTGAGTTTCTCCTTCCTCTTTATTTGGTAATAATGGCGGATAGGAGTTCTCAAAGTCCCCAGGGGGGAGCTTCCGGAGACGAAGGCGAAGCGCAACGTTTTTGGAACGTTGCGGAATCGCCTTCCTTACTGACGGAGATAGCAGTGGACGCCAACGCTGCTTGTCTACCGGAGAGAGTCACCGAAGCTCCGGCGGAGCGTCCAGCTTCCGTCGTTCCTTCTCGGGGCGGGTCGTCTCTATTAACCCGCCCGGGAAGGCCTAACTTGCCAAGGGATATGGAGGAGGATGAGGAGGAAGAAGATGAAGTTTTAATCGCCGAAGGAACCCCTGATCTTGCTCCTGTTAGTGAGTCGGCGCAGGCCGAATCTGAAGAAGAAGGATCGGTGGAAGCGGTCCGGTTCCCTCAGTCTTGACTGAGACGGACTTGGACAGAATCCGAGTCGGGTACCATATTCCCGAGTCGGTCATCACATATCTTCCCCGTCCGAATGATTTACCGGATCACCCTCCTGCCGGGGCAGTCGCGATTTACCAAGTGTCGATGCAATGCGGCTTGCGTCTGCCCCTTCAGACCATAGTCCGGGGAGTTTTGTCTCGCATAAAGATTGCCCCGGGGCAGATAGTCCCGAATGGGTGGAGGAACTTACTCGGATGTGCAGTGTTGTGGGCTGAGATGGAACAGCCACCACTTACAGTCGACGAATTTCTCCACCTGTATCAGGTGCGGGTAAATCCGAACTACCCCGGCTTCTACGTCTTCGCTGCTTGGCGAGGCGGAGGCGGTTCCCTGATAACCGACCCTCCCACTTCCAACAAACACTGGAGAGAGCGTTGGTTTTGGGCGTGTGGTCGCTGGGAGACGGATGAGTCCGGGTCCCACGAGGCTCGTGTCCCTCGGACTTTCCAAAGAGCAGGTGACTTTTTTTTTTTTTTTTTTTTTTTTTTTTTAAATACCCTGAAGCTGACGAACTTATGTCTGGCAGATATTCCGAAGAAGAAGCCGAAGCTCGGCAGCACTGCCTCGGCTCGGATCAAAGAGTTGAAGTCGTTGGATCCGAGGGACAGGTCTTGGAAGGTGCTTCTACAGCCGGAGCGCCTTCACCTTGCAGGTCTGGACTCGGAAGTTACAGGTAATTAAGAACGAATCTTCTGAATTTTCCAAATTTCCACCGACTTACTTCGCCTTACTCTCCCCCTCCCTTTTTTTTGTTTCTGATCTGCCCGAAGCTCGTCCCAACCTAAGGATTGTCCGCGAACCGAGATGACTGGAGCTCGTCCCGCCCTTAGGCCAATTCACGAAGTTGAAGGCTCCTCAGCGGTCAGTTCTTTTAGAGCCTCGGCCACCGAAGAGGCAAAGGGTGCCGCGGAAGGAGAAAGAGCCGGCGAGTTCTTACTGCCCCTCCGGTCGTCGTGATTCCCGACCCGGACGAAAGGGCGGAAGAGACGGCGGTCGCTGCCTCGGACCTCGGCGGCACTGACTCGGCACGCGTTGAGGCGGCTGTGCCGAGTCGGGAAGAAGAGACCGGGGCCGCGACCTCAAGGGGGGAGGAAGAGACGAGGGCTGCGTCCTCCCGAGGGGAAGAGACGAACCAGGAGGGGCCGTCAATCCTGCAGCAAGTGGTGTCGGGGATGGTTCCTTGGGCCCTGGCCCATGGGTGTGAAAGAGAGTTCGTGAAACTCTACAACGCCCCGTCTTCGCAGACCGTCCACTGCCCGGATGCTTTTTGAACTCGCTCCTTGCTTAATCAAGGCCAGGCAAGGAGCTATCCTCAACTCATCGGCCGCAGCTCTTACTGCGAGGCCGAGATCCGGTCGCGTCCGACAGCGAGGCGTCCCTTGCTCGAAAGCCTGCCAAGACGCGAGGGCGAGGCGGCTTCTTCCGAAGGGCCCTGACGAAGCGAAGGCGAGGTCGCTCAGCACCGGTTCGACTCTCCAAAGCCGAAGAGGAGAATCGGCGAGTTCTCAATCCATGCTTCGTGCGCGGATGACTTAGCTCGGGCTAAGCTTGAGGCGGCGAGGCATAAGCAGGCCGAGGAGAAGACTCGGGAGGCCAAGACGGCTAGGGACCAGGCCGTCCAAGCATTCCTTGAGTCGGCCGAGTTTGAGGACGAGAGGGATCGCCTGTTCCAGAGCGGATCTGGAATGCGTCAAGGATATAAAGAAGTCTTTTCATGACCTTGACCTTTCAGAAATCGAAGGCGGGGCGACCTCAGAGTCCGAGACGCCGCTGAAGACACAACTGCCGGGGACGGGGCCGACGCATGAAGACTTTGGTATTTTATAAGTAAATATTTTATTTTGCTCCGATGTATTCGGTTGCTTTTGTACTTACACATATTCGGACGAATGAAAAAGAAAAGCATGTCTTTAATCATATGACTCGGCTTTACTATTCCTCAGGGTGTTTAAACATAAAATATCAAGAACAGGATATTAGGAATTGAGGTGGTCAGCGTTCCAAGGATGAGGCAATGACTGTCCGTTTAGGTCTTCTAGCCGATATGTTCCTGGTCTAATGGTGCCCGAGACGATATAGGGTCCTTCCCAATTGGGTCCCAGTGTACCCGACCCAAACTCCTTAGTGTTGGAGAACACTTTCCGAAGAACCATATCTCCCCTTCGGAATCTTCTAATCTTAACTCGGGTATTGTAGAACCGAGTCACTTGTCGTTGTCGAGCCTCCGTGCGCAGAGCCTCGCCCTTTCCCTTTGTTCGTCCAGAAGGTCGAGTCCGAGTGCAAGGAGTTCTTCATTCTCTTCCGCATTGAATAAGGTGATTCGAGCCGAAGGTAATCCGATTTCGACGGGAGTGACTGCTTCCGAGCCGTAAGCGAGTGAAAACGGAGTTTCTCCTGTGGCCGTTCGGGTTGTAGTTCGGTAAGCCCAAAGAATTTTCGGGAGCTCTTCGGCCCATGCTCCTTTGGCCCGGCCAAGCTTGGTCCGAAGATGTTGCTTGATAATCTTGTTAACTGCCTCGACTTGTCCGTTGGTTTGAGGGTGATGCGGTGATGAATAAATATTCCTGATCCCGAGGTTCTTGCACATCTCACGAAAGCTCCTATTATCAAATTGCCTTCCATTGTCTGTGACAATGGTACGGGGTACTCCGAATCGGCAGATAATGTTTTTCCATACAAACTCGGTGATCTTCTGCTCGGTTATTTTGGCTAATGGTTCTGCCTCGGCCCACTTCGTAAAATAGTCCACTGCTACCACAGCAAACTTGGTCTGTCCTTTTCCCATAGGGAGCGGTCCTATGAGGTCGATGCCCCATTGTGCGAAAGGCCAGGGACCAGTCATCGGCGTCAGTGCCTCGGGTGCTTGCCTCGGAATTGCCGCAAACCGTTGGCATCTGTCGCATTTTTGAACGAGCTCACGAGCGTCGTGTTGGATAGTGGGCCAGTAGTATCCCTGTCGTAAGACCTTGTAGGCGAGGGATCGCCCTCCAGAGTGGTTTCCGCAGATTCCTTCATGAATTTCCCGTAACACATAGTTTGCCTCGCTGGGTTTGAGGCACCGCAGCAACGGGGCGTAGTATCCTTTCTTATAAAGGGTCCCGTTGAGTATGGTGTAACGGGAAGCTCGGATCTTAATTCGTCGGGCCTCGGTGCGATCCTCTGGCAACTTTCCTTCGTCAAGGAATTGGCGGATTGGATCAATCCAGGATGGTTCCGAGTCGATTGTATTGACGGCCTCGCTAATTGGCTCGTCTATACTTGGTTTATCGACGTATTCGACAGGGACGGACCTGTGTATATCGTCTTCTTCGGCCGAGGCGAGCTTTGCTAGCAAATCGGCTTTGCTGTTTTCCGTACGAGGTATCCGAGTTACACGACAGAATTGAAATCTGTTGATAAGTTCTTTCGCTTTCTCCATGTAAGCTCTTAGCCGGTCTTTCCGTGTCTGGTATACACCGGTAACTTGGTTAACAACCAACTGAGAGTCGCTGAAAACGCTTAGGTGCGTGACCTCCATGTTAGCGGCGAGTCGGAGGCCGAGTAGCAACGCTTCATATTCCGCCGTATTGTTCGACGCTTGAAATCCAAGTCGTAAGGCATACTGTATATAGGTGTGATCGGGGGTTTCCAGCACAGCCCCACTGGCCTTCGAGTTGGAAGAACCGTCGACATACAGATTCCATGGAATAGGGCAAGGGGAAGCGGTCGAGGTCGGAGCTGCACCGTCCTTCGGTGTATCATTTGCTGAAAGTTCGGCTGAAGACGGTCCCTCGGCGATAAAATCAGCTACGGCTTGCCCTTTGATTGCTGCCTTTGGTCGGTATTGAATATCAAACTCACTCACTCGATAGCCCATTTGGTGAGTCGGCCGGAAGCTTCTGGTTTCTGCAGTAACTGGCGAAGCGGAAGGTTGGTCATTACAATGATGGTGTGGGCATGGAAGTACGGCTTAAGTCGCCGAGAGGAAGTTATTAAAGCCAAGGCCACTTTTTCCAAGCTTGGGTATCTCGTTTATGCTGGCAATAACGCTTTGCAGTAGTTGCTTTCCTTCTGATTCTCGTATCAAAGCCGAGCTAACCGCCGCCTCGGATACGGCTAGATAGAGGAGCAACGACTCCCCTCGGGTTTTGATAAGAGAGGTGCAGAACCGAGATATAATTTTAATTGCTGGAATGCTGCTTCACATTCTTCCGTCCAACCCATCGCTTGTCTTCCTTTCAATTGTTTGAAGAAGGGGAGACACTTATCCGTTGCTCTGGACAGGAACCGATTGGGTGCTGCGACTCGTCCGGCCAATCTTTGGACGTCCTTAATGGTTTTGGGGGATTCCATATCAATCAGAGCCTTTATCTTCTCAGGGTTTGCCTCTATTCCTCGCTGACTGACTAAGAAACCGAGGACGTGTCCGGAGCCTACTCCAAAAGCACATTTACTTGGATTTAGCTTCATCCGGAACTTCCGCAGGATTAGAAACATTTCTTCCAAATCATTCGCATGATCCGCCGCGTGTATGCTCTTGACAAGCATGTCGTCGATGTATACTTCCATGGTTCGGCCTATAAGTCGAGCAAAGATTTTGTTAACTAACCTTTGATAAGTTGCACCGGCATTCTTCAGACCAAATGGCATCACTCGGTAACAATAAAGGCCTTTGTCGGTGACAAAGGTAGTTTTTGATTTATCTGTTTGATGCATTACAATTTGATTATATCCCGAATAAGCATCCATGAAGCTAAGGAGCTCATGTCCGGCTGTACTATCTACTAGCTGGTCTATCCTCGGAAGCGGAAAGCTATCTTTGGGGCAGGCTTTATTCAAGTCGGTATAATCAATACAGACTCGCCACTTCCCGTTGGACTTCTTTACAAGCACGACATTCGCGACCCACTCTGGATAGTGTATTTCTTCTATGAAACTAGCTTGGAGTAGTTTGTTGACTTCTTTCTCGATGATGGCGTATCGTTCAGGGCCGAGCGGTCGTCGCTTCTGTCGGATCGGTCGGATCGACGTTAAGTCGGTGAGTCACCACGGAGGGGTCGATCCCTTGCATATCTTCATGATTCCAAGCGAATACGTCGGCGTACTTTCGGAGCAGGGCGATCAGCTTTTCTCTCAAAGGGGAATGCAGAGATGAGCCAATTCGCACTGTCTTGGATCCATCTGTTTCGACTAAGGCGATTGAGACAAGATCTTCGACCGGCTGTCCTCGTTCATAATTCTCGCCCCGAGGGTCCAACGATTCGATTGTTAATATGTTGGTCGGATTCTTGTCGGCGGCTCCTTTTACAGCTATCATGTAACATCGCCTCGCGTCTTTGGCAACTCCGACTCCTGACTCGGTCGGGAATTTCATTGTAAGATGGTATGTGGATACCACGGCCTGGAGGAGACTCAATGAAGGTCGGCCGAGTATCGCGTTGTATACCGAGGGTTGATCGACGACCAAGAAGTCAACCATCATCGTCGTCTGATGTGGTGCCAGCAGTGAGCGGTAATGAGACAGTCCCCTCGGGCAATACTTGTCCTCCGGAAAAACCGATCAATGGGGTCCGAACCGGGCGTAACGCGGATCGTTCGATCCCCATTTTGTCGAACGCTCGAGTAAATAATACGTCTGCAGATGACCCTGTATCGACGAGTATCCGAAACACTTTTCGGTTAGCGATCGCCAAGGAGACGATCAGCGCATCATCGTGGGGGTGATGGATACCTCGGGCGTCTTCTTCAGTAAACGATATGCAATACCTTTCTCTTTTCTTTTCCTTTGATGGCCGATCTATAATCATGAGCTCGGACTGAGGCTGACTGAGTTTTCGTGCGTGAATCCTTCGCGCGTTGTTTGAGTCGCCCCCACATTGTGGACCGCCGATAATCGTCCGGATTTCTTCCATAGGCTGACTCTCGGTCGGGCGCGCCTCGGATGCCCCAGCTTTGACCATATGTTCTCTGAGTCGGCCGTCTTTTATGAGTCGTTCGATTTCTTCTTTTAAGTGACGGCAATCACTTGTGTTATGCCGTGATCGCGGTGATAATGGCAGTACTTATCCTTATCCCGCCGATTAGGATTACTCCTGAGCTTCCAGCTAACAAAGCCTTCGTTTTTATTTCCATCAGTACCTCTTCCCGAGTCTTATTCAGGAGTGTATATGGAAAATTTTCGATCCGGCCGTTTTCGACCTTCGCTCGTCACGTGCTTGATCCTCTTTGCGTTTCCTTCCCCTGGTCGGCTTTCTTTTTGGCCGACTCTTTGGCCGAGGTTTTAGTTTCACGCAGGATTCGTGCTTCCTCGGCGTTGGCATATTTATCGGACCGTGCCATAAACTCTCGAGTATCGGGCGGAGTTTTGTCTAGAGATGCCAGGAATGGCTTATCCCTAACTCCTTGCATGAGTGCATTGAGGGCCGTTTCTTACGAATGTTTCCGAACTTGAAGGGATTAGAAATTAAAAACCATGAAGTAATCTTTCAATAGATCTCCATGCTTCACAACTAGGTTATTCAGATGTGCAGGGGGCTTTAATTTTTTCTTTCCGCCGATGAAGTTGGTGAGGAAGGCGTCGCTCAGCTCAACGAATGAACTGATGGACTTTGGCTTCAGCTGTTTGAACCACAGTCGAGCTACATCAGTCAATGTAAGAGAAAAGGCCCGACACATTACTGCATCCGAGGCATCGTGGAGCTCCATATAGGTTCTGAAGCACTCAATATGCTCGGTCGGGTCAGTCTTGCCGGTGAAAGGAGCGATTTGAGGTAATCGAAACCTCTCGGGCAATCGGGCTTTCAATACCGAGTCCACAAAGGGGGATGCTTTCGCTTCGGACCCGGTTGAATATACGTTCCGGCCATGCTTTATGTCCGCCATCTCTTTTGCCATCTCTTCCCGCACTTCTTTTTTGAAATTTTGAATGTCGGCTTTCCAAGGTTCACTGCTTTCTGCCGTGCCTTCCATGGAAGGGCGATTGCGCCTTCTTCGTTCTATTTCGTGCCGAAGATCAGTCGGGGGGAGGGAGGCGTTGGCTGAATGCGCTGGAGATGGTTCTGACCCGCCTTGAGGTTGGCTTGGCCGGAAAGACTGCGGCGCAGAAGGTTGAGGATCAACCGCCGCCGTTGGTACGCGCGCTGTCTCCCCTTGAAGATGCGGGAGTGGCTGCATTTGCTGCTGATACATTCGTTCCAGCATCTGCTTCATCGTATTCATATCAGAGCGGATTTCCTGAACCTCCTTGTCCAACCGCCCATCGTCGCGACCCGTCTGATTGTTGCTTGTTCCGGTCGCCTCGTCGGCGGTTGTTAGGTGGGTTTCGGGCTGCGGGGACCGTTGGGCCCGGTGGCCCTGTAATCGCGTTCTCATTCAAATCTTCTTCGGGACCGTCCTTCTAGTCATCACCATTGGACTCGGTATAGAGATACGAGATGGCTTTTGCACGTTCCAACGACGGCGCCAAACTGTTGATGCGATTATCCGGTTCGTCCTCCTAGACCCTTGTATGCCGCACGAGAAAGAAAACAAAGGAGACCCTGGCTCGGCAGGGGACCCTCCGATGCCAAAGTCAGGCCTGGACTCGGGGTCTCAAAGTATTGGAAGGTTTTTATGAGGGATTTGTTTCGTACCTCTCAAGGTGACAAGGGTCCTCCTTTTATAGCTGCTGGGGTCCTCCTGATATTGAGCGCGGGATCTTCTCGGGTCCTCCTGATATTGAGCGCGGGATCTTCTCCTGGTATCACGGAGATAGGATCGTGCCCATCTTGAGCCATCATCCGATCCCGTGAGCTTCGGGGTCGGAGATCTTATCCCAAGATATCCGGGATGAGATCTGACCTAGCGACGGTCGGTCTTGCAAGGCGGTCCGCCCGACACACGCCCGGAACGCTGATAAGTCGTTCGAACCGACTCAACCATTGTCTCGGTTTAGCGAACCATGCCTCGGATTTGACGCATCCTTCGGCGACCCGAGGTATCAAGTCCGAGTCCCGAAGCATTAAGTCCGAGTCTTCGGACTTGTATTTTTGCCCCCAACAATAATGATTCTCATCATTGAAACTTTTATAGGGCCCACCCATCCAACATATTCATAAAGTTATCCAAAATTTCTGTGGTCCTTGATAAGTTTTCAATGGTAAGAGTTTAATCCTCATTGTGTAGTCCAGTACTTGAGCCTTGGATCTGCCCCATTTTTTAGTTTATATCCTAAGATAAAAGGAAAAAATGGATGGACAGTGTGAATAAGATCCATATATCACGGCGGTTCCCCGCTGCAGACGGGCAGGAGAAGGATGCAAGCCGCGTCCATTAGGTTTGACATATTGGATAATATACGGGGGCTGGACCATATCACTGTGGTACGTGTACATGGGTAGAAAATAGGCCAGATCTCACCACCCCATGTCTAGGTGCCCGTAAGCATGTCTGCACCCATACACACAGGTCACGGATCGATCACGGCAGGATCCACGTGAAGGGATCATGAAATGCAAGAAATGTTGCTGCACAAAATGCAACTATGGTTAAGAAAATCTGTAATACAACATCTAACAAAAAGAGACGCCATATATTTTATAATGGCATGAATAAAAGGTCCTGGCCATGAAAAAAAGGTCTTGGCCAGTGTTTTTAGTTAGTGCTGATGCTACGTAGAAAATGATTGAGTACCTATGCAACAACTAGCTCATAGGAAAAAAAAAAATTTCTTACGAAAATTCAATCATATTTTAAAGATAGAGGGATCGCGAGACACATGCAACACAATGCGCCACGCATAAGAAGATAATGGTTTGACCCTTATTTTTTTTTTTTTACACATGCACACCCACCCCACACTCACACTAGTAGAATTTCATCACCTATGGGTACTTGAACCCTTGACCAGGAGTTTCAACTCCTGAGAGTCTACCACCCAAGCAAGATAATGGCTTGACTTAGCGGATAAAGCAGTCTCCTTGAGAAGACCTAATGCATGATAAGTAATAATGGGTTGGAAACGAAAATGTGCATTGATGCTGCACTTCATTTAGAATTGTTCAATCAATAGCCATCAAGGAGGATTGCCCCTGTACCTATATCAATGTTAGATGAAGGTTTGGTACATCCACAGGTGTATACAAGCATCCCAGGACGCAACCACATTAGCCAGCATTGTGCATGAGTGCAAGATCTAAGCTGTAAATCAGGTGAGTCCTGCCGTATGGATGACCTGTAAGAATAGAGAGGCTGGTGCCAATTCAGATTGCTCAGTTGTAGAAATAGTTGGACAGCATGGAAAAACCATGGATCAGCTTTTAGCTGTAGATTTGTTATACCGACTGTGGCACATAAAACAAGTGGACCAGATTGATTTTGGGCCTAAGTGCCATGCTGGCACATGTGGATTAGAGATTTTTTTGTGTAACATCGTCAGAAAAGACTCTACATATTAATAACAATCGCACTTCTCGTAGCACTACTAATGAGACTGGCCCTTTCTCGGACGCGCGCGGCTTGCCTGGCCATAGGAATTTCCAGTGGTTGGAATCTATATGGGTCCTGCAGAGATACTTGTGACAGATCCACTCCGCCCATCCACTTCTCAAGAGAAAATAAGATAGTATTCCAAAAAATCAGTTAGACCAAAAACTTAGGTGGTCCACATAGTAGGAAACAGTGCAACGGAAATTTGCACCGTTGAAAACTTCCTAAAGCCAACCATGAAGTTTATATGCCATCCAAAATGTTCACAGCGTTATTACCATTCAGATAAACAGTAGACGTAGCACAAAAAGTCTTTATCTGTTTTGGACACGTCTCAATAAAAGTACTATGAATATTAACGAGGAACGGATCATGGTAAAGTGGGCCCACATGCACCGACCTCTCCCTTTTGGAATTATGGGAGCCATGCAATGGGCGGTGCTATTTAATGTTAGGTGCGGATTGCAGCAGCTTTGAGTGGCCAACGTGTCATATGGGTCTTATCCACACCATTCATCCATTTTTTTTATGTTATTTTAGGGCATAAGCCCAAAAATAAGGCAGATCCAAGGCTGAAATGGACCACACAATAGGAAGCAACAGTGATAATGATTCTCACCGTTGAAAATTTTCTAGGGCCCACTATGATGTTTATTTGCCATCCAAATTATTCATAAAGTTATATAGACCTGAATGAAGAGAAAACACAAATATCAGATCCATCCAAATTACGTGGCCCCTGGTAAGTTTTCAACGGTAAGAGTTTAATCCCCATTGTGTAGTCCACTTGAGCTTTGGATCTGCCTTATTTTTTAATTTTATATATTAAAATAATACAAAAAAAAAAAAAGAAAGATAAACGGTGTGAATAAGACACATACATCACGGTCCACTCGAAGCTGCTGTCCATTCCTATTGGATAATCTACGGGGCTGAGCCATCGCTATGGGAACCGGATTGGCTGGTGTACCACACACCAGCTATATAGCTGATGTAGATAAGACGAGCGCCGACACTCCTCGATCTCCGAGTTGTACGAACAGTTTAAAGAAGGAGATCAAAGTAACATGGCCTCACAGTGATGTATTTATTACATCCACATGGGTCATCTAGTTTTTCCAAATCATTTTAAAAAATTATATAAAAAATGGATCATATCCCAAGCTCAAATGGACCACACGAAAAATAACAGCGAGGACCATGATTTTCACCATTAAAATATTTATAGGGCCCACCCAATCTGTTAATAAGGTAAAAAATATATAGATGAAAAGAAAAAACAAATTTCATATTGATCCGGAACTTTTGTAACGACTAAAAGGGTTTTGATGATAGACGTTTCAATCCCCAACTGCTTTTTGCAGCGTGGTCCACTCAATCGTTAGATCTGTCTTACTTTCCAGTTCGAGCCTTAAGATGAGCTTGCCAAATGGATGGACAGCTCGGATATAATACATACCTTGTGATGGGACCCATGAAACTTGCTCACATCAGTACACAAGCTATATAGCTGGTGTGTGGTACACCAGCCAATCCGCTTCCATAGCTATGGGACGTGTACTTCGGTAGAAAATAGGCCAGATCTCACCGCCCCTTGTCTAAGTGCCTGTAAGCATGTTCCTACCAAAACACGAAAGATCACGGACCGATCCGCATGAAGGGATCATGAAATGAAAGGAATGTTGCTGCACGTAGCTGTACGTTAAGAAAACTATAATATTACGACATCTGACAACATGAGAGGCTATATATTTTATAATGGCATGAAAAAAGAAAGTCCTGGCCTTTGTTTCAGTTAACAGTGATGCAGGTAAGAAATGACTGGCTACCCACATGTGTAACCATAAGTGAGAGTTAAAATTCACGTATATGATTAGCCAAGGTGGTCATCAATAAAGACATGGTATGATGTGATTGACACATCTGAAAGGAAGCACTCACACCTGACATACACCCACACACTCACACTAGATCGTGATTTCACGACAATGGGTACTCAAACCCATGAGCTCATGTTGAAACTCTTGTGACTTTACCATCGAGGCATGAGTAAGGACAGAACGGGATTGGGAAAAAAGATCTTAGCACGCCTGACAACTAGCTGATTGGAAAAAAAAATCTTGCAAACTTGTCTTAAGTCAGAAGTGTA
The DNA here is from genome assembly GCF_029962835.1 of Magnolia sinica. Taxonomy (NCBI): domain Eukaryota; kingdom Viridiplantae; phylum Streptophyta; class Magnoliopsida; order Magnoliales; family Magnoliaceae; genus Magnolia; species Magnolia sinica. Next base: position 1,875,020 of record NC_080587.1, read on the forward strand.
ATCGGCCATGTCCACTAATTGATCAATTAATTAAGAGAAGACTTTGAAAGTTGATTCTAGGACATGTCTCCAATAAATTGCCATACAAATCTATAAATTCAGCAAAGAATGAAGAGCTCGAGACCGTACACTCCAATTCAATACAATATTACTTTTCTATTATGTACATGTTGTCTATCCTTCATCTGTCATAGGCAATTATTTTATCTAAATCGTCCGCCAAAACCAACACCATGCTGCAAAAATAGTTTGGATTGAGTAAATTTAAATTTAAAGTTAAAGTAGACAACCTATGTTTGTGACCACACTGTCATACTTTAAAAAATCCTTGGGGTTCAAATTGATGGCTAAGGAGTCCATCTTGCCTCTTGCCTAGTGATCTGATCAACCATCTGACTATAGACTTTGACCAAGTTATGAATAGGTCACTATTTAACTACAGTTGCCTTATCATGGAGCCGAGTCGAGCAAAGAACAAGTGATCATCCCCAAGACAGCCTCACCCATGGAGCCAATATTCATACAACAAACAGAGTCATTCCCATGAATCTCTTGCTATAAAGTGAGGACCCAAAGCAATGAACAGATTATCACCCCATTGACCTTCTTACCATGAAGTAACGTGGCTAAGTACGAAATGATCAAATGTCTAAAAAATGACCAACTTGCCCACGAAGCTCATCTATGTGGAGTGATGAACATACTGTTATTTCCCAACGACCATTTCGCAAAAACAAAAAAAAAAAAAACAAAAAAAAAAAAAAACAAAAAAAAAACAAAAAAACAAAAAAAGAAGAAAGAAAGATACCCATCATATGATGAATGGACTGGTGAAGATTTGCCTTGGTTATCTTACCATGGAATCCGATCCTATGTGGTAAACAAATAGTTGCCACAATGACTATCGAGTTACGAAACAAACTGAGAGATGAACTGGCATTCATCATCCAATGAACCATGAGTGTCTCGCATAACGAAGTTTAGTCCATGACAAATGGATTGTTGTTCCTAATGACTATCTAATGGTGAAGCTACAAGCGATCTAGCTCTCATGACTCGATGATTTTCTTACCAAGAATAGACGGCTGATTCCAATGGCCGTCTTCCTATGAACAAACTGTCATCAATTATCCATAGGTGGTGAAAACCCACTACAGCCTGAGTGTGTGGCGATGTGTGTGCCTGTGTTTAAAATTTTTTTAAAAAAAAAGTGTAAAAAAAATGTCATCAATTATCCATTTTTCTTTTTTTCTTTTTTTTTATTTAATTTGTTGGTCGAGTGTAGTTAAAATTCTTTTACTTAATTAATCGGCTATGGCCTAATTATTCATTTTAATTTTATTCTTTTATTATTGAACTGTGTTAAAGAAAATCACTTGCTTAATCATAAATAAAAGTCGTTATTTTAAAAACAAAAATAACTCATTAGAAGGACGAACCCTCTCCTTCACAAATCTCTTGATTCTGTGCAATTGATGGCTGAATAGTCAGGCCAATTTTCACAGATCCAATCCTAAGCTAGTTATTTTAGTGCCTCGAGTTACAAGGCATTTGTTTTGGTTAAGTCACCATTGGCTCTAGCATGCCCAACTCACATTAAATGCATACATAACATGTGCGATCGAATTCAAAACAAATGACATTTTTAATTTGGTATGCTCAGTGGGACATGTGAGTTAAACATCTATTCAATAATATAACAATTTGATTAGAACAATTAGCAGGAAAAACAAGATTTTAGTAGAGCGAAAAATCCAACCCGTACTGGCACTACGCCAAAATCGGCAATTTGCGACGTATTTTAACGACGGATTTAAACATCCATTCAATAATATAACAATTTGATTAGACCAAATAGCAGGAAAAACAAGATTTCAATATAGCGAAAAATCCAACCCGTACTGGCACCACGCTAAAATCTCTTGGTTTAACGACGGATTTAATCCCTCGCTAATGGAAAATGTCTGTCGCTAAGCCCGTGTTTGTCGAAAATCTCTCGCTGAATTCAATTTTACGACGGATTTTGGTCCATCGTTATTAGGCGACAGATAAAATCCGTCGCAAAATTTGATTTTGTGACAGTCATAAATTCCCACCCAAAACACCAAATGGCGCGCTTTTCAGTTGCTTTTGCGATGGATCATGGTCCGTCGTAGAAGGACTTTTGCGACGGATCATGTTTGTCGTAAAAGGACTTTCGCCTAAACATTAATTTTTTTTTTCATTTTTATAGGAATATGGTGGAAAATTAAGTTTTTTTTTTGTAGTCTAATAATTATTTTTTAATAGAATTTCAGTGGTTTAATTGCACATATTTGTATCTAAGATTAATTTTTAACAATTGATTGAATGCAAAAAGAAAATTTATTTTGTTTTTATATCAAATGAGTGAAATTTTTATTTTTATTTTTTAATTTAAAATTAATATTTAAATGATTTGTAATATCACATGAAAAAGAATATTGAGAAGTTTAAAAAATTTAACAATGTTTGAGAAAAAAGTTAGATTTTGAAAAAATAAAAATAGTGATTTAATAAAAATCTATTTTGTGGGAAAAAAGAATTTTGATTAAAGTTGATAAATTTGAAAAAAAAAAAAAGCATTTGATTTTGAGAAAAAAATAATTTCTTGAAAAAGAAAATTAAAAAAAAATTTAATGTGAAAATTTTCACAATGTGGGCCCTACCATAATATTTTATAAAAACAATGAGATTTTGAAAAAAAAAAAATATATCATTTTAAAAGAGAAAATTGAAAAGTTGAAAACAAAATGATGCTTTTAAACAAAAAAAAATCGGCATTTTGGAATTTTTGGGAAAAAGATTAAAATTTGGGAAATTTTTTGAGATTTTGAAAATAAAAATTTAGAATTTATATTTTAATTTTTTTGAAATATTTTATAATAAATTTAGTTTTACGATGGAATTGGTTCGTTGCAAATCAGCGATTTTGGCGTAGTGTGGAGGACATGCACATTCCAAATGAACACATGCTTGGCTAGGCTGGAACCATGCCCAAATAGGTAGAACCCTGGTTTATGTTGTACAAGAGGCTGGTTCCTCGTCCAATAACAATAGTTCATTGGAGTTTGTTATGAGGCTCTATAGAATGAGCAATTTAGCATGATGCAAATTTCAGGATAGAGAAGTGTTGGATCCCTAGCGTACAAACACAATGTAATATGGTACAATACAATTTGATCATGTGACCCACACCAGGAATCCTCATTTAATAACATCAAATTTCTACAATACAATAAGACAAATGGTGGAGATCATGCTTGCATAAGAAGTGCATAAAAAGATATAGCTTCAATTAACCTAAACCTAGTCTCTTCAGAAGGTATTTGGTGAGCTTTCAAGTATACCGGTCACATCCTTAGACACTACTTTTGAATCACAAGTTCTGAAGCCTTCTCTTTAAGTAGAAAATTCAATACATAGGTTGTTTGATGGGCTTGCGTAGTCTTGGAGATCTTCCTACATCTATCTCATCACAACTCAAAATTGGACTTTCAAGGGTTCTCTAGAAAGTGATTTCGGAAAAATTGCTAATTAGCTCATTCTATTCTGAAGTCGACTAACCTTTAATCTGTTGTACCAAATTTGGTCTCTCGAAACTATCCATTCATCATCACTTGGAAAAGGAATTTTGTTGATGTCAATAATGCCCCCCACCTTGGCCCAATAGGCAATCATTGCATGGCCCACCTGAGATGATGTTGAAGCAGGATTCACCGCAGGGGCCATCGCCATGTCTGGAAGTCTACTAAGTTCAAGTGTAACCCACGGAGCATGTTGCACCCGAAGCTTTGTTTATTATCTAAACTGAAGTATGAGTGGGTATGGATGACACACACTTCTTACCAAATACTATAAATAGCATATAACCTCATGGAGGTTGTTCATGTGAACATTCTTCATGAAAATTTAAAGTCACTTTCAAGAATTCGGTGCCCCGACAAACTATGTGGATTAAAAATCTCAAAAACCATTTAGCTTTTGCTTTGTTCTCACCAATTCCCTGTGGAATGATCTCGGTCTTGCCGAATTTATTACTACAGCACAGCCATACACTTGGGATTGCCCAAAAAGTAGTGTTAAGTATCAGTATCACTACGAATTTTGTCGACCGAGGATATGGAAACAATTTCGATAACATTGATAATGTCATTGATAATCATAAATGTAGGGAAACATAATGGTGGAATTTTTCAATGAAACTTACGAGATGCTAAAGTGCACCTATTTGCATATTTAAGAACAATTTTTTTTTTTTTTTTTTATAGGAAGAATGCATGTTGTCATTTAATAGGGTCCTAAAAGTATGTATTGTCAATCAATCCAACCATCTTATATGTCCGTCTAACCATCCCATATATCCATCCAACCATCCAACCTTCCATCCAAACATCCATTGATATTTCAGAATATCGACAACACATGATATTTCTCAACTAGAAAAAAAAAATGAAAGATTATGGTCTTGACATAGCTCATGTTGTGATAATGATAATATCACGATATTATCAATATTGTCGTCAATAAATTAAACACTACATACAACCATGTACCCATAAAAAATTGAAATGATTTTTTTAATACCAAAATTTTGGCAATATCTATATATTGGCGATATTATCGAAATATTGCTGATACATCGGCTATACAAGTGACACCTAGAATTCACGTAGTTGAAAACATTGGCAATACAAGCGAAACATGGATTTTACACAATAAAAAATATTAGTAATACATTAATGGTATCGATGCATTGATGATACTACTGATGTTGTTATCGTTATTGGAACCAACATTATCGGTATCACTAAGATAGAGATATAGATAATATTGAGGATAGTTTGGTAAAATTGGGTATACTTCAAACAATGGGTAAGAGGATATGTTACATTATCCACCAAAGCTGCTTGTAGTATCTTAATCTTTTCAATGTACTCCTTTTGGTATTTCTTGTTGATGTGTTTAGCCTTGCCATGATAATGAGGCTCCTTATACTGTGCAACTACTCTTGTATTGTTATAATAAATAGGCAAAGGCCTATTCATTCTAAAGACAATACCCAACTCTGAGGCAAACTTCTGATCGCCATGCAACTTATTTGGATGCTTTGCTAGCAACAATGTACTCTGCCTCAATTATAGAATCAATTGTGTACTTTTATTTGGCATTAAATTCATTGACTGTTGCACCTACTATGGAGAATATGAACCTACTAGTTGAACGCCTTACATTTGGATTTGCTTGAAAATCATCATTGGTGTATTCTACTATAAACATATCCCTGTGCATGCACATGAACTAATTAGGCAAGATCCCTTAATTTCTTCAAATATTTTATAATGTGCTTAACAGTCTTCCAATGACTCAATCTTGGATTGCTTTAATATTGGTCAACTTCTCACACTGAGGCAATATCTAACCTTGTGTACAACATCACATACATAAGACTTTCAATAAGATACTTGTAGGGAACATTCTCTATTATATACTTCTCTACGAAAGTCTTGGAACAATCATTTTGTGCCTAAAAGTTACATTAATGTTTTTAGCTTTGGCCATGAAGAAGTTCTCTAGAAGCTTCCTAATGTGAGCTCTTGATTGATGTCTTAAATATGTAAACCAGCATGTCTGTTGATGGCAGTTTGATGTCATTGAGCAGACTTCAATGCCATCAAAGTTTGGATCGATGTCATCGTAATAATTCAAAATTTATCAAGTTGGTTGCTGAACACTTTAGGTGCTCTGTTCGATGCCATCGAAGGGTGGTCGATGCCTGACATTGGTAAAATCCAAAAAAATCATGTTTTTTCACTGGAACGTTTTGTTGTTAGTTCGATGTAATTGACAACTATTCGATGACATTGAAGGTTGTTCGATGCCATCGAAGTCTCATTGAATTGCCATCAAACGAATGCTCAAAGTTACGCAGAGTTGCGTATCTGCGGGATTTGTTTCTGATTTCGATTGTGATTCTTCCTAAAGCTATATATAAGAGTGTAATCGGGATACTGCGGTGTATCTCAGAGCTTTCTAATTCATTTCTAGGGTTTTTAAAGGCTTGTTCGAATTGGGTATTTTATCTATCTCTTGTAATTTCTGCTTTCATAGTGATATTCGTCGTTTTGTGCCATGTTTTTTTTTTTTTTTCCCGAAAGGATTTTTCCACGTTAAATTTAAACTCTTTGTGATTATGCTTGACTGTGCAATTAGAATACTTTACTTGATTCATCTATGTGTGCTTCCGCGGTCCCCCAACAGGAGCTGCCTGGGAATGCCCAAGGGTCCTCGCAGCTCAGTTCTAACAGTGCTTGATCTCAAGGATTGATGAAGCCTCTTCCAAATCTTTCCTTTGTATCAAAATTAGTAAAACGCCACAACTTCACCTCCATCTTAAATCCAAGAGAGATGCAATGTAGGCGAACTAAAGATGGATCATTCACCAACCATCTTAAAGGCACTTCATGTTCAAGGGACATCAACAGTTTAATATGGGTAAAGTTCTCTTCAATTCAGGGAGGATGATGTAGACAATATAGTGGTGTGCACATGTAATGTTAGTTGCACATGTACCTGACTATTTTTGTGAATTTGAATTTACATCTAGCCATAAATTCCATGGACATGGAATCCGAATGACTTTATTATAAGTTGTCATCTTCTTAGAATGTAACAAAAGATTCCTAAGAAAGATATAATAAAGAAGGATTGAATTTGGTTTGACTAAAGATGCCAATGGGTTGGGCTAGCCAGTCAACAACTGAGCTTGGACCATTTCGGGTTGAACTTGAGAGGGTTAGGCCCGGGTTTAAAAGTAAACACCATTTACTAATAAAGTTGGGTTTGGGCTGCATGTAAAGGCCCATCAACCTGGACCTGAGTCTAGCCCAAAACATTTATGATTTTCAAGAGTATATTCAAAAGTATCACTTTTTTTCCTTTTTAATGAAAATTTTAAATATTTAATGACTAACGTGCATTAGAAAATTTATTAAAATCAATTAACATTCTCTTTTATCACTATTAATTACCATACCATTAGCAATTAATATTATCTAGATAACTATTTCAATTTCCAAGGTGATAAATAAATTTGGGCTTAAGCTAGGGTTGGATTATTAACTTATTGGGCTAGTATTAGACCTGTACATTTTAGCCCATCATGGACCGGGGGTTGGCTTGGCTTGGCTTGGCTTAAGTCCTATTATATAGGTTGGGCCTGGACTAACATTGGCCGGTCACAGTGTAGCTGCTTCGGGCCCTCGATTGGTGTTGCGGTGCACATGCGGAGAGACACACACATGTATAATAGGTGAATGGACAGGAGGATTGTCCCACCCCTGCCCGGGTGGTAATCCGTCCGGGCAGGGATCTGTGGGGCCCACCGTGATGTAAGTGTTTTATCAACGCCGTTAATTATTTTTCTCGAATATTTTAATGAATGATTAAAAAAAATTGAGGCAGGTCCTGGGCTTAAGTGGACCACAAAGTGGGGATTTAACGTTCACAATTAAAAACTTCTTGGGAGTTGGAGAAGTTTCGGATCAAACTGATATTTGTGTGTTCACTTCATCCACGTCTGCATGACCTTATTAATAGGTTTGATGGTTAAAAAAACATCACGGTGGCCCTTAGAAAGGTTTCAACGGTGAGTGTCATTATCACTGCAACTTCCTTTGATGTGGGCCACTGGGGGCTGTGGATGTGCTTTAAATTCTTTTATTCATGTCTTAAAATGATCTGATAAAAGCAATGAACGGCATGGATAAAACACTTACATCACAGTGGGCCCCACAAATCCCTGCTTGGACGGATAAAACACTATTTTCTATGGTAGGTCCACTTGAACTTTAGATTTATCTCATTCTGTTTGTAACGCCATAAAACGATCTCTAAAAATGGTTTGACGGTATGGATACAACACATGCATCATGGTGGGGTCCACAGAGCTTCGTGACGTCACTTCAGTAGGGATTTGGCTACTGACCTTGTCAGTATCCAATCCGCGCCGCAGATTGTGTGGTGTGTGGCACACCACCAACCTTGGTAGTTGGTGTACGTGGTGTGTGCAGGCTAGTGCCCGTTAAGGTACAAATGATAGAAGGAAGATGAAAATTATGTGTGCCCCACCATGATGTATTTATTATATTTATACCATTTATCCATTTTAGGAGATCATTTTAAGCCATAATTCCAAAAAGAGACGTATCCAAATCTCAAGTAGACCACACCACAAAAGGTAGTGGGGACAACGATTCCTACTGTTAAAACATTCATGAGGCCCACCATTATTTTTATCTGCCATCCAATCAGTTCGTAAGGTCATAAAGGGATAAAAGGTAAACACAAATATCAGATTGATCCGAAACTTTTATGACTCATTGCGCAAGAAGGTTTCAGTGGTAGATTTTTAATCCCACTGCTTTCTACAATGTGGTCCACTTAAGCTTTACATCTTTTTTAATTTTTGGACTTATGATAAGACATGAGGACTTGGTGACGTCAACACACCACCAAGGTCACCTAGCAATCCATTACCCTGATGGTGTGCTCCTCCTTTTATCAATAGGCAAAAAATAACAAAAAAAGAGGAGGAAGTGGGTCGTGACCATTTAATTTGACAGATGGAATGAAGGAAGTGGATTGGCTAGTGTACCACAAACCACTAGGGTTGTACATCGAGCTGAGTCAAGTCGAAGTGGGCCAAGCTTTGCTTGACTCGTCCGTGCTCTCCTCGAGCTTACCATTGGAGCTTGGCTTGTTTACCAAACCTTTTGAGTCAAGCTTGAGGCGAGCTAGTGGATCGAGTCGAGGTGAGCTTACCTTGAGTTGAGTTCAGCCTGTTCTCAACCCCAACCTAACCTAACACCTAACTTGCACCCGACTCAATCCAGCAACCCGATCCAACCTAGCCACTCAACCCAACTTACCCAACCCGCACCTAACCCAACTCACAAATCAAATATTCAATTACACACACACACACACACACACACACACACATATAGTATATATAGTCGAGTCAAGATCCATTATGATCGAACTTGGCTTGTTTTCTAAATGAGCTGGGTCATATGAAGCCTGGATCCCCTCGAGTCGTCGTTCAAGCCAAGTTAAGTTGATCTAGATAGAGTAGAGCCGAGCTGAGCGAGCTTGACTCATGTACAGCCCTACAACTTGACTCGTGCACAACCCTACACACCACTGACCTCGCTGGTGTGGGTATGTGTCACTCCTCAAGCTCTGAGTTGTACGAACCATTCAAAGGAGATCAAAGTTACATGTTGGTGTACCATACACCACTGACCTAGCTGGTGTGGGTATGTGTTGTGCCAAGACGAGACGCCCATGCAGCCCCGAGTTGTAGTTCCGAGTTGTACAAATGAATCAACAGAGATCAAAGTTACATGGTCTCAAAATGATGTATTTATATCCACATGGTTCATCCATTTGGCAAGATCATTTTAGATCTTCAAGCCCAAAAATTAGTCATATACAAAGTTCAAGTGGACCACACCACAAATGATAGTGGGACAATGATTGTCACCATTAAAAAATTTGTAGGGCCTACTATAGTATTTATTTTCCATCAAATATATTCATAAGGTCACACAGACTTGATTGAAGAGAAAAACAAAAAACAAAAACAAATATTGTGTTGATCTAGAACTTCCTTGACCCTAAAAGGATTTAAATGGTCAATGTTCAATTCTCCACTGCTTTTTGCAGTGTGGTCCACTTGATTTATTATTTAGTCTTATTTTTTTTTGCTCAAGCCTTACCAAGAACTCGCCAAATGGAAGGGCACTTTGGATATAACACAAACCTCACGATGGAACCAACCGAAACTTGGTGGCCTCAACACACCACCTAAGTTGGTGGTGTGTGGTACACTATCCAATCCGCTTCCTGGGAATGGAAGCGTCTGATTTGCATGTCAAGAGAGCATGAAAACGAACATGGACTGATAACATGTGATGTGCGCGCATCATCTCACATGGAGCATGTACTGAAGCAGCTAGGGCGATTATTCATTCACACCAGAAAGATTGGAGAGGGGGAGCACTAATCGCAGTACGTGTCATAAAATGACACTGTGAGTGATCTGGCCGACCATTGGGTGGGGTCTCCATCAAGATGCCCAATCAGAAGGTGGCTCATGTATCAAGGACGTTTGAGTTTTATGGGTTAATGAAAATGCGATTCGTAAAGGAGCGAATCCAAATCAATGGTACCACACTGATGTAAAGCAGATCACGGATAATTTCATAGTCAAGATGGACCAGAAAAGGCCCGATCGTAAGCAAAAGTGATCCAAACCATCAGGATCTTAAATTGGGAGTCTCACACAATTCGAAGTGAGTTATTTGACATACCATATATGATTTTGAGGTAAGATGAGCTACTTTAGCGACCCAACCTCACCATGCTAGTTCCCACACCCTATTTGCGAAATACTATTAGAATGACGATTGAATTCCTGGTTGAATTTTGTTTTTCCTATTTATAGTAAGTTTTAGTTTGATCATAACTCTTCATCTTTTGGGCTCAAGGAGTTATGCGCATGTGAAAAGTGCTTAGAATAATTAGGAGAACAACGTGATGAAGCCATATAGGTTGGTACTCAAACCTAGCCCAACCCAAGGTTCTTGTAACTCAACTTTAACCCAACCCAACCCAAACTTAGGTTAGGAATTCTCAACCCAAGCCCAACCTAAGCGGTTCGGTCAGGTTGGTTGGGTTGGTCAAGTGGATACATGCTAATATTTTAATGATTGTATTAGTTTATTATATTTTAATGCACATCTTATTAATTATATATATAGTTATTTATTGTAAAAAATTTTATTTATTCTAAACAAACAAGCTAAAATATAGGACACCTACTCATTTAAAAGTTGCGCTATGTAGCACATAATTTATTTGGGAAAGAGAAATCCAACATTTCTTGTTAGCTTGAGTCATCGAAAATGATGTGGACCAATAAGACCTGACAACGCAAGAATTTCCTATGTCTTTAACATATACAATTCACACTCAATTATAATTTATAAGTAACTTATATATTGATCGAGTTCGAGTTACTTCGGGCAACCCAAGACTTCAACCCGAGCCCAACCCAATATTTATCGGGTTGGTGTTTGTATAGCCCAAGCTTGAGATTTGACTCGATACATCTTGCCCAAGTCCAACCCAATGTTGGGTTAGTCATGGGTTGGCCGGTTCAATCCGCCTAACTTTCAACCATACTATTTTAAGACGAAAACCATGCCCACTAGTAGACATCACAACTATTTATAAATGGTAAATTAACTATTCACAGCAAGTTACGATTTATAAGAGTTTTAGTTGTAGTTAGATTTAGAAACATTTCCCTTAGCTTGATATTCCTATTTTAAAGGGGGTAAACTAGTTTATTCAAATATCAGTCTAATTATGAATTTTCTTGAATTTATTTTCATTTTTTTGTTTATTTTCTGGTGGATTCCATAAATACTGCAAGCAGTCTTAAATAAAAAAAAAGTTCTGTAGATTCAAAGCACTTACCCTCTTCACCTCACGTCCTTCTCTGCGTCACCCACTCCCTAAAATAACACACGTATGAGAGATCCAGCTCGTTCAATATCCAGGGCAGTCCCAATGAATATGCCGTGGCCCACAAATAAGTTGAACACACACGTCAAGTGGGCCACGCCCATAAGAAGAAAATCGGTTAGAAATAAAGCCTCGAACGGCCGCTATTTAACGCACGTGTATGCACACTACTTGATCAATGGACCAGCACAGCTTTTGGTACAAGCTATGTTTTTGTTGAGGAATGCCTGATTAACGGTAGGATCTCACACGTGTGACACGTGGCCACCTCTGCAATGTTTCCTTCCTGAGAAGGTCCACCTCATTTTTCGTCCTCTTTGTACAACGAAAAAAGCATCACTGTACGGCTGTACGATGTCCGTCTATCTGGGAAGCGGATTGGCTGGTGTACCACACATCAGCTATATAGCTGCTGTACGTACGTATCGTGCGAAGAGAACACTGACGCTCCGCGAGCTCCCAGTTGTACGAACGGTTCAAAGGAGATCAAAGTTATATAGGACCAAAGTGATGTTATTATTATATCCACACTGTTCATATATTTTTAGAAATCATTATGGAGTATTATCCAAAAAATGAATCATATCCGAAGATCATCTGGAGCACACCACAAATAGGAGCAGAGATAATGATTTTCACCATTAAAAAATTGGTAGAGCCTACCATAACATTTATTTTCAATCCAATCTCTTCATAAGGTCACAGAGACCTGAAATAAGAAGAAAAACAAATTTCAAATTGATCCAAAACTTCTGTGACCCGAGAAGGGTTTCAGTGGTAGACATTCAATCCCCCACTGCTTTTTTCAGTGTGGTCCACTTGATAGTTAGATCTGTCTTATTTTTTCATCTCAAGCATTAAGACAAGCTCTCCAAAATGGATGGACGATTTGGATATAACACATACCTCATGATCAGACACACAGAACTTGTTGACGTGAATAGAGCAGTTATCTAGGTGGTGTGAGGTCCACCGGCCAATCCGCTTCCGTTTCTCAGCCTTTCAAAGATAAAAGTGGGCCAATGGTTGAATGATTGAGGTTGTTGAAATGGTAGGCTGCGCTGTGGAGAGACGGTGCTGCCAGCACATAGAGATGAATCCAGCTAAATACCTTAAATTGTCAAACTAAGTTCGAATGATAATCCAGCAAATTGAATTTGACTGTGAAAAAAAAAAGAAGAAGATTGCACCACGAAACGATGATAATACATAAGCAGAAGATTACAAGAAAGTAATAGAGATTACCAATTCGATCATACCTCAAATCTATCCCTCAAAAGTAAGCCATGCGCTTGAAATCCTTATGAACAAATTAAAAAAATTCAAAACCTTTTTATCCTCAGGACTCCCAAGTCTTAATTATACAATATCATAATTGGAATAGAAAACAAATCTCATACTTATACCGTTCTTTGCGGGTGTTCAATTACACCTTTGATAAGATTTCGATAACATTGATGATTTGTCAATGATATTAAATATCTCTGATGCTACTGACTAAAACACCAAAATATTCTAGTAATAAAATATTAACTTTTCAGATATTTTCGATGGCATCCAACATGTGACATTTGCTTGATGGCATCAAGTGAACTGTCGATGGCATCAACAGACCCTGTAACTGTATTTCATACCCAACATTTTCTTTTGTAGGCCACAATCAAGGTTTGAGGTTGTCTCACCTAGATGTTTTTAGGAAGTTGTCCATCCATGCCGGGATCCATTGATTTAATGGCTCGGATCATTGATCTATAGGCTTCACTTTTACAAACTTAAAAGCACAAGATATAGGTCACATTAACACCATACTAAGTCAGGCTATCTTAACACCCCTAGATGAAAGAGTGAGAAATATGCATTGAAGATTGCCATCCATTAAGTGGGCCCCACCTTATAGATCCCCTCGCCCAAAAAATCAGCTCAACCTGCTCAAGGGGTCAGCGCCAATTTATGTAAGAAATGGACAGCTGAAAAAGATTTGGTCTCCAACGGGTTGGTCCATAACTTACGATCCACCTAAAAAAATAAATTCCAACCTACCACGTGGCATCCAACACTTTCAACATATTGTCCCCACCATCATGTTCACCTTGTGTAAAAATCAGCCCCATCCACTCATCAGGAGGGCTACACCACAATAATACAATTTCTAACATTGATTCCATTGGACGGCTCCGATCTCACACCCTTGAGCTACTCTGGCATCCATGCTTGGTGCCTCGTGGATTGATTGCCTTGTCCAAGCGTGTGAGCTTAAGCAAACCTTCCATCAAGCTCAGGTACAACGTGTGGAGATATTTAAACGAGGTTTACAAACTCCATACGCAACCATCCCATTACCCACAACATACGTGCGAACGTGGAGAGTATACGGGACATCTGAGCCGTGCATAAGGTGGCCCACATTATGAAAGTAATCGTATACAAATTTTAGGCTGGCCCACTCATCAAATAGACCCTGCCCACACGATAAGAATGGACGGTTGCCAGATGTTCTTTACATGACAAGAATGGATGGATGCCTCCCTGAGACGTGTCTTCATGTCAACCACAATAAAAGAACAACAAACGTGTATCTCCAGCCCACTTTTCTTTCCCCACTGGCATGTAGAGAGAGATATCTTTACATATCTACATGTGGGGCCCACTTTAGTCCACGTATGGAATCTAACCCGTCTAGACAAGTCGACCCACCAAGAAAGTAATTTGCTCCCAAAGTAATGTCGATCCGTCCATTACATGGGCCACAACATGAATTTTGAAGTTTTATGGTGAATGTCTAATATTTTCTAATTATAGTGTGGCTCACCTAATTATAATGATTTAGCAACCTTATCTTTTGGAATCTGAACATCATGATAACGTTCACGTTATGTGTGAGTTGAATGGCATACATACAACATGATGCATGGACCCCACGTAGGTCATGATGGCTCAAATAGACTCTGTTTTGAACACTGAGTTTACAGGATCTAGTGCTCATGTGGTATGGGTGGCTACTGTTGGAAGCACGGTTTATTTTCTAATAAAGCGTGCATATGGGAGTACAAGAATTGAAGAAGCCGCTTAATCCAAATAAATCAACTTTAACCTCGAAGTGTGAAAATAAGTAGATACATCTAATATGTATGTATATAACCAAAATTTGAGAATATGAGTCGCATACTCAACCACTCGTGAAATTTTACAACAATCATGTGATAATTGAAGGGTAGGATTTTTCCTTTAAAGATGAGTTATTTTGTAACTAATTTAGAACAAGACTTTTTAAAATACCTATATAATTAAATAAAAGAAAAAACTCACAATTAATCAGTAGAAGCAATGAAAACAATGATATAGAAAAAATCAAGCATATGAATATAGATTCAAATTACAATTAAAGATTATGACTATAAATTATCACTAGTATTAAAGTATGCTAAGATAAAAGATAAATTGATAAATTGATTATTTTTAATTGGATTGGGTTGGATCGTAGATTGATTTGAGTGTGTTTTTTCCCTAGGTTTCCTTTATTATTTATTGATCTCCTTCAACTTTTTTTTTTATTTTTTTAACACATGCACACCGTAGTGGGATTTCACTTATTCTTCCATTATTGTAATAGTTATATTAGTTGAAAAGCCTTTTCTAAATCCTTCTCTCATGACGTTTTCTTTTTGTGACTATTCTTCTTCTCCCAGTTAAATATTGTTTCTTTTAATCACTTTTGTAACTTAAATTATTCGACGACGTTTCTATCTCCGCTGCTTTTGAGTAACTCAACCACATTACTCTATCAACCAGCCTCTTAAAATAAATTTCTACAAACTATGAATTCACGGAAAACACTCCAAGTATCTTGAAAATCTTTTCATCCGTCTATTTTTTATACAATGCTACATGTTGCCTTGCTATTGTCTTAATCCAAAATCATCGGAAATAAAGTACAACATGTTAAAAAATAAAACAAAGGAAGAAGAAAAAACTTTTCCATATATTAATAACATGTTTTTATTTACATGATATTGGCTTTTTATCTCTGTCCTTCTTATATTCTTCCCCAAATTGAACAAATCATCTTTGTGAGAGCTGCGAGAGCATGTAAATCCCAAGACTCTCACCCTCTTTCGCACTCCCTATCTTCCTCTTCTCATGCTCCAACATTTTCATCCTCTCTTTGCAAATTGATTTACCGGGCACTTCATCACGTTTTATCATACTGGTGAGGACTATCAGTGCGACGTAGAATTGAACGGTCGGATTACATCTATAAATGACAAAGAACTTATTGTTGATTACTACAAGCCCACATCTGCTGAGGGCAAAGAAGTAGAGTGTCCCATTTGTTTGTGTAGGATTGAAGAAGGTGAGGAGATTATACAGCTGAGATGTGATCATCTCTTTCATAGGGTTTGCTTGTATAGATAGGAGGGGCATCAGAGATTGGTGGCCCGCCATGAAGAACAGCTCATCATTCCCTTATCCCCTTTCCTCTCCACCAGTGTTCATAGCATACAGTAGCTGAGGTAACTCTAGTCATGCCATCTACTGGTAACGGCCATCTCACGATCATTAGATAATGAGATGGATTCTCGTCCATTGGATTTCTATCATGTTGTTACACCAGCGTCAATATCACTACTGCCATCATTGGAGAGACAATGTGAGAGGGATGATGCGACACGTGAGTGTGATTGAAAGGGCCTCATCTGGACAGTAGAGCATGAAAAACATGTTGGAGATTTGGGCCAATCAGTTGGTGGGCCATACCATATAGTACTCATCGGGTGGATGACAAGTGTTAGTTGGTACACTTGCTGTCCACTTGATGAGTGGACTACCTGGTTTAGGCCAGGACGTCCACAGGGCCAATTGCATCGCAAATGGCTAGGATCTCGCACATGAGCCATGTTATAGCAACCCTGGCACTCTTTGCATCACCATGATCACCATCACCATTACCAGGCCACCATGGTTTTATAGAAGTGGGGTCCATGGCTAGGGATCCACGCCCCAAATATCATAGGCTCTAATATTGTCTACACGTGCTGAAAATGGCACAGGGAGAGACGTGATGAGGTAGATCACCGTCTTCCTAAGAGAATAATTACTCTGATTTTACTGGCTTTTTTGACTCCTCGGCCCTCGCATAGCTTTCTGGATTCTACGTGGGATAAAAGCAGGAATATTTTCTAATAAATTTTAAATTAATTAATAATAAAATTGATTAACGAGCATAAAAACAAGAATAATTCCTAAAAAGTTCTAATTAATTTGATTAATGATTTTAAAGAAAATTGAAATTACAACCCTAACTCAAACTTGAGTTGGAGTTTTATACTGGGACTAGAATTCAAACACACAAAAAACATGACTTACTATAAATAGTAATCTTACTATTTATTTACGGACTCTATTTCTACTTGACTTCAAGGTTTTTGATCAAAAATAGTAAATGTGGCCCAACCATATTATTCTCATAATTTTTCATGTTGGGCATAACTTCTACAACTCAAATGATTAGAAGTTATATTCGAACTAAAATTTACTATTTATAATAAAAATAAAAAAGAAATGAAACTTTTGACCGTCAATATGGTGGAATCTTGCAAATCCTGTATAGGCAATTGAACATAGCAGAGTTGGTTAGCTTAAGTAGCTTCTACTGTCCTAAAATCATATATAATAAATTAAAAAACTCATCCTAATTTGCGAGATATAATTGATTTAAGGTTTTGACCATCCGGATCAAATTTACCTTCAATTTTCCCTTCCATGGTCCATTTTTGCCTAGAAAGTGTCTGCGACCCACTATACATCACAAAATCATATAGATTGGGAAGAAATTAATGGCAACCCTTCCAAAGGTGGCCAACAAATAAATACGTTAGAAAGCGAACCACAATGGTTAGTGTTCACAAAAAAAACGGTCAAAGAATCTATTGATCAGTAGAGGGCGGTCCGTAAACCATTGATATTATGGCCTGCTATGCCTCATCACTGAAAAAAAAAAAAAAACCCACTTGTGCAAATAGGCATGTACAAATATATGCCATTAGATACTCTGACTGCATATGATACTTGATACACATGCACTTAGAAAAGAAAAACAGGCATATATTAACTAAAATTAAACTGACTAAATTGTAGAACCCTTTGTGGGGGAGCTGCAGTACAAAAATAAGATTCATGGACCCTAACTTTTCTAAATAAGATGATCCGCCAATTTTCATTTGGACATCTGATAATTGTACAGTAATTTAATATTTAGAGAACTATAGAATATTAATGTTTGTTTCATGATACAGTTTATAAACTGGTTCAGGTAATGTTTGTACACTACATATGCATTTCCAGTCATTTCTAACTTTCTGCATATCATCCTCACATCCGCCAGATGATCTAAGGTAATTCTCCTTTGGAAGCATATGAAAAGCAGAACTGACACCACCACCGCAACGTATGGGGCCGTACCATTTCCTGCCAAGATGCCGGTGAGCCGATTAGCTGGTGTACCTCACACCACCTACCTGTCTGGTTACTGAGGTCACAAAGTTACCAAGTTCTGTGGTCCAACATGAGATTTGTATTATACCGAACTGTCATTCAAGCTCGACGATTGAATGTCTACCACTTAAACCCTCTCGTGGTCATAGAAATTTTGAATATATATATATATATATATATATATATATATATATATATATATATATATATATATATATATATATATATATATATATATATATTCTCTTCATCTGGGTCCGTGTGACCTTACGAGCAAATTTGATAGAAAATAAATGTTACAGTGGACCCTAACGTATGTTTTAATAGTGAGAATTATTGTGCCACTGCTATTTGTGATGTGGTCCACTTTAGTTTTGGATACGGGTCATTTCTAGGCTCATGCTCTGGAATAATCTCACCAAATGGATTAAAACTATGGATACGATAAATATATCATTGTGGGGTGATATAATTTTGATCTTTTTGGAATCGTTCATACAATTAGCTGGAGGAGCGTTGGCGCTTGTCTTCACAGGACACGTACCCACACCAGCCACGTCAGTGGTGTGGTGAGTCAGTGCTTGTCTTCACATGTACTAGGTACATTGGCTGGTGTACCACATGCCACTGTGTGGGTCTCATCACGAGGTATGTGTTATATTTAAATTATTCCTCCATTTGAGGAGCTCGTGCTAATGCTTGAGCTGAGAAATAAGACGCAGCGGGGGATTGAACGTCTATCATTTGAAAACCTTTTGGGGGTCATGGAAGTTTTGGATGGTATTTGATCTTACCCTTCATCCAAGTTAATTGGTGTGATCTTATGAAGAGATTGGATCGAAAATAAATGTTAAGTGGACTTTATAAATGTTTTAACAGTAAGAATAATTGCCCCACTACTATATTTATATAGTTCACTTGACCTTTGAATATGATTTATTTTTGGGATCATGTTCTAAGAGAATCTTGTCAAATGGATGAACCGTGGGGCTGATGTAACTTTAATCTCCTTTGATTGCACGACACTTATCCACACCAACTAGGCCAGCCAATCCATTTCTCCCTCGCTCAACACAGTGCAGCAAATAAAGGTTGAGTGCATTTGTATTATTATTGTTTTTTTAACTCATGCCCTGAGTTTAGCTGGAAAAATGGATGGATGACATGAATATGCAATGAATACATCAAGGTGAGCCCCATAGTCTGGGCCACAACGTGTTCGCTGAGGCCAGGCATTGCCTAATCTACTCCCTTGATTAGGTAGCCATAAAACATTCAAGCTTGCAGGCCTACTGTGTCATATATCTAAAATCCACTCTGTCCATCGGGTGCTATCCTATGTTCGAGGACCTGGGAAAAGTAAGTGATCTACAACTTAGGTGGATGCAATGCCAATCATCAATGTGTGTTGGACAATCATGATGTGTATATTTCATTAAACCTAACAGGTATACCTCAAAGGATGAAGTGGAAATACAAAATTCAATCTGATCCAACAATTAGATGGGCCACACTAGTATGAGCTTATAGGTTTTAAGGGTAATTTTACATTGCTCCTGTTGTTACCAGATATCGAGATCATTTTAGGGTATGATCCTAAAAATGAAGCAGGTTCGAATCTCCCCTGGACCACGCTACTAGAAACAATGGTGATTGACTATTAAAAACTTCTTGTGGGCCAAAAAAGTTTTGAATCAAGCTGAGATATTTTTTTTCCCCTTCACCAAGGTCTCTGTGACCTAATCAACAGGTTGGATGACCAATAAACATTAAAGGTGGGCATTTCAATGGCCCTTAGTAAGTTTTTAATGGTGGGCACCTATTCCTCTCCTGTCCACAGTTTTAAGTAGCTTAGTAAAACAAGAAAGCTCTGTGGGGTCCACCATGTTGTATATGTGAAATCCACTCCGTACATAAGGTGGTAAGCATTATTAATACCGTATATGCAAATTAGAAACTTATTTGGGCCACACGAATGGGAATGATGTAAAATTGCTTGCAAGTGTGGCCCACCTGATTGTTGGATGAAGCCTATTTTTGTCTCATCTCTTTAGCAGGGTGAGTTGCACCTGATTTACAAGTTTGATGGAAGATAGACACCATGATTGTAGTGCACAAAAACCTATGGTTGGTGATTGGCATGTCATCCACATTATTCCATGTGGTGTGACCCATATGAGTTATGGATTTAGATGTATTTCTGTCCTACAAAATAAAATTGAGGATATAACTTAATAGACTGGAGTGAATATCTTATTTTTTATATTTTTATTGGGCCACATCATCACTAATAACATCATAATTGCTACATTTAATGTAGACTTATGTTATCAGTGATGAGATGGAGCAATCTAATTGTGAGTAAAAAATCTCTGTTCCTAATGAACAAAAGACCTATATTCCTAAGGGGGGATGCTTGCAATGTTGGCATGTGTGGTAGCAGGTGTTGAGGGCCTTGCACAAAACTTTAGGATCTAGCCTCTCAAAAACACCAGAATTATGGGATAATAAAACAATGAAATAAATCAAAGCACAAACCACACGACATAAGAGATTTTTACGTGAAAAACCCTCAAAGAGGTAAAAATCATGGGACCTCGTCTAGATCAACAATCCACTATAATGTAGAACGTTACAACCGATCACAAGCACGCACCGCTTGGATTGAACCTTCTTCACTCACGCAGGATTGAATAAACAATAAGAGAATAAAAGAAAAACGGAGAGATCTCACCGATTACGAGGACGTAGAAGTGCTGAGATATCAAGTGCACAGTAGATCACATCTACGAGCAGAATCTACATTCCATAAGCTTCCTCTCTCTCTTTATCTCTCTCTCTCTCACCTTTGATAGCCCTAAACCCTTTGACAAACCCTTACAAAGCTTTAGGAAACCCTCTTGCATTGCCTAAAAAGGCCTTAGGCACCCCTATTTATAGTTTAGGAAACTCCCTTTCGCACCCCTTACGAAAGGGCTTCAGATTTCCGCAGTCCGGGCAAGATCTGGACTCAAATTTGCATAACCTCGACTAGTCAAGACTGTTTACTCGATTGGTCGAGCACTGTTCACTGAGCTCGCTGGACTTTGAGTCGAGTGACCCTCGACTAGTCGAGTCCTGTTCACTCGACTGGTCGAGAAACGCGGTGATTTCACTGTTTGTGGCATCCAAACCGCACCACATCTCCTCTGACCTGAGGAGGAAAACCCCATCAAATCTCCCCTTTTCTGACTCAGGAGGAATTCACCATTTAAGAACTTGCACGTGAACACACAGTGGTCCAACTCCATGCTGTTATACTCATGCTTCAACATAAACAAGTTGAACTTCTTGTACCATTGTCATGGAGCTTGTTTCAGCCCATGCAAGCTCTTCTTCAGCCTACACACCATATGCTCTTTGCCCTTGACTTCGATGTACTCGGCCTCTGTTGTTGACAATGCTACGACCTTTTGTAGATTGCTCTACCAAGAGACCGCTCCCCTTGCAAACGTGAACATAAACCCCAATGTAGACTTCCTAGAGTCTATGTCATCTACCATATCTGCATCTATGTAGCTCTCTAACATAGGTTTTTCATCACCATAGTATAGGCTCAACCTGGATGAGCCTTTTAGATACCGCAGTATCCACTTCACCATATTATAGGTGTAGTTCTTATGTAAGGATCTCATCTCCTCTTGCATAGTTTTCAACCACTCCCCTTTATGCTCGTCGGCTAGGGCCTCAGAATAATCTTCTAGCTCTCCCCCATTAGTCAGCATAATGTACTCATGCGGCGAGTACCTCTTGGACGACTATCTATCCCTAGATGACTTCCTCACCTGTGGCTTAATAAGTGGATCAAGTGGGGGCTGCTCTCCCGGTCCATCTTCTGTAGGAACTCTCTCGTCCTCTGCACCTTATTGTACTCCCCCGCCATCAGGCATCTCGGGAGGAATAATCGGATCCATGTCCTCTAACTCACCTAAACTAGGTTGGTTCTTCTCTGGCTTACCAATATCTTCTATACACTGATCTTCAAAGAAAACCACATCTTTGCTGCTGATGAGCTTCTTCTCGGTCGGATCCCACAATCTGTAACCAAACTTTTCATCACTGTACCCCAAGAATACACACTGTTTGATCTTCATATCAAGCTTGGACCTTTTGTCCTTTGGTACGTGAATGGATATCCTGCATCCAAACACCCTGAGATGACTGTACGATGGATCCTGTCCAGTCCACACCTTATCGGGTACTTCTCCATTCAACAGGGCTGATGGAGACCTGTTTATCAAATACACTGCTATGTGCATTGCTTCTCCCCAGAATGTCTTGGGCAACTTCGCATGGGATAACATGCATCCGATTCTCTCTACAATAGTGCGATTCATTTGCTCAGCCACACCATTATGCTAAGGGGGTCTTGGGAAACGTCTGTTGATGCCGTATACTAAGGGACAATACTCATGAAAGTCGCCAATGTATTCACCATCATTGTCAGTGCGGATGCACTTCAATGATCTACCTGTCTCTCTCTCGACCATAGCATGAAACAATTTAAACAAACCAAAGATCTCGTCCTTGGATTTCAAAGCATAAACCCAAACCCTCCTAAATGCATCATCTATAAAAGTGACAAAATACAATGCCTCATCTAAGGTTTTTGTCATCATAGGACCAGAAACATCAGAATAAATCAAATCTAATGCATGCACTTTATTAACATGAGAATCAGATTTAACAAATGAAACACTATGCTGTTTCCTTGATAAACAATCAATACAGGTTTTGAGAGGTATACCTGTTATGTCTGTAATAAGCCGCTTCTTTGCTAGTACGTGAAGCCATTTTTTACTCATGTGGCCTAGACGCCTGTGCCACATGTCAATAGTTGAATCTTTCGTTGCGTTCAACCCACCCTTACACACACTGACATTTGTCTTGTAAATGGTGCAATTCTTCTTTTCTCTGGCTGCCATCAATGAACCCTTGATGAGTTTTCAGTATCCACCAGCAAAATGGCTTTCATAGCCATCATCATCCAACCTTCCCGTCGACATCAAGTTGATGCGAAGGTCTAGGATATGCCTCACATCTCTGAGAACCAATATGCAGCCCATATTGATCTTCACACAAATATCACCGACCCCTATGATCTTCGATATGTCAGAATTTCTCATTTTCACAGTCCCATAGTCACCTGACTTGTAGCATGTGAAGAAGTCTTTGCGTGGAGTCGCATGAAAAGAAACTCCCGAGTCAATCACCCAGTTGGTGTCCTGACTCGTAGTCGTGAGACAAACATCATGATCTGCTGAAGGAATAACTACAACATTGCCATCTGAAGCGACCGCAGTGGAATCTGATTCATCTTCCTTCTCCTTTCCTTTTCCTTTCTTGTCGTTCTTATTTTTACAACATTCATGCTTGTAGTGGTCATTCTTGCCACAATTTCAGTATTCAACATCCTTCCTGGTACTCGGCTTGTCTCTTGATTTATCTCGGGCCTTCCCGCCTTTCCTGTTCTTTCCTCTCCCCCGTTCCTGTGTCACAAAGGCCTCTTGCTGAAGAAACCCCTGAGACTTCCTCATTGTCTCCTCATTGAAGAGGCAACTAGTTACCTGTTCCATGGATACCTTTTCGTTTGGTGCGGAGTTACTTAGAGACACCACCAATGTCTCCCAACTGTCAGGCAATGAACTAAGTAATAGTAAAGTCTACAATTCATCATCCAGGACCATCTTTATGACGGAGAGCTGGTTCACTATATTGCTGACTTCATTCATGTGCTTAGCCACAAAACCACCATCTTTGAACTTGAGATTCACAAGTCGTCTTATCAGGAAGATTTTATTACCAGCTGTCTTCCTCTCATACAACCCTTCCAATTTCAGCCATGAGCTAGCGGCTGAGGTCTCCGCAGACACATGGTGGAACACAGAATCGTCCAACCATTGTCTAATAAACCCCATCGCCTTCCAGTCCAATTTCTTCCAATCATCATCTGTCATATCCTTTGACTTTGCTGATATACCTTGGATTGGAGAATACAAGTCTTTGCAATAAAGCAAGTCCTCCATCTCAGCCCTCCATATGGTCCAGTTAGAACCATTGAGGTTGATCATCCTTGATGAGCCACCTCCCATAATTCAGAACCGATCTCACTCCGTTTAATGAACCAATAGCTCTGATACTACTTTGTTGGGGGCCTTATACAAAACCTTGGGATCTAGCCTCCCCAAAACACCAAAATAACAGGATAATAAAGCAATGAAATAAATCAAAGCACAAACCATAAGACACAAGAGATTTTTACGTGGAAAATCTTCAAAGAGGCAAAAATCACGGGACCTTGTCCAGATCAACAATCCACTATAAAGTAGAACGTTACAACCGATCATAAGCACATACCGCTTGGATCGAATCTTCTTCACTCACGCAGGAGTGGATAAACAATAAGAGAATAAAAGAAAAACGGAGAGATCTCACCGATTACGAGGACGTATAAGCGTTAAGATATTAAGTGCACAGTAGATCACATCTACGAGCAGAACCTTCCTTCCACAAGCTCTCTCTCTCACCTTTGATAGCCCTAAACCTTTTAGCAAATCCTTGCAAAGCTTTAGGAAACCCTCTTCCATTGCCTAGAAAGGCCCTAGGCACCCCTATTTATAGTTTAGGAAACTCCTATTCGCACCCCTTGCGAAAGGGCCTCAGATTTTCGCAATCCACGTAAGATTTGAACTTAAATCTGCGTAATCTCGAGCAGAGTCCTCGACTGATCGAGCAGAGTCCTCGACTGGTCGAGACTGTTCACTCGACTGGTCGAACACTGTTCATTGAGCTCGCTGGACTTTGAGTTGAGTGACCCTCGACTAGTTGAACACTGTTCACTCGACTAGTCGAGCGGTCCACTCGACTGGTCGAGCAGCACGGTGATTCCACTGTTTGTGGCATCCGAACCACACCACATCTCCTCTGACTAGATGAGGAAAACCTCATCAGCGGGCACCTTAGATGAGTTGTCTTAAAGATATGTGTGAAATTGTTAAACTTTAAAATAAATAATAATAATAATAATAATAATAATAATAATAATAATAATAATAATAAAGAAGAAACTTTTATTTCCTCAAAGAGAGCTATGGGGCCAAAGAACATGAAATGGGGCTTGAGTATTTAACTATGGCGTACAACAGCCGCCTGAATGTAAAAATAATGATAGCAACCATTATATGTTACGGGGTCTTATGGCCATTATGAAAAAAAAATGACCTCTAACAACTCATTGTGCCTCCATTAAGATGGTAACAACTCTCTAATGGTCTATTATAAAATTGATATAAAATTTATAGAAGTTTCTAAATTTAAAAAAAAAAAAAAAAAAGTGATCATAATAGTTGTTACAAAAGTCGAAATGGCTGTTACAACCTTTATTATAAAAATAATAGCAGTTGTTGTTATAACCACCATTACCATTATAATTGTTGTTATTCGCATAAATATATAGAATAAAATTGAGTAAAATAATTACAATAATATAAACAAACCTAACAAGAAGATAATCTGAATTTTACATGAAAAAAATCTTTTTATAAAAGAATCAAGGCACAAAATGACAAACAAATGACTATGAAAGTAAAATTACAAGAGATAGTAGATATTATTAATTCGAATAACCCTTGAATCTTCTTTGAAATCCTATTTATGTCTTTGAACCCTTCAAAACACTTTAAAAAGCCATAATCTTCGATTACACCCGATATATATATTAACCAACCTGAATATGAAACAAATCTTGCACTTATATAACTCTAGGCCCACTCAACAGGACCTTTGATGGCATCACATCGATGACATCGAATATTGTACTATGCCAACTTCAAAACTGTACAACAATCAAATACATATTTTTTTTTTCGAATTTTCTTGATAGGATAAGCAGTTTGTCGCAATTGGGATGAAAGTTTGTGATTTGCCCATCAATAGATTATGAAACCAAAAATAGGACGATGCCACGTGAAGTGCATGCATCATTTTGCCCAAAACTGATCGAAGGACTTGTATGGATATTTTCCAGGAAAGCAACTTAGACACGCAAATGCTATTGAGAGGTTGCGTAGCGAGATTCGCTTGAAGTGACATCACCAAGTTCTGTGGGCGCCACCATGATGTGTGTTGTATCCACATCATCTATCAATTTGGAGAGATCATTTTAGGGCATGATCCAAATAATGAGTCAGATCCAACGCAGGAGTGGATCCCACCATAGAAAACAGTGGGGAGATTGACATCCACTGTTGAAACCTTCCTAAGGTCAACCATGATGTTTATTTGAGATCCAACCTGTTCATGTGTTAACGCATACATGAAATAAGGGCAACCACAGATATCAGCTTCATCGCAAACATTTACGGCCCTAAGAAGTTTTTAATGGTGGGCGTCACTCTCCCCACTATTTTCTGTGGTGGGATCCATTCGAACATTGGATCTGACTTATTCTTTGCACTATGCACTAATATGATATCTCCAAATGGATGGACGGTGTGGATACAAAACATACATCATGGTGGGCCCACAGAACTTGGTGACGTCACTTCATATAGAGTTTAGCTACTCAACGTGTCAGTAGCTAATCCGCGTTTGAGAGATCTGGCCCGACCATTAGGTGGGCCTTCATCAGTGGTTGAATGATTGAGGTTGTTGACATGGTGGGCTGCGATCTGGACAGACGTACGGTCCCTATTGGCAGATCATAGTCATCCAATCTTTAGTTTGGCCGCTTTGAATGTTAACCGTTACTGTACTGCTTTCCAAACCTGATATTTCTGCCACGCAATCTAAACAACTAGGCCACCCATTGGACGGCTCGGATCTCTCACCCTTAAAGACTCCGGCATGCTAGCTGTCTTATAAATTGATAGCCTTGTCCAAGCGCGTGAGCTTAAGCAAACCCCCGTGAAGCACATGTACAACACGTGTGAGATATTTAAATGAGGTTTGCTAGCTCCACACCCAACCATCCCTTTAGCCACGACATACGTGCCAACGTGGAGAGCCCATGGGGCATCTGAGCGGTACGTAAGGTGGTCCACACCATCAAACTAACTTACACAAGGATGGATGATGAGGTCGATCACTATCTTCCAAAGGGGATAACAACTCTGAATTAACGTAGCTTCTCTAGACTCATTAGAGACTAGAGCAATACTCGGAATACATGAAAGTTAAATAAGAAAATATAAATAAATTCTAAATATTAAAATTTGATTCATAGATGTTAAAAATGAATTTACACCCCCTTTAAATAGTGATACTGAATCAAATCAGAATTACATTGAAACTAAATTTTATTATAAATGCTAAAAACAAAAATAAAATGAATTTTTGATCACACGAAAATTTGGCAAGGGAACCCAACTATGGCTAAAGTAGCTTATCCGACTCCAACATCATATATGATATGTTGAATAACTCCTTTATTATAAATACTAAAAGCAAAAATAAAATGAATTTCCGATCACACCAAAATTTGGCAAGGGAACCCAACTATGGCTAAAGTAGTTTATCCGGCTCCAACATCATATATGATATGTTGAATAACTCATTTTGACTTGTGAAATATGTTTGTTTTAAGGTTCCGGTGACGGTCCATATCACTTTCACCTCCAATTAGGCTTTCTTTGATCCATCTTGAACATGAAAGTATCCGTGACCAACCCCACATCACTAGCTGTATACAAAATCTAGGCTGGCCCACTAATCAAATGGACAAGAATGGACGGTTGCCAGATGTTCTATACACCACAAGAATGCGCAGGTGCTTCCCTCAAATTTCCACTTCATGACAACCACAATAAAAGAACTACAAACATGAATCTCATGTCTACCTTTCTTTCCCCACTGGCTTATATGAGGCCAGATCCTCTAAATAGTTTGTAGAGAGAGCTCTCTCTACAGCTCTACTTGTGGGACCCACTTTAACTCACACATGAAATCTAAACCGTCTAGACAAGTGGCCCCACCAAGAAAGTAATCTATTTTGAAAGTAAGTCCAATCCATCCATCATATAGGCCACAACAGACCACAACGTGAACTTTGAACTCTATGGTGGGGCCCACCTAATGATTTTCCAAACCTTATTTTTTGAAATCCCATCATCATGATGGGCTCATTTTATATGCGAGTTGGATGGCATACATACATCATGATGGACCCCACACAGGTGGTTGAATAACATACATGGGTAAGTGAATGACTTCCCCTTGTTACTAACCGCAGCTTATATATATGTTACTAGCTGTCCTACACTTCTTACATTCTCTCCTCAAAGCAAATCATCTTTCCCTGAGTTGCAAGAGCATGGAAACCCCAATACTCTCATTCTCTCTCCCTCTGACTCTCTTCCTCTTCTCATGCTCCTGTCTTTTTATCCTTTCCTGCAAATTCATTCTCCCATCACGTTTTCTCAAGCTGGTGAGGACTCATGATCCACCGTTGGATCAATGTAATGTAGAATCCAACGGTAAGATCACATCTATAAATGACAAAGAAAATATGGTCGGTTACTACAAGTGGGCTTCTGCTGGAGAAAAAGAAGTAGAGTGTCCCATTTGTTTGTGTAGGATTGAAGAAGGTGAGGAGATTAGAGAGCTGAGATGTGATCATATCTTTCACAGGGTTTGTTTGGATAGATGGGCTGGATATCTAAGTGCCACGTGCCCACTTTGTCGTGGATCCCTCAGGCTGCAGAGATTGGTGGCCCACCATGAAGAAGAGCTCATCATTCCCTTCTCCTCTTTCCTCTCAACCAGCGTTCATAGCACATGGTGGTTGAGATAACTCTTTGGCATAGGTTATGCTATTTTCTTGCTATCTTCGTCTCCCATCTTTATAAAATTTATCTTAGTTTTGATTATTAGATATATAATCATATGTAAATATCTTCATAAATATTAAAATAATTAACTATCATATTTAAAGATAGTGGATTGTCGTCCATTCAATTGCTATCGAATTATTACAACCAGGTGCATTCACCATCACTATCACTAGGGAAGCAGATTGGTTGGTGTACCACATACCAGCAATCTAGCTGGTGTGCTGATGTAAACAATTTCCGTGGGTCTCATCATGAGGTATATGTTATATCTAAATTGTTCATTCAAGGCTTAAGATAAAAAATAAGATAGATTTAAAAATCAAGTAGACCTCGCTGCAAAAAACAATGGGAGTTTGAATGTCTACCGTTGAGACTCTTTCGGGAGTTATGAAAATTTTGCATCAATATGATATTTGTTTCTTCATCTACATCAGGTCTCATGCAAACTTATCATGAACAGAGCGGTGGGCCTATGAATGTTTTAACGGTAAAAATTATATAATTCCCGTTGCTACGTGTGGTGTGACCAATCTGAGCTTTGGATGTATTCATTTTTTTTATTTTTATTTTTGGCTCATGCTGTAAAATGATCTCGGAAAATGATGAACGGTGTGGATATTACAAATGCATCATTTTAAGGCCATGTAACTTTGATCTCCATTAAACCGTTCCAACAACTAAGAGGTTGAAGATCGTCAGCACTCACGACACATACTCACACCATCCATCTGTATCGCTTGTGTGTGGCACACCAGCTAATCCACTTCTCATCACTAGTACTCCTGCCATCGTTGGAGGGAGAATGTGAAGGAAGCGGATTGGCTAGTGTAGCTCATACCGGTTATATAGGTACTGTATTGATACGTCACTAAGTTCCGTGGGTCTGATCATTAGGTATGTGTTATATCTAAATTATCCATCCATTTAGTGAGCTTGTCTTAAGGTTTGAGACTAAAAATAAGACAAATCTAGCTATCAAGTTGACCACACTTAAAAAACTAATGGGGGATTGGACATCTACCACCGAAATACTTTTTGAGGTCATAGAAGTTTTGGATCAATATGAAATTTGTTTTTCTTCTTGATTTAGGTCTTCGTGACCTTATAAACAAATTGGATGGAAAATAAACGTTATGGTGGGCCCTACAAAATTTGTAATGGTGAAAATTATTATCTCCGCTGCTATTTATGGTGTGGTCTAGATGATCTTTGGATATGATTCGTTTTTTGGATAATGGCTAAAATGATCTCTAAAAATAGATACACGGTATAGATATAATAAATACATTACTGTGGGCCTAATAAAACTTTGATCTCCTTTGAACCGTTCGTACAACTCGGAGTTTCAAGGGGCGTCGGTGCTCGTCTTCAGAGATTGAAAGGATCCGAGGCAGACATTCTACCGTGGAAAACGTGTGTGAGATTTGGGTCACTCATTTGGTGGGGAACACCACGAGCACTCATCAGGTGGGTCACAGGTGTAAGTTAGTAACTTGTTGCCACTCGATGAGTGGGGCCAACTTTGTTTTCGGGCCTGCATATATCCACCGGGGCCAATTGCAGCGTGAATGGCTAGGATCTTGCACATGGGGTCATATTAACAACCTTGGCACACTTGGCATACCGTATGCTGAAAATGGAGGGTTATTTTCGTCTCAAATAGGTTGTCCGTACAAATACGGGTCTAATTGTAGTCCGTTGAGGCTGGTAAGGTAAGTAAGTCTGGACGCGGATTGGCAACTCCCCCTGACAGCAGCCAATGGCTGATGGTCGGTGCTCCGTGGGACGCATCATGATGTATGTGTTTCATCCATGTTGTCCATCTATTTTTACGGATCATTTTACAGTATGAGACCACAAATGAGTTATATCCCAATCTTAAGTGGACCACATTACATGAAATAGTGTTGAATGAGCGTGGACCATTGAAAAACATTTTGTGGCCATAAAAGTTTCGGATCAAAATGATTTTTGTTTTTTCCCTTAATCTGGGCCTGTATGACCTAATAAACATATTAGATGTCAAATAAACTGTAGAGTGGGCCTTAGGAGGAATTTAATGATGGATATCCAACCATTATTGTTTTCATGTGGTGTGGTCCACCTGAGATTTATATACCCTCATTTTTGGAAGCAAGCCATAAAATGATCTGTAAAAATGGATGAATGGAATGGATGAAACATATACATCATGGTGGGGCCCACAGACTACCGAGGCTGGTGTCAGGGGGAGTAGCCAATCCGTTTGGTGTCCACGGTAAATATTTACGCGTAGGTGTGTGCAAATAAATGTTATTAGATACTCTGACAGATTATGATACTTGATACACAGGCACTCAGAAAAGAGATATATGGTGCGTGTGTGTGTATCCACTAAAGCTAAACTAACCAAATTGTGAAACCGTTTGTCGCAGAGCTGCAGTAAAAAAATAAAATTTGTTGAATAATCCTGACCTTTGATTCGTGGATGCTAATTTTTCTAAATAAGATGATTGGCCAATTTTCATTTCCAGCCATCAAATAAATGTACAGTAATCTAATATTAAGAAAAAAAAAAAAGAAGATAAATATTTGTTTCATGATACAGTTTATAAAGCGGTTGGCATAGTTCGGACAATTTAACTTAAATTAATTGTAGGCCACGTATGCAATTCCAGTAATTTTTAACTTTCTGTGTACCATCCATCGCACTCCTGCAGACGATCAATGTACCTTATCCTTGGGAAATATGTGAAAAATGAAACTCACAAACTACAGAATCCTGACCTTTGATTCGTGGGCGCAGATTGGGTACTTACCCTGCCCGTCCCGAGCTGGGTACATGCTAGGATTCTGAGGGCTAGCTGAATGTATGGATTTTATCCACACCGTCCATGCATTTTTCCATATCATTTTACGTCATGGGCAAAAATGATGCAGATACAAGGTTCAAATGGTCCACACCACAGAAAGAAGCGTTTCTAGTGATGTCTACCGTTGAAACCTTTCTAGGGCCCACAACGATGTTTATTTTCCATCGAACCTGATCAATAAGGTCATAGAGACCTGGATGAATGGAAAACAAAAATATATGCTTGATCCAAAACTTCTGTAGCACCTAAGAAGTTTTTAACAGTAAGTGTTTAATACCCATTTCGTGGTCCACTTGAGCCTTGGATATTCTTTATTTTTGGAATCATGGTCTAAAAGGAGATGAAAATATGCATGGACGGTGTAGATAAAATCCCTACGTTAAGGTGGCCCTCACAGCCCTAGCTTGTCCCTAGCTCTGGATGGGCGGGGGAAGTAACAAATCCACGCCACATCAGGTGGAAACGGATTGGCTACTCCCCCTGACACCAGCCCTGGCACTGGTGGTCGATGCTATGTGGCCCCACCATGATGTATGTGTTTCATCATATCCGTTTATCCATTTTTACCGATCATTTCATGGATTTATCCCAAAAATAAGAGGTAGGTATATAAATCTCAGGTGGACCACACCACATGAAAACAATAGTGATTGGATATCCATCATTAAAATCCTCCTAAGGCCCGCTGTACTGTTTATTTGACATCCAATAGCTTGATTAGGTCATACAGGCCCAGATGAAGGGAAAAAAAAATCAGCTTGATCCAAAACTTTTATGGCCCCACAATGTTTTTTTAATGGTCGACGCTCCTTCAATACTGTTTCCTGCAATGTGGTCCAATTAAGATTGATATATACCTAATGTTTCGTCTCATATAGCAAAATGATCTGTCAAAATAGATGGACGGCATGGATGAAACACATACATCATGGAGGGGCCCACAGAGTACCGACCATCAGCCATTGGCTGGTGTCAGGGGGAGTAGCCAATCCGTTTCCACATAAGGTGGTGCCGTACCATCTCCTGCCAAAGTTGCCGTGTGGAGCGGATTAGATGTGGTCCCCTGCCCCACCCAATACAGTATGCCCCTGACTGTGGGGCCCACCTTGATCTATGTATTGTATATCTAATCCGTCCAGCAATTAAATGGGCCACAGCGCATGAACTTAGAGGTTATAAGAGCAAATTTTCATTCTTCTCGTTGTTACAGCCTATCAGAGCCGTTATCAAGCTGGATTCAAATCTTACCGCTGGAAATAGTGATGATTTACCATTATTAATAACTTATTATGTATATGAGTACGCGAACCCAAGACTTGAAACTCCTGGGAGCCTACCACTGAGGTAAGGACTCAAATCCAAGAATGGGATGTAATGTGAACATCACTTTGTCTTATATAACTTTTAGTCTTTCCGGTTTTAAAAAATTGAAATAAATCGTTCACAAAAGATAAGTTTGCATCAAAGGGATTTTATCAATGTGGGAACAAATGTATTTTAAATTATAATATATCACAAGTCCTCATTTCATCACTTTATTGTGATGCTCGCACCCCTGAGGCAACTAGAGGTGGGGACTTGATGACTCAATCTTGCTAATTCGCCTCATCCGACTTGTTTAGATTTGACTTGATCTGAATCGAATGGGTGAGTCGGCTCGAACCGAGTAGGCTTTGTCCATTACAAACTCAAATTGAGCTGAGTTCGAGTTACATAGTAAATCTATTCGAAACTCGATTCGGTCAGACTTGACTCGATCTGAAACCCAATTGAACTTGAGTTTGGGTAAAAGAATTTTTTTTAAAAATAAATAAATAATAATAATAACAATAATAATTAATTTCTAACATCTCTAAACCTACCTGCCGCACCCTATCCTAACCCCAATCCAATCCCAAACTCTCTCTTTCCCTCCTTCATCCTCCTCTTCCAAATCCGGCAACCATCTACCACCATTACCCTCCTCACCCTCCTCTCTCTCCCCTCCACTCTCTCCGTCTCTTCCTCCTTCATCTCTCAATCCGACTCGGTGCCAACTTAACTTGACTCGATACTTTTGAGTCCACCTGCCATAGCCAATGGTTGGTGGTCGGTGCTTTGTGGGTCCACCATGATGTATGTGTTTCATCTATGCTGTCCATCTATTTTTCTAGATCATTTTATGGTATGAGACCAAAAATGAGGTATATCCCAATCTCAATTGGACCACATTACATGAAATAGTGTTGAATGAATGTCGACCATTAAAAACTTTTTGGGGGCCATAAACGGTGTTGGATCAAGCTAATCGTTTTTTTTTTTTTTCCTTTCATCTGGGTCTGTATGACCTAATCAACGGATTGGATGTCAAATAAATAATATAGTGTGCCTTAGGAGGATTTTAATGATGAATATCCAATCACTATTATTTTCCTGTGGTGTGGTCCACTTGATCAGATTTGTATCCCTCTCATTTTTAGGTCAAGCCCTAAAATGATCTTTAAAAATAGATGAACAGAATGGATGAAACACATACATCATGGTGGGGCCCACATATCACAGACCACCAGCCACGGGGCTCGTGGCAGCGGGAGTAGCCAATCCGTTTCCAGTTTCAACGGTGGGGCCTCATTATCCCCAATGATTTCTGTGCTGTGGTCCACCTGAGCTTTGGATCTATCTTTTCATTAATTAGGCTCATGCCCTAAAATGATCTGAAAAATGGATGAACGGTGTGGATAAAACACATTTATCATGACAGGGGCCACAGATCATTCCAACTCCAACGTTGGTGCTTGAGAGGTCACTACCGAATCCGAGTCTTCACGAGATACACCAAATGAGTGGATGAGATTGGTTTTGGGCCTATATGCCACGCTGGCACAAGCGGACGAGATTTTTTGGGTGGCAATCATCAGGAGACTAACGTTATCAGAAATGACAGTACATATTGATAACTCGAACATTTCATGCCCCTTGAATGAATTTGAACCTTATTCTGGTGGGCCCTACTGTAGTAGGCATAGTCCAAGAATCATAGTCCATAGGCAGCACCCACGTCGGCTATGTGTGCTGCTGGAAAATATCTGTGGCCTCACCATGATGTTTGTTTCATCCACAGCATCCATTCATTTTGCCTGCTCATTTTAAGGCATGAACCTAAAAATGAGATGGATCCAAACTTCAGGTGGACCACACCACAGGAAAACATAGTCATTAAACTCTCACCGTTAAAAACTTTCTAGGGTCAGCTGTAATTTTTACCTGCCATCCAACCTATTAATTAGGTTACACAGACCTGGATGGAGGGAAAACATAAATATCAGCTTGATCTAAACCTTTTGTAGTCCCAAAGAAGTAATTTGTAATGGTGGGTGTTAAATCACCACTGTTTATTATGATGTGGTCCACCTGAGATTTGGATCTGCTTCATTTTTGGAGTGATAACCTAAAATGAACTGGAAAAACGGATGGAGGGCATGGATAAAACACACATAAATCAGTTGTGTGCTACACTAGCTATGCAATCCGAGTCCAGGTATGACATGGATCCAACGGTGGTAACTCTTTCAGACATTCTCCATAAAAATATCATAAATGTTTATTTGATAGGGATTCATGGTCCATGCCAAACTCGTGCCTTTGGGATTATTGCAGCCGTGCAATGGGTGGTGGCCATTTAATATAGGGATTTAACTGCTGGATCATCTACACAGTTGGACCACCATTGTGGCACGTGTGCGTGTGAAGAAAATATGCTCTCCCCACATCTATATAACCAATTAGATGTGCCCACACGTGCTAACATGATACCATTGGGACTAAGCAAGCATGTTGCCTGTGGTGAAGACAGGTAGCACCCCGGCTGCCGCCTGCTATGTGACACCTCTCCTGCCTTAGAAGGGGAGGTGTAGTGCATGTGAGGTCTCTCTTTGTCCAAGGTGTAATTATGTGGAGATGCGAAATGGCTCCAATACCCCTCCTTTTGACCAAATATAACCATCTTACCAATCAATTCAAACACCCAAATCATGCCAAATGGCAATCTTAAATCTAGGCCATTTATCTCCTTTCTAACCTTGGACTTGCCAAGAATTATAAGAAAACTAGACTTGGGGCTACCCCCCTCCTCCATTCAAAAAAAAAAAAAAAAAAAAAAATCCCTTACCATTCCTCCACAAAGGAGAAGTAAGAGTAGGAATTAGAGGAGTCAAGCCCAGGTTTACTCCAATCCAACCAAGTTTTTAGGTACCTGTGCCACTCATACCCCAATCAGAGCCACTCAACTCGATCCTTACAACACAACCATCCATCCTACCTTCTAACTCTCGATCAACTTCAACCATCCTTGCATAAGCTTTGTGCAACATTTACTCTATTCTCGACTCCCCTACTTACCCCCATCCATAGCAATGCATTCATAAGCATTGTGCACCTAATCTGTTCAAACTTATGTATGGCTTGCCGAGTTAATTGGATCCTGCCCATCAGAAACTTGGACTGGTTGGTTATTGCTTTAGCAAGAAGAGAGTCAAGGTTGATTTATCTAACCTAGGCTACAACTTTTAATAGGAATTCTATTCAACATTGTATCGCACACATGACATCACATTATTTTACATACGCAACATTGCATACATAGCACTCAACACCCAATCCATTCAATCGTATCATCTATGGCTTGCTAAGTTAATCAGATCTTGCCCATCAGAAACTTGGACTGATTGATTATCTTTTTGGCAAATGGGATAGTCAAGGTAGATTTATCTGACCTAAGCTACATCTTGGCATAAGCATTGCATTAAATACCCGCATATATACAATTAACCATCCATAGTATGGATGGGTAATCCCATGAAGTGGAGATCGTGTGCACGTACGGGCAGAGAGAGTGCCTAATACCTTTCATCTTTGAAACTGTGGTCCCTTATATGAAATCTTCAATCGCAAATCAAAGAGTCATTTTAGGGTTGAGATCCTTTAGATTCCTACTCCTAACATTTCTATAGGATCTAGCCAATTATAGGAATAGAGTAATTAGCTAGTAGCGACTCCAATCAAATATAGCATCCCCTCTTACACCAAAGGAAAGCCTCCGAAAGGGCACACATGTGAGCACGATCTACCCACGATCCAGTGACCACAAGTTGTGGATGCAACTAATTAGTACTTAACATAATTTAAACTCGGTGGTCCCACATATTTGGATGTTTTACACAATGCTTGTTTTACACTTTGCCTTCATCTCATATACCTTTCTTCGACAAACTGTCCATGTCACGCCCCAAACCCGGAGATCGAACTCACAGGAATCCTGATTGCCGAATCTGGTGCCAACAACTTCCGTAGTACCCCATTCTCGGCTTCCAGCACTCACATGCTAGATTCCGATCCTGAGATCCTATAAGGAGGATTTTCAGTATGAATTTTTTTTTGTAATGGAGCATAACCACAAGCATAACCAAGTTACAAAACAACATCACCACATATCTACTATATCAAAAACTTTAAGTACAATGCTGAAAGGAAAATACATATAAAGATATCAAAGAAAACTCTAAAAGCTCCACCGCACGCTCTTGCCTCAGATCGGCTGCATCTAAACATCACCTGCAGGCATCTATCGTGCATAATCTTATAGAAAGCTTGGAGGGCGGTAAAAGTGTATACGCAAGATAAGTGTCAAGCACACAAATACAATGCCATAAATCATACAATATCGAAATAAGAAGAAATACTAACAAGATCATGAATTATACGATATCAGAGTATGCAATGCGGATCGGCTATACAAATGTAGAATCATAGAGAACTAAATATCAAATGCCTGATGATGTGATGCAATATGTAAATCCTGCTAAATCCGTCTAGACCATATAAGTGCAGAAACGTAGCAATCTAAAATACCATATGCCGTGGATGAAATGTAATATGCGATGGAAATGAAATGACCAAGCTGGAGTGAAGTCGGGATGATAGTACGTAGTATCGCAGGCTATGGGGTCCATCACAAGGGACTTCTATCTAAACCAATCTCATACTTAAATTTGGACAGCTAGACTCAATGTAGTAGACTCCTGATCTCAGGTTAGTCACGCGCCCAACCAAATCTTTACCATTACGAAGGTACGCAACAATTAGTTGTACACCACCAACCCGAGTGGATAGTGAATGAATGAATGAATATGCAACTCCTACTCGATAAGTCCACATATCAGTATGGTTTTTCTTTGGGATCATCACCGAGGTCTAGTACACTTTACATGCAAATCGTCACCCACTAACGCATGACCATGCAAGTGGAAGAGACCTCACCATCCGCTTGACCAGTAGTCAGCCAATATCTACCCGGCACATCGATAGCGAACCCATTCACGAGCTGGTCAAACTCAGTCTAGCAATGCCTCCTACCCTCGGACGAGTAAGGCCACACTCCCTCCCAACCGACCACGACCTAGTGGGAGACGCGGCCTCCTGGTATTCGGCCCTTATACACTTATATATATCCACTCGGTCTTGACGTTGGGGCGTCTCCTTACAACGGAGGTTTAAGAATTTTCACCCAGGGACATATATGACGCCCGTATGCTAGAACCAAACATTTTTGGTTTCCTATCTAGCCATCCATGATATGCCTGTGGAGGTTATGAACTTGATATCGCTAGGGCATACAGTAGTCAAAACACACAATGCAAGATGCATGAGTCATACAATCCATTCATGCATTAATTCTGCGCATACAGTGCGCTCATGTGAGATAACCTCTGCCTATCAGGAAGTCTCATAACAACCGGCACTATGACATATGCAATGGTCAATCATTTCTTATAACAAACATGCAGATGATATATGCATATGGGCATGTATCATGATGCTATGCTGTCACATACTCATAATCGGTATCAATAATCGTCATCGACAATCGACCTCGACAATATGGACATTTAACTAACATTGCCCCCAAGGAATGACCTATATAGAGCCTAACATACAGTGGACCCATGGCCTCACACAAGGGCCAAATATACAACATCATGGGCTTCACTCAAGACTTAATACACATCACGATGGGCCTTTCACATGAGCCTAACATATATCACAATGGGCTCCATCGTCTGACCCTCAAATGCATCACAATGGGCCTCATCACATAGGCCTCATAAACATCACATTAGGCTTTAAACACGGGCCGAATATACATCACAATGGGCCTTAAATACAGGCCGTATATACACCACATTAAGCCTTAAACACGGGCCGAATGCACATCACAATGGGCCTCAAATATGGGTCGCATATACATTATATGAGTCTCGACAATCGACCTCGGCAATCGAAATCGGCCTTAGCAATTGGCCTCGATAATTGAAATCGACCTTGACAATCGGAATCGGCCTATACAATTGGCCTCGACAAATCGGAATCGGTCTCGATACTCGGCCTCGACAATCAGAATCGGTCTCAATACTCTGCCTCGACAATTGGAATCGGCCTTGATACTCGGCCTTGACAATCAGAATCGGCCTTGACAATCAAAATCAGCCTCGATACTCGGCCTCGACAATTGGAATCGGCCTATACAATCGGGCTCGACAAATCGAAATTGGCCTCGATACTCGGCCTCGAAATCGCCCTCGATACTCGGCCTTGACAATCAAAATCATCATCGATACTCGGCCTCGACAATCGGAATTAGCATATACAATCGGTCTCGCCAAAACAGAATCGGCCTCAATACTAGGCCTCGACAATCGGCTTAAGAGAAGGTCACAATGTGGACGTCAAACCATCATTGCTCCCAAGGCACGGATTGCTATAAATATCATTACACAAGCCATGGTGAAATCACACATTACAATGGACTTGTGTACATCCCATTGGGCCTCGACCTATGGGCCTTAGATACATCAAATGGGCCGCATAACATGGGCCTCATATATATCAAGGTGGGCCTCAACGGACGGCCACAAATACATCAAGATGGGCCTAATCACATGGGCCTCATGTATATATATCAAGGTGGGCCTCAACGAATGGCCACAAATACATCAAGATGGGCCTCATCACATGGGCCTTATGTATGTATCAAGGTGGGCCTTAACAACAGGCCACAAATACATCAAGATGAGCCTAATCACATGGGCCTCATGTATATATCAAGGTGGGCCTCAACAACGGGCCACAAATACATCAAAATGGGCCTAATCACATGGGCCTCATGTATATATCAAGGTGGGCCTAAAAAATGGTCCACAAATACATCAAGATGGGCCTAATCACATGGGCCTCATGTATATATCAAGGTGGGCCTCAACAATGGGCTACAAATACGTCAAGATGGGCCTCATCACATGGGCCTTATATATACCAAGGTGGGCCTCATACATCCCAAAAAGAATCATATTGAAGGATCATTTGGACCATACCACAAATAGCAATGGAGATAATATTTTTCACAGTTAAATAATTCACAGGGCCCACTATAAAGTTTATTTTCCAACCAATCTAATCATAAGGTCATACAGACCTGGATTAAGAGGGAGAACAATTCCCCATTGATCCAGAACTTCCGTGACCCAAATGGGTTTCAATGATAGATGTTCAATCCTCCACTATTTCTGTGGTGTGGTCCACCTGATCAATGGATGATCATGTCACGGTGTGGGCCACCGTAATGTATTTGAGATCCAACCAATTCATAAGTTAACATAGTGATAGATGAAGTGAAAACAAATATCAGCTTTATTAGAAACTAATGTGGCCCTTAGAAGTTTGAACAGTGGAGGTCATTATCCACTATTCCAATGGTTGGGGTCCACTTGACTTTAGATCTGACTCATTCTTCGCATGCCATAAAATGATCTCCCAAAATGGTTGGGCGGTATGGATACAACACATGCATCATGGTGGGTCCCATAAATGGACGGCGAGGATGAAATAGGTGGGGCCCACATAACTTGGTGACATCACATACACCAGATATATAGCTGGTGTGTGGCACTCCAGCCAATCTGCTTCATAAGGTGGGTCCACACATGTGGCCCACCGTAACATTTATTTTCCATCCAATGTTGATAAAGGTCGCACAGACCTGGATAGAGAGGAAAAACAAATTTCATAATGATCCAAAACTTCTGTGATAGCCCAAA
Organism: Magnolia sinica; assembly: GCF_029962835.1. Lineage (NCBI taxonomy): Eukaryota > Viridiplantae > Streptophyta > Magnoliopsida > Magnoliales > Magnoliaceae > Magnolia > Magnolia sinica. The sequence continues at coordinate 1,915,973 of NC_080587.1, forward strand.
AGGGTTTCAATGGCAAACTGTAACATCCTGCATTTTCACTGTTTTGGATTTTCAAAAATCCTTGAAATTTTTTTATATTATTAATTAACTTATAATACCAATGACCATTAGCACTCAATGTTAGTTTATACAGGGTTGGTACCAGTAAAGAACTGCATAAGTCCTATTAATCAACCGTAGGAAGCCAACGAATCCGCCCGATTACTTGAACATCAGGTGTAGCCCCATTATTTACTCACATAGGGCCCAAATCTAACCGGCCCATCACTAACTAATCAAGACGATCATAACCAAATTAAAGATCTAATCGAAGTCGAGTTAGATAAGGTCCGGATTTTAGCTAATAGACCAAATTAATCCCGTTACTCTTTTAGCCTAAAACTGATGGTTTAGAGTAATCATGACCAATTCTCCACTTTCACTAGTTATAAATAGGTCACACTATGAACATAGTTAATCCAAACCTTAATCATTGCTCATGAGAAATCTCACTATCAAATTCATTCCAGAAATGCCCTGATTTTTCAAACAAGCTCTAAACCGCTTGTTAGTGGGCCACTAGTACCAAAACTATAAAATAATGTTCCTTTTACTGAGCTTGACGTCCATCACGGGAGTTGGACCTGGGTACTATCCAGAACCGCTCAACTTGAGCCAAAGGACGAGTGCATGAGAAGTGCAAATACCCTAAGGGAAGAAGCTGGAACTTAAGTGAATTGGATCGTCTACTCTTACGCAAAGTTGAGGATTTTGGACCGTCGGGTTACGACCAAACTTCACATATAGAATAAGGATATTTTTCTACTCATATCCATATAGCCGTGACTCCGATCGTCGATCGATGACCGTTGAACAGACTTCTAATCATATCTGTCGATCGGCGCATCCAAATGGCGGGCCGATCATATCCATACGTAGATCATCATTAGAGCCAACTATATATCCAACGGTGTATATCAACTAATACACCCCATAGTGGGCCCAAGAGGCTAGAAAAATCCTCCCATAGGGTTAGTATAATAAAAACCCAACACTTAGGGCCGTTGGCACCAAATCTGGCATTATAAAAGGGCCTCATTTGGGGCACCCTTCTCCCCATACGATTTTTCCCTAGAAGAAGGAAAGAGAGAAGAGAGAAAAGAGAGAAAGAAGAAAGGAAGAAGAGAGGAATGGAGAGTAAAAGAGAGGAAGGGAGAGTGAAGAAGAGTAAGGTGGACCTTAGATCGAGGTGAGGCCAAGCAAACCAAATCTTGTAACTCCCTATCCCTTCTCTAAAGAAAAATCCTACTCCACAACCACAAGAATCGTTCCGTTGATCGTCTAGGTAAGATCCATCACCCCTTTTTCTTAAAACCTTTGAGATGAGAGAGATTTACATGGGATTCTAACATACAAATGTGTGCTTTAGGGATTCCAGCCGTTCGACCCCAAAAATTCACGCTCCTAAGTCATTTTCTAAGTCTTCAATGATTCGAAGGTGCGGACTATTGTTCTTAGGTAGCCTAGCACCAATTTTAGTATGACTTTAATGATTTTTCTTGCTTGGATGATGCATTTGGAGAATCTAGACGAACCTAGGGAAGACCCTACCCTTGATCCTATCGATTCACATGGAATGGTTATGGAATGTTGTTGCCTTTCGTATGATTTTTGGTTTGAATGGATGATTGCATGTACTTGTCTTGTTTAGTTCTCATATGATGTTGCCTCATAGCATGTATGATCCATTAACTCTTGTGTAATTTGGTTCTATTAGGTATAGGAAGTTCTTAGCTTCCTCACTAACCCACACAAAACACATGCACTCTTGATTCATGATATAGGTAGCTTTGCTTGATAGGAAAAATATAAATTGTATGTTGAGAAAATATGAAACATGATATTGTTTTATGCTAGATGATAACCCTGCTAGTTGGCATGCTATAGATTACCATCAAATCCTTGGGTTGGTCAGGAATATGAGGAGAGTGAAGGTGGACCCATTGGTAGGACTGCCCTGAGGTTAAACCCATGGATTTGGGCGGGTGCGTGTAGGCGACAGTAGTTAGGCTACATGGGTCGCTCGTACCCGATGTCGTCTGTCCCGTACTCGCCTAAACTCGTGCGGTCTAGTTTACTTACCGACCAACCTTATTTGTTAACCATGTTTGCCCACACCTGTATGGAACCTGGAACATCCTTCAACCATTGAAGTCCATTGCCAACCATTTGAAATCGATCTACTGACTTGAGAGCGAGGCATGGTGGAATGGGACACTGTGTCTGAGCTGTCAGCCTACGTTGGGGTGACGCGCCTCCCCGTAGTGACCGCGAGCGATCCCACATTTCAGCACTCTCCATTTACTTGAAGTCGGGGATGAGAGAAACCCGACGGGATCGAGGATCGCCGGTCTCGGCCTCAAATGTTGGGGGGCCTTGGCCTAGCAACTAGTTTAGGGCATTAATACGTGGGGTATACTAGTTTTCCCAACCTGTTAGATGAATGGACTTAACTAAGAACTTGGCTAACACGATCATTGCATCTCACTAGTTAGGGTGGCGACTCAGCAGTCGAGATTGATCTGAGGGAGTGTTGGTCATACGCGATCGTTAGATGGAGTCGCTCGAATGAGTGTTGTGGTGAGGGCATGCATCATATCATCCATCATGCATATGCATTAATAAGATTAGTTAGTTATTTATGAATGATTATTTTTCATTAAATTTATATTATAACTGATGCTTGTTACAACTTAAGACTAATAGCACCTACTGAGTTGATCATTCACTCCCACTTTGGGATGGTGTTTTAAAACACCAACCAGACTCACCCATAGCTGCAGCTGATGCTGAGTATGAGGAGCCCGACAATGCGAGCCTTGAAGAGGAGGACGAGTTCTCCTACTTCCAGTTGATGAGCGAGTCTTCATCGGCCCAGTAGATGGGACGTTGGATCGCTGAGTAGTGGACTCAGCTTTATTCTTTTGGACATACTATTCTTTTTGATGATTTTTGTTAGGTAACGCTTGTGCGACCCATTATATATTCTTTTGGACTTGTATATATACTTGATTTCTTTTGTTTCTATAGACTCGTGTGTTTGTGCTTCATGTTTCAGAAAATTCCAGGCAGCGCATTTAAACTCGATTTAAGCGCATATTAATGAAAAACCGGTTATAAGTGACCCCGGGAACTTTAGGGTTGAGTATATGCACGACCCCCGTTTTCCAGGGCGTTACACAAACACTCAATCCCACTGTTTTTGCTGTGTGGGCCACCTGAACTCCCATATACGGCTGATTTTGGGGGTGGCCCACTGCCCTAAAGGCCCCCGTCAAAATGCACGGTGTTGATGTTCCCATACATCACAGTGGGGCCCACAGTTGGGACTCGTGGTCCCTGGCCCGTCTGTCAAATGCAGCCGCAGGACGCTGCTGCCGTCCTCTATCAGTAGCAGCAACAGACGCTGCTGTTTGCTTTTTTTTTTTTTTTGAAAATTGGTTTTATCGCGGTTTTTCCTAGGTAGGGCCGTATCTGGAAAATCCAACCCAATGGTTGGGTTCTATGTCTCATGACGGACCAAATGAGCCCAATATGTGACATGTTTTGATGCAAAGTGGGTCCTAGTCGATTTTAACGGTAAAGATCAATATTTTCTATGCTATGGCCCGTCAGAAAATCGGATTAGCCTCATTTTTCGACTCAACGCCTAAATGAGTTAGGGAATGGAATGGTCAGCATGGATTTGATTTATACATCAAGGTGGGGCCTACATGAGCGGCCCACCCAAGTTTTGAATCAAACTAACATATATATATATATATATATTATTTTATTTATTTTTTTCTTTTTCTTTTACTGTGGTACAACCCACTGTCGGTTCACACCTCACTGGACCGCATAGACTCTGGACATGTGAATGTCCATCAGGGTGGGTCCCACACAGATGTGGCCCACTCAATCTAATATTTGTGTTTTTCCCATCCCCATTAAGGTAAGGCCCACGTGACTTGGACGATGTAGATCCAACACGTCCATCAAGTGGGTCCCATGAAGGTGGATGAGAAGGATGAATTGCATACATCAAGAGGCCAACAACATGGGAAAAGAGAGAGAGAAAGAGAGAGATCGAGTGATGGAGGGACCCCGACACTATGGGCCCTCCCTTCCATGATTTACAACATACATCAAGTGGGTCTCATTACATATGTGCCCACCGATCAAAATCAACGGTGGAGATCCTTTCTCCATCGAAATGCAAGGTCTAGATGACCCTATCCATGCAAGGAAAATAAACATCATAATGAGGTCTATGGAGAATGGCCTCACCATGGAATGATCATGAGAATCAAGGTGGACCATCGGCCACATCTAGGGTCCAAAGTGAGATCCATACCATCAATCGGTAGGCCTCACTTGGCCTATCATAAAAACATGAAATCTAAGCCTATAAAAATACCCACCGTTCGATCTTCTTGGTTTAATGGAACATCGATCTCCTTATGTTTCACTTTGATGGAAGATGATGAGAAATGAAAGGCTAGGATGATAGATCTTGGGATGGAAAGTGGGCCACACAATACTCACTTTTCTCTCTTGGGATGGTTGGACGTCCACCACATTGGTTGCTTGAAAAATGTGTTGAGAAAGAGAGAGAGAAATGGTGGTTGTAAGAGAGGTGATGTGTATGAGTGATGGATGTAAGGTGATAGTTGTACTTGACATGTATGGGTGTGTAAGAGAGAGGGTGAGAGAGAGTTGACTTTGGGATTACTTGTACTTGACATGAGGTGATTGATTGATTGATTAATTGATGGGACATATTATAGAGATTCTTTTCGGATTGCAAACGCGCGGTGTTTTTCTCGAACTAAACGCGGGTCCACATCTCCCTGCCAGGGTATCGAATCGGTACGAAATACGCGGCGTCGGAACTGCGACGACAATGTGGTCGCAATGGTACAAGTCTTGGATAGAGTCGACTCTGATATACGGAACATGATTCAGGATCGCGCGTAAATACCGATAACAGATTGCGGGTCGTCGGAATTCGACCGGGAAGACTGCGGAAGCATACGGAACGGTACGGGTTAGGATACGGGTCTTATAGTCCAAGTCATGGATCTAATTTTTATAGATCATAAATCAAAACTTACACTCGATTAGATGTTTTAATTTGCCAGTTTGGAGACATTTAATGAATGGTCAGAATAAAAATAACCAATGTTCCAAATTAATTATGTAGAACAAGTTATACAGGTGGCCGACATAGAGAGAAATTAAGCAAGGGCAAAGAGAGAGAGAGAGAGAGAGAGAGAGAGAGAGAGAGAGGCATAATGCATATTATAGCTTCCAAATATGATGTTGGAATGCCATTGATGAGCTCTATAGGCTGCTCAATGCCAAAATTAAGTAATCACCAGAACTGTTTTCTAAAAGCAGAATGCTATCTAAAGTGGGCCATATATTCAATTCGAATTACATTTATTCCACTTGTACATCACAGCCTTCTCAACTTTCAAAGCTTTTCTCCTGCTCATGCTTTATTAAGAAGTAGATGTCTGGGTCTGGGTTCGGGTGATCGGGTCCAATTTCTCATACCAGTTTTGTAATCAGGTTGGGTTTAGCTCCACCATTTAGACCTGGTGAATAAAAAAGGGGTCCGGTGAGGTCTAGGTTTGGTCAATGGGTCCAGTTGGATTTAGCTAAATTTTAATAGTAACATTATAAATTTTAAATATATTAATTATTTTAACAATGAATTGACGTGTACTAATTTATATCACCTTGAATGTGTCAAAATATCATAGAAGTGTACCACCTAATTTATTTATTCAAGTGGGCCTACCAACCCAAAACCAACATCGAAAGAACCAAAGGGTACTGGACCCCAAAATCTGAGCCTGGTTCTTAAAATATCCCCGACATTGCAATAACTGACTTTGATTAGCTGGTGTTCGAGGACTCAACAGGACCTGCTCCTTCGAGAGCCTTCTAACCTTTACTAGTGTAGGATTTAAGACATCACGTGCAGCAGGAAAATATCCGACTAAATATTCAATTGCTGAGGGCCATATAAACCTTGGGAAGTGAATTTGTACACCGACCGACAGGATCGGAATAGGTTTTACCCAGGTAACACGTTAGTGGTGTTGTTTGTGGGGCCACCTAAATATATGTATTGTATATTCAAGCTGTCCATGGTCCCAACAAATGAAGCAGATCCAATCTCAAGTGGATCACACCACAGGAGATAATGGTCATTTGACGCGCACCATTTAAAGAGACAATGGTCCTGGATGAAGGGAAACAAAAATATCAACCTGATCCAAAACTTTTGTAGCCCCCAAAAAGCTTTTAGTTGGCGGGTTTAGATTACATTTATTTCCTATGACGTGGTATACTTGAATTTTTGATCTTCTTCATTTTTTGGCTTATACCCTGAAATAAGCTGACGGAAGGATATCATGGATAAAACATATGCATTATAGTAGGCCTCACAAGTAGGGTGGTGCAGAGTCATCACCCAAGCCGCTCCCTCCTCACTGAAGATGGTGCGGCCCTTATCTTGGGGCTACCTTTGATGTATGTATTTTATATATTCACACCATCCATCCATTTTGCCCGGTCATTTTAAGGCACGAGGCTAAAAAATGAAGCAAATCCAAATCTAAGTTGGGCCATATCATAGGAATCAGTCATGGTTGACTGTTAAAAACTTTTTGTGGGCCATGAAAATTATTGTATCTAGCTGATATTTGTTTCTTTCCCTTCATCCAAGTTTATGTGACCTCCTTGGCAAGTTTTTTTTTTTTTGATAAACATTGAAAATTTTCATTTCACATATGATGCTGTACATTACCATGGACAATTCGGGCTTCCCCAAGGAGAAAAGACCCTGAGGAAGCCTATCATAAAGCCTGGAGCAGGTAACCTATCTACTAGACCTAACTTAAGAACCCATCAGCAGGAATTGTCTAATGGAACCTAGCTCGATTCTATCTAACAAAATCAGACCCCGAATCTCATAAGGGAAATCCGAAATCTGCCTGACAAGGGAAATGTTCTGATTCTCACATCTCAGGCGGGCCATCTCATCTGCAGGAGCATTCCCTTCTCTCAGGACATGACCAAAACTAATCTACCCTCTTTGCTTCAGCTTTCCAATCCTGGTTGACCAGTACCTCCGGTGTCAAGACCGGTTGAGACTATCCAATGAGCATGTCCACCACAAACTTAGATGTCAGATAAAGATGATAAAAACATCACGGTTGGTCCTAGGAAGTTTTTAATATGGGGCATTCAATTAACACTAATTCCTATAATATGATCCACTTAAGATTTGAACGGTGTGGATCTTTGAGTCTGAGAGGCTTTGGGCGTGGTCCATCTGCAGGGGTCCGACCCATATCAATAATCTGGAAACTGAGCCATGGGCCCCACTTGTACAAACTGAAATCCCCACAGAAAGATCACACCTATCCGTGATGAAAAAAGATGATTATGGCACAAGAACGAAATGTACGGTGATGATGATCATATGAAAATCATCATAATAACTGAAATTACAACGTTGGCATGGACAATATGATGTCCATCATCCACTAGCAATTATCCATATGATAATGATAACTAGTTATGGGCTTGTTTCGTTGCACCAAATATCATGATTCATGAAATTCGGTGCAACCAAACACACCTTAATAGACAGTATGAAAAATGGTGCCAAAATAGGAAGAATATAGAGACACCAGATCTTCAAGCTCATCTTCCTTTTCTTCAACCATGGATTCTTTCTTCCGCTGCAGTGGAGCCCAGCAAATGGGACATGACACGTGGTGATATCCAAGCCATTGATCCAAGCAAGCCCTATGGAAGAGATGGACACATCTCAACTCTCTAATCTCGTCTCCTTCTTCGATCGTACTAAGGCAAATGACGCACTCTACCTGTTTTGTAATTATTTTACTCAAATGTTGTTCTATATATTTATGCGAATAACAACAATTATAATGGTAATGGTGGTTATAACAACAACTGCTATTATCTTTATAATAAGGGTTGTAACAGCCATTTCGACTTTTGTAACAACTATTATGATCACTTTTTTTTTTTTTTTTTTAGAAACTTCTAAAAATTTTATATCAATTTTATAATAGACCATTAGAGAGTTGTTACCATTTTAATGGAGGCACAATGAGTTGTTAGAGGTCATTTTTTTTTTCATAATGGCCATAAGACCCCATAACATATAATGGTTGCTATCATTATTTTTACATTCAGGCGGCTATTGTACGCCATAGTTAAATACTCAAGCCCCATTTCATGTTCTTTGGCCCCATAGCTCTCTTTGAGGAAATAAAAGTTTCTTTATTATTATTATTATTATTATTATTATTATTATTATTATTATTATTATTTATTTTAAAGTTTAACAATTCCACACATATCTTTAAGACAACTCATCTAAGGTGCCCGTGATGGGGTTTTCCTCATCTGGTCAGAGGAGATGTGGTGTGGTTCGGATGCCACAAACAGTGGAATCACCGTGCTGCTCGATCAGTCGAGTGGACCGCTCGACTAGTCGAGTGAACAATGTTCAACTAGTCGAGGGTCACTTGACTCAAAGTCCAGCGAGCTCAATGAACAGTGTTCGACCAGTCGAGTGAACAGTCTCGACCAGTCGAGGACGCTGCTCGACCAGTCGAGAACTCTGCTCGAGATTACGCAGATTTAAGTTCAAATCTTACGTGGATTGCGAAAATCTGAGGCCCTTTCATAAGGGGTGCGAATAAGAGTTTCCTAAACTATAAATAAGGGTGCCTAAGGCCTTTCTAGGTAATGAAAGAGGGTTTCCTAAAGCTTTGCAAAGATTTGCTAAAAGGTTTAGGGCTATCAAAGGTGAGAGAGAGAGAGAGAGAGAGAGAGAGAGAGAGAGAGAGAGTTTGTGGAAGGGAGGTTCTGCTCGTAGATGTGATCTATTGTGCACTTGATATCTTAACGCTTATACGTCCTCGTAATTGGTGAGATCTCTCCATTTTTCTTTTATTCTTTTATTGTTTATCCACTTCTGCGTGAGTGAAGAAGATTCGATCCAAGCGGTATGTGCTCATGATCGGTTGTAACGTTCTACTTTATAGTGGATTGTTAATCTGGACAAGGTCCCATGATTTTTGCCTCTTTGAGGATTTTCCACGTAAAAATCTCTTGTGTCTTATGGTTTGTACTTTGATTTATTTCATTGCTTTATTATCCCGTAATTTTGGTGTTTTGGGGAGGCTAGATCCCAAGGTTTTGTACAAGGCCCCCAACAAAGTAGTATCAGAGCTATTGGTTCATTAAACGGAGTGAGATCGGTTCTGAATTATGGAATGTGGCTCATCAAGGATGATCAACCTCAATGGTTCTAACTGGACCATATGGAGGGCTAAGATGGAGGACTTGCTTTATTGCAAAGATTTGTATTCTCCAATCCAAGGTATATCAGCAAAGTCAAAGGATATGACAGATGATGATTGGAAGAAATTGGACTGGAAGGCGGTGGGGTTTATTAGACAATGGTTGGACGATTCCGTATTCCACCATGTGTCTACGGAGACCTCAGCCGCTAGCCTATGGCTGAAATTGGAAGGGCTGTATGAGAGGAAGACAGCCGGTAATAAAATCTTCCTGATAAGACGACTTGTGAATCTCAAGTTCAAAGATGGTGGTTTTGTGGCTAAGCACATGAATGAGGTCAGCAATATAGTGAACCAGCTCTCCGTCATAAAGATGGTCCTGAATGATGAATTGTAGGCTTTGCTATTGCTTAGTTCATTGCCTGATAGTTGGGAGACATTGGTGGTGTCTCTAAGTAACTCCGCGCCAGACGGAAAGATTTCTATGGAATAGGTAACCAATTGTCTCTTCAATGAGGAGATAATGAGGAAGTCTCGAGGGTCTGCTCAGCAAGAGGCCCTTGCGACACATGAACGGGAGAGAGGAAAGAGCAGGAGGGGCAGGAAGGCCTGAGATAAATCAAGAGGCAAGTCGAATAATAGAAAGGATATTGATTGCTGGAATTGTGGCAAGAAGGGCCACTACAAGCATGAATGTCGTAAGAATAAGAACGACAAGAAAGGAAAAGGAAAGGAGACGGAAGATGAATCAGATTCTACTGCGGTCGCTTCAGATGACAACGTTGTAGTTATTCCTTCAGCAGATCATGATGTTTGTCTCACGATTACGAGTCAGGACACCAACTGGGTGATTGACTCGGGAGTCTCTTTTCATGCGACTCCACGCAAAGACTTCTTCACATGCTACAAGTCAGGTGACTATGGGACTGTGAAAATGAGAAATTCTGACGTATCGAAGATCATAGGGGTCAGTGATATTTGTGTGAAGATTGATATGGGCTGCATATTGGTTCTCAAAGATGTGAGGCAAATCCTAGACCTTCGCCTCAACTTGATGTCGACGGGAAGGTTGGATGATGATGGCTATGAAAGCCATTTTGCTGGTGGGTACTGGAAACTCATCAAGGGTTCGTTGATGGCAGCCAGAGGAAAGAAGAATTGCACCATTTACAAGACAAGTGTCAGTGTGTGTAAGGTGGGTTGAACACAGCGAAAGATTCAACTATTGACATGTGGCACAGGCGTCTAGGCCACATGAGTAAAAAATGGCTTCAGGTACTAGCAAAGAAGCGGCTTATTCCAGACATAACAGGTATACCTCTCAAAACCTGTATTGATTGTTTATTAGGGAAACAGTATAGTGTTTCATTTGTTAAATCTGATTCTCATGTTAATAAAGTGCATGCATTAGATTTGGTTTATTCTGATGTTTCTGGTCCTATGATGACAAAAACCTTGGATGGGGCATTGTATTTTGTCACTTTTATAGATGATGCATTTAGGAGGGTTTGGGTTTATGCTTTGAAATCCAAGGACGAGATCTTTGGTTTGTTTAAATTGTTTCATGCTATGGTCGAGAGAGAGACAGGTAATTCATTGAAGTGCATCCGCACTGATAATGATGGTGAATACATTGGCGACTTTCATGAGTATTGTAAGTCCCTTAGTATACGGCATGAACAGACGGTTCTCAAGACTCCCTTAGCATAATGGTGTGGTTGAGCAAATGAATCGCACTATTGTAGAGAGAATCAGATACATGTTATCCCATGCGAAGTTGCCCAAGACGTTCTGGGGAGAAGCAATGCACACGACAGTGTATTTGATAAACAGGTCTCCATCAGCCCTGTTGAATGGAGAAGTACCCGATAAGGTGTGGACTGGACAGGATCCATCGGACAGTCATCTCAAGGTGTTTGGATGCAGGATATCCATTCACGTACCAAAGGACAAAAGGTCCAAGCTCGATATGAAGATCAAGAAGTGTGTATTCTTGAGGTACAGTGATGAAAAGTTTGGTTACAGATTGTGGGATCCGACCGAGAAGAAGCTCATCAGCAGCAAAGATGTGGTTTTCTTTGAAGATCAATGTATAGAAGATATTGGTAAGTCAGAGAAGAACCAGCCTAGTTTAGGTGAGCTAGAGGACATGGATCCAATCATTCCTCCCGAGGTGCCTGATGGTGAGGGAGTACAATAAGGTGCAGAGGACGAGAGAGTTCCTACAGAAGATGGACCGAGGGAGTAGCCCCCACTTGATCCACTTGTTAAGCCACAGGTGAGGAGGTCATCTAGGGATAGATAGCCGTCCAAGAGGTACTCGCCGCATGAGTACATTATGCTGACTAATGGGGGAGAGCTAGAAGATTATTCTGAGGCCCTAACCGATGAGCATAAAGGGGAGTGGTTGCAAACTATGCAAGAGGAGATGCGATCCTTACATAAGAACTACACCTATAATATGGTGAAGTGGATACTGCGGTATCTAAGAGGCTCATCCAGGTTGAGCCTATGCTATGGTGACGGAAAACCTATGTTAGAGAGCTACATAGATGCAGATATGGTAGGTGACATAGACTCCAGGAAGTCTACATCGGGGTTTATGTTCACGTTTGCAAGGTGTTCACTCCCCAAGTATAGGGTTGTGATGTAGTAATAAACTCGGTAAGACCGAGATCGAATCCCAAGGGACTGATATCTGTACGTTGTCTGAAAATAACTAGAACTATAACTAGAATGAGATGAAATCTGATTCTGAGTTGTAATTTGAGGAAAAATAGTGAAATACTACTCTAACACTTAATGAATTTAGAGGAAGGAAACTAGGGATTCAGAGGATCCACTTGTAGAGATCAGAGAGATCTTATGCCTGCATCAAAAATCATGGAAATTAAACTGAATTTACTTGAATTAGTTTTCACGAGATGAAAGGTATATGAATTAGAATGGATTCCATCACCAAACCATGCCCAGGAGACAAAGCAATCAACAGAATTAAACTAATTACCAACCGATCAATCAATGTATGAAGATTAGGGAGGGTACTGTCATCCGACCATGCCCATGGAACAATGATGAACAACAGGGCTTCCTGACTTCATAAATATGAAAAGGAGAAAGAAAAACTCAAAGCACGTGGGACATCTGAGCGGTACATAAGGTGGTCCACACCATTAAACTAACTTCCGCAAGGATGGACGTGATGAGGTCGATCACTATCTTCCTAAGGGGATAACTACTCTAAATCAACGGGGCTTCTCTAGACTCATTAGAGCAATACCCGGAATACACAAAAGGAAAATAAGTAGACTCATTAGAGCAATACCTGGATTACACAAAAAGAAAATAAGAAAATATAAATAAATTCTAAAAATTTAAAATTTAATTAATAAATGATACAAATGAATTTACAACCCTTTAAATAGTGTTACGGGATTAAATCAAAATTATATTTAAAGTAAAATTTATTATAAATACTATTAAAAAAAAAAAAAAGGATCACGGAAAAATTTGGCAAGGACAGGCCAACTATAGCTAAAGTAGATTCTCCAACTCTAAAATCATATTTGATAGGTTGAATAACTCATTTTGGCTAGTAAAATATGAATGTTTTAGGGTCCCGACAGTCCGGATCACTTTCACCTCTGATTGCTTTCTTTGGTCCATCTTGAACATGAAAGTATCCGCGACCAACCCTACATCACTAGTTGTATGCAAAATTTAGGCTGGCCCACTAATCAAATGGACAAGAATGGACGGTTGCCAGATGTTCTATACACCACAAGAATGCGCGGGTGCTTCCCTCAAATGTCCACTTCATGTCAACCACAATAAAAGAACTACAAGCGTGAATCTCATGTCAACCTTTCTTTCCCCACTGGCTTATATGAGGCCAGATCCTCTGGATAGTTTGTAGAGAGAGCTCTCTCTACAGCACCACTTGTGGGGCCCACTTTAATTCACACATGAAATCTAAACCGTCTAGACAAGTGGCCCCACCAAGAAAGTAATCTATTTTGAACGTAAGGCCAATCCATCCATCATATAGGCCACAACAGACCACAACGTGAACTTTGAAGTTTTAGGGTGGTTGTCCTCTCTATGGTGGGCCCCACCTAATGATTTTCCAAACTTTATTATATGCGAGTTGGATGGCATACATACATCATGATGGACCCCACACAGGCGGTTGAATAACATGTATAGGTAGGTGAATGACTTCCCCTTGTTACTAACCTCAGCTTATATATATGTTACTAGCTGTCCTACACTTCTTACATTCTCTCCTCAAAGCAAATCATCTTTCCCTGAGTTGCAAAAGCATGGAAACCCCAACAGTCTCATTCTCTCTCCCTCTGACTCTCTTCCTCTTCTCATGCTCCTGTCTTTTTATCCTTTCCTGCAAATTCATTCTCCCATCACGTTTTCTCAAGCTGGTGAGGACTCATGATCCACCGTTGGATCAATGTAATGTAGAATCCAACGGTAAGATCACATCTATATATGACAAAGAACTTATGTTCGGTTACTACAAGTGGGCTTCTGCTGGAGAAAAAGAAGTAGAGTGTCCCATTTGTTTGTGTAGGATTGAAGAAGGTGAGGAGATTAGAGAGCTGAGATGTGATCATATCTTTCATAGGGTTTGTTTGGATAGATGGGCTGGATATCTAAGTGCCACGTGCCCACTTTGTCGTGGATCCCTCAGGCTGCAGAGATTGGTGGCCAACCATGAAGAAGAGCTCATCATTCCCTTCTCTTTCCTCTCCACCAGTGTTCTTAGCACATGGTGGTTGAGATAACTCTTTGGCACAGGTTATGCTATTTTCTTGCTATCTTCGTCTCCCATCTTTATAAAATTTATCTTAGTTTTGATTATTAGATATATAATCATATGTAAATATCTTCATAAATATTAAAATAATTAAGTATCATATTTAAAGATAGTGGATTGTCGTCCATTCAATTGCTATCGAATTATTACAACCAGGTGCATTCACCATCACTATCACTAGGGAAGCAGATTGGTTGGTGTACCACATACCAGCAATCTAGCTGGTGTGCTGATGTAAACAATTTCCGTGGGTCTCATCACGAGGTATATGTTATATCTAAATTGTTCATTCAAGGCTTAAGATAAAAAATAAGATAGATTTAAAGATCAAGTAGACCTCGCTGCAAAAAAACAATGGGAGTTTGAATGTCTACCGTTGAAACTCTTTTGGGAGTCATGGAAATTTTGGATCTATTTGTTTTTTCGTCTACATCAGGTCTCATGCAAACTTATCATGAACAGAGTGATGGGCCTATGAATGTTTTAACGGTAAAAATTATATAATTCCCGTTGCTAGTTTTCGGGCCTGCATATATCCACCGGGGCCAATTGCAGCGTGAATGGCTAGGATCTTGCACATGGGGTCATATTAACAACCTTGGCACACTTGGCATACCGTATGCTGAAAATGGAGGGTTATTTTCGTCTCAAATAGGTTGTCCGTACAAACACGGGTCTAATTGTAGTCCGTTGAGGCTGGTAAGGTAAGCAAGTCTGGACGCGGATTGGCTACTCCCTCTGACACCAGCCAATGGCTGATGGTCGGTGCTCCGTGGGACGCACCATGATGTATGTGTTTCATCCATGTTGTCCATCTATTTTTACGGATCATTTTACAGTATGAGACCACAAATGAGTTATATCCCAATCTTAAGTGGACCACATTACATGAAATAGTGTTGAATGAGCGTGGACCATTGAAAAACATTTTGTGGCCATAAAAGTTTCGGATCAAGATGATTTTTGTTTTTTCCCTTCATCTGGGCCTGTATGACCTAATAAACATATTAGATGTCAAATAAACTGTAGAGTGGGCCTTAGGAGGATTTTAATGATGGATATCCAACCACTATTGTTTTCATGTGGTGTGGTCCACCTGAGATTTATATACCTCTCATTTTTAAAAGAAAGCCATAAAATGATCTGTAAAAATGGATGAACGGAATGGATGAAACATATACATCATGGTGGGGCCCACAGATACCGACCACCAGCCCGGGGGCTGGTGTCAGGGGGAGTAGCCAATCCGTTTGGTGTCCACGGTAAATATTTACGCGTAGGTGTGTGCAAATAAATGTTATTAGATACTCTGACAGATGATGATACTTGATACATAGGCACTCAGAAAAGAGATATATGGTGCGTGTGTGTGTATCCACTAAAGCTAAACTAACCAAATTGTGAAACCGTTTGTCGCAGAGCTGCAGTAAAAAAATAAAATTTGTTGAATAATCCTGACCTTTGATTCGTGGACGCTAATTTTTCTAAATAAGATGATTGGCCAATTTTCATTTCCAGCCATCCAATAAAGGTATAGTAATCTAATATTAAGAAAAAAAAATAGAAGATTAATATTTGTTCCATGATACGGTTTATAAACTGGTTGGCATAGTTTGGACGGTTTAACTTAAATTAATTGTAGGCCACGTATGCAATTCCAGTAATTTTTAACTTTCTGTGTACCATCCATCGCACTCCTACAGACGATCAATGTACCTTGTCCCTGGGAAATATGAGAAAAGTAAAACTGACAAACTACAGGAAGCGGCACAGATTGGGTACTTACCCTGCCCTTCTCGAGCTAGGTACATGCTAGGGTTCTGAGGGCTACCTGAATGTATTAATTTTATCTACACCGTCCATGCATTTTTCCATATCATTTTAAGTCATGGGACCAAAAATGATGCAGATACAAATTCAAATGGTCCACAACACACAAAGAAGCGTTTCTAGTGATGTCTACCGTTGAAACCTTTCTAGGGCACATAGTGATGTTTATTTTCCATCAAACCTGTTCAATAAGGTCATAGAGACCTGGATGAATGGAAAATAAAAATATATGCTTGATCCAAAACTTCTGTAGCACCTAAGAAGTTTTTAACGGTAAGTGTTTAATACCCATTTCGTAGGATATTCTTCATTTTTGGAAGCATGGTCTAAAAGGAGATAGAAATATGCATGGACAGTGTAGATAAAATCCATACATTAAGGTGGCCCTCACAGCCCTAGCCTGTCCCTAGCTCTGGATGGGCGGGGGAAGTAACAAATCCGCGCCCCCTGACACCAGCCAATGGCTGGTGGTCGATGATCTGTGGGGCCTGACATGATGTATGTGTTTCATCCATTCCGTCCATCTATTTTTAAAGATCATTTTACAGTATAGGACCAAAAATGAGATATATCCCAGTCTCAGTTGGACCACATTACATGAAACAGTGTTTAATTAGCGTCGACCATTAAAAATATTTTGGGGGCCATAAAAGTTTTGGATCAAGCTGATTTTTGTTTTTTACCTTCATCTGGGCCTTTATGACCTAATCAACAGATTGGATGTCAAATAAACAGTACAGTGGACCTTAGGAGGATTTTAATGGTAGATATCCAATCACTATTTTTTTCATGTGGTGTGGTCCACCTGAGATATATATCTCTTTTATTTTAAAAATCAAACCTAAAATGATCTTTAAAAATATATGAACGGAATGGATGAAACAAATACATCATGGTAGGGCCACAGAGCACCGACCACCAGCCCCGGGGCTGGTGTCAGGGGGAGTAGCCAATCCGTTTCCACATCAGGTGGTGCCGTACCATCTCCTGCCAAAGTTGCCGTGTGGAGCGGATTAGGTGTGGTCCCCTGACTGTGGGGCCCACCTTGATCTATGTATTGCATATCTAATCCGTCCAGCAATTAAATGGGCCACAGCGCATGAACTTAGAGGTTATAAGAGCAAATTTTCTTTCTTCTCGTTGTTACAGCCTATCAGAGCCGTTATCAAGCTGGATTCAAATCTTACCGCTGGAAATAGTGATGATTTACCATTATTAATAACTTATTATGTATATGAGCACTCGAACCCAAGACTTGAAATTCCTGAGAGCCTACCACTGAGGTAAGGACTCAAATCCAAGAACGGGATGTAATGTGAACATCACTTTGTCTTATATAACTTTTAGTCTTCCGGGTTTTAAAAAATTGAAATAAATCGTTCACAAAAGATAAGCTTGCATCAAATAGCCATTTTCGTGGGGATTTTATCAATTCGGGAACAAATGCATTTTAAATTATAATATATCACAAGTCCTCGTTTCCTCACTTTATTGAGATGCTCGCACCCCCCAGGCAACTAGAGGTGGGCACGGATCCTTACTCTTGCTCCGGTGGTAGACTCGCCGTAGGTGGTGAAATTCCACTAGCGTGAGTGTGTAGGGGTGTGCGTGCTTGTGTTAAAATTGTTTTTTAAAAAAAAACAAAAAAACAAAAAAACTAGAGATGGGCACGGGATGACTCCATCTGGCTAATTCAAACTTGTTTAGATTTGACTTGACCTGAACCGAATGAGTGAGTCGGCCCGAATCAAGTAGGCTTTGTCCAGTCTAAACTCAAATCAAGTTGATTTCGAGTTACGTAGTAACTCTACCTGAAACTCGATTGGTCATACTTGACTTGATCTGAAACGCAATTGAACTTGAGTTCGGGTAAAAGAAATTTTTTTTTAAAAATTAATAAATAATAATAATAATAACAACTAATTTCTACCATCTCAAAACCTACCTGCCGCACCATACCATAACTCCAATCTGATCCTAAACTCTCTCTTTCCCTCCTTCATCCTCTTCTTCCAAACCCGGCAACCATCTACCACCATCACCCTCCTCACCCTCCGCTCTCTCCCCTCCACTCTCTCTGCTTCTTTCTCTCTCATCTCTCAATCAAACTCGGTGCCAACTTAACCTGACTCGATACTTCTGACCGGATTGAACTTAGTCCGAATCAGTTCAGGCTAAACTGGACTTAAATCAAGTCAGGCATGCCAGACTCGATATCGAGTTGGATCAAGTTCAGGTCAAGCCTATTTTCAAAACTGTATTAAGCCAAGTTAGCCTAACTCGGTTCGACTCAACTCAATACCTAGCTCTAAAGGCAACCAACACATCACCACACCGGGGTGCGGATTTCCTATGGAAGTCTTCCACAGGAAGTTCCTTCATTGGGATGTTGGGGCCCACTGATGTATTTGTTTATCCACTTTGTTCATCCCTTCTCTCAGTTCATTTTAGGGTATGTGCACAAAAATGAGGCACATCCAACGGTCAAGTGGACCACACCAAATAATGTTTAAGGTCAAGTGGACCACACCGAATAATAAACATGATTTGCATTAAATGCACACATCATTAAATGTAAGCGTAATATATGGTCTGTACCACCTACGTGTTGAATCTGATACCTTAGAATTATCTGAGAAAAGAAATGGACAGCATAGATAAACAGATACATAATGGTGGGCCCGCTACAGAATTGCCCGTTCGTGGCCAGAGACGAGTGGGGGTGCGTCCCACCTGATCCGGTTAGCTAAGCCTGCACGTGTGTACAAGCATCCCAGCACGCAATCACTTTTGCCAGCGTTTCGAATGAGTGGAAGATCCAAGCGGTCCATAAGGTAAGTCCTGTCGACCCTGCCATTTGTGCGGCTGACGGCAATCAGATCGGACGCGGATTGGCTACTCCCCCAGCCACCATCCAATGGTTGGTGGTCGGTGCTCTGTGGACCCCAACATGACTTATGTGTTTCATCCATGCCGTCCATCTATTTTTCCATATCATTTTATTATATGAGACCAAAACTGAGATATATATCAATCTCAAATGGACCACATTACAGGAAACAGTGTCAAATGAGCGTCCACAATTAAAAACCTTTTGAGGGCCATAAAAGTATTGGATCAAGCTGATATTTGTTTTTTCCCTTCATATGTACCTGTATGATCTAATTAACAGATTAAATGTCAAATAAACAGTACAGTGGGCCTTAGGATGATTTTAATGGTGGATATCCAATCACTATCCTGTGGTGTGGTCCAAATGAAATTTATATCCCTCTCAATTTTTGTGTCAGGCCCTAAAATGATCTTTAAAAATGGATGAGTGGAATGGATGAAACACATACATCATGGTGGGGTCCATATAGCACCGACCATCAGCTACGGGGCTGGTGGCAGGGGGAGCAGCCAATCCTTTCCCAGTCAGATCGGCCAGAGTTGTAGAAAAAGTCGAACAGCTCAGAAAGCTCTGGATGAGTTTTTTTTAGCCGTACATTTGTTTCATGTATAGGGACTCAGATTCGGTAGTGACCCGTCACAGTGGGTACTGGGAAGGTTTCAACGGAAACGGATTGGCTGCTCCCCCTGCCACAGCCAATGGTTGGTGGTTGGTGTTTTGTGGGCCCACCATAATATATGTGTTTCATCTATGCTGTTCATCTATTTTTCTAGATCATTTTATGCTATGAGACCAAAAATGAGGTATATCCCAATGTCAATTGGACCACATTATAGGAAATAGTGTTGAATGAATGTCGACCATTAAAAAATATTTTGGGGGCCATAAAATTTTTTGATCAAGCCCATCTTTCTCTTTTTTTCCTTTCATTTGGGTCTGTATGACCTAATCAACAGATTGGATGTCAAATAAACAATACAATGTGCCTTAGGAGGATTTTAACGATGGATATCCAATCACTATTATTTTCCTGTAGTGTGGTCCACTTGAGATTTGTATCCCTCTCATTTTTGGGTCAAGCCCTAAAATGATCTTTAAAAATAGATGAACGGAATGGATGAAACACATACATCATGGTGGGGCCCACAGATCACCGACCACAAGCCACGGGGCTCGTGGCAGTGGGAGTAGCCAATCCGTTTCCGGTTTCAACGGTGGGGCCTCATTATCCCCACTGATTTCTGTGGTGTGGTCCACCTGAGCTTTGGATCTATCTTTTCATTAATTAGGCTCATGCCCTAAAATGATCTGAAAAATGGATGAACGGCGTGGATAAAACACATTTATCATGACAGGGGCCACAGATCACTCCAACTCCAACGTTGGTGCTTGAGAGGTCACTACCGAATCCGAGTCTTCACGAGATACACCAAATGAGTGGATGAGATTGGTTTTGGGCCTATATGCCACGCTGGCACAAGTGGACAAGAGATTTTTTGGGTGGAAATCATCAGGAGACTAACGTTATCAGAAATGACAGTACATATTAATAACTCGAACATTTCATGCCCCTTGAATGAATTTGAACCTTATTCTGGTGGGCCCTACTGAAGTAGGCATAGTCCAAGAATCGTAGTCCATAGACAGCACCGGCGTCGGCTATGTGTGCTGCTGGAAAATATCTGTGGCCCCACCATGATGTTTGTTTCATCCACAGCATCCATTCATTTTGCCTGCTCATTTTAAGGCATGAACCTAAAAATGAGATGGATCCAATCTTCAGGTGGACCACACCACAGGAAAACATAGTCATTAAACTCTCACCGTTAAAAACTTTCTAGGGTCAGCTGTAATTTTTACCTGCCATCCAACCTATTAATTAGGTTACACAGACCTGGATGGAGGGAAAACATAAATATCAGCTTGATCTAAACCTTTTGTAGTCCCAAAGAAGTAATTTGTAATGGTGGGTGTTAAATCACCACTGTTTATTATGATGTGGTCCACCTGAGATTTGGATCTGCTTCATTTTTGGAATGATAACCTAAAATGAACTGGAAAAACGGATGGAGGGCATGGATAAAACACACATAAATCAGTTGTGTGCTACACTAGCTATGCAATCCGAGTCCAGGTATGACATGGATCCAACGGTGGTAACTCTTTCAGACATTCTCCATAAAAATATCATAAATGTTTATTTGATAGGGATTCATGGTCCATGCCAAACTCGTGCCTTTGGGATTATTGCAGCCGTGCAATGGGTGGTGGCCATTTAATATAGGGATTTAACTGCTGGATCATCTACACAGTTGGACCACCATTGTGGCACGTGTGCGTGTGAAGAAAATATGCTCTCCCCACATCTATATAACCAATTAGATGTGCCCACACGTGCTAACATGATACCATTGGGACTAAGCAAGCAAGTTGCCAGTGATGAAGACAGGTATTCTCAATAAACTATACTGTCACTGGCCCCCAAAGATCAGAATGAATATATTCGAGCACTCACTGCCAGTATGTGTGTAGCAGTCTTAAACCTTAACATAGGTTGCTTTCCTAGGATGCAATACTCATAAAAATCCACAATGCATGCCTTAACTCTAGTTAACAATTTTCATTTGTAGAGTTCAATCATGCCCCTCCTGCTCATATGCCCTAACGGCATATGCCAGAAATTTGTATCATATATGTCGGATTTTACGTGCGATGTACTAGCAGCCTTACATATAAATATACTCTCGATCAACTTATATAGATTTCTAACCTTATATCTTTTCATCAACACCATCGCACCCTTGGTGACCTTTAATACACCACCAGATGTGGTAAACGTATAACCGTTTGTATTTAAAACCCACATGAATATTAAATTTTTCTTTAGATCTGAGACATGTCTAACATTACCTAGAGTTTTCAATGACTTTGTCAAACATCATTAACTTAATGGTACCTATTTTGATGGCCTTGCATGCTAAATTATTCTCTATTAGAACACTTTCACCATCATAGAATTTATAAAAATCGAACTAAGTTAAATATAATTTTCAAATCTTTACAAGTATAAAAAATCTTCTCCTTTAACACACCATTGTCTATTGAGAGAAAACACTCATATTAATAAAGTCCTAATCTTAAAATATGAACTTAAATATCATTACTTGCACTTATCCACGCAAAACTAATGGTCACACCTTAGTCGACTGTGATATGGACAAAGACTCTTGATCAACTCAACCGGACCTCGGTCAACCGTGAAACAACACAGCATAGTTTCGGTCGACCGAAAGATTCCGAACTGCATGCTATGGTAGCGGAGTCCAAGTCACCATGCAAAACACATTCCTCATGATAGTGGGCCACGGTATAATGGCTAAAATATATTTTCTAGGCCTTCATTCTCTCTTTTCTATGAACTTTGGCCAACCCAGGGACTGAAACAACCTGATGTTTAGTACAACAGATCTAAATAGAGTGGCCCTGATGAAAAGCTCATATTCCTAGCAGGTACGTGTGAAGCTTCTGGTGCCTATCAAACTTCATTCTCATATTCATGACTCAAAGTTATGAAGCAGTTTCATATCTCTTTCAGCATTTCTGCCAATATTTGTATTCTCAACTCCTCTCACCATGCATCACACCATGGAAATCCCAATGCTTCTAGTAATATTCCTTTTCCTCTGCATTCTCATCTCCTTTCCTAACCTCATTCGTCAACTGATCGTGTCGATCTTCCGGCTCGTGGTGAGGATCCACTTCACATGGAGATGGTGTTCATCATTCGGTGGGACCACCATCGAATCTACGGACTGCATTGCACCCGAGATCATTGAAGAACTTAGCATGAGCCACTTCAGGCACACAGGCAGCGGGCCGGACGAACAGGTAGAGTGCGTCATTTGCCTTAGTACGATCGAAGAAGGAGACGAGATTAGAGAGTTGAGATGTGTCCATCTCTTCCATAGGGCTTGCTTGGATCAATGGCTTGGATATCGCCACGTGTCATGTCCCATTTGCTGGGCTCCACTGCAGCGGAAGAAAGAATCCATGGTTGAAGAAAAGGAAGATGAGCTTGAAGATCTGGTGTCTCTATATTCTTCCTATTTTAGCTCCATTTTTCATACTGTCTATTAAGGTGTGTTTGGTTGCACCGAATTTCATGAATCATGATATTTGGTGCAACCAAACAAGCCCATAACTAGTTGTCATTATCATATGGATAATTGCTAGTGGATGATGGACATCATATTGTCCATGCCAACGTTGTAATTTCAGTTATTATGATGATTTTCATATGATCATCATCACCGTACATTTCGTTCTTGTGCCATAATCATGATTTTCATCACGGATAGGTGTGATCTTTCTGTGGGGATTTCAGTTTGTACAAGTAGGGCCCATGGCTCGGTATCCAGATTATTGATATGGGTCGGACCACTGCAGATGGACCACGCCCAAAGCCTCTCAGACTCAAAGATCCACACCATTCAAATCTTAAGTGGATCATATTATAGGAATTAGTGTTAATTGAATGCCCCATATTAAAAACTTCCTAGGACCAACCGTGATGTTTTTATCATCTTTATCTGACATCTAAGTTTGTGGTGGACATGCTCATCGGAAAGTCTCAACCGGTCTGGCACTGGAGGTACTGGTCAACCAGGATTGGAAAGCTGAAGCAAAGAGGGTAGATTAGTTTTGGTCATGTCCTGGGAGAAGGGAATGCTCCTGCAGATGGGATGGCCCGCCTGAGATGTGAGATTCAGAACATTTCCCTTGTCAGGCAGATTTCGGACTTCCCTCCTGAGATTCGGTCTGATTTTATTAGATAGAAATCGGGCTAGGTTCCATTAGACAATCCCTGATGGGTTCTTAAGTTAGGTCTAGTAGATAGGTTGCCTGATAGGCTTCCTCAGGGTATTTTCTCCTTGGGGAAGCCCGGATTGTCCATGGTAATGTACAGCATTATATGTGAAATGAAAATTTTCAATGTTTATCAAAAAAAAAAAAAACTTGCTAAGGAGGTCACATAAACTTGGATGAAGGGAAAGAAACAAATATCAGCTAGATACAATAATTTTCATGGCCCACAAAAAGTTTTTAACAGTCAATCATGACTGATTCTCATGATATGGCCCAACTTAGATTTGGATTGGCTTATTTTTTGGCCTCATGCCTTAAAATGACCGGGCAAAATGGATGGATGGTGTGAATATATAAAATACATACATGATCAAAGGTAGCCCCAAGATAAGGGCCGCACCATCTTCAGTGAGGAGGGAGCGGATTGGGTGATGACTCTGCACCACCCTACTTGTGGGGCCTACTATAATGCATATGTTTTATCCATGATATCCTTCCGTCAGCTTATTCCAGGGTATAAGCCAAAAAATGAAGCAGATCAAAATCTCAAGTATACCACGTCATAGGAAATAAATGTAATCTAACCCGCCAATTAAAAGCTTTTTGGGGGCTACAAAAGTTTTGGATCTGGTTGATATTTTTGTTTCCCTTCATCCTTTAAATGGTGCGCGTCAAATGACCATTATCTCCTGTGGTGTGTTCCACTTGAGATTGGATCTGCTTCATTTGTTGGGACCATGGACATGTTGAATATACAATACATATATTTAGGTGGCCCCACAAACAACACCACTAACGTGTTACCTGGGTAAAAACCTAATCCGATCCTGTCGGTCGGTGTACAAATCCACTTCCCAAGGTTTATATGGCCCTCAGCAATTGAATATTTACTCGGATATTTTCCTGCTGCACGTGATGTCTTAAATCCTACACTAGTAAAGGTTAGAAGGCTCTCGAAGGAGCAGGTCCTGTTGAGTCCTCGAACACCAGCTAATCAAAGTCAGTTATTGCAATGTCGGGGATATTTTAAGAACCAGACGCAGATTTTGGGGTCCAGTGCCCTTTGGTTCTTTCGATGTTGGTTTTGGGTTGGTAGGCCCACTTGAATAAATAAATTAGGTGGTACACTTCTACGATATTTTGACACATTCAAGGTGATTTAAATTAGTACACGTCATTTCATTGTTACAATAATTAATATATTTAAAATTTATAATGTTATTATTAAAATTTAGATATATCCAACTGGACCCATTGACCAAACCTAGACCTCACCGGACCCCTTTTTTATTCACCAGGTCTAAATGGTGGAGCTAAACCCAACCTGATTACAAAACTGGTATGAGAAATTAATTGGACCCGATCACCCGAACCCAGACCCAGACATCCCCTTCTTAATAAAGCATGAGCAGGAGAAAAGCTTTGAAACTTGAGAAGGGTATGATGTACAATTGGAATAAATGTTATTCAAATTGAATATATGGCCCACTTTAGATAGCATTCTGCTTTTAGAAAACACTTCGGGTGATTACTTAATTTTGGCATTGAGCAGCCTATAGAGCTCATCAATAGCATTCCAACATCATATTTGGAAGCTATAATATGCATTATGCTTCTCTCTTTTTTCTTCTCTCTCTCTCTCTCTCTCTCTCTCTCTCTCTCTCTCTCTCTCTCTGCCCTTGCTTAATTTCTCTCTATGTCGGCCACCTGTATAACTTGTTCTACATCATTAATTTGGAACATTGGCTATTTTTATTCCGACCATTCATTAAATGTCTCCAAAGTGGCAAATTAAAACATCTAATTGAGTGCAAGTTTTGATTTATGATCTACAAAAATTAGATTCATGACTTGGACTGTAAGACCCGTATCCTAACCCGTATCGTTCCGTATGCTTCCACGGTCGAATTCCGGTGACCTGCGATGTATTATCGGTGTTTGCACGCGATCCTGAGTCGTGTCTCATATATTAGAGTCGGCTCGATCCAAGACTTGAACCATTGCGACTGCACTGTCGCTGCGGTTCTGACGCCATGTATTTCGCACCGATTTAAGACTCTGGTAGGGAGATGTGGACCCGCGTTTAGTTCGAGAAAAACACCGCGCGTTTGCAATCTCAAGAGAATCTCTACAATATGTCACATCAATCAATCACCTCATGTCAAGTACAAGCAACTCCAAAGTCAACTCTCTCTTACACACTCATACATGTCAAGTACAACTATCACCTCACGTTCATCACTCATACACATCACCTCTCTTACAACCACCATTTCTCTCTTTCTTTCTCAATAATTTTCCAAGCAACCAATGTGGTGGACATCCAAGCATCCTAACAGAGAAAAGTGAGTATTGTGTGGCCCACTTTCCATCCCAAGATCTATCATCCTAGCCTTTCATTTTTCATCATCTTCCATCAAAGTGAAGCACAAGGAGATCAACGTTCCATTGGACCAAGAAGATTGAACGGTGGGTGTTTCTATTGGCCTAGATTTCATGTTTTTATGATGGGGTGAGGCCTACCGATTGATGGTATGGATCTCACTTTGGACCCTAGATGTGTCCGATGGTCCACCTTGATTCCCATGATCATTCCATGGTGGGGCCATTCTCCATGAACCTATCATGATATTTATTTTCCTTGTATGGATAAGGTCATCTAGACCTTGCATTTCGGTGGAGAAAGGATCTCCACCATTGATTTTGATCGGTGGGCCCATATGTAATGGGACCCACTTGATGTACGTTGTAAATCATGCAAGGGAGGGACCATAGTGCCGGGGTCCCTCCATCACTTGATCTCTCTCACTCTCTCTCTCTCTCTCTCTCTCTCTCTCTCTCTCTCTTTTCCCATGTTGTTGGCCCCTTGATGTATGCAATTCATCCTTGTCATCCACCTTCATGGGACCCACTTGATGGACGTGTTGGATCTACATCGTCCAAGTCACATGGGCCCTACCTTAATAGGGATGGGAAAAACACAAATATCAGATTGAGTGGGCTACATCTGTGTGGGACCCACCCTGATGGACATTCACATGTCCAGCGTCTACGCGGTCCAGTGAGGTGTGAACCGATAGTGGGTTGTACTCACAACAGAAGAAAAGGAAAAAAATAAATAAAATAATATATATATATATATATATATATATATATATATATATATATATATATATATATATATATATGTTAGTTTGATTCAAGAATTGGGTGAGCCGCTCATGTAGGCCCCACCTTGATATATAAATCAAATCCATGCTAATGATTCCATTCCCTAACTCATTTTAGGCGTTAAGTCGAAAAATGAGACTAATCCTATTTTTCTGACGGGCCATAGCATAGAAAATATTGATCTTTATCTTTAAAATCGACTAGGACCCACTTTAGGCCAAAACATGTCGCATATTGGGCTTGTTTAGTCCGTCATGAGACATAGAACCCAACCATTGGGTTAGATTTTCCAGATACGGGCCCTACCTAGGAAAAACTGTGATAAAACCAGTTTTCAAAAAAAAAGAAGCAAACAACAGCGTCTGTTGCTGCTGCTGATAGAGGATGGCAGCAGTGTCCTGCGGCTGCATTTGATGGACAGTCCAGGGAGTCCTAACCGTGGGCCCCACCATGATGTATGGGAACATCAACACCTTGCATTTTGACGGGGCCCTTTAGGGCAGTGGGCCACCCCCAAAATCAGCCGTATATGGGAGCTCAAGTGGCCCACACAGTAAAAACAGTGGGATTGAGCATCTTGCATTGAAACCCTTTTGGGCTGTCACGGAAGTTTTGGATCATTACGAAATTTGTTTTTCCTCTCTATCCAGGTCTGTGCGACCTTATCAATGTTGGATGGAAAATAAATGTTACGGTGCGCCACATGTGTGGACCCACCTTATGAAGCAGATTGGCTGGAGTGCCACACACCAGCTATATATATGGTGTACATGACGTCACCAAGTTATGTGGGCCCCACCTATTTCATCCTCGCCGTCCATTTATGGGACCCACCATGATGCATGTGTTGTATCCATACCACCCAACCATTTTGGGAGATCATTTTATGGCATGAGAAGAATGAGTCAGATCTAAAGTTCAAGTGGACCCCAACCATTAGAATAGTGGATAATGACCTCCACCGTTCAAACTTCAAAGGGCCACATTAGTTTCCAATAAAGCTAATATTTATTTTCACTTCATCTATCACTATGTTAACTTATGAATTGGTTGGATCTCAAATACATTACGGCGGCCCACACCATGACGTGATCATCCATTGATCAGGTGGACCACACCACAGAAATAGTGGAGGATTGGACATCTATCATTGAAACTCATTTGGGTCACGAAAGTTCTAGATCAATGGGGAATTGTTCTCCCTCTTAATCCAAGTCTTTATGACCTCATGATTAGATTGGTTGAAAAATAAACTTTACAGTGGGCCCTGTGAATTATTTAACCGTGAAAATTATTATCTCCATTACTATTTGTGGTATGGTCCAAATGATCCTTCAATATGATTCTTTTTAGGATGTATGAGACCCACCTTGGTATATATAAGGCCCATGTGATGATGCCCATCTTGATGTATTTGTGGCTCGTTGTTGAGGCCCACCTTGATATATACATGAGGCCCATGTGATTAGGCCCATCTTGATGTATTTGTGGCCCGTTGTTGAGGCCCAGCTTAATACATACATGAGGCCCATCTTGACGTATTTGTGGCCATCCGTTGAGGCCCACCTTGATATATACATGAGGCCCATGTTATGTGGCCCATTTGATGTATCTAAGACCCATTGGTCGAGGCCCAATGAGATGTACACAAGTCTATTGTAATGTGTGATTTCACCATGGCTTGTGTAATGATGTTTATGGCAGGTCGTGCCATGGGAGCAATGATGGTTTGACGTTTACATTGTGACCTTCCCTTAAGCCGATTGTCAAGGCTGAGTATCGAGGCCGATTCCGATTTGTCGAGGCCGATTGTATATCCCGATTCTGATTGTCGAGGCCGATTTCGATTTGTCGATGCCGATTTCGATTTGTCAAGGCCGATTGTATAGGCCGATCCCGATTGTCGAGGCCGAGTATCGAGGCCGATTGTATAGGCCGTTTTCGATTATTGAGGCCGAGTATCGAGGCCAATTCCGATTTGTTGAAACCGATTATATAGGCCCATTCCGATTATCAAGGCCGAGTATCGAGGCCGATTCTGAATGTCGAGGCCGAGTATCAAGACCGATTTCGATATGTCGATGTTGATTATATAGGCCGATTCCAATTGTTGAGGTCGATTTCGATTGTTGAGGTCGATTTCGATTGTCGAGGCCGATTGCCGAGATCGATTTCGATTACTGAGACCGATTGTCGAGACCAATACAATTAATGTATATGCGGCCCATATTTGAGGCCCTTTGTGATGTGCATTTAGCCCGTGTTTAAAGCCTAATATGGTGTATATGCGGCCCGTATTTGAGGCCCGTTGTGATGTGTATTCAGCCCGTGTTTAAAGCCCAATGTGATGTATATGAGGCCTATGTGATGAGGCCCATTGTAATGTATTTGAGGGCCAGAAGATGGAGCCCATTGTGATGTATGTTAAGCCCATGTGAAAGGCCTATCGTGATGTGTATTAAGCTCTTGAGTGAGACCCATGGTGTTGTATATTTGGCCCTTGTGTGAGGCCATGAGTCCACTGTATGTTAGGCTCTATATAGGTTATTCCTTGGGGACAATGTTAGTTAAATGTCCACATTGTCGAGGTCGATTGTCGATGACGGTTATTGATACCGATTATGAGTATGTGACAGCATAGCATCATGATACATGCTCATACGCATCATCTGCATGTTTGTTATGAGATATGATTGACTATTATATATGTCATAGTGTCGGTTGTTATGAGACTCCCTAATAAGTGGAAGTTATCTCACATGAGCACATGGTATGCGTAGGATTGATGCATGAATGAATTGCATGACTCATGCATCTTGCATTGTGTATTGTGACTACTGTACGCCCTAACGATATCAGGGTCATAGCCTCCATAGGCATATCATGGATGGCTAGATGGGACACCAAAAATATTTGGTTCTAGCATACGGGCGCCATAAATGTCCCTGGGTGAAAATTCCTAAACCTCCATGGCCAGGAGATGCCTTAATGTTGAGACCGAGTAAATATATATTAGCGCATGAGGGCCGAATACCATGAGGCCGCATCTCCCATTGTATCATGGTCGGTTGGGAGGGGGTATGGCCTTACTCGCCTGAGGGTAGGGGGCATTACTAGGCTGAGTTTGACCAACTCGTGAATGAGTCTGCTATTGATGTGCCGGTTAGATATTGGTTGACTACTGGTTAGGCGGATGGTGAGGTCTTTTCCACTTACATGGTAGTGCGTCAGTGGGCAGCGATTTGCATGTTGAATGTACTAGATCCCGATGATGATCCCAGAGAGAAACCATACTGATATGTGGACTTATCGAGTAGGAGTTGCATATTCATTCATTCATTCATTCACTATCCACTCGGATTGGTGGTGCGCAACTAATTGTTGTATACCTTTGTAATGGCAATGATTTCGGTTGGGCACGCGACTAACCTGAGATTAGGAGTCTACTACATTGAGTCTGGCTGTCCAAATTTAAGTATGGGATTGGTTTGGATAAAAGTCCCTTGTGAGGACCCCATAGCTTGCGATACTACATACTATTATCCCGACTTCACTCCAGCTTGGTCATTTCATTCGCATCGCATATTACATTTCATCCACAGCATACGGTATTTTGGATTGTTACGTTTCTGCACTTATATGGCATAACGGATTTATCAGGATTTACATATTGCATTGCATCATCAGACATCTGATCTTTAGTTCTCTATGATTTTGCATTTGTATAGCCGATTCGCATTAGATACTCTGATATCGTATGATTCATGATCTTGTTAGTATTTCTTCTTATTCCAATATTTTATGATTTATAGCGTTGTATTTATGTTCTTAACACTTATCTTGCGCACACACTTTCACCACCCTCCAAGCTTTCTATAAGCTTATGCACGATACATGTGTGCAGGTGATGTTAAGATGCAGCCGATCTGAGGCAGGAGCGTGCGGTAGAGCTTTTGGAGTTTTCTTTGATATCTTTATATGTATTTCCCTTTCAACATTGTACTTAAAGTTTTTGATATAGTAAATATGTGGTGATGTTATTTTGTGACTTGGTTATGCTTGTGGTTATGCTCCATTATAAAAAAAATTCATACTAAAAATCCTCCTTATAGGATCCCAGGATTGGAATCTGGCATGTGAGCGCTGAAAGCCGAGAATGGGGTACTAAAGAGGCTATCGGCACCGGATTCGGCGATCGAGATTCCTGTGAGTCTGATCTTCAGGTTTGGGGAGTGACATGGACAGTTTGTCAAAGAAAGGTATATGAGATGAAGGCAAAGTGTAAAACAAGCATTATGTAAAACACCCAAATATGTGGGACCACTGAGTTTAAATTATGTTAATTACCAATTAGCTGCATCCACAACTTGTAGTCGCTGGATCGTGGGTAGATCGTGCTCACATGTGTGCCCTTTTAGAGGCTTTCTGTTGGTGTAAGAGGGGATGCTATATTTGATTGGAGTCGCCACTAGTTAATTACTCTGTTTCCATAATTAGGTAGATCATATAGAAATGTTAGGAGTAGGAATCTAAAGGATCTCAACCCTAAAATGACTCTTTGATTTACGATTGAAGATTTCATATAAGGGACTACAGTTACAAAGATGAAAGGTATTAGGCACTCTCTCTGCCCGTACGCGTGTACGATCTCCACTTCACGGGTCCATCCATAGTATTGATGGGTAATTGTATATATGTGGGTATTTAATGCAATGCTTATGACAAGATGTAGCTTAGGTTAGATAAATCTACCTTGACTATCCCATTTGCCAAAGAGATAATCAATCAATCCAAGTTTCTGATGGGCAAGATTTGATTAACTTAGCAAGCTATAGATGATACGATTGAATGGATTGGGTGTTAAGTGCTATGTATGCAATGTTGCATATGCAAAATTATGTGATGTCGTGTGTGCGATACAATGTTGGATAGAATTCCTATTAAAAGTTATAGCCTAGGTTAGATAAATCAACCTTGACTCTCTTACTTGCCAAAGCGATAACCAACCAGTCCAAGTTTCTGATGGGCAGGATCCAATTAACTTGGCAAGCCATACATACGTTTGAACGGATTAGGTGCACAATGCTTATGAATGCATTGTTATGGATGGGGGTAAGCAGGGGGGTCGAGAATAGAGTAAATGTTGCACAAAGCTTATGCAAGGATGGTCGAAGTTGATCGACAGTTAGAAGGTAGGATGGATGGTTGTGTTGCAAGGATCGAGTTGAGTGGCTCTGATTGGGGTATGAGTGGCACAGGTACCTAAAAACTTGGCTAGATTCGAGTAAACCTAGGCTTGACTCCTCTAATTCCTACTCTTACTTCTCTTTCGTGGAGGAATGGTAAGGGATTTTTTTTATTTTTTATTTTTTGGAATAGGGGAGGGGGGGTAGCCCCAAGTCTAATTTTCTTATAATTCTTGGCAAGTCTAAGGTTAGAAAGGGGATAAATGGCCTATATTCAAGATTGCCATTTGGCATGATCTGGGTGTTTGGATTGATTGGTAAGATGGTTATATTTGGTCAAAAGGAGGGGTATTGGAGCCATTTCGCATCTCCACACAATTACACCTCAGACGAAGAGAAACCTTACATGCATTGCACCTCCCCATCCAAGGCAGGAGAATTGTCACATGGCAGGCGGCAGCTGGGGCACTACCCAAGCCACAAAACCTCCCCTATTTTGGCTGGTGTGTAGCCCCAAGTGTGTGGGAGCTCTGGCTTTCTAGTGTTATATTGTTAAGTCTTTAGAATTTTTACGGGCCTTGGATTTAGCTTAGTATTAGGTTCAACTTCGGATTGGTTTTGGGATTGATTTGACTAGGTGGATTAACTTGGTGAGTTGACTCGATGAGACAACTAGGTGGGTTGGTTGGGTTGTTGGGCTTATGGTTTAGGGTTAAGTTGGGTTTAGGTTTAGGGTTTTGTGGAGTTGACTCAGTCCAATTTGATCAGCTTGTCAACTTGGGGTGGGGTGTCTATAGATACCCTTCTTTGGTAAAGGCTGTGTGTAATCGAATTCCAAAGCTAGTGGACACCCCACCCTCGTTAATCAGTCGTGATGGGTGACTTCATTCTAGTGGTCATGGCCTACTACTATCCAACATAAGATGATAATGGCTAATTATTCCTCTGCCTAAGATAGCAAAATCCGCCCTTCTGGGCACCGAGTTAAGATTGTGCACGAAACAATTGACAAATGCCTGAGAAAGTTGCTCCCGAATCTTGATTCAATGTTAGTCCAATGACGTGTACCAATCTAACGCGTCGTCTTTTAAGGACTTCTGAAAAAGATGGAACAATGCTCTGTCATTACCTATCATGTCATTAAGCTTTCCACATAATGCTTTTAGGTAGTCTAAAGGACACCTTGTATCATCATATCTTTTGAATTTGTGTACCTCAAGGTCTGAAGGAACATTTGCATCAGGAAAGGGACAAAGGTCCTTGAACTTAATAGATGGGAAATCCAACACATGTTGCTTCTGTAATTTCCTCTTTGTCTCTTGTAATTACTCTCAAATTTGTTCAACTTTGCAGGGATCAAATGAAAGGGATTTTGCCCCATGCCATGCCTGAACTACTCCCCTCTCATAATAATTGGCCTCGTGGATGCCCCTATAACTCCTTCTTGGAGGAGGTTTAACCCAGTGATTGCTCCCATTATGGAGAGTTTGTTGGATTGTGATTGAGAAAGGAAACTGTAAAGAAACTCTAGTTACAACAGGATATTGAAATTGACTGGAACTCTCGTTAGGGAGAGGATTTTGGAATTGAATAGGAGTTCGAGCTATGGGATGATGAAATTGACTCCCGTTCGTGAGACAATATTAGAAGAAATGCCATAAGATGGAGGGTTGTTTTGGTTGAAGGTCTCCTTTGGGAGGGTATCAAAAGTCCTGTGTGGATCCTTACAGCTGCGATTGGACTGAACTGGAGGCTATAAGACATGCAAAAGCTAGTAGAAGTTGCCATTGTGTTGGGCTAGCTTGCGTGCTGGCTGTCAGAATATGTGGACTTTTGTCTTGCACTAGTCGAAGAAGCATTTCTTACACAATCCTCGTATTTTGGACTAGCTCTTGGGTGCAAGACACGAACATTGATTATAATGGATTTGTTCACGAAGGTGATCGTATTTGGGCATTTCAAGGGTTGTGAGAGTTTCCTCCTTATAGTCATTCCAACCCTCAATTGCTGGGAGATACGGCGAACAAGGAACAAGGTGAGGAAGGACGACTGCCCTATGTCTACAACCCCTTCCATTGCTAGAATAAAATGGTGGGCTATGCTTATTTTGGAGGGTCAGCTGAACTGCCTTAGGGAGTTAGGTGTGGTAGGATTGGTTAACTAGTCCCGGCCCAGACAGGTTCATACCATGCAGACTGTCATATAGGCTATGCCGGGTAGGGGATGGGTGAAACTGAATGTGGACGATTCGACACATGGTAATCCGGGTCTATCTGGGGGAGGCGGAATATGTAGAAGGGATGATGGCAGCTTTGTTTTTGCTTTCTCGTCTGCCTATGGGGTGGGTTCGAATAACAGAGCGGAGCTTCGGGCTATATATGATGGTATCGTCCTCTATCTAGAAAGAGGGTTTTTTAGAATTGAAGTAGAAACTGATTCCAAGGTTGTGGCGGGCCTGCTATCTGGGAACTCCATCACCCCTTGGAAATAGAAGCCTTGTGTTTTTAGGATCAAGAACTTGGGCCAGATAGCCTCTTTTGTGTTTTCGGTCATTTCTAAGGAAGGGAATGGCCCGACTGACAACATGGCTAGGGAGGCTAGCAGGGGTCATGCATCAGTAGTGATTTCCCAATTTGGGAATCTCCCTCCCCGAGTTCGCAGCCTTCTGTTTTTAGATAAGGTTAGATTAGGTGCTATTAGAGACACCCGTGTGAAGATGTAAAGTTGTTTTTTGTGTTTTTGTCTATTGGTGGTTGTCTGTGACTGCCTTTATGATAGGCGGCCCTGTTTTTGTCCCAGGGCTGCCTGAAGGTCCTTCATTGTAAAGCTCTATTGTCAATGGAAAAACCTTGAAAAAAATAAAAAATAAAAAATTCTTCCTTGTAGTTCTTCATGGTTGTTCAAGATTGAGTTTGGATTGGGCTATGGTGGAAGGTTATAGTGGTGTTTTTTTGTTTTTATTTTCGTTTTTTTTTTAAAAATAAAGATTGGGATGAATGCTAGATGTTGATGCAAAAGTTGTGCATAAGAACTATAATCCCTAAAAGTTTGTAAAGTCCTATTTTTCAAGCCGGGTTGCGACTAGTGGAACTAGAACATCCTTAGAGTCATCATTCTGTGGACGTTGGATCGCGAGCAAATCATGCTCACGTGTGTACCCTTTCAGAGGCTTTTCATTGGTGTAAGAGGAGAGGTTATATTTGACAGGAGTCACCACTAGCCAATTACTTTTTTCTCATTGTTGGCTAGATCCATTAGAAATGTTAAAAGTGGGAATTTGAAGGATCTCAACCCTAAAATGATTCATTGATCTGAGGCTAAAGATTTTAAGTAAAAGACCATGGTTACAAAGAAGGAATGTGTTAGGCACTCTGTCTGCTTGTAGACTTATACAGTCTCTACTTTACAAGATTAACCAACCTATTAATGATCAAAGTTGGCTCCTGTATATTATGGATGTTAAATGTGTGTAATGTCAGTGTTAAATGCAGCACTTATGACAAGCTATAGTTTAGGTTAGATAAATTCACCCTGACTCTCGCACTTGCCAAAGCGATAGCCAATTAGTCCAATTTTCTAATGGGCATGATCCAATTAACTCAGCAAGCCACATAGCACACATTTAAACGGATTGAGTGCTAAGTGTTATATATGCATTGCTGCATATGCATAGTTATATGATATTGTGTGTACGATGTAATATTAGATGCAATGCCTACGACAAGTTGTAACCTAGGTTGGATAAATCCACCTTGACTCTCCCACTTCTAGAAGAAATAACCAATCAATGTAAGTTTTTTTACGGGTAAGATCTGATTAACTCAGCAAGTCACATAGCATGCATTTAAACGGATTGAGCGCGCAATGCTTATGAATGCAATCCTATGGATTGGGGTAAGCAGGGAGGTTGAGAAGGGAGTAGATATCGCACAAAGCTTATGCAAGGATGGATGAAGTTGATTGGGAGTTAGACGAGCAGATGGACAATTGTGTCACAAGGATCGAGTTGAGTGGCTTAGATTGGGGTCTAGGTGGCATATGTAGCTAAAGACTTGGATGGATTGGGGACAACGTGGGTTGGACTCCTCTCTTCCTACTCTTACTTCTCCTTGGTGGAGGGATGGAAGATGAGAGGCTAAGCAGTTTCTACGTGTGTGAGGGTTTTTTGAGTGGAGAGGTGTGTTAAAATGAGAAGGGAGGGGGCAAGTTTGTTTTTCTTGTAATTCTTGGCAAGTCTAAGGTTGGAAAAGGGCTAGATAGCTTGGATTCAAGATTACCACATGGCATGATTTGGGTGGTTTAATTGATTGGTAAAATAATAATGCCCTTATTTATTTTCAAATAACCAACAGGTGGCATTCAATAAAAGATTTTATGCCAACACAAACTACTATCTTTAGAAAGGAAGGAATGCTGGGAACAACTCATTTGGTCAAAAGGAAGGATACTAAAGACATTTCACATCTCCACACGATTACACCCCAGACCAGGAGAGACCTCACATGCATTGCACCTCCCCTGCCAAGGCAAGGGAGCTTCTAAGTGGCATGTGACGACCAAGGCACTGCTTAAGCCACAACACCTTCCCTGTTTTAACAGGTGTGTACCACCAAGTGTGTGGGAGCCCCAGCTTCCTAGTACTATATTGTTGTGTCTATGGATTTTTTATGGGCTTTGGGTTTGGGCTTGATCTTAGGTTTGACTTTGGGTTGGTTTTGGGCTTCATTCGACTAGGTAGATTGACTTGGTGAGTTGACTAAGTGAGTCGACTAGGAGAGTTAACTAGGTTGACTAGGCTTAGGGTTTAGGGTTAGGTTAGGAGCTTTAGTATAGGTTTAGAGTTTGGTGTATTTGACTTGATCCAACTTGATCAGCTTGTCGGACTGAGGTGTGGGTGTCTACACAACTTAAAAAGGCCATGTCACACTGAAGACTGGAAATGGAATGCCAACCATAGGTTTATGTGTGGGCCACCATATGGTATATCTTTCATTAAACCAGTTAATCAGGTCTAATTCATGAGTTCGAAAGAAGATGCAAAAATTAGCCTAATAAAAAATTTAAATGGATCACATTGTTATTGTTTTTTACGATGATTTTACATTGCTCGCATTGGTGTGACCATATGAGTTATTGATTGGGATTATCTTTTATATATTTTAAATAATATGGTTCTTACTTGATGGGCAAAGTGGATTTCACATGTATAACATGGTGGACCTTATGGAGCATCACACGATCTCCTCTTTGTGTGGGTTACATGCAAAGAAGAGAAGAATTCTCATGAGCTATACACATTAAAAGAAGTGAAGGAAGTAGGTTTAATCTAAGCCTTCCATGATGAACTAGCTATATTTTTATGATAAATTTATCCTTTCTTAACAAATGTTGTGAATATTGCAAGGGCAAAAATGTCCAAAGCTATTGCCATGATATATATACCACGTATATTTGTTGATTTTAAGCGAGGTGATTATTTTATCTATTTCAACTACTTAATAATTATCCATAATCATCTAATTGCAATATCAATGTATTAAAATTTACATTTTATGGATTGTTTGGTTAGTTGTAAAAGCATGTAAATGATGGTAAACAAGCAATTATGACAAGTACTCCAATGTTGTAACAGGTAAACCCCACCATGATGTGTATGTTATATCTACACCATCCATTCATTTTTTTCATATCATTTTAAGGCATGAGCATAAAGAAGAGATAGATCCAAATTTCAAGTGAACCACACAATAGAAAACAGTGAGGATCGAACGCTTAGCGCCTGTTTGATTTTCCATAATACATGTAAATCATGGTAAATAAGTAACTATTACCTTTTCACCTTGTTTGAAAACATGAGAGTAATTCTACCTCAAAAATCGAAACAAAAGTGTTGACTTAAATATGTGGACCCCACCGTAATGTATATGATATATCCGCACTGTCCATCTATTTTATTAGAACACCATGATGTGTATGTTATATCCACACCATCCATTCATTTTTTTCATATCATTTTAAGGCATGAGCCCAAAAAAGAGATAGATCCAAATTTCAAGTGAACCACACAGTACAAAACAGTGAGGATCGATTGCTTACCATTGGAAAACTCCCAAGGACTACATAGGTTTTTGATCTACGTCATTTTTTGGCTCATGCCTTAAAATAGTAGGGCAAAATGAATGAAACACATGCATCAGAGTAGGGCCCATAGAAATTATGTGACACTCCTTCCAAAAATCATACCGATAAACATTTTCACTCTCAACAAACACAAGTGAGCCATCATTGGCATTCACCACATTTTATATGCATTTACAACTAAGTTAAATTTTATTATTTTCAATAAATTAAGGTTTTTAAAGTTTAAAGTCCTATAATAGCTTAAAATTCATATTAGATTCATGTGAAAGAGTTTGCATCAATTTAATAATCATTTACTAATTTTAGTAAATTTATTATTTTTTAAAAAATTCATTGTTCTTAAAAAGTCAAGATCACAAGGTTGAGGGCCTATTCGAGTCACATAAAAGAACTTGGTTTTTTTTTTTTTCGTATTCGGATATTTCTCTCCTTATAAATTTAAGGGCTATTCTTGAGAAGAACGTAGTTGATGTAGAGTGGGTCGCAGACAGTTTCATGGCCAAGATTGATCAAAAAAGGATCGGTCAGAAGCAGAAGTGATCCGGACCATTAGAAGTTAAAACGGACGTATGAGCTATCGGACATACCATATATGATTTTAGGGTAGGATGAGCTACTTTAGCCACCCAACCCCACTATGCCGGGTTGCCCATGACGAATTTATGAAAAACCATCAGATCGACTGTTGAAATCCCATTTTATTTTCATTTTTACTATTTATGGTAAGTTTTAGTTTCAATATAACTCTTCATCGGTTGGGCTTTAGGAGTTGTGCCCAACATGAAAAGTGCTTAGAATAATTAGAAGAACATCATGGTTAGGCCAAATATGGCACTTACTATTTTTGGCCAAAAACCATGCACACTTGTAGACATCATGACCGTCTATAAATAGTAAGTTTACTATTTATAATAAGTCACGATTTATAAGAGTTTTAGTTATAGTTTGATTCTGAAACTTCTCCCATGGCTTAGTATCCCTATTTAAAGGGTTGTGAACTCGTTTATTTCATCCGTCAATCAAATTATGAATTTTACAGAATTTAATTTCTATTTTCTTTGCTTTTTCCTTGTAGATTTGAAAAGAAGTCTATGTAAGGAGTGCAGAGAAGTTTCATAGATTTTGAAGTAGTTATCCTGGAAGAAGACGGTGATCGAGGTCATCACATTCATCCCTGCGTCAATGCTGAACTCTTCTTTTATCCACGCACCCATTACACCGGTTGGTATCAGTCGCTGTGCCAATTCAATAAAGAAATGCCCATTAGTCAGATGATTAATGACTTCATGGCAGGGTAGACAGAATTTCGTGGTAATGACCTATCCATGGTGGGTCCATAGTTGACTGGTTTATTTTGGGTTGATGCATACCACGCATACAACTTCTGAGTGCCCACATATCAACATCACACTCTCCGAGTATTAAATACCTTCCCCATTATATTCTCTCTCCTGGTTCAAAGAGAAGTGTTTGCACCCACCCATCTTGATGGATACACCTTTATTTCCTCCATTCAGTAATAAAATACACCCCAATACCTAAGCTGAGCCCAAAGAAAGTTAATTGCGTCCAGTCCTAACCTTGAGCCAGGGCTAACTCAAAAATGAATAAAAATATAAAATCCCTATTTCCTACTTAAATGTTCTTAATCTATCAGTTGACAAGTGGGCCACACTGGAAAAAATAAAAAAACATTTCAGAGGAATGAAACCCTGGATTCAACATAGACGTGTAGGATTCAAAAGGCATATTTGCAGTCTATAAAGCCTATTTGTGTAAGACAGGTGTAGCTGGGCTGGGCTGGGCCTAACTAGGATAACATGACTTGAGCCCAAGCCCAACTTGAAAGTTGATCAGGCCCTAAATCATGGGCCAAACTAGTAGATCCAAGCCCCGCCCACGAACTGTGGGGACATCTGGTCCGGGATAGAGCTGTATGCGAGCCAAGTTAGCTTGGTTAACTCGCCCGACTTGACTCGAAAAAGCTCGATTTGACACGAAACTAAGTTCGAGCTGAGCCGAGCTAATTTTTGAGCTCGGAAAAATTTCAAGCTGAGTTCGAGCTTGCCTGAGCTGGATTCAACTCGAATCGACTCGGTGACTCGATCATGTTGACATTGATTTTGCTCGCCGAGTGTTTGATGAAATGAATCAATGAAGTGTTGTTTCGGGTGCATACATCCTCCACGAGATTAGCTAGTGGCGAAAAAGGAATGGATAGTGTTAAAAGAAGAAGAAGAAGAAGAAGAAGAAGAAGAAAGAATTTCACATTGGAAAACTAAACTCAAATCATGATTTTGATGTTGCCCGCCCAATGTTTGATGAAATACCTATGAGCAACTATTTCTGTTTTGTATTATGTGAATATTGGAAGATGACCTTGTGTTAGAGAAAATGTCGCTTTGGCTCGAACTCGGCTCGAATTAGCCTGAGGTGCTGATTGATTTGAGCTGAGCTAACCAAACATGTTCGAGGATCCAGCCGAGCCAAGTTCAAGCTAAGGTTAGCTACTGGCCGAGCTGAGCCAAGCTTGACACGGTTTGACTTGTGTACAACTCTAGTCAGTGATATCCTCTTTAAATGAGAAAAGAGCTTTGATGAGTAGGGCTGTTAATGGGCCGGGCCGGGGGTTGGTCTTGGCTGGATTTTCAACTGTTTCAAAATTCTGAGTTGTAGGCCTAAGCCCGACCCATTGACATCCCGGCATGATGGATGGTATGTAGGCATTAATATAAAAGTAATTCAAATTAACCTGCCCAGATTGTGGGTCCCACTTCAGATATATCACCAACGAAATGTTATACATATTTATCTAACCATCGGATTGGTGGACGTTTATTGGACGGTTAAAAATGAAATGCTCGTATTTCAACAAATAAATGGCCACAGCTTACATGTTAAGATTGTTCAACCAATTAGAATTTGGGACTGCGGGTTAACAAACAGTGGGTCCCAGAACTTCTGCTTTTGCAGTATCTGAGTGCCTGCATATCAAGAGTCATTCTTTGCCAGAGTATCAAACCACTCTCGTTGGATTTGGATTGGGTAGTGGCCCCACCGGCCGGTACCGAGATGTTGTTAGGTTCTGGAAAAGCTATAGAGGCCCACCATGCAAGATGCATGTCTTTTATATATCCACGTGGTCCATTCATTTTAGATCTAATGAATGACTCAAAAAATAGACAGATCTAAATCTGAAGTGGACCACACCACAGAAAACAATGATGATTGAACACCCCCTATTAAAATGTTGTTAAGGCTCGTTGTAATATTTATTTGCCATCCAACTTAGTTGGCTAGGTCAAATATAACCTGAATAATAATAGGAAAATATAAATTACCAATGCTTCACGTGGTTTGGTGGTCCACTTGAGATTGAGATCCGTCTCATTTTTTGCATAATGCCTTAAACCGAGCTGAAAAATGGATGAACGGCATAAGTGAAATACATACATTATCGTGGGGCATACAGCACCAATCAGTACCGGATGTGGATTGGCTAGTGACTCAGCCACGAGCCAATGGATAGTGGTAGGTGCTCTGTGGGCCCCATTATGATGTATGTGTTTCATCCTTGCCATCCATTTATTTTTTTTCAGATCATTTTATTATATAAGCCTAAAAGTAAGGGAGATCCAAATCTCAATTTGACCACATCACAGGAAACAATGTTGATTGAACGCTACGGTTAAAATTTTATTGGAAGACACGAGTTTTGGATCAAACTGATAATTGATTTACCCCTTCATCCAAGTCTGTATGACATACTCAATAGGTTGTATCTCAAATAAACATTACAGTGGCCATAAGAGGTTTTTAACCGTGGACATTCAATCAATACTGTTTTCGTGTGGTGTGGTCCATCTGAGATTTATATCAGCCCAAAATTTGGGATACTTCCCTAAAATGATCTTTAAAAATGGATAGACGGAGTTGATAAAACACATACATCATGGTGGGGCCCACAGATCACAGCGTCGCTAGCTAAACCCTGTCTATCAGTACCAGGTCACCACCGAATCCGTGTCGGAACTGAATCATGCAGGCGTCTGGTCTTTTGCGGACGCGGATTTCCTGGGAAAGCACTTCCCATGAAGTTCCTGCGCAAGGATGCTGGGTGGGACCCACCGTGATGTTTGTGATCAATCCACCCCGTCCATACGTTTTTATAGCTAATTTGAGTACCTGTAACCAAAAATGATGTGTAACCAAAACTCAAGGGAGTCACACGAGAGGGAAATTTGGGGAAAGAAATACGTACCATTGAAACATTTCTGGGCTCCACTATGATGTTTATATGACATCTAAACCGTTTATAAGGTCACTCCCAAGTGAAAACACCGAAAATGTATGCTGATACAAAACTTTTATGGCCATAAGAATGTTTCAACGGTGCTCACCGAATCCCCTGTGTTTCCTCTCTTGTGGCTCACTTGAGTTTTGGATCCACTTCATTTTTTGTCATATGTCTTAAAATGATCTCCTAAAACGTATGAACGGAGTGTATTTCTCACAAACATCGTAGTGGGCCCCACCCAGCATCTTTGCGATACTTCCATTTTTTTCGGTTTTTCTGCTTTCACGCGCGCATGAATCCATGCCAAAACTAACACAAACAAATAAAAATATGAAAAACAGTACTAGATCTGTTCTTTTCATGAGGTTTAAATTAATTATTAGGTATTTTTTTCTATAATATAATGCATTTTTACTTTTATGTGGGCCACACTTATACAGACTAAACAGACGGTTAAGAAAAAACTTTATGGCTCTCCCTTCTTTTTTTTTTCATGCTCTGGCCTAGATGAGATGTAAAATATCCATATTTTCAGGAAGATATATCTAGATAATGTATACTATAAGATAGAAAGGTCAGATTACTAACACGTGTTCTATGTTGGCGCGTGTGACTGTATGTGAATGCGCAGGGCTCTCTCAGACACCTTTTCTATCGGCAAACCCCATCTTTTTCTTTTATTTTTTTATGTTTTCTTTTTCCCTCCCTCTTTTTCTTTGTCATAGATAATGCGATCTCTCTCTCTCTCTCTCGTTCAAAAACAGAAATTATGGAAACTCTTCTTGGATTTGGGGTGTTTGGCTTGCATAGTTCCGAGCTGATTACAAACCCATCATCTCCACTTCCCAACAGAATATCTCCATTCCATCATCTTCAAAGAGTTCCAAGGAAATCTCCAAGAGTTTCAGCCTCCAGAAGCTCTCTTTCTGGTAAAGTTGCAGTTTTTCTCAATTGGGTCTTTTTCCTTTTTGATTTTTATGAATTGGGTTTCCTTTTCTACTGATTTTACTGTAGGTGCTTTCCCTTTTCTAGAAAAGAACCCATTTCTGTCTTTGGGCTTGTTTTCTGTTTTCTTTGGTTTTTTATTTTCTTTTTTGATATTGGAAGTAAATGGAAAGTGGGTCTTTTTTAATGTAAATTTTTTCTATTTTTTTAGAGAATTTTGGAGCTTTTGTTAATATTGTCCATAATCTGTTGTAGGAAGTGAATTAGAATTGTTCGTCATGGAACAATGAAATTGGGTCTGTATTATTATGAAATTATGAAAATGCAGAGTTGGGTGCTCGTCGATTTGGAAATGCAGTGGACTTTTTCTTCAGTAAAATAAGATTGCTCTGTTTTCTTTCCGAAAATGCATTGTTAGCAACTTCTTGAATTAGATATGTATGTGGGTATAAGAAAATGTTGGCATTTTAGCTATGCCAGAGAGGAACTTTTGAGCTTGTTTGGATGCTCAATTGAA
The DNA here is from genome assembly GCF_029962835.1 of Magnolia sinica. Classification (NCBI taxonomy): domain Eukaryota; kingdom Viridiplantae; phylum Streptophyta; class Magnoliopsida; order Magnoliales; family Magnoliaceae; genus Magnolia; species Magnolia sinica. Next base: position 1,960,027 of record NC_080587.1, read on the forward strand.
ATGAATTGTACTATGGGAGTGCTAGTGCAATTTGGTCATTTCCAGTTTATTGGACTAGTAATTGCAGTTCAGTTCAATAGGGCAAGTCCAAAACACGCCCTTGATGTTTTCGTTAGTTTGCCAAGTAAGACAGAGCTGTTGGCTTGGATGACCAAGCAGCATTCTCCATTTTCCAGTTATGTATGTATGAATGCAAATTGTACTGCAGCATAGTTGCCTGCTTCACCATCATTCCGGTGTATATTGTTTGCAGCTTTGCACGTCCCAATAAAACTGAGGAATAATATGAACTGACTACTCGGTTTGCCAAGTCAATAATATGAACTGACTACTCGGTTTGCCAAGTCAATTCGTTATTCATAGGGGTCAAGAGCATGGAATTAAATATTGATTTTGGAGTGCAACAACCTGGCCTGGAAACCTGAATTGGTGTGACTCATCATTAGCTTGGTAGGCTAGGGGTTATACACTTGACTCAGCTAGCATTGTGTGTATATAGTAGTGGCGGTTCACTTAGTTCACCAATACTGAGTCCACTCAGTATCAGACTATTTAAAACCATGGGTTGGAATAGAGTTTCATGTTCTTCTAATTAGGTGCCGCTCCCCCTTCAGACTCATGCTCCCATTCTCGCTTCGTACCTGTTTATACTTGAAAATATTTTGAACAGGCACTTCCCCACACCCACACCCGAATATGGAGCACGCTTTGCGCAAAATGAACTTCTAGCCATGATCCAAATGAACTTGGTAGCTATGATCTTTCCTCTTTTTTTCTTTATAGGTAAGCTGGGCTCAATGATCCCACCTCATATGTGTTGATGTTTACACTATTTTAAAGATATTCCTCCCCTTAGCCTGTAGGCTCATTCAACCAGAGAAGCTTTTGTTTTTTCATCATGAACCGAATACCCCATATGTAACCTAACAACGGAGACTAGTTATCTCCAAAGCCCTGAGATTTCATTGTTTTTGTTAATCTTGAGTGTTAGCTGCTAGGGGCTGCATAATTGAAAATCTTTTTTTTTTTCCAGGAAGTGAACTTGCAGGAGATGACATTATACAAATATTTTTAAGGGAAAGACAGTTCAATGGAGATTTTATATCAAAAGTTTCTGATGCACTTTGGAGAAGGGATGGATTGAATTTTGTTGATGCACAGGCTAATGTAGTGGATGAAATTACTCAGCCATTTGAGGTATGTCATATCTTATGAACTTGGTGATTTTATTTATTATTATTTTATTTTTTGCTGCGTTGGGGGCATCCCATCTCAAAGCCTCTTTAAAATTTGAAACTTAGTGAGCTGAGCATTTATTTGTCCGTTAACCAAGAGATTGGCCAACATACCTCTGTATTTGTTGGACAGATTTTTTAACAAGATCCTAAAATTTTAGCATACTGAATTGCTTCTGATACTGTTTTCAACGCCTAATCTATAGGACTCGGACAATGAGAATCCAGGTGGGTTTTTGAAGCTGTCTAAAACACAGGAATGGGTTTCTGGCAATGACACCCCTCCATTGAATAAGAAAATGGCTGCCAAGGTCTGTTGTTAGATTGCTATCCTTTGAATTTCTGCCGTATTGTAACCCCTTCTATTTTTCAGAAGAAGAAGTGGACTTAATATCTAACTTCTTACTTTTTGCATGCCTAATGACAGGAGTGGCAGAATGATAGCGAAAGAAGGAAGAGAATAAACCTTCTCAAATACGATGCAGTATGATATTTCCTTTCAACTTGAATAGTTTTTCTTTTTCTTTTTCTTTTTTTTCATCATCTTTCGAAGTCTGTTGCTTTTCTTGAACTGGGTTTTGATGTTCTTTGTACCTGCGGAAATCCATGATAACAGATAACAAGAAACTATATGATCCCCGAGAAGATATGAATACTGTGTTTGATTCTTGAGCATATCCATATAAACAAAAATGTATTAGTGATCCAGACAATTGATTTGGTGAGCCTACCATTGATTTGGTCTGCCCCAAAAATCTTACGGTTCATAGATTCCGGACCTCCAATCCTTGGTAATTTTCTTTTGAATATGGACCTTTTAAGTTTTTGCTTAACCATCTAATTCCAGGCAACTGATCTAAGGATTAGGACCAAGGTATTAATAAATGGTTACGTAATGGCCATGGCGGCAGTTATGGGCCTGTGACAGGCTGATATGGACCGATAGTTCTTTCCTGTAAATTATTTTTTACCATTACAGGGCTGTAAAGGCTGTTACAGCCCATGCCATAATGGTCATACAGCCAGCTGTTACACTGGCCATTACCATTACCAAATACCTTGGTTAGGACGACTCCACATAGGCATGGTCTATCCATGTTGGTCCCATCATATTAATGGCCTGGATTACTGAACGGCTCCCCGGAGTCCAAGAACACAAAGTTCCCCAACTTAAGCTAGATGCAAATTATATGGAGTAAGGATTGAATTGAGATTTTTCTTGTGTTATAACCATAGAGCATCCTAGCAAGCATGCTTACAGAGGTACTTCATAGTTAAAGGTATTTGATCCTTAGCAAATTTATCATTAAAAAAAAAAAAAAAAAACAATATCCATTGGTCTTGACAAATATAAAGTTATCAAGATACTAGTTTTTGCTGCTCTCCTTTTCATTCTAATTTGAAATTATGTAGGATGCCTCTGTTTATTCCAAGATATTGTTAGAAGTTCTTAATTTTTCTTGAATAATCTGCACCCTGTTTGACCATTCAGATTTTGGTGAAGGCATAGTTTAAAAACTAAAAAAATTGACTCGATTTGATATCCAGCCAGGTTGGGTTGACCTGAAGACTCAATTTGACTCGACTCAATATTTAAATACCAAAGTAGGGTTAAAATTTTACCAATAGTAGACACTTAAAAGTACAAGTATAAAAATAGGCTTGCAAAATCACAAACCAGCTGTGTGGCTTGCTGATAAAAGCTGGGTTATCGCTTGTTTGAGGTTGGGAGTGGCATTTGTTTTTTTTTTTTTTTATAATAATTATTATTTTTATTTAAAGACTTACTCAGCAAGTGACTCCATTCAAGTCACGCCAAGTCAGCCTGAGTTTGAACCAACCCGATCTCACCAGAGAGTTTCATGGTGACGCAGCTTGATTTCTGGACATGTTGAGTTAACTCAGCCGAGTTTTGGGTTGAGTCACAGAGTTTTAGAACTATGGGTTAAGGTTCCATCAAAACATGTCTAATTAGACCATCTATGATGTTTTAGAATATTGTCAGAACCATCTTGCTCTGTAATTTAAGAGGTTGAGAATGCTCTATAGTTGCCAACAACATTAAGTATTTTCTATGCATGAATATGTTAGTGGCACACTGGCACTTATGCTTGTGGTTGGTTCGCGGCTTTGGGCATTTTTCCAACATGAGAGTATTTTTCCAGTCTTGAAGAAGTACTCTCTTTTTTTTTCTTTTTTTCTTTTTTGGTGTCAGATTTCTGGAAACATTAGTTATTTGGATTGATTCTGACAAACCCATGGGATATGAAGTTCAAGGGTGTATTCATTGGAGTAATTACAGCATCCTCATCAGCAAACATACAGTTTCCTGGTACCCAGGATTCCACACATTGTGGCGGCTATGGTTCAGTGATCCAAACCATTAATCTAATTGGTCCCTCCACAACAGAGGGATCCGTCGAAATGTCCCAGATTTAATGAACTCACCCTTCGATTGGTTACACAAAGTAGATTGTTAAGAGGAAAAAAACTACATCAATATCCACATTCAGTGTAAGAGGTTAAATATCCTCCAGTTAGGATTTTCCAGTCCAGAAGACTTCCTGGGCATCCCCATCCGCGTGGGTCCCATCAGATCAAGCATTTGGAAACAGTACATTTGCTGATGAGCAGGACCCCACAATTTCTCTTCACCAAATTTTGGGCCCATTTGGATACCTCCAAATAAGTTACTTTTTCTACTTAAGAGCAGTAGATAAGTAACTTATTTGAGATAAGTTTGGTTTAAGATCAATTATAAGTAACTTTTTTACTTACGGTTAATCACTGCAGCTTAATAAGTAGAAACCAAGATAAGCTACGTATGTCATAAGTAGCTTATCTTAAGTAACCTATGATCCAAATGCCCCTTTAGAGACATCTTTGGTATCATCCCAGTTTTTTGCATGTGGGTCAGCCCAAATTTCCAAATTCGCAGTGTATTTAGGTTATAGTTGCATTAAGTGTGAAGCAAAGCCACAACAAATTCGGCTGGGGGATCAGGAAAATGTGTCTTTCAAAATAAAAACAAGTATGAATAGGTAGGAAACGGGATTCTGAAGTGGGGATTCAAAGCGGAAGCAGCACCTAGTTAGAAGGATCCTGCAATTAAGATTTGGATTGAAGACCGTCAATGAGACTTTCGAGGAATCAATATATTTGCTATAAATGAAATCGAGCTTGGAAAGATTGTATGCATGGAGAGTATGCGCACATATCACCCACCATCCAACAATTTTGAGTGGGAATCTTAACACCCATATTAAAATGAACTTTTTGATAATTCAATTTTTGGAATGTGTCTAGATTCCCTCAACTGTCATTCAATGATGTGAGATAAGGAAGCTCCCGCCTTCTTGCTCCCTGAGCGCATTGAATTCTTCTCAAAGTAGATTATCTTTTAGAGTCATGAAGTGTTAGAATCTGATAGTGCATCTTGACCTTCTGTTTTCATTCTTCCAGCTTAAGAGGGAATTGTTGCTTTTAACCACGGGTATTGGAACTGCTTGCACCGGATATTGTTTGGTAACCTTATCAGTTCAGGTATGTACTCTGATTTCTGCTTTCACATAACAACAACAGGTAGTTTGGAATTCAAAGGCATCTAATTTGAGTTGTTTACTGCTCATTTTTAAGAATTAAGATCAAGGCCATCGCCGTTTAAAATTTTGGAAGCTGTAGCCTTGCCAGTAGGACATCACTAGGGTGCTACATCCCATCCATTGGACACATGGCATCCATCCACGCCAATCCAGATAGTTCAAATGATGGGCCCCATTGTTGCTTGAGCATAGCCTAAGAAACACATTTCATTGACAGATTAAAATTTAACGACAGAAGATTGTTAAAAATTGTCCTTTGGTGTCATCGGTCAATACTCCATCTTCAATGGGGCCCACATTTTTTAAGGTCCGCAATTAGCCACATGTTCGTGTATGGATTTAGCACTCTGCTAATCACAACCAGACCGCACTGAGGAAGCTACAGTCCACCTGCCATAGAGACAATGATTACAGAAATGCATGATGGACATTTCTCAAATTGGTTGAAATTTGTGGTAGATGCTATGTTTTCAGCCTTGCATTAGATTAGTCCTGAAAAGAGAATCTCACTTTATTCTACTCATGTTCATATCACGTGATTTTCTGCCGACTAACCGACTTCTGTCTTGAACTTACAGGCTGGTGTTAGTTATGCAGCAGGTGTCCTTTTCAGGTTAGTTGAAGCACTTTATTTTCTTTTATAGCTAAACTATGCCATTCTGAACAACTCCAAATTAGAACTTATCTTTTCCCTTTTGTAACATTGCAGTTTTCTTCTACACAACCAAAGCATCATTGAAAAATCTGATCCCAACCTTCCTCACAAACACTAACGTTCCGGTTTCCCATTTCCAGATTTCTATATTCGTTTTGTGCTTCATGCTAGATTATTAACCATAGTTCCAAAACTCACTGAATCTGAGAAGACTCAATGACATGGTCGATTTACCACTACTTGACTTGACTTGAACCGAATCACTCATGTTGAGAACATGTTTTTTCAACAAAGATATAAATAGGGGAGCCAGATTTGATCCCCAAACCTCTAGAAATGAAGTTGATGCTGCTAACCAGCAAGGCCGTTAGTTCGTCATCGCTTTGGCTACTGTTTTTTTTATTACTTATCTAAATATGCCAAATATGCCTATTTGAAATGTTTATTATCCATCTTAATATTTTGAGGGTGACTCCATGGTTGATCTATCCAACAAGCCCCCATCATGGCAGATGGATTTCATATAACTCCTCAGCCGAACCAGTCAGACGGGTCAACCTGGCCTCACTTGGTCAAATTGTCCAAGACTTAACCAACTCGCCCGAGTCGGGTCGCATGGTATGAGACTCATGGTATGTCAAACCAGATTGGCCTGAACCGAGTCCAAGTATGTTCATCCTAGACAAGTCGTCAAACCATGATGGCTGGTCTGATCTTTGACAAAGTGAACATGTTTTCATTGACTGATCACAGTCAAAATCACAAGTAGATTCCAACCTTTATGACATTGCTCTAAAGCTTATCTCGCTTACAGCCTACCCAAAAGAGCAAACACATGAAAACTCAACAAAAAGATCTATATTCAAACACAAACACTAGTGTGCGGATGTCCAAATGCATTGAAGAACAAAACTATACATCTCACACCTCCAGAATGTTTATACATCTCACACCGCTCACTTGTACTGCAGTTGTTTGTATCTTCAGCTCCTGTATCACCACGCGGACAACCTATCCAAGGAAGCAGTTCCTCAGATTTTCATGCAGAAGAAATTGAAAAAGTGAGTCGAGGCAACATACTGTCCTAGTTTTTTCTACTGATGTGATCTCTCTCTCTCTCTCTCTCTCTCTCTCTCTCTCTCTCTCTCTCTCTCTCTCTCTCTCTCTCTCTCCATTGATAAATGAATGGTCCTGATCTGGTTAAAGTATGCTCCATGTACAGCAAGAGACATAAATGACCAACAAAGGTTTTTCCATTTATATTTGTATTCATCTGCAAAGCAGGATTGGGATAAGGAGCGAGGACCTGAGGAACGCATTTGAAAAGACAGTGAATGGTAGTATTGTTGCCCTTTCATCGCCGAGACTCGTAATTCCTGCAGCAATATATGGGTTTTGGGGACTGTCACACAATTTCACTGCCTTTGATTTCCAGGTAGTTTGATGGCATTCTTTAGTGTTTTTTTTTTTTACCTTTCCTCACTGGTTTCTGTATGCTTTAAGCTATTGAATAATGCTACTTCCCCTAAACATCTCTACTGTACACATGGCATTTGCATATGATAATCTGGACCCTCGATTTTGTGGGCTACCACATCAATGGGTCATACCCCAAAAAACATGGCCATCTGACTATGGTAACCATTCCAATTGGGGGCCTGAAAGAACGAGCAATGGGTATATCAACAGGGAAAAACTCATAACAAATCAAATGGTTAGAGTTGTTAATTACTATGATGTTCAGTTTATAGCCACCCATCGAACTGGTGGCCCACCGGATCAATAGTCCCAGCGCTTAACATGTGTAAGATACGAGAGTTGTGTTCATTGATGTTCTTTGTATATCATCCATTTTCACAGCTTGTACCAGCAATGGTGGGAATGTTTGCATACAAAGCTGCTTGTCTAGTTCAAGTTTACAGAGACAATGAGGACCTGAGATTTATATTTCCCGAGAGCGAGGACAGTGTAAGTAACTGAAACAGCTTTTCTTCAACCCCATGAAAGGTCCTAAGCTAGCTCTTCAAAAGTGGCAAGTCATGTCTTGCAGGAAAATTGCTTTTGTTATATATCTCTGAATGTGGATTCCTTGTCTGTCTCCACATTCGAATCTGCAAATGCGTTGTGGCAGAAGTGGTCTAGATCAAATGAAAGAGAAAAAGAATCAGAAATTTTGAAAAGAATAGCCATTGTCCAGATGGGAGAGTTTCTAACGTAACATCCCCGTTCTCTTTCAATAAATTGCAGAAAATTGCCATGAATTCTGAGTTAAACCGCCATGAATTCGGAAAAGTGGCAAGCGTTCGTGATTATTGAATTCTCTCAAAGTGCCCATTTCAACTCACCCAATCTCCATACACTGATGTGGAATTACATGATCCTCAACATGAGAATGCGCATGGCATGCTCAGGTTTTCCTTTTCTTTGCTTTTTTAATTTTTGGGTACATGTGGAGCCCATGGTTCAGATCAGGTCCTATAGTACCCATTCCTCCGAGCTAACCGGGTTTTGGTCTTGCTGGGTCCAGTTTTCGTTCTTCGAGACCCGGTTCGGTTATCCATTGGGACTATAGATTTTCTTGAGCTGGCTTAGGTACAAACAAGAGCATTTACATGGTTGGGCCCACCTAATGGATGTATTACATTGCCATACATATGCCACTTAGACACATGCATGGGTGTAAATAGGCTCTTGTGCATGCATATGGCTTAGAAAACCCGGTGTCCTTGCTAGAATAATCAATATATAGTTATGACATGATAGTATTATGAAAACTAACTGGACCCGGCTTGAACTGTCCTGACCCAATTTTAACTGGTCCAAGTTGATGGACCTAGATCTGGCTAGACCCACTTTTCAACCAGGTCTAAGAAGGTGAGGCCAATACTTGACCCAATTGTCAATGGGTCCCCAAAAGGGGAACCAGACCCATTAAAATCAGTTCGGATCCATATGGTACCCGGGGATTCAGATTCCCATTGACAGTCCCAAATCCTCGACTAATCTTAGGTCTTGTTTAGGTAAATTAGGACCATTGCTGCATTTCTGATGTAGAGCGGGTCGCGGACAAGATGGATCAACAAAGGCCTGATCAGAAGCGGAAATGATGCGGACCATCAGAACTTAAAATGGATGTATCTCGCAAACCAGAATGAGCTATGAGACTACCATATATGATTTTGGAGTAGGACATGGTACTTTAGCCATGTAACCCAGCCTTTGGGCTTTAGGAGTTGTGCCCAACAGGAAAAGTGCTTAGAATAATTAGGAGAACATCATGGTTCAGCCAAATATGACACTTAACTATTTTTGGCCAAAAATCATGCTCACTAGTAGACATGACCATCTATAAATAGTATGTTTACTATTATAGTAAGTAGCAATTTCTAGGAGTTTTAGTTGTAGTTTGATATCAAAACTTCTCCCATGGCTTAATATCCCTATTTAAAGGGTTGTGAAGTCGTTTATTTCATCTATTAATCAAAATTATGAATTTTATAGAATTTATTTTCCATTTTCCTTGCTTTTTCCTTATGGATTTGAGAGGTCTATGTGAGGAGTCCAGAGAAGCTCCATGGATTCGGAGCAGTTATCCTTGAGGAAGACAGTGATCAACCTCATCATGTTAATCCGTGTCAATTTCGCATCTTAACCATATATTGAAAGCATACAATTATCTGGCCAATCAACCATCGGCCGGGCTTGTTAAAACGAAAACCCAAAGTACATCGTGCATATACTCCATATACTCTGGCCGACGGTCAGAATTATGGTCCAATGTGCAATCCATCATTAAGCTAGTGGTTTAGCCATTAATGTCCATGTTGGGATTCCTGCGCAAATTGGGATTAATCCCACAATAGAAAAGATGGTTTTACCACTTACAAAAGGCTGTTTGGATGCACAAGCAAATTGAATTTCAAAAATTCAATTTAATCAAAGAACAAATACCAGCAGCAATTAATGATGTTTTTTAGTAATGAAGTAGCCCTCAGATCACAGTTCCCTTGAGCGATCTAAATTGCAATTTGGAGCCCAAACACTCCATACAGGCATGAGTAATCTAATTGCAATTTTGAGAACAAGGCTCGATAGGGATGCTAAGCATGGTAATTGTAATTGCAATTTTTTAAATTTTTTTTTAAATGCAGCCGAAATGATGATTATGGCTGCATTTGGATGTCCCATCAAATGTAGTAGAATGCCCTTCCGCAAAATTTGCTGGTCAAACCTTAAACAGATCCAACAAGCATCGAAACCATTTACAACATGTTGTAGTTCTGGTTTTCTATGCCACACCAAACGCACCCTACATCCAAACAGATCGTGATTTGGTTTACATCCAAAGGCAGCCTCGACCCAGGGCGAGAGAGTAATAAATGTACATAAAAACAAAGCCTCAGCGAGAATTAAAAAAGAGAAAATAAAAAAAAAAACGAGCAGCTCGTGTAGTTTTTTTTGCAAGGCTCCTTAGAAACGTATACAGCTAGCTACCCCAAGAGTTCAAAGGAACTCAGTTGGGCGGAGCTACCCAAACACGACGCAAAATTCAAGAAACCACCCCATTCAAATCTACAAAATTGCATATTAACACAGTTAGAAAGGGGCTGAACTTGTTCTTCGGAGCTGGTACTTTGGCTCTGGAGTAGGTGCACAGCGCAGAATCGTTTCCACTTCCTGCAAGAGAGGATTATGCCAAATCAGGGTTTTTACTAGAAGAATGCAAGGAGCATTCAAATCACTCACTCACAAAGGAAGGAATTTTTGTTAACAAGAGAATGAGCAATCCACGTTCTAATCATCTTACAAGCTACAACACCCAGAAACAGTTCTAATCATCTTAAAGCGACAACACCCAGATACAGTTCTAATAATCTTTACACGCTACATCACCCAGATACAGTTCCAATCATCTTACAAGCTACGACACCCAGATACCGATATGGGTATGTGATTGGAGTACGGCTCTCCATTTTGCATAAAGGTCAGGATGCAATATGGACATGGTGAGCTTTGCTCGTTACACACCACCATGCAGCATGGCACGATAGGTCCAAAGCCCAATCCATAAATCAGAAAAGAACCACTTTTTTCTCTTCTTTTTTTTTTTTTTTTTTTTTTTCTTTTTTGGAGGGGGGGAGGACATGAAAGGATCCCTATATTGATGCACTAGCCCAAGAATCAGGTTGATCTACTGGTCAGGTGAGCCACAGTTTGCAAAACAAATGTAAAGTTTACCCATTCCACCTGTTTCCAGTATAGGGCCCCACATGCTGACCAGACTATGATTTACTTATGGGAAGACACCTAGAAGATTGGACCAACCTGATGGATGCGAAGGATCTCACACCTATGTGCCATGCTAGCATATGTGGCATGTACATGAGCTTTATTGTGCACATGTGTGTGCGCTTGCAGCAAAGCCCCGGACATGGCTATCCATTTATAATTTCAGTTCATCATTACTCGTGCTGTCCATTTGTAATTTCAGTTCATAATTTGCAAGAGATTCCATGGTGTATGTTCTTTACATATGACATAGTTTTAATTGAAAAGCCAGAGGGGTGAACACAAAACTAGAACTATGGAGGGATGCTTTACAATCCAAAAAAACAACTGCGATTTTGGTAACAATATGAATGGAAACGAAGAGTTGTTAAGATTGTTGACCAACAACAAGTACCCAAATTGACCATTTTTTATATATTGGGTCGATTTTTCATGCAAAGATTGAGAACGACATCACCCGTAGAATTAAAGCTGGGTGGAAGAAGTAGAGATGTGCCTCCGGAGTTTTATGTGATCGCCGTGTACCAATCAAAATTAGGGGGGAATCTCATATGATAGATATAAGACCACCCATGTTTATGGGACGGAATTTTGAGCAGTTAAAAGATATGTTCATACGATTAGTATTGCTGAAATGAGGATGCTGAGATGGATGAGTGGCAAGATGATGAAGAATCGAATTAGAAATGAATGTCTTTGAGGGAACTAAGAAGTAGCACCAACAAGTAGTGAGATGAGGGTAAGCAGACTTATGGTTTGGCCATGTTCAACCTAAGCCAAGAATTGTGCTGGTTAGGAGTGAGTTCAAGTTGAAGGCTTTAAAAGGACAAGGAAAGGCCCAAAAGGACATAGGGGGAGGTACTAAAAAAAGACTCATGAACAATGGTTTAACTGAGGATATGGTCCTTGATAGAGTGGAATGGTGGAACAAGATTTGTGTACCCAATCCCAATTAGTTGAGATAGGGCTTAGATGATGATGATTGCAGTTTTTACAGATACAAACACAAGCATATATCATGGAAAGAGAGGGAATCCTCAGAGTTCCATAAAGAACGAAACTAATACAATAGGATTTAGTGAGAACATTTCTTATATAAGTATGCGAGAGTACCTTGTACCAGTATTGGTATCGTATCATGTCCAACACGATACATTGAGCATGCACAAGTGTACGAGTATCATGGCTTATGAGATATTACTTTTGGTTATTCTTTTCTTTTCGCTCTTTGACATGCAAGGAAAATGACAAAGAAAAAACATGGAATCCACATCGAATCATGCTTAAAAAGTTGGAATTGCATTATTGAGATCCTCATTACTAAAAGAAGAAGAAGAAGAAGAAGAAGAAGAGCCCCAAAATGTAATGGAAACTATTTAGTCAACAGCATATTTCTAGCAAAGGGCGAAAAAACATAGGTACCCTGGTATAAATGACACTATAGAGCCTTAAAATATGTCTAGTAAAAAGTAAACATATTCATCTGAGATTACTAAAATTGGGATCTCCCAGATCAACTATCAAAAAAGTTTATGGGATTTACCCCTGAAAGTCGGTGATAAGGTGGGGTTGCCACTTGGGATATGTCCCACCTGCAGTAGGGCTGTCAATGGGTACCCGGACCTGCAGGCATCCAATAGTCCCAACCATGTAAATGCCCTCATTTGATGTGGACCTGACCAGACCTGATTCAAACAGGTATAATGACCCAATCAGTACCTGAGCCAGGAAGCTGATCAGATTCAGTCCTGGGTCCTCAAAAATGAGACTCAGACCCAAAAGGACCTGGACTCAGCAAGACCCGGACCCAACCAGTTAACAGCCCCAACCTGCATGCAATGGCTGCTGACAAGACCACATCGTGTTTTATGTTGGACCACCATTGCAGCAACCAATGGATTGCTGTTCCTCATGCAAGATACCGTTCTCTTCCATACATCAACATAACAAGACAATACCAACTGCGTTAAGGGCATGTTTGATTTTCCAATGTAATCGTAAATGCCTTGCAAATATGTAATAATTACTTCCTAGGGTAATTACTTCATCATCCCCAAGGGTTGATTTGACTCCTATTTTTTTCAACACTAAAATCGAGGTTGCCTACAAATATATGTGGAGCCCATCATGAAATATGAGAATTATTCACACCGTCCATCCGGTATGCCAACTGAATTTAGGGCATGAGTCAAAAAATGAGGTAGATTCAAAGTTCAAGTGGACCACACCATAGGAAAAAGGGAATTAAACACACACACTATTAAAACTTCTTGAGGTCACTGTTTACTTTGGTGTGGGCCACTTGAATGTTGAATTTGCCTTATTTTTTGGCTCATGCCTCAAAATGTTGTGGTAAAACGAATGGACGGAACAGATATATCATATACATCACAATGGGGTCTAGAAATTTAAACTAGCACTTTTAAACCAGTTTCCAAGACAGAAATCCCGATGGATTTTCAAACGGGTGAAATGGTAATAATTACCCATTTACAGGGTATTTACACTTTCTTTAAAAAATCAAACAGGCCCTAAAAGTGGAAGTGGGTTTATCTATGGCAATTAACAAGTGATGAAAATATGGGGCTTGCAATTGCCTAAATGATATAGCAACCTTTTTATACTCATGTTTCAGCACATATCATGAAACTTGTTTACACAGCTTTTTAAATCAAATATGCAATGCATGGAACTAGAGATGTTTAAGACCATGGTGGATGCAAAGGCTATTGCAGAATCGTGGGAAGAGCTGTTCATGAATGAGAATGTCTACTATGCCCAAAAACTAAGAGCGGACCCCACATATGACATCATATACACGAAGGAATGCTCATTCCATATGAGACCATAATGACAAGTTCACCGAGTAACCAATGTTTAATCAGTCATCGATGGAGGATACAAATATTATTGTTGGGGGTAAGGTGGAAAGTGTCATTTACCCCGATCATTTCTATTTCAAGTTTGCTTTAAGTTGTAGAGTTTTGCCAATCACAAGCATGTGTATAAGGCAGCCCATCTACATGCCACCAAATGTGCCCATGTAGCACATTGACACAACATCCAAGACATCCATCAATTGGGCCCCACTTTATAGACTCCCTAGCCCAAATCATGCATGCCCACCAATACGGTTTATGAAACAATGATGGCTAACCATCCGATTTTCTAATGTTGTGGCCCTGCCTGATTTTTAGGTCGGGGCACCTACAAAGTGGGACCCACCTGATGGCCTGGTTGGATCTCATGCCGTGTGCCTCATCGGCACATGTGGTGACATCTAGATAGATTTATTATACAAGATAGTGCAATTAGAAACCCTCTAGTTAACATAAACTTCAATTCAAATGAAATAAGAGAGAATACATCATGGGAGAGTCCAGAATGAGTCTCTACACATAAAACTAAACTTGCATTTCAAAATGTTAGCAAGTATACTATAAACATCTAGCATCGAGAGTCCATAATCTAATAAGAAGAGGGAGCAGCATGGGGATAGAAGGTTTGTGCAACAACCTTGATATAACCTGTTTAGCCAGGTGGCCATCTATCCCATTGCTTCTTCATCATCTAGGCCTTATCCCAATTAACTGGGGTCAGCCACATGAATTTTGTACCACCATTCCACTCTATCAAGGACCAAACCATAGGTCATCAAGTCTTTTTACTACCTCCATCCACATCCTTTTCGGCCTTCCCCTTGCTCTTTTAGAGCCTTCAACTTGTACCAACTCATTCCTAACCGGTGCAATTCTCGATCTCTACTGCATATGACCAAACCGTCTAAGCCTACTTTCTCTCGTCTTATTAACTATTGATGTTATTCCTAAGTTCCCTCGAATGGATTCATTTCTAATTCTATCCTTCCTCATCTTGCCACTCATCCATCTCAACATCCTCATTTCAGATACAGATCCTATGAACATGTTCTTTGATTGCCCAACATTTTGTCCCACAAAGCATGAGTGGTCTTATAGCTATCCTATAATACTTTCCTTTTAGTTTGAGTGGTACATAACAATCGCATAAAACTCTAGAGGCACATCTTAATTTCTTCCACCCACTTTGAATTCCCAACTTGATTCCTTCCCTTCAAAAACAATGAGAGAGAGAGAGAGAGAGAGAGAGAGAGAGAGAGAAGAAGAAGAAGAAGAAACTAACCTAGATTCTAAGTCTACCATTTCATCAATGCTAAAGGATAATCTCTAGGGACTTCTTTCATCTGATGATCCCGTTTGACCACATTAGGCAATCAACCCCTCTAATTTTTTGCATAGTGGCATAGCGAATATTCTCAGAACTTGCCATTTGAAATAAATAAATAACCTTCTGAGTTCATAAAGAGCCTGCACTTTGGCTTCTCTTGAATCTCTCTGCTTGGCCATGGCAGAATATGCCAATTTGATGACCCTCTAATAGGGCACCCTACAATTACCATTAAAATTCATATTAAGCGGTTTGTAGCTGATGGGAGATCACATAGTAAGAGTGGGTGTCCCTGACTCTAACCCTCTTCAACTTGGACAAAAAGCAAACCAGCAATAATCCATTCAGAAGGTAGAAACTGTCATGGAGGAGATGCATTCCATAATCCTTTTTCACCCATTAATAAATCCCATCTTCCTCAACAACTGAGGAGCGAACAATCAAACATGGCCATAAGCATTTTTCAATATCAAGTTTGCAAAGAATCCAGCGCAATTCATCCTTCTTAAATGCCCACTTCCAACCAACTCCCTATTTTGAGGAAGGGACCATCCAACTTGGTCCACCTTGTACTCCTTTTTAGAAGAGGTTCTCGAAGAAACAGATATTATCTGAAAGATTTTCCTTCCTACAACTTGTCATCTTTCATTGATCCTTTTGTATGATTTATTTCCTCCTTGTGCATTTGCAGGTTGCCAAAACAGACAGACTCACACACAAAAATTAATTCAAAAGAACAAAAAATTGTTTTGTCTTCTCCATAAGCTACATGGTCTTGAATTTTACCATCCAAGTCCTCTCTTCTTTTGTTGTCTTTTGTGGTTAGCATCCCTTGACAATGGTTTCATTTCAAGGGAAAAGTTACAAAGGGAGTTTCTTTGGAGAGGCTCTGAAGATAAGCATAAGTTCTATCTCATGGGTTGGAGTGAAGTGCGTAAACCTGTGAGTGAAGGTGAAGGGATCTTTTCAGAAGTGATTGAGGAGATTAGGGGTGGAAGAAGATGGCTTTGAAAGCAGGTGATGTCTGGAAAATGCAGGGAGGTTGGTTAACCAAGTCCTTTTCTCTGTATAGAGCTTCAGGTGTTTGGAAGTCAGTTTTTTCGCATGTTGATCTCTTCACGAATAAAATTGTTTTTTGGTGGGTGATGGCTCATAGTTTATTTTGGGAATATGTATGGTGATTCTGATAGGCCACTCTACCAGGCTTTCCCTAGATTAGCTCGTTGCAATCAATAGGAACGCACTTGCACCATCTTGGGTAACCAAGTAGTTTGGGCACTCTCATGCCACAAGGATTTCGACACACTCTGGCTGGTGAAAGACTCCTCATTCGATCACTAATAGAGTACTCCCTCCCATGTGGATCCACATAGGGTGCGTTTGGATCAAGTAATTCAATAATGGCAATGGTGGCCATAACAGCCACTACCGTTACCGTTACAGTATGGGCCCGTAATGGTCATTACGGGCATTTTTTTTTCTTTATTTGAAAAAAAACAAAAGCCTATATCATCTCTTTAACGAGCCATTATGGGCCATTTTTTCCGTGATGACCGTTACAGTCCGTAAGGCACAACGGTTCCCACTGTTGGCGTTACTAACAGCATGATATCCTCTTCATCGAGAGTGCGTCCAAACTTTGAATTGCAATTAGTGGTCTGGTGGAGTGGAAACAATCAAATTGTAATTTCTTTCCTTGGCATTTGTATTGAGGATTTGGGCTCCAAATTGCAATTGTGTTACTTTCAAGTTCAACCGATGGTCATGGCAATTTGAGGGCTACTTCCTCGTTGTGAATGCTAGCAGATCCCATTGTAAGTAACATTATGGTACTACTCCAGACCTTTCCTGCAACCTGCTATACTCGGCCTTATAAAGTAGCATATGGCAGTTTGCTTCACAAAAGTGTCACTTCAAGAATATCATACATGGGCCCACCATATGAATATTTTCAAATTGAGGCCGTTGTATGAAGGTACAGGAGTCCTACACTGACACATACAACCTGCAAAATTTATCAAGATCTTCAAATTGTTTAATAAATAAATAAAACCAATAAGGTAAACTCTCCCAGTGTTGTCTGCATTTTGATACTAGATCTAATGCTGAAAATGTTACTCATATATCAAGTCAGAGTAATGTCATCAAAGTACAAACAGGTGCCGATGGCAAGGTAGCAGTCATGCGCATAACTAAAAGTCCAGAAGCTTCCTCGTTTTTCTTTTTCTTTTTTCTTTTTTGTTTATTTATTTTTTGGCATGGGGGAGTTGTTTTACTTTGTACTACTGATCAAACACCAATGGACTTTTAGGAACAGATATTTCTAGTGAAATACCAATGAAACAAAAGAGGGAATTGTATAGGATAGCTATAAGACCAGCCATGCTATGTGAGGACAAAATGTTGGGCAGTTAAGGAAGAATATGTTCATAGGATGAGTATAGCTGAAATGAGGATGTTGAGATAGATGAGTGGCAAGACAAGGAAAAAGTTAGAAATGAATGCATTCGAGGGAGTTGAGGAGTAGCACCAATAGGTACAAGACGAGGGAAAGCAGATTTCGATGGTTTGACCATGTGCAACGGAGACCAAGAACTGCCCCAGTTAGGAGTGAGCCGGTACAAGTTGAAGTGTTTAAAAGGGGAAGGGGAAGGCCCAGAAGGATGTGAGTGGAGGTAGTAAGAAAAGACTTGATGACTTATGGTCTAACTAAAGCAATGGCCCTTGATAGAGTGGAATTGAAGAATTGGATTAGCCAACCCCAATTAATTGGGTTAAGGCTTAGATGATGATGATGATGATGATGTTTTCTAGCTTTGCCACCAACAAATCCAATATTCAAGATACTCTTTAACAGTGGCAATTGAAATGCACGGTACAATAAAGTCCAAATTCAGGATGTGAGACATCTTGTGAATCAACTTCACAAAATCATGTGTGATGAGCAACAGATCCCAAATTACCCAAAAGAATCACTGCTTTTTGCAGCTCAAAGGAGGAAGATTTCTCAAAAAACTTGCAGATACAGAACATACTCTCATTTGTTATCCCTGAAATGGTATATTTCTCTTTCTATTTACAAGAAATAAGTAATCTAGTTTTGATACAGATTCAAGCCATGATCTTAGATTGAAGAGAAAAGTTAGGGATTGTTTGGATGTACCCAGAATCAGAAAAGGAAAGGACTACAACCCACCAAATGTATATTTTGCAGAAGCAGAACCATTTGGCATCTCCCGGAAAATGCAGATGGTGCGATGCACTAATCGCACCCAGCAGCAAAATCCACTCCAAAATGAGAATGTGATCCATTATGATCCCATTCTCATGGGGATCCAAACAGGCACCTAAATCTTCATGAGGAATCAGTATCATCTGACAGGAGTATATCTTGAATACAAGCAGAGAAAAGAAGGGAAAAAAAATAAAATCCCAAGGAGAGATGAAATGCCGACCTTCTGCTTCTTGAGCCTTTCATTTTCTTCTTCCAGACGTGAAACCTTGTTCTCCAGCTCGTTCGTGTACGCCTGCCACAATAAGGAATAAATTCTCAGTCTTAAAAAAACAGAAAATGGAAGTAACTGGTTTTCAAAAGAAGCAACCTGATTTTACAGGCCCACCTGCTTCCTGGCCCGTGATCGAGCAGCAGACTCCCTATTCTTGATCATCCTCTTCTGCCTCCTCTCGACAGTCTTCTCGACCACATCGCCCGGTGCAACCCGCTTTCGGCCTGGTGTCTGTGTGTCCGACAGAGTGCCCATCAATGGGGATGACAAGCCCATCTGATTCTCGGGATATGCAACATCCAAAAGCGGGCCCGCACCACCGCCAATGCCCAGAGGCTGTGATACGGGGCGGCCCGCCATATAAGTGCCCATCATATTTTGCTGCTGATGCTGAGGCTGTTGATGCTGCTGTTGATGCAACAATGGAAGCTGATACTGCTGCATCCAAGGTGGATGCTGTGGAAAGTTCTGTGGGCCCACCATTGGATCGGCGCCCAGAACAGAACCCACATTAGAAATCCCTTCCAGATTCTGCGGATCTCCCACGCCCTTCTTTTTCCTCTCTTCAGCCACAATGCCAGCCTTCATCAAGAAATCCTCCAGCGTCATTTCTCCGAGCGTTGGCTGCCGTTCCTTCTCTCTCCTCTCTTCTCTACCCTTCGACTGCCCCTGTTGAATATCTCTCCACACCTCATCGACCGTCTTCTTGCTCAAGGCCTGTGTCAATGTCATGCTCCCCTGGCGATGCAAGCCAGACGCTGAGCTGACTGGGCCTGGCAGTGCAGAGTTCTCCGTGTCCATTCCCATCACCGGATTCACTTCGACAGACCACACATTCTTAAGAAGCTCGTCAAGATTCATACTACTCAACGGTTTTCCTAAATCTCCTAACTGGTTTTGAACTTCATCCAGCGTGAGGTTGTATAGAGAGCTTTGCCGAGCGAGTGGCTGGAATTGAGATTGCTGCCCATTGCCTTGAGAACCCATCATCTGAATTCCCATTCAACGGCAATTTCACCCCAAACAGACTCAAACTCAAAAAAAAATCAAAAAACTAAAACTAAAAAAATAATTCCAAAAACTAGTCTAATAGATTTCACTTTTGGAATTGAATATCTCCACCCAAAATTACAACCTCATGCATGAAAAAGAAGAGAAGTGGGAAAGCCCATGAAACATACCAAACCTTATAATCCTAAGAACTTCCCAAAGAAGCTAAAATAGGGTTTTTTTTACAAAAAATCTTTCATACGAAAATGCCCATCCCACATCACAGACACCAAGAAAAACCCATTAAAAGTGCTCAAAATGGGGTAAATTTTCACCTTTTAACCCCACATGAAAACCCATTTCTACCATCAATCAAAACCCTCAAAAACTCGTGTAAATACAACACCGAAATCTCCAAGACATCCAACACAACCCATTTCTCACCCAAGGCAAAAAAGGAAAAAATAAAATACTCAAAAATGATAGCTAACCCCACCAAAATTCAAACTCATTAACACCGTACAAACATTAACATTTTTCAAAAACACCCAAAAACCAAATCACGCCAACAGAACCCACAAAATCAAAATATGGTAATGTCTCTTCTATATGTATATATGTATTAGTCCATGGATTTCTTCTGAAACTACCTTCTTCAAATGATATAAAATCCAAAAGTCAGCCATCTAAATAGAAATAAAATCAGCCCATTGTACTTACATGCTGTTGGCTCTAATCTGAGAATCTAGAAACAAAATCACCCAATTCAACGCATTTGCAGTTGGAGCAGTGATTTGAACCAAAACCCAGATACCCAAATTCAGAAAAAATAGAAATAAAAAAGTCCTTTATTTATATGGACATGGACAAGATCACTACGTGGTGTGTTATGAAGCTGCTTAAATAGTGGTGACTCATCTGTCATCCAAGTGGCATGCATGTATGTAAATCTAGACCCTTCAAAGTATGCGAGCTAATGAAAATGACCCTAAATTGGACAATCCAACCATCTAATTGGTGGATAACAAGGAGAAGTTTGTAAAGATGCGGTCCAGATTCAATGACAGGTAACGGATGGTTAAGATTTTCCGATGATCTGCTGAAGTAGGTATTTGAACTGTCATCCATCCACAGTGGAGGATGCATAATTTTGATGGTCAGGATTGAATTGCATGTCTGCAATATGTATAAAAGGATGAGTCAGCATCATTTAAGAAATTGTGGCAAAACAAACAGGGAGAGCTAGTGTCATGGCATTCACATTTCTGCATGGGTCAGGAGGTGACTTTGGTCTTTGATGTGTGTATATTTGTTTGTATATATATAGGAATGATAAACCACGCATGGTTGTACGTCCAACTAATTGCATGTGAGGTCCACTATGTATTTTGTATAATATTTCCCTTGTCCAACAAGATTTTTCCACGGTGAAAACGGGATGTTTTGAAAATTAGGTCAATCCAAGGATGAAAATGAGTAGGCCCACTTCAATGTAGAGTTTTTTTTTTTCATGGTTTTCTGTGCTACTGTTAGGTAGGTTGCATTAGAAATGTTTAGATGCATAGTCAATGCTGTTGGTGTCTTGAGTTAAGTTACATTGAAGAAGTTATTTGATGCTCTAGAAAAGTGTAATGTGCATGTAGTCAATGTTGTTGGTGTCTTGAGCTAAGTTACATTGAAGAAATTATTTGGTATTCTAGAAATTGTAATGTTCATGCACATGCTCAAAATTGTATACTTACTTGCAGACAATTGATAAAAGGCTTTAGGAAAAAAAAAAATATCATATCTTAGACCTACTTTAGGCCTACAGCCAGATATCAATTTTATTAATAAGATTTTATTTCTTTTTTTTTTTTTTAATACCTATCTACTTATATAACTTATACAGGTGTTCGAATTTAAAAATATATTATTAAAACACAAAACATTTATCATTGAGCTAGGTAACAAGATTCCACTATATTTAGCGCAAGCACACACAACCTTATGTCACAAATCCATTTAAAACTACATCAATTTATAGAAGCCACCCTCTAATAATGTCAACTACAATGTCTCGACTTATTGTTATAAGATGTTTTGAAATTGTGGCCGGTTGTATCCGGTGTTATATCTCAATATCAAATCTATTTATGTGATGGGATTCATCATAAATAACATATGCCAAAGAATTTTTTTTCAAATTGGAGTACCTCATTGCTGATTCTGACTTTTTTAATTGAATGGCAACCGCCTTAGTAGTAGTTATTTTGCAGTCCAATGACCAAAAAATAAATAATAAATAAAATACTAGGATATTTTAATCTCCAATATTTTAGAGGTAACCATGTCAGCTATGTATCTCATCAATTTTGGACCAGTAAATGAACCCATGTACAATGGCTATAGTCTGAATGTATCCAATAACAAGCTAGACATGCTTTAGCAAACATCACCTCTATTTTGTTGAATTTGGACCTTTGAATATTTTCCACTTAAAATATAAAATGGATGTCAATCAATCTCTGTCATTGATCGCATTTAATTTTCAGTCAATCAACCCATTTTAGGTGTGGATCACAATTTCAACGGTTTGATTTGAGTAGCGTGTATTCCACTTCTGCAATTTCTGAGCGCATGTGCATGACGCTCCATACTCTCCTAGACAACCAAAAAAATTCACTTCTCTAAATGCAATGAGGAAGTTGGGTTTTACTCGTTCAAATGTGGGGTAGAAAATGGGAAGTGTTCTACCAAAACAGAACCCGGGAAGTGGGATCTGAACGTAGCTATGTTTGGAACCAATATAGGAGCTTTCAGTGGAGGGATTGTAATGATACTCTGGTAGAGTTCAGTGGATCATACTCATGCATGTTAGTATCATATTCATGGGATACATCTAGTCCATCTAAACCTTCCAATTTGTGGGGCCCATCTTGATAGAATTAAATAACCAAATTAGTCGGACATTTCTAATCTTTTTAATCAACGATCATTGAATCAGCATTTAAAACGAAATAAGATGGTTAAGATCCAAAACCAACGGCTGAATATCAATAGATCGGAAATGTTAGGATCTTTGATCAATATAAATTTGGGTCTACCATCAGGTCCACAATTAAGACAGTGTGGGTCCAGTCCATGTGTTTGTACCTTAGAAATACAGTATTGTTGAGATAGTATACGTCAAAAAATGTGATAGCCATACATTAAAAAGGTTAGTATAACATTTTCTTTAAAGCAGTTCAGTTGAGCTATGTGCGACTGTATGTTGTTTTGTACACATGCATTGTGGGTACAACATGTACCATATATCTCACTGCATCACATGTCACAGCAAATTTTGAAACGCCCCCCATTTGTTGTATATGACATATACAAAGTTCAAGAACCCACAAGTTTCATGCACATGCACCACATGTGTCATCGTCCTATTTCAATTACTTGACATGTGTCACATGTGCCACCATCAATCTATAAGCAAATTGTGTGTTGCACATGCTATTATGCTAAATGAAGCGTTAACAAGGGTTAAATAGACCAACTTGCAACGGTCAGAAAATAGGCAGAAATTAGGATCATTTAGTAGAATTGAGCATAAGTTCGATGGGATTAAGCAACATAGGATTTAAGTGAAGATGTTGTTGATGAAATTTATGTTCCAAATCGATAGGATCAAATAGTTCTTCAAATCCATCTAACATCTCTTTGATCCCATCAAACATGACTTCGATCTCATCGAGCATTTTGGTTTTTCTTTTAAGAACTTGTTGGACATTTAAATGTCCAAATCAATAGCATCGAATAGTTCTTCAGTCTTATCAAATGTACCCTTGATCCCATCGAACATGTCCTCAATGCCATCAAGTAGATATGGTTTTACTGTAAGAGCTTGTTGGATAAATTTCAATGTCCAAATAGATCCCATTAATGAGGGTTTTAATCCTATTGAAGCCCATTAATAGCCTAACAATAGAATTTAGATCCTAGCGACAAAGCCAAATGAGATAATGCTCTTTTGTTCTTCAATGCCCGGGTTTGACATTAATACGAGAGATCGGAAAGAAATAGTTGCCTGTGTAGTACTACATTAGCAAAGCCTTAGTGCAAGCTAAGAGATGATGCCCTGACATAAAAAAATAAAAATAAAAATAAAAAATAGAGCTAACCCTAATCGTATCATCACAATGTCTCTGACCATACTTTCAGGCTCACACCATCATTATTCCAATCAGCCAATTGCTTTGCCAAGTACTCCAGAAACCCAAGGCGTCGGGAAGATTGGCGAAGTTGGCAATTGAGTTCGATGTCATATATCAACCTCAAGCTATGATCAAGGGGTAGGCTCTAGATGACTTCATCGCCAAATTTACTTACTCGGTGCCCTTGGTAGAAGACGACGATGATGTAGGAGTTCCTCTGCAAGAATGGTTCCTCCATGTGGACAGATCCTCAAATTCAAAAGGTAGTGGAGCGGGGTTGATACTCGTCGCACTTGACCAGACTTGCGTATAATATGCCCTGAAGTTCAGATTCCTGACATCCAATAACGAAGTAGAATATGATGCACTACTTATAGGCCTAAGATTGGCCAAAGTAATGGGGGCCCTAGCCTTGAAGATTTACTAATTTGCTTGATTCATCTCTATGTGCTTTTGCAGTTTCCCAACAGTTTGTCCCTTATAGCTCTCTCTCTCTCTCTCTCTCTCTCTCTCAAGTGTTGTCTATATAAGGAAATATAGGGAGAGAGTCTAAGATATTTCGCAAGGGGAGAGGTCTTGTATGGTGGAAGAGTGGGAGAAAGTAATGATTCTTCAGTTTCTTACTCTTGTTTTAATAAAGAAAAAAGCTATTTAATATTATTGCCCTAATGTAAGTATATTGTTGAATCATTTAAATCTATATGCCTTTTATTTCTTTAAAAAAAAAAAAAAACTTTGGCCCATGTATTTTTGTTTAGCTCTCTTTCTTTTATAATTAATTTTATTTTGTCTACATTAATTAGATGCGGGTGTTTTTCCACAACATGCATATTATGCACCAAAAATCTTGATGGTAGACTCATCGAATCAAGTTTGAATAGGGACTAATAGACTTCTTTTCTAACTACTTATTTTTCTCATACAAATTTAACTTATGAACCAGTAGAACAACATTTATAATCCATCACATGTTCACAGTGTTAACCTACTTGATGAATGATTTGATCTGTAGAATTGGAAGACATTCACAATAATATATAGAATTATTTCATACTTCTGTAGTGTATGGCATTTGATAATAAGTATACAAGCACTTAAAAATTACACAAGATATGTATTAAACAGACTAAACTATGGAACCTAATGTTGCTTAACATGCAACCCAAAATCAAATTGGTCCAATAATCCTAACCAATAACTTGTGGACTCTTATTTGTTGAAATTGGATGGATGGATATTTGCATGTTGATTAAACTATCTAATAAATGTCCCCCAATCTAACAAATAAATAATCAAATAAAATTATTTTTTTGTTATCATATATATATAGTGGGCAACATAATTGAATTGTTCTTCAATTATTCAACCCATATGCTCAAGAACCCAGATTTGATGCCACTCCAGTTACTCACAGGTTTTTCAGTTCATGACCTTTTTAAATTTCCATTGCTTAAACCACTCACATGCAGTTTGAGGATCAAATAAAACATATTTATTTCTTCATGGCTAAAGCACCCAACAGACAGCTTTAGAGTGTCCTTTTAAAGTAAGGGTAAAGCCATTCACACCTACCTGGTTAGTTTTAATCATTTCTTAAATGATAGTGACTCATCCTCCCGCCATGTGGCGCCGATGTACGACTGTCCAAACAGTCCAACTTGTGGGTCCCAATGTGGAAGAATTGTAACCCTAAGATCACTTGGACCATCACATTAATGGCTGGTTAGTTGAAAAGTACAATAGTAAGTGGTCCAAATTAGAAGGGAAAAATCAAAATTTTAACATTATGTCCCTAGTGTAATTCTCGGTTATGCCATGTGATCATTGGGTTAGCTATTTGGATGGTCTAGATTGCCGTATATGGTCTCCATTGCCTTACAACTAACATAGAAGTCTAGTCCAATTATCAGATTAGAGAAATGATCCAGTG
Organism: Magnolia sinica; assembly: GCF_029962835.1. Classification (NCBI taxonomy): domain Eukaryota; kingdom Viridiplantae; phylum Streptophyta; class Magnoliopsida; order Magnoliales; family Magnoliaceae; genus Magnolia; species Magnolia sinica. The sequence goes on from NC_080587.1 coordinate 1,985,624, forward strand.
TACTCAGAGCACTATTGGTGTTACAGTGCTCCTCGTTGTATTGGAACATTTGGATAATCCAATAGGTCGGTCTGAACTGTCCATTAGATGAAGTATATAGCTCCATGGTACCATATAAAAATTAGACTAATCAGACAGTGGTAAGCGTCCGATATGTGAGCAATAAAAAATGGTCGGTCAAGATCACTGATAAAAGAGTAGGTTCAACCAATAATTTGAACCGTCTATCCGTTGGGGATCATTATCAATTATTCTTTTAAAGAATCCTTCTACCAAACCATCCTAAACATTTGATTCGTCATTACTTGGGAAATGAATGGCTATTACAAAATAACAACAATTTACAGATGAAGTGGATAATCTAATCCGCAGGATTTTTGCTTGTTAGTTCATGAAATGTGTTAAGCACGTAATGGATGGTCAGGATCAATATACTAGACTGCTTAAGTGTTCCAATGTGATTAGAAGCACTATAAACAATAGTGCTCATGCAAACATGTAGATCTATGTGATGAGTTCGTTAGCCCCAGTAGTGGTGTCAATGCCGGCTCGGGCTAGAGAAATTAGAATTTTGAGTAGGTCGGTCTGATGGCCCTGCCCGAAACAGCTCAAGATCTGGACCGAGACCTGCCCCAGGCTTGGCCCCTGCCGACGAGCATCCACACACGTGCCAATCCAGTGCATATATGTTTAAGATTTGAGTTGTGTTGTTGGCTATTCAAACACAAGGGCACATCTGTGATTGATGGCCTCTATTTGGACTTCGTTTGTGATTATGATATGTGGGTGTGATAAAGTCTACTCAACTCAATATTTGATTGAACATTAATGATCCACATTGAGTCAAACTAATTAGATATTGGACGCTGATTTAACTATCCTTTCAACCACCGGTTATAATCAATGATAAGATTGATGGGGTTTTCCTCTTCAGGTCAGAGGAGATGTGGTGCGGTTCGGGTGCCACAAATAGTAGAATCACCGCACTGCTCGACCGGTCGAGTGAACAGTGCTCGACTAGTCGAGAGTCACTCGACTCAAAGTCCAGTAAGCTTAGTGAACAGTGCTCGACCAGTCGAGGGCTCGACTCGACTAATCGAGTGAACAGTCTCGACCAGTCGAGGACTCTACTCGATCAGTCGAGGTTATGCAGATTTAAATCCGGATCTTGCACGGACTGCGGAAATCTGAGGCCCTTTCACAAGGGGTGCGAAGGGAGTTTCCTAAACTATAAATAGGAGTGTATAAGGCCTTTATAGGCAATGCAAGAGGGTTTCCTAAAGCTTTGCAAGGGTTTGTTAAAGGGTTTAAGGCTATCAAAGGTGTGAAAGAAAGAGAAAGAGAGAAAGGAAGCTTGTGGAAAGGAGGTTATGCTCGTAGAGGTGATCTACTGTGCACTCAACATCTCAGCGCTTCTAAGTCATTGTGATCAGTGAGATCTCTCTGTTTTTCTTTTATTTTTTTATTGTTTATCCACTCCTGCATGAGTGAAGAAGGTTGTAACGTTCTACTTTATAGTGGATTGTTGATCTGGACAAGGTCCCGTGGTTTTTACCTCTTTGAGAGTTTTCCACGTAAAAATCTCTTGTGTCGTATGATTTGTGCTTTGATTTATTTCGTTGCTTTATTATCTCATAATTCTGGTTTGATTTGGGAGACTAGATCCTAAGGTTTTGTGCAAGGCCCCCAATAAAGTGGTATCAGAGCTAAGTTCATTAAACGTAGTAGGATCAGTTCTGAATTATGGAAGGTGGCTCATCAAGAATAATCAGTCTCAATAGTTCTAACTAAACCATATGGAAAGCTAAGATGGAGAACTTGCTTTATTGAAAGGACTTGTATTCTCCAATTCAAGGCATATCAGCAAAGTTAAAGGATATGACAAATGATGATTGGAAGAAATTGGACCGGAAGGCAGTGAGGTTTATTAAACAATGGTTGGACGATTCTGTATTCTACCATGTGTTTACAAAAACTTCAGCCGCTAGCCTATGACTGAAATTGCAAGGGCTGTATGAGAGGAAAACAACCTGCAATAAAAATTTTCTGATAAGATAACTTGTGAATCTCAAGTTCAAAGATTGTGATTTTGTGGCTGAACACATGAATGAAGTTAGAAATATATTGAACCAGCTCTCCGTCATGATGATGGTCATGGACGATGAATTATAGGCTTTGTTATTACTTGGTTCACTGCCTGATAATGGGGAGACATTGGTGGTATCTCTAAGTAACTTTGCGCCAGACGGAAAAGTGTCCATGGAATAGGTAACAAGTTGTCTCTTCAATGAGGAGATAGGGGGGAAGTCTCAGAGGTCTATTCAGTAAGAGGCTCTTGTAACACAGGAACAGGGAAGAGGAAAGAACAGAAAGGGCGAGAAAGCCCAAGATAAATTAAGAGGCAAGTCAAGTACCAGGAAGGATATTGAATGCTGGAATTGTGACAAGAATGACCACTATAAGAATGAATGTCGTAAGAATAAGAACAACAAGAAAGAAAAAGGAAAGGAGAAGGAAGATTAATCAGATTCCACTGCGATCGCTTCAGATGGCGATGCTATAGTTATTTTTTCAGCAAATCATGATATTTGTCTCACGGCTACGAGTCAGGACACCGACTGGGTGATTAACTTGGGAGCCTCTTTTCATACGACTCCACGCAGGGACTTCTTCACAAGCTACAAGTCAGGTGACTATGGGACCCTGAAGATGGAAAATTCTGGCTATCAAAGATTGTAGGGGTCGGTGATATTTATGTGAAGACCGATGTGGGCTGCAAATTGGTTCTCAGGAATATGAGGCACATTACAGACCTTCATCTCAACTTGATGTCGACGGGAATGTTGGATGATGATGGCTATGAAAGCCATTTTGCTAGTAGGCACTGGAAAGAAGTGTTGCACCCTTTACAAGGCAAGTGTCAGTGTGTGCAAGGGTGGGTTGAACGCAGCGAAAGATTCAGCTATTGACATGTGGCACAGGCGTCTAGGTCACATGAGTGAAAAAAGGCTTCATGTACAAGAAAGGAAGCGGTTCCTTCCAGATGTGACAGGTATACCTTTTAAAACCTATATTTATTGTTTATCAGAGAAACAGTATAGAGTTTCATTTGTTAAAACTGTTTCTCATGTTAATAAAGTGCATGCATTAGATTTGGTTTATTCTGATGTTTGTGGTCCTATGAAGACAAAAACCTTGGGTGGGGCATTGTATTGTGTCACTTTTATAGAAGATGCATCTAGGAGGGTTTGAGTTTATGCTTTGAAATCCAAGGACGAGGTCTTTGGTGTGTTTAAATTATTTCATGCTATGGTCACTAGAGAGAAAGGTAGATCATTAAAGTGCATCCGTACTGACAATGGTGGTGAATACATTGGCAACTCTCATGAGTATTGTAAGTCCCTGGGTATACGGCATGAGCAAACGGTTCCCAAAACCCCCCAGCATAATGGTGTGGCTAAGCGAATGAATCGCACAATTGTAGAGAGAATCAGATGCATGTTATCCCATATGAAATTGCCCAAGACGTTCTGGAGAAAAGTAATGCACACGGCAGCATATTTGATAAATAGGTCTCCATCAGCCCCATTGAATGGAGAAGTACCTGAGAAGGTGTGGACTGGACAGGATCCATCGTACAGTCATCTCAGGGTGTTTGGATGCAGGGCATCCATTCACGTACCAAAGGACGAGAGGTCCAAGCTCGATATGAAGATCAGACTATGTGTTCTTGGGGTACGGTGATGAAAAGTTCGGTTACAGATTGTGGGATCCGACCGAAAAAAAGCTTGTCAGGAGTAGAGATGTGGTTTTCTTTGAAGATCAGTGTATAGAAGACATTGGTAAGCCAGCGAAGAACCAGCCTAGTTCAGGTGAGCTAGAGGACATGGATCCGATTATTCTTCTCGTGGTGCCCGATGACGAGGGAGTACAACAAAGTGCAAAGGACGAGGGAGTTCCTTCAAAAGATGGACCAGGGGAGCAGCCCCCACTTGATCCACCTATTGAGCCACAAGTGAGGAGGTCATCTAGGGACAGACAATCATCCAAGAGGTACTCGCCGCATGAGTACATTATACTGACTGATGGTGGAGAGTCAGAAGATTATTCTAAGGCCCTAGTTAATGAGCATAAGGGGGAGTGGTTGAAAGCTATGCAAGAGGAGATAGAATCTTTACATAAGAACCACACCTATGATATGGTGAAATTGTCTGAGGGCAAGAAAGCTTTGAGCAACAAGTGGGTGTTCAGAAAGAAAGTTGAGCAGAAGAATTCAGAGACGAGGTTCAAGGCCAGACTTGTGGTGAAATAGTTTGGTCATAGGAAGGGCATAGACTTCGAGGAGATATTCTCACTAGTGGTGAAGATGACATCCATATGGGTGCTGCTTGGGTTGGTGGCTAGCATGGATCCGGAGATAGAGCAGTTAGATGTTAAAACTGTCTTCCTCCATGGTGACCTGGAAGAAGAGATCTACATGCACCAACCAGAGGAGTTCGAAGTCAAGGGCAAAGAGCATATGGTGTGTAGGTTGAGGAAGAGCTTGTATGGACTGAAATAAGCTCCACAACAATGGTGCAAGAAGTTCGACTCGTTTATGTTGAAGCATGGGTATGACAGAACGGAGTCAGACCACTGTGTGTTCACGCACAAGTTCTCAGATGGTGATTTCTTAGTTTTGCTGTTATACGTTGATGACATGCTCATCATGAGAAAAGACATCAAGAAGATCGACAAACTGAAACAGGAATGGGGCAAGTCGTTTACGATGAAAGACTTGGGCCCGGCTAAACAGATCCTAAGAATGGAGATAACCCGTGACAGAAGCAGCAAGAATCTTTGGCTGTCACAAGAGCAGTATATTGAAAAAGTCTTAAAGCGATTCAATATGAATGCAGTGAAGCCAGTCAGTACTCCACTGGATGGTCACTTCAGATTGAGCGACAGGCAGTGTCCGAAGACGAAGGCAGAGGTGGAAGAGATGCAGAAGATACCTTACACATCAGTTGTAGGAAGTTTGATATATGTTATGGTATGTACACGCCTAGACATAACATATGCGGTTAGTGTTGTCAGCCGGTATCTTTCCAATCCTGGTAAAGAGCATTCGACAGCGGTGAAATGGATACTGCGGTATCTAAGGGGCTCATCCAGGTTGAGCCTATGCTATGGTGACGAAAAATCTGTGTTAAAAGGCTAAATAGATGTAGATATGGAAGGCGACATAGACTCCAGGAAGTCTATATCGGGGTTCATGTTCACGTTTGCAGGGGGGCAGTTTCTTAACAAAGCAAACTACAGAAGTTCATAGCATTGTCGACGACAGAGGCCGAGTACATTGCAGTCACAGAGGCATGTAAAGAGATGCTTTGGATGAAGAGGTTCCTACAAGAACTTAGCCTGAAGCAGGAGCAACACATGGTCTATTGCGATAATCAAATCAAAGTGCTATACACTTGAGCAAGAATTCAAGTCAGCTCTCCAAGTCAAAGCACATAGAGATTCGGTATCACTAGATCAGGAATACTTTGGAACAGAAGGTGTTACAGCTTGAGAAGGTTGACACGGACGATAATGGGTCAGACATGATGATCAAGGCTTTACTCAAGGGCAAGTTTGAGGTTTGTAGAAACCAGGCTGGCTTGAAAAAGGTGAATTCCTCCTAAGTCGAAAAAGGGAGAAATTTGATGGGATTTTCTTTCTCAGGTCAGAGGAGATGTAGTGCGGTTCGGATGCCACAAACAGTGGAATCACAGCGTTGCTCGACCGGTCGAGTGAACAGTGCTCGACCAGTCAAGGGTCACTCAACTCAAAGTCCAGCGAGCTCAGTGAACAGTGCTTAACCAGTCGAGGGCCCGACTCGACCAGTCGAGTGAACAGTCTCGACCAGTCGAGGACTCCGCTCGACCAATCGAGGTTATGCAATCCGGATCTTACGCGGACTGCAGAAATCTGAGGCCCTTTCGCAAGGGGTGCGAAAGGGAGTTTCCTAAATTATAAATAGGGGTGCCTAGGGCCTTTCTAGGCAATGCAAGAAAGTTTCCTAAAGCTTTGCAAGGGTTTGTTAAAGGGTTTAGCGCTATCAAAGGTGTGAGAGAGAGAGAGAGAAAGAGAGAGAGGAAGCTTGTGGAAGGAGGTTATGCTCGTAGAGGTGATCTATTGTGCACTCGACATCTCAGCGCTTCTACGTCCTCGTGATCGGTAAGATCTCTCTGTTTTTATTTTATTCTCTTATTGTTTATCCACTCCTGCGTGAGTGAAGAAGGTTGTAACGTTTTACTTCATAGTGGATTGTTGATCTGAACGAGGTCCCATGGTTTTTACCTCTTTGAGGGTTTTTCACGTAAAAATCTCATGTCGCGCGGTTTGTACTTTGATTTATTCCATTGCTTTATTATCCCATAATTCTGGTTTGATTTAGGAGGCTAGATCCTAAGGTTTTGTGCAAGGCCCCCAACAGAGATGACTTATGAAAGAGTTTTCTTTATTCTTTTCAAATGAATTATTTTCTACCTTATGTTTAAGGGTCTATTCTTTCACCAGTAGAATCACATTACACTTCTCAAAAAACAAAGATGAATAAATAAATAAAATTGATTGAACAATACTGATTTCGTTTATTGAATATGTGGTTCATTACAATCGACAAAGTGTTGAAAATAACCTAAAAAAATAAACACTCGAGAGATTACATTAGGCGATCGAGACGAATGGTTAGCAGGATGTGACCAGATAGTTGTAATCACCTAATGTAACTGGATAGATGTGGTCGCCTAAGCAAGAACTATGTTGATTCGGATCTAACAACTTAGGGTTTTAGACATTTAATATAATTCTATAGAATTGTAGTGGTGGGCGCTAGACAGTAGCGACAGTAACAATCTATTCTAAAGCTAGGTTAGGTTATGTAAAAATAAACTGTGGTAAATGAAAGATAAATTAAAAAGTAGATAGATGTATTTGGAGTATGGCCTCGAGCTCTTCATCATGTACTCCTTTTATAGCTTTTCGAGGCAGATAAACCCTAATTTGGTTTTATTGCTGATTTTGAATCTTTAGTGTATTTGACATGCATTCCGAATAGAAAGATCTTTAGATATATCTGAAATTTTTAGCTTCTCAGATATTCTTCTCGTAATTGATTCATTGATAGAAGATGTTTGTGGCTCACTAATCAGATTCAGGATTAATCAAGAGAACCTCTATCATTGATCATGTACCTCAAATTGATCATGGCCATGTATTTGGATGCTCGATCAAATCACCTCTTGCATTTTACTGAGACTTTTGTTCTTTGATAGTTTGTAGTGTTAGAGAGATTAGATGGACTAGATCCACCTAATATTGACCTGATATATCAGATGAGTTGGATCCTTCATCAAGCTCTCTCATTCTTTTAATTCCAATTAATTTACGAGATTGGATCCGATTTGTTTAATGATCACTTGCTCCTGAGTTGGGTTTGGACCATTACCAGATTTGCTTGGACATAGATCCGATCTTTTGATATTTAAAATATTCTCAAATGTTAGAGACTCTCATGATATCTCTAGGCAGATCTCTCATTTTGGAAAACTGTGAGAGACGGTCTCATCGAGTGTATTATAGATAGATCCATGTTAGGATTTTTGCCAAAATGAATCTTTTATAGACTTGATAGGCACATTGCCATATTAATTGGTTCGCTTAACCGTGTCTACATTTATAGAATGTAAAGGTTCACTTCCTTAAAGTGATGTGTAAAGGTCTATAACTCCGCATTAATTATGGAATGTGTATCATATGTATCATGTAAGGAAGATCAATCCAAGATATCTCCAAGTTGCGAATAAAACTTATGTGAATACCAAATCTGTAGTATCAATACGTGTTAGCTTTCCAATATTGTTCAAAGTTAAGGTGCTGAAAATGGGTGTAAATAAGCTGTGTATCATGTGATCGATCATTTCACCGAAAACTAATGTTGGTCGTTTATTAACACACAAAAACTGCAAGTTTTATAGGCTTAGCACATCTGATAGTTTATCCATCTACACGGTGTGTCCCAGCTGACACAGGCTCAGATGTCCTACACGTGTTAGGTTCGCACATGTATCAGTATAGAGCTACAGGTGGGGCCAGCCATGTTGTGGGCCTACTTCTTGTGATTCCATCTAAGGCATTAATTATACAGCATCGGACCTAAAACTATGTGCACCAAAAGCACATCTACATGCTCTCCATCACCTCATGTACATGTATTTTGTTAGTAGACAAGGTACTGCGGTGGGCCCCACAATATCAAATAAACTAATTGAATCGTGTTGTATAGATAATCCAACGGTCAGATTTGTATATTCAGTCAAATTAATGTGGATGATTAAAAGTACTAACGAGCACAATGCATCATGGGGTGGGCCTGATCCTTGGTTGTGGGAGGAGCCTTTGTCTCCAAGAGTCTCATTGTTGTCTCCCATTTAGAACAGATATGCTCAAATCCAATCGGATGAACCTAGGGTTTAGGGTCCAACCAATGAATAATTTCCAACCTGTCATGTATGAACAAAATCAAACCCATCCAAGCAGTTGTAACCGCTACACGGATCATCTTCTCCAAAAATTAGCAAGATCCACATGTCAGGTGGACCACACATGTCTTCTTATTATATCAATGCCAACCATTGTGTTCCATTTTGTTGACCAGTTGATGAGTTTATCGAAATGATTATTTACATTTGGTGATCCTCATGATGGGCCCAATCCATTGGACGTGTCGGATGCATGACACGTTGGAGTTGGACAGTAACTTATGGTCCAACCGGTTGGACATAAGCACTTCTCCATTTAAAAGTTCTACTTCTAATACATGCAATCAAATCTTCCTTCACCCACAAAACAAAGATAATACCAATCCTAAGAGATGCCATTACGAAGTGCACTTCATTGTTTTATGCTCATCAGGACCCTTGATCTGCTGGACCACCAAATGGATGGACTATGTGCCCAAAACAAAGTTACTTATTGAACAAATCCAACTGTCCAATCATTGTGTTTGGAGCTAACCATCGACATTTCATGCCACTGATCGGTTAGTTACCACCCTCTAATCTCCTTGATTTTTCAGATATGGTCCATTCATGTAGTCAGTAACCAAATCAATGGTCTGGATGAGTGTACAAGTTTCACAGGTACAAAAATAGACATTTTTGGTGCACCATTTCATATGATTAGATTTGCCTACACATAATCTAGTTTATGAATATGTCTTCACCTCAAAGGCATTACACATATTGAAAATCTTATTTCTACCTTTCCTTGGATCCTCAGAAGATTTCCCCCTATAGTTTATAAACATGCTTGATGTCCTGGAACAACCTGCCTGAGATTGAACCTTCCTCAGATGCCCATTGTAGGATCATTTTTTAGACGGCGATTGGCGGGCCATTCGCCGATCATGGACACTTTTAATTCATGGGATTATTGCTAAGCTGCAGCCATTAAAAATTTCAATTGGATCATGCGCTACGCGAATTTTTTGAAAAAAAAAAAAAAGAAAGTTATATAAGGAAGATTTCTTGAGGGTGACGCTTAAAGATATGATTAAAATAGTTTTTAAGATTAAAAAGGGTTACTATTTCATGGTAGTATGGTTTTTATTTTTATTTTTAACTATAGATTCAGTCCGGATTCGATTTGTGACTCATCCGAGTCATGGGGTGACTCGTCTAGTTGGGCGCGGTTAGTGGGCCATTCACCGAACATCAAAACTTTTAACTCGCGGCATTATATCCAAGTAACGGTCATTAATGACATTCGATCGGATCATGCGCTGCGACAAGTTTTAAAATCAAAACTTGTACGAGGAAGATTTCTTGAGCGGGATGCTTACGGATACGATTAAAATAGTTTTTAAGGATTAAAATGATAATAGTATTTCATGGTGGCTTTTTGAACTATAAACAAGTGTTATGAGTCGAGTTGTGACTCACCCAAGTTAACCGGTGAGTCATTCGAGTCAAAGAGTGACTCATCCAAGTTAGGCCTATTTGCACTATAGACTTATGGTGTCAAACCATAATGGACTGGACTGAGTCTGAATTGACTCGGTTAAGTCACACTTGACTCGGACGAGTTATCAATCCATGCAAGGTTGGTAATACTGGCATTGTAATAGTCAAGTCAATGCCTTCCCGCGCATTTTTAGGACGCGGCTAGGGTACTGCCCCTACGCGCTAGCTAGGAATAGACAGGGGCTTTGAAGGGCCAAAATGATGGTTTTATCCATCCCGTCCATCTACTTTTTCATATCATTTTAGGTTTCACCCCAAAAATAAGACTGATCAGAAGCTCAAGTAGACCACGCATTGAAGATTAAACATGCACCGTTGAAAAAATTATGGGCTACAGAAGTTTTTTATCAAGTTGGGATTTGTTTTTTTCCCTTCATCTAGGTCTATGTGAGCTTTTGAACAGGTTGGATGGAAATTAACCATCACGGTGAGCCCTAATAGGGTTTCAACTATGGAGCTTTTGAACAGGTTGGATGGAAATTAACCATCACGGTGAGCCCTAATAGGGTTTCAACTATGGATGTCAATATTACCACTGCTTCCTGGGGTGTAGCCCACTCAAGCAGTGGATCTGTCTCATTTTTGGGCTTGTATTCTAAAATGATATGAAAAAATGGATGACTGGTGTGGATAGAATCCTTACATCACGGTCGCCCCTCAGAATCCTTTTAGTGCAAGTAGCATGAATTCATGGAGAAGCCCACACGATCATGTACGAATCAGCTAATGCACACGCCAGGACATATGCCTCATCAAGTGAAGCTCTCTGTGTAAATACCGCTGCCAAAAAACGTAAGGGACTGTTTGGCCAACTGCACTAGGTGTGTGATTAAGGTGGATGGAATTGTAAAAGTAACAATAAATGCAAATGTAAAGTATTGTCCTGGATTGGGTGTATCCCATGTTTTCTAATACCATGTTTGGAACGCATGCATTAAAAAGTAAATCCCTGAATTTATTTTCAAATTATACTTGAATCGAACTTGGATAAAGGAAAATTTCACCATCCATGTGATTTGTAATCCCATCTCATACTTTCCAACACAAGGCTCATTTTCCAAAGCCTATAAAGTTAATTTTAATCCCATCTCACACTCCTTCCAAACATGTCATTTCCAATTTCGAAGTGGGATTAGCAATGCAATCCCATTTAATACAACTTAATACCACTGGCCAAACAGGCCCCAAAGGTAGTCTGCTCAGTAGGTGTGCCGAGATATTAGAAATAAGATGATAGGTCAAAAGGTTTCAAGAATTTTTTTTTCACAACCGTACATTTGTGCAGTGAATTGTAGCCCATCTGAGTAGTGTACTAACCTGATCATGAGGATGAAGAATCTAAATAGCATTACTCTTCTGGTGGATGGCTTGGATATTTCATGTTTACACCATGCTAGTATATACGGTGGCATGTGCTTAAGCTGATTGTACATGTGTCCGGGCTTTCACTCACACGAGAAGATTGTAATTATTTGGCAATGTGGATTTGAGGCTATTTGAGGCTGTTTCAAATTCAAGATATGATTACATCTAAAATCCTTCTAAGAGTCTCATGTGTTATATTTTGTTTTAAGATAATATTAAAATTTGAATTTTTAAATTTTCGATAATTTTCCTCCACATTTGAAAAGTTTTGTACTTTTGTGTTGTGGGTTTGTCCCACATCGGATTTAATAAAGTAAACTATTTTGTATATAAGATAGTCTTTTTACCCAGGGCTTGAGCCCCTTTGGGGGGGGCTCTAATATATGTCATTGACCACACGCACGCGCGCGCGCCGAGCCCATGTGCGCGACGTGACGGGACGGGACGGGCTGGGCTAGGCATGGGTCGAGTGCGGGTGCTGGTGCGGTGTGGGTGTACTCTCGTGGGTGTGTGTATGGGTACTCGCGGGACTTTATTTGTGAGAGTATACTCGCACAACTCTCTCAGATAAGGTTTTAAGAATTTTACTGAGTTCATTGCTGAGTTAACTCAACACTTTCGGATTAAACTGCAAGTGGTTCGAGCCTATGTACAGTGAGTGTACCGCTGGGACCGGGTCATAGTCGTTGTATCCTGGAGGTCAATTGCTCTGGAAACCTGTTGCACTTAGGACGCTGTCCAAGGGGAGTAAATTCGATTTCAAGCCGAGTGACTTAATCACGCCTCGACTCAATTCAATAAGTTCTTCTTTCTTAAAAATTTTATTTTATTTTTTTGGTTCTCGATTTTCTATAGTCTATTTAATTCATCCAAATATTCCAACAATCTTGAAATCGAATTTGTTGAATTACATAGACTATGACTACAGTAACAGTAAATGCTTCTACCGAGTTAGCGAAAATCGAACCGTTCCCTGGACAATGCTTTAAACGGTGGAAACAGAAACTGATGTTCGCACTTACCACCCTTAAAGTTTCATACATTTTATCTAAGTCATTTACTATAGATCCAGCAAATCAAAATGCAATAACAGATGAAAATAATTGTAAAAATTATATTTTAAACTCTTTATCCAACGAACTATATGACGTGTATGCTTCTTACGTGCCTGCTAAAGACATATGTACTACTTTGGAAAAGAAATACATATTAGAAGATGCAGGCACTAAGAAACATGCAATTGCTAATTTTCTTCATTATGAAATGATAGATGATAAACCTGTCACAAATCAGATTGACAATTTTCAAAGTCTAGTTCACGAACTATCAACAGAAGGAATTAAGTTGGATGAAGTGTTTCTGTCAGGAGCACTAATAGAAAAGTTACTGCCCTCCTGGAAAGAATATAAGAATAGAATGAAATATAAAAAGAACGGTGTTTCTTTGGAAACCACTATTGTACACATACGAATAGAGGAGACCAATAGAATTAGGGACCAAAAATAAAATAGAAATGAGATAGATTCAAAGTCAAATCTTGTGGAATCAAATAGGGCAAATAATAAGAAAAATGGCAACTGTCATAACTATGGCAAACCTGAACATTACGCAAATGAATGCAGGCTAAAAAAAGAATGCAAACAATCAATTCAAGAAAAAGGAAAACTGCTACAACTGTGAAAATCCTGGGCATTATGTTAAAACGTGCAGGCTTAAGAAAAATAAAGATAAGCCGCAGACTAATCTCACAAAAACAGGCAATGAGTCTGACATGATAGGAGATGTGGTGTTAGAAGTCTTCCTTGTAAACAACTTGGAGTGGGTACTAGACACTAGTGCAACTAGGCCCGTGTACAAGGATTGTAGCATATTTACCTCCTACCAAGTATCAGGAGATGATGAACATGTGTTCATGGATAATGATAGAACGTCTCCAGTTGCAGGGAAAGGGAAAGTACTTCTGAAACTCACTTCTAGAAAGACTCTGATGTTGAATGATGTCCTACATGTGTTCGACATTAGAAGAAACTTGGTCTCTGGTTCACTCCTCAATAAGGCAGGTATCAAGTTAATATTTGATTCAGATAAGCTTTTAATGACTAAGAATGAAACTTTTGTTGGTAAGGGATACTGTAGCGATGGTTTATTCATTGTAAATGTATCCAATGATAATAATAAAAAGACATCCAGTTCTGTTTATATCGTTGAACCTTTTTATCTATGACATAGTAGATTAGGTCATGTGAACGTAGTATCTTTAAAGAAAATGAAAAGATTAGGTTTATTACCTAATATATCTAATGAAGGATTCGATAAATGTGAAACATGTGTAGAATCAAAATTCATTAAAAAATCCTTTAAACAAATAGAAAGATCATCTGTTCTGTTAGAGTTGATACACAGTGACTTAGGTGATTTTAGAAATCATATGTCTAGAGGTGAAAAAAGATATTACATAACTTTTGTAGATGACTACTCTAGGTTCACTAAAGTCTATCTGTTAAGGAACAAAAATAAAGCTCTAGATGCTTTTTCTAAATACAAAATTGAAGTTGAAAATCAGTTAAATATAAAAATTAAAAGACTTAGAACAGATAAAAGAGGTGAATATGAATCTTCTCAATTTAGATAATTATGTGAAAAACATGGAATAGTTCACGAAACTACAGCTCCTTATACACCAGAGCAGAATGGAATTGCAGAACGTAAGAATAGAACTCTAAAAGAGATGATGAATGCTATGTTAAATAGTTCAGGCTTACCCTCAAATATGTGAGGAAAAATAATTCTGTCTGCCTGTTATATCCTAAATAGAATTCCTTCTTAATCTTTTGAACAAATACCTTATGAACTTTAGAAGAATCATGTTCCTAATTACAAATATATTAAAGTGTGAGAGTGTCTTGCTAAAATAGGATTACCTGAAACTAAGAAAAGAAAATTAGGTCCTAAAACGACCGACTGTGTATTTATAGGTTACGCACAAAACAGTGCGGCCTACAGGTTTCTAGTTTTAAAAACTAAAGATAATATTCTAGATCCTAATACAATTATAGAAGCTAGGGATGCAGAGTTCTTTGAGAACGTATTCTCTATAAAATATAAATCTATAAGAATAGAGGAAGTCAATGAATCAGATATTGCGTTTACTAGTTAGTAAAAACGCATACGAGAAAATAGTAGAGATATAACTAAGAAAAAGTACTAGGGTTAGAAGAGAAACTAACCTAGGAGATATTTTTTCACCTTCTTAGTAGAAGATGATTCTACAACCTATTTAGAAGCAATTAACTCTCCTAATGTAATCTTTTGGAATGAAGCAATAAATGATGAGTTAGAATCTATTATATCTAATAACACTTGAGAACTTATAGACCTATCACCTGGAAACAAACCAATAGGCTATAAATGGGTGTTTAGAAAAAAAACTAAAACCAGATGAGACTATTAACAACTTTAAGGCTAGGTTGGTAGTGAAAAAATTTAAACAAAAGGAATGAATAGATTACTTTGATACATATTCCCCTATAACTAGAATTATTATTATCAGGGTCTTAATAGCGATAACCTCTATATATAAACTGGTGGTACATCAGATGGATGTTAAGACAGCTTTCCTAAATAGAGACTTAGAAGAAGAAATATATATGGAGTAACCCGAGGGTTATAAGATATCAAGTAAAGAAAATAAAGTATGTAAACTAATTAAATCACTATACGGTTTAAAATAGGCTCTTAAACAATGGCATGAAAAATTTGATGATGTTTTAAAATCAAATGGTTATCATATAAATGATGTAGATAGATGTGTATATAATAAAATTTCTGAAAATAATTATGTTATTATATGCCTTTATGTTGATGACATGCTTATTTTTGAAACTAATATTAAATTAGTTAATGCAACTAAGAAATTCTTGCCATCTAAGTTTGACATGAAAGACTTAGGAGAGGCTACTGTAATCTTTGATATTGAAGTAACCAGGAAAAATGGTGTTATTATATTATCACAATCTCATTACATTGAGAAGATATTGATAAAGTTTAACCATTTTGACTGTTTACCTGTCAGTACTCCTTATGATTATAGTGTGACTCTCATGAAGAATACAAAAAATAGTGTATCTCAATTGGAGCATTCCAGAATAATTGGTAGCCGCATATATCTAACAAACTCCACTAGACCAAACATAACTTTTGCAGTAGGAAGGCTAAGTAGATATACACATAACTCTGGAAAAGAGCATTGGAATGTTTTGTCTTGGATTTTAAGATACCTAAAAGCCAGTATATCATATGGTTTACATTATAATGGTTTTGTTGCTGTATTAGAAGGATACAGTGATGCTAACTGGATTAGTGATTCAGATGAGACAAAATCCATGAGTGGATATGTCTTCACTTTGGGTGGAGGAGCAGTCTCTTGGAAGTCTACCAAGCAGACATGTATCACTCGGTCTACTATGGAATCCGAGTTTATTACCTTAGAAAAGGCTGGATCAGAAGCCGAGTGGCTTAGAAATCTCTTAACTGATATACCATTGTGGCCAAAGCTTGTATCGGTCATGTCTATTCATTGTGACTGTCAAGCAGCTATAGCGAAAGCAAAGAGTAAAATATATAATAGAAAGAGCAGACATATTAGACTCAGACACAACATAGTGAAACACATGTTGCGTGATGGAGTCATATCTATTGACTTTGTGAGGTGAGAAAAGAATCTAACAGATCATCTGACTAAAGAACTATCTAAAAGGTTAGTCAATGATATGTCGAAGGGAATGGGACTGAGCCTAATATATGAGCTGCCAGTGTTGGTAACCCAACTTATACAAGTGGAGATCCCATGAGATAGGTTTAATGGATAAACAACAAGACACGAGGTGGACGATTGCATTGAGTTGTATGAGCCCCCCTTCTATGGTGTACAGTGCGAGCAGCAACGCAAAAGGATGAGTTATTAGAACTCTTAATAAATTCATAGCCATATATTTAGTGGTGTATACAGTTGCTGCATACACTTGATGGAATTTACCGATATGGGTGTGGAGGTGGAGGCCGCTTCCTATGAGAATCTAGGCAAATTCTCTAGAGCACTCATGAAATCCAGGTAATGGTGTATGGCCGAAACGCATCGAACCGCAAAATCACTTGTAGAGGAAGAGTTGTGTGAGTGGCATGTACTTACAATCTACATTAAAAGAATTCAGGTTCTAGACTATATTGTCACTTGATTCCTATAGACCTGTCATGCTTACTCTAATGTCGGTTCAAGTCTATGGTGACACCGGCACCATTACACAACTATTACTCTTTAATCCAAAAGAGTTTTATTTTAAAACATGTGGGGGATTATTATATTTTGTTTTAAAATAATATTAAAATTTAAAATTTTAAATTTTCGGTAATTTTCCTCCACATTTGAAAAGTTTTGGTACTTTTGTGTTGTGGGTTTTGTCCTACATCGGATTTGACAAAGTAAACTATCTTGTATATAAGATAGTCTTTTTGCCTAGGGCTTGAGCCTATACCAATAGCTCTAATCTATGTCACTGACCACACACACACGCGCACGCGCGCCAAGCAGAGCTGAGCCGAGTCCTAGTCCGTGTCCGTGTCCGCGTGCGCGACGCGACGCGACGCGACGGGATGGGACGGGCTGGGCTGGGCTTGGGCGCGGGTACGGGTGCGGGTGCGGGTGCGGTGTGGGTGTACTCGTGTGAGTGTGTGTGTGTGTGTATGGGTACTCGCGGGACTTTATTTGTGAGAGTGTACTCGCACTTGCGCCTTTTCTTTTTAATTAAGAGAGATGCATCCCTTCCAGTTGGTCGCACCTATTGGGTTTAAACCCAACGGACCTAACCCTTTGTAAAGGGTGCTTATGCACCACTTCGGAGTCTATATAGGGACTTCTGTTTAAATTTTGAATATACGAAAAATATTATCTCTCTTATAAAACTCTCTCTGATGCAGTTTTAAGAATTTTACTAAGTTCATTACTGAGTCAACTCAACACTTTCGGATTAAACTATAAGTGGTTCGAGCCCGTGTAAAGTGAGTGCACCGCTGGGACCGGGTCATAGTCGTTGTATCCTGGATGTCGATTACTTTGGAAACCTATTGCACTTGGGACACTGTTTAAGGGGAACAAATTCGATTTTAAGTCGAGTGACTCAGTCACGCCTCGACTCAATTCAATAAGTTCTTCTTTCTTAAAAATTTTATTTTCTTTTTTGGTTCTCGATTTTCTATAGTCTATTTAATTCAACCAAATATTCCAACAACATGAGTAACATGTATATCATTAGGCTACTAATTCATTGGGCCCACGGCTCACTGGTGATATCTCAAAACAATTAAATTATCAACTACATCATTAAAATTACTTTGATAGGATGATATGTGTTGTACAAACATTGTCCATGTAAATTAATGGTTAAAAATCAGTAGTTAGTCACTCGGATACGTTCTGTGCTTGTAGCCCATCCAAGACTTGGAATTTCATCATTTTAGGTCAAAGTATATATTTCAATGGGCTTATTACAACCATTGTATCAAATATTACATACATACGTACTAATTAAGGATATTAAAGTTGAATTAGTAATTAAATTTAAATTCCTATAAATATACTACACATAGTTACTCTTAGATTATAAGGGATTTTAAATCCAATATGCCAAAACACAACATGAAGATAAATGTGCCATTGGATCCAGAACGGCTTGAAGAGGCGATTTTCACTACAAATGTGCCAACGTTTGTAAGTTCCATGCCATTCATTAGTTAGAAAGGTCAACTCATTAGGTGGGCCATAGATGTATGTTAAATATAGGCCATCAATTACTTTCTAGCCTTCCAATTAATCCCATGTATATTCCAACTTTTTTTTAAACGCACCCTCACACTCACACTATAGTGATTTTTCACCACTGTGGGCACTCAAACCTATAGCCTTGTGTTGAAACTCTTGTTAGTCAACCATTGAGGCATGAGTAAGGACCCAAACATATGCATACAATTCCTAACCAAAATTTCCTAATCACGGCATGGGTCACATGCACATTTTGATGTTTTCAAATGGTGTACATTTTTTGTTATGGTGTGACTTGCCTTATGTTTAAATTGACTAGATTTTTTATTCTCCTTAACATCATTATAGATTGCATCTATTGAATACAATAGAGTTCATAAAAATGCCACGTGGCCCTACAACTCTCTACTTTACCACTTTTCCTAAAGATCATTTCAATTCATAGAAGCTTTATTTGCTAAATCTTATTTTGCGAGGAATTTTGCATTAAGTCTCTCATTTTATTTAGAAGATTCTAAGTCCAACCTGTTCAACTATAATTAGAGGTTCAGCCAGTGGATAATCACAAGAAAGTGTGATCCAATAAAGAGGGAGGTCATTGTCTTCCTCAATTAGTTAAGAGTCGAGCCCATAAGCTAAATTCTTGAGTCTACAATAATGTAAAAGAAAACTTAAATATTTTATTGAATAATAAACTTAAGATTTCTAGATTATATACATAAATGACTAAAATTCTAATTTGATTAAAAATTAGCTGAAATAGTAAAATCTCTTCAAAAAAAAAATAAATTTGCCATAAATATATAAACATTAATTAATAAGAATTTACTACCTAGAACAATTTCAACATTATTACAAGCAAATTCTAAAAAGAAAAAAAAAATCTAAAACTCCAAAATTATAAAGATATAACAATAATGAAAATGATCAAAAATAATAAAGTGTTTCTAAAACCTCAATTTTAACCTCAAAAAAATACATTTTCTCACAAAATGGATATCTGCGACCCGCGTAGCAAGTAAAATTAACCCCGAATGCACCGCTACATAAGATCGAGAAGTCATACATTTTGTGAGGATGCCCGATCAAAAGTTACAAGTCTTTTATTATTAAAATTTCAAACGATAATTCCTCTATATTTGGAATGAATTTCTTTGAACCAAACATATATAGGACCGAATTATATCATGCCTCACATAGGACTCTTCCAATTCCAATTTTGTCGGGACTTCTTTTGGTCTAACCATGCTAAGAATCCAAAACATCAAATAACTTCCAAACTTTCATGTGTAAACAACATCCAACACTAGGTTGGCCCCATCATGGAAATCACCTTTTGGAAAACTCAGTGGCAGCCATCCATTGAGTGGACCACACTTGTGTTTTACGATTTATCGATGATTGAATTTTTTTTATATTGTCCGCCCCACTTGATATGTAGATAGGGCTGACCTTTGCATTAGGATATCTTCATGGTGCAGCGAGCCTATTGTTGTATTTTGTTTCAAAATTACTATTAAAATTTTAATTTTTCAAAATTTCGGTTTCCCTCCACATTTGAGAATTTTTGGTATTTTTGAATTGTGGGTTTTATCCCACATCGGATTTGACAAAGTAAATCATCTTGTATATAAGATAGGTTTTTTACCTTGGAGCTTCAGTCCATTCAGGGGGAGCCGAGCCGAGCCGAGCCGAGTCCAAGTCCAAGTCTGCGTGTGTGACGAGACGGGACGGGACGGGCTGGGCTGGGCGTGGGCGGGGGTGCCGTGCGAGTGTACTCGCGCGGGTGTATGTGTATGGGAACTCGCAGGACTTTATTTGTGAGTGTGTACTCGCACTTGTGCCTTTTCATTTTAAACTAGAGAGATGTGTCCGTTCCGGTTGGTGGCATCTGTTGGGTTTAAACCCAACAGAAGTAACCCTTTGTATGCACCACTTTGGAGTCTATATAAAGACTTCTGATTCACATTTCATAAATACAAAAATCCTTCTTTTTTATAGAACTCTCTCTGATATTTTGGTTTAAGAATTTTACTGAGTTCATCGCTGAGTCAACTCAACACTTTCAAGTTAAACTACAAGTGGTTCGAGCCCGCATACAATAAGTGCACCGCTAGGACTGGGTCATAGTCGTTGTATCCTGGGGGGAGGGGTTATACCAATAGCTCTAATCTATGTCATTGACCATACATGCGCGCCCGCGTCGAGCTGAGCAGAGCCGAGTCCGAGTGCGCGACGAGACGGGACGGGACGGGCTCGGCTGGGCGCGGGTGCGAGTGCGGTGCGAGTGTACTCACGTGGGTGTATGCGTATGGATACTCGCGAGACTTTATTTATGAAAGTATACTAGCACTTACGCATTTTCATTTTAAACCAGAGAGGTGTGTCCGTTCCGGTTGGTCGCATCTGTTAGTTTAAACCCAATGGACCTAACCTTTTGTATGCACCACTTCGGAGTCTATATAAAGACTTCCAATTCACATTTCATAAATACGAAAATCCTTCTTTTTTATAAAAATCTCTTTGATATTCTGGTTTAAGAATTTTACTGAGTTTATTGCTGAGTCAACTCAGTACTTTCGGGTTAAACTGTAAGTGGTTCGAGCCCGCGTAGAGTGAGTGCACCACTAGGACCGAGTCATAGTCGTTGTATCCCGGAGGTCGATTGCTCTGAAAACCTGTTGCACTTGGGAGGTTGTCTAAGGGGAGCAAATTCGATTTCAAGCCGAGTGACTCAGTCATGCCTCGACTCAATTCAATAAATCCTCTTTCTCAAATCTTATTTTCTTTTTTGGTTCTCGATTTTAATAGTCTATTTAATTCAACCAAATATTCCAACAATCTTGAAATCAAATTGTTGAATTACATAGACTATGGCTACTGTAACAGTAAATGCTTCTGCTGAGTTAGTCAAAATCAAACCGTTTGTTGGACAATGCTTTAAATGGTGGAAATAGAAACTGATGTTCGCATTGACCACCCTTAAAGCTTTATACATACTATTTGAATCATTTACTGTAGATCTAGTAAATCAAACCGAAATAACAAATGAAAATAATTGTAAAAACTATATTCTAAACTCTTTATCTAATGAACTATATCACGTGTATGTTTCTTATGAAGCTGCTAAAGACATATGGACTGCTTTAGAAAAGAAGTACATATTAAAAGATGCAACTGCTAAGAAACATGCGATTACTAATTTCCTTCATTATGAAATGACAAACGATAAACCTATCACTAATCAGATTCATGATTTTCAAAATCTAGTTCACGAACTATCGACAAAATGAATTAAATTGGATCAAGTGTTTCTGTCAGGAACACTAATAGAAAAGTTACCGCCCTCCTGTAAAGAATATAAGAATAGAATGAAACATAAAAAAGAACAATATTTCTTTAGAAACTACTATCGTACACATATGAATAGAGGAGGCTAATAGAATCAGGGACCAAAAAGAAAATGAAAATGATATAGATCCTGTAACACCCTGGGTTTTCAGGGGCCGTGTAAGAACTCGACTCCCGAATTCCCAGGTGTCATGGGTGCCCTAATGGGCTTCATATTTTAATTACATTTGGATGATCTAATAAACAATGAAGGATTTAGCAAGGCATGAAGCAGAAGTACGTCATAAGCAGTATCAATTGCTACTAATTATAAAAATATCTAGACAATGAATCCAAAATCATCTAAATAGGGAACTAGTCCCACCCATACACGACCCAAAGCGACTAAGGCCCTGGTCCATACCCTGTGGTAGCCTGAACTCAACTAAACGGATCAATCGAAAGTCTGGAAGCAAAGAAGCTCTTCTTCCTTATCCTTGCTCACCCCACTCGGCTTAATGAGCTCCGCCTCACCTGTATCTAGAAAATGGTCTAGTTGGTATTTTAAAACACCGTCCCAGAGTCGGAGTGAGTGATCAACTCAGTGGGTACTATTAGTCTTAAATTGTAACAGACATCAATTATATTATGAATTTAATGAAAGATAATTATTCATAAACACCTAACTAATCTTATTAATGTGCATGCATGACGGATGATATGATGCATGCCCTTATTACAACACTTCCTCGAGCGACTCCATCTAACGATCACGTATGACCAACACTCTCTCAAAGCGACCTCGACTGCCAAGTCGCCAACCTAGCTAGTGCGATGCGATGATAATGTTAGCCGAGTTCTTAGTTAAATCCATTCATCCAGTAGGTTGAGAAAACTGATATACCTCACATATCAATGCCCTAACTGGTTGCGAGGCCAAGGCCCCCCAACGTGTGAGGCCGAGACCCCGCGGTCCTTGATCCCATCGAGTTCTCCATCCCCGACTTCAAGCACATGGGGAGTACCGAAAGAAAGGGATCGCTCGCGGTCACTATGGGGAGGCACGACACCTCAACGTAGACCGGCAGCTCTGACATAGTGTCCAATTCCACCATGCCCGGCTCACGAGGCGGTAGACTAGTTTCAATTTGGTTATTAATGGGCTATAACGGTTGTAGGGTGTTTTAAGTTCCATATATATGTGAGCAAATAGGGTTAACAAACAGGGTTGGTCTGACAGTAGACCAGACCGCATGAGTCAAGGCAAGTACGTGGCGGAACGACATCGGGTGCAAGCGACTCATGTAGTCTAACTACTATCGCCCACACGCACTCGCCCACATCCATGAGTTTAGCTTTAAGGCGGTCCTACCAACGGGGCCGCCTTCGCTCTCCTCGTATTCCTGACTAATCCAAGGGTTTGGGTGGTGATTCATAACATGACAACTATCAATGTATCATCTAGCATAAACAACATCATGTTCTCATACTTCTTAACATTCAGTTCCAAATTTCTACTAACAAGTAAAGCTAATAATATCATGAATAAGGTGCGTGTATGTTGTGTGGGTTGGTGAGGAAGTTAAGCACTTCCTACCTCCCTTAGAACCAAAATACACAAAAATTAATGAATCATACATGTTATAGGGCACATCATATGAGAAAATCAAACAAGGCATGAACATGTAATCATCCATACACAAAATCATGTGAGAGGCAAGAACAACATCATATGAGAGCCAAACATATAATTCCATACAATCTCAACAAACATACAATTTCTAGAATTTCTCTAGATTCTTCAATTATAGCATCAAAGCAATCAAAATCATTAAACTCATACTAAAATTGGTGTTAGGCCACCTAAGAACAATAGTCCGCACCTTGTGACATTTCGCCCAACTCATGGCGCTCCTTGGGTTAGAAAATTGGGAAAAATGATTCCTATATCAATTTAGAAGCAATTAGGTAGGATTCATGTAATTTATTTTAGAAAAACCTAGGTTGGGGAGTAGGTTTTGTTACTTACCTTCCAATCGCGAATGAGGTGGATTCGGCGGAGGGAAATGATCGACGCTAGGGCTTGATTGGAGGAGACCGATGAAGGGAAGCACTAAAGCCTCCCTCACCCTACTCTCTCTTCTTCTCTTCCTCTCTCTCTTCCTCTTTCTCTCTTTCTTTTCTCTAGGGCAAAAATCGTATGGGGAGAGGGGGTGCCCAAATGAGGCCATTTTATAATGTCAGATTTGGTGTAAATGGCCCCAAGGGCTAGGTTTTTACTATACTAGACCTATAGGAGGGTCTTTCTAATCTCTAGGGCCCACTATAGGGTGTACATATTGATATACACCACAGGATAGTTAGCCCTAATGATGATCTACGTACGTATATGATCGGCCCGCCATTCGGATGCGTCGACAGATATGATTAGAAGTCTATTCAACGGTCACTGATAGTCGATCGGGGCTGCGGCTATACGAATATGAGAAGAAAAATATCCTTACTCCATGGGTAAATTTTGGTTGGGCCCACTATGGGGTGTACATATTGAGATACATCGTAGGATAGTTAGCCCTAATGTTGATCTACGTACGTATATGATCGGCCTGCCATTCGGATGCGTCAATTGATAGATATGATTAGAAGTCTGTTCAACAGTCATCGATAGTCGATCAGGGCCGCGGCTATACGAATATGAGAAGAAAAATATCCTTACTCCATTGGTAAATTTTGGTTGTAAACCGACGATCCGAAATCCTCAACTTTACAGAAGAGTGGACGACCCAATTCACTTAAGTTTCAGCTTCTTCCTTTAGGGTATTTGCACTTCTCATGCACTCGTCCTTCGACTCAAGTTGAGCGGTTCTGGACAGTACCCCGGTCTAACTCCCTCAATGGGCGTCAAGCCTAGTAAGATGGACATTATTCTATAGTTTTAGAACTAGTGGCCCACCAACGAGTGGTCTAGAGCTTGTTTGGAGAATCGGGGCATTTCTGGAATGAATTAGGTATTGAGATTTTTCATGGGTACTGATTAGGGTTTGAAATAATTATGTTCGTAGTGTGCCTATTTATAACTAGTGAAAGTGGAGATTTGATCATGACTACTCTAAACCGTCGGTTTTAGGCTAAAAGAGTAATGGGGTTGATTTAGTCTATTAGTTAAGATCCAGGCCTTATTTGACTCAGCTTCGGTTAGATATTTAATTTAGTTATACTTGTCTTGATTAGTTAGCGATGGGTCGGTTAGATTTGGGTCTTATGTGAGTAAATAATGAGGCTACACCTGATGTTCAAGTGATCAGGTGGATTCGTTGGCTTCTTACGGCTGATTAATTGAACTTATGCAGTTCTTTACTGGTACCACTCCTGCATAAACTAACATTGAGTGCTAATGGTCATTAAGTAATATTATAAGTTAATTAAATAAAAAAATTAAAAGAATTTTAAAAATCCAAAACAGTGAAAATCCAGGACGTTACAATCTACCCCCCTTAAAAACAATTTCGTCCCTGAAATTGCCTAAGGGTAATAAGTAAAGATTATTGTCATTTCATTTACTTAAGTTTTGTTGGTTTCGTGTTTATATATATGTTAGGGTATATAATAAATACACTAGCCTAACTCATTGTGATCTACCCCCCTTAAAATTTTCTCCCCTGAGGTTTGAAAAAAAATGTCAAAATCATCATTATTGTGCTAAGTGTTTAATAAAATTTACCTAAGGGTGATATATTTTACTCTTTTATGATTGGGCTAATACGGAAAAACAGTTGTGGTAGGCTCAAATCCGATACGTAGCTTGTCCGCCTAACCAGGGCAAACAACTCGTTATATCCTTTTCTAATCCTAATAGATCCTGGTCTTCTGGTCGGTCAAAGCAGTGAGTTCTTTGGTAATCACCTAGGATTGAGAATTGGGTCGAGCCGCGAATACTTCGCAGGTGTATGGTCTTGTAATTCCGTAGTCCGATCAATCTAAATGTTTAGGGAATATCTTATGTCATTGAAAGATTAAAATCTCCTATTTTTAAGGTTGTCATTCGGGCCTTTGTCCAATGAAGTTCTCGTTTTAATTCATGTCCAAATTGTGATTAATAAATCTTTCACTATGCCTATGGTCAAATGACTATCCCAGAAAAAATTTCAATGGCCTAAGATTATATTTATATGTTATCGTCTTGATCCTATGGCTAATGGGTTATGAGCAAACAGTGCTTGAGTTTCATTAATTTCGAGAGGGAATAAAGAAACGAAAGTTCTAGAATATTTCAGAGGTTTGAACGACTAATGACACAAGAAGGGCACGGAAAATGAAAAAGGGAGAATATCACCTCCTCAACTTGGTATGAACCTTAAATCCATAAGAGAATAAGAACCTAAAATATTTTATTAAAGTTCACTTCAAATAGGAACTCACAAATTCTTAAGCAATGTAACGAAACCCTACTTAAGAAGTCTAGTATAGATTATTTGAAAGAGTAAAATATACTAAAATAAGGATTTAATTTAATCACCCAGGATGATTCCTAGGATCTTTGAAAGTAATTCCTAATTTGACTTTGAATCCTAAAACTCTACGATGAAAGAAATACATCTGGTCCATCAACAACTTTTAGTTGTAGAAACTTTCGGTTCCAATACATCTCTTGTTCATAATGTATTTATCACTTTTAATTACTAGATAATTTATTTTTTTTCATATATAATTTTTTTATGGTAATTCATCATTAAGTTGACCCATTTCATACAAAATTTTAATCTATTTCAAGTTCCATAAAAATTTTAAAAATTTTTAGAAGCATAAGTTATTTCAAACTAACGATTTTCTTTAAGACACTAAAACGTATCTAATTCTTGTAACGTTTCTTATACTTTTAGTAACTAAATTATTTTTAAAATTTTTATGATGATTTATCATTAAGTTTCAAGTTATCTTAAAATTTTATATCATTTGGAGTTGTAAATAAATTATTAAATTCTAGGAGCAACAGTTGTCTGAAATTAATAATTTTTGGATAGTTGTTAAAATATCTTAATTTTAACTATATTACAATTTTATTTTATTATTTTATTATTTTTATATAAAACTAGACTCATTGAGATTCAATTTGGCTTTTGAATTACCTAAATCGGAGTTGTAACGAAGGAGATATGAATTTTTGAATTTGGATAAAAATTACAGAAAATGAGGCAGAAAACGGGCTCGCCTAGCTTGCCGCGGCCCACCCGGCCCGCTGGACAGTTGGGCGCTGGCAGCGCCGCTCGAGTGCTGTGGCGCTGAGCCTCTGGATCGGTGGTGACACGTGGACCTTATAACTCTCATATCTCACAAACCAGAATGAGTTACACGACGTGTCATATATAAATTTGGGGTAGGAGAAGCTACTCTACACAATGGACCTAGTCATTTCACAAGATTCCATCAAGTTAATGGTCAAAAATCTATTTTATTTATATTTTTACTATTTATAGTTAATTTTCGTTTGATTATAGCTTTTCATCCTATGAGCTTTGTAATTATGTCCAATTTGAAAGTACTTAGAGAAATTAGAAGGATAAAGTAGTGGAAAGTGAGATTTTTTTGAAAGAATTAGAAGGAGGAGTTGAGACTTAGGAGTCAAGTTTTGAGAGTTTAGGAAGAAAATGGGGTGATGATTGAGGGTGAAAGGGGTAGGATTGGATAAAAATGACCATACGAAGAAGCCCCTAGGGCCTTTAAGGAGCTTGGAGAGGCCAGAAGGGGGGTCCCCACGTGTGGGAGGGCCCCATCTATTCGTCGGGCCAGGATACACTAGATTTTGGGATCGCACAAGCTACTTCAGCATCTTGAACTTATCGCATTTTGGTCGGGTCAACTTAAGTCGTCCAACCTTCCAATTAGAAGTGATTTGGATCACTTTGCATCGTCTGAGTATTTCTATTCGTAAACCCTAACGTTCTAGTCTTCGGACTTGTCAAATGACATGATCCCGGGATCCTATAGATGTCTCTAAGTTTGTTCGCTCCCTCCTACGTCAGCGAATGCGTTATGGCAAGTTCATAATCCACAACCCAATTAATTCCAAACCATTGCTCTGATACCATCTGTAACACCCCGGGTTTTCAGGGGCCGTGTAAGAACTCGACTCTCGAATTTCCAGGTGTCATGGGTGCCCTAATGGGCTTCATATTTTAATTACATTCGGATGATCTCATAAACAATGAAGGATTTAGCAAGGCATGAAGCAGAAGTACGTCATAAGCAGTATCAATTGCTATTAATTATAAAAATATCCAGACAATGAATCCAAAGTTATCTAAATAGGGAACTAGTCTCACCCATACACGATCCAAAAGCGACTAAGGCCCTGATTCATGCCCTGCGGTAGCCCGAACTCAATTAAACAGATTCGTTGAAAGTCTGGAAGCAAAGAAGCTCCTCTTTCCTATCCTTGCTCACTTCGCTTGGCTCATCGAGCTCCGCCTCACCTGTATCTAGAAAAGGGTCTGGTTGGTGTTTTAAAACACCATCCCAGAGTGGGAGTGAGTGATCAACTCAGTGGGTACTATTAGTCTTAAGTTGTAACAGACATCAATTATATTATGAATTTAATGAAAGACAATTATTCCTAAGCACCTAACTAATCTTATTAATGCACATGCATGACGGATGATATGATGCATGCCCTCACTACAACACTCCCTCAAGCGACTCCATCTAATATTCGCGTATGACCAACACTCCCTCAGAGCAATCTCGACTGTCGAGTCGCCACCCTAGCTAGTGCGATGCGATGATAATGTTAGCCGAGTTCTTAGTTAAATCCATTCATCCAGCAGGTTGGGGAACTGATATACCCCATGTATCAATGCCCTAACTGGTTGTGAGGCCAAGGCCTCCCAACGTGTGAGGCCGAGACCCCGCGGTCCTTGATTCCGTCGGGTTCCCCATACCCGACTTCAAGAACATGGGGAGTGCCGAAAGAAAGGGATCACTCGCGGTCACTACAGGGAGGCGCGACACCCCAACGTAGGTCGACAGCTCGGACACAATGTCTTATTCCACCATGCCCGGCTCACGAGGCAGTGGACCAGTTTCAATTTGGTTATTGATGGGCTACAACGGTTGTAAGGTGTTCCAGGTTCCATACATATGTGAGCAAATAGGGTTAACAAACAGGGTTGTTCAGACAGTAGACTAGACCGCACGAGTCCAAGCAAGTACGTGGCGGAACGGCATCGGGTGCAAGCGACTCATGTAGTCTAACTACTATCGCCCACATCCATGGGTTTAGCTTCAAGGCAGTCCTACCAATGGGGCCGCCTTCGCTCTCCTCGTATTCCTAACCAACCCAAGGGTTTGGGTGGTGATTCATAACATGTCAACTATCAATGTATCATCTAGCATAAACAACATCATGTTCTCATACTTCTTAACATTCAGTTCCAACTTTCTACTAACAAGTAAAGCTAATAATATCATGAACAAGGTGCGTGTGTGTTGTGTGGGTTAGTGAAGAAGTTAAGTACTTCCTACCTCTCTTAGAACAAAAATGCACAAGAATCAATGAATCATACATGTTATAGGGCACATCATATGAGAAAATCAAACAAGGCATGAACATGTAATCATCCATACACAAAATCATGTGAGAGGCAAGAAAACATCATATGAGAGCTAAACATACAATTTCTAGAATTTCTCTAGATTCTTCAATTATAGCATCAAAGCAATCAAAATCATTAAACTCATACTAAAATTGGTGCTAGGCCGCCTAAGAACAATAGTCCGCACTTTGTGACGTTTCGCCCAACTCATGGCGCTCCTTGGGTTAGAAAATTGAGGAAAATGATTCCTATATCAATTTAGAAGCAATTAGGTAAGATTCATGTAATTTATTTTAGAAAAACCTAGGTTGGGGAGTAGGTTTTGTTTCTTACCTTCCAATCGCGAATGAGGCGGATTCGGCGGGGGGAAATGATTGACACCAGGACTTGATTGGAGGAGACCAATGAAGAGAAGAACTAAAGCCTCCCCCAGCCTACTCTCTCTTCTTCTCTTCCTCTCTCTCTCTTCCTCTTTCTCTCTTTCTCTCTTTCTTTTCTCTAGGGCAAAAATCGTATGGGGAGAGGCGGTGCCCAAATGAGGCCCTTTTATAATATCAGATTTGGTGTAAATGGCCCCAAGGGTTAGGTTTTTACTATACTAGACCTATGGGAGGGTCTTTCTAATCTCTAGGGCCCACTATGGGGTATACATATTGATATACACCATAGGATAGTTAGCCCTAATGATGATCTACGTACGTATATGATCGGTCTGCCATTCGAATGCGCCGATCGATAGATATGATTAAAAGTCTGTTCAACGGTCACCGATAGTTGATCGAGGCCGCAATTATACGAATATAAGATGGGAAATATCCTTACTCCATGGGTAAATTTTGGTCGTAAACCGACGGTCCGAAATCCTCAACTTTACATAAGAGTGGACGACCCAATTTACTTAAGTTTCAACTTCTTCCTTTAGGGTATTTGCACTTCTCATGCATTCGTCCTTCGACTCAAGTTGAGTGGTTCTGGACAGTACCTCAATCTAACTCCCGCTATGGGCATCAAGCCCAGTAAGATGGACATTATTTTATAGTTTTGGAACTAGTGGCCCACCAACGAGCAGTCTAGAGATTGTTTAGAAAATCGGGGCATTTCTTGAATGAATTAGGTATTGAGATTTTCGTGGGCACTGATTAGGGTTTGGAATTACTATGTTCATAGCGTGACATATTTATAACTAGTGAAAGTGGAGATTTGGTCATGACTACTCTAAACCGTCGGTTTTAGGCTAAAAGAGTAATGGGGTTGATTTGGTTTATTAGTTAAGATCTGGGCCTTATCTGACTCAGCTTCAGTTAGATCTTTAATTTAGTTATGCTTGTATTGATTAGTTAATGATGAGTCGGTTAGATTTGGGTCTTATGTGAGTAAATAATGAGGCTACACCTGATGTTCAAGTGATCGAGAAGATTCTTTGGCTTCCTGCGGCTGATTAATCGAACTTATGCGGTTCTTTACTGGTACCACGCCTGCATAAACTAACATTGAGTGCTAATGGTCATTAAGTAATATTATAAGTTAATTAAATATAAAAATTAAAGGAATTTCGGAAATCCAAAACAATGAAAATCCAGGATGTTACAGATTTAAAGGCGAATCTTGTGGAATCAAGTCAGGAAAATAATAAGAAAAATGACAAATGTCATAACTGTGGCAAACCTGGACATTACGCAAATGAACGCAGGCTCAAAAAGAAGAATGCAAACAATCAATTTAAGAAAAAAGAAAATTGCTACAACTGTTGAAAACCTGAGCATCATGTCAAAACATACAGGGTTAAGAAAAACAAAGATAAGCCACAAGTTAATCTTATAGAAACAGATAATGTGTCCAACATGATAGTAGCTGTAGTGTCAGAAGTCTTCCTTATAAATAACTTGGAGTGAGTACTAGATACTAGTGCAACTAGACATGTGTGTAAGGATCGTAGCATATTTACCTCTTACCAATAGGTGTTCATAGGTAATGCTAGAAAGTCTCCAGTTGTAGGAAAAGGGTATTTCTTAATCTCACTTTTGGAAAGGCTTTAATGTTGAATGATGTCCTACATGTGCCTGACATTAGAAGAAACTTAGTCTCTAGTTCGCTCCTCAATAAGGCTGGTGTTAAGTTGGTATTTGATTCAAATAAGCTTGTAATGACTAAGAATGAAACTTTTGTTAGTAAGGGATACTGTAGCGATGATTTATTCATTGTAAATGTATTCAATGA
Organism: Magnolia sinica; assembly: GCF_029962835.1. Taxonomy (NCBI): domain Eukaryota; kingdom Viridiplantae; phylum Streptophyta; class Magnoliopsida; order Magnoliales; family Magnoliaceae; genus Magnolia; species Magnolia sinica. The sequence goes on from NC_080587.1 coordinate 2,016,988, forward strand.
TAATAATAAGAAGATATCCAGTTCTGTTTATATCATTGAACCTTTTTATTTATGGCATATTAGATTAGGTCATGTGAATGTAGTATCTTTAAAGAAAATGAAAAGATTAGGTTTATTACCTAATATATCTAATAAAAAATTCGAAAAATATAAAGCATGTGTAAAATCAAAATTCATTAAAAAACTCTTTAAATGAATAGAAATATCATTTGTTCTATTAGAATTGCTACAAATTGACTTATGTGATTTTAGAAATTACATGTCTAGAGGTGAAAAAAGATATTACATAACTTTTGTAAATGACTACTTTAGGTTCACTAGAGTCTATCTGTTAAGGAATAAAAATGAAGCTTTAGATGTTTTTTCTAAGTATAAAATTGAAGTTTAAAATCAGTTAAATATAAAAATTAAAAAGACTTAGAACAGATAGAATATGTGAATATGAATCTTCTCAATTTAGAGAATTATATGAAGAGAGTAGAATAATTCACGAAACTATAACTCCTTATACATCAGAACAAAACGGGATAACAGAACATAAGAATAAAACTCTTAAGGAGATGATGAATGCTATGTTAAATAGTTCAGGCTTACTCTCAAATGTATGGAGAGAAACAATTCTATCTGCTTGTTATAACTTAAATAGGATTCCTTGTAAATCTTCTAAAAAAACACCTTATGAACTTTGGGAGAATCATGTTCCTAGTTATAAATATATCAAAGTGTGTGGGTGTCTTGCTAAAGTAGGATTGCCTGAAACTAAAAAAAAAATTAGGTTCTAAAACGACCGACTGTGTATTTATAGGGTACGCACAAAATAGTGCAGCCTACATGTTTCTAGTTTTAAAAAGTAAGGATAATATTCTACATACTATTACAATTATAGAAGTCAGGGATGCAGAGTTCTTTGAGAACGTATTCCCTATAAAATCTAAATCTATATGATTAGAGGAAGTTAATTAATCAAATATCGCGTCTACTAATAGTAGAAGAAATACAATCAAGCAAAAGTACTAGAGTTAGAAAAGAAGCTAACCTAGGAGATGATTTTTTCACCTTCTTAGTAAAACACGATCTTACAACTTAAGCAAAAGCGATTAACTCTCAAGATACAACATTTTGGAAGAAAGTAATAAATGATGAGTTGAAATCTATTATATCTAATAATATTTGGGAACGTGTAGACCTACCACCTGGAAACAAACCAATAGATTGTAAATGAGTGTTTAAGAAAAAATTAAAAACAAATATTTCAACACTTATATCTTGGAAAGTTATCACCTAGTTAGACTATAACATGTGGTTGGAATGGTTAGACCCTGTCACATGCATCTCGCGGGTCTAATATTGTATATGCATGAAAACGCCTCTCTCTCTCACGTGCATCACGTAAAGTTGAGATCTCCTCACCTGTGCATCTAAGCTAGTGCAGTTGCGTTTAGGGCCCGTTTGGCCGGGTGGATTGGAAGGGATTGAATGGTATTAGGGTGGATGGCATGGATTTCTAGGCAATGATGGTGTTGTCAGTGGATTGTCTGCGGATCCATGGGATTGATATATCCTTGGATTGCTATATCCCGTCTGTTTGGCGCGCCCGGCCAATCCCGGGATTAAGCCTTCTCATCCCTTCCAATCCCTCAAACGAAACACGTCCCAGGCAAATTTGAAAGGATTAGGGTGGATTGGATGGGATTTAAATGTAATGATGGTGTTGTGAGTGGATTGTCTTAAGATCCATGGGATTGGGATCGGATCACCGACTCTGTTTGGCACGCCAGGCCAATCCCGGGATTTGACTTCCAATCCCTTCCAATACCATCCAATCCCTTCCAATCCGACCGGCCAAACGGGCCCTTAATGGCTTGAGCTTTGCTCCAATACATCCAACGTATAGAATAGTTGGAGATTATAGATATTGAATCTGGATTCCTTTTTCAATCATCCAAACCGTTCCAATGATGGGCCTCATCATGGATAGAGGATATCCAAAAAAAAAAAAAAAAACTCAGATTGGATTATTTTAATCCTTTGACCATTAACATATTTTGCTTTGAATGTAGACCGTATTGGTGACTGTTGTTTTGTGGGCCGTTAATCTAGTTTAGGATATGATCTTCAGCATTTTTCTTTTTATGAATCCACCATCAGCTTTGATCTCAATAGATCAACGGTTTGGATCACCGATTATGGTTCCACATTTAACGACTATGGTTAATGTAGCAAATCTCTTTCCTTTTGGTCGTCGAGGAGAAATGTCGGAGCACACGTGCCAATGTGACACGTGTTTGGGGGATAAGTACGATTTATCAGAGGAGCACTGTCCTTTTATCTCCCCTGGCTCGGATTTTTCACATGTGTGCCACATGGGCCCGTGTAACGCGAATCACCCTTTCCATGTCTTCTTGGTGTCTCAGCTTGCATAAATGTGACCCATAGTTCAGTGATCCAAACCGTTGATATTATTGGGCCCAATTTGGATGGGCCATGCACAAAAACCCCTTAATGAAAAGATCTTAAGTGAATCAGGATCGTTCACGTAGTGGCCATTACTTATTGGATGGATCCTGGTTCGAAAATCTCACAAGAAAGACAATCCTATCCATTAACTTCTCTCACCTTGTCCACATGACATCCATTTGAGGGCTACCATTCGGATGCCGAGGATCATCTGTTTTGGCTGAATTTTGAATAATGGCCCATCCATGGTAGGATGGACAAGATGAACGGTCCTTGTCACTGTATAATCTTCCAAATGTGCAGTGGAAGCGGACTATCATATTATGATGGAAAATGATCCACTGAGGGACTATAAGCGGACAATCATATCATTAAGTCATAACGTACTCCTACTTGCATCACAACAGTTGAACAGTCCGATGGATCAATCAGGACCGTTCAATCGGTCTAGCACAGATTTCATGGGCCAAGATGCAAAAACGAGAGGAGACGGATTCTCTGATTCATTTACAGTTGGCCTTCTTTTGTAGATATTTGGATGGTCATGTAGAAGTGGTTTTTAAGACCATGAGTAATACAATGCCAGCCCTAACAATTCAACCATTTTTCTCTGGGAAATTTTACTACAAAATTCAATATCTTACCAAATAATGCCTCTACTAACTAAGATCTAAGGAAAATACTTTGTAAGCAGTGAAATTATCATATGCCCATTGAACACCTTTCCCTTTAGATAAATGGTTAAAAGAAAATTATGTTAGATAAATGGTTAAAAGAAAATTATGGGCCCATATGATATTTACATGACATTTAACTGGTCTAATGAATGTAATCCATCGTGATATTTAGAAGAATGAAAATTTTAATTAATCTAAACATAAAGTGGGCCACACCATGAAAAATTATATACATGCTTAAAAATATCAAAATGTATGCACATCTCATCTGATGAAAGAGGCTTTTAGTTAGTGCAATTATCTTGCTAAAATGCATATATTTGACAAATTGGTTGTCATACAAAAACTACGTAGGCCACCAAAAATTTTGACTTGATCACATTTAAAAAAAAAAAAAAAAAAATAAAAATACATGAGGGTACTTTCATTACATACCTTCTCAAAAGTGTTAAGATATTTTGATCTATTTGATAAATTTGGAATATATGATGAATTTTCAGTAAAATTTTCAAAATAAATTGACTTTGTATTATTTTTTATAAATGAATCAACCATCCATTTCATTTATGTGCCAGATTGTATGGTTAGAATTACTTGATGACTGTGATTTTTGCATGACACCCTAAGAAATGTGACTGTAAAAGACAATCTAAATCGATGGACTAGACGGTCCAAATGTCTCAATCCATCAAATAGCATTATATGACTTACAGACTGATAGAGATGGCTTTGCCGAATCGTTTCCCTTGTGTGCACTGCAAGTTACCGTGCTCTCAGTTGCACTGGGACACTTGCACCAGTGAGCAATCTGAACGGTCCATTAGATCCAACACGCCATTCAAAAAGCAATACCTACACAACAATTCTAACCGTCCAATCAGTGACCCATCAAATGGATACCCAAAAACCATTTATACAAAAAATTGTCTAATCAACAATTCCAGCCATTGGATCCCATCATGGATTGGTTGCATCTGATGTGTCACTTCTATTAGCCAATCTTAACCGTCCAATCTAATTCTCAAATTCCAAATGGAACAGATCAAGCGATTGGTGCGGATTCCTTCATGGTAGCCCTAAAAATGTGTGATAGACCTAAGGGACCGTCCAGATGAGTTGATTTGACTGTCCAATGACCTCTTTTTGCTAACTTCCTTCCAAAGCATGTGGGAGGCACGTGCAATTTACTACTATTATAGTACTCTGTTGGAGACAAGGAGGACATGTAAACTGCAAGACCATCATACCCTAGCCATATATTAATCTTCCCAACAACTGCGAGTGTACTTCCAACAGAAACTCCCTCAAATTTCCCCAACTTTAGGTACGGATTTTCATAAACAAGTGGCCAATATAATTACTTATTCAGCATCGAAACATTCTTCTATCTTGTTTATTAAAAAAAATTGATACATGTTGCATGAGAAATTCTTTGCAAATCTGCTCTCTCGCATGCGCACGCAGCACCCGTGTGTAAGATCCTATCCGTTCATCAGGCATGTCCCTCCATGTGGACTCATTTGTTGAAAATTTGGGATGATCTAGTCGGTTGATGGGCCACACAGGTAATTTATTTCTATGAACCGTGGAATCTTTTGTATACCTCATGGTACAGCTAATGATCCGTTCCGTTGGATTTTTTAAGGATAAGGAATTTCTACGGTGGGATCTGCTTGATGAACGGATTGGATCTTGATGGAGGAGAGTGGTGGGTGTGGGAGTTAAAAATGTGCACTCATCATTACTGATGCTGCTTTCTTGTATGTTAATTATTAAGTAAGAATTTCGAGGGTTTTATCTGAGTATGTCTTCTTGTAATCAAGATCAACAGGAATCCCAGATCAAGTGGGCCTCTGTTGGGATTGCCGGCGTCAAGGGGGGCGTGCCACGTGGCGCGCACTGTAAGACTGCAGCGTGCACATGTCGTGTCCATCGAGGTCGATGGGGTTATGACACATGGCACTCTATCTAATTATCAAATTTTTTATTATTTATCTATTCATATTTATCTATGAGTAAAGCATACTTAATTAAGTTCATTACAAGCATTATAAAAGGAAGTAATACACAGTACTGGACTGTGAATGTGGACGGATTTCCCACTTTTTCATTTTATGCAAATGGTGATATTATTTAATGATCCAAACCGTTGATGTGATGAGGCCCATTGCGGATGACAGACCCAATGAAAATATCCCAGAAAGGAGGATTCTAACGAGCAAATCTTTGACCTTTATCTTTCAGTCCTTGTTCATCATGTGTTATTGCATGCTAGTCCAAAAGTCAAGACTTCCAATCGACTGTGGGCCTCATGATATCAACGGTTTGGATCACGAAACTCTAACATAGTGTACACATTCTTGAGTGGACCATTGTTGTGCTATGGTATGTAGAGAAATTGGGTCTTCCATAATTAGGAAGAAAAATCTTACATTGAAGAAAGAAATGAAGGCATGTAATGATGGTTATTCCCTTTTCATTGCCCTCCATGTCTAAGCTTCTGTTGATCCATTTTAAAAAATTGTTATTCTTGCAGTTGCACGGCCAAAAAATGGCTACTTTTTCAGTTGCACAGCCAAATATATGGACACCACATGCGCTAATGTGGCACACGTGTCTTAGATCCGACACATTGATCTGATCCTTCCCTTGAGAAACGTGTCCCAGCCTAAAAATCAGGCTGGTTTACTGATTAAATGGGCCACACTTGCAAGTCAAATATGAGCAATCATTTACCGCCCGTGTTTTAATTCATGTTTGGCCCAGCTTGGACAATGGGATGGCCAGATTTTTGTGCTGAGGAATATTCACCATGAGAGATCAACAATGGACGGTTTGGATCTCATAAAAATGTGCCAGATCGGCATGTGTGGGGCACTTGTATGTGGTGCATGGAGATGCATGGCTACAGATAGAAACCCTGTTGTATGGCAACATTCCCTCCTTCCCAAGCATGAGAGAATTATATTATTGAGTCTGTATGGAGAATTGTGACATTTGAAACAAAGGCATGAGAAAGTGCAATAAAACAATAATAATAATAATAATAATAATAATAATAATAATAATAATAATGGAATTCGTATACATGTGATTGCAGGTATAAAAAAATACAACTTTCCATCTATTCTCAGCTTTCCAACTGAATTTTTTATAAGGAAATTAGAGAATGAGGGTTGTCATACGTGTGTGATTTTTCAATGGAGAAGTTTCCATTTCATGCCTAAGTAATCTTTTTATTGAGTTGGACAGTCCATCTAGAACATAAATGTGTATGTGTCACATTTGTTCCACATCCAACCGGTCTAAAAGGTTAGCTCCAATACGAAGAATATGGGGTGCGAAAATCAGAACGAGCCACTCATCATGTAGAAGGTCATGGGAAGTGATGGGTGTGATTCAAAACAATACATGTGGTCCAGATGGTAAGTAGAGTGGATCCAGATCTTTGGTTGATGCTTTTTTATGGTGGCCAACCTTTTGGACGGGTTAGATGTCATGCAAACATGGCACCCAGCAGTTATGTGGGTGTTAGACGGTAGCCTAGCGGTCCAACTAATTGCATTGCATAATGCTCGATCGAAACAAACTGTCACCAACCCAATAATTCTATAGACTGGACATCTGCACAGTGGGGTTCATCTGATGGACGGCTTGGATCTTGCACGTGGGTTACCTTGTAGAGGGGCTTTCTTTCTTTATCTAAAAAATGTCGACATGCTATTTATTTGGAGCCTGAAAGACTATAATACGATAAGAGTTTTTTGTATTAGAATACGAGAGATCCGTCCTTCCGCCATCTCATGGCAGGTAAATGGTGCATCAGGACCGTACATCTAGTCGATCCATTCTCCAGTGGACCATGCTAAAAAAATTCAATCAAAATAACGGATCCTATGCATCCAATCAGTGGGCGTCGATCGGATGGTGAAAGGCGAAGATATTCAAAGGGCGGGAGGGAGATGGTGAGAGAATGGTGATAGCTTGTAAAAGGTGGTGTGATCTTTTATTAATGGGCCCTCTCAAAGATAACCCCACCTGGACCCGCCACGTGTACAGTGGAAGGTGCACTATCATCCTATGATAGAGATGACTGTTTCCTATCATTTCTCAGACTAAGAAAGGGATATGATCTCAACCCATAACATTTTATTTCTGTAGTTGAGATTGTTTTGATTGGATCAGGAGAACGAATGTATGGGACCCACAATGGTATGTAAGTGCCATCCAACCCGTCCATTAGATGGGTCCGCCCTCGTAAGTTTTAGATCCCAAAATCCAGTCTGATTTATAACTCAAATGGGCCACAGAAAAAGGAAATATTGGATAGGGAAGCCTACCATGGAAATTTTTGATGGAATGTGGGGTCCACCATATTGTGTATATGCCATCCAACCCATTCCCCAATCGCAGCCCACCGAGATGAAGGGATAAATCAAATCGCAGGCAATTCCAAAAACTCATGTGGGCAACAAGAAGTGAATATATAGGATCTAGGTGTGATTGTCCATTGATCCATGTAGTGGGTCCCACCTGAGTTTTGGATCGGGATGATTCTTGGAGTGGACGCACCAGATGCACGGTTTAGATTCCACATTCATATCACAGGTGGGCCCCAAACAGCTCGTTCGTACGTATGTGATAATGAGATTGTGAGGAGCTATGCTAAGCAAGCCCACACGCGTGTACAACGAGCCACCCCAAGCTCCAAAGCAGCACACGCGTGAGAGATCCAAGCCATCTATGAAATCGGACCCGCCCAAGGATCTAAGAAATTCTCACCCGTTTGATGAGCAGACTAACCTGATCTTTGAGTGGTGGCATCCATGATTTTCGGTTTCAGGGACCGAAACCACCACAAATCCACCTGTCCCGTTAATCTTAGCCTGTAACTTATTTCATCACCCACTGAAACCAAGTTGCTAGTAAATGTCAGGGCCCACCCAATGGAGGGCTTGGATCTCACATAGGTGCCACTTTGTAACATGGGGCAATGTGTAGATGGGCTCTCTTAGACCTAGGAGTAAGTAGCATGCATTTTAAAACTTCAAAGCTCCTTGAATAAAAGGGATGTATGTGTGTATGTGTGCATGTGTGATTTATATTCTTCCTCTTTCCGTGGATATTGTCTACCCAATGCATAGCATTTTTGAGAAGTACAATGCATACATACCATTTAACAAAAGAACCCAAAACCCTAGATAGCTAAAGTAAGTAATAAAGATTATTAAAGTAGCTAATTAAGCAAAAGATATAGATTTAGCTAACAAAAGTAGATTAAAGTAGCTTAGTTAAGTAAAATATGGTTGATGAAGGGCATGACTGGAGAGGAACGGCATGGACATATATGTGCATGTGTGGTCCACACTATGGTGTGGTCCATGACTATGTGTGGTCCCAGGAACCGTTAGTGGAAGACAAATCGCAGATCCGACACATGCGGCGGGGCACAGAAGAGAATGTACGGTGGGCCGGCACATCATGTGGCTGTTAATTGAGTATGGAGGGCGTGGGTGTGGCCGTCATCATCGCTGAGTTTGTAATTATAAGGAAGTTGGAGATGGTAGTATTTGAGAACGCTTAGAAAATTGATTAAAAAGTATGAAAACAATAGCTCTAATCGCCACAAAAAATAGTACACATTCGATCGGTGACAAGTGCAATAATTGTATAAAACTTTTTAATTAGAAAATTAAATTGAAGAAGAAAATAATCAACAAAAAACCATTACGACATCGTCGGAAAACATAGTCAGAGAATGTCATAACTAGATCTCGGTCCATGGCATGTGGACTTCACCGAAGGAATGAGCGACCTTGTTACATTTGATTGAGGCCACATTATGGAAATTAAACATCCTTGGAAGCATCAGTGCCGTTGATCGCACAATTGCAAATTGAATCGATGCAAAATGGCTGGAAGATCCAACCGTCGGATCAACAAGCATCACTAAACGAGACTTTTCTTAAGAATAATAGATGGTAATGATATCAGCAATGGTTAGCTGTAATTCAATACTACAACTTGCATCAAAAGTGATACATCAATGAGTGGACAGGTCCTTATGATGTGGACAATCTATTGAACAAGTTGGATACCATACTCACATGAAAGGTTGAATGTTATCTATTTGGCAGTAATTCATGGTCTGGCCAAACTTAGAGACCTCACACATATAATGTATGAAATTGATTCAATGATAATATTGTTAGAGTATGTGATTTAAAAAATTAATATGAGCCCTAATTCATTAGCCATGCATGTGGATGAGATAAGGTTGATCTCAGTCATATATAGATCATTATAACCATGAGTTCCTTGTAGATGCCTTGATGTACCTTAGTATGTAGTATCACCCTAAATTCTTCCATTTATATGAGTTGGTTGAGGATCAAATCATCCGTGGTCTTTGGGAATTAGATATTGGTCATGGTCATTGATTAGAGATAAATGTGGACTATGGATCTCAGGGCCCAAGGGTGGACCTTTAGGACACAATATTGGTTGGATTGAGATGGAGTTACTGATTTGAGGGCTATTAGGTTGGATAAGATGATCACCATGATCATGACTTAATATTACATGTATTTGATTAATCCTAAGAATTGGGGGATGCATAGGGGTGACACCCCTGACTAATAGGCTTGGGCTCTTTCTACAAGGGTGCTTACAAGCCACAGAAAATGATGGTAGCTAGATATGTTTGATAAAAAATTGTTGATTCTTGTATAAGCCAACCATGTACCCATTGGGTCTTACTTAGGGTATGCTTAATGGTTAAATTTATTACATTGGGTCTCATCAAACAGTTTTTTTTGCGAGGCTCAGCACTTGAAAATTTTTAATTAGATTTTCAAAAAAAAATTATCGTTGAAGTTTTGTTTTGACCGTTAAAACTGTGTTACCCACACTTGATAATCCAATGGCCTAGATCAAATGATTTACTATCTAATCAGCATGAGATACATATATTTGGTAGGCAACCAATAAAAGGATTATATCACATATACTTTTTGGCCCACCATATGAGGTCTGATCAAGGGTATAAACTGCTCTTCTTAAAGTACCTATCAAGCTTCAAGCTTTAAAATGGGTGATCATTTGTTCAGAAAAAATATCAGAGCACTGAGATTTTGAACGTTATTTAGACCATTGACTTTGTGACCTAATTTTTGAGATGTTTATAATCTACTTTCAAAATTTTGAGACGTCCGTAAAGTTTAACAGTTTAAGATCTTCAAGATTAATGGGTCTCTCAGTCACATTGGGCCAACAAAAACAAACATTCAAGATGGTCCGTTCCTTTAATGGACCATAGTTCCTCATCTGCTTATTGGATTTGGATGAAATTTGGTTTGAGGGGGTTTATTAATGGTCTAGTCAGTTTGGAGTGTGCATGTCCAAATCTAAACATATGAGATCATGGCCATTCGATCTTGCTTTTGACGGATCTGATTCATTTCAAGTCAAATTAGACTGAAAATCACTCTTTAGCCCTCTAAATACCTGCAAAACATATCTTATGGTTCAAAGTCACCAAATGGTAGCCCAATCCAAGAGATTTAAGATGTGAAAGTATATACCTATTGCATGGGGAGATTCAAGCTGCCCTTGTTGCATTGTATGTGGACGTGTGTTTATTGTGCGTGGCATCTCTTGGTCTTTCATGATGGCTATATATCTTTGATTGGATGTCCACACTTGTAGGATGTGTGGGCCCACCCACCCACCCACTCTGAGTGGGTTGTGGGGCCACACGTGTTATGTATGGTCCTCACTTAAGAACATTAATATGCACATATTCATCTAGATTGTTGAGATTAGATTCCATGTTGATCATATTTCCGAGTTCTTTTTTCTTACATCCTGATGTGTGATCCACTTTTGTGGACCATGTACGTCTTCCTTAATTAACATTTAACAGAGGGTCGGATGTTGGGTTATCTCGACTGTTTGATACTAAAACATACTAAAACAGATTAAGGATATATTTCTTAGGTTGGAGGACCTGCATTGATTCTAGAACATTATGCATTATCGGATCATGGATGAGTTTTTATTTATAAAAAGTTGAGAAAATTTTTATTCTCTTGAAATCTCCATGAAAACCCAATAGATATTACCACACACACACACACACACACACACACACAAACACACACACACACACACATAGGGCTAATTTGGCGGCATAAATTTGAACTTTGATTGAATTGAATGGATTTTAGTTACTATAGAATCAAGTGGATTTAAAATTTAAAATTAGAGTTCAAAATCAGCTCTTTCAGAATATTTAGGTTCCTCACAAATCCAAATTTCTCCTAATTAATGAATGCACAAAAAAATAGTAAATCCCTCCCTAGAAATTTACGGCAATCCAAAACTCAAATCAGCCACACCTACAATTACATTTCAGAGAGGATGCCCACAATTTATTCATGTGCGGGTGTAGATACCCCACCCAGGCTAGCAACCTGATGAAGCATGAATGATCCTTAAGAACTAAACCTAAACCTTAAACCATATTTAAAACCTCAGTCATTTTCAAGCCTAAGCCAAACCCTAGTTGAGCCTAATTTATCATCTAAGCTAAGTTATTACCTAAGCTGAGTTATACCCAAGTCATTACCAAAGCCGAGCCATACCCAAGTTGTTTCCAAGCCAAAGCCTTAAAATCAAACCTTAAGTTGCTCTCCAGGCAAGAACGAGCCAATTGGCTAGATTGCAAAGATGAACAGTTAACGAAGGCAATCCAATTACTGCCTCCTCTCAGAATATGTGCCCCAAGCTACAGTTGTTGCTCTCTGAAAGTTAACTATATTGGGACCTGCTTAACCCCAGAGTTCTTATTATTTATTATTTTACCAAGCCTTTTAACTCATAAGAAAGTGTTATGTGGCATCTCCCTTTCCTTCACCAATCTTATGCCGTCACATCATTATTTACTCTTCATAATCCAAAAAATTACAAAAAAGAAAAAAGAAAAAGAGACCATTCCAATTAGCTATAAATACCCCCATCCTCTTTTCATTTCAAACCAACCAAGCAATTCTCACCAAGAGAAGGAGAGAGAGAGAGAGAGAGAGAGAGAGAGAGAGAGAGAGAATGCTCGAGTTCTCGAGCTTCCATTTTCTTCAACCCCCTTTAGCCTTTTCCAACTCTCTCTTAGCCTCTTAGTCCCATTAGGTCGACCATTTCAAACCATGCTACACCCAACCTCCAAGCCATTTTAAGTGCAAGTAAAAAAATCTTGCCATCATCACTAGTATTCATACTTCATTAATCGCATCATTACTTCACTTCTCAAGCCTCATTTTTCTCTAGGTTGCCATTAAATGTATGCTCCGTGAATTGCTGAAACTTCAAATTCTATCACATCAAAAACTCATGGTAGCCTAGTCCTTTTACATAATATTATAGAATCATCCTATCTCTTCTTAAATCTCATTTCTAGACATTCTCTGAATGTATACTTTGTGACTTGCTGGAATTTCGGACCCCGCCACATAAAAAATCTGAGCCTGCTTAGTACTATTTAATAGTTTACATCATATCATTTGTATCCCCTAAAGTCATTTTATCACATGAAGTAGAGACGGTACACATGTACGGGTAGAGAGGGTACTTAATACCTTCCCTCTCTATAATTGAGGTCCCTTGCTCGGAATCCTAAGTCGCAAATTATAAGTCAATTTAAAGTAAGAGAGTCTTCGAATTATCTAGCTTTTACAGATTCTGCAAGTTCTAGCTGACTGCGGAATTTTGAGCTAATTGGCTAGTGGTAATTCCAAGTCTACCATATTATTAATCCAAATCACTCCATACACCTCAAAAACAAATATAAGAGCGTGGGAGCCAATTCTTGTTGGGGACCTTGCACAAAACCCTAGGATCTAGCCTCCTAAAAACACCACAATTATGGGATAATAAAGCAATGAAATAAATCAAAGCACAAACCACACCACACAAGAGATTTTTACATGGAAAACCCTCAAAGAAGTAAAAACTACGGGATATCGTCCAGATCAACAATCCACTATGAAGTAGAACGTTACAACCTTCTTCACTCACGCAGGAGTGGACAAACAATAAGAAAATAAAAGAAAAATGGAGAGATCTCACTAATTACGAGAACGTGGAAGTGCTGAGATATAGTAGATCACCTCTACGAGCATAACCTCTCTTCCACAAGCTTCCTCTCTCTCTCTCTCTCTCTCTCTCTCTCTCTCTCTCTCTCTCTCTCTCTCTCTTTCACACCTTTGATAGCCCTAAACCCTTTAGCAAACCCTTACAAAGCTTTAGAAAACCTTCTTACATTACCTAGAAAGGCCCTAGGCACTCCTATTTATAGTTTAGGAAACTCCCTTCCGCACCCTGTTGCGAAAGGCCTCGGATTTCCTTAGTCCGCACAAGATCCGGACTTAAATTTGTATAACCTCGACTGGTCGAGCAACCCACTTGACCGGTAGAGCACCTCCCTCGACTGGTCGAGCACCTCGGAGAAAAAACATTGGGTAGTTGCTGGACTTTGAGTCGAGCCCCACTCGACCAGTCGAGCAGCCCACTCGACCGATCGAGCAGCGCGGTGAACTACTTCGATTTTTCAATCCGCTGCTCCATTTCTCCTCTAAACTGAGGAGGAAAAACTCCATCAAATCTCTCCCTTTTCGACTCAGGAGGAATTCACCTTCTTCAAGCCAGCCTGGTTTTTACAAACCTCAAACTTGCCCTTGAGCAAAGCCTTGGTCATCATGTCTGACCCATTATCGTCCATGTAGACCTTCTCAAGCTGTAACACCTTCTGTTCCAAAGTATCCCTAATCCAGTGATACCGAATCTCTATGTGCTTCGACTTGGAGTGCTGACTTGGATTCTTGCTCAAGTGTATAACACTTTAACTATCGCAATAGACCACGTGCTGCTCCTGCTTCAGGCTAAATTCTTGTAGGAACCTCTTCATCCAAAGCATATCTTTACATGCCTCTGTGATTGCAATGTACTCGGCTTCTGTCATTGACAATGCTACGACCTTCTGTAGCTTGATCTGCCAAGAAACCGCTCCCCCTGTAAACGTGAACATGAACCTTAATGTAGACTTCCTGGAGTCTATGTCGCCTGCCATATCTGCATCTGTGTAGCCCTCTAACAAAGGTTTTCCGTCACCATAGTACAGGCTCAACCTGGATGAGCCTCTTAAATATCGTAGTATCCATTTCATCGCTACCTAATGCTCGTTGCTAGGATTGACAAGATACCGGTTGACAACACCAGCCGCATATGCTATGTTTGGGTGTATACACACCATAGCATACATCAAACTTCCTACAGTTGACGCGTAGGATATCTTCTGCATCTCTTTCACCTCTGCCTTTGTCTTGAAACACTGTCTGTCATTCAATCTAAAGTGACCATCCAGTGGAGTACTGACCAGCTTCGCTGCATTCATATTGAACCGCTCTAGGACTTTCTTAATATATTGCTCTTGTGACAGCCAAAGCTTCCTACTGCTTTTGTCACGGGTTATCTCCATTCATAGGATCTGTTTAGCCGGGCCCAAGTCTTTCATCGCAAACGACTTGCCCAACTCCTGTTTCAGTCTGTCAATCTTCTTGATGTCTTTTCTCATGATAAGCATGTCATCAACATATAACAGCATAACTAAAAAATCATCATCTGAGAACTTGTGCGTGAATACACAGTGGTCTGACTCCATTCTATCATACTCATGCTTCAACATAAACGAGTTGAACTTCTTGTACCATTGCTGTGGAGCTTGTTTCAGCCCATACAAGTTTTTCCTCAACCTACACACCATATGCTCTTTGCCCTTGACTTCGAACCCCTCTGATTGGTACATGTAGATCTCTTCTTCCAGGTCATCATGGAGGAAGGCAGTTTTAACATCTAACTGCTCTATCTCCAGATCCATGCTAGCCGCTAACCCAAGCAACACCTGTATGGATGTCATCTTCATCATTGGTGAGAATATCTCTTCGAAGTCTATGCCTTTCCTCTGACCAAACCCTTTCACCACAAGTCTGGCCTTGAACTTTGTTTGTGAATTATTCTGCTCAACCTTCTTTCTGAACACCCACTTGTTGCTCAAAGCTTTCTTGCCTTTAGGCAATTTCATCATATCATAGGTGTGGTTCTTATGCAAGGATTTCATCTCATCTTGCATAGCTTTCAACCAGTCCCCCCTATGCTCGTCGACTAGGGCCTCAGAATAATCTTCTGGCTCTCCCCTATCAGTCAGCATAATGTACTCATGCGGTGAGTACCTCTTGGACGGTTGTCTGTTTGTAGATGACCTCCTCACCTGTGGCTCAACAGGTGGATCAAGTGGGGGCTGCTCCCCTGGTCCATCTTCTGAAGGAACTTCCTCATCCTCTTCACCTTGTTGTACTCCCTCGTCATCAGGTACCACGGGAGGAATAATTGGATCTATGTCCTCTAGCTCACTTGAACTAGGCTGGTTCTTCTCTGACTTACCAATGTCTTCTATACATTGATCTTCAAAGAAAACCACATCTCTGCTCATGACGAGTTTCTTCTCGGTCGGATCCCACAATCTGTAACCGAACTTTTCATCACCGTACCCCAAGAACACACACTGCCTGATCTTCATATCAAGCTTGGACCTCTCATTATTTGATACGTGAACGGATGCCCTACATCCAAACACTCTGAGATGACTGTACGATGGATCTTGCCTAGTCCACACCTTCTCAAGCACTTCTTCATTCAAGGGGGGTGATGGAGACCTGTTTATCAGATACACTACTGTGTGCATTGCTTTTTCCCTGAACATCTTGGGCAATTTTGCATGGGATAACATGTATTTGATTCTTTCTACAACGGTGCGATTCATTCGCTCAGCCACACTATTATGCTGGGGGGGTCTTGAGAACTGTCTATTCATGTCATATACCCAGGGACTTACAATATTCATGAAAGTCGCTAATGTATTCACCACCATTGTCAGTGCAGATGCACTTCAATGATCCACCTCTCTCTCTCTCTCTCTCTCTCTCTCTCTCTCTCTCTCTCGACCATAGCATGAAACAATTTAAACACACGAAAGACCCCGTCTTTGGATTTTCAAAGCATAAACCCAAACCCTCTTAGGTACATCATCTATAAAAGTGACAAAATACATTGCCCCACCCAAGATTTGTCCTCATAGGACTACAAACATCAGAATAAACCAAATCTAAAGCATGCACTTTATTAATATGAGAAGCAGTTTTAACAAATAAAACTCTATGCTGTTTTCCTGATAAACAATCAATACAGGTTTTGAGAGGTATACCTGTCACGTCTGGAAAGAGCCGCTTCCTCGCTAGTACTTGAAGCCCCTTTTCACTCATGTGGCCTAAACGCTTGTGCCAAATGTTAATAGCTGAATCTTCCGCTGCGTTCAACCCACCCTTGCATACACTGATACTTGCCTTGTAAAGGGTGTAACATTTTTTTCCTCTGGCTACGATCAACAAACCCTTAATAAGCTTCCAACGCCTACCAACAAATCAGCTTTCATAGCCATGATCATCCAACCTTCTCGTCGACATAAAGTTGAGGCGAAGGTCTGGGATATGCCTCACATCCCTGAGAACTAATGTGCAGCCCACATCAGTTTTCACACAAATATCACTGACCCTTACGATCTTCGATACGTCAAAATTTTCAATCTTCACGGTCTCATAGTCACTTGACTTGTATCCTGTGAAGAAGTCCTTGCATGGAGTCGCATGAAAAGAAGCTCCCGAGTCTATCACCCAGTCGGTGTCCTGACTCATAGCCGTGAGACATACATTGTGATCTGCTGAAAGAATAACTACAACGTTATCATCTGAAGCGACTGCAGTGGAATCTGATTTATTTTTCTTCTTCTTTCCTTTTCCTTTCTTGTCATTCTCCTTACCATGACATTTATGCTTGTAGTGACCATTCTTACCATAATTCCAGCATTCAACATTCTTTTTGTACTCGACTTGCCTCTTGATTTATCACGTGTCTCCCCGCCCTTCCTATTCTTTCCTCTCCCCCGTTCCTATGTCACAAGAGCCTCTTGCTGAGTAGATCCCTGAGACTTCCTCCTTGTTCCTCATTAAAGAAACAGCTGGTTACCTGTTCCATAAATATCTTTCCGTCTAGCGCGGAGTTACTTAGAGACACCACCAATGGCTCCCAACTGTCAGGCAATGAACTAAGCAATAACAAAGCCTGCAATTCATCATCTAGGATCATCTTCATAACGGAGAGCTAGTTCACTATATTGTTGATCTCATTCATGTGCTCAGCCACAGAATCATCATTTTTTAACTTGAGATTCACAAGTCGTCGTATCAAGAAAATCTTATTACCGGCTGTCTTCCTCTCATACAACCCTTTTAATTTCAACCATAGGCTAGCGGCTGAGGTCTCCGTAGACACATGGTGGTGGAACACAAAATTATTCATCTATTGTCTAATAAACCCCACCGCCTTCCGGTCCAACTTCTTCTAATCATCATCAGACATATCATTGGATTTTGCTGATATGCCTAAAATTGGAGAATATAAGTCCTTGCAATAAAGTAAGTCCTCCATCTTAGCCTTCCATATGGTCTAATTAGAACCATTGAGGTTGATCATCCTTGATGAGCCACCTTCCATAATTCAGAATCGATCTCACTCCATTCAATAAACTTAACTCTGATACCACTTTGTTGGGGGCCTTACACAAAACCTTAGGATCTAGCCTCCCAAAAACACCAGAATTATGGGATAATAAAGCAATGAAATAAATCAAAGTACAAACCACATCACATAAGAGATTTTTACGTGAAAAACCCTTAAAGAGGTAAAAACTACGGAACCTCGTCCAGATCAACAATCCATTATGAAGTAGAACGTTACAACCTTCTTCACTCACGCAGGAATGGATAAACAATAAGAGAATAAAAGAAAAACGGAGAGATCTCACCGATTACGTGGAGTGAAAGTGTTGAGATATAGCAGGTTACCTCTACGAGCATAACCTCCATTCCACAAGCTTCCTCTCTCTCTCTCTCTCTCTCTCTCTCTCACTCACACACACCCACACACCCACATTTGATAGCCCTAAACCCTTTAACAAACCCTTGCAAAGCTTTAGGAAACCCTCTTGCATT
Organism: Magnolia sinica; assembly: GCF_029962835.1. Taxonomy (NCBI): domain Eukaryota; kingdom Viridiplantae; phylum Streptophyta; class Magnoliopsida; order Magnoliales; family Magnoliaceae; genus Magnolia; species Magnolia sinica. Next base: position 2,035,277 of record NC_080587.1, read on the forward strand.
GCTTAGAAAGGCCCTAGGCACCCCTATTTATAGTTTAGGAAACTCCCTTCCACACCTTGTTGCGAAAGGCCTCGGATTTTCGTGGTTCGCACAAGATCCGGACTCGAATCTGCGTAACCTTGACTGGTCGAGCTGAGTCCTCGACCGGTCGAGTGGCCCACTCGACCGGTTGAGCACCTCCTCCACTGGTCGAGCACCTCGGAGAAAAAACATTGGATAGTTGCTGGACTTTGAGTCGAGCTCCACTCGACCGGTCGAGCGCAACCCACTACTAGTCGAGCAGCCCACTCGACCGATCGAGCAACGCGGTGAACTACTCCGATTTGTCAACCCGCTGCTCCATCTCTCCTCTAAACTGAGGAGGAAAAACCCCATCATTTCTAACATTCACATTAGGGTCTCCATTTTTGTGCATTCATCTTATGACCTATCTTAAATGAAGAGACACCTTGCCGCTATTGTGGCCCACTTGAGTTTTGGTTCGACTTGACCTTTTGACCCTTAGCCAAACGCAAGAGGGTGCATATGATGCATGGGTCCACACTGCTGCTAAATTTCAGTTCCACATGTCGTGCCTGGGCTTAAATTTCAGGCCCACATTTTAAAATAGGTTGGCTCGGGCCCGTCTTGTGGCCCGACCCCAGCTCATTGACATATGCAGGGGTAATCTGACCAAATTTTAAGTTGCATGATCAGGATTAAATGAGTTACCTATCTCAAGTAGAAATGTTTGCACAAGATTTTTAAACAAACAAAAGGTGACCTACTATTGATCGGAATCATTCATTCATTCATGCAACTTGAAGCAAGTCATGGTATAAGAAACACGCGGATTGCATGATCTTAACTCTTTGAATGGGCCCATTTGTTTCAACCTAAACCGTCCATGGTGGCCTCACCATACAAATGCCATTACCATAGCTGGTTCAATCAATAATGTTCCCATGCGGGTCACAATGTCACAAAGAAATGGACGGCTTAGGAAAACCTGGTGATTTGGATTATTGATCTAGTGGGTCGAATATTGCAGCGATTGATCAATTCCGACCATCCATTTGACTTTCCCTTCTGCGGCCCATTTAACGGACGGCTCCGACAGTCCAATTGCCTTGCTCTTTAAGAAACAGCGTATCCATGAGATAGCCCCCCTTGAGAATATTTATCCCTTGCTTCTTTTTTTAAAAAAAATCTTTTTAATTCTCTTTTTGCCAACTGGGTCAGTTCAGTGGCCGTCCATTGATTAGGAGGTGTGGCCCACCTTTGCGAACAAAAGACTCCAAATGGTACCACCACTAACGCAAAAGATGCATTATTAATCTAAGCTATTTGCCAGGCCCCACCACGTATGGGCCATACTTTATATATCCCCTATCAAATGATCCTAGCCATCAACCAGCAGACCTATCTTTAATGGGGCCCAACAGGACAGTGAAGGTCACCTGATGAAGATTTTGGGCATCTCCCTACACCACACGAACAATTAGGACCACCAAAATGTGGGCCTCACATCTACAGTTTCATTAGGCTGAGCGAATTCTCGTTGGAGCGTTAGATATTTCGTAGAGGTGAACTTGCACCGTAGGATCTTGCAACCTGGCAATCAGATGTGCGTGGCGGATCCAGCAATGGAGGGCTAGATCTGGAGCATGCTCCAGTCCAAGAACCAGGCGAGTCCACCACACGCATCAACAAATTCAACCACGCATTTCCACCATGAGATCTAGTGAGTGGCCCACTTGTTGGGCCAGGTATGTTGGCGGCTAGGATGCCAGATGAACGGCCTAGATTCTGCATGTACAATGCTCGTGCATGCAAGCAACAAGGATCTGGACCATCAAACAAGTCTGATCTGGTTTCTTTATTACCGATATTTGGACCAGAATCCAGCATTGATAAGTTAACTTTTTAAAAGAAAATATCAAATCTGTATGTGATAAGTAACACATTATTCTCAGTCACTTCCAATTCCAAACAGACTCACTGATTCAAAAGATCAATGGCTAGTTTCATGTCTATATCATCACAAATCAAATCTCAGCCATTGAAATCATCCATGACCCACAAGTTGGTGTGAGATGTTGAACCCAGAATGGGTATGAGATCTGGGCCTTTCATCAGGTGGGACATTATTATATGAATGGCTAAAAATGCCCTATACCACAAATAATGGTACAAGCACCTGTAGGCGATCAGTTCTTAAAATAAAAATGGTTTATTTGTGCAGTTCATCATTGTTAGGACCTTTCAGAACAAATTTCTGGATCATTGAACTGTGGGGCCCATTTTCTGGATCATTTGGGCCGTTGGTTATACTAAAGGTCAGATATGGGAGGCATCAGGTGATGAAGAACGTGGATCGGAGAAATTAGCTAAGGGATTTAGGCAACCGTCCGATCCGTTGACAGCAAAAGGAAAGATGGAGTAACCGTTCCACATTCAGCTATAAAATTTACAATAAATGGATGGTCAGAGTTGCCCACGATTTGTTGGCCCATAGCCCATCCAAGCGGTCCACAACAGCCCTGATCAGCTATCAGCCGTACAATGCTTGACCATGTGAAAGCTCCGTATAGCTGATCTGTAGGGGACGAAAAAAATGGACCGTTGGGGACTTGATTGATGGCGAGCATAAATGAACGGTCAAAATATGTCCATTGACAATCGTTGGGTTGAACGGATGTGCCTTTTGGTTCCATCATGCTTTATACAATACGTGGAATATGGCTATTTAAGAACGGTCCATAAACCTTGGAGAAGACCAGCAGAAGAAAATAAGGTTCCAGTAGAATGGAATGGCAGTGATGCATGATAAGGCATACATAATGGACGGTCTGGTTCTTGCAAGAAAGAGGTGAATGGACTCTGTTTTAATCTCATCATACGTGGCTAGGCTTTGAGCCTATTGGTTTACTTTTCAGGTTAAGAGATTGTACAGACCTTTAGCATGGCCAGGGTTCCGCCCGTAAAAACCAAGCCCATCTTTGGATCGAGGCTGGATTTATTAGATTGGCTCTGGGCCAGGCTTCATTTTAGCCCTATGCATCTTGCAAGTAGTACCTTGATGTGGATCATCCATCATGTGGGACTCACCATTATTAATTGCCCATCTTGTGGAGCCCACATCAAATGCATACCATCCATCATGTGGGCCCCACCTTCAATGTGGGTTGCCCATCATGCAGGGCTAGCCTTAGATGTGGGTCATTCATCATAGGGGCCAAACTTGGATGTGGACTGTCCATCATCCAGGGCCACCTCAATATGGGCCATCCATCTTGTGGGGCCAGCCTCAATGCCCACTGCCCGTCATGCAGAGCCCAGCTTTGATGTGGACCGTCCATCATATAGGCCCCACCTTTGAAGTGGGCCGTCCATCATACCAGCCCACTTCGGATGTGGGCTTGTTATCATTATGGGCCAATTTTGATGTGGACCATCTATATGTGGGCCCACATTAATATGGGATCATCCATCATGTGGGACCCACCTTTTACATGGAAGTCAACCATGTGAGCCCGACCTTCAATGTGGACAGTCCACCATGTAGGGCCTCCTTTGACATGGACCGTGAGAGAGAAGTAGAAAAGTTGAAGAGTTAAAAAAGCTTTAAAAAATAAAAATAAAAAATTATTAAAATAAGTAGCCTTTAGCACATAAGTTACTTTTACTATCACACTTGCTAAACAAACTTAAGTGAAAAAAAATAACTTAATTACTTAACATAAGTTAAAAAGTAACTTATTTGAGGCCCTAAGTGACTTTGGTAAGAATCAACAAAACCGAGCTGTGAGTCAGCTTAGAGAGTTTTAGAACAATGTTCCAAACCTGTCTAGTTATTAATGCTCACACCATGCAGGGCAAACGTGACTCAGTTGGGGTCAAGGCGGGCCATGTCAAGTCAATAGAGTACTTGGGTGTGACTCGATGAGTCATCACAAATCACAAAGGAATCAAACCCAGGACCCAGTGACTCGGCACGAAATCTCACTGAGTCAACTCAACACGACTGCATTTTGAGTCAACTTGGAGATTTCTCCATCCATTGGTCCAAAGCAGTCTGATTGTGCAGTCCAGGTTATAAAACATCAGTTCTCACAGCCGCCGTGACTGTCACAGCAACAAAGGCAACGAATCATAATTTCCAATAGGCCCAGTTCCACCAGTTTGTATCTGGACCCGGAAAAACCCAGGCCTATCATCCCATTGATTGTCCTGGAACTATTGAATAAAGAAGTTTTAGAAGAAATTGGAAGGGGATCAGATGGAACATAAAGATTCCTTCCAAAAAAAAAACTCTTTAGATATGATTAATGTATGTTTGGCAAACCAAACTACAGCTAACAATGCACAGAGCACATGGCCATTTTAACTGACCTGGCAAAGTAGATCTCCCCAATGACATTGAGCCAGAGAAACTACCCTTCTCTTTCGTCATGCTGCACTTACTGCTCCTGTATAATTAGATCCTGTCCATCTCTCAGTTGGGTTTTACCTAAAAAAGCAATTACATGGATAAGATGGATTTTCTGGAGATGATTGTACATTAGGGAGGTGTGATATCTAATATGATAGCAGAAAGCACAATAAAAATCCAAACATGGAATGAACAGGTAATATCTAATCAGCTGTGTCCTGAACAGGATATCTAATATGATATCCTGGGGCCCCATGCATATGATTGATGTGATGGTTTGTCAGGGAATTTCAGTAAGAACATGATATCAGTTGTCCCCTGAATTTTACTTACCAAAAAAAAAAAAAAAAAGTGGTTTCAAATCACTTCCATGCACTGAGGAATATGTGGTTCTCTGGCAAGGGTAACAGCTCTGTAATTAAGTTGTCATCTGGCAGTGCCCCTCTCATTTCGGATTTGATCAGGTTCCTGTCTCGTTTGGGTTTTGCAACAGCAGCGCTCTTAGTTGACACCACAATTTGGAGTTGTAATCAGACAAGTCCACATGTTTTCTGAAACAAAACAAGAGGACAAACATTCCCCACCCTCATGGCCCCTCTGATTTTCATAAAGCCCATCATTGTTTTGGGAGGACAAAAACCAATCTGCAATGGTTGTTAAGTACAGGATCTTATCAAGATGGGCCAGATGTCAATCTACAGTAGGCAACAAGAGACTATTGGAAGAGGTGGCTCTATTTTTGGAGGCCTTTTTTTTTTACTTTTGGAATATGAACTTTTCAGAAAACACTTGATTATTTTATCAATGTGAACTGAATGCTTATCTGAAACAAAATGACCATAAATCAAGAAAGCAATGTCACATGACAAAGGGGGCACCAGACCAATGAATCAGAAATCAAGGCAGCTTACAAAGTCATACAACAGCATCTCAGCCCCATGGTTAGATAAGTCTGCAACCCCAATTGAAAAGCAGAGCCTAAACCTCCATGGCCAATGCCTGGCAAGTCATTAAATCTCATAACTGATTTTGGGCATCCTCCATAGAGTGGAGCCAACCACATGAACACCTCAAGAAACGCTTGTTTTTAACATTTTTATGAGTGATGAAACCCTGTATTTTACGAATACCTTACTTTTCAAAGAACATGGAACATCAAACCAAAAACTAGGAGTCTCTAGAACCTTCTTGGGTAGAATATAGATGGGTTTGGGCAAGCTTTCATTTGGACAATGTAAGGTTGTGGCAAATCTCAAAAGAACCTCTAATTTCAACATGCAAAAGCTTGTGTCGTCGCCTCAGTGTAACCAGGTCCATGCATCATTGCAAAGATCTCAATTTTTTGTGCAACGGAAGATTTCAACGAACTACAGAAGAGTTTTGGCACCACACCATGTGTCCAAGTTACAACTAGAAAAATCCTAAAACCTAGAACAAGCATAATCAATATACCCAGCATCATGAGAATCTAATGTAATTCCAACCACTTGAGTCTCTGATTCTCGTCAACTTCCTTTCAAATTTCAAGTCAAGTATAAGAGTCGATTTTGGATATTGGAATTTTGCAGATGGGAAAGCCTGCCCACCAGCCAACATGAGAACAAGATATGTTATCACCTATTCTTGCATTTAAGTGCTTTGTTTTTTTTGGGGTGAACATGCCCCAAAATGCGGATGCAAGGGTGCATAAACGACGAAGCACATTTGGAGTAAACCAACAGCCCCCAAAATTTCTACCCGTGTTAACCTTTTCTTTTATCATTCAACTGCACAGTAGAAGACACACTACGCCCCGCCATTGGTCAATATGATCTCATTCAATATAAGGGCACAATTCTGCAGCCCTTCACATAAAGCCACTATAGCACTTTTTTAATCCCCTTCCACCATGAAATGGTCCACAAATATTCCCCTCTACCAAAGAGATTGCCTTCTGGATAGCCACCTGATCCTCCCTATTGGAAGCCCTTAGAACTATGTTCTTATTCCAAAGATGAAACTGTTAGCACTTTATCACCATCCAAATGCAACGGGGGAGCTTCACCTTCCAATATCAAGCTGTAAGTGTGGGCAGCATGAAGCAAGACCACGTGTGTCGATCACTGGGAAAACGAAACTGACCTACCTGTATAGTCTGCCATTGTTGCCGATGCTTGAAACTTTGAGGTAAAATGATTGTTGACTCACATAATCCATCTCATGCTCCCATGCCTTTAATGAAAATTTTCTAATTTTCAAATGCAAGTCCTGAGTTGGGGACTAATACTAATTGTAGATCGGAATCAGCAGCAGTGTTCTACCCCTCAGCGAATGCACCCCCTCCCCGAATGCCAAGAGATACTTCTAGATGATCAAAACTGTCCAAATCCTCTGCCTGAACAAAAATGCCATGTGCAGCCCACATTAGGAATAAGGTTAATAGTCACCCACTTGGGTCACATGCAACTGTAAGAACTCTATTTAGTGAGCCTTACTGATCAACGGTCTGGATTGTCATTCAGTTGGACTGGATGATTGAGTAGACCAGTGGGCCCCACTTCATGTGATTCGCTGTGCAATTCTGATTGTGCAGCAGTGCGTACTAGGGCTGGAATGCTATAGCTGTCTTACGCAGACAACAATTTGAGTTGCACTAGGATGCTACAATGTGGAGTGTGGGAGAGAGAGTTGTGATGGGTTTCAAACTCTCTCTCCACAGATTCTATAAAAGAGAGCTGGGTCCCCGATCCTACACCATGGCAGAATTTCGAGTCCCATCTTGTGAATTGCAGAAAGGGTGTGAAGGAGAGGAAGATCCTAAGCTCTACAGATATTCTGGTATTCTTATCTGGCTTCCATGGTGGCATCTCATCTAGGTACGCTATCTAAACCCCTGATCGCCATGTCCCATGCACAGACAGATCCGTGGGCCTATTCCGCATATAGATTAAGTCTCACAGTTGGTATCAGAGCCAATGTGCATAGGAATGGATGATCAAATTCATCTATTTCAGATACAGATTCATTCAGTTAATTAGGGATATTTGAATCCCTGAATACAGAAATATTAAAATAGGGTTTTTCGAATCCCTTATCTCAATATTGGGGATTTCAGTCTCATAACCCCCAAAATCTAGCTTATATTAGGGATTTCGGATTTCAAACCCAAATTCAGAGATTAGGGATTTTGGATTTTGATCCCCAAATCAGGATAATTAGGGATTTGAGAATCCAGATCCCCAAAATTAAGAGAATTAGGGTTTTTCAAATTCGAATCCCCAAATCCAGATTCCGAAATTTAGGGATTTCAGTTTTCAAAATTAGGGATTTTGGATTTCAATCCCCAAATCAGATTATTAGGGATTGTCAAAACCCTGAATCTAGTAAACCGATTAGGGATTTAAACCCAAATCCCAAATCTGCTATCATTGGGGACTTCGGTTCTGATTATCCCCAAATCCAGACAGGGAGTTAGGGTTCTTTGATTCCCAATCCAATTGATAAGGCTTTCTCCTCCAAAACTAGGATTGGAGAGAAATTCCTCAAACCTACCTGTGTCTTTGATAGCAGCGGTCATGGATCTCCCATCGACTGGCAACGCTGCTCCCTTTCAGCCATGTCATTAGACTAGCAACCCATCGTCAGGGATGGCGTTGCCGACATCGGATCAGCGTCGTCCTTGAAGGAGGCGACTGGTCTTTTCATCTGGCTGCAGATTCACCTGCGGCGGAGAAGATCTCTCCCTGCGGCAGTCATCATCGTCACCTGGAGAGGTTCTTCTGGCGAATGTTGGCGGCGGAGCTCTACAACCATGCGACTGGATCAGTGTCGTTGCTGGGACAATCCATCTCTTTCTCAGACGGTCGAAGGTGATTGTGATTTTGGGAAATTAGGTCATGAACGACCTCATGTGATAACGGGCACTCGAACTCGATTTCAATTAACGGGTCCTGTTTATGGACCCGTATTCTGGACATACGAACTGGGCTTGACGTCAGTTTCTGGGCCCACTTCAAATTAGAGATCTGCTTAATCGCATTCTGGATCCACTCACTGGGCCTGACGCACATATTTTTGGGCCCACTTCTAATTAAGGGTCCATTTATTTTCTATGATGGGCCTAACACCTGTTCTAGGCCCATTGCATGTACTCTGAGACAGTTGATCAAGTTTCCTTTTGTCACTAGTGGGCCTCATCAATAGATTTTAGCATGGATGTTAGTTGGGCCCATTTCTTTGGACCATGTGGTTCACATTAAATTCAAATTATATCCATGAACCGTGAAGTTTAATGGGCCCTATATCCATGGCCAAGTTTGGGTCTATGCCCACTTAAAATTTGTTTTGAGTCCATTTTGGCCTCTTGTGTTGATCCTTAATTTAAGCTTGGGGTTAAATTGGGTCTGTCTAGCAATTCATGATAAGAAACCATCTCATGGGCCCACTCCAGTTAATTTTGGGCCCAATTAAGGCCTGATGGTTGACTATATGAAGCCCCTATTCTAGGCTCATACCAATTTTATTCAGCCCAACTCAGGAAATGTTAAATGCACATTAAATGCTTGAGCCTTCCATTTGGACCAATTTTGGAATCCGTTTCTTGGATCTAAACCGTCTGTTTAGTTCAAAATAGGCATATAATCTAGCTCATTCACTAGATAGGACAATAAAGAATATGAAACTTTCATGTTTGAATCTTAAGTATTGGATCTGATCTGTCCATCTTATGGACACTAATGTAAGGATCTAACCATCCATCTGTATCGTTCCATATCAACCGTCTATCGTGTGAGTGTTAAAGACTAGACTTGTAATGCTCATTGATGATGACCAGATCATACAGAGTCCTGATTCGGCCCTATTATTAGCCCATCACCCATCCTTAGGAGTTGATATGAACCGTTGGAATATATGGTGTGAAACCTATCCGTACGGTTCACTTCAAGGTTCCTTTATTTTCCAAAAGGTCAGTACCAATTAACTTATTGGCTGCATCGGACTAATTAAGATATAATCCATTGAGAGGCAGGATTATAATCGCGATCCTAAGTCTATATTTGTAGTGTTGGATTCGGTTGTGTTAGCCACCATAGTGACCTCAATTGATGAAAAATATTACAAGTACAGACTCATAACATTGAGATAAGCGGATTGCATACAGTTGCGTTCATGTTTTCATGCATACGGTAACGAAAACACAAACGATTACCATTTGGCAGACATGTGAACAGGTGAAGTAAATGGTGCTGGTAATGTAAAGCTGAAAGACTCATCTCACCCACAGGTGTTGAGTGTCTCAGATTTACATGACTGACATCACTTAGCTTCATGTTCGGAAGGATCACTAACATGTTATTATTACCACCCACAGGAGGAATGATAATGATGTAACAGATTCTCACCAGGATGTGATGGTTGGGCCCATCTTCATCTTGGATCAGTTGTCGCCTCCCTTGGCAATTGAATTGGTTTACTTTGCCTGATATTTAGTTTTATTCATGAATTGTTCTATGTAAAACAATCTGCCAAAGTGAGTATATTTTGCATTTAGTTCCCATCCTAACCGAATCCGATTATGTTCAATAAAAGGAATCCATAGAGATAGTTCTGGGACGGTTACATTTGGAGATCACTTCAGAAAATTCTGAACTGTCAAAACCTTTTGAAAACAGTCAGAACATTGATCTTGTAACCTCAGGATATGTACCTGGACATAATGGAAACAGAAGAGGAAACATGGTTCTAATGAGGGATCCTCAGGACCTCACAGTCCTCTAGGTTCTTCAGTTGAAAACTGACCTGGGAATGAATTGAGTCGCAAGCGGACTAAAGGGGATACTTGCTTCTTTTACAAGAAGCCGAGCCATCAAAAGAAAGACTGCGTAAAGTATAAGGAATGATTCATAAAGAAGGGTAATAATTCTGTTCCAGTTTGTTTTAAATCTAATCTAACTGATGTGTCAGTGGATTCTTGGTGGATAGATTCGGAAACCACTATTCACATATATACTTCTATACAAGACTTACTACAGACCAGGCCACCAACTGATGCAGAACACTCAGTATACATAGGCAATGGTGTCAAAGGCAACGTTGAGGCAATTAGAGTCTATAAACTTAGGTTAGAGTCTGTTTGTTTATTGGATTTGGTAGATACATTTTGTGTGCCTTTTATAAAGCGCAATCTAGTCTCTATTTCTCGTTTGGATAAATTGGGATATTCATTCCAATTTGAGAATAAATGATTTAGTATTTACCTTAATTCAATTAAAGTCAACACAGACTCTATGGTAAAACAACCTATGCTAGCAAGACTTGATTACCTCACACGTCTATAATGTTAATGACTTGTATGGAAATAAAGTAGGATCCAAGCGAAGACTAGACTATGAGAATTCCTCCATGTTGTGGCACAGGCGGGTATGCCATATATCTCATGAGAGATTAGACAGGCTTGTTTGAGAAGAAATTTTGCATTCTCTAGACTTCTCTGACTATAAAGTATGCATTGATTGCATAAAAGGGAAACAGACTAGAACTAGAAAGAAATGTGCATCAAGGAGTGTAGGTCTATTAGAGGTGATAATTACAGAAATTTGTGGACCATTTCCTACAGTATCATGGAGTGGACACAAATATTTTATTACCTTTATAGATGACTACTCTCGCTTCGGGTAACTATACGTTATTAATGAGAAATCAGATACCCTAGATGCTTTTAAAATCTATAAGGCCAAAGTTGAAAATCAACTCGATAAGAGAATTAAAATTGTCAGATCTAACTGTGGTGGTGAATACTATGGCAGATATGACAAATCAGGACGCAATCCATGGTCATTCGCTAAATACCTGCAGGATTGTGTCATTGTTGCTCTGTACACTATGCTTGGTACTCTAGAGCAGAATGGAGTGGCTGAGAGACGCAATCGCACCCTTATGGATATGGTGCGAAGCATGGTCTGCAATTCGACATTGCCACAATCTCTGTGGGGTGATGCAATCAAAACCGCATTTCATATACTAAACAGAGTTCCCAGCAAAGCAGTAAGCCAAACTCCTTTTGAGTTGTGGAATGAGAGAAAACCAAGTCTCCGATACTACATGTTTGGGGTTGTCTTGCTGAGGCCAAAGTTTATAACCCGCATGAACAGAAGCTTGATCCTAGAACCGTAAGTTGTTTCTTTATTGGATACCCAGAAATATCAAAAGGCTATCGATTCTACTGTCCTTCCCACTCCATCAGGATTGTTGAAACTAGGAATGCCAGATTCATTGACGACGCTGAAAACAGTGGGAGCACGAACATAAAAAATTTTGTATTTAAGGAATAAAGAACTGTGACTCCTGTCATAGTCAATCTAGATCACGTGGACATTAATGATGCAGTCGATTCTGCAAACACTGCAGAGCACCACGTAACCTCATATACAAACCACTGATGAGGAAAATTAAGATCAGACCCAATAAGCTGAACCATTGAGAAGATCTGAAAGATAGAGAAGGCCTGTAAATCGAGACGATTACATCGTATACTTACAGGAGCACGACTTTGACATAGGGGTGGAAAATGATCCTGAATCCTTTACACAAGTTAAACAAAGTACTGATCCTTCTCGTTGGTTTGATGCCATGAAAGATGAGTTGAAATCCATGCAGGACAATAAAGTATGAGATCTTATAGAGTTACCTACTGGAATAAGGCCGATTGGTTCTAAATGAATATTTAAAACCAAATGGGACTCCAAAGGTAATGTCGAATGATATAAAGCCAGACTTGTTGCCAAGGATTTTAAGGAGACTTTCTCACCACTATTTAAGAAAGACTCATTCAGGATCATAATGGCTCTTGTAGCTCATATGGATTTAAAGTTACATCAGATGGATGTAAAGATTGCATTTCTTAATAGGATATATATGAGAATGTATACATGTTGGAGCCCGAAGGTTTTGTAGCTATTGGCTCAGAACATTTGGTTTGCAAACTTAAGAAGTCCATCTATGGGTTGAAACAAGCATCGCGACAGTAGTACCTTAAGTTTCATGAAGTAATTTCCTCATATGGCTTTGTAGAAAACACTGCAGATGAATGCATCTACATTAAAACCAGTGGGAGTAAGTTCATTATGATGATTTTGTATGTTGATGACATTCTGTTGGCTAGCAGTGATACCAGGATGTTGAGCGACACCAAGAAATTCTTATATTAAAGATTTGAAATAAAAGACTTTGGTGAAGCTTCTTATGTCATAGGCATTGAGATTTGCCGTGACAGAACACTTGGACTGCTCAGCCTGTCACAGAGGGCTTATATTACTAAGGTACACGAAAGGTATAGCATGCAAAATTGTACTTCAGGAAAGTCACTCATTATGAAAGGTGACAAATTTGGTCGATTTCAGTGTCCAAAGAATGATTTGGAAAAGAATCGAATGAAGAAATTTTTGTATGCATCAGTAGTAGGGAGCATCATGTATGCTCAAGTCTGTACGCGACCGGACATTGCCTTTGTCACTGGAATGTTGGAAAAATATCTATTTAATCTAGGAATGCAACATTGGATAGCTGCAAAGAAAGTATTACGGTATCTTCAGAGAACGAAAGACTTCAGACTCACATACACAAGATCTGATCAGTTGGAGTTGATCGGATATTCAGATGCAGACTTCGCAGGCTGCGTTGATACTAAGAAGTCTACTTCATGATACATTTCATGATGGTGAGAGGAGCTGTATCGTGGAAAAGCATGAAACAATCTACCACAGCCTCATCCACTATGGAAGCTGAATTTATTGCTTGCCATAAGGCATCTAATCAGGCACTATGGTTACAGAGTTTCTTCTTAGGTTTGCAGGTACTGGAGCATATCCTGAAACCATTGAGAATATTTTGCGATAATTCGGTTGCTATTTCCTTCTCTAGTAACAACAAGCATTCGTCAAGGTCAAGACATATCGACATCAAGTACTTTGTTGTAAAGGAAATGGTTCAGAATCATAAAGTGTTCGTGGAATTCATCAACACTAAGTAGATGATTGCAGATTCGCTCACTAAAGGGCTCCCTATCACGCCATTTCAGGAGCATGTAACATCCATGGGAGTCATTGATCCCACAGATGTTTTCAGTTAGTGGGAGTTGAGCGTATTCTGATTTTCACAGACACTTAGAGATCTCGTTTTATACAGTTTGTTTGGATGATTTTGATATAAAGATTTATTTCTGCTTCTCTATATATATGCGCAAATTTTGAGTAAGTAGAACTGCAGTCGTGTCTCGTTGAAGACATGTAAAAGCTTCAGGACCTCTTAAGGATAGGCACATATCATCATATTAAAGTGTATAATCCTTATACCACATATTTCCTAGTTCCTGATCTATATCGTTAAGATTGAAAGTACTCGTGATCGCGCTTAAACTCACTTCGCTTAAATTAAATGTTGTGATGACTACTGGGTTTCGATACTAACTATTTTGATGAACCAGATTGAATAGCATTACTCATACTGTCCAACTATTTCATTGGTTAACCATTTGGATATTTTCTTAAAAGATCAAAACTTGTTTTCAAAATTATTCTATATGATTATCAATGATGTTGCTCAATGAGGCCCAAGTGGGAGAATGTAAGAACTCTATTTAGTGAGCCTTACTGATCAACGGTCTAGATTGTCATTCAGTTGGACTGGATGATTGAGTAGACCAGTGGGCCCCACTTCATGTGATTCGCTGTGCAATTCTGATTGCGTAGTAGTGCGTACTAGGGCTGGAATGCTATAGCTGTCTTACACAGATAACAATTTGAGTTGCACTAGGATGCTATAATGTGGAGCGTGAGAGAGAGAGAGTTGTGATGGGTTTCAAACTCTCTCTCCACAGATTCTATAAAAGAGAGCTGGGTCCCCGATCCTACATCATGGCAAAATTTCGAGTCCCATCTTGTGAATTGCAGAAAGGGTGTGAAGGAGAGGAAGATCCTAAGCTCTACAGATATTCTGGTATTCTTATCCGGCTTCCATGGTGGCATCTCATCTAGGTACGCTATCTAAACCCCTGATCGCCATGTCCCATGCACAAACAGATCCATGGGCCTATTCCGCATATAGATTAAGTCCCACAGTAACATCATGATATACAATGGATTAGGTACATGCAGTATGTACTTTACGAGCTCAAGCATTTACTACATATTTATAATTAAATTAAGTAATTGTCCTCCAAAACTCGAGTCAAAAAGCCACATCTGACATCACAAGCAACCCTTGAGAACCAGAGCTCTACGTTGCCACAATTGATTCCACACCATTGAACTCCCATGCTTTAAAGACATGGATGCCCAACCCATCATTCCAAAATAACTCCATAGCCATGCGTCTTCTCCCAACAATGAAAGTTATTTATCCGGCAAGGCTTGTTCATAACTTTCTGAAATTTAACACAAGTGGCACCTGATAATTGTTTAATGCACCTCCTTCCACTCCAAAGTGGGGTAAACTGGAAGCATTACCTACTAAGCAGGATTTCTAACAAATAAAATGAACGAAATTAAAAAACCCATAAACCTGGCAGTAAGCACAAATTAAACAATTTGTTAGATTGTAAACCTACCAATGATCAAACAATCTTATAATGGGGTCCTCCTCCTTGAATGAACACATTATGAAACAATACCATTCATTGACCAGGAGATGATGGGACCTTATCATTGATTATGTGGATCATGGGTTTCACCCTTGGAACTGCCTAATGTTATCTCTCTCTCTCTCTATTCTAATTAATTGTCTTTTTTAAATGAGTTCTCCGGTATTTCTTCCACCGCATCACCATCCTTACATGCAAAAGAATTCACAGCCTAAGGGTCTATTTCATAGACACCAAAAAAAAAAAAATGAGTTCTTCTCATTTTAGTTAACCATAAAATGTTTAGAGATAATGTTTCTTTTTAGCAAGGATTAAAAGTAATCCTGATAACCAACAATCATAATCTCTAATACGTGTTATAACTAAAATGACATGGCTCATTTTTAGGTGTCTACCAGCATATAATGCATTCAGTAGGTCGATGCAAGCATATGTGTAAGAAACCAAACTGAATACAAAGAAAAAATGGAGTTGTGACGACATGATATGCTGGCAGTAGACATTGTAAAGAAGTGCTAAAAGTTCTCGGCAGGGGATTGGGCTTTAAGTTTACATCATTTGTAGAAGCAATACAGCTATCTTTTGGAAGACTACCAAGTCAATATAAACGTCATTCTAAAAGTTCGAACACAAATATTCACTAATTTATACTACGGCTGCATGTGGATGCTAAAGTGAATCAAATTGGTTAATGAGGAAGAAATGAGAAACACTGCTTCCCTGAAAATTGTAGTTACATTCGTTTCATTTCCAACTTGAAAACAATGTAACTGCAGTTCAGAGCTCGGTCTCTTAATACGAATGCAGAAGAAAGAAATTATAGGTTGGTTATTTCCACCCTACTCGACTAATATTGCAATTCAATTCAATAGTGCATCCAAACGCACCTAAGATACGGGGGCGAGGGGGGAGGGTGGTGTTGAAAGATACCCAAGATACGTAATTGACACACTTCCAACTAGTAATCATAGTAACAGTGAAAATCACAAATGGGATCAAGATTACCTGTTTTTATCTAGCGTTCAAGATAAGACGGAGGAAAGCTTCCAATCAATCCAATACCAGATTGACCGAACTGTGCACTCTGGTATGCACCAAATCCTTGTAAAGCTGCCTGCGACCTGTAATTCCCAATAACACTCGGGCTAATGCTATTGATCCCTGACTGTCCACTAAGTCCCATGGCACCCAATTCGACCCCATAAAGAGAAGAGGGCCCGCTGCTCCAATTCATAGTAGGCGACAGCCCACTACCTGCTGCAGATGACAACCCCACACCCAATGCTGGATTCTGACCCACAAGACCTGCTACTGCCGGATTCAAATTCTGACCTAACATCCCTGCATTTAAACCCAACAAAGCTGTCGAATTGTAGGCTAGCGCAAGATCGTTCGGCTGCAGTATTCCCGCCCCCGGTTTGGGCCCCACCGACTTATTGATTGTTGGGGCCTTCTCGATTACCCACTGGCGACTCAACTGGAACCCTTCAAACACCTTAATTGGCTCCTCCAACGCCTTCCTACACTCTTTTGCAGTCTTATAGGTGAAGATTGCAAACCCCCCTCCACATCCCACTGGGCCGCCCTCAATCTCGCCATACCTCTCGAAGAACGCCCGGAGCCGTTCTAGGTCGACATTGGGAGGTACATTCCGGATGAAGATCTTCCGCCCCGCCGTCGACTTACTAGACCCCCTCGCTTGCCCCCTGGGGACAGGCTCGAACGACGCAAGCTAGCAGGAAATCACCCGCCCGCCAACCTTCTTCTACGGCTGCTCCAACGCCTTGTGGGACCCAGCACGGGTCTTGAGCAGCACGAACCCATAACCCTTAGATTTACCAGTGACCTTGTCGGACACAACATTGCAATCTTCAATCGGACCGTAGATCTTGAATGCCGACAGGAGCATGTCGTTGGTGGCATCCCATCCGAGGCCATGGATGAAGAGCTTGCGGTGGACCGGATCGGATTCTACGGCCAAGATGAGGCGAGACGCGATCGAACGGTTCTTGAGAGCAACTGCCTTGAGGATGTCGATGAGTCGGTCCTTGCCGAAGAGCTGGAGGAGATTGCGAATCGTATCGCGTTTAGATGACTCGTCTTGCGATTCGGATTCTTCCGAATCGGAATCTTCTTCGGCTTCGGATGAATCTCCTCGCTTCTGTTCTTCTTCTTCTTCTTCTTTGACCTCTTCAGAATTAGACTCTGAGGATTCCTCTTGTTGTTGTTCTTCTTCTTCTTGGGAAGATTTGTCTTCTATGACTATTAGTTTTTGCTCGGGTTTCCTCTTTTTGGCCATTGCTAGGGTTTTTTTAGGGTTTCAGAAGACTTGTAGGGCAGAAGCAAGGAGGGCGAAGGGGATATAATTGGAAGAACTTTGATACTCTGGCGAAGCGTGTGATTGATACATAGCTACTAAGACATTGCATACGTGGCATGCAGGACACTTAGGACCTCATGGTAAGGGCTGCACCATCTTGGGTGAGGCTGGGCCGCACCTAATCCGCTCCCCACGAGTGGATTAGGTGTTACTACCCTTGTGGTGGGGCCCACCTTGACGATGTGTTGTATATCCACGCCATCCATCCGTTTCTCAACCTATGGATGTGGTCCACCTGATGAGTGGACCAGCCTAGAGTTTGTAACAGATCATGCTGGTATATAGCTCCATCTTATCCATTCATTTGGATGGGTAGATCATGGAATGGGCCTCACCCCAACATCTCACCCAAAGATGATCCTAGCCATCAGATTGAAGATTTGCAAATGGATAATCACATCCAATGTTTTATATTTAGTGTGGCCGTATCAAATGCATCCAAACAAGGCCTAAGATAGAACACATGTACATGTGAACTAAGGCATACCAAGTCTCGGTTAGGTTGGGCTAGAATAACTTAAGCCCAAGCCCATGAAAATTGATCATGCCAGCCATGCCAATCCAAGCACAACCCAACCACTATTAGGCTAGACTAGCCCATTGCCACCAGTAAGCCGACTATCAATAAGGACTTGAAATGACTTGAGCTCAGATGTTGGACCCTCTGACTAAGTTAGATTTCAATTAGTTGAGCCCAATAGATTGAAGGTCCTAATGAAAACTGCTTATAGGCCCACTAGATGGGATTTGCTCAAAGTGCCCATGACTTGGCTCTTTTTGTTTGATGTTTTGCATATGGTATTTACATATCATTCATATCATTAGTGGGTTTATGTTGGCTTATTAGACTCTTCAATTTACATTAGTTTTTCATATTCTAACTATATTAACAACACCCTATTTTAAAACTTATTAATCACTTTCACATCTTCTATTGAGTTTTATGTTTATTTTGATGCAGATTATGCAGGAAATGTTATAGACCAAACCTTTAAAGTGGTTTTTGTATTTTTATCTATGATTTTTTTATATCTTAGAAAAGCAAGAAATATATTATGTTTATCTACTCTAGTGGAAAAGAGAAATATCGTGCTTTTGCATATACTGCCTTTAAAATCATATGGCCTTTATGGTTATTGGAAAGTATGGAGTTCTTATTAATATGCACGATGAATATGTATTTCATGAAGGGGAAGCATAGATCGATTGTTTCTTTGTTATACATCATTTTTTTTCTTCTAGAGAACTGATGTAGAACATGACACAAGTATACTCTTAGCATGGTTAGGACAAAAGAAGGTTGATCGTAAATTAACCGTAATTTTTTATTCGGATATCGTTACGGGGCGTACAACCTATCAATCTTTACTGAAACGGGCCATCCGAGCTTACAACTCAAAAACAAATTTTTAGGAAAAAAACAAAATTTTTATTTTTTTTCTCCTCATGGGCCTCACTTCACATGGGTTCCGCTTCACACGAGCCACGCGCCGGGCCGCCTCACGCGGGCCGCCCATGATGCAGGATAATTAATCACTTGCTCTAAAAGCTCGAACTATTAGAGTACGGCGAATTAATCCCTTTATCTCATAGCTCAGGCCCCGCATCCCATGGGTTATGACCTCGACCGAACCCCCCTTGTGGGCTCATGGGCCCCAAATCACATGGGCTGCTCACCCCGAGTGTGTCCCCGCATCCCATGGGCTACCCCACTTAAGCCCGATGTGAAAATGCCCCTGCATTACCAGTCATACAAACTAACTATGCTTTCTCTTTACATATATCATTCACATGCCGTAATTGTACATAGCTATGATCATATAGCTCGATACATGTCTCATACATGTGTGTGCGACATAAACCCAAACTTTTTAATTATAATAAGATACATAAAATTTGGTGTTTGTGTGCCCTGAAAAGCCCATGTGATGATCATATCAATCCAATTAAAGACCTTGTTTGTAGATCATAATAATCATAGGTCATATGTGAACATGTTATTATTGTTATAACCAATTGCAAATGTAATTATACATGTATATTTGTTAAGGGAAAGAGTTTCTCATATCAATTTTGGAAAGTTGTGTTGGAAAACAACAATCATTGATCTCTATACCTATTATATGGCCACCTAACAGTTTTAGGATAAAGTGGTGGTTATTCTAATGCCGTTATCCTACTTAAGGGAACCAATGATGAATAGAAGGGAAGGTTTCTACCATTAGGTTTGACGACTCTACATTACATAAGAGTATTAAGTGTCCATAGATATATGATCTTGTTATTAAAACCATTAGAAACTCATGTCAAAGGATCATTTGAAGTCGCATTTGATGACTCAAGCCCAATCTAGATTCACTTGTATATGTACTTGCTTTGACTAATCCAAAGACCCAATGATATAAGTAGTTCAATTTTATAATTTAATGTGCTTTAGCCTGCTTGATTCATACGTAAGTGTTGTTGTGCCTTTGAATTAAAATATGGTTGAGGTTTATACAATGCAATAAGTAATTTGCTTGTTAATTAGGAATATTATTATGGATGACATCTGGTAAATCAGACCATCCATCAAGCAATTTTGCTTGTTAATTAGGAATATTATTATGGATGAGATCCGGTAAATCAAACCATCCATCAAGCAATTTTGCTTGTTAATTAGGAATATTATTATGGATGAGATCCGGTAAATCAAACCATCCATCAAGCAATTTTGCTTGTTAATTAGGAATATTATTATGGATGAGATTCGGTAAATCAGACCATCCATCAAGTAATTTTGCTTGTTAATTAAGAATATTATTATGGATGAGATCCGGTAAATTAAACCATCCATTAAGCAATTTTGCTTGTTAATTAGGAATATTATTATGGATGAGATCCGGTAAATCAAACCATCCATCAAGCAATTTTGCTTGTTAATTAGGAATATTATTATGGATGAGATCCGGTAAATCAGACCATCCATCAAGTAATTTTGCTTGTTAATTAGGAATATTATTATGGATGAGATCCGGTAAATCAGACCATCCATCAAGCAATTTTTCATTGACGCCAACACTTGAAAGGTTTTAAATGCAAATATCTTTTACTGTTGATATTTTATTTTAACCATTAAAAAGTTTTAGTCACACTCGATGATAATTTTGATGGTTAAGATCTCATGGTCCACTACTTATATTTGCATGGGCATTGGATTAAAGGTAGATTACCATAATAAGTGAAGGGATTAGGAAATTTTGAGTACATAGTTACATAAGATTACAGGCTTTAAATGTAATAAGATAATACTATAAAATGTTACAGCAACACTGGTATTTCTCCCTAAAATCCTATCTCTTCTTTATAAATAGATACTATACCAAAGCCAAAGGGATAACGACCGCCTTTTAGAATCAAATGACCAGAGAGGGCACCGGGTCATCTTATAAAGGGTAACGGACTCGTCGTTCTCCATCTAGGGCTGTCAATGGGTTGGGCCAGCCTGACTTGCTTCGGGCCTGGCCCACCTTGGGATGGGCTTAGACTGGATTATCAAGCCCAAAGCCAAGTTCGGGCTCATACTTTTAGCCTATTTTCATTTGGGTCAGGCATGGACTTATCCATCCAAAAGCCCAATAGCCCAACCCAGCGTGATATTTTTTCAACACTAAAAATACCTCATATTTCAAAAGCCTTTCCATGAGTGAAAAAAAAAAACCTCCCTGCCTGCCTCGGAAATTGGACCTGAGTTCAATTAATTTTCATAGGATGGCGTCAGTTTTGACGTGATAAAGTTCCGGGGGCTTTATCACGATGCATGTGTTATATCCAGACCATATAATCATTTTACAAGATCATTTTAGAGCACGAGCCCAAAAATGAGGTGGATGCAAAGTTCAAGTAGACCACACCTCGGAAAGCAATGGGGGAATGAACGAGTACCATTGAAAACTTCTTAAGGGCCATAAAAGTTTTAAAATAAGTTGATATTTGTGTTTTCACTTTAGGTCCATGTGACCATATGAACAAGTTGGATGGTAAATAAATACCATTGTGCACTCAAGGAAGGTTTCACCGGTGGAAACCATTGTCTTTGCAGGTAGGATAGTAAGTTATATACATGAATGAGCATAGACATTTGAGAGGCTCCAATTAAAAGCAGTGCAATATGCAACGTAGGCTATATATATATATATGAGGGAAAAGGTACTATGCGTTCGACCTCACAATAAGCTCCCGTGAGGTCGAGCTGTGTGGGCCCCACTGTGATGCGTTTCGACCATCAACACCGTGCATTTGATGGGTCCCCTTTAAATTATGGGATATGCCAAAAATCAGCCGTATACGGAACTCAGGTGGGCCATACCATCTAAAATCATGTGAAGACACCGTTAAAATATATAAAAGCACTTGGTGGGGCCCACCTGAGTTTTGAATGCTGCTGAAACTTGGTCTGAACCCTCATCCAAGTGGGACACACATAATGGATGGGCTGGATTTGCAAACCACATCTTGGTGGGCCCAAAAAATGATTATGAATGTTTTAATGGTGTACGGCCCCTCCCCACTTCTGTATGTGGTGTGGCTCACATAAGTCACGGATTGACTTGATTTTTGAGACCTATACCCACGATGGAATGGTGCATCTAACTGATGGGGTAGATGTTCGAAACGCATCACGGTGGGGCCCACACAGCTCGACCTCATGGGACGGACTCGTGAGGTTGAGCGCATGGTACCTTTTCCCATATATATATATATATATATATATATATATATATATATATATATATAATTCAATCGGAATTGTCTTCTGTTTTTTGTTTTTTTTAAAAAAATATTTGAAACTTAAAAAATATTACAATACAATTAAAACTGAAAATTGAATTAAAATTATATTACGTTACAATAAAAAAATAATATTTACAACAATATGTTAAAAATAATTTTGAATACATTAAAAAATAAAAAGTCCTCCATGTAATTTACTGCCTATCACAATTGATCAATATCCTATGCTTTTAGGCCTAAATTTAGACAAATTAAATTGATCAATATCATCCAAACATAAGTCAAAAAAGCCAAAAGGTGACATTCCATTAGGAAAAAAGTCAAGTGATTGTATGGAGAGGAATTTGTATTTTTAACCTACAATAGCATGTAGGCTTGTATGGAGAAGAGTTTGTATTTTTAACATACAATAGCATGCGCTTGCGCCAGTGATGATCTCACTGCCTGGCATCCTCCTGCATCTTAATTCCCCGACTTGAAAAGATGCGCCAATGATGATCTCACTGCTTGGCATCCTCCTGCATCTTAATTCCCCAACTTGAAAAGATGCGAGCCAGAATAACTTTCCAATCTCATGGTTGGATTGCGTAAGGCATGTTAGCAGCATTCAAAATCTGCATCTCCTTTTGTCTATGTGCACGAGATCCATGTCGTTCATCATGTGGCCCTACCACTACAAGAAAGTAGGCCTTTAGCCTCAATTTTTTAGCCTCGGTTCAAAAAAAGAGGAGAAATGTGCTTTTTAGCCTCGGTTCAAAAAAATGAGGCGAAATATGTTTTTTAGCCTCAGTTGTAAAGGAATTGAGGTTAGAAGTTCATTTTTTACCTCGGTTGGTGAGAAACTAAGGTTAAAAGTCTGCCTTTTAGCCTCAGTTGCATAGGAACCGAGGTGAAAGGTGTACTTTTTAGCCTCAGTTGCATAGGAACCGAGGCCAAAAGTTTACATGTTAGCCTCAGTTGCATAGGAACCGAGGCCAAAAGTCTACATGTTAGCCTCAGTTGCATAGGAACCGAGGCGAAAGGTCTACTTTTTAGCCCCAATTGCATAGGAACTGAGGCCAAAAGTCTACATTTTAGCCTCAATTGCATGGGAATCGAGGCGAAAGATCTATTTTTTAGCCTCAGTTGCATAAGAACTGAGACGAAAAGTCAACTTTTTAGCATTAGTTGCATAGGAACTGAGGCGAAAAGTCTACATTTTAGCCTCAGTTGCATAGGAACCGAGGCGAAAGGTCTACTTTTTAGCCCCAGTTGTATAGGAATCGAAGCGAAAAGTCTACTTTTTAGCCTTGGTTGCATAGGAACCGAGGCCAAAAGTGTACATTTTAGCCTCAGTTGCATAGGAACCAAGGCAAAAGGTCTACTTTTTAGCCTCAGTTGCATAGGAACCGAGGCAAAAAGTCTCCATTTTAGCCTCAGTTGCGTAGGAACATACTTTTTAGCCTCAGTTGCATAGGAACCGAGGCAAAAAGTCTACTTTTTAGCCTAGGAACCGAGGCGAAAGGTCTACTTTTTAGCTTCAGTTACATAAGAACGAAAGCAAAATGTCTACTTTTTAGCCTCATTTGCATAAGAACTTTTTAGCTTCAGTTACATAAGAATGGAGGCAAAATGTCTACTTTTTAGCCTCATTTGCATAGGCACTGAGGCTAAAAGTCTACTTTCTAGCCTAATTTGCATTGAACCGAGGTTAAAAATTTATTATTTATTTATTAATATGGACTTTCTCTTTTGTTTTACAAACATCTTCTAAAGCATAACAAGATATGAAATATTAGTATCATTGTTGTGGGGCTCATTGCTTAGTGATCAACTGTGTTGATTTAATGGGACCTGATTTTTGGGCCCCACCTGATGGAATGTCCTTGAGCCCGTTAGTTAAGATACATTGGTGCGATGCATGTCATGATTTTCTGTTTAAACATTTTTTAGAATCGAAATCACTACGCCTGGGCTCAGAAGTTTCGGGCCACCATGAAAATGCTAGTCTTGGCTATGCCTATATTTTGAGCTGGACCAGCGGCCGTTCATTCGTCTTGATGGTGTGGGCGACCAATGACTTTTACCTCCACACTTTATCTTTGATTTTTATTTTTGGAGGGGCATCCCCAATCCAATTTTAATGGCCGATGTTCATTCAACACTGTTTCCAGTAATGTGGTCCACTTGAGATTAGGATATACCTAACTTTTGGTCTCATAGCATAAAATGATCTATAAAAATAGATGGACGGCATGGATGAAACACATACATCATGGGGGGCCCACAGAGCACCCACCACCAGAAAATTGGCAGGTGGGAGGGGACACGGATTAGCTACTGAGACGTTGAACAGCGAGAGTTGCTACAGAAGTGACCTCACCAAGTTCTGTGGGCCCCACCATGATGTACATGTTATATCCACACCATACATCCATTTGGAGAGATCATTCTAGAGCATGATGCAAAGAATTTGGCAGATCCAACGCTAGAGTGGACCCCACCATAGAAAACAGTGGAGAGTGACGCCTACCATTGAAACCTTCCTAAGGTCTGCCATGATATTTATTTGAAATCCAACCTATTTATGTGTTAACGCAGACATGAAAGAAGGAAAACACACATATCAGCTTGATCGAAAGCTTCTCTGGCCCTTTGAAGTTTTTAACGGTGGGCGTCACTCTCCCCACTATTTTCTGTGGTGGGGTTCACTCGAGGTTTGGATCTGACTCATTCTTTCCATCATGCTCTAAAATGATCTCTCCAAATGGATGAACGGCCTGGATATAATACCTACATCACGGTGGGGCCCACAGAAGTTGGTGACGTCGCTACTCGACCTGTTAGTAGCTAATCCGCGGCTACCCCACCCTATATATTTGAAATCCCCGATTTCATTTCTCAGCATCGATCGAAGTTGAGAGCTCTCTCTCTCTCTCTCACTTCGTGAAACTCCATCTCTAGCTTTTCTCACTATACCTCAATTCATCCCCACCGAATCGTCTCTCTTCCTAAGATCTTTGCCTTCCGTTCGGAACATCTCTCTCGATCGAGGTAAGTATCGTTAAAATCGGTGATCGGACGCTCCGAATCGAGGACATGGAGAAATCGGAGGCCGAATTGCGGATCTGTATCGAGAAGCCGCGGCAGAACGTTGAGGAGCGGGATGAGATGATCGGGTTCATGTCGAGGAAGGCGGATGATGAGGAGGATGCGAAGGAAGCAGAGATCTGTGGGCACGGATCGAAGAGCAGGGCCACGTTTGGCAGGAATGTGGAAGAAGGCGGCGATTTAGGGGATTATTGCACGTATTTTTCGAGGATTGGGAGAATTAGGGTTTCGCAGGGGTTGGATCCGGTCCCTGAGGCTTCTTTCATAGAGAGGATTATGGAAAGGAATGCTGCTGAAGCGGACGGGATGGCAGTTCTTTACGGCCAGAGGAATGACTATGGGAGGGATTTCTTGCCATCAGCTTCTGTTGCTTGGATGGAACGGTCGAGTGAATGGCAGCAGGTTTGTGCTTCTTCTTCTTTCTCTTTCTCAGTTTCAGGAGCGTGTATAACAGAGAGAGAGAGAGAGAGAGAGAGAGAGAGAGAGAGAGAGAGAGAGAGAGAGAGAGAGAGAGAGATTCAAACTGAAATCAGAGAAGGGAAATCCTGTTGTAGAAACCCTCCTGAAAGTTCAGATGATCTTCTGCTCATTACAGAGCTAAAATATTTCTTTACAGATTATCAAACTGCTCTTTCTTTCCAAGTATCTAGTAGTTGCTTTTCTTTATTTCTTTATTCCCCTTTTAAAAAAAATAATATTTTTGGGATATCTAGATGGTAGGGTTCCTTAAAGATAAGTAGAAATAATTTTGGCTCTGCTTTTTTTTTTTTTTTTTTCCTGCAATATCTTCATCCTGTTTATTCCCAACCTCCAAGCCTACTTCCAGCATGGAAAAACAATAGAGAAGAAGAAAACAGATTGTGTGGTCAGTTGAAGTAGCTCAAGATTCCAGATTTTGTTCCTGTTATTTAATAAATCGGCGAGAATCCTGAACTTCATGGAAGACCAGTGTCTAAGTCATCCTCTGAAAAGCGCAAAGCAAATACACTTAGATACATGCACTTAGATACAACAGCTCCACTAGATATTGAAAGCATAACAGTGAACTTGTATGGATGATGATGAACTTTTAGGTTTCTTCGCAGTTCCTAGAAAGGGCCTGAAGAAATTTATAATTTACTTCTTCTGTGTGAATGTTGTGAGACTCCATTTGTGAGTGTTTTCCTACATGTATGCATGTGTGTATCTGTGTATTTATGTGTGTGTCTCTTCTCAATGTTCTTTTGTATAGAGTTTTTTGGTGTTTTCAATTGAGATGTTTATTTTGATTTGGCAACACCTCTCTATGTTGTGATGGAATGGGGCCTGTCTCTCATCATTTGGATTTGACTGGACAGTGATAAGATTTACTCTAGTTATTGGTGTTTCATGATCAGTTGCTTTCCATTTGTACAACTGCTCTCAATTTTTCATTCTAATTATCAAAATGAGAAATGTTTGTTGTATATTGAAATAAAAATCTGAGCCTTTATTTGAGGTGTGGAAATAAAAATCTGAGCCATAATTTGAGGTGTGAGTTTTTAATCTGGGTAGAGCCTCATGGAAAGTGCACTATTGCATTTGCTTTAGCATGGTCATCTCCAAAAGTAAAAATTTTGAAGGAAAATGCATACATTTTCTTTTTTATTTCATTTGAGTAAGTTTTGCTTCTTATCATACTTGTACTAAGCTTTTAACTATGATTGTTTCCCTTTGATAAATTAGATTATTTGCAAATACTGTGCCGAGTGAGAAGGATCCTCTGCTTGGAGAGAATTTGGAGAAAAATGTGGCTTTAAAGCAGGATGCAGCCCACGGTAGCATTTCAAATCCCAACTGTATATTTGGAGTGGATCCACGTCAAGCCTCATTTGTTTCAGTGAAGAAAAACCCATGTTTCTTTCTAAGAAATGGAGAAATCTTCTTTGCAGGTGTAATGCTTGCACAAAATTCTTTGTCCAAAAGGGCCATTTTTAGGTCTTCCATTTAATTAGTATTGAGAGTTTGCGGAGTTTTAGATCACAAGGATTTGAAATCAGTGTTGATATTACTTCAGATTACAGGTAATGCACTTACATCTTTTTGAAATTTTTGTATCTGGTGCTATTTATTAGGGTTTTATAGGGTGGGCGTCATATTAGTAGCTTAGGATGCTTATTAGTGTGAAGGTGTTGAATCTGCTGGTTTTGCATTGGTCTGATGTTAGATATTATACCTGGGGGCTTGGCATAGCCCAATGTTTGATAGGCTTGACAGTTGACGACAAGCCAAACCAAACCTACCATTTTATTATTATTATTATTATTATTTTTTGCAAAGTCTAATCTATACTTCAATCAAAATCTACAAAAGATGTGAATAGATAAAGGTATTTGACCAACATTTCAGCAATAAAATTCCTCTTCTTTTTTCTTTTTTCTTTTTTTTTTTCAAAACAGCAGCATGATTTATTTTTTGCGCATATCTTTCAAGATAGCAATGAGAAAATGCAACTTTTGCAACCCAACAATGTAAAACGTGGAATCTGTAAGCAATGAACCTAGGGATATGGTGGGGATGAGTAGAGGGAGAGGATGCCAAATGATATAACTTTTATCTTGTAGGGTTTATATTGAGAAATAGTAGAGCCTGGTTTAGTAGTCCTCTCAAATGGTAGTCTGAAAGATCCATAGTCCCGCTCGCTGCTGAAATAGGGTACACATTGGATCCCAGCACTTTTCAGAGTTGTGCCTTGCTTCCCACCAATAGGGTGCCTTAGTCCTCTTGGGCTATATGATTTAAGAGGAATATGGTCCTTTGTTCTCTTGTAGAGTAGAATTATGTGTTTAGAACCTTTTTTTTTTTTTTTTTCAAATCTTCTATGTAGAGATTGTTCAATGCTGATTTTCTATCACTATGTAATATTTCTAGCAAATACAATCTTGTTGATGCCAGTGCTTTTCATGAATTCATGAGATTTCCCTGTTCACCGTTGTGGTTTTCTGGTTGCCTCCTTGATTATATCCTTTCAGATTGCATTAGGCACATCAGATTGTTTTTTCATTGGCATTTGGTCCATGCAGGAGTCCTTTGACTCATCGAAACCAGTCACATCTGCCGATGTACAACAGATTTTTGAAAACCTTGCCAAGAAGCGCCAACGGACAGAGTAAGTATTTCCAGGATCTTTTCTTACAAGTCCTATAAATACTTTAAATGTATTTGCTGTTAGTGTTTCTTAGATCATGTGGGGCTTGAAGACAATTAGAATATATGTGTAACAGTAGACTTAAGCCTAACTAGGATTTGACGTAGTAGATTCACTATTTTGAGTTATGGTATTTCATCCAATGATGTTATTATGAAAAATCTATAAAACGTGCGTGCCTTTTCCTATTTCACTGTTGTGACACCAATGGATGTACAAGACAAGGCTGCTGTTACTGCTCTCAACAGCAGAGTTTTCAGACTGTCTTAAAGCAAAAGAAGCCTGGGCCTAACACCTGATTAGTGTGATGTAGAGAGAACCCTGAAGCCTGGTCTTAAATCCTGACTGGTATGATGTAGAGATAAAAGCCTGATTGGTGTGACGTAGAGCAAATGGCTTTATAGCCTTATAAAAGTTCATGAAGTCTCCTTAAAAGGAAAGAAGCCCAATCTTAAGGCCTATGCTCTTACTTAGATATATAATTTCCTAAACTCGCTCAACTTGCAATGAAGAAAGCATCTGAATTAGGCAAAGATTTTCTGGCAGTCACCATGTCATGGGAATATTGTAATACTGGTCTGTTATTAAAAATTTAGTTGCTTGCATTTTTTTTACCACTTGGCCATAAAATGGTAATGGAATAGAAGTTCATGTGCTTAGAATATTATATTCACTGTGCATGATGGTTTTCTGTGCAGATACTGGAGACAAATGAACACCAACAGACCAAAGGAAACAAAAAATGTAGCTCCCATTCAGTGAGAAAATGGTCCATTTTTTAGATGGTTAGGATAGTCCAATCAAAGCAATTTTTGGTTGGCAGAGTTTGTAGGGTGCCTGGTTTGGAGAGTGATGGGCTTGCTTCATAGAGTTCCATGAGTGCCAATCAAAATGATGCAGGACAATTAACCACAAGACCCAATTATGTTTGAAGGGATTGTGCGAAGCAACCTTGACCCTCTTGAAGAGTATACAGATGAACAGATTTGGGAGGTGTGTTTGTTTTACCGTCTGCATTGCTAAAAATATTTACATTTTCTTTTATCCATGGATCCCAGTACGCAGCGATTTGCTAATGTGCAATTCTTTCCTATTTTAGGCTCTAGATCGGTGCCAACTAGGGGACACAGTTAGGCAGCTGGTATGTCTGGGACGAGTGATATTGAAGAGAAGAAAGGTCTTAGTACTCGATGAAGCAACCGCTTCAGTCAATACTGCAACTGACAGCCTAATTCAGCAAACATTAAGGCAACAGTTTTCGGGCCGTACAGTCATCACAATAGCACATAGGATAACATCCGTTCTCAATGGCGACATGGTCTTGCTTCTTGATAATGGTTAGCAACTTAACAATCCAGCTTTCTTCTTCCATCTTTATATTCTTTTCAAAGCACTTGATTTTTTTTCCCCCTTCCTGAACAGGCCTTATTGTAGAATATGACTCTCCGATGGAACTGTTGGAAAACAAATCATCTTCATTCGCCAGACTCGTTGTGGAGTATACTGTAAGGTAAAGCTCAAGTTTTGAAAATTTAACAAATCTATAAACAGCTGGCAACAGTCAGGCAGTCAGGCTGGCTTTAGTTGATATACAACCAGATTGATTATGACGATCATGGATGTGAGTCCGTGACATCATCTATTTTGTGCTGTAAATACATAAGCAACTTTCTTTGCTATTTAACTGAAGGTTTAGAATACCGTTTTTTGCATCTATGGTTACATTTACTAAATGGTATCAACCTGACAAACCACTGATTTGTCCCCTTCAGTGATTGATAAAAATCATCTAGTCGGTCAACCACTTCTTGGATGGCTCTATCAGCAATCATCCGATCCATCACTGATTTTTTTTAAGTTATTAAAGTTTGGAGTGGAACTATGGTTCCCAACAGAAATGTCACAGGGTTGGGTAGCAATAGGAAAGAAAAATGAATTCATCTTGTACCATGCAATGATGTGTTCAAAAGTTAAAACTCAAAGTGTGATGTGTACTTCTGCTGCTGCTGGTTCAAACTTCATCATCAGCACCATCATCTTCTCATTTTTCTTCCCCTTCTTTTTTAAGAAGTGAGTAACCTACCATGATGGCAACTGCCCCATCTGTGTTAAGATCTTTACCATGGAAATTTGACTGTGACTATGCCTATGTATGTGAGCCAAGGTGTCCCGTATCGGTATCGGTTGGCGTAACGGTGACCTCCAAAACCGATACGGATACGGGGGCGTAACGGTGATACGGGGGCGTAACGGCCCGTAACGGCGCAAATTTTTTTTTTGGTCAAAAAAATATGAAAAAATATGGATTAAATCCTGAATATTCTAAGCATTCCAAATATGCATTCATTTATAAATTGGAACATGTTTATGGTGGTGTAACGGTCCACTCTTTAGTGAGAAGTTGTATCGGACTGTCTGATGAATTTATGAACCAGATAACCTGAATTTGACTACAAAATTCATATATTTAATTTTCTAACTATCTACTATCAATGATAGATATATTGGAATGAATGTAATATGAAAATATCTTACATTTAGGTGTTTGCAATTATTTTTGAGGGCCAAAATTCATGCGTAAATAGAAAAAAAATATAAAATGGCACCCCAAATATGTAAAATGCACATTAACATGTTCTACTATGATTAACACATCATATGGCATCATTAAAACAGCAAAAGAATCATTAAAAAATGATTTTTCGAATTTTCAAAAAAAGGGCCGAAATATATGCGTAAATAGAAAAAAATAAAAAAATATATAAAATGGCACCCCAAATATGTAAAATGCACATTAACATGTTCTACTATGATTAACACATCATATGGCATCATTAAAACAGCAAAAGAATCATTAAAAAATGATTTTTCGAATTTTCAAAAAAAGGGCCGAAATAAATGCGTAAATAGAAAAAAAATATAAAATGGCACCCCAAATCTGTAAAATGCATATTAACATGTTCTACTATGATTAACACATCATATGGCATCATTAAAACAGCAAAAGAATCATTAAAAAATGATTTTTCGAATTTTCAAAAAAAGGGCCAAAATAAATGCGTAAATAGAAAAAAATATTAAAAATATATAAAATGGAACCCCAAATCTGTAAAATGCACATTAACATGTTCTACTATGATTAACACATCATATGACATCATTAAAACAGCAAAAGAATCATTTAAAAATGGTTTTTCGAATTTTCAAAAAAAGGGCCAAAATAAATGCGTAAATAGAAAAAAATATTAAAAAAATATAAAATGGCACCCCAAATCTGTAAAATGCACATTAACATGTTCTACTATGATTAATACATCAAATGGCATGATTAAAACAACAAAACAACCATTAAAAACTGATTTTTCGAATTTTAAAAAAAGGGGCCAAAATTCATGCGTAAATAGAAAAAAATATTAAAAAATTATTAAATGGCACCCCAAATCTGTAAAATGCACATTAACATGTTCTACTATGATTAACACATCATATGACATGATTAAAACAGCAAAATATATTAAAAAAAGTATAAATACCTATTTTTGACGAATTTCTGAAAAATGGCCCACCGAGCTTTGATTCAAAAAAATCTATAATATAATGTGTTTTTCTATCAAATACTTAGCTAAGGTTGGTCGAAATTAGTAGTAGAAGGAGTTAGAAACAGTTTGGAAGCAAGAGGTTTCAAAAAAGCAGCAAAAACAGAGCTAAAAAAAAGAAAAAAAAAAAAGTTACCGTTTCGGGCCCGTTACGGGCCCGTAACGGCCCGTTACGCCCGTATTGGTCCCGTATCGGCCGATACGGGTACAAAAAATCGAATCGGCCGTTTCGGCCCCGAAACGGGTAACGGTTCGCACCGTTACTGTTACGTATCGGCCGATACGTAACCGATTTGGCATTCCATGATGTGAGCATGAAAAATAGCTTCCTGTGGTTTTCAATTATATTGATGACCTATGTGTAATAGAGAAACACATTCATGCAGGTTCTGGGGCATAGCTGCTATCACATTCTAGCAGCCGGTTTGAATGGTTACATGGCAACTGTAACCAACCTGAAAAATCCATCTCATGTAGTTTTTCTATTTGTATTCTGATTTTAAGAAGTTCTGAGCATGGTCGTAACTGCCAATTTTATTTATACTTTAGGTATATCGACATGATGATAATAACATGGAAAACATGGGAATTCATGGATTGTTGGCTCTATTGAAGGCTTTTGGGTAAGTAGTTTCGGACCTTTTCTGTGCTGTTTTCTTGCTCATCTATGAAAAATGAAATAAATAATTGAGTTTCCTTATTCAGATACACTGTAGAAGTCCTGGAGATGCTGTTGTTGCCCATGGCAAAAGATGGTACTGAGGCTCTTGGCTCAATGGGAAATGATCCTCCTTTGGCTGTGATGTCCAACAGAGAGAAACTTACATTTGACTATTTCAAGCAGATGTTTGCTCAGGTTACAAACCCACCGATTGATCCGATCCGAGAGAAAATAGTCATGTGGAAGGGGACCTTACTGAAACAGTTCATATGGAAGGCTATGTGGCAGTTTGTTTGTTTTGAAAACTTTAAATAGACCATTAATTGTTTTGTTGATATTGTGCTGATTGTTGTCTTGATGGATGTTAAATGGGTGAAACATGCACAGGTTCAATCATTGTTTGATTATAATATTGTTAGCTTTTGTTGATAGAAACTAGATTTAGCCACGGTTATTGATAAATGTTGTTAAAAATTGAATTTAGCCTCAGTTGATGCCAACAAAGGCTAAATCTATCTTTAGTCTCAGTTTTGCCTCAGTTACCTAAACTGAGACAACAACTCCCGTGGCTAAAAGGCTTTAGCCTCGGTTGTTGATAACTAAGGTTAAAAATAAATTTAGCTTCGGTTGGAGGCAATTGAGGCTAAATTTGGATTTAGTATCAGTTGGAAACAATGGAGGCTAAAATTTTGATTTAGCCTCATTTCGAGAAAACTGAAGCTAAAAAGGTTCTTTTAGCTTCGCTTGAAGAACTGAGGCTATAAAAGTCATTTTAGTCTCGGTTGCTAAAATTGAGGCTAAAAGCCTTTAACCACGGGGGTTTCAACCTCGGTTTGGATAACCGAGGCTAAAAGTTTTAGCCTCAGTTTTTAACCTTTTTAGCCATGGTTTTGAACTGAGGCTAAAGCCCCTTTTCTTGTAGTGTATACTATGCATCTGTTGTAACCCAAAGGAGGAGGCTGTGGGTCATGTGGTGCATCTGATGATCTGACCACCACCTGAGTTTTGGACTACAACACAAACATGGTGTGGCCATTAGATGGACAGTATGGATCTTGCATGCATCCCTGTGGGGGACATGGACATTTCTCAATAAATAACTTTTAGCATAAACGGCTATGAAGATTAATGGCTCTTATCATCACCAGTTGTTGTGAATCTTTCTGGTTAAATGTGAACTCCCGCATCTAAGCTTTCCTGTTGCAAGCAACAGATTGGACGACACCACAGTCCAATCCTTTTCCCTTCTGGGTTATTGATGTAGAGCAGATCGCGGACACTTTCATGTTCAAGATGGGCCAAGAAGGCCTGATTGAAGGTAAAAGTCATCAAGACCGTCAAAACCTTAAAACAGGCATAGGATGAACTACTTTAGCCAACCAACCTAGCGAGCCCGAATCGACGGCCGAATTCCCTTTTTATTTTTGTTTTTACTATTTTTAGTAAGTTTTGGTTTGATTGTAACACTTAATTCGTTGGGCTTTAGGAGTTGTGTCCAACATAAAAAATGCTTAAAATAATTAGGAGAATAATGTGGTCAAGTCAAATAGGATACTATAAATAGTAAATTTACTATTTATAGTAAGTTACGAATTTTAGGGAGTTTTAGTTGTAGTTTAATTCCGAAACTTCTTCCAGGCTTGGTATCCATATTTAAACGGTTGTAGAATTGTTTATTTCAATATCAATCAAATTATGACATTTATAGAATTTATTTTCTATTTTAATTACTTTTTTCCTCGTGGATATTTGAGAAGTCTCTGTGAGAAGTCCAGATAAGCTCCGTGGATTCAAAGTAGTTATCCTTGAGGAAGACGGTGATCGACCTCATTACGTTCATCCCTGCGTCAGCTATGGCCTGTCCACATGGTGACCAATTAGATGGACATTCATGATCACATGTTTTCCATGTAGACCATGCGGATGGAGCTACATAGAACTGACTACAACAAGAGCTGCACACTAGAATTCATCTGGCAGACAAGCAATTTCTTAAATGGCATCGCCAATTATATGGAGTGAGCGCTTTCCGCTTAAAGAGGTAGTCTACAATTGAAATTAAAGACATGTAACCTCGTCAGCCAAAGAAGTTTCAGTTTTAACTACAGAAACAACATTAATAACTTCCACAAAAAGGATGATTCTATCATGAAATGTATTGAAAAAATAAAGCAAAGAATAAATTATAGATACCGGAGAGAAAACCCAATTCTCATTAGCAGGTACGTTTTATTGCACGTTTGAATGCATTAGCCACTATGGCAGCAATCGTATATAAGCATATTTCTACCTCTTCTACATATCAGGGAATCTAAACATAGCACAAACAGAGTACATGGTAACTTGGGCTAAAATATACTTGTTAGATTGCTGAAATTACTACCAAAACAGAAACAACAATTGAAGATAAACGAAAAAAAAATCAATAGGTTAAAAAAAAACACCTACTACTCATAAAGAACAAAACAAAAACAACCATCAACAAATGAACCAATTAGTTTTAATACTATGAAATATTTTTTGTAGTTATCGATATGCTGCGAAACTTAGACACGGCCATAAATATCAGTGCTAAAAACAGACAAGGTATCAAATTCGACAATGCCCAAAATAACGAAGTCTTTATTCACACCATTAGAAAGTAATACAGATTGGAATCACCAATATAAACACATCAGTCCATATGAAGTTAATTTTTTAACTTAAAAACTTGAGCAGGAAACATGCTTCCCATATAAAAAATAAAAGGCCCCATTAAGCTAGTAAAATACTGACTTATTTATTTATTTTTACATGGCAGTCCTACATTTAAAAGTGAATGGTTGCATCGGGAGCTATTGTGCTGGTCTATGAGACTCCAAATGCTGCAATTATCAAAGCAAAGAAAACCTGCAGTTAAAAGCCATCACACAACCACAAATGAAAATTGGAGTAAGAACGAGAAGAATGAGAACGAGAAGAACGCACAAATTCTCTACTTACCCTGAAAACTTAGGAAAATGTTGTCTTCCCATCTTGTACAAGATGAGCACTGGCATAGAAAATGAGAGCGTTGTTGCAGAAGACCACGAAGAAGGAGAATCCAAAGCCCACGCCGCTTACAATTCCTTGTCGGACTCCATGCTTCATTGGGACCTTGCATTTCTCTTGGTAAAGATCCATAACCTTCTGTTCTCCATAGAAAGATGCAATTGTCTGAATACCACCAACTACATCAATTTGCCACTTGACTGGCTTGCTCATACATCTCCTGCAACCATCCTCAACACGTCCTCCCCTGCTTCAAAGCATCATATTTACTTTGCAACTACAATAAACACAATAAATAGTAGAGGCAAATTTTTTAACAAATTTTTTAATAAAAGTAATTTTGCATCATATTTATTTTGCAACTACAATAAACACAATAAATAGTTGAGGCAAATTTTTTAATAAACGTAATTTTTTGGTCCACTAATCTTGATATTGCTATGGTATTTACCTGATGTGCAGGTAAGATGCTAGCATGTGTGGCCACATTTTGTGGTGTAAATAGAGAGGCTTTGTCTGAGCTTCACTAATTATACATTGACAAACATACACATAGGAAAGTGTTTTTCATGCCCACATAATGGGAAGTTTCACATTTTTGTGTGCCCCACACTTAACTAATGGTGGGCACCCACATCCAAATCCTTCCCTATGGTGTGGTATACCTAAGTTTTGGGCCAGCCTAATTTTTGAGTTCCAGGGTGAGCACGAGTCAGTGTGGATCTCATTCACATTATTTGATGAGAGAGAGAGTACCTAGTTGGCCATGATATTCTTTGAACCTTGTCTACTTGATGGATCTTCTCATCTTCAGCGCCTCATTTGATTCTTTTGTAATCAATCCTGATGCTTGGGATGTGTGATGTGTTGCTCCAATCCTCCCCTTTACATCTCTCCGCCAGCATTTGACTTTCATTGATTTCGAGATGGGTAAGGCCTTGAAACCCTTGAGGCAATGACCGCAACTCGGGGCAGTTGTAGATATCGAGACTCCTAAGCGACTTGAGCTGTCCCAACTCATCAGGAAGAGACCTCAATTTAGAGCAATAGTAGATGGTAAGAGTCTCTAGTGATTCCAATTGTTTCCATCCGTAGGGGAGACACGTCATATCAGTGATGCAGAGGGACGTTAGACTTTTCGAGAGGTGTGTCGGCAGCGCCTTCAATTTCGGGCATTTGTAGATTGTTAATGAGTGTAGAGACGGCATTATATCTCCATCTTCTAATCTCAACTCCCACTCTTCCAATTCATACATGTTATGGAACTCGAGCTTGTCCAGCTTTGGGAATGCCACCCCGTTCATGCCCCCACCACTGCTATTCCCGTAAAACTCACTTCCCACCCGTTTTACAAGACCTGCCACTATTCGAAGGTATTTAAGCGAAGGTAGTCTCCCTAGCCCAGGCAACTGTGTACAGTTATTGCAATCCATTAATATCAGCTTGACTAAATTTGAGAAAGATGAATCTCCTATCCAGGTTGGGAACTTGGAACCAATGTATCCCCTAATTTCCAGCTTTTCTAGGTTTGCATGGGACGGCCGGAGGGCTTCAACTACATTTTCCATCCTCTCCACCTCACCATTTCCCGACATTCGAAGAGTCAACACGCGAATATGTAACTTGTTCTCCAGTTGTGCTTCCTTAGCCTCATCCACGCTCCCCACTCTCTCCAAGTGGTCTATTATTAGCTTTCCTTGGAGAGAGTCAAGTCGCTTCAGCTCTCCAATCTTACATCCTCCATCACCTCCCACGATAAACCTACTCAACGTTCGAAGGGAACTTATTCTCCCCAACCCTTCCGGTAAGTACTTTAGTGCCCGTGTTTCATCAATTTCCAGATGTCTCAAGCAGACCATTGCGCTCATCCCACTTGGCAGTCTCTGGAGTCGACTACAAAAATTCAACTTCAAGGTCTGCATATTGCGGAGACTACTCACTGATTCGGGCAGCTCAACAATCGGTGAATGAGACAAGTCAAGATATCGTAAATGCTTCAGCAACCCAATTGAGATTAGCAATTCTTTAATTTTGATGCTAGAAGATATTGGAAGAAAGATCATGCCGGTGAAAATAGTACCACTCAAATCAAATGCCCTAAGGGACCTAGCGCAATGGAATAAATTATCAGGGATGGTACTAATTGTTGAACCTCCGATTTGGAGGAGTGTTCGCAATTTTTTTGCATGACGTAGAGGGGAAGGAATGTGTGACGTTTCCCTGGTGGCAATAAATGATGAATGACGGACTGTAAGTACAGAGCTGGTGTACGACTTTCCATTCTCAAAGATGCAACATTCATTCTTTGTAATGAATTGGATGAGATCGTGAAGCAGATCATGTATTGTACATATGACTTCTTCTTCTTCTTCGTATTCAGATTCAATCACCACTTTTTGAAATAAAGACTGCGCCAGTAGATCGTCAAAGTACTCTCCTCCAATTGCTTCCATCTCTCTTTTTCCATCGGGCTTGATGAAACCCTGAGCTAACCATAACTTGACCAATCCATCCTTCTTCATCTGATAATCTTTCGGAAATACTGAGCAATATGCAAAACACTGCTTCAAATGGACAGGCAAATTATAATAGCTCAGCAACAAAGCCGGAAAGATACCTTTCGCGATGTCTCGTATCTCCCACGTTTCACTTTCCAAGATGTCCTGCCAGTCGTGTGCTGTTCTCTTGGAACGCATGACGCTTCCAATCACCTTTAACGAAAGAGGCACTCCTTTACACTTGTTCACTATCTCTCTTCCGATCTTTTCCAACGCCCGGCAATCTTCCACTTTCCTCCCATCGAAAGCTATTCTACTGAACAGTAACCAGCAATCATCATAGGATAAACCTTTCAATTCATGCATGTAGGCTGACGGCATGCATGTTTTTGCAACCTTCTCGCTGCGAGTGGTGACCAAAATCTTACTTCCGGGAGCACCGCTTTGGAAGGAAAGCCATAGTTCATCCCACTTTTCACTATTATCGTTCCATACATCATCGAGGACAAGCAAGAACCGTTTTCCTTGTAATGTTTGGAGAAGCTTACTTTGCAATGGGTTTAGCCCAGTAAGCGGAGTATTAACGCCTTCTGCATCTTCTATAATTGCTTTGGTAAGCCTGACGACATCAAAATCATCAGATACACAAACCCATAGAAACACATCGAAATGTTTCCTTACCCTTTCATCCTTGAAGATCAATTGAGCAAGAGTCGTCTTGCCCAACCCGCCAACGCCTACAATCGAAATGACACTAATCCGTCCCTCCTCAGAATTGCTCCTGCTGACCAACTTGCTTATTATGATATCCTTGTCTGTGTCTCTCCCGAGCATCTTTGATTCATCTACGAGCGAACTCGTTTGAGAATTGGCCTTGTGAAGGTCACTACCACCACGGAAACTGTGATTCAACTGAAAACTGAACTTATTTTTGTCAGCTGCAATCTGATCCAGCTTCGCCGTTACTTCTTTTATCTGACGAGCAAAATCGCGTTGTGATGCAACTTTACTGACAATTGTCCGAACCTTATCTCCGATGCTGCCATTATCAGTATCGTCACCGTCAGTCCATGAAAGGAATGAAAACCACTTCCGTTTT
This sequence comes from Magnolia sinica, assembly GCF_029962835.1. Lineage (NCBI taxonomy): Eukaryota > Viridiplantae > Streptophyta > Magnoliopsida > Magnoliales > Magnoliaceae > Magnolia > Magnolia sinica. The sequence goes on from NC_080587.1 coordinate 2,074,599, forward strand.
CCCTTGCGCTGCCGATCGTCACCATCGTCTGTCCTTGATTCAGGTTCTGGCCAAGGAATCATCTCATCTAGCAAGTCCTCCACATCGTAAGCCACGTCTTTGAGCTTTTTTAACCAAAGTTGCATGCTTTCGTTGTGAAATTGGATAATTTCTGCATCATTAAGAAGTGCTTGAATGGATTCGAACGTAGAAGATATCTTTTCAAGTTCTGCTTGGGCACCACCAACCGAATCAACCTCTTCTCCGAGTTTCTCCATAACCTTTGAAACAAGTGCCTCTCGAATTTTTTCCATAACCATCGAAACAAGTGCCTCTGCCATTGTTTCAGAACGCACACGCACAGAGAGAGAGAGAGAGAGAGAGAGAGAGAGAGAGAGAGAGAGAGAGAGAGAGAGAGAGAGAGATTGCAGGAAACTGAGAGGGAGAGAGCGATCAGATCGCAAGAAACTGAGAGGGAGAGACCGATGATCGTCGAAGAAACGAGGAGAGAGATGAGAGAGAGAGAGTTCTCTAAGTCAAAGATTCTTTGAATGCTTAAGATAGGCTTGATGCATCAATCTACAGCATCCAACAAAGCCCTGTGGGACCCGCAGAAATGTCAGTGTAAAATCCACTCTGTCCATCAGTTTCTCGACATCATGTTACAATTATGGCACAAAAATCAACCAAATCCAATATTCAAGTGAGCCGCAACATAAGAAACAGTAGTGGTTGTGCTGTCATGGTTGGAACCTTAGTGGGGCCCACATAAGATTTTGAACAGTCTGATCTTTGTGCTGTCCCTTCTTTCTAGTGGGAGTCACCTTTTGAACGGGTTGTATTGTACATCAACATCATAGTGAGCCCATGAAAATTTAACGGTGGACGTTGCTATCCCCACTTGGGTCCTGGATCTGCCTCATTTCTGGGCTCTCCACAGATGGCACATGTGATGAAACTGATAGAGGGAGTGGATTTTACATAGGCAGTGATGTGACATGGACTCGTGTTTCATGGGAGCGGATTAGGTGAGGGATTTTTACCTTTTAACACCGAATTTCTCTGGTTCGGATTTTATCAAATAATGCCTCTCCTAACCAAATTGGTATGACATCTCACTTGTAAGTGAAAAGTTGAGAATTGTGGGGCCCTAAAGGTATGTGCATGACATCTTACCCATCCAACACATGGAAGCGGATTGGCTGGTGTACCACACACCCAGTTATACAGCTGGTGTAGATACACGTCGTGTGAAGATGAGCGCCGACGCTCCTCGAGCTCCGAGTTGTACGAACGTTCAAAAGAGATCAAGTTACATGAGCCTGCCGTGATATATTTATTATATCCACAGCGTTCATCCATTTTTATACATAATTTTAGAATGGTATCCAAAAAATGAATCAAATCTAAAGATCAACTGGACCACGCTAAAAATAACAGCAGGGATAGTGACTTTCACCGTTAAAAAATTCTTCTAGCCCACCATAATGTTTATTTTCCATCCAATCTATTCATAAGGTCACAAAGACCTGGATGAAGAGAAAAAACAAATTTCATATTGATCCAATACTTCAGTGACCCTTAAAAGGGTTTCACTGGTAGACGTTCAATCCCCCATTGCCTTTTTCAGTGTGGTCCACTTGATAGTTAGATCTGTTTTATTATTTGTCTCGAGCTTTAAGAGGAGCTTGCAAAGTTAATGGACAGTTTGGATATAACACATAACTCGTGATTAGACCCGTCAATACAGCACCTATATACTTGGTGTGAATTACATTTAAAAATTTAAATAAATAAATACTTTTTACCTGTCGTCGTTGAGATTCGGCCCAAAAACGGATGGCTTGGATTGAATTGCATTCCAGGCTTTTCATATAATGCACCAACTCCACTTTTATGCTGTCACTCAAGCGTTAAAGCATTGTGCATGGCGTTGAAAGCCAGGTGGGTTGGTGCTCAACCCTAGCCCAACCCAAGGTTCCTATACCTCAACCCTAACCCAACCCAACCCAATCTTAAGTTGGGAATTCTCAACCCAAGCCGAACCCAAGCGGGCTCGGTTGGGTTGATTGGGTTGGTCGGGTGTATACATGCTAATATTTTCGTTATTATGTTAGTTTATTATATTTCAATATAGGACTTATTTTTTTTATATATAATTTTATTAATTATATATGTGATTATTTATCATAAAAAACTTTATTTTTTTCTTTAAAAAATCAAACTAAAATATAGGACAACTACTCGTTTAAAAGTCATGTAGCATAGCACGCAAACTATTTGGGAGAGAGAAATCCGGCATATCTTGTTAGCTTGAGTCCTTGGAAATGACGTGGACAAATGAGACCTGACATCACTAGTGTGCCTTTGACAAAAATGATTGACACTCAATTATAATTTATAAGTAACTTATATATTGATCGGGTTCGGGGCCAACCTGAGACCTCAACCCGAGCCCAACCCAAGTTTTATCGGGTTAGTGTTTGTATAGCCCAAGCTTGAAATCGGACCTGATATATCCTGCCTGAGCCCAATCCAAAATCAGGTCGGTCACGGGTCGATCGGGTTGAACCCGCCCAACTTTCAGCCCTAATTGTGCATGAACCACCGAAGCTCCGTGGGGTCCACCACGTTGTATATGTCCAAAAGGGAGTCCAAAGGGGACACAGTTTTGCTGCCAAAGCCTTTGGCAGGAAATTCACCTAAGTGGGGCCACCATGATGCCTGTGATAAATTCACCCATCCACCTATTTTCTTAAGTTATTATTGAATATGCGGATAAAAATGAGCCAGTTCCAGCCAGTTCCAAGACTCAAGTGGGCTGCACCGTGGGAAAAGTTGGATAGGAAAATTACAACCATTGAAGCCTCCTTGGGCCAACCTTGATATTTATATGCGATCCCTATCATTCATATGAATGAGTTACTTAGTATGCTTTTATCACACTGAGTAAACTCAGTTGGGCCACCGTGAATGTATGGGTTTATCCATGCTGTCCGTACATTTTTTTCCCAGCTTATTTAAGGAGTTAGGACCAAAACTGATGCATATCCACAGCTCCATACATTTAATCTTTACATTTTCGGTTCACTTGAGTATTGGATTCGGCTTGTTTTTGGACTTATGTCCTAAATGGGCTCATAAAACGAATGAATGGAGAGGATTTTTCACCAAACATTATGGTAGCCTAATTTTTTATTTTTTATTTTTTATAAAATTTTAACAGAACAGCATGTCAGGGGCATGGTAGCCTAACTTCCCGCCAAAGGCTATTGCAGGAAATCATCACTGTCCATCAGCTGGATATCATCATTTTCCGCCCGTCTACTGCTGGGAACAGGCAGGAGCTTTGAGTGGCCACCGTGATGTATAGATATTATCCACACCGTCTATTTATTTTCTGTGGAATTTTATAAGATATGACTAAAATTTTAACCATACACAAGACAAGCCCGAATGCAAGCTCAAATGGGCCATGCAAACAGAGACAATGTACAATTGCACGCAGCATTGCTAAGTTCACACGGTGTGGTCCATCCGAGTTTCCTACTAGGTTTGGTGCAAGACAAAACTCATGATGGTGCCACACAAAAACCCACGATTAGCATCTCTTTCGAAATTTCCATTTGGTGGGGCCTACGTTGGCTGTGGATCAGTGATTTTTAATCAATGGAATTAAAATCCAGAATAGAACCCGCTGGATGGAGAGGATTTTATAATTACAACATGGTGGGCCCATATAATTTGGTTTTCCACGCCACTTGTAAAAAACATGTGATGGAGGGTTCCCGTACCTCCTCCTCCTCTCTCTCTCTTACCTCATCTAACGTCCATTTGAACGGCCATCGCCGATCAGATATGATTATTTAACTGGTGTGATTTTCGTGCCAAATTCCATCTCCAGTTCGGTCGCACTGTTTGTAGGGCATGGGTTGGTTAGCTCCATGGACTCCACTATGATGTATATGTTTTATCCATGCCATTCATTCATTTTGCTTGCACATTTTAGATATGATCCAACAAATGAGGAATATCCAAATATCAGGTGGATCACACCACAGGAAAATATTCTTGATTGAACATCCACCATTAAAACTTCTTGAGGCACACTGTAACGCCCGGACCTAGATGAAGGGAAAATACAAACACAAATATTATGTATTATCTACCTCATCTTGTATATGTATTTTCCATGCTATCCATTTGTTTTTACCTATCATTTTAGGACATGATCCCAAAGCTAAATCATATCCAAAGCTCAATTGGAATACACCGTAAGGAAACAATGGGCACACAGCCTACGAGTCCAAAAAAATTAATCTATTTTAATCAAGCCAAGCTTCCAGCAAAGCGGACCTTGTACTACCCTAGTATGAGCTTGGTTTGTTTTTTTAAACCAACTTGACTTTGAGGCTTGGTTTGGGCTCAAGAGCTAAAATGATCTGAAAAATGGATGGACGGTGTAGATAAATCACATACTTTCACAGTGGGTCCAATAGAATTTACTTGGTATCAAATCCGATTTCAACATATACAGTACTGGAGTGGCTTTGAAAAGTTTTGCTCTTGCAATTATCGTTGACAAGGTGGGTTAAGATTCGATAAATTTGTTTAAAAAAAACAAAAAAAACTTTTCTAACATCATTGAGATTATGCCCCAAAAAGAACGGCTTGGATTAAACTGCATTCCAGGCACTTCTTTTAAGCTACCAACTCTACTTTTATGCAGTCAGCATCAAAGCATGGTGCATGAACCACTGAAACTCGGGAGGGTCCACCATGTTGCATATGTCCAAAATGACGCGGTTTTGCTGAAAAAGCCTTTCGCAGGAAGTTAACCAAGGTGGGGCCACCATGATGCTTGTGATAAATTCACTCCGTTCGTTTATTTTTTGAGATTGTTTTAGGATATGCGAACAAAACTGAAGCCACAACTAAGTGTGCTGCACCGCACTAAAGAAAAAGTTGGATAGGGAAATTATTACCGTTAGAACCTCCTGGGTCCGCAGTGATGTTTTTATGTGGTGTAGAGCGGGGGTTGCAGGTACTTTTATGTCCAAGATGGATAAGAGAAAGCTTCATTAGATATAAAAGTCATCAAGATCGTCAGAACCTTAAAACAAGTATATTTCGTAAATCGAAAACGATTTTGGAGTAGGACAAGCCGAATTTTCAAGATTCCAATCGAAGGTCAAATTCTATATTTATTTTCATTTTTACCAAGTTTTAATTTGATTATAACTCTTCATCCATTGGGCTTTAGGAGTAGTTTCCAACATAAAAAGTCCTTAGAATAATTAGGAGAATAACGTGGTTAAGCCACATAGAAAACTTACTATAAAAAGTAAATTTACTATTTATAGTAAGTTACGAATTTCTAAGAGTTTTAATTTTATTTTGCTTCTGATTTCTCTCATATTGCTTGGTATCCTTATTTAAAGGGTTGTGAACTCGTTCATTTCTATCAATCAAGAAGTTTCTTTTCATATATCTTAAAATTATTTCTATTTCTTTTCCACGTGGATTCAGTCTCCATGAGGAGTCTAGAGAAGCTCTGTAGATTCAGAGTAATTATCTTCTTGAGAAAGACGGTGATCGACCTCATCACATTCATCCCTGCATCATTATGTCATCCATACTGTAACCTCATTTCTAATGGGGTGAACTGAAAACACAAATATTATCTTGAATCAAAACTTCCATGGCCCCATGCATATTTTAACCATGAACGTTCAATTCTCACATTTCAGCTCACATGAGTCTTGGATTTGGCTCATTTTTAGTCTTATGTTCTGAAATGAGCTCACAAATGGATGGACAAAGTGAATTTTCGACGCAGGGATGAACGTGATGAGGTTAATCACCGTCTTCCTCAAAGATAACTAATTCGAATCCACAGAGCCTTTCTAGACTCTCATTGAGACTTCTCGAATTTACGAAGAAAAAAATAGAAAATAAAAATAATATTCTAGAAAATTCATAACCTGAAAAAGCAAGAAAATAGAAATAATATTCTAAAAAATTCATAACTTACTCTCCAAATAGTAAAATTACTATTTATAGTATCCTATTTGTCTTAACCACGTTATTCTTCTAATTTTTCGAAGCTTTTTTTTTATGTTGGACACAACTCCTAAAGATCGAAAGATGAAGAGTTATAAACAAACTAAAACTTACTATAAATAGTAAAAACGGAAATAAAATAGATTTGCGACTATTGATCTAATGAAATCTCACAAATTCGGTTGGCTAAAGTAGCTTCTCCTACCCCAAAATCATATATGGTACATTAAGTAACTCATTCTGGTTTGCAAGATACAACTGTTGTAAGGTTCTAATGGTCCAAATCACCTCCGCCTCCGATCAGGCCTTCTTTGGTCCATCCGGACATGAAAGTGTCCACGACTGGCGCTACATCAATTTCTCACAAACATCATGGTTGCCCTAATTTCCTGACAAAGGCCTTGGCAGGAACGTGAAAGTTACTCGGTCCATCAGCTGGGAGTTCTCCCCTCCCCTCTCCAGCTGGGAATGGACAGAAGCTTTGAGTGGCCACCGGGATGTATGGGTATTATAGACACCATCAGTCCATTTTCCCATGGCATTTTATAAGATAGGACCAAAATTTCAATCATACACAAGCCCAGATACAAGCTCACATGGGCCATGTGAACATGGACAATGTACAATTAATTCCACCCAGCATTGCTAAGTTCACACGGTGTGGTCCATCTGAATTTCCTAACAGGTTTGGTGAAAGACAAAACATATGATGGTGCCACATAAGAACCAACGATTAGCATCTCTTCCCACTTTTCCATTTGGTGGGGCCTACGTTTGGCTGTGGATCACTGATTTTTTATCTACAGAATTGAAAACCAGTATAAAGTCTGCTGGATGCAGAGGATTTTATAATTACAACATGGTGTCCCATATGATTGGTTGTCCCACGTCATGTGTAAAAAATGTGTGATTGAGGGTTCCCGTACCACCTCTCTCACACACTTACCTCAGCTAACTGTCCATTTGACGGCCATCGCCAATCAGATAGGATTATTGAACTTGTGTGATTTTCATGACAAATTCCATCTGCCAGTCCCTCTATTTGTACGGCCTGGTTTGGTTAGTGACCTCAACATTAGCCAGCCAAGTAGTATTAAAGCTCTGTAGACCCCACCATAATGTATATGTTTTATCCACACAGTTCATCCATTTAGCTAACACATTTTAGGTATGATCTAAAAAATAAGGAAAATCCAAATATCAGGTGGACCACAATGTAGGAAAATATTTTTGATTGAACATCCACCCTTAAAACTTCCTAAGGCACACTGTAACTATAACGTTTATTTGCCATCCAACCTATTTATAAGGTCACACATTTGGATCCTTGCTCTTGCTCTGATGGTAGACTCTCGGGAGTTTCAACACCCGGTCAAGGGTTCGAGTATCCATAAGTGTGGTGAAAGCCTGCGTGTGTAAAAAAAAAAAAAAACAAAACCTCTGCAGCCCAGCAAAGTTTCCAACAGTCCAATCCCTGCCGTTTCCTCTTGTGGGGTCCACCTGATATTTAAATTTGCCTCAGTTTTGAAATCATGCTCACGAAGTTTTGACACCAGTTAGCCAAACCGCGTGGGAATAGTAAGTAAGAATGCTAACAAGTCAACCCTGATAAATGCCTCAGGCCCACCATTCAATCATGCAACACGCTCGAGCCATATCTCCATGTGGGGTCCACCTGATATTTAAAGCTGTAATCAAGACATTTGAAATGATGGCAGGCATTACTGGAGAGGAATGGATAAGTAGGACCGTGTCTTCACCACCGTGGGGCCTACCTTGATTTATATATTCTATATCCAAGCCGTCTAACCTTTTCTTCCAAATAATTTTAGTGCATGATTCCAAAAATGAGAAACAGATCCAATTATTAGGTGGACCATATATATTATTGGGAATAGTGGTGCTTAACTATTAATGGGCCACAAAAGTTTTGGATCAAGCTTATGTTTGTTTTTATACCTTCATTAAGGCTTACGTGACCTTATCAATGGATTAAATGGTAAATAAATACAACGAAAACATTAAGGTATATCCTAATGAGTTTTGAATGGTAGGGTGTTCAAGCACAACTGTTTTTTAAGAGTATGGTCTACCTGAAATTTGAATCTTCTTATTTTTTTGGATAATGCACTATAATGATAGGGAAAAACATATGAACGGCAAAGATATATAATAGATACACAGAGGTGGCCTCACCGTAAGGGTCGCACCATCTTAGGTGAGCCCCGGGTCTAGCAGTAATGCTTTCCTTGATGGGAGAATGGATTGCATGCATTGTGTGGCTCACAGAGATATCCGTTGCAAGTCCACTCCGTCCATACGTTTTAAAGATTCGGTTGAGATAGGAATCTGAAAATAAAGCACATACGTTTTAAAGATTCGGTTGAGATAGGAATCTGAAAATAAAGCATATAACACCAGAAACAGTGGGCATTGAATGCCTCAGGTGACGGTAGTTTTGCATCATGATGACATTTGTTCCTGTGGTTTGTCTTATAACCACATGATTGATTTGAATGGCATATAAATATAATGGTTACCTTTAAGGTGCTTTTAACGTTTTTATTTTCATTATTTTGTTTGTGGTGGCGCACCTAAGTTTGTACTTATGCTTCAATGTCAATAGATTCATAATTCTATTTATGTCAGCATATTCATATATTATGGTGAATCCTTAGCATGTATACCATCTAATTTAACTCTTAACTCATACTGTGATACCAACTTGTAATGTTTCAAATTTCAGAGGCCAATCACATCACCAATACCCACTATTTTGAGTCATTTTTGTCTATAGAAGATGGTTATACTAATCAAGCAAAGCAAAGAGTTAAAGAGAACTGCGTAAAATAATAAAGTACCAACATGTACAAACCACCAACCAAAAAAAAAAAAAAAAACAATGCATCCACTTGTCCAAAAATCACAGGGTTCACTTAGCTAAAGACTCAATATACACGTTTAAAATGAACACAAAGTATACTACCCCTGCCTAAAATAATATTACACTAATCTAGCACCCTGAGAAGATAGCTCTATAGTTGATCGTCCACTACCTGAATATACAAGCTCTCCTCAATGAGGTCCGCATACTCCTCGTATGCTCTTTACTCCTTGTATGTTGTTTCCTCGTAGGTACCAGCATTGATGAAATTTTTTGATTGGTATTTTAAAACACTGTCTTACATAGGAGTAAGTGATCAACTCAATGATACTATTAACCTAAGTTACCCATGTTATCAATCACATTAGACTTATATAATAATAGCACTACACCTCAAACAATTCCCTAGGCTAGTTGTTTAATGCATAAATGCCATGAGGTGTAAATGCATGGCCTGGGATCAACCACAACATAATATCCTTCTACGTTCACTACACCACCACAACAACAACCAAGTTAGGAGACAATGATTCAAATACGGCGCAACTCACAATATATGACATGGTATGCATGATTAGCCATGTACTTATTAGTCTAAATTCAAACAAGATTTTAGTGAATATAGGATACCGCTATCGTATCACAGACCTCTATCTGAATCACGTGGTTTAAAGTGGCATAAAGCAGTTCTTACCCGTGCCCCCTGATCCGGATGAAAGTTCATTGCTCAACAGTCTCCACATGCATGATTAATCACAGTCGACTCATAGCCCTTAGATAATCTCATATATATATATATATATATCGAGAGAGAGAGAGAGAGAGAGAGAGAGAGAGAGAGAGAGAGAGAGAGAGAGAGAGAGAGAGAGAGAGAGAGAGAGAGAGAGAGAGAGAGAGAGAGAGAGGGGGGGTCACGGATACTTTCATGTCTAAGACGGATCAGAGAATGCTCGATCAGAGGTAGAAGTCATCAAGACTGTAAGAAGCTTAAAACAGACATATCTCACAAATCAGAATAAGTTACTTGACGTACCATACATGATTTTGGGGTAGGACGAGCTACTTTAGCCAACCAACCCGGCTATTCCGGGCTGCCCACACCAAATTTGCCAGATTCCATCAAACTGACATCGAACATTGCCCACACCAGGAATGTACACAGCCACATGCGTGGACTATAAGGTTTACATCCATTGAGTGTATAAAGCCAATGTGGGTTAAACATGTAAGCCAGTGAAAAGACAGCCCCGCCATGACGATCATCGGAAGAGAGAGGAAAAAAAAAAAAAAGCAGATTCATTCTTCAGTGGCACACTTATAAATTAAGTAAATCTGTAGGCTGAATATCATGTGCACTGTCTATAAATTATTTTTCAGTGGGGCCCAACTAATGAATGGATTCACCGATCTTTATGCTAAATAATAATCTTCAAGGTGGGACATACTATTTAATTAATTTGTATGTCTTATATATTTGATTTACATAGCAAAAGAAAAATAAAATTAAAATTAAATTTATTACTAAACATGCATGAATTAATACAATACATATTCAAAAACATACTTTAATTGTAACCTTGCTCTTTCTTTCCTTCTCTTTTGCTAGAGCATGATCGACATCATACAAGTGAACATATGCAAGATCCAAGCCATCCATCGAGTTGGTCCCACTGTGAAAATGACATCTACTTGTCAAACCCTCCACAGTTTAGGATCGCGGCTAAAACCTTAGCAAAATTTTCTATGCCCTTTGTCTGTTCTTAAAACTGTGCCCCAAATAAATAATGGAGCCCTGACTTTTGCAGAAGATCTTCCAGAAGGTCAAATCAAATCTATCCAATGGACGGACTGGATCTGTGCATTTTGCCTCTGTATTTACACTGGCAATGTATTGTAACTTAAAATTTTCTAGGTATGTATCCAATGTAAAACGCCCACAGTTGAAGGTTGCTGCTATACAGGACAATCCCATCATGGTAGGGTTGTCAATGGGTACCCAATGGACCCGACCCGATTTAACGGATCTAGGCCTGATATCTCGGACCCATTTAGAAATATAACAGGTTTGGATCCACCACTTTGGATCCGGTTACAAAATCAGCTCTACTTGGTCCAAGTCGGATCCACCGTTTTGGACCCAGTTGAGACCGGGCTTAAGTTGGGTCTGATTATTTTATTAATATAATACTCTATGTGTGTATGCACACACACAAGGTTCAGCTAACTTAGAAATTAGGGAGTAATTAATATTAAATTAAAGATTATTTAATGTTAATAAATAATCTATTAACAAGGTCGCATAGACCTAGATTTTACTAGGGCTGTCAATGGGCCAGGCCTAGTGTTGGTCTGGCCAAAATTCTGATTTTACTGACCCGAGCGTGGCCCATCGACACCCCTAGATCTTACCCGAAAAGATGAGAGAGAGAGAGAGAGAGAGAGAGAGAGAGAGAGAGAGAGAGAGGCTTTGAAACTCTCGGCAGGATGGTGGACGATACTCAAGCATTCAGAAATTACTTGAATATTGTGTATATAATATATTATAGTTCGAATTAAACTGTCTAGATTATGTATATTAGGTTAATCTTATTACTATCTAAAAATTACTCTTATTTGGTTATCTGGCTATCAGATTAATGGACAGTTATTGGACGGCTGAAAATGAAAAATATCATGCCTTGTTTGAAGAAACTAGGGTCCATGAACCAGAGGTTACGTGATCGGGGTTCCTCAGCTATGCGGCCCAGGTCCAAATCAAGGTAAGAAATCATACATTTTATAAGGAAGAAAGATCATCGGCTCACAGCATGTCAATGCGCATGCAGAAAATGGCTACTCAAAAATCTGCATTTCGAAGTGCCTCTGAGATTCCCGCCAACCGTTTAGATGATGAGAGATGTGTATCCTCAACTTTCTAGGCGTTCCCTGTGCCAGTACCATTCATGATGCCCCACTTAATTGGCAGGCGTATGTAATGTTAAGATGATCTAGACCATTCATCTGATGGACCTCGCTTTGATTAGCCTAGCCTAAAACGTTTGACCAATCCATGGTGGTTCGCACTTTATGAATTTTCAGATTATATTGTGGTCTAGGGTTGGGTCTAAGCACTTGGGTTAACAACAGGATGGGCTAGACAGCAGTGGGTCAAATTCTGGCTTGATTCAGGTGGGCCTAGTTTTCTATGGAGGCCCTGATTTTGAAGCCTGGCTTTGTTATGGAAGCCTTGGGTCGAGCATAGGCCTGGATGTTCTTAAAAATTGCAAGCCTTTGTAGTATCATTGATGGGAGATACTACAAAATATCACACCCTCTTAACTGTCAGAATGGGCCTTTTATGTACACAATTGCAAGCCAGCGGTCGGATTGGCTACGATCATCTAACAGGTGTGATATTAGATCATGACGCGCGTATCTTATAATCTAGGGACCCAAGACATGCACGACTTAGATGGCTGAAAAGCAGACCCCACCCGTATCATTTCTGGCCGAACAAAAACTTTCCACACTCGATCAATCACAACACTTAATTAACAGCACACCACTTGAATAGTATTTGCTCTTCAGACAATTTCCTATATATATGTGTGAATTGAATTTCTCAGAAATAGAATTTTGAGCACTTGAATTTACATGTTGGGATTGAGAATTTCTTTACATTGCGTATACAGAGAACTATAAAAATCAACAAGCAAAGAAAATGTAGAAGACCAATGCGGCCCAGCTAGTGGTTCAAAAGATTGTAAGCCGGCAAATCCTTAATGCTGGAGACGTCTTCCAATGCTAGCTCACGCTCCAGCTGCGTTCGTGTCGATTTCAAAACCTCCTAGAAAGATGAAGAAGACAGAGATCAAAGAGAAAAAAATAAAATCAGGTAAGATGGTTAAGATTCATGGAATGGAGATGATCAATGTGGGTTCTGATCCAAACAGTCCAAATTGTGGACCATCCAATGGAGGTCATGGAATGGAGATGATCAGAGGTACAGATTCATTGATCAATATAAGATGGTTAAGATTCATCCTATCGATGTGATTTCCAAGATATGCTCCATCTACAATAGGACCCATGATTTGGACATCTATAGACACAGATGTATGCCATTTGTATGCCTGATAAGAAGCCACTGTCAATAAAATGGAGTGTCAAAGTGCTTACCTTGAATTCCATATAAGAAGCCAGTGTCAATGAAATGGAGTGCAATGGTGCGCGTCTATGACATCCAGTAGCATCTCCAAAACAGACTAACAACCAGCTAAATTAGATTTCTTGATGTGATCAGGTGAGCTGTCCTTGTCATCGACAGCTGATCCCATAGACTTGAGTGGACTGTCGTTGACATATACCTTATTATAGACATATTTAAGACATTTGACAACATGGATTTCTAGGGAAAGCCTATGGTAGGTTTTCAAACTTGGAAGCTAAATGAGGCCCATTGTGATGTTTGTTAGAAATCCACCCTGTCCATCCATTTTTCGAGCTCATTTTAGGACAGGAGACCAAAAATGAGAAGGATCTAGAACTAAAGGGAGCCACACGAGAGGAAACAATAGGTAAAGAAATTCCAATCGCTGAAATCTTACAAGGTCCACCTTGATATTTATATACTATCCGAACCATTCATAAAGTCATACACATTGGAATGAACTGAAAACACAAAAAAGCAAATTCGTAATATGAAACTCTTATGACCCTACGAATGTCTCAATTTCCTCTCATGTGGCTTACTTGAGTTCCTGATCCTCCTCATTTTTTGTCTTATGTTCTAAAATGAGTTGGAAAATCATATGGATGGAGTGGATTGTTCCTCTAAGTGTGGTCTACTTGATCAACAGCTAAATTACAAACGATCAGGTGGGAAGTAGGCATTTTGTAAACGGGCTGGGCAGGTGGGGTTGGGTTGGTCTGGGCCTGGGCCAAGAAAACCTCTCGAGTTGGGCTTGGTCCTCCTCTGCTAGAATGCATGCTTGATTGGACTGGGCCTCCTTTGCAAGATGCATGCTTGGCTTGTGCCGGGCTCAGTCCTTGAACCATAAAAGTGTCAGACTGAGGGGAGCATAACTTGACTCGACCCTGACAATGAGACCCACTGTGATTATGTACTCTAATCAACTCCGTTCATTCACTTTGAAAACTCATTTTAGGTCATGATCCCAAAAATGAAGCAGATCCAAATCTCCGGCGGACCATAATATAGGAAACAGTGGTAATCGACCATTAAAAACCTCTCATGGCCACAAAAGTTTTGGATGAATCTAATATTTGTGTAGTCGCTTCATCCATGTCCTTGTGACCTTCTCAACAGGTTGGATTACAAATAAACATTCCGGTGGCCCCATGATGTCTTTAATGATGGGAAATGAATGATGACTTCTTCTTTTTTTTAAAAAAAATTTCCCGTGGTATGATCCACTGAAGATTTAGATCTGCTTCATTTTTCATTTTCAGGGAACATGTCCTAAAATGAGCTTTCAAGATGGATGGACGGTGGATGTAAGTGACATACATCACAATGGGCCCCACATTTAGGGATCCACCTAGGGGGATCATCTGGATGGATGATAGCACAAAAATAGTAGCAACTGAATTATCCAAACTCTTCAATTGGTGGTCATCAACTGTATATCTATACTTTGTATCTAACAGAGACAAAAATGGCAGCAACTGAATTATCCAAACTCTTCAATTGGTGGTCATCAACTGTATATCTATACTCTGTATCTAACAGAGAGAGAGAGAGAGAGAGAGAGAGAGAGAGAGAGAGAGAGAGAGAGTACCAAGCTTGAAACTTGTCCACCTGATGTATCATCTCATCTTTAGCACCTCATTTGATTATTTTATGGTCAATCTAGATGTTTGGGATGTGTGATACTTTGCTCTAATGCAATACTATATGGATACTCAGATAGTGATTGGAGAGGTGACCAAGATGAAAAAAAGAGCACTACTAGCTATTTATTCTATCTTGGAATGACTGCTTTTACATGGAATTCGAAGAAGCAGAATGTGATCGCCCTATCCACATGTGAAGTAGAGTACGTGGCAGCATCGTCCACTGTCTGTGAGGGAATTTGGCTGAGAAACCTACTAAAGGAGCTAAAGCATCCGCAGCAAGGATCCACAGTCATATATGTAGATGACAAGTCGGCAATCAAGCTAGCCAAAAATCCAATGCAGCATGAAAGAAGCAAACACATTGATACCCGATATCATTTTTTGAGAGATCACGTGAAGCAGAAAATGATAAAATTAGAGTATTGTCATACTATGGAACAGGTGACAGATATTTTCACAAAGGCATTACCGACAGATGCATTTAAATGACTAAAAATGATGCTCGGAATGAAGCGGGTTTTGGTTTGAAGGGGAGTGTTGGAATTGTAAACCAAAGCCCAGCAAGTGTTGTGGCTGTTCATCTTCTAAAGCACAACATCACTTCCCATGAGATGCTTTTTGGAAGATGAAATGCTCTGTTTATTTTCTAGGAACATTAAGTGTTAGAAGCTCCTAGTAGGGGCAATTTAGTCTTTTCACATTACATTCAAATGCCTATAAATTGACATCTTGTGTATCTGGTTGTAGTAAGCAAAAGCAATCAACTCAGTCAGCTTGTAAGCAACAGTAAAATGGCAAAGTTCTTCTTCTCATTTCTTACGTGTTTACGGCATTGCAATCGGCCATCTTGAACTTTTCAAGCAATTCTTTGGCATACTTCTTCTGAGATATATAGATGCCATCATGTTGTTGCTTCACTTCAATGCCTAGAAAAAAGGACATCAGACTTCCGTCGTTCATTTAGCTAAGTACAATTTTTTTTGAAAAAAAATCTGTTTAAGAAAAAAATCAGGTTGCAGAGCCAAGTTTTTTTTAAGTTCCTTGGTTGAAGTTGCCAATAATTTTTTGAGCCAAGAAAAATCAGATTTCAAGAAATAAAAAAATAAAAAATAAAAAAATCTGTCCAAAAAAAATAAAATCTGTTAAAAAAAAAAATCAGCTTTCAAAAGTTTTTCTAGCCAAGAAAAAATCTGTTTTCTATTCCATACTTCTCTCCCTTCATTTAAAAAATAAAAATAAATCAGCCATTCCTTCCTTAAAAAATAGAAAAGATGGCTAGCTCAATCCAGCCACAGGTTCCTAAGTTGTCAAAAGACAACTATGAAAGGTGGTGCATTTAAATGAAGACGTTGTTCCTATGGGAGATCGTCACCGATGGGTATGTAGAACCCACTGTGGAGGAAGAAGTCGCCTTCACCAACGAAGAAAAGACCGCTCTCAAAAATCAAATGAAGAAAGACAACAAGGCTTTGTTCCTCCTCTATCAAGGGTTAGATGAATCAACCTTTGAAAATATTGCCGAAACAACATTAAGCAAACAAGCTTGGGATACCCTTGTAACCATCTTCAAGGGTGTTGATCAAGTGAAGTGAGTTTGCCTTTAAACACTAAGAGCCGAGTTCGAAGCGGCGCACATGAAGGAAGGTGAAAGTATCTCTAACTACTTCTCATGTCTAATTGTTATTATTAACAATTTCAAAAGAAATTGTGAAAAAGTTGAAGACATACGTGTCATTGAAAAGGCACTGCGATCTGTCACAACCAAGTTTGAGTACGTGGTTGTGGCGATCGAAGAATCAAAGGACCTTGAAAAACTGTCCATTGAAGAACTGATGGGATCGTTGCAAGTACATGAGCAACGAATGCAAAAGAATGCTGGTTCAATGCTTGAACATGCCTTAGAGTCTAAGTTGACTCTAAATGAACAAAAGAATGGCCTTACACAACAAGGTGGCCGTGACACTAGCAATCATGCAAGAGGTAAAGGGCGTGGATATCATCCAAGCCATCAACAAAACCAACAAAAGTTTACCAGTTTCCATGGAAGAGGAAATGGTAGAGGCCGGGTCATACATGGTCGAGGAAACACAAAGAACGTTCAATGCCACAATTATAAGAAATTTAGCCATTATGCCTCTGAGTGTTAGAGCAAAGTGGATCAAGATGAACGATCCAACTATGCTGAAGCATCACACCATGAACAAGAAGACTCCACACTCCTTCTCGCACGAGAAAAGGCATGCGAACGACCAGATGTGTGGTATCTCGACACAGGTGCAAGCAACCACACGAGTGGTAACAAAGAACTGTTCATGGAACTCACAGAAGGAGTTCGTGGTGATGTAAGTTTTGGCAACTCATCAAAGGTACCCATGATAGGTAAAGAAAAAATTAAAATCTATCAGAAGAATGGTGAGCCAAATTACATCTCTAATGTGTATTATGTACCAAAGATGAAAAATAACATCCTTAGTATCGGCCAACTCCTTGAGAAGGGGTATGTCATACACATGGAAAACTGTTCTCTCTCTATAAGAGATGCTCACAGGAGACTTGTAGCTCAAGTCCAAATGGCGAAGAATCTCATGTTTCCGCTCCATATTAACACAAAGGCTGAGAAGTGTTTCTATGGACTCGTGAAGAATGATTCATGGAGATAGCATCTTCACTTTGGGCATCTCCATTTCAATGGCCTCAAACTCTTATCCTCATCAAGTATAGTGCATGACTTGCCGGCTATTGAAGCTCCAGAACATATGTGTGAGGCGTGCACACTCGGCAAGCAACAAAGGAACTCTTTTCCAAGTGGATTGTCCAGAAGAGCAAAGGAACCACTTCAGTTGGTTCACACTGATATTTGCAGACCACTTGAAACACCCTCTCTTGGAGGTAATAAATACTTTATTACCTTCATTGATGATTTCAGCAGAAAACTTTGGGTGTATTGCATCAAAGAAAAATCTTCCGCTTTCATTATCTTTAAAATTTTCAAAGCTCATGTTGAAGTTGAAAGTATTCACAAAATTAAAGTACTCAGATCTGACAGAGGTGGAGAGTACATCTCAAATACATTTCTAGATTTTTGAAGGAAACAAGGCATCAAACAACAACACACTACAGCCTACACGCCACAACAGAATGACATTACGGAACGGAAGAACTGCACCATCCTCGACATGACGAGGACCATGCTGAAGGAGAAAGGTCTGTCAAAGAGCTTCTGGGCAGAGGTAGTTGCATGTACTGCCTACCTGCTCAATCGGTGTCCAACCAAGAGCGTCAGAAACATGACACCATAGGAGGCATGAAGTGGTTACAAACCAAGCGTGGCACACTTAAGGATCTTTGGGTGTGTCGCTTACGCTCAAGTTCTAGAAGCAAGAAGAAGGAAGCTTGATAATCGGGGTGAAAAATGCATCTTCATCGGCTACAATGAAGGATCTAAAGCCTACAAGCTCTACAATCCACTAACCAATAAAGTAGTGGTGAGTAGAGATGTGGTCTTTAGTGAGGAAGAAGCTTGAAAATGGAACAATGAAGAATCGACCAAAGATATTCTAGTCGAAACAGAAGAACATGAAGAAAGGCATAACTGTCAAGAGCAAACGGCCGCAACAACTTCTTCGGGCGCATCATCAGTACACAAAAGTCCAGGAGTACATTCCATCACTCTTGAAATAATTCAATCAAGTCAAAATTCGGTTAGCTCGTCCTCACACATGACACCTATTAAAATGAAAAGCTTAAGCAACATCTATGAGCAAACTGAAGAGGTCAATCTTTTCTGCCTGTATGCAGATCATGGGCCTCTGACATTTCAGGAGGCCATAAAAGAAGATGTTGGAGAATCGCTATGAAAGAAGAAATTCATGCCATTGAGAGAAATGACACATGGGAGCTAACTACGCTTCCTAATGGCCAGAAAACTATTGGCATCAAATGGGTATACAAGATCAAGCGAAATGCTGATGGTGAGATCGATCACTACAAGGCAAGGCTCGTAGTAAAGGGCTGCAAACAGAAGTACGGGGTGGACTATGAAGAAGTCTTCGCTCCTGTTGCTCGCCTTGACACTATGAGGATGATTATCTCTCTTGCAAGCCATCACAGTTGGATGATCTACCAACTGGATGTGAAATCTGCATTCCTGAATGGAATTTTGGAAGAAGAGGTCTATGTTGACCAACCTGAAGGCTTTGTTATGCAAGGAGAGGAACACAAGGTGTATCGATTGAAGAAAGCCCTCTATGGGTTGAAGCAAGCTCCACGTGCTTGGAATGCACGCATCGACAACTATCTTCAAGAGAACGGCTTCGCTCAATGTCCATATGACCATGCAGTTTATATCAAGAAGAATGCTCATGGTGATATGCTTATAACATGCCTATATGTTGATGATTTGCTATTTACAGGGAACAGCCGACCGATGTTTGATGAATTCAAGAAGGCCATGTTTAAGGAGTTCGAGATGACTGACGGAGGTCTCATGTCTTTTTTCCTAGGCATTGAATTGAAGCAACAACATGGTGGCATCTATATATCTCAGAAGGAGTATGCCAAAGAATTGCTTGAAAAGTTTAAGATGGCCAATCGCAATGCTATAAACACGCCTGTAGCAACGGGCTTAAAACTGATAAAGGATGGAAAAGGAAGAAGCGTTGACTAGACTATATTCAAGAGTCTGATTGGAAGCTTAAGGTACCTCACAATTACAAGGCTGGATATCGTCTACAGTGTTGGGCTTCTAAGTAGGTACTGGAAGCACCAAAAGAATCACACTGGCTAGCTGTAAAAAGAATCCTTAGAAAATTCAAAGAAACAATAGAATTCGGTCTTTTCTATCCATACGATGATGAAACGATACTGTATAGATACTCAGACAGTGATTGGGGAGGTGACCAAGATGAAAGAAAGAGCACCACTAGCTATGTATTCTATCTCGGAACGACTGCTTTCACATGGAATTCGAAGAAGCAGAATGCGGTCGCCTTGTCCACATGTGAAGTAGAGTACGTGGCAGCATTGTCCACTGTTTGTGAGAGAATTTGGCTGAGAAACCTACTAAAGGAGCTGAAGCATCCACAATAAGGATCCACAGTCATATATGTGGATAACAAGTCGGCAATCGAGCTAGCCAAAAATCCAGTGCAACATGGAAGAAGCAAACACATTGTTATCCAATATCATTTTTTGAGAGATCACGTGAAGCAGAAAACAATAAAATTAGAGTATTGTCATACTATGGAACAGGTGGCGGATATTTTCACAAAGTCATTACTGACAGATGCATTTAAACGACTAAGAAGGATGCTCGGAATAAAGCCGGTTTTGGTTTGAAGGGGAGTGTTGGAATTGCAAACCAAAGCCCAGCAAGTGTTGTGGCTGTTCATCTTCCAAATTAAGAACAACATCACTTCCTATGAGATGCTTTTTGGAAGATGAAATGCTCTGTTTATTTTCTAGGAGCATTAAGTGGTAGAAGCTCCTAGCAGGGGTAATTTAGTCTTTTCACATTACATTGGAATGCCTATAAATTGGCATCTTATGTATTCGGTTGTAGTGAGCAAAAGCAATCAACTCAGTCAGCTTATAAGCAACAGTAAAATAGCAAAGTCTTCTTCTCATTTCTTACGTGTCCAGTAAGTTCAAATATAAAGCTTTGTAAAGCCAAAAAAAGCTCCGGCTAACACAGCCATCACTTGAATGGATTCGAACGTAGAAGATATCTTTTCAAGTTCTGCTTGGGCACCACCAACCGAAGAAACCTCTTCTCCGAGTTTCTCCATAACCTTTGAAACAAGTGCCTCTCCAATTTTCTCCATAACCATCGAAACAAGTGCCTCTGCCATTGTTTCAGAACACACAAACACAGAAAGAGAGAGAGAGAGAGAGAGAGAGAGAGAGAGAGAGAGAGATCAGATGCAGGAAATTGAGAGGGAGAGACGGATGAGATTGCAGGAAATTGAGAGGGAGAGACCGATGATCAAAGAAATGAGGAGAGATAGAGATGATGAAGATGAGATGAGGCAAGATGAGAAATAAGATGCTAGGAAATTGAGAGAGAGAGAGAGAGAGAGAGAGAGAGAGAGAGAGATTGCAGGAAACTGAGAGGGAGAGAGGGATCGGATCGCAAGGAAACTGAGAGGGACAGAGCGATGATAGTCGAAGAAACAAAGAGACATGAGAGAGAGTGTTCTCTAAGTCGAAGATCCTTTGAATGCATCAATCTACACCATCCAACAAAGCCCTGTGGGACCTGCAGAAATGTCCGTGTAAAATCCACTCTGTCCATCAGTTTCTCCATGTCATGTTACAATTACAGCACAAAAATCAACCAAATCCAAGATTTAGGTGAGCCGCAACATAAGAAACAGTAGTGGTTGTGCTGCCATGGTTGGAACCTTATATAGTGGGGCCCACATAAGATTTTGAACAGTCTGATCTTTGTGCTGTCCCTTTTTCTAGTGGGAGTCACCTTTTGAACGGGTTGGATTGTACATAAACATGATAGTGAGCCCATGAAAATTCAATGGTGGACGTTGCCTTTTGAACGGGTTGGATTGTACATAAACATCATAGTGAGTCCATGAAAATTCAACGGTGGACGTTGCTATCCCCACTGTTTCCTGTGATCTGATCCCTCTCTCCCTCTCAGTTTCTTGGGTCCGGGATCTGCCTCGTTTCTGGGCTCTCAGCAAATGTAATGAAACTGATTGAGAGAGTGGATTTTACACAGTCATTGATGTGACGTGGGCCCCACAGAGCTTGGTGTTTTGGGAGCTTACCTTTTACCACCGAATTACTCTTTGTTCGGATTTTATGAAACAATGCCTCTCCTAACCTAATTTGGGAATGTTGAGAATTATGGGGCCCAAAAGGTATATGCATGACATCTCACCCATCCAACACATGGAAGCGGATTGACTGGTGTACCACACACCTGCTATATAGCTGTGTGGATACGTGTCGTGTGAAGACGGGACACGGATTGCGTCCTACCCTTGTCCGTCTCCAGCTGTGAATGGACAGAAGCTTTGAGTGGCCACCGTGACGTATATTTCTTATCCACACCGTCCATACATTATTTCATATCATTTTAGGATGTAATCAAAAAAATTAGGCAGATCCAAGGCTCAAGTGGACCACACCATAGGAAGCAGCAGCGATACTGATTCTCACCGTTGAAAATTTTCTAGGGCCCAACGTGATGTTTATTTTCCATCTAAACTGCTCATAAAGTTAAATAGACCTGGATGAATATAAAACACAAATATCAACTCCATCCAAAACTTCTGTGGCCCCCAAGAAGTTTTGAACGGTAAGAATTTAATCCCCATTGTGTAGTCTACTTGAGCCTTGCATCTGCCTTATTTTTGAGCTCATACCCTAAAGTGTTACAAAAATATTGGATGGACGGCGTGGATAAGATTCACACATCACTCATCACTGTATTCACTCAAAGCTGCTACCCGTTCCCAGCTGGAGACGGGCGAGGGTAGGATGCAATCCGCGTCCGTGAAGACGAGCGCCGACGCTCTTCGAGCTGGAAACGGATTGGCTACTCCCCTTGCCATCAACTAATGGTTGGTGTTCGGTTCTATGTGGGCCTCACCATGATGTTTTTGTTTCATCCATGCCGTCCATCTAATTTTATAGATCATTTTATGGTATTATACCAAAATGAGTTATACCCCAATCTCAAGTGGATCACATTACAGGAAACAGTGTTGAATGAATTTCAACCATTAAAATTTTTTTGGTGGCCATAAAAGTTTTGGATCAAGCTTATATTTGTTTTTACCCTTCATCTGGGTCTGTATGACCCAATTAACATATTGGATGTCAAATAAACAGTACAGTGGCCCTTAGGAGGATTTTAATGGTGGATATCCAATCAATATTGTTTTTTTGTGGTGTGGCCCACCTGAGATTTATATTCCTCTCATTTTTGTGATCAAGCCTTAAAATGATCTTTAAAAATTGATGAACCGAATGGAGAAAACACATACATCATGGTGGGGCCACAGAGCACCAACCACCAGCCACGGGGCTGGTGGCAGGGGGAGTAGCCAATCCGTTCCCCTTCGAGCTTCGAGTTGTACGAACGGTTCAAAGGAGATCAAAGTTAAATGGGCCCTACAGTGATGTATTTATATCCACACCATTCATCCATTTTTCTAGATCATTTTAGAGAATATCCAAAAAATGAATCATATCTAAAGATCAAATGGACCACACCAAAAATAGGAGCGGGATAATGATTTTCATCGTTAAATTTTTTTTAGGGCCCACCATAATGTTTATTTTCCATCCAATCTGTTCATAAGGTCACAAAGACCTGGATGAAGAGGAAAAACAAATTTCATATTGATCCAATACTTCTGTGACCCCTAAAAGGGTTTCAATGGTAGACTTTCAATCCCCCATTGCCTTTTTCAGTGTGGTCCACTTGATAGCTTGATCTGTCTTATTTTTCATCTCAAACCTTGAGAAGAGCTCTCCAAATGGATCGATGGACAGTTTGGATATAACACATACCTCATGATTTAGACCCATAGAACTTGCCGACGTCAATACCTCAGCTATATATATACACCAGCCAATCCGCTTTCCCAACACATGCAGCCCATGAGCACTTGAATAAAAGACCTGATTAATCAAATTATCAGATGCACTGTACATAAATTTGAACGTTTCTGGACATGTCATGTTATTTTTTGCGGTGTGGCCCACCTTCGGGTTGGATTTGTCAGAATTTCATTCCATCCATCTCTATGATAGGATTCAACAGATTGGATGTTATACATGTACAACTTGACCCACAATTATCAACTTCATCAGAATTTTAAATAAATAAATAAATAAAAGGAAGATAATTTTGTAATTTTAACCTTGAAAAACTGTAACGCCTTTAAAATTGGGGGTCGAGTAGAAGTCCAACTCCCGAGTTCCAATGCATCACTTATGCAATATATTTAATGATGATTAAATGTTGTCTGTATTAGTGCATAAAACATGAATAAGATTAAGCCAAACAACAATCATAATCCAAAGACAGTTGTAATATGTAAGTGGAAGACTGACGCAAATATGTATAACTTTATAAATCATTGTAGGTCCCCAAAGTATGTGTGCATTGCCAGGTCAATAATTACATGTATTGCTTCAAAATACAAAATGTCAAAAATGTAATAGTCCACTACAAGTATAACCCTGAAGCCCCGCCGATCAGAACAGTCTATGTAAACCCGCCTGAATACTGCATATATGAGAACGCATCCTCATCGTCTGCAAAGTCCGCCTCTGCCTTATCAGTCGGGTCTCCATCTACAACTAAGACAGAGTCTGGTTGGTGTTTAAAACACCGTCCTGTAATGTGGGAGTGAGTAATCAACTTAGTGGAACAATAAAGCAAATGTTAATATGTTCTCAATTCAATCAAGTAGTAATGATAAAACAATACAATCAAACATCCCTAGGTACTCTGATTAATGCAAGAATGGTATGTATAAATGATGCATGCCCTCGCCTGCACTCCCTCTTCGATCTTCATCTAACGGTCGGTCATGTCAGTCACTTCCTTAGTGCTCTGCCCAACGCCAAACGGCACATGCAGTGCCGTGCATGAACGTGATTACCAAGTTCTTATTAGTCTTTTTCATACAGTAGGATTGAGAAGCTAAGGTACCTCCCTTATATCAATTCCCAACGATGATCCATTCTAGGGTCGTCAATCCTAGTCAATCTCATACGATGTTACGGTTCTAGGTCACTGCAAAGGGCTCGTCACCTTATCAGTGCAGGCCTAGTATGTACTCTTGTTTCTACGTAAGGGCTCGTCGCCTCTACGCAGTCTTAGCGTACGCTCGAGGTCACTACAAAGGGCTCGTCACCTTATTAGTGTAGGCCGACAACACGAATACAGTGTCCCATACCACCGTATTCGGCTCACGAGGTTGTATTGCTCACTGGACACTACAAGAAGGCTCGTCACCCCAGCGTAGGCCGACAGCTCGACCATGGTGTCCCATACCACCATGCCCGGCTCATGAGTCTTAGCGGATCGAGGTACCAGGGTTAAAAGGGTTTTCATTGGTGAGTTTGGTACCTTAGATTCAAGCAGTAGCGTCCATACATGGTGAACATACATCAGGTCAATAGGGTTACTTGACAAGCTCGACTAGCACGAGCGCACCTCGAGCTGATCGATATAAAGTGCATAAGCACTCCGTGTGGCCTAACAACTGTCGACAACCAAAGTACGACTCGAGTTCATCAAACGCGTCTTGTGTGGCGAAAACAACCTTAGCCACCTAATCGAGATTAGTTACTGATTGCTTGGACTAAGTCATAGTCCCAATCATACTCAATTGCAGTTTATATTTCACATATGATATGCATAGCAGCATTACACAACAGTTCAACCATTTCAAGCATTTAGCATTTCATGAAACATATAGTACACATGTTATCTTACCTAGGCATTAGTTCCATAAATCACACAGTAGGAAGATAGGTTACATAAAGGAAACTATAGTTATAGAAAAGGGGATTGAGAATCGTATCTCAACCCTCTCATTTCAAACATTTAAATAAGCATTTCCTCATACAGACATTTTATCAAACACTTACACTACACATATCACATACATAGATTAATTTACTTAAAACATATATTATAGACAATCCTTTCACATAAGAGTTGTAACACATACAATGATCATGTATTACCAAACATCCATCATAATAGGTACTAATCATAATTCCATATTCATTCAGACATCTAAACAAACACTTAGTCTACACACTTCAACATACATGACGTATGTTTGTTATAACAGGTGTTAGGGCAAGCCCTTTCACCACGGAGTTGTCGCATATACAACAACCATATATCCACGACGGATAATCATGGCAAGCGCGAATCTAAATTCCATACTCATTCAATCATATCAATAAACACAAGAATGTACTATATTCAACATAGTTCATATATATGTATAAAATGCGGGAAACATCGTGTCTAAGCATGTGATAACAATTTAAGTCAGTCATAAATAATTAACTGACATTGAAAGCCTTGAAAACCATAACCTAAACATTTATAGTCCGCACCTTATGCCGGTAAACGCGTAACGGATTCGTTTTAGACACTTAGCCTTTGTCAACGGCGGATTGGCAACCTACAATATGAAATAGGTTAGCTATTCCATTACTTACAATGTTTGAAATCCTATAACAGGTTAGGGTTAGGTTTTCTTACCTAAGTACGGGGTCGAAATCACCGGAATAGCGATGTAGAAGAGGTAGTTAAACCCGAGAAGCAATGGGATCGAATCCTAGGAGGAATCTCCAACTCACCCTCTCACTTTCTCTCTCTTTCCTTTCCTTTTCCTCTACTCTCTTTCTTAGGATTTTAGAATTCGTATGGAATATGAGAGAGAGAGTTTAAGGCCCTTATATAGGACTAGAACTGATGGGAATGGCCCCAGGGCCAAGGTATACTTAGGTTATATCCAAAGGGCGTCTGTTTCAGCTCAACGGAGCACTTTTGGTGGCCCCTTTTCTACGTGCGGTCGGACTTAAGCTCCCTGACATTGGATCTAGGTCAAGCTGAGTTTTTATTTCGATCAGGTTTACAGATCAGCCGCAGCGGACCAGTTTCAATTTAACGGTCACCGGTGCTCGATCAGGGCCACAAGTAAATTGTCATGTATGGGATATTTTTCCTTATCCGAGGGTGTATTTGGGTCAGATTCTAACGATCTGAATCCTTATATTTGGCCTGCAAGCGACACGACTCAGATTACTTAAATTCGGATTTCATTTCTAAAAATATTCGCATTTCTCACACACTTCGATCCGGACTCAAGTTGTGCGTTTCTGGGTATCATTAGGACTTGATTTCTGAGGTGGATATCAAGTCCAATGAGGCGGTCCTAACCGTATGGTTTTGCAGTAATCGGACTTTTGACGTGCGGTCCAGGTCTGATACGAAGTTTCAAGGTGCTCCCTAGAGCAACTGGGTTTAGAGATTGATCCTAAGTTTTAGGGTATTGTAGTAGTATCGATTCTACTCATTTTGGGTCTTGCAGTTTGTATTTAAAGTGATTAGGGCCCATTGCATAGAGAATCTAGTTTCTAAAGGATTTGGTCCTATTTGATTTCTGCCTGAGGTGGTACTTGGGCCTTTGTAGTTTGTATAAAAGTGATCCAAGCTATTAATACTTAACTAAATTATGCCATAATTACAACAAAATAAGGTCCTAGGGCAGTTCTACGTCCAAGGACGTCCATTGCTAAGTTGGAAAAAATCTGGGATGTTACAAAAACATTATTTGATGAAGTTTAAATACAGAAGGTATTTTAGTAATTTTACAAAAAAAGTAAGACATATATGTTAGGGGACGGACTAAGCAAATCCGAATCAAACAATAAGAGATTAAAGCACATAGAGAACACAAGGTTTTACGTTAAAAAATCCTCGCGAAAAAAAAACCACGATACAAAGTGGCGGCGAATCCACTATGACAAACAATATTACAAGAGATGAATGGACTTACTGATCCAAAGAACCCTAAACCCTTTACAAAATCCTAGCATTTCTTTCCCCTTTGCTCCAAAATAGCCCTAGAACATTCTTAATACCCTAATCCCTGATTATAAGCCCTTATATAGATTCAGAACCAAATTAGAAAAGAAAAACTATAATTCTACAAAACTACTTAAATTGGTCGACAGAACCTTCAATGGGATTGAGTGTCATCGACACCCCATTGATGGGATCGAAGCCATCATCTATGGGATTGAAGATACACTCAAAATTGCTAAGCAAGCAAACTCATAAAATCAGGAATTGCTCCATGGGATTGACGGTCACTCGATAGGATCGTATGGTCTGTCGATCGGATTGAACTGTCATGTTCTTGATTGATTTAAGACATTTGTCAACAATACAAACATTAGGTGTGTCCCTACAAAGTTTACTCAATACACCATATCATTCTAAGTTCCTTGTAATTAGTCATTGATGTCATGCGAAAAAGTATTACAAGAGGTGTCGTCGTACTGAGTAATGGATAGAGTTGTACACAAGCCGCGTTGAAAAAGATTTGACCCAAGTTTGGTTTGGCTTGTTTATATGATAGTCCTTGATCGAGCTTGATTATGTGATAGTCCTTGATCGAACTTGATTATGTGACAGTCCTTGATCGAGCTTTACATGAGCCGAGCTTTGAGCCCATCTCTACTATTTGAGTTAGTTTGGTCCAGATTATACGATCATGACCTTAGTTTAGTTTGGTCAAAATATCAAGTCGAACCAAGCTTCTATCATGCAACAAATTTAGATCATGTGTTGTGGTCTATTGGAGGTTTAGATCTTCCTTATTTTTTATCTCATACTATAAAATGAGCTAGAAAATTTGATGGATGGCTGGATAAATCACATTTATCATGGTGGGCCCCATGGAGCTTTAGCACTAGCTATGTGGCGGTTGTTGAGGTCACCAGCCAATTCGAAAGCTGCATTAGGATACTAAGTAAATGCTAGCCATCTATTTTTACATATCCTTTTAGGATATGATCTAAAATTGAATAGTATCCAAAGCTCAAGAGGACCAAACCAGAGGAAACAATGTACATTCATGTATCTGTATTATGTATTATCTACGTCGTCATGTATATATATTATCAATGTTGTCCATTCATTTTTACATATCATTTTAGGACATGATTCGAAAGCTGAATTATATCTAAGTAGAAACAATGTGCAAACGATCTATGAGCCGAATCAAATTGAGCTTAATCAAGCCGAGCTTTGATCTAAGCTGAATTTGTACTACCTTAGTTTGAGCTTGGTTTTTCTTTTTTTTTAAAAAAAAATGAGCTTGACTCTAAGGCTTAGTTTGGTTTGAATTTCTATTTGAATCAATCCAAGGTGAGCGTTTTCAAACCAATCCAGGCAAAGCTTTCGAGCTGTCTTGGTTTATGTCCGGCTCTAGTAATAAGATATTGAGCAAACTTTGTGCATCCCACCATAATGTATGTATAATTATCCATGCCAACCATTTGTTTGTCTAACTCATTTTAGGGCAAGAGCCCAAAATTGAAGCATATCCATATCTCAAGTGGACCACATCATAGGAAACAATAGAGATGATGGTGTCCGCTGTTGGAGCCTTCCAATGGCACATATTGATATTTATTTGTCATCAAAGATCTTCATAAGGTCACACGGACATGGACGAAGGGAAACATAATTATCAACTTCATCCAAAACTTCTATCTATTTAAGTTTCAACTTATATTTAGTTTCCTCTCTCCTGTGGTGTGGTTTGATTGAACTTTGAATAATGAATATGCTACAATTTGGGGCCGACCATACTATCCCCATGCACCAGGGGCTAGCTAGAGATAAGAGTAGGGTTGGGCATCGAGCCGAGTTGAGTCGAGGTGGGCCAAGCTCGGCTTGGCTTGTCCATGCTGTACTTGAGTTCGAGCTCGATCTCGAGCTCAACATTGAAGCTTGGCTTGTTTGCCAAAGCTGTCGAGTCGAGTTCGAGTCGAGCTAGTGGTTCGAGTCGAGTCGAATTTACTTTGAGTCGAGTCGAGTGTACTTCGAGTCAAGCTCGAGCTTGTTGGGTGAGAGAGTAATGGATTTTGTTCTTGATCCTCCTCCATTGATTCAAAAGAGAAGCTAAAAAAAAATAAAAATAAAAAAATAAATTTAAAGATGCATTTTACATGATGCTCCGCTAAGCGAGATTCATTTTTGGTTTGGCCCGGCAACCGAAACAGAGGGTAGTACATCTTTCAGCAGTCCAGAAAATCCATCTGTGTGAGCCCTATGATAGAAGAACCATGGGCCAAAAGCATCCTCAATTGTATGTTCTGAATTACCCATCATCAAGGCCATACTTTCCAATGGATAGGATTTTGAACAAACCTGGGACTACAAAAAAGTGGGACCCACTTGTATTGTTGCTGCTCAGACAAAAGCGCAGTTTCCGTTACGTTGCAGATGATTTGAGGACTTGTAGTTCACAACATATTCAGAAAGGAAATGTCTATTCATGTGAGTGCTCCATACAATATACCATTTTGGATTCAAGAGATCGTCAACACCAACATCAAACTCTACATTGTTGGAGTGAAAGCAAAGCGATCCTACTTCAACTTTCTCCGCATTCCTCACAACTTTAATATATTTATTAATCGAGCCAAGTCGAGCTCGAGTTCGAGTCAAGTTGAGTTGAAATGCCCCCTGGTCGAACTTGGCTCGAACTCAACTCGAGCTTCAAATAATTAGCTTGACTCGGCCCAAATCAGCCATTCAAGCCGAGCCAACCTGAGCTGACTCGAGCCGAGTCGAGCGAGTTTTTCGAGCTAGCTTGACTCGTGAACAGCCCTAGATAAGAGTCCTGGTAGAAGCACTATTAGGCTAACCTTGATATGTGTTTTATCTCCATTGTCCATCTATTTTGGTAGATCCTTTTAGGGCTTGGGTCTAAAAATGAGGCAGATTAGAAGCTTAACTGTACTACACCACAGGAAATAGTAGATATTGAATGCCTATCATTAAAAGCCTCTCACAGCCGTAAAAGTTTTGGATTAACTTGATAAATAAAAATTATGTTTTCCCTTCATCCAAGCCTGTGTGACCTGATGAACAGGTTTGGTGGCAAATAAACATCATGGTAGGCCTCCTCACTATTACCAATGCTTCTTGTGGTTTGGTCCACTCAAGCCTTCATTCTGCTTCCTTTATAAGCTCATGCCCCACCCAAAATGATAGGACAAAACAGATGGATGGCATGGGATCAGATACATATATAATGGTGGGCCATAAAGCCCCTATCAGGACCATTAAGTCTCTAGCTAGCTAGGCCTTGCTATGGATATAACACTGCACCTGATCCGCTCTCTGCAATTTTGGGTTGTTGCCCTAAAATGAGGTGGACAAGCACACGAACAATGCACTAAATTGAACCGGAAAACACGTAAACAATTGTGATAAAACACATAACCATAGTGGGCACTGCAGAAATTACTCAGTTCAGAAACCTGCCTCTCTTGAGCTCGGGTCAATCCGCGCATTTGAAAGGTGCCGCGCGTGCTCTGACACGGATTGGGTACTACCCCTCCATCCCCACCCAGCACATACGGGGATATGAGGGCTACAGTGATGTACTGGTTTTATCCACACCATCCATCCATTTTTACATATCTATCATAATAAATGAGACGGATCTAAAACTTAAGTGGGCCGTTCATTGGGGATTAAACACCTAACGTGGAAAACTTCTCAGGCCAAGGAAGTTTCGTATCAAGCTGATATTTGTGTTTTCCCTTCGTCCGGTTCTATATAACCCTTTGAATAAGCTAGATAGTGTGGTGTGGCCAACTTGATTCTTGGATCTACCTCATTTTAGGCGATGTATTAACGTTGTGGATGACTGTGCCCCCCAATAGGCCTAGTCAGTGCCGAGAGAGGGTCAGGCGGTACCAATCCGCGTACCAGCGGAAGTCCAGCGAGGATGGGACCACCGAAGATACGAAAAATCTGTGCTACACACGGCACTGAGCGGCTTTGAAAACTTCTGCTCTTGCAAATATATAAAAGTACTAAAAGGTCCACCTCACGGGAACTTCCTATGAGGATGAGCATTGTAGGCCACGTGATGTGTATTGAACATCAACACCATCAGTCAGATGTATCATTTTATTATGGCCTACGGGATTAAAAATAAAGACAATCTATGACTTGGGTCGGCCACACCACATACAATATTTGAGACGGGTCATCTCCCATTAAACCTTTCATAATCATTTATTGGACTCAATTAGATGTGTTTTACAAATCCAGCCCATCCATTTTATGTATCACACTTGGATGAGGGGTCAGCACAAGTTTCAGCCGCATCCAAAACTCATGTGGGCCCCACCAAGTGATTTTATATGTTTAAAGCATGTCTTCACAAGGTTTTAGATGGTATGTCCCATCTGAGCTCCTTATACGGTTTATTTTTGGGATATCCCGTAACCTAAAGGGGATCCATCTGGCTAATGGTGTTGATGTTCGACACACATCATGGTAGGGCCCACACTTCTCAACCTCATGGAAAGTTTCCATGAGATCGATCTCGGTGTACCATTTCCCATATATAACAGAATTAATTTGTCATTGACAAAGAAAAAAAAAAACTTTTTATCTTTCATCGTTGAGATTCTGTCTCAAAAACGGAAGGCTTGGATTGAACTGCATTCTAGGTGATTCTTTTAATGCACCAACTTTATTTCTATGCAGTCAGCATTAAAGCATGGTGCAGTCCACCACGTTGTATATGTCCCAAAGGGACGCGGTTTTTCTGCCAAAGCCCCCGGCAGGATGGCAGGTAGGTGGGGCCACCATGATGTCTGTGATAAATTCACCCATCATCTATTTTCTAAGGTTATTATTGAATATGCTTATGAAAATGGGCCAGTTCTAAGACTCAAGTGGGGCAGCACGATGGGAAAAGGTGTACAGGAAAATTACTATCATTGAAACCACCTTAGCTGGACAGTGATATTTATATGCCATTCCTACTTTTCATATCCTCACTTATAAGCGAGTTACTTAGTACACTTCTATCATACTGAGTAAACTCTGCTGGGCCACCGTAAATGACTGGAATTTATCCTTACTGTCCATACATTTTTTTTCAAGCTCATTTAAAGAGTTTGGACCAAAATTGAAGCATATCCACATCTCTAATGAATATTTCAACCATAGACATTCAGCACTTACATTTTCGGCTGTCTTTGAGTCTTATATTCAGCCTGTTTTTGGATTTATAAACTAAATGAGCCCACAAAACGGATGAATAGAATGAATTTCTCACCAACATCACTGTGGCCACAACTTCCTGCCGAAGGCTTTTGCAGGAAATCCTCACTGTCCATGATATCGTCTACTGCTGGGATCAGGCAGGAGCTTTGAGTGGCCACCATGATTTATGGATATTATCCACACCGTCTATCTATTTTCTATGGCATTTTATAAGATATGACTAAAATTTTAACTGTACACAAGACAAGCCCGAATGCGGAAACGGATCAGCCATTCTATAGTTGGTGCTTTGTGAGCCGTACCATGATATATGTGTTTCAACCATGCCATCAATCTATTTTTCCATATCATTTTATGGTATGAGACTAAAAAGGAGGTATATCCTAATCTAAAGTGGACCACGCTGCAGGAATTAAAAACCTTATGGGCCATAAAAGTTTTGGATCAAGCTGATTTTTGTTTTTTCCCTTCATTGTGCCTGTATGACCTAATAGACATATTTGATGTCAAATAAACACTAGGGTGGGCCTTAAGAAGATTTTAATGGTGGATATCCAATCACTATAGTTTTCCTGTAGTGTGGTCCACATAAGATTTATATCCCTCTCATTTTTTATATCAAGCCTTAAAATGATCTGTAAAAATGGATTAACGGGATGGATGAAACACATACATCATGGTGGGGCCCACAGAACACCGATCACAGCCACCGAGCTGGTAGCAGGGGGAGTAGCCAATCCGTTTTCCCCTAATGCAAGCTCACATGGGCCATATGGACATGGACGTTGTACAATTGCACCCGGCATTGCTAACTTCACATGGTGTAGTCCATCCGAGTTTCTACCTGGGTGGGTTTGGTGAAAGGCAAAACACATGATGGTGATACAAAAATCCACTATTGGCGCATCTCTTCCCACTTATCCATTTGGTGGGGCCTACATTGGCTGTGGATCACTAATTTTTTATCAACCGAATTAAAATCCAGTACAGAACCTGTCGGTTGGAGAGGATTTTATAATTAAAAACATGGTGGCCCATATAATTAAGTGTTCCACGCCATGTGTAAAAAAACATGTGATGGAGGGTTCCGTACCTCCTCCTCTCTCTGTCTCTCTCACCTCGTCTAACCATCCATTTGAACGGCCATCGCCAATCAGATAGAATTATTTAACTGGAGTGATTTTCGTGCCAAATTCCATCTCCAGTTCGGTCGCACTATTTGTAGGACCTGGGTTGGTGCGGACGCGGTTTGGCTAGTGACCTCAACACTAGCCAGCCAGGTAATGTCAAAGCTATATGGACCTCACTATGATGTATATGTTTTATCGGCGCCGTTCATTCATTTTGCTTGCACATTTTAGGATATGATCTAAAAAATGAGGAAGATCCAAATCTCAAGTGGACTATACCACGAGAAAATATTCTTGATTGAACATCCACCGTTAAAACTTTTTGAGGCACACTGTAACCCACGGACCTGGATGAAGGTAAAATACAAACACAAATATTATGCATCATCTACGTTGTCATGTATATGTATTTTCCATGCTATTCATTTGTTTTCACCTATCATTTGAGGACATGATTTCAAAACTGAATCATATCCAAAGCTCAATTGGATTACACCGCGAGGAAACAATGTGCACGCAAAGCCGACCTTGTAATACCGACCTTGTACTAGAATCAAATCGAGCTTAATGAAGCCAAGCTTCCAGCAAAGCCGGCCTTGTACTACCGTAGTATGAGCTTGGTTTACTTTTTAAAACCAGTTTAACTGAGGATTGATTTGGTTTGAATTTCTATTTGAATTAATCTAAGTCGAGTGTTTTAAAATCAATTCTTGCTAAGCGTTTGAGCTATCTTGATTTGGGTCCAGCTCCATTACGTAATGAGCAAATTCTGCGTGGCCCATCATGATCAATGTATAATTATCCATGCCATCCATTTGTTTGTCCAGATCATTTTAGGGCAAGAGCCCAAAATTGAACCTTCCAATGGCCTATAGTGATGTTTGTTTGTCAACCGAAATCTTCTTAAGGTCACACAGACATGATGAATGGAAAATAAATATAAACTCAATCCAAAACTTCAGTCGATCCAAAACAGTCTCCTATGGCGTGGTCTTATTGAGCTTGAATAATGAATGTGCTACAATTTTGGGGCCGATTGGTACTATCCTCATGCATCGGGGCTAGCTAGAGATGGTGAGTCCTGGCAGGAGCTCTGTTGGGCTAACCTTGATAGGTGTTATATCTACATTGTCCATTTCATGGCCATTAAAACGAAGCATATCAAAGGCTTAAGTTTACAATAGCACAAGAAATAATAGAGATTGAACGCTTATTAAGTTGATATTTATGTTTTCCCTTCATCGAAGTCTATGTGACCTCATGAACAGGTTTGATGGCAAATAAATATCATGGTAGGCCTTCAGAAAGGTTTCAAGGGTGGATGTTACTATTACCAATGCTTCTCCTGGTGTGGTTCACTCAAGCCTTCAGTCTGCCTCCTTTATGAGCTCATGCCCAAAATGATATGTCACAGTAGATGAACGACATGGATCAAACGCAAATCACCGTAGGCCCTATGGAGCCCCTGTTAGGCCCATTAGCATCTAGCCAGGCCTTGCTATGGATATGACACTGTACCCAATCCATGCCTTACAGTCTTGGGGTGTTGCCGTAAAATGAGCTAAAAGAATGCCATAAAATGAGCTGGAAAGACAAACAATGGTGAAAAGACGCATATATAACAGTGTGCCCCAGGGAATTTACTCAGTTCACAGACCCTTCCTCTTAAGAAAACGTAAAGACATCTGTGTAATCGTACAGGATGTGCAGGCCCCAGCATTCATCACAGAGGAGCCTGGTAGATATAAGCCATTGATTTTTCGTGCGCTACATTAACATCAGTGAGACAATCGTACATACAGCTGCGAGTAGTCTTTTTCTGGTGGGGAAAAAGCTTCTGTCCCTGCAAAGGCTTTAAAAGGGAAGGCGTGTCGGTTACCAGCTCAGCTGTCTCATGCTTGAAACAGGCTGGGGCTGCGAGGAGCCCACAGTTATTTATGGGTTTATCTACACGTCCATTCATTTTTTTCATGTTCTTTTCAGTGTATAAGCCCAAAAATGAGATCCAACTCTTATATGGACCACACAGTGGGAATTAATCTCTCACCGTTAAAAATTTCTTGGGATCTGGATCAAGCTGATATTTGTATGTGGCCCATATGAACTCATTAACAGGTTGGATGGAAAATAAACATGAAGATGGGCTTTAGGAAGGTTTCAACAGTGTGTGATATTATTACGATTGCTTTGTGGCGTGGTTCAATTTGAACCTTTGATCTGCTTTATTTTTGGCTAATATTCTAAAAGATATGTAAAATGGATGGATGGCATGCACAAACCCTGCGTCAAAGCCCTGCTTGTCCGGAGCTTTGGTCAATCTACGCCCCTTTGAAAGGGAAGCTGATTGGCTGCTGT
The DNA here is from genome assembly GCF_029962835.1 of Magnolia sinica. Classification (NCBI taxonomy): domain Eukaryota; kingdom Viridiplantae; phylum Streptophyta; class Magnoliopsida; order Magnoliales; family Magnoliaceae; genus Magnolia; species Magnolia sinica. The sequence continues at coordinate 2,110,681 of NC_080587.1, forward strand.
ACCGAACACCAGCGATATAACTGGTGTAGGTACCTGTCGAGTGCAGACGCTCCCCGAGCTCCAATTTGTACCAAGGTTCAAAGATCAAAGTTAAATAGGCCCCAAAATGATGTGTATATTATATCCAAATGGTTAATACATTTTTAGATATTATTTAGATCATGATCAAAAAATGAATTATATTCAAAGATTCATTGGACCACACCAGAAATAGCAGCGGAGGTAATGATTTTCACCGTTAAAACATTAGTAGGGACCACCATAATATTTATTTGTCATCCAATCTATTCATAAGGTCAAAAAGACTTGGATGAAGAGTAAAAACAAATATCATATTGATCTAAAACTTCTTTGACAGCCAAAAAGGTTTCAATGGTAAACATTCAATCCCCCACTGCTTTTTTCAGTGTGGCCCACTTGATTTTATATTTTTGTTGCTTTTTGGCTCAAGCCTTATGAGAGGCTCATCAAATGAATGGACGGTTTGGATATAACACATACCTCGTGATGGGACCCACAGAACTTGCTTATGTCAATGCATCAGCTAGATAGCTGCTGTGTGGTACACCAGCCAATCTGCTTCCCTTTGAAAAAGGTACAGCACGGTTACACGGATTGGATACTAACCCGTCCGTCCCCACGGACCTTACCCGGCACGTGTGGAGATCTGATGGCCACCGTTATGTATGGATTTTAACCACACCATAAATTCATTTTTAAATATCATTTTAGACTTTTAGTATATCATTCATAAAATAATACGGATCCAAGGCTCAAGCGGACCGAACATTGGGGATTAAACACCTACCGTGGAAAACTTATTAAGGCCAGGGAAATTTGGTGTGGATGTTTCTGTTTTCCCTTCATCCAGGCCTTTTTGACCCTGTATAAATAGGTTAGATGGCAAATAAAATTCATCCTGTGGTGTGGTCCATTTGATTCTTCAATCTATTTCGTTTTTGAGCTTAAACTCTAAACTGATACGGTAAGATGAATAGACGGTGGGGATGAAACCCATACATTACTGTGCCCCTCAGAGGTGCCGAGCTAGGGAGAGGCCGTACCCAATCTGTATCCCAGTGGAAGTCTAGACTCGAGCGAGGATGGCCCCTACTGAGGATATGAAAAATCTATAACATGTAAGGAAGTAAATTGAGTACTGAGTAACTCAGTACACCAAGCCTACTAAGTAAACTATGTGGTGGTCACTGTCATTCATGTATTTTATCTTGGACCAAAAAATTCAAGCATTTTCAAATCTTAATTAAACTTCATTCAAGGAAACAGTATGAATGAAATTTCTATTGTTGAAAACTTATAGGAGGATATAGAAGTTTTAGATCAAGCAGATATTTTTTTTTCCCCTCATCCATGACATGTGTGATCTTATGAACATGTTGGATGATAAATAAACATCACTGTGGGCCTTAGGAAGGTTTCAACGGTGGAGATCAATACTCCCACTGTTTCCTATGGTATGGACCACTTTAGCTTTGGATATAGTTAAAATTTGGGCTCAATAGCTAAAATTATCTGAAAAACATAGACAACTTAGATAAATTACTTACATGCATAGTGGCCCAACAGAATTTACTTAGTACCCAATCCGTTTTCAACATATACAGTACTGAGTGGCTTTGGAAACTCTTGCTATTATCCTTAACAGGTGGGTTAAGATTGGGTAAATTCGTTATTAAAAAAAATTAAAAAAAAATCTTATTATTGAGATTATGCCCCAAAAAGAACGGCTTGGATTAAACTGCGTTCCTGGCACTTCTTTTAATGCAGCAACTCAACTTTTTTGGGGTCAGCATCAACGCATTGTGTATGAACCACTAATTATTATTCCATTCTTTATTGGTAATATGGTGGTACATTAAATGTATATACCCACCATCATTTGAAGTTACTGAGAATAACACACGTGTTATATCTAAACCGTTCATTTGTTTTGTAACCTCATTTTATGGCATGAGCCTAAAAAAGAGGCAGATCCAAAACTTATGTGGCCCAAAAGAAGTTTTCAATGGTAAGTATTCAATCCCTGTTGTTTTTTATGGTGGGGTCCACTTGAGCTTTAGATTTACCTGATTTTTTGGCCCATACTCTAAAATAATCTCGAAAAATGGGTGGATGGTGTGGATATAGCCCACACATCATGGTAAGACCTACCCAACTTGCTAACATTGAGTGAAATTGCCACATACCAGTGAAATTCCATCTACAGCTTCCCCATTCTTCCCAAACATGGAGGGGAATTGGCCCAGGAGTAGATGCAATTCCATCCCACCTAATCCCTTCTAATCCGACGGCCCAATCATGCCCTAAAACTCCATGGGGTCCACCACATTGTATATGTCCAAAATGGATGCGGTTTTGCTGAAAAAGCCTTTGGGAGGAAGTTAACCTAGGTGGGGCCTACCATAATATTTGTGATAAATTTATTTTGTCCATTTACTTTTTGAGATAATTTTAGGTTATGCTAACAAAAATGAGCCAAACCTATATATACCGTTCATAACCTCATATCTAATGGGGTGAATTGAAAACACAAATATTATCTTGATTCAAAACTTCCATAGCCCCATGCATATTCCAACTGTGAACGTTGGATTCTCACATTTCAGCTCTCTTGAGACTTGGAATTGGCTCATTTTTTAGTCTTATGTTCAGAAATGAGCTCACAAAGTGGATGGACAAAGTGAATTTTCAATGCAAGAATGAATGTGATGAGGTCGGTCATCTTCTTCCTCAAAGATAACTAATTTGAATCTATGGAGCATTTTGAGACTCTCACTGAGACTTTTCAATTTTACGAAGAAAAGGCAAGAAAATAAAAATAATATTTTAAAAAATTCATAACTTAAAAAAGTAAGAAAATAGAAATAATATTTTAAAAAATTCATACCTTACTCTCTAAATAGTAAATTTACTATTTAGTGTCTTACTTGTCTTAACCACATTATTCGCCTAATTTTTCTAAGCTCTTTTTATGTTGGACACAACTCCAAAAGAGTAAAAGATGAAGAGTTACGGTCAAACTAAAACTTATTATAAATAGTTAAAAAAGAAATAAAATGAATTTTCAATTGTCGATACGAAGGAATCTCGCAAATTTAGTTGGCTAAAGTAGCTTCTCTTACCCAAAAGTTGTATATAGTACTTCAAGTAACTTATTCCGGTTTGTGAGATATGCCTGTTGTAAGGTTATGATGGTCTGGATCACCTTCACCTTTGATCGGGCCTTCTTTGGTCCATCCCGGACTCATCCACAACCCGCACTACATCAATTTCTTACCAACATCTTGGTTGCCCTAATTTCTTGATAAAGGCCTTGGCAGGAACGTGAAAGTTACTCGGTCCATCAGCTGGGAGTTCTCCCCTCCCCTCTCTAACTGGGAATGGACGGAAGATTTGAGTGGCCACTGGGATGCATGGGTATTATTGATACCATCAATCCATTTTCCCATGACATTTTACAAGATAGGACCAAAATTTTAACTGTACGCAAGCCCAAATACAAGCTCACATGGGCCATGTGAACAGGGACAATGTACAGTTAATTGCACACAGCATTGCTAAGTTCACACGGTATGGTCCATCTGAATTTCTTAACAGGTTTGGTGAAAGACAGAACATATGATGGTGCCACACAAGAACCCACGATTAGCATTTCTTCCCACTTTCCCATTTGGTGGGGCCTACGTTTGGCCGTGGATCACTGATTTTTTATCTACAGAATTAAAACCCAGTATAAAACCTGCTGGATGTAGAGGATTTTATAATTACAACACAGCCATGTGTAAAAAATGTGTGATCGAGGGTTCCCGTACCACCTTTTTCATAGATTTACCTCATCTAACTGTCCATTTGACAGCCATCCCCAATCAGATAGGATTACTGAACTCGCGTGATTTTCGTGACAAATTCCATCTCCCGGTCAGTCCGACGATTTGTACTGCCTGGTTTGGCTAGTGACCTCAACACTGGCCAGCCAGGTAGTATTATTAAAGCTTTGTAGACCCACCATAATGTATATGTTTTATCCATACAGTTCATCCATTTTCCTAACACATTTTAAGTATGATCTAAAATAAAAAAAAAAAGAAAAATCCAAATCTCAGGTGGACCACAGCGCAGGAAAATAGTTTTGATTGTACTTCTACCCTAAAAACTGTCTCAGCCCCCCATTCAATCATGCAATACGCTCAAACAGTATACCCATGGCAGACAATATAGCTGTCTTTACCCACCATGGCAGACATTAAAGCTGTAATCAAGACATTTGAAATGTGATGGCAGGCATCACTGGAGAGGAGTGGATTAGGTGAGACCCTGACTTAACAGGAAAGGAATTGGCTAATCCCGCTGCCACTAGCCAATGACTTGTCGTCCGTGCTATGTGGGCCCACAGTGATGTATGTGTTTCATCCTTGTTGTCCACCCATTCTTCCATATCATTTTATGCTATGAGCCCAAAACTGAAGTTGATCAAAATCTCAAGTGGACCGCACAGTGATGATTGAATGCCCACCGTTAAAAGCTTTCCGGAGGCCACAAAAGTTTTGGATCAAGCTGACACACACACACACACACACACACACACACACACACACACACACACACACACACACACACGACCTAATCAACAGGTAAGATGTCAAATAACCATGACAGTGGGACTTAGGAGGTCTGTAATAGTGAATATTCAATCACTGTTGTTTTCCCATAGTGTGGTTCACCTGAGAGTTATATCTACCTCATTATTGGGGTCAAGACATAAAATTATCTTTCAAAACGGATGAATGGCGTGGATAAAACATATACATCATGATGAGGTCCACGTAGCACCGACCACTAGCCACCTGATGGTGGCGGAGTCACTAGCCAAACCTCGTGGACTTCACCGAAGAGAGTTCGTCCCTTACCATGGGGCCCACCTTGATCTATATGTTCTGTATCCAGGCCGTCTAATGACGCAGGGGAGGACGTGAGGTCGAGCACCATCTTCCTCAAGAGGATAACTATTCCGAATCCACGGAACTTCTCTGGACTCCTCACAGAGACTTCTCGAATCCACGAGGAAAGAAAGCAGAAAATAGAAATAAATTCTAATAAATTCGAAATTGATTAATGAATAATTAAAAACGAGTTCACAACCCTTTAAATAAGGGTATCAAGCAATAGGAAAGAAATCATAATCAAACTACAACTCAAACTCCTAGAATCCGCGACTTACTATAAATAGTAAACTTACTATTTATAGACGGTTGTGATGCCTACTAGTGCTCAAGGTTTTCGGCCAAAAATAGTAAGTATCCTATTTGGCTTCACCAAACCGTTCCCCTAATTATTCTAAGCTCTTTTCACGTTGGGCGCAACTCCTAAAGCCTGACGGATGAAGAGTTATAATCAAACTAAAACTTATTATTTATAGTAAAAACGAAATTAAAACAGGGAAACGACCATCGATCAAGGGATTTTTCACAATTCCGGGCTGCGCAACCCGGCATAGCGGGGTTAGTTGGCTAAAGTAGTTCATTCTACCCCAAAATCATATATTTTACGTCAGATAACTCATTCCGGATTGCGAGATACGCCCGATCTAAGGTCCGATGGTCCGGATCACTTCTGTCGTCGACCGGGCCTTTTCTGATCCATCTTGGCCATGAAACTGTCTGCGACCCGCTCTACATCATCTTACCTTTTCTTCCAAATCATTTTAGTGCATGATTCCAAAAATAAGAAACATATCCCATAGTTAGGCGGACTATATCATTGGAAACAGTGGTGTTTGACTATTAATGGACCATAGAAGTTTTGGATCAAGCTTAGTTTTTTGCCCTTCATCCAGGCTTATATGGCCTTATCAAGGGATTCCCTTCATCCAGGCTTATGTGACCTTATCAACAGATTGAATGACTAATAAACACTATGAAATCATTAGGGTGTGCCTTAAGAAGTTTTTTGATGGCATGGCGTTCAATCACCACTGTTTTATAGAGTATGGTTCACCTGAGATTTGGATTTTTTATTTATTTTTTTTTTTTTTGGATCATGTGCTGAAAGTATCTGGAAAAACATATGGACGGTAAAGATTCGGAATAGATATGTAAAGGTGGTCCGACGGCAAGGGACGCACCATCTTGGGTGATGCCGGGGTCTCACCTAATCCTCCGCGGAGAGTGGATTGCATGGTCCCCTTTTGATGTTTGGGGCTGACAGAGATGTCGTTACAAATCCATTCCAACTATCTGTTTTTAAATATCATATTAGAATAGGAATCTAAAAATCAGGCAGATCTAAAACTCATATGGGCCATACCACATGAAACGGTGGGAATTGAATGTCGACGTGACAGAAGTTTTGTATCAAGATGATATCTGTTCCTAACCACGTGATTGATTTGGATGACACGTAAATATCATGGTTATCTTTAAATAGTTTCAGCGTTTCTGTTTTCACTATTTTATTTGTGGTGGCCCACCTGAGTTTTGGATCTGCCTGATTTTTAGAATCCTATCACATGGTGGTCTTTAAAAACTGATGGGCTGAGTGGATTTGTCATGGACATCTTTGTGGAACCCACACAGCCCTGACAAGGGTATATTTCTATGCCCGGCCACAGGCAATCCCTCGAGGGATGAGGGATGCCTCAGAGATCATACTGATTTAATGGCAGTAGATTAGGTACAACTCTTATCATGAGACCCACCTTGAGGTATTTATTCTAAATGGATGTTGTACATCTATTTTTTTAAAGAACATTTTAGGTATTGTCCAAAAAATGATTATACCATAATGTATATGTTTTATTCACACAGTTCATCCATTTTGCTAACACATCATAGGTATGATCCAAAAAATAAGGAAAATCCAAACCCCAGGTTGGCCACAGAAAGCATTTTTTTATTAAACAACCTTAAAACTTCCTAAGGCACACTGTAACTGTAACGTTTATTTACCATCTAACTTGTTAACTTGTTGATAAGGTCACACACATTGATGAAAGGAAAATACAAATACAATTATTAGCTTGATCCCATAACCTCTACAGCCCAGCAAAGTTCACAACAGTCCAATCCCTACTGTTTCCTCTTCGGGGGTCCACCTGAGATTTAAATCTGCCTTAGTTTTTTGAACTCATGCTCACAAAGTTTTGAGTCAACCCTAATAAATGCCTCAGGCCCACCATTCGATCATCATGCAACAGGGCTTAAACAATATCTCCATGTACTGTTTACACACCAATAAAGCTGTAATCAAGACATTGAAATGATTGCAGGCATTATTGGAGAGGAATGGATCAGTGAGACCCTAACTTCACCCAAGGCTGTTCGTCCCTTACCGTGGGGCCCACCTTGATATATATATTCTATATCCATGCTGTCTAAACTTTTCTTCCAAATCATTTTAGTACATGATTCCAAAAATAGAAACAGATCCAATTATTAGGCGGACCATATTATTGGGAATAGTGATGCTTAACTATCAATGGGCCACGAAAGTTTTGGATCAAGCTAATGTTTGTTTTTATACCTTCATTAAGGCTTATGTGACCTTATCAGTAGATTAAATGGCAAATAAATACTACGAAAACATTAAGGTGTATCCTAAGAAGTTTTTAATGGTAGGGCATTCAATCACCACTGTTTTATAAGAGTATGGTCCACCTGAGATTTGAATCTTCTTCTTTTTTGGATAATGCACTAAAATGATATGGAAAAACAGCAAATATATAAAATAGATACACAAAGGTGGCCCACGGTAAGGGCTGTACCGTCTTAGGTGAGGCCGGTGTTGCAAAAATATTGATTTTAATAAAATATATTTTAATAATAAAAAATAATATATGATATATTATTTTTTGTTTTGAAAAAATACCGTTTTGTGGGTTTTTAGGAATAGTCCCACATGGGAAAGGGAAGAGAAGAAAAAATGTTTTAAATGAAAACAGTGGAGTATTATAATATTTACTCACCTAGTCCAAGGACTATGGACCTTGCGTGTTTCAGTGCGTAGCATTGGAATACCCGCGTCGCGCTCGGGCTCGGTCACGGGCATGAGCTCGGTGCGAGGTCGTGGGCATGTGAGGCAGTGTGGCTGTAGAGGTGCTAGTGGCGCACTTTGCACTTCGCACGTCCGCATCGTGTCGCTCCAGCATACAGCAGCTTCATGGCCCATGCACAACAGTCAGAAAATGGCCATAAAAAGGCTAGTTTTCTCCAACAGCTAGAAAACGGTCATGGGATTTAATTCCCTGAACCATAACCCCCAGCCATCATAGCTTATTAAAGGAGGGTCTGGATGGGTGTCCAAACCATCTCTCAACCCACTCCAGTAGACCCATACGAATTGAGACACAGCTCACTACTTTTCTCTAATACTCCAGCGGTTCCAGCAAGACAGCAAGGGTTGAACCTTTGCTAGAAAAACAAACCAACGGTGTGGTCTAGAATGATTCATCTGAACCAGTGGCTAAAGAACTGACTAGTGCAGTGGTCTAAATCAAAAGAAATTTCTTCTCTTTCTTTCTCTTTTGGGAGTTTTTCTAGATTGTAATTCTGCCAGATAGAGTGTATAAGAGTTCCATTTGGTGGCCCTTCGTGTTTGCTGAACGCAGACCCACACTAGGCTCGTCATATCCTAGAAGCGATTTGCCTGTAACCTATCAGCATACTCAATTCACTTGAGTAGGGGCAAATAACACTTTAAGGACAGCGTTTCAGACGTGCTTCGGCCTGTCCTGATTTCAGATTATTTTGTAATTTTTTGGTTTTCATATTATACAGAAATATATTAATCTGTATAATTTCCAACAATTTTGATTGGTTTGATGGAACCAATTTTACAAAATAGTAAGACAAGCTGAAATTTCTCTTGACAGCGCTGAAGATCTATTACACATTAGATCCAAATCTGGAAGCGCTACCTGAAGTATCCGACAAAGACACACTTGATATCGCAAATCTAAAAAAGAGGCAAGTGTAGTAGAAGAAGGCGATATCGTAGCTATGATCACTGAGGTGAATACCATCCAAGGCAAAGTTCTAGGGTGGTGGTATGATACTACTGCTACTGTACATGTGTGCTACGACAAATCAACCTTCAAAACCTATGAGGAATTAACCGATGGTCAAGAAGTCCAAATGGGTAATGAAGTCCGATCGAAGGTCGTCGGCAAAGAAACTGTCGAACTGATATTCACCTCTGGAAAGAAAGTGATTCTAACTAATATACTGCACGTCCCAGACATGAGGCGAAATTTAGTTTCTGAGGATCTTCTGGGAAAACCAGGCATACGGGTGGTGTACGAGTCAGGTAAACTGATTCTGTCCAAGAATGAAAATTTTATCGAAAAGGGGTATGCTTGTAATGGAATGGTTAAGTTTTCTTTGAATGAAAGTAGCAATTCTACGTATATGGTTGAATCTGCTGGACTGTAGCATGATAGGCTAGCCCATATAGGGTATAATACCTTGAGGTTTATGGCTAAGAATGGTTTAATCTCATACATAGATAATGAAACCGATAAATGTGAAGTGTGCATAAGATCCAAAATGACGAAGAAACATTTTCCAAGTGTTGAAAGAACGTCTCAAGTATTGAATCTTGTGCACAGTGATATCTGTGAGTTAAATGGCATTCTTACTCGTGAAGGTAAACGGTACTTCATAACCTTTATAGATGATTACTCTAGATATGTGTATATTTATCTGTTAAAGAGCAAAGATGAAGCATTAAACATGTTTAAAATATATAAAACAGAAGTAGAGAATCAACTAAATAAGAAGATAAAAGTTCTCCGTAGTGATAGAGGAGGAGAATATTTCTCCAATGAATTCGATAACTTCTGTGAAGAACATGGACTGATACATCAATGTATAATGCTATACACACCTCAACAAAGCGGAATATCTGAAAGAAAAAATAGAACATTAGTAGAAATGGTCAACTCAATGCTGATAAGAGCAAAGTTGCTACTAAGTCTATGGGGAGAGGCACTGCTTGCAGCATGCCATATAATAAACAGAATTCCGTTTAAAATATATAAAATATCTCCATATGAAACATGGAGAGATAGAAAACCTAACCTAGGATATCTAAAAGTGTGGGGGTGTCTTGTGTATTACAGAACCCCTGATTCAAAAAGAACTAAGTTAGAACCATGAGCTATTAAGTCGCCTTCGTAGGGTATGCACAAAATAGTAAAGCTTATAAACTTCTAGACATAGTCTAATACAATAATAGAATCAAGAGATGTTGAGTTCTTTGAGAACTCACTATCCTTGGAGTCAAAGGATAATAAAATTCAAACTCCTAATAGAGAATCATATAGCACAGCTCCACAAATAGTGGAAGCTCCGTTGAACCTCGTAGGAGTCAAAGGACAAGAATAGAGAAGAGGCTAGGAGATGACTACATAGACTCACAACGCGTCATTTTCCATCTTGTAGAAGGAGATAAAGAAAATGTTATAAGAAAAATACTTATAGTGATGACTGTAGAAGATGATCCTAAAACATATAAAGAGGCTGTATCCTCTAAAGACTCAGCTTTCTGGAAAGAAGCTATAAACGATGAAATAGAATCCATACTATCAAACCGAACATGGGAATTTGTAAACTTACCTCCAGGTTCTAGACCCATTGGTTATAAGTGGATATTTAGGAAGAAATATCATACTGATGGGATTATCCAAACCTTTAAAGCTCGACTAGTAGCTAAGAGTTTTAGACAAAAAGAATGGATAAATTACTTTGACACATACTCACCTGTAGCTAGGATAACATCCATTAGGATATTATTTGTGCTAGCTTCTATACATCATCTTCACATCCACCAAATGGATGTAAAGACCGCATTCCTGAATGGTGACCTCAATGAAAAGGTATACATGGAATAACCTGAAGTTTTCGGTCTACCAGGAAATGAAAACAAAGTATGTAGATTTGTCAAATCTTTGTATGGATTAAAACAAGCACCAAAACAGTGGCATAAGAAGCTTGATTCCAAAATACTATTTCATGGTTTTATGCATAATGTAGCTGACAAATGCATATATTCTAAAGTAGATGGTAGTTATATCGTTATTATTTGTCTATATGTTGATGACATGTTAATAATAAGTAATGAAATGGAAGATGTGACTGAAACAAAGAGGTTTCTATCTTCCATATTTAAAATAAAGGATCTTGGACAAGTTGATACCATTTTAGGTATCAAAGTTAAAAAATATTGTGGGGGTTATGCTTTGTGTCAATCTCATTATATTGAGAAGATACTAAACAAGTTTAACTATCTAAATATAAAAGAAGCAAAGATCCCATTTGATCCAAGTATCAAGCTAAAAGAAAATACTGGAAGAACAGTTGCATAATTAGAATATGCGAGTACGATAGAAAGTCTTATGTATACTATGCAATGCACTAGACCTGATATTGCATATGCTGTGAGTAAACTTAGTAGGTTTACTAGTAACCCCAGTACTGAACACTGGAATGCAATCAGTAGAGTCCTTGATTACTTAAAAGCAACCAAAGACTTATGACTATTTTATTCAGAGTTTCCTGCCGTATTAGAAGGATATACCGATGCGAGCTGGATATCGAGTGCAGGGGACAACAATTCTACTACAGGGTGAGTATTCACCCTAGGAGGTATAGCTATATCTTGGGAATCCAAGAAACAGACTTGCATAACACATTTGACTATGGAGTCTGAATTTATAGCCCTGGCTGCAACAGGCAAAGAGGCTGAGTGGCTAAGGGATCTTCTATTAGAAATTTCTTTCTATGTAAATACATTGTGATAGTGAAGCTACATTAGCTAGAGCCTACAGCGGCACTTATAATAGTAAGTCTAGACATATCAGTCTTCGACATGATTATCTCAGACAATTGATTCGAGATGGAATTATTGGTATTTCTTATGTGAAATTAAGCAATAACCTGGCAGATCCTTTCACAAACCTTTATCGAGAGAGGCAGTAAAGGCTACATCTAGAGGGATGGGGTTGAAACTCTTCAACCAAAGTTTCACTAGTGATGGTAACCCAACCTAAAGTAAGAAAATCTTTAATTTTGCGTTTAATAGGTAAGAACAAGTCACTAATATGTGAAAAATTTTCAGCACTAAATTATATAACCTCATCCATAATAGATAAGTGCTGAGTGTTATGAAAGAGGGTCGAGTCTTAGAACTCTTAATGAAATTCAGTCTATAGGACAAGTGTCTTATAGTAACGGAGACACTGGAAGGATTTCACCTATATGAACATAGAAATGGTGCTATCTCTCATGAGAGTTAAGATTTTTCTCTCGGGATCGTTCACGAATTAGGATAAGCACATGACCATTAATTGTACTGAGCAAGATTGTGGAAACTCTAACAAATAAATAACGAATATATATGTGGTTTCTCCAACTTTATTATCTAGGAATAACTGGTTCAACGCTACGGCTACTAGTCATTTTGACAGAATTTTGAGATACTTACACTAAGGAAAGATTAAAATCAAAAGATATCTTTTTTTATGCATATAAGTTGATTATTCTAATAGAAATGTTTAACCGAGAAAAATATATTTAAAAAATCAAGTGGGGGATTGTTGCAAAATATTGATTTTAATAAAATATATTTTAATACTAAAAAATAATATATGATATATTATTTTTTGTTTTGAAAAATACCGTTTTGTGGGTTTTTAGGAATAGTCCCACATGGGAAAGGGAAGAGAAGAAAAAATGGTTTAAATGAAAACAGTGGAGTATTATAATTTTACTCACCTAGTCCAAGGACTATGGACCTTGTGTGTTCCAGTGCGTAACACTGGAACACCCACGCTCGCACTCGCGCTCGCGCTTGGGCTTGGTCTCGGACTCGGTCTCGATCTCGGTCACGGGCTCGGTATGAGGGCGTGGGCATGTGAGGCAATGTGGATGTAGAGGAGCTAGTGGTGCACTTCGCACGTTCGCATCGTGTCGCAGAGGGTCGCTCTTTCACGACCTTGAGCGAACCGGAGCAAGATGTGTGTGAGTCGCGGTGCAACTAAGTGACTAATGCGGATGACTGGATGAAGGGGAGACTAGAGGACTGAATGAGAGTCCTCCATAATATATAGAGGGCTGAAAAATAGAGTTATTCTGACAGATCAATTTGTGCGATTAGTCAGGTCCAGAATCGTTGTATGGCTAGACTAAAAACGGCTAGTCTCACAACGATCGACATCTTAATGGCCCATGCACAACAATCGGAAAATGGCCATAAAACGGCTAGTTTTCTCCAACTACTAGAAATCATGGGATTTAATTCCTGGACCATAACCCCCAGCCACATAGCTTATAAAAGGAGGGTCTTGATGGAGTTTCAAACCATCTCTCAACCCACTCCAACAGCAGACTCATACGAATTGAGACACGACTCACTACTTTTCTCTAATACTCTAGTGGTTCCAGAAGATAGCAATGGTTGAACCTTTCTAGAAGAAACAGAACCACGGTGTGGTCTAGAAGCAGTTCATCCGAACCGTGGTCAAGGTGCGGTGGTCTAAATCAAAAGAAATTTCTTCTCTTTCTTTCTCTTTTGAGACTTTTTCTATATTGTAATTCTGCCAGATAGAGTGTATAAGAGTTCCATTTGGTGGGCCTTCATGTTTGCTGAATGCAGACCCACACCGGGCTCGTCGTATCCTAAAAGCGGTTTGCTTGTAACCTATCAGCATACTCAATTCACTTGAGTACGGGCAAATAACGCTTTAAGGACAGTATTTCAGACGTGCTTCAGCCTGTCCTGATTTTAGATTATTTTGTAATTTTTTGGTTTCCACATTATATAGAAATATATTAATCTGTATAATTTCCAACAGTCGGGGTCTCACATAATCCTTTCTTAAATGGGAGAGTGGATTGCACGCATTGTGTGGCACTCACAGATATATCCATTACAAGTCCACTCCGTTCATACGTTTTAAAGATTAGGTTGGGATAGGAATCTAAAAATAAAGCATATACCACCAGAAACGGTGGGCATTGAATGCCTGGCTGACAGTAGTTTTGCATCATGATGACATTTGTTCCTATGGTTTATCTTATAATCACATGATTGATTTGAATGGCATACAAACATAATGGTTACCTCTTTGGATGGTTTTAACGTTTTTATTTTCATTGTTTTGTTTGTGGTGGTGCACCTAAGTTTATACTTATGCTTCAATATCAATAGATTTGTAATTTTATTTATGTTAGCGTATTTATTATATGATTCCCCTGTGTGTAGTTTAATTTAACTATAAACTCATACTGTGATACCAACTTGTAATGCTCTAAAGTTTAGGGTCGAGCACGTCCTCAATATCCGCTATTTTGAGAGTCACTTTTGCGATGATTTACCCATATGGCTCATGGTAATTAAGCAAAGCAAAGAGCTAATCAGAACTACATAAAATAATAAAGTATCAACATGTACAAACCACCAACCAAAAAAAAAGCATCCACATGTCCAAAAATCACAGGGCCCACTTAGCCAAAGAGCCAGTATACATGTTTAAAATGAACACAAAGTGTATTACCCCTGCCTTTTTTTGAGAACCCAATCATCCATGATGTGACTTCAAAATCTGAACGGTTTAAGTGAAGCAGCACCTCATGAAACGCCCCGGCCCAATTATTACTTTGATCCAAAACTTTGGTGGGCCATGAAAAATGAAAACAGTTTCCTCCCTTGATTTTCATTTCTCTTTGCTATGGCCCACCAAAAATTTAGATCATGGTGAAATTTTATGCCTAAAGATTTCACAATGACCATTCGGATTAGACACCCATGACACGCGAGCAAAGGTGCGCACATGCATAGGTGAGCATGACTATATATATATATATGGTACACTAGAGTTTTGGATCTGGCTAAAAATTGATTTTATGGAGTTTCAAGGGGTGCCTCATCATGTGGACCATTCAAAATTTGTGCCCATGACACGTGTGCAAAAGTGCGCACCGGTGTGCTCACATAAGAAGGCGTGCAGGTGAGCATTCCCCTCTCCCTCTCTCTATATAAAGCATTTCACGTTCAATTATGAAGTGGTTTCCGTATGTTTTAGAAGAAGGTTCATGGGAGAACATTCACCTCATCTGCCTATTTGACATGAGTAGACCTCACATTCATCCCGAAGAAGGATTCTGGCATACGAAGGTATCGGATGTTCCACATGTGTGTTAAATCAACATTAGTGGGATCCTCGCTCTTGCTCGGGTGGTAGACTCTCTGCAGTTTTAACACCCGGTCAAGGGTTTGAGTATTCATAGGTGGTGAAAGCTCACTATGGCGTGAGTGTGTGGGGGTGTGTTTAAAAAAAAAAAAACATTAGTAGGATGACTGTGGTATATATGGATGTACGGCTGCAAATAACATTTTAGGTGAGGCATTTGTTTAAGCAAGATGGGAAAGGTGATGGTATCTGCTGCAGGGGGCTGATGTCCAGTTATAGCCAGAAGTTAGCACAGTATGAAAAAGATGTACAATATATAATGCCGACATATTGACCTCGGAACCTAGATTGGGTGAGATGACGAGCCGTATGGGCGCATGGTGCGGCACACCTAACGCAGGGATGAACGTGATGAGGTCGATCACAGTCTTACTCAATGGATAACTACTCCAAATCCAAGGAGCTTCCCTGGACTCCTTACTAAGTTTTTTCGAATCTGCGATGAAAAATAAAAAAATAAAAATAAATTTTAAGAAATTCTAAATTTAATTGATAGATGATAAAAAAGAATTTACACACCTTTAAATAATGATACCAAACTTGGTAATAAGTTTCATAATCAAACTCCAACTTGAACTCCCAAAAATTCGTGATTTACTATAAAAAGTAAACTTACTGTTTATAATATATAGTCATGATTCCCACCGGACTTCATGGTTTTTGGTTATAAATAGTAAGTGTTATATTTGGCTTAACCATGCTATTTTCCTAATTTTTCTAAGCCTTTTTCACATTGGATGCAACTCCTAAAGCTCTAAGGATGAAGAGTTATAATCAAACTAGAACTTATTATAAATGGTAAAATGAAAATAAAATAGATTTTCAAAGGTACGATGGAATCTCGTAAATAGATTTTCAAAGGTATGATGGAATCTGACAAATTTGGCATGGCAACTTGGCATTGCAGGTTGGGTGGCTAAAGTAGCTTCTCCTACCCCAAAATCATATATGATATGTTGAATGACTCGTTCCGAATTTGCGAGATATACTTGTTTTAGGGTTATGATGGCCCTTATCACTTCTGCCCTCTTGGATATGAAAGTGTCCACGACCTGCTTTACATCACCAGCTTGATGATCCACGCTATCCATCAATTTTGCCAGCTCATTGTTTGGTAAGACCATAGAAATGAAGCAGATACAAATATCAATTGGACTACATAGTAAACAATGGTCATTGAATGCCCACCATTAAAATTTTCAAGTGTACATTGCAATGTTTATTTTCGGTCAAATCTATTGATATGGTCACACAGACTTGTAGATGAAGGAAAAACACAAATGGTAGAATGATCTAATACTTTTGTGTTTCCTAAGAAGTTTTTAATAGTGGGAATTTAATCTTTATCACATGGTCCACCTAAGATTTGTATCTGCTTCATTGTTGTGCCCATGCCATAAAATGAGCTGGCAAAACTGATAGACTGCGTAGATATACAACATATACATCCAATTCAGCTCCAAAGTGAGGGCTACACCCACCTAGTGGACCCGCACATATAGGTTTTCTTCCACGCATTCATGCTTTTTTAGGGGGTAAGTCATGCATTCATTCATGCTTCATGGCTATAAAAAGGAGTTGAGTTCAGAAGGAAGAGAGAAAGGTAGAGATGGAGAGTAAGAAGGTTAATTTGCTCATGTTGGTGGCCATGGTGCTTGTGGCCAGCTTTGCTACATCTGCCTTTGCCCACTGTCAGACTGCCAATGGGGTTACTAACAGAGGGACTCCCCTCTCAAGGATAATGCTGGAAGGTGGACTCGGCAGGAATGATGGCTGTTCCGGTTCCTCATGCAATATCCTGAACGACCCTTGCTGTGATGGGTGTGTTTGCCTTCCGGTTGGTATTTTGGTTGGGGTGTGTGTTGGGTCTTGTTGCTAAGTGTACGCGCACTTCCACTGGCAAATGGCGATTGATGCTTTAGCATAAAATAATGTCAACCGCCTCTGTGTTGTGTTGCATAAAATAATTTCAATCGTGTCCGTGTTGTATTGTTGTCTGCTACTGGAAGCTATGGGTTCATGCCCTGTTTGTCTGTTTTCTTATAACAGTGTTTTGTTTCATTGTTTGTGGCTTCAACTTTTCATATATAAAAAAAAAGTGCTCCCTGGTAAATTTGTAGTAATATTTTAGTTTTTTAACTAGCAAATGGTTGAGATCTTACTAGGGCTGTCAATGGGCTGGGCCTAGTTTGGTATGACCCGAAATTTTGAACTGTTTCAGGCCCGAATGTCGGGCTGACCCGTTTCAAAATTCTGATTTTACTGACCCCAGCGCGGCCCTTTGACACCCCTGGTTCTTACCCGAAAAGATAAAGAGAGAAAAAAAAAAACAAAAAATAAAAATAAAAAACCTTTGAAACTCTAGGCAGGATGGTGGACGATACTCAAGCACTTAGAAATTACTTGAATGTTGTGTATATAATATATTATAGTTCTAATTAAACTGTCTAGATTATGTATATTAGCTTAATCTTATTATTATCAAAAAATTATTCTTATTGATAATCTGGCTATCGGATTAGTGGACAATTATTGGACGGCTAAAAATGAAAAATATCATGCCTTGTTTCAAGAAACTAGGGTCCATGAACCAGAGGTTACGTGATTGGGGTTCCTTGGCTATGCGGCCTACCTCCAAATCAAAGCACGCAATCATACATTTTGTAAGGAAGAAGATCATCGTTCGGTTACCTCGCATGTAATGTTAAGATGATCTGGACCATTCATCTGCTGTACCACACTTTGATTAACCTAGCTTAAAACGTTTGACCAATCCATGGTGGTTCGCATTTTATGAATTTTCAGATTATATTGTGCTCTAGGGTTGGGTCCAAGCACTTGGGTTAACAACAGGATGGGCTAGACAGTAGTGGTTCAAATTCTGGCCTGATTCAGGTGGGCCTAGTTTTCTATAGAGGCCCCTGATTTTGAAGCCTGGCTTTGTAATAGAAGCATTGGGTCGAGCATGGGCCTGGATGTTCTGAAAAATTGCAAGCCTTTGTATATCATTGATGGGAGATACTACAAAATATCTACCCTCTTAACTGTTACAATGGGCCTGTTATGTACACAATTGGCAAGCGAGCAATCGGATTGGCTACTATCATCCAACAGGTGTGATATTAGATCATGATGCATCTTATGATCTAGGGACTTAAGACATGTACGCCTTATATTGCTGAAAAGCAGACTCCACCTGTATCATTTCTGGGCCGAACAAAACGTTTCCACCCTCCATCAAGCACAACACTTGATTAACAACACACTGTAATAGTATTTACTCTTCATACTACTTCCCATACCTGTGAATTGGATTTCTCAGAAATAGAATTTCAAGCACTTGTATTTACATGTTTGGATGGAGAATTTCTATACCGTGCGTATACAGAGAACTACAGAAATCAAGAAGCTAAGAAAATGCAGAAGACCAATGCGGCCCAGCTATTGGTTCAAAAGTGTAAACCGGCACATCCTTAATGCTGGAGACGTCTTCCAATGCTAGCTCACGCTCCAGCTGCGTTCGAGTTGATTTCAAAACCTCCTAGATAGATGAGGAAGACAGACGATCAAAGATTAAAATAATAATAATAATAATAATAATAAATCAGGTAAACAGATTTTCAAGGGTACCCAATTCCTCTAAAATCAAGAAAATTCATAAATGGATTGATTCCTGAATAAACAAGTTTACACCCCTTTAAATATGGATACTAAGCCATGGAATAAGTTTCTGAATTAAACTACTAACTAAAACTCCTACAAATTGTGACTTATTATGAATGGTAAACTAACAATTTATAGACGGTCATGATTCCTACCAGTGAGCGCATGGTTTTTAGCTAAAAATAGTAAGTGTTCTATTTGGCTGAACCCCGTGGTTCCCCTAACTATTCTAACCACTTTTCATGTTGGGCGTGACTCCTAAAGCCCTCTTTTTTTTTCTTTTTTCTTTTTCTTTTTCTTTTTTTTGCTACTTTTTTTTTTTAACACACGCATGGACCCCCCCCCCCACACACGCACACACACTCCATTTCACCACTGGTGGGTACTCGAACCCTTGACCCTGTGTTGAAACTCCTAGGAATCTACCACCCGGGTAAGAGTAAGGACCCGTGCCTCCTAAATCCCAACAATGAAGAATTGTACTCAAACTAAAACTTATTATAAATAGTAAAAACGAAATTAAAACAGGAATTCAACTGTTGATCGGATGGTATTTCGTAAATTTAGTGTGGGCAAATTAAGTAGCTCGTCCTATCCCAAAATCATATATGGTATTTCACAGATTTGGGATGGAAATTCCACTGTTTGCAAGATACGTCATCTAGGATAGGTTACTCATGTACGTTTTCTGATCGGGCATTTTCTGATCCATCTTGGCCATAAAACTGTCCATGACCCGCTCCACATCATCTAGGCTAGGTTACTAAAGTACGTTTTCTGCCATCTCTTAAATGGGGTGATGGCTCATCTACCGTTCATGTTGGTACTGATCCAAACAGTCCAAATTATGGACCATCCAATGGAGGTCATGGAATGGAGATGATCAGAGGTACAGATTCAACGATGGATATAAGATTGTTAAGATTCATCCTATCGATGTGATTTCCAGGATATGCTCCACCTACATTAGGACCCACGATTTGGACATCTATAGACACAGATGTATGCCATGTGTATGCCTGATAAGAAGCCACTGTCAACGAAATGGAGTGTCACAGTGCTTACATTGAATTACATACAAGACGCACGCTTCGCAAGCCATTGAGCATCCATCATCTGAAATGACACACAGCAGAGATTATCGAATGCCATTTCATCCTCTCCAAGCAGCTCCATAAGTCGAACACCTGTTAATGAAGTGGTCCTGCCTGCAAGAAAGTTCCAACCATATGTTATTTTCTTTTTCAATGGGTCAGGCCAGGTTTGGGTCTCACTTTTTGGATCCAATTAAAAATCGGTCTAGTCAAGTTTTGGGTTGGGTCCAGGCAGTTTTAATAGTAAAACTACGTATTTTTAACATACATTGATTATTCTAGTAAGAAATGAGGTTCCCTGTGCTGCACACGTGTAAGAGAGACTTGTTTATACACATCATTCATCCGCCAAAGCGGCATGCTTGCGTGAGATCTAATCCATCCAGCAGGTAGGCCTAATCATGTAAATGCTCTTAACTGTCCCAAAGCCAACTCCAAATTTAGATTCAAAGATTCAATGGGTATCCAAATCCGATCAGATCCAGGTTTTTAAGAACCACACCCAGACATAAAAGGACCCAAACTTGGCAACAACAGAGCCTGGTAAGCCCAGGTGCAGGTACTACAAGACCCAACCCTTTGAAAGCCCTACCTGTTTGGGTGCCACTTAAAAATGAGTTCATTGCATTTTACTAAATAGTAATATGTATTAGAGATCATGATTGCTGGTTATTAAGATTACCTTGCTAGAAAAGAAATGGGGCGGTCGATAGCATTGACATACATCCAATACCTGCCTAATGACATTAGTGCCATCTCCAAAACAGTCTAGCAATCAATTGGAATTTTTCAGATTTTCTTGATGTGATTGAGTGGATTGTCGTTGACATTGACAAACCCTATTACATACAAATTTAAGACATCTAACAACATAGAGTGAGCTCAGGTGAAAATGGATTTCTTGCTAAAGCCCGTTGTAGGTTTATGCGCTTGGATGCTAAGTGAGGCCCACTATGATGTTTGTGAGAAATCCACCCTGTCAATCCATTTTTTGAGCTCATTTTAGGATATGAGATAAAAATAAGGAAGATCTATAACTCAAGGGAGCCACATCGAGAGGAAACAATGGGTAAAGAAATTCCAATCGTTGAAATCTTACGGGGTCCACCTTGATATTTATATACTATCCAAACCATTCATAAAGTCATACCCATTGGAATGAACTGAAAACACAAAAAACCAAATTCCTAATATGAAACTCTTATGGCCCTACGATTGTCTCAATTTCCTCTCATGTGGATCACTTGAGTTCCGGATCCTCCTCACCTTTTGTCTTATATTCTAAAATGAGTTGGAAAATCAGATGCATGGAGTGGATTTCGTTCCTCTAAGTGTGGTCTACTTGATCAACAGATAAATTACAAACAATCAAGTGGGAAGTAGGCATTTTGTAAACGGGCTGGGCTGGTGGGGTTGGGTTTCTCTGGGCCTGGGCCAAGCAAACCTATCGAGTTGGGCTTGGGCCTCCTGTGCTAGAATGCATGCTTGATTGCACTGGCCTGGCCCGACCTAACTCTCTCGAGTTGGACTTGGGCCTCCTGTGCAAGATGCATGCTTGGCTTGGGCCGGGCTCAGTCCTTGAACCTTAAAGTGTCAGATTGAGTGGAGCATCGCTTGACTCGACCCTAACCATGAGGCCCACCGTGATTATGTACTTTAATCAACGCCGTTCTTCCATTTTGAAAACTCATTTTAGGTGATGATTCCAAAAATGAAGCAGATGCAAATCTCATGTGGACCAAAATATAGGAAACAGTGGTAATCGACCATTAAAAACCTCTCGTGGCCACAAAAATTTTGGATGAATCTAATATTTGTGTAGTCTCTTCATCCATGTCCTTGTGACCTTCTCAACAGGTTGGATTACAAAAAAAAACATTCCGGTGGCCCCATGATGTCTTTAATGATGGGAAATCAATGATGACTTTTTTTTTCCCTGGTATGATCCACCTAAAATTTAGATCTGCTTCATTTTTCATTTTTTGGGAACATGTCCTTGGATCGGGGGATCATCTGATGAATGATAGCACGAAAATAGCAGCAACTGAATTATCCAACTCTTCAATTGGTGGTCATAAACTGTATATCTATATACTCTGTATCTGAGAGAGAGAGAGAGAGAGAGAGAGAGAGAGAGAGAGAGAGAGAGTACCTAGTTGGAACTTGTCCACTTGATGGATCATCTCATCTTTAGTGCCTCATTCGATTCTGTGGTGGTCAATCCAGATGTTTGGGATGTGTGACGCTTTGCTCCGATACTTCCTTATGCATTTATCAGCCAGCATTCGATTGCCGGAGATTTTAAAATCTTGGAGACAGGTAAGGCCCCACAACCCTTGAGGCAATGACCGCAACTCGGGGCAGCCGTATATCTGGAGACTCCTAAGAGACTTGAGCTGTCCCAAATCATCAGGAAGAGACCTCAATTTAGAGCAATTGCTGATAGTAAGAGTCTCTAGTGACTCCAATTTTTTCCATCCGTAGGGGAGACACGTCGTGCTTTTTAAATGAGATATCTGAAATGTCTTGAGGCTTGGGAGGTTCGGTAATGGCCACAAAATCTCGCCACATCCCGAGATGTCGAGGGATGTTAGACTTTTCGGGAGGTGTGTCAGCAGTGCCTTCAATTTCCAGCAGTAGTAAATTCTTAATGAGTGTAGAGACGGCAATATCTCTCTGTCTTCTAATCTCAAGTCCCACTCCTCCAATTCATACATGTAATTGAACACGAGCTCTTCCAGCTTCGGGAATGCCACCCTGTTTATGTCCCCACCACTGCTATTCCCGTAAAATTCACTTCCCACCCGTTTTACAAGACCTGCCGTTATTTCAAGGTATTTAAGCGAAGGTAGTCTCCCTAGCCCAGGCAACTGTGTACACTTATTGCAATATATTAATCTCAAGCTGACTAAATTTGAGAAAGATGAATCTCCTATCCAGGTTGGGAACTTGGAACCAATGTATCCCCAAATTTTCAGCTCTTCTAGGTTTGCAAGGGACGGCCGGAGGGCTTCAACTACATTTTCCATCCTCTCCACCTCACCATTTCCTGACATTTCAAGAGCATCATCTGGTGACATATTTAGAGACAATACACGAAGTTGTGACTTGTTCTCCAGTTGTGCTTCCTTAGCCTCATCCACGCTCCCTACTCTCTCCAAGTGTTCTATATCTAGCTTTCCTTGGAGAGAGTCAAGTCGCTTCAGCTCTCCAATCTTACATCCTCCATCGCCTCCCACGATAAACCTACTCAACGTTCGAAGGGAACTTATTCTCCCCAACCCTTCCGGTAAGCGCTTTAGTTCCGGTGTGTCTTCAATTTCTAGATGTCTCAAGCGGACCATTGCACTCATCCCACTTGGCAGTCTTTCGAGGCATTCACACCAATTCAACTTCAAGGTCTGCATATTGCTGAGACTACTCACTGATTCCGGCAACTCAACTATCTCTGAATGAGACAAGTCAAGATATCGTAAATGCTTCAGCAACCCAATTGATCTTGGCAATTCTTTAATTCCTGTGATATAAGTACCACGGAGATCCAATGCCCTAAGGGACCCACCGCATTGGAATAAATTATCAGGGATGGTACTAATCGGTGGATATCCCATTTGGATGAGAGTTCGCAATTTTTTTGCATGACATAGAGGAGCAGGAATGTGTGAGGTTTCCCAGGTGGCAATAAATGATGAATGACGGACTGTAAGTACAGAGCTGGAGTCCGACTTTCCATTCTCAAAGATGCAACATTCATTCTTTGTAATGAATTGGATGAGATCGTGAAGGAGATCATGTATTGTACATCTGACTTTTTCAAATTCAAAATCATTCACCACTTTTTGAAACAAAGACTGCGCCAGTAGTTCGTCAAAGTACTCTCCTCCGATTGCTTCCATCTCTCTTTTTCCATCGGGCTTGATGAAACCCTGAGCTAACCACAACTGGACCAATGTATCCTTATGCATCTTATAATCTTTCGGAAATATTGAGCAATATGCAAAACACTGCTTCAAATGGACAGGCAAATTATAATAGCTCAGCAACAAAGCCGGTAAGATACCTTTCGCGATGTCTCGTATTTCCCATGTTTGGCTTTGCAAGATGTCCTTCCAATCTTGTGTGGTCATCTTGGAACGCATGACGCTTCCAATTACCTTTAACGAAAGAGGCACTCCTTTACACTTCTTCACTATCTCTCTTCCGATCTTTTCCAACGCCCGGCAATCTTCCACTATCCTCCCAGCGAAAGCTCTGGTTCTGAACAGTAACCAGCTATCATCATAGGATAAACCTTTCAATTCATGCATGTAGGCAGACGGCTTGCATGTATTTGCAACCTTCTCGCTGCGAGTGGTGACCAAAATTTTACTTCCAGGAGCACCTCTTTGCAAGGAAAGCATTAATTTTTCCACCTGTCACTATCATCGTTCCACACATCATCAAGCACAATCAAGAATAGCTTGCCCTGTAATGTTTGGACAAGCTGCTTTTGCAATGAGTCTAGCTGAGAATCCGGTGGACTTGTCCCTACGGCTGCTTCTATAATTGCTTTTGTAAGATTTATGACATTAAAATCATCAGAAACACAAACCCATGGAAACACATTGAAATGGCTCCTCACCCTTTTATCATTGTGGATCAATTGAGCAAGAGTCGTCTTGCCCAACCCGCCAACGCCTACTATCGAAATGACATGAATCCCTCCCTCCTCAGAACTGCTCCCGCTGACCAACTTGCTTATTATTATATCTTTGTCTCTGTCTCTCCCGAGCATCTTCGATTCATCTACGAGCGAACTAGTTTGAAACTCGGCCTTGTCAGGATGACTACCTCCACGGAAACTGTGAATCTCCTTAAAACTGAACTTACTTTTGTCAGCTGCAATCTGATCCAGCTTCGCACTTACTTCTTTTATCCGTTGCGCAAAATTTTGCTGTGATGCAATTTTGTTGGAAATTGTGGGAAAAAACGTCCGAACCTTATCTCCAATGCTGCGATTATCAGTATCATCACCGTCGGTCCATGATTCATGGGCCAACCTGATCCAATCTTCTAGACCGCAACATGTAAAGAGTGAAAATAACCACCTACATGCCTGGTTTTCCATGCGCTGCCGATCGTCACCATCGTTTGTCTCTGATTCAGGTTCTGGCCATTGAATCATCTCATCTAGCAAGTCCTCCACATCGTAAGCCACGTCTTTGAGCTTTTTTAACCAAAGTTGCATGCTTTCGTTGTGAAATTGGATAATTTCTGCATCATTAAGAAGTGCTTGAATGGATTCGAACGTAGAAGATATCTTTTCAAGTTCTGCTTGGGCGCCACCAACCGAATCAACCTCTTCCCCGAGTTTCTTCATAACATTTGAAACAAGTGCATCTCGAATTTTCTTCATAACCATCGAAACAAGCGAATCTGCCATTGTTTCAGAACACGCACAGAGAGAGAGAGAGAGAGAGAGAGAGAGAGAGAGAGAGCTTTGAAACCCCTGATAAAGCAGAGATAGAGAGAAAACTTTGAAACCCCAGATAAAGCAGAGACAGAGAGAGAGCTTTGAAACCCCAGATGAAGCAGAGACAGAGACACAGCTTTGAAACCCCAGATAAAGCAGAGAGAGAGAGAGAGAGAGAGAGAGAGAGAGAGAGAGAGAGAGAGAGATCAGATTGTAGGAAATTGAGAGTGAGAGAGTGATCAGATCTCAGGAAATTGAGAGGGAGAGTTCGATGATGGAAGAAATGGTGAGAGATAGAGATGAGAGCTAGAGAGAGAGGTATGATTGCAGGAAATGAGGAGAGAGAGAGAGAGAGAGAGAGAGAGAGAGAGAGAGATAAGATTACAGGAAATTTAGAGCGAGAGTAGCAGGAAATTGAGAGGGAGAGAGTGATGATCGAAGAAATGAGAGAGATGAGAGATGAGATGGTAGGAAATCTAGAGAAAGAGATATGGGATATGAGATGCCACGAAAATTGAGAGAGAGATAGACAGAGATACTTCAGGAAACTGAGAGAGAGAGAGGGATCAGATCGCAGGAAACTGAGAGGGAAAGCGATGATCGCCGAAGAAACGAGGAGAGAGATGAGAGACAGGGTTGCGAGTCAAGGATTCTTTGAATACTTAAGAGAGGCTTGATGCATCAATCTACACCGTCCAACAAAGCTCCGTGGGACCTGCAGAAATGTCCGTGTAAAATCCACTCTGTCCATCAGTTTCTCCACGTCATGTTACAATTACAGCACAAAAATCAACCAAATCCAAGATTCAAGTGAGCCGCAACATAAGAAACAGTAGTGGTTGTGCGGCCATGGTTGGAACCTTATATAGTGGGGCCCACATAAGATTTTGATCAGTCTGATCTTTGTGCTTTCCCCTTCTTTCTAGTGGGAGTCACCTTTTGAACGGGTTGGATTGTGCATAAACATCATATTGAGCCCAGAAAAATTCAATGGTGGACGTTGCTATCCCTTATCAAAATTTTAAATAAAATGGGATAATTTTGTAATTTCGCATCCTTGCGCAGGAACTTCCGAAATCCGCGTCCATCAATTTCTAAGTAATTGTTTTGTCAAGTGCCAGCGCATCGTCCATCACGCTCTGCCAGAGTATCAAAGTTCACGGGGGAACAACTCCGTCGGTAGTTGTAACACCCAACGTCATTTTGGGCAAACGGATAGAGTCTGTGATAGTTCACCACCGTTTTAAAAACAGAGGAGACTTTGAACGTACACATGGATTAGTTGCAAAGCAATCCAGATCGTCCAACTCTCTGATCCATCTGGAGATGAAGCCCGAGAACAAGACACTGACATATGATAGTGCCCATCTTTTTTCCTCTGTTTTTTTTTTTTTCTCTTGATCAGTGATTTTAGAGATATACTCCATCTAAAACGTACCCCAGCCCAGTTACATGTGGTGGTCAAATGGTGGTGAACTATCATAGGAATCCAGTCGTTGGTCAAACCATTCCCCTCACCAAGAGAAAGATGCCTTTCAGCCAAGAGGAATTATATTTATATGATTCATCGCATTCATATTTCCACAGTGTACATCGATTTTATGACAATTCGTGCCTATAATCATGCAATCTAGACCATTGATCTGTTGTATAAAATCATGGATAGACTGCTATAATAAATATTTTATTGATAGGAAAATCATAAGGTTTTGATTAGTGGTCCACAAATAAACGCTTGAAAAGAGAAATGCAACAAGGATCTAGAAAGCATCTAGATTCAAATGAAAAAGGCCTTAATATTGATAGTCTGAATCTTTCAAACGTGAAGAATTTTGATTCAAGCAATATCCACAGCTAAAATCAATAGACCAATGGCTTGGATTACCAAAAAATCATTCCAACTTGTGAGATATGAGAAGCATGTGTACCGTACAAATATGCGGGCCAGGTATCATTTAATTCCTCAACGGATAAAAGAGAAATCTAGGACAGTGGACCCCACCTTTTATCCATTGGATATTCTTGGAACAATACAAACTTAACGTACTCACTTAGACCTCCTCGTACGGACAATAAACTTCAGGACGAAAATACCCCTCCTTTTCACAGAAACGGATTGGCTACTCCGCCTGCCAACCGCCAATGGCAGATCGTTGTGATCTGTGGGCCCCAACATGATTTATGCCTTTCATCCATGCCGTCCATATATTTTTCCGGATCATTTTATGGTATGAGACAAAAGATAAGGTATATCCAAATCTTAAGTGTACCACATTACACGAAACAGTGTTGAATGAGCATCAACCATTAGAAATCTTACCCCATCTAAGTTGGGGCCCACTGTGATGTTTGTGAGAAACCTCCCCGTATAAGTTCATTCATAGGGTCACAAAGACCTGGATGAAGAGGAAAAACAAATTTCATAATGATCCAAAACTTCTATAACCCCTAAAAGGGTTTCAATGGTAGGGTTTCAATTCCCCATGTCTTTTACAGTGTGGTCCACTTGATAGCTACATCTATCTTATTTTTCACCTCAAGCCTTAATACGAGTTCGCCAGATAGATGGACGGTTTGGATATAACACATACCTCATAATGAGACCCACAAAAATTGATGGGGATTACAACAAAAGGAGGAGAAAAAAACAAAAACGAAGCCAGCGAGTGGGGGTCAACCGGGTTAGGACCCGGTCGACCGAGTCAAAGAATAATAATAAAAAAAAAAACTCAGCCAGCGAGTTGAGGTCGACCGGGCTGGGACCCGGTTGACCGGGTCAGAGCTTGACCTATCGCTACGGATTATAACCGTAGCCATAACTATAGTGCTATGCACTTTTTTTTTTTCTTTTTTTTTAAATTTTTTTATTTTTTTATTTTTTACATGGAGAAAATTTTCCCCCTTACATTTTTCTATAATACATAATTATGTAAATATGTATATATAAGTATATAAAAATGTTTTTCTATCTTTTAATTCATTTCTTTGTCTATTTATTTAACAAGCATATCTCCTAAACTAGAATGATTTACTTAACTTACCACATATGATTTTGGGGTAGGAGAAGCTAGCCAACCAACCTAGTTATTTTCCAAGATTCCATCGGGTCGATGGTCGAAAATCTATTTTATTTAGTTCATGGTCAATTTCAATCACTTCGCGGTCGGGTTGGATCGGGTTGAAAGTCAGGTGGGTTGGTTCGGGTTGGTGCTCAACCCAAACCCAACCCAAAGTTCCTATACCTAAACCTTGACCCAACCTAACCCAATCTTGGGTTGGGAATTCTCAACCCAAGCCAAACCCAAGAGGGTTCGACGGGTTGATTGGGTTGGTCGGGTGTATACGTGCTAATATTTTCGTTATAACATTAGTTTATTATATTTCAATATAGGACTTATTTTTTGTATCTATGATTTTATTAATTATATACGTGATTATTCATCATAAAGAACTTCATTTTTTTAAAAAAAAACCAAGCTAAAATATAGGACTACTCCTTTAAAAAGTCATGTAGCATAGCACGCAATCTATTTAGGAGAGAGAAATCTGGCATATCTTGTTAGCGTGAGTCCTTGGAAATGACGTGGACGAATGAGACCCGACATCACTAGTGTACCTTCTGCACAAACAATCCACACTCAATTATAATTTATAAGTAAGTAACTAATATATTGATCGGGTTCAGGTTGGGTCGGGCAACCTGAGACCTCAACCCAAGCCCAACCTAAGTTTTATCGGGTTGGTGTTTGTATAGCCCAAGCTTGAAATCAGACCCGATATATCTTGCCCGAGCCCAACCTAATGTCGAGTCAGTCACGAGTCGGTCGGGTTGAACCTGCCCTACTTTCAGCCGTACATGAAATTGAGCGGGGGAAATTAGAAAATCAGCGGGGCAAACTAGAAAATCAGCGAGTCAAAATAGAAAATCAACGAGGCAAACATGAAATTGAGCGGGGGAAACTAGAAAATTGAGCGGGGGGAAACTAGAAAATCAGTGGCGGAAATTAAAAAATCAGCGGGGCAAACTAGAAAATCAGCGATGCAAACAAGAAAATCAGCGGGGCAAACTAGACAATCAACGGGGCAAACTTAATAGATAATTTCATGGCTTGAGCCAATAAATCTAAACGTATCCAATGTTCAAATGGACCACACTCATTTTCATGCTTGCCCCGCTCATTTTCATACTTGCCCCGTTCATTTTTATGTTTGCCCCGCTCATTTTCATGTCTGCCCCGCTCTTTTTCATGCTTGCCCAGCTCATTTTCATATTTGCCCCGCTCATTTTCATGTTTGCCCCGATCTTTTTCATGCTTGGCTCGCTCTTTTTCATGTTTGCCCCGCTCTTTTTTATGCTTGCCCTACTCATTTTCATGTTCGCCCTGCTTATTTTCATGTTGTGGGCAATCTGCATCCCTTTGGATTATAGGGAATTCATATAACCCTAGGTTACAGGCAAGTTGCATAACTTTTAGACAATTTAGTTTGCATATGGCTCAATTGAGTTTCAAAACTCCCTATTTGAGTAACTTAGTTAGAATCGAATAGCCTCTAAAAGAGGTTTTTGGCAAATTGTGTTCAAGCCCCACCAATTCATGTAAATACCCTTGTTGAAAAATTAACAAAGCTCATGAGGAAAAAAAATGCTAACGAGTTCGGTGACCTTTTCTTCATGACAAACGTTAAATCAAAATAAATAAGGTTTATTTTTCATAAATGGAAATGGAAAATGTCCGGAGATACGGGCCCTATCCAACAGTGTAGGCTATTCACATGTAGGTATCCCTTCACATGTCATTAAAGGCCCTTTTTACTATGTAGAGCATCCGAATTGCGAGGAGAAGCTAATTTAGCCAACCAACCTAGTTATTTTCCAATATTCCATTGGATTGGAAAATCTCTTTTGACTCTTCTTTTCAACTATAAACGATGGAATTCTCCATTGCAATATATAAAAAACGATCGCTTTGAGAAAACATTAAGTGTGACAAATTAGAAAATTGATCGAGGGAAACATAAAATTTAGCAGGGGAAACATGAACACACACTCACACTAGTGAAATTTCACCACCTACGGATACTCGAACGCTTGACCGGGTGTTGAAACTCCTATGAGTCTACCACCCGAGCGGGGCAAACTGAAATATGAGCGGGGTAAATTAGAAAAACAACGGGGTAAACTGAAATATGAACGGGGCAAACTAGAAAAACAGCGGGGCAAACTGCATTATGAGCAGGACAAACTAGAAAAACAGCAGGGTAAACTAAAATATGAGCGGGGCAAACTTAAGTATGAGCGGGGCAAACTAGAAAAACAGTGAGACAAACTGAATTATGAGCGGGGCAAACTAGAAAAACAGCGGGGCAAACTAGAAAAACAGCAGGGCAAACTAAAAAAACAGCGGGGCAAACTAAAATATGAGTGGGGCAAACTTAAGTATGAGCGGGGCAAACTAGAAAAACAGCGGGACGAACTGAATTATGAGCGGGGCAAACTAAAATTTTTGAATACCCAGACCCACTGTTTTGACTCGGAGAGCACGCATAATGTCCCCAAATTTTTGAATACCCAGACCCACTGTTTTGACTCGGA
The DNA here is from genome assembly GCF_029962835.1 of Magnolia sinica. Taxonomy (NCBI): domain Eukaryota; kingdom Viridiplantae; phylum Streptophyta; class Magnoliopsida; order Magnoliales; family Magnoliaceae; genus Magnolia; species Magnolia sinica. Next base: position 2,141,748 of record NC_080587.1, read on the forward strand.
GAGCACGTATAACGTCCCCAAATTTTTGAATACCCAGACCGCCTTCATGGAATGGTATACAGATTTTTTCCCAACTGATCCAGTGTCTCTTGTTTCCTTGCTCAGAAGCTCCCAAAAAAAATTTGCAAACGCGCGGTCGATAGATCTGACAACTGCTTTCGGAATGTTCATTGCCGACAGGATGTGAATAGGAATACTTGAAAGAACGTGTCTAATCAATACCAATCTGGTAGCTGGATTGAGGAGTTTAACTTTCCATCCATCAATCTTGGTAGTAATCTTCTGAACCAGTTGTTGTAGCATCGGCCTCTTGATTTTACCCTTGGCGAGGGGAATGCTCAGATACGACATGGTGAAGAAGCCTTGGGAGAAGCCTGATATGTAAGTAAGACATTGAGCTTTTCTTCTAGATATTTTCTTTGGAGCAATGAAGGTAGTTTTGGCTGCATTGACCCTCTGGCCTAAAAAGCTTTCATAGTCGCGAATGAAGCTATGAAGGATTTTCACGTTAGCTATCCTGCCATTAAGGAAAACAATTGCATCATCAGCAAAAAAAAAAGATGCGTAATGATAGGGCAATGATTGGGGTGGTGGAAAGGTTGACAACTCCCTGATGCAAACAGAGATGCGACGCCTCTACTGAAAGCCTTAGTCGCAAGAATGAAAATGGACGGAGAGAGAGGGTCGCCCTGACGGAGACCTCTTGTGCTTTGGAAGAAACCGATGCTCCTTCCGTTGATGTAGTTTGCCCTTGTTTTTCAGTTTGGCCTGCTATTTTTCTAGTTCGCCCCACTCATAATGCAATTTGCCCTTCTATTTTTCTAGTTTGCCCCACTGTTTTTCTAGTTTGTCCCGCTCATACTTCAGTTTGCCCCGCTCATATTTCAGTTTGCCCTACTGTTTTTCTAGTTTGCCCCGCTCATACTTCAGTTTGCCCCGCTATTTTTCTAGTTTGCCCCGTTCATATTTCATTTGCCCCATTCTATTTTGCCTCGTTGTTTTTCTAGTTTGCCCGCTCATATTTCGATTTGCCGCTATTTTCTAGTTTGCCCTCCTCATAATTCAGTTTTTCTCCCATTGCTTTTCTAGTTTACCCCGCTCATATTTCGTTTGCCCCGCTGTTTCAGTTAGCCTCGCTGTTTTTCTAGTTTGCCCCGCTCGTAATTCAGTTTACCCGCTCATAATTCAGTTTGCCCCACTGTTTTTCTAGTTTGTCCTGCTCATACTTAAGTTTGCCCTGCTATTTTTCTAGTTTGCCCCGCTTATATTTCAGTTTGCTCCGCTGTTTTTATAGTTTGCCTCGCTGTTTTTCTAGTTTGCCCCACTCATAATTCAGTTTGTTCCGCTGTTTTTTTAGTTTGCCCCGCTCATATTTTAATTTGCCCAGCTGTTTTTTTAGTTTATCCCGCTGTTTTTCTAGTTTCCCCCGCTTGGGTGGTAGACTCTTAGGAGTTTCAACACTCGGTCAAGCGTTCGAGTATCCGTAGGTGGTGAAATTCCACTAGTGTAAGTGTGTGGGGTTGTGCGTTCATGTTTCCCCTTACTAAATTTCATGTTTTTCTCGATCAATTTTCTAATTTGCCCCACTCAATGTTTTCTCAAAGCGATCGTTTTTTATATATCGCAATGGAGAATTCCATCGTTTATAGTTGAAAAGAAGAATCAAAAGAGGTCTTCCAATCCGACGGAATATTGGAAAATAACTAAGTTGGTTGGCTAAATTAGCTTCTCTTACCCCAAAATCATTTGTGGTAAGTTAAGTAAATCATTCTAATTTAGGAGATATGGTTGTTAAATAAATAGACAAAGAAATGAATTAAAAGATAGAAAAATATTTTTATATACTTATATATACATATTTACATAATTATGTGTTAGAGAAAAATGTAAGGGGGAAAAAGTTCTCCATGTAAAAAATAAAAATAAAAAATTAAAAAAAAGAGAGCAAAAAGTGGAAAACACTACATTTATGGCTACGGTTATAATCCGCAGCCATAGGCCCAGCTATGTCAACCCCAACTGGCTGGTTCCTTTTTTTCCTTTCTTCCCTATTGTGATCCCCACCCATTTTTGTGGGTCCCATTATGAGGTATGTGTTATATCCAAACCGTCCATCTATTTGGTGAACTCGTATTAAGGCTTAAGATGAAAAATAAGACAGATCTAGCTATCAAGTGGACCACACTGTAAATGGCAGTGGGTAATTGAACGTCTACCATTGAAACCCTTTTAGGGGTTACGGAAGTTTTGGATCATTATGAAATTTGTTTTTCCTCTTTATCCAGGTCTTTGCGACCCTATGAATGAACTTAGATGGGGATGATTTCTCACAAACATCACAATGGGCCTCACCTGAGTTCCCATCGCGGGACCGTCTGTCAACGCTCATCCCTGCACACCAGCCCGAGGATGGCAGGGGTATTTTCGTCCTCAAAGTCGGTGGCCGTACGAGGAGGTCTAAGTGCGTATGTTAAGCTTGTATTGCTTTGTAAAAACCACTGGATAAAAGGTGGGGTCCACAGTCTGTAAATTTCTCCGATAAAGCAGGAAAGCTCACATCTAACAGGTTTCACGGAAAGTTTCTATCCGTCCACTGGATATCTTATGACCTACTGTATATTTGAGAAATCCATGCCGTCAAATAGGTTGGTCCCACTATTTTAAATGATCTATTCTAATTCATTGACTTAGGTGGGCCACAACATGGAAAATAATGTCTGGACGCTTGTAAATAATAAGATACAATCATCGCCCAGTAAATTAGTATATGGGACTGATTTTTCAACAGAGTAATCATGATCATGAGCCAACCTACTGGACAGTTTAGATTTCACACACACATGACATATTGGAAGCTATTATCTTAGTAGACGGAAACTTATCGTCCAGCGGATTGGACGTGAGCTTTTCTCCTAATAAAATACTACATGTTGACTACATGAGGAGTTTCAACGTTAGCTTTCGGCACCATTTATACTATATTAATGTGGGCCTCTTCCAATGGAGCATATTTCTAATATCACACTGAATCACCTCGCCAAATGCCAACAATCCAACTATTAATATGCATCAATCTATTTAGCTTGGCTTTCAAATATGCATTTCAATTTATATATCAGCACAAACTACATTTTCTCACCAAAAAAAAAAAAAAAAAACCTATAGTTTTCTTCTGTTTTGATCTATAAACCAAATACTCAATCCTACCATCAGAATCAATACAAAAGAAAAGGCACAAAAGGGAAATTTGGTAGAACTTCTACAATTGAGAAATCTGAGAAAATGGCAATAACTAATATCATTCGAAACAGAGAAACATCGAATCCGACGCAGAATGCCATTGACGGTATGATTAGATTCGCTCAAGTGTAACCTAATCATAGTCCATCAATTATATCATATCCTCAAGTATAACCATATCACATTATCATACAACTATATCATATCCTCAGGTGCAAACTCATCACACTGTCCATCAATCGTATCAAATTCTCAAGTGGATATATACCTCATCACACTATCACACTACCATACTATATCCTCAAGTGTAATTTCATCACATTGTCTATCAACCGTATCACATTCTCAAGTGGACACATCACACTTACACAACCACATATCATATCCTTAAGTGTAACCTCATCACATGGTCCTTCAATTTCTTTCATTCTCAAGTGTAACCTTATCACACTGTCGCACTACAATATCATATCTTCAAGTGTAACCTCATCACATAATCCATCAACTGTATCATATTTTCAAGTGTAACATGATCACACTGTCACATAACCTTGGATTATTCAACGTCATAACATAGTCCATCAACCGTATCACATTCCCAAGTGGAGATCATTTATCACACTCTCACACAATCATATCATATTCTCAAGCGCAAATAGTCCCGTATTACATTCTTTAATTTGAAAATACTTCACACTATCACACAATCACATCATATCCGAATGTGCAACATAATCACATGGTTTATTAACTATATCATATTCTCGAATGTAACCACATCATACTATTACACAACCATATCATATCCTCCAGTGCAACCTCATCACATAGTACGATAACCATATCACATTCTCAAGTGGAACCATATCACACTGTCACACAACCATATTATATCTTCAAGCGCAACCTCATCATATAGTCTATCAACCATATCATATTCTCAAGTGGAACCACTTCACACTATCACACAATCACATCATATCCTCAAGGGTAACCTCATCACTTAGTCCATCAACCGTATCATATTCTCAAGTGTAAGCCCATCATACTGGGACAATATTATATTAACGCCTCAAGTATAATCTCATCACATAGTCCATCAATTATATCACTTCCACAGATGCATGTACCTATTCTGATATAGATTCTACTCTCTTACATGGTGTCTGCCATTTCTTTCATTTATATTTGAAAATTTTTCAACCTTATAAAAAAACACAAAAAACTATTTATCTTACCTGCATTGGGACGCCTCCTAATAATACAAGTCATTAATCTCAACTAATTATTAGTTCCAGTACACATTTCATGGGTTGCCATGCAAACATCATACAGCTTGCTCCTACAAACGCAAGAACAAGTCTTTCAGAAGTGAATTTCCTTTTCTTGCTATGGAGCATTCCAAACCTATAAACATTCAAAAGAGGCCCATTTAAGTAACTAAGAATTCTAAAATTAGATCATTGAAACAATTCTACCCCAATGATTAGGGGAAAATGGATTGAAAGACGCACCTAAAGTTGTGGAACATGTGGATTGGTGGGCAAGTTAAAGCTCACATGAATGCTTTAATTTGGCAGATTTTTAGTGCATCTCCCATTTACAGTGGGTCCATCATATCAACAGATTGGACTGCCTTATCATAGTCCATCTGTATGGAATGGGCACATTTGACACATTAAAACCCAATAATTCTTTCATTTGTTGGCCACTGATTTGGTTGTTTCACTTGATTTTTTTTAAAAAAAAAATTTAATTTTTTAATTTTTTTAATTTTTTTAAAATTTTTTGAGTTTTTGGGTTGTTTTGTGAAGGACATTGAATGAGGCATGTATGACCAAGTAAATGAGACAACTGTCTTAATTATCAGATCACAACATGTTCATAGTTGGATGAGTCTTAAATGATGATGATCCCTATTTGGAACATTAATTAGTAAAACGTGTGCATACATAAAAGAGGCATCCATGCCATGAGATGCAGTACAATAGATAAATCCAACACAATGCCCATGTGTAGATGCAATGTACAATGTAGACAACTAAAGACAACTATATGATCAACATGATAGTAGTTGTAATCCTATATAAAAGTTGTCAACAAAATTATTTAGATATTTAAGTTGTCAACAAAACTACAAACAACTCAGGATGATGAATCAAACCTTGATAAAAGTTGTGCAAGCGAAAGGTCACGAGGGGCCTGCATATCATCAATTTCAGTCATCTGGAAAACCATCTCTGATTGCTCCTTGTTTGCATTCTCATCTAAACTTTCGGTAGCCAACTCTACTACAAAAATTTATCAAAGCATGGTTGTACAGCAACAGACAAGTCACCTGACCTCATTAATGCATGCACTGAGTTTGTTTAAACAATTTCGATAGTGGTTGTTACAACCATTATGGTGGTTTATTGACCTGCCTCTGACATGTCTGCTCTCAACAGAGACATAAGTAAATTGACCTACAGAAATATAAGGACCAGAAAAATATTGTTATATAACAAGCACGGCATGAGCAAACCTTCTACTGTACAAGAAGTATTGAACTTGGCTGACCAAGGTCTTAGAATGCTTATGTTGTAATTTGTAAATAGTAAATACTTGTACTTTTGTTAATACTACTACACGGGAGAGAGATTGATGCCCCAATTATTACAAGATTAATGTAAAGGGTCGTTTGGATGCATGTAAAATAAGCTACCTATAAATGAAATACATGATGAGACTCAATAGCCCAAACAATAGATTGTTGAAATGTGAGACCCACTTGTCGGAATTGTAAATTAGGCTTCCAGCAAGAGCAACCTGCAGCCCGCAGCCCACCTTGTTAATCATTGTATGATTATCTATGGTCATGCAGGTTATTACGAAATGCCCACAATGGCTATGAAAATGACCCGTTTTGTCATTTGTTGTGGGTGTTTTATACTTAAGGCAGAGACTTGTGAGGGAGGCTGACCAGCATAACCACAACAATAATCAGCTGCAGGCGGTTGCGTCGCTTGAGGAGGATCCTGAATGGGTGCTTGACTTCCTTGGCCACACGGCTTGCCTCCACAAGCTCTAGGAACTTGGACACAAAGAAAACTTCAATATAATCCATCACCAATAAGAGAGATTTCGAATTGCTATTGGTTTTACATCCAAAACTTAATTTCATTGAGATTTAATATTGATTCTAGTGAAGAAACTGGTGTTTTGGATTAAAACACAAGAGGATTTGAAAGATTCAGACCTATAAACTCATTATCTAACATTAAAAACACATAAAAAAGGTAAATGGAATTGAGTTTCTCTAAGGAAATCTGAGAAAGAAACATGGCTAAGAGGATAAGGCAGAAGCAACGAGTGGAGTCCGGATCCTTGGGTTTTTTCTTCTCGTTTTCTTTTTCTGTTTTTTTTTTTCCTCTAGTTTTTTTAAAATAGTTTGGAATCCTTTTTTTTTTATAAAGTGAGTGGTGACGTGGACCAATGAGGATTAGGTAATCAGGAAGTCCTTGTTTACCGAATAACAAAGGACCCAGACTCATTCAATGAGCGGTGAAAAGTAAAATAGTGCATTGTCCCAACTCAAAAGGAAAAATTGGACAGTAACCATCATCGAATTATTGCAATTTTTCGATTACGGGCCATCTCCAAGTCGGTTGGTGACTTGGACGATCTGGATTGCCACACGCATTACAGTAAATGAGACACCGTCATTTCCAAAATGGTGAACTCAGGTGCAGAAACTCATCAACTGTACACCTGACATACATTCCTGATAATCCTGGTAGTCGAAATCATGGGCCCCAGAGTGGATGAGATACTACCCGATATCACAACAACGATCATAACAATTGATCGCCCGGTATTAAACAGCCGAGATCAGACTTAAAATGGTTATATCAGGCATACGCTTTCAAACCATCAACATTTCCTACTTCTTGATCTAAATTCGTCATAAATTGCTTAAAAATCCAGCAATTTTCAAGAACAGGAAACGAATGCAAGCAGATATTCGAGAAATCTGATATCGAAATCGAACCTTGGAAAGAATCGAAGAAACAAGATCGTCCAAGCTTGTGCAGATCTGCTGCTGCGTGGAGACCGATGCAGATATGCTTCTAGAGATCTGATGTTGATGATGAGATCAAAGGTGAGTGAAGGGAGATTAGACCAGCAATGGATATGAATGAGATCTGCAGTTGGAAATTAGAGTTTTGGATTTGGGGATTTTTTCGGGACCTGTGAAAGTAGAGAAATGGGAGAAGCAGACGTCATTTCATTTCTCTATCTGAGGATTTTCTTTCATTTCCTTGGGTTTTTCTTCTCGTTTTCGTTTTTTTTTTATTTTTATTTTTTGAATTCCTTTGGTTTTTTCCATAATAGTTTGGAGTCCAATTTTTTGTTTTAGTTTTTTTAAAGGGAGTGGTGACGTGGACCAATGAGGATTAGGCAATCAGGGAGTCCCTGTTTACCAAATAACAGAGGATCCCGACTCATTATTTTATGGGTTACATGGATGGATTCCTTGGTTGCAACATGTGAAAGGTCAAGTGGTCATCTTGTGAATGGGAACCAGCAAAAAGTTGGAATAAAAGGTCTCAACCATCAGGCTCTCCGTGCCTTCACCCAATCCTAGATAGGTATATGATTGTTCATGGTATTAGGTTCTTGCATTTAGGTTGGATGGCTTTGGAGCTGTGTTATCTTGTTTGCCCTACTAGTGTTTTAAGGAATTCATGTGATATGTGAGGAAAGGAATGTGATGGGAGATGTCCTATTTGGGGATGATCTTTGGAAGTGCTTGTGTTTGATTTCCTTCTAGCGAATGTGGAAGTTCCTCGGAGTAGCTAACATAGAGCCCACATGTGTATAACTTTTTTTCATCACCAATAATAATTTTATTATTTTCCTAAATAAGGGTGAATAGTATTTGAAAGACCTGCATAGTTGGTTATATAAGAGCTTGCTCTAGTGTCAAGTATCCACTCTAGGTCTTGTGGGTCAGTCACTATCATCGGTACCGATGCTTGGGGAATCACTTCTGCTTGATAGGAATGGTTGAACCGGTTCCAACAATTCAGAGCAACGTGATTAGCCTCGTTGCCTGGGTCACACTGCCTAGATTTTCTAAAAAAAATAAAATCAGTTTGTTTCAACTTTTAGTTTACCACTCAGGTGGGTCACATTGTGTAAAACAAGTGGGTAGATAAAACAAATTTTTCTATCAACTGTTTGTTCTGTAAAAAAAAAAAATAATAATAATAAAATTAACCCAACTGAGGAGTGAAACTACCTGACTTCTTGGCCAGAAGATCTAAATAGTGTGGCATGCGTGATGAGTGAAATGGCCTCATTTTAGACCAAAAGAGCTCAATAGTGTGACCCACCAAGTGAAAAGCTCACATGTATTACATGCATGCCATATTGGCACACGAGCTTCTGCATAAATAGGCAAGCTCTACCATCACTGAACAGATCCGTCTATACATCATAGACTAAGTTTTCCTGATAGTGGGTAGTATCAAAATGTAGTGCCAGGAAAAATAATTAAGAGATTTTCTAGTCTGTGTGCTGCATAAGCTTAGGATAAATGTCGCAGCAACAACAATCTAGTAATGATGTGTACCGACCATTAGATAGGCCCCCTATGGATGGTCTACTATCCAACCACTCCGTCCCATCGGTGAATATTTTCCTAATCAATTAAATGAGGACAGTAAAGGAGTGAATGATTAAGATTATTTGATCTTGAGATTGTCCTACGATGATTTGAACATCATAATTGCATCGTAAAATAAGCTAATATTTGGCCTTTACCCCCTCCAATTGCATCAAATTGGACAAATGTATAGGTTTATGAGCATACCCTGTGGTTATTGCGTTCCACACGATGGAGTCTTTGTGTGGCATTTGGTCAAACTGCTCCCTTGCGAATTCAACATCCCCAAAGGCTTCCAACAAAATAAATTCCAAAATCTCTACGAATTTCCTTTAAAAAAATTACTAACTTGTTTCCACCATTAAAGAAACAATCATTAGCTAAAGAAAAAGATGAAGAACTTGGAAAAATAACACAACATTCCAAAAAAAAAAACAAAAAATAAAAATAAAAATCAACTCAAGATGTTGAAAATGAGAGACGTTTGTTTCCATCAGATGGAGGAGAGGGCGTCGACCATGCCTTGGACGCTGTCGAGCTGACCGACAAGATCGAGGGCGTCTGCTCCTTTGGGTTTCGATGGAGGATGAGATGGGGGAATGCAAGTCTTGGCAGGGGATTAGGGTTTCGATGGGGATTTTCATAAGGGCGTGAGAGAGAGATGGTAGTTAAAAGTGGGTGAGAGGGATCAAGAGGGTGAAATAAATCGAGACTGTTGTACGACGGTGGACGAGGTTGCTGGTGAAGATCAGCATCCCAGGCCTTAAGCTCGTCATCGTTGAAGCGGTCATTGGGGATCTTGTCGGCAGCCACCTTGACGTGCTTCTTGCAATACTCGATGATCTTGGAGAGGATCTTGGTGGTGACATTGGGAACGAGAAAGGGAAAAGGGGAGCGAGGGAATGAGAAACGGAGGTTTCTTTCTGTTATAGCCGATTCCTTTTATTAAAATTTTCAGAACTTTTTTTCTTTATTTATTTTTTAAAATAACAAATGACGTGAACCAATGGTAAAGCCACAAGCAGAGAATGCCTGTTACCTCCACATCGCGGGATGCGGCGAGATTTTGTGGCCATTACCGAACCTCCCAAGCCTCAAGACGTTTCAGATAGCTCATTTAAAAAACACGACGTGTCGCCTACGGATGGAAACAATTGGAGTCACTAGAGACTCTTATCATCAACCATTGCTCTAAATTGAGGTCTCTTCCTGATGATTTGGGACAGCTCAAGTCTCTTAGGAGTCTCCATGTCATCGGCTGCCCCGAGTTGCGATCATTGCCTCAAGGGTTGTGGGGCCTTACCTGTCTCCAAGATTTAAGCATCTCTGGCGTTAATCCAATGCTGGCCGATAAATGCATAAGTATCGGAGCAAAGCATCACACATCCCAAACATCTGGATTGACCAGCACAGAATCGAATGAGGCAATGAAGATGAGATGATCCATCAAGTGGACAAGTTCCAACTAGGTACTCTCTCTCTCTCTCTCTCTTTCTCTTAGATACAGAGTATATAGATATACATTTGATGACCACCAATCGAAGAGCTTGGATAATTCAGTTGCTGCTATTTTCGTGCTATCATTCATCCAGATGATCCCCCGATCTAAGGACGTAGGTTGATCCTTAACTGTGGGTCCCACAGTGATGTATGTCCCTTACATCCACACCGTCCATCCATCTTGAAAGCTCATTTTAGGACATGTTCCCAAAAAATGAAAAATGAAGCAGATCTAAATTTTAGGTGGATCATCCCACGGAAAAAAAAAAGAGTCATCATTGATTTCCCATCATTAAAGACATCATGGGGCCACAGGAATGTTTATTTGTCATCCAACCTGTTGAGAAGGTCACAAGGACATCGAATGAAGAGACTACACAAATATTAGATTCATCCAAAACTTTTGTGGCCGGGAGAGATTTTTAATGGTCGATTACCACTGTTTCCTATATTATGGTCCACCTGAGATTTGCATCTGCTTCATTTTTGAAATCATCACCTAAAATGAGTTTTCAAAATGGATCAACGGCGTTGATTAAGGTACATAATCACGGTAGGCCTCATGGTCAGGGTCGAGTCAAGCTATGCTTCACTTAATCTGGCACTTTAAGGTTCAAGGACTGAGCCCAGCCCAAGCCAAGCATGCATCTTGCACAGGAGGCCCAGTCCAACTCGAGAGAGTTAGGTCAGGCCAGGCCTAGTCCAATCAAGCATGCATTCTGGCACAGGAGGCCCAAGCCCAACTTGATAAGTTTGCTTGGCCCAGCCCGTTTACAAAATGCCTACTTCCCACCTGATTGTTCGTAATTTATCTGTTGATCAAGTAGACCACACTTAGAGGAACGAAATCTACTCCATCCATCTGATTTTCGAACTCATTTTAGAATAGGACAAAAAATGAGGAGGATCCGGAACTCAAGTTAGCCACATGAGAGGAAATTGAGACATTCGTAGGGTCATAAGAGTTTCATATTAGGATTTTTTATTTTATTTTATTTTATTTTATTTTATTTTCTGTGTTTTCAGTTCATTCCAATGGGTATGACTTTATGAATGGTTTGGATAGTATATAAGTATCAAGGTGGACCCCGTGAGATTTCAGTGATTGGAATTTCTTTACCTATTGTTTCCTCTCGTGTGGCTCCCTTGAGTTCTAGATCTTCCTCATTTTTGGTGTCCCATCCTAAAATGAGCTCGAAAAATGGATTGACAGGTTGGATTTCTCACAAACATCACACTGGGCCTCACTTAGCTTCCAAGCACATAAGCCTACCACAGGGCTTTGGTAAGAAATATATTTTCAGCCAAGCTCACTCTTTGTTGTCAGATATCTTAAATTTATCTGTAATAGAGTTTGTCGATGTCATCGACAGTGCACTCAATTGCATCAAGCAGCTGTCGATAGCAACGATAGTTCACTCCATCACATTGAAAAATTTTGAAAAAATTATAGTTGATTGCTAGACTGTTTTGGAGATGGCACTTAATGTCATCAACAGGTATATTGGATGTACGTCAATGCTACGGAACGTCCCTTTCTTTTCTAGCAAGGTAATCTTAAGAACCAGCAATCATGATCTCTAATACACAATTACTATTTAGTAAAATGCAATGAACTCAGTTTTAAGCGGCACCCAAACAGGTAGGGCTGTCAAAGGTTAGGTCTTGTAGTACCTGCACCTGGGCTTACCAGGCTCTGTTCTTGCCAGGTTTGGGTCCTTTTATGTCTGGGTGTGGTTCTTAAAAACCTTGATCTGATCGGATTTGGGTACCCATTGAGTCTTTGGATCTAAATTTGGAGTTGGCTTTGGGACAGTTGTTCGCTCCCCAAGTATAGGGTTGTGATGTAGTAATAAACTCGGTAAGACCGAGGTCGAATCCCAAGGGACTGATATCTGTACGTTGTCTGAAACTAACTAGATCTAAAACTAGAATGAGATGAAATCTAATTCGAGTTGTAATTTGAATAATAAGAGTGAAACACTAATCTAAAACTTAAGTAATTTAGAAGAAGGAAGCTAGGGATTCGGAGGATCCACTTGTAGGGATCAGGGAGATCTTATGCCTGCATCAAGAATTATGGAATTTAAACTGAACTTACTTGATCTGGTTTTCAAGAGATGAAAGGTATATGAATTAGAATGAATTCCATCATCTAACCATGCCCAGGAGACAAAGCAAACAACAGGATTAAACTAATTACCAACCAATCAACAGTGCATGAAAGTTAGGAAGGGTACCATCATCCAACCATGCTCAGGAGACGATGGTGAACAACAGGGCTTCCTGACGTCATAAACATTAAAAAGGGAGAAAGAAATATTCAAAGCCATTGCAGACCCATAGTAATTTCAGTCACAACAGACCATTAAAGACTAAGGAAAAAAAACATTCCTTTAATAATTAGCGCAAATCACATTCAGTTCATGAATTTAAATTAGAAGCATGAAATAGTATCTCCCATCTCGCTCCAGGCTTCACCTCTTAGCCCTATCTAAGAGGTTTAGCTACACATAAATGGCTGATTCTCTTAAAAATAAATCAAACAAAGTAAAACAAATAATTAGAAAAAGAAAAACAAACTCTCTATCTTCTCTCTCTCTCTCACTTGCAATCATCCAAGCCGAGCATGATCTTCTTCCCACAGCTGCCCTTCTCTTTTCTCTTTTTCTTTCTTTTATAAGCCAAGAGGACGTCCGTTCGGAGAGAGTCGAAGCTCCTCACGCACGCTACTGGAGTTGGAACCGTCCTTTCTTCGCAGTCCGAATCGTAGCAGGAATAGAATTCTTACGCTGTTTTTCCGGTGGGGCCCATTCTTGAATTCAAACAGGAGATCCACTCCGTTCACCATATTCTCCTCGAAATTTCGACCGGAGATGGTCGGTTTTGGATCAGATTCAGCGTGACCCATGGAAGAGATCAGCTGCAACAGTTGTAAGACAGTCCATTTGTGATCATTGAAACCAGCACCTGCGCATGTATGAGTGCATAAAGACAACATGGGCTTGGCTAAAGCGAGCCCCTCTGTATGATGGGCGGTTAAGATCAGACATCTGATCATCGCCAGTGGGCCAGGATGATTCGGAACGTCCAGTTCTTCCGAATGCGAAACAGAGTAGCGTCATTGACGCTATGATGATGGTGGGGCCCACTTCACTATTTTTTTAAAGAAATCTAAGCCGTCCATTGGATTCAGGACGAAGAATTGTTCGGGAAGGGACGGTTTCAGTTTGATTTTGGTGTGGCCCATAAGTCGGTTCAGTCCACCGTCCATCTTCCGTTTGAACTGCCAGGAACTCATCCGTACTGTTCCTTGGAATTTTGCCACCTAAGGCTTGGTAATATGAACCATGGAGTTCGAGTGTAGGGTCAGGATCAGCATTCTGGGGAGCGAGTGGGGCCCACAGCGATCATCCGTCGAAACAGCGTCGGACGCTGTTTCCTCTTCTTTTTTTTTCTTTTTTTTTTTTTCAAAAAAAAGGGACTTCGGGTCAGTCCGTTGTTTGACCAGACTCTCCGTCCGGTGCACTTCTCGTGCACATGTATCCTATGTACATTGCATGTACAGATGGGTTCATCGTGATGTTCGAGAGAAATCTGTGCCGTCCATCCATTTTTTCGCCTCATTTAAGGCGTTGAGTCCAAAATTAACGCATTTCCAGATACCAGGCGGGCCCCAAATCACTGATTTATGGGCTGATCTGTCCGTTGGGCCACTTCTAGAAGGATCCAATGGCTGAAATTTGACATGTACAGTTAGTTTTTGGTCCTCGAGCCATGTATAAAGTTTCAAGCTGAACAGATGGTGGAAACCCAGTGATCTTGCATTCTGGCTGACTTTTAGGCCGTTTGAGTTTCAGTTTCTCGATTTTTCCGGGTCCCTGGTGTGTAATTCTGTCGATCTTGGTTCTCCGGAGTCCGTCCCATGCTCTGGTGTCATCAGAGCGTTAAATCTATGCTTTAAGCCCCTTTTCGGTCTAGGCTCGTAGATTCACCTTGCATCACAACATGATTAAAAATAAAACGTTAAACAGTATCATGCTCGTAAATCCAGCTAATAAATGGGGTCTAATATGCAATATTTGACCCTCAACAACAGTTAAGAGCATTTACATGATTAGGCCTACCCGCTGGATGGATTAGATCTCACACAAGCATGCCGCTTTGGCGAATGAATGATGTGTAAAAACAGTCTCTCTTACACGTGTGCAGCACATGGAACCATTTCTTACTAGAATAATCAATGCATGTTAAAAATACATAGTTTTACTATTAAATTAAACTTCCCGGACCCAACTCAAAACCTGACTAGACCAATTTTTAATTGGATCCAAAAAGTGATACCCAATCCTGGCCTGACCAATTGAAAATTAAAATAACGTATGGTTGGAACTTTCTTGCAGGCAGGACTACTTCAATGGCTGGGGTTCGGCTTCTGGAGCTACATGGACAGGATGAAATGGCATTCGATGACCTCTACTGTGTGTCATTTCAGATGATGGATGCTCAGTGGCTTGCTAAGTGTGCTTCTCATATGGAATTCAATGTAAGCATTGTGACACTCCATTTCATTGACAGTGCCTTCTTATCCAGCATACAAATGGCGTACATCTGTGTCTATAGATGTCCAAATCGTAGGTCCTATTTTAGATGGAGTATATTCTGGAAATCACATTGATAGGATGAATCTTAACCATCTTACATCGATCGTTGAATCTGTACCACTGATCATCTCCATTCTATTGCCTCCATTGGATGGTCCACAATTTGGACTGTTTGGATCAGTAACCACATGAACGGTAGCTGAACCATCACCCTATTTGGGAGACGGCGGAAAGGGTACCTGAGTAACCTAGCATAGAGGAATAGGATTCCCTTGAAATTCTGTTTACCTGATTTTTTCTCTCTGATCTCTGTCTTCCTCATCTTTCTAGGAAGCTTTGAACCAATAGCTGGGCCGCATTGGTCTTCTGCATTTTCTTAGCTTCTTGATTTCTGTAGTTCTCTGTATACGCACGGTATAGAAATTCTCCATCCAAATATGTAAATTCAAGTGCTCAAAATTCTGATTCTGAGAAATTCCATTCACAGGTATAGGAAGTAGTCTGAAGGGTAAATACTATTGAAGTGTGTTGTTAATTAAGTGTTGTGCTTGATCGAGGGTGGAAAGGTTTTGTTCGGCCCAGAATTGATACATGTGGGGTTAGCTTGGCCCAGGCCCAGACAAACCCAACCCCACCAGCGCAGCCCGTTTACAAAATGCCTACTTCCCACCTGATTGTTTGTAATTTATCCGTTGATCAAGTAGACCACACTTAGAGGAACGAAATCCACTCCATGCATCTGATTTTCCAACTCATTTTAGAATATAAGACAAAAAATGAGGAGGATCCGGAACTCAAGTGAGCCACATGAGAGGAAATTGAGACAATCGTAGGGCCATAAGAGTTTCATATTAGGAATTTGGTTTTTTGTGTTTTCAGTTTATTCCAATGGGTATGACTTTATGAATGGTTTGGATAGTATATAAATATCAAGGTGGACCCCGTAAGATTTCAACGATTGGAATTTCTTTACCTAATTTTACCTCTCGATGTGGCTCCCTTGAGTATAGATCGTCCTTATTTTTGGTCTCATATCCTAAAATGAGCTCGAAAAATGGATTGACAGGGTGGATTTCTCACAAACATCATAGTGGGCCTCACTTAGCATCCAAGCGCATAAACCTACAACAGGCTTTAGCAAGAAATCCATTTTCACCTGAGCTCACTCTATGTTGTTAGATGTCTTAAATTTGTATGTAAGAGGGTTTGTCAATGTCATTGACAATCCACTCAATTCCATTGAGTAGCTGTTGGTAGCATTGACATTGACAACTCACTCGATCACATCAAGAAAATCTGAAAAATTCCAATTGATTGCTAGACTGTTTTCGAGATGGCACTCAATGTCATTCGGCAGGTATTGGATGTATGTCAATGCTATCGAACGCCCCATTTCTTTTCTAGCAAGGTAATCTTAATAACCATTAATCATGATCTCTAATACATAATTACTATTTATTAAAATGCAATGAACTCATTTTTAAGTGGCACCCAAACAGGTAGGGCTGTCAAAGGGTTGGCTCTTGTAGTACCTGCACCTGGGCTAACCAGGCTCGGTTCTTGCCAGGTTTGGGTCCTTTTATCTCTGGTGTGGTTCTTAAAAACCTGGATCTGATCGGATTCAAGGTACCCATTGAGTCTTTGGATCTAAATTTGGAGTTGGCTTTGGGACAGTCAAGAGCATTTACATGATTAGGCCTATACCTGCTGGATGGATTAGATCTTACACGAGCATGCTGCTTTGGCGGATGCATGATGTGTATAAATAGTCTCTCTTACACGTGTGCAGCATAGGGAAACTCATTTCTTACTAGAATAATCAATGCATGTTAAAAATACATAGTTTTACTATTAAAACTGCCTCGACCCAACCCAAAATCTGACTAGACCGATTTTTAATTGGATCCAAAGAGTGAGACCCAAACCTGGCCTGACCCATTAAAATCGGGTCGGGTTGATTGGGTACCCACATTAAAAATGTCTTCCTATGACTGTGTTCATTGAAAATGAAAATCACGTATGGTTGGAACTTTCTTGCAGGCAGGACTACTTCATTAACAGGTGTTCGACTTCTGGAGCTGCTTGGAGACGATGAAATGGCATTCGATAACCTCTATTGTGTGTCATTTCAGATGATGAATGCTCAGTGGCTTGCGAAGCGTGCTTCTTATATGGAATTCAATGTAAGCACTGCTGTGACACTCCATTTCATTGACAGTGGCTTCATCTTATCAGGCACACAAATGGCATACATCTGTGTCTATAGATATCCAAATCGTTGGTCCTGTTGTAGATGGAGCATATCCTGGAAATCACATCAATAGGATGAATCTTAACCATCTTATATCGATCATTGAATCTATTCCACTGATCATCTCCATTCCATGACCTCCATTGGATGGTCCACAATTTGGATTGTTTGGATCAGTACCCACATGAACGGTAGATGAGCCATCACCCCATTTAAGAGTTAGCAGAAAATGTATCTCAGTAACCTAGCCTAGATGATGTAGAGAGGGTCGTGGACAGTTTCATGGTCAAGATGGATCAGAAAAGGCCCAGTTGGAGATTGGAAAACATACCTGAGTAACCTACCCTGGATGACGTATATCGCAAACGGTGGAATTCCAATGCCCAATTTGCGAAATACCATATATAATTTTTGGGTAGAACGAGTTAATTAATTTGCCATAGCCAAATTTGCCCATCAGTTCAACGGTTAAATTCCAATTTTAATTTTGTTTTTACTATTTATAGCAAGTTTTAGTTTAAGTACAACTCTTCATTGTTGGGCTCCAGGAGCTGCGTCAACAGGAAAAGTGGTTAGAATAGTTAGGGGATCATCATGGTTCGGCCAAATAGAACACTTACTATCTTTAGCTAAAAACCATGCGCAGTTGTAGGAATCATGACCGTCTATAAATCGTAAGATTACTATTTATAGTAAGTCATGATTTCTAGGAGTTTTAGCTGTAGTTTAATTCCGGAACTTATTTCATGGCTTAGTGTCCCTATTTAAAGGGGTGTAAACTTGTTTATTCAAGAATTAGTCAATTTACAAATTTTCTAGAATATTATTTCTATTTTCTTGATTTTTCCTTGTGGATTCGAGAAGTCTCCAAAAGAGTCCAAAGAAGCTTCATGGATTCGAATTAGTTATCCTTGAGGAAGATAGCAATTGACCTCATCACATTCATCCTTGCGTCCCTAAAGGAATTAGGTTCCCTGGAAATTTTGTTTTCCTGATTTTTTTTTTTTTCTCTTTGATCTGTCTTCCTCATCTTTCTGGGAGGTTTTGAAATCAACACTACCGCAGCGGGAGCGTGAGCTAGCATTGGAAAACGTCTCCAGCATTAATGATTTGCTAGCTTACAATCTTTTGAACTGATAGCTGGGCCGCATTGGTCTTCAACATTTTCTTAGCTTCTTGATTTCTATGTTTCTCTGTGTACCCGCAGTATAGAAATTCTCCATCCAAACATGTAAATTCAAGTGCTCAAAATTCTATTTCTGAGAAATCCAATTCACACATATAGGAAGTGGTCTGAAGAGTAAATACTATTCTAAATGTGTTGTGATTGATCGTGGGTGGAAAGGTTTTGTTTGGCCCAGAAATGATACAGGTGGGGTCTGCTTTTCAGCAATCTACTGCGTACATGTCTTGGGCCCCTAGATTAATATAAGATGCGTCAAATAATTTTTATTTTTTTTAACAAAAAAAAAAAAGAAAAAGGATGATCATAGCCAATCCGACTGCTGGCTTGCCAATTGTGTACATAACAGGCCCATTCTGACAGTTAAGAGGGTGTGATATTTTGTAGTATCTCCCATCGATGATACTACAAAGGCTTGCAATTTTTAAGAACATCCAGGCCTATGCTCGACCCAAGGCTTCTATTACAAAGCCAGGCTTCAAAATCAGGGGCCTCTTTAGAAAACTAGGCCCACCTGAATCAGGCCAGAATTTGACCCACTACTGTCTAGCCCATCCTGTTGTCAACCCAAGTGCTTATACCCAACCCTAGACCACAATATAATCTGAAAATTCATAAAGTGCGACCCACCATGGATGGGTCAAACGTTTTAGGCTAGGCTAATCAAAGTGTGGTCCAGCAGATGAATGGTCCAGATCATCTTAACATTATATACGCCTGCCAATTAAGTGGGGCATCATGAATATTACTGGCACAGGGAACGCCTAGAAAGTTGAGGATACGCATCTCTCATCATCTAAACGGTTGGCGGGAATCTCAGAGGCACTTCAAAATGCAGATTTTTGAATAGCCATTTTCTGCATGCACGTTGACATGCTGTGAGCCGATGATCTTTCTTCCTTATAAAATGTATGATTGCTTACCTTGATTTGGAGGTGGGCCGCATAGTCGAGGAACCCCAATCACGTAACTCTTGGTTCATGGAACCTAGTTTCTTGAAACAAGGCATGATATTTTTCATTTTCAGCCGTCCAATAACTCTCCACTAATCTGATAGCCAGATAACCAAATAAGAGTAATTTGTAGATAATAATAAGTTTAAGCTAATATACATAATCTAGACAGTTTAATTCGAACTATAATATATTATATACACAATATTCAAGTAATTTCTAAATGCATGAGTATCGTCCACCACCCTGCCAAGAGTATCAAAGGCTTTTTTCTTTTTCTTTCATCTTTTCGGGTGTCAATGGGCCCACTCGGGCCAGTAAAATCAGAATTTTGGAAAGAGTCAGTACCACAGCCGGGCTTAGAACAGTTCAAAATGCGGGCCACACCGAGCCAGCCCCGGCCCATTGACAGCCTTAGTAAGATCTCAATTCTCAACCATTTGCTAGTTTAAAAACTAAAATATTATGACAACTTTACCCTCCCTTGAGCGGACGCGGATTGCGTCCTACCCCCGCCCGGACGGTAATCCGTCCAGGCAGGGCTCTGTGGGGCCCACCGTGATGTAAGTGTTTTATCCACGCCGTTCAACACTTTTTCCAGATAATTTTAATATATGAACCAAAAAATGAGGCAGGCCCAAGGCTTAAGTGGACCACACCAAAGGAACCTACACTGATAATGACACCTACCGTTGAAACCTTTCTAAGGGCCAACGTGATGTTTTTTTCCCATACAACCTATTCATAAGTTAATGTAGACGTGGATGAAGTGAAAACACAAATATCAGCTTCATCCGAAACTTCTCCAGCTCCCAAGAAGCTTTTAATGGTGAACGTTCAATCCCCACTGTGTGGTCCACTTAAGCTTTGGACCAGCCTCATTTTTTGTGTTGATATATTAAAATTATCTGAAAAAAGCGTTGAACGACGTGGATAAAACACTTACATCACGGTGGGCCCCATAGAACCCCACCGTCCGGGCGGGGGTAGGACGCAATCCGCGCCCACCTTGAGCACTCTTGTGAAGACTAATGGCAAGGTTAATGAACCCCTACATGTGCGGATCCGCTAAGTGGGTGTGGCCCTTACTTTGGAGCCGAATTAAATGCATGTGTTGTAAATCCACGCCGTCTATCAGTTTTGCTAGTTTATTTTATAAGATGGGCCCAAAAAATATACAGCAGATACAAATCTTAGGTGGACCACATGATAAAGATTAAATTTTTACTAATAAAAATTTCTTAGGGACCACAAAAGTATTAGATCAATCTACCATTTGTGTTCTTACTTCATCCATGTTTGTGTGACCATATTAATAGATTAGATGGAAAATAAACATTGCAGTGGATACTAAAATTTTTAATGGCGGGCATTCAATGACCATTGTTTACTGTGTAATCCAGTTGATATTTGTATATATGTATTTTTAATTCATTTATAGGGTCCTACCAAAAAATGAGCTTGTAAAATTGATGGACCGCGTGGATTATAACACATACATCAAGGTGGTGAGGTAGAGCGGGTCACGAACACTTTCATGTCTAAGATGGAACAGAGGAGGCCCAATCGGAGGGGCAGAAGTGATCGGGACGGTCAGAACCCTAAAACAAGCATATCTCACAAATCAAAATGAGTCATTCAACATACTGTATATGATTTTGGGGTAGGAGAAGCTACTTTAGCCACCGAACCCGCTTTTCATTTTACCATTTATAATAAGTTCTAGTTTGATTACAACTCTTCATGGATTTAGGAGTTGCGTACAACATGAAAAAGGCTTAGAAAAATTAGGAGAATAACATTGTTAAGCCAATTAGGATACTTAGGACCTGTTTGTTAAAGCTGAATTTTTGCACTTAATGTGAATAGGGAAAATGTTCCGCGTTTAGTAGTGTTTGTTAATGCATCGTTAACATGGAAGAAGGAAAGCGCTAAGTGGTTTTTCACTGAATTCTTTCCGTGATAGGAGTCTAGCTTAATGGTGAATGCGGAATGCGCTTAGTGAATTTTTCATTAAACAAAATTTTTTGCTTCCCAAATTACCCCTTTTCAAGTTACTATGATCTATGACAATTTTTTCCTTTAAATTTTTTACCTAATACAAAATCAACTTTTAACCTGTGAAACTTCTTTATGCTTCACCATGATGTATGTGTTTCATCCATTCCATTCATCCATTTTTAAAGATCATTTAGGGCTTGATACCAAAAATGAGAGGAATATAAATCTTAGGTGGACCATACCATTAGAAAATAATAGTGATTGGATATCCACCATTAAAATTCTCCTAAGGCCTAATGTACTGTTTATTTGACATCCAATTTGTTGATTAGGTCATATAGACCTAGATGAATGGAAAAAAAAAAAAAAAAACAAAGATCAGCTTGATCCAAAACTTTTATGGCCCCCAAAAAGTTTTTAATGGTCGACGTTCATTCAACACTGTCTTCCTGTAATGTGGCCTACTTGAGATTGGGATATACTTCATTTTTGGTCTCATACCATAAAATGATCTAAAAGCATAGTCGGACGGCATGGATGAAACACAAACATCATGGTGGAGCCCACATAGCACCGACCATCAGCCATTGGCTGGTGGCAGGGGAGTAGCCAATTTGTTTCCGCGGACGCAGATTGGATACTAACAGGTTGAGTAGCGAGGCTCGCTACTGAAGTTACGTCACCAAGTTATGTGGGCCCCATCATGATGTATGTTTTGTATCCACGCTTTCTATCCATTTGGAAATATATTTTTAGGTAAATATCCAAAGAATGAGTCAAATCCAAAGCTCCAGTGGACCACACCACAGAAAACAGTGGGGAGGTGCCGCACGTTAAGGCCTGGATGAGCCGCTCCCCGTATCACGGTTTGCGGTTGTAGGAAGTTGAGGTACTGGGTCTTTTCCTCGTGGTAGCACTGGATCTTGCGTGGGACCCGTCATAGGGGGTTGAGTTGAAGGATATGGACGAGCAGGAGCTCTTGCAAGTTGTGTTTCTGCCCTACCCGCCAATTAAACTGCTTCATCCATAGTCCCGACTAGCTACATCTGAACTCGGTCCTGAATTATCTGTTGCAACCCACCTATAAATCGTGCCACCTTCTGTGACTCAGATTCTGACAGATCGTTTCGTGTAACCAACCGTTAGAATTCTTCAGTGTAATCTGTGACTGTTCGATTTCCTTGCCTGCAATTTTGATATTGCTGGAATAATATCTGCTCATAATCACTGGGGAGAAATCGAGATCGAAGAAGACGTTTCATCCATGGCCATGATAAGATGGGCGCCTTGTTCTGGCGAGCTCGTGAGAGTTGTAATTGTTCCCACCATGCAGAAGCACCGGATTTTAATTTAAACGCTACCAATTTTACCCTTTTATGATCTGGCACGTCCATGTAATCAAAATATCTCTCTACTTCGGTTAGCCAATCGAGAAAATCTTCTATACGTAACAAACCGTTAAAAGTAGGAAGTTTAACCTTACCTCGATAGTCTCTTTCAGCACGATCTAGATGATCACCTCCATGGATTGGTCGTCGGGCAAAACCCTCATTAAGGTCCTCATTGCTAGAACTTGAATCATCTGGTGTAGCCCTATAGTTTGCCACTGGTAGTGCTCTACGAAAATCGGGGTTGTGTCATACAGCAACCATGGGTGGTGGAGCCACCACAGGTGGTGGAGCACCGCCTAGGGCTCGGGGCGGAATTAGCGCATCCGCAAGACGGTCGAGAGTTGCCTACAGCCCTTGCATGGTCAACTGACTCTCCCGGTGGAAAGCTTCCATTCTTTCCGAAAGATAACGAATCCCTGGATCACCGTCCACAGGATTTTGATTCATATCTTCGTTGTTTGCCATCGGCCCGAGGGGAATCCTCGCTTTGATACCAATTGACGCAGGGATGAACGTGATGAGGATAACTACTCCGAATCCACAGAGCTTCTCTGGACTCCTCACAGAGACTTCTCGAATCCACGAGGAAAGAAAGCAGAAAATATAAGTAAATTCTAATAAATTCGAAATTGATTAATTGATAAATAAAAAAGAGTTTACAACCCTTTAAATAGGGCTACCAAGCAATGGGAAAGAAATTAGAATCAAACTACAACTCAAACTCTTAGAATCCGCGACTTACTATAAATAGTAAACTTACTATTTATAGACGGTCGTGATGTCTACTAGTGCGCAAGGTTTTCGGCCAAAAATAGTAAGTGTCCTATTTGGCTTCACCAAACCGTTCTCCTAATTATTCTAAGCTCTTTTCACGTTGGGCGCAACTCCTAAAGCCCGACGGACTTACTATTTATAGTAAAAACGAAATTAAAACAGGGAAACGACCGTCAATCCAGGGGTTTTTCGCAATTCCGGGCTGCGCAACCTAACGTAGCGGGTTGGTTGGCTTCAGTAGCTCGTTCTACCCCAAATCATATATTTTACGTCAGATAACTCATTCTGAATTGTAAGATACGCCCGATTTAAGGTTCGATGGTCTAGATCACTTCTGTCGTCGACCGGGCCTTTTCTGATCCATCTTGGCCATGTAATTGTCCGCGACCCGCTCTACATCATAGTCCCAGTGGATTCGGTCATCCAAAGACTTGGAATCAGTTTGGCGTCCAGGTGCTCCTGCTGTGTTGAAGTTCACATAGATGGCCCCTCTCTCGCCTCCCCAAATTTAGAAGAATTGGACCATCTGTTCTCTCATGGCTCCATTGCATCAAAGGTCTAGGATCATTTTGCTGGCCTATTCCATGTCCCGCGTGTCCTCAATTAGACAGCGCATAGTCAGATTCTTCAATGGGCATCGATTTTGACTAGATTTTCTAAAGCTCAACTCCTTCGTGGCCTGACCCCTTCTTTCATTATCTGGGAGATTTGGTTAAGTAGAAATGCCGCCAGATTTGAAAATATTATGCCATCCTCTCCTAATATCATTTTTAGAGTCTCTAAATGGCTGGCTAAGATAGGATCCAATCCACCTTACCATAACAGAAACTCTGCCCGTGAAGCTGCCATCTTATAGTATTTTGGTATTGACAGCTTCTCCGCCCTTTAGTTAGTCCTGAACCTTCCAAGTTTTTTGGAATAGGCCAAGTAGGGGATGGCTGAAACTGAATGTTGATAGGTTTGTTGGAGGTAACCCGGGGGAAGGTGGTGGCGGAGGTATTTGCAGGGAGGATCATGGGTCGCTGATCTACGCTTTCCGTAACAAATATGACCCACCGCTGGGATTAGAAGGGATTTGGTGGGATGGGATTAAAAAAAAAACGTAATTATTACCCATGGTAGGGATTGTCCCCTGTTGCCATGGGATAAGATTAATGCCCTGCTTTGTTGATAATACGGTGATACATTGGATGGATATACCCACCAGCATTTGAAATTACTGAGAATAACACACTTGTTATATCCAATCGGTTCATTTGTTTTGTAACCTCATTTTAAGGCATGGGCCTAAAAATGAGGTAGATCCAAAACTTATGTGGCCCCAAAGAAGTTTTCAACGGTAAGTATTCAATCCCCGTTGCTTTCTATGGTGGGGTCCACTTGAGCATTAGATTTACCTGATTTTTTGGCCCATGCTCTAAAATAATCTCGATAAATGGGTGGACGGTGTGGATATAGCCCACACATTATGGTGGGACCTACAACAACTTGCTAACATTGAGTGAAATTGGCACGACACCCAATGCAATTCTATTAATGTAATTCCAAGCTTTTCTTCCCAAACACGGAGTGGAATTGGCACAGGATCAGAAGAATCCCATCCCACCTAATCCCTTCTAATCCCACTGTCCAAACAGAACCTTCGAGACTTTCTGCGAGGCACCCAACCTGAGCTTATTTCAACCGAAAAATTGCACTAGGAAGATAATATTAGCCGTGTGATTATTTTTTTCCTTTGAAATCGGACTACTGGCTAGTCAAGGTTTAAATTCATTTGATAGCTATTAGTTGGATTGTTGGCATTGCTTGATAGTGATTCGGTGTGATATTAGAAATATGCTCCATTGGAAAAGGGGCCCACATTAATATGGTCTAAATGGTGCAAAGCTAACATTGGAAACTCCTCGCTAGTCAACATGCAGTATTATCTTAGGAGAAAAGCTCACGTCCAATCCGCTGGACGATAAGTTCCCGTCCACTAAGATAATAGCTTCCAATATGTCATGTGTGTGTTAAATCTAAACTGTCCAGTAGGTTGGCTCATTATCATGATTACTCTGTTGAAAAATCAGTCCCATACACTAATTTACTGGGCGATGATTGTATCTTATTATTTACAAGCGTCCAGACATTATTTTCCATGTTGTGGCCCAATCAGTCAATGAATGAGAATAGATATTTCAGTTTCATTTAGAATAGTGGGACCAACCTATTTGACGGCATGGATTTCTCAAATATAGAGTAGGTCATAAGATATCCACTGGACGGATAGAAACTTTCCGTGAAACCTGTTAGATGTGAGCTTTCCTGTTTTATCGGTTGAGGAATTAAATGATACCTGGCCCGCATATTTGTACGGTACACATGCTTCTCAAATCTCACAAGTGGGAATGATTTTTTGGTAATCCAAGCCATTGGTCTATTGATTTTAGCTATGAATATTGCTTGAATCAGAATTCTTCAGGTTTGAAAGATTCAGACTATCAATATTAAGGCCTTTTTCATTTGAATCTAGATGCTTTCTAGATCCTTGTTGCATTTCTCTTTTTAAGCGTTTATTTGTGGACCACTAATCAAAACCTTATGATTTTCCTATCAATAAAATATTTAATATAGCAGTCTATCCATGATTTTATACAACAGATCAATGGTCTAGATTGCATGATTATAGGCACGAATTGTCATAAAATCGATGTACACTGTGGAAATATGAATGCGATGAATCATATAAATATAATTCCTCTTGGCTGAAAGGCATCTTTCTCTTGGTGAGGGAAATGGTTTGACCAACGACTGGATTCCTATGATAGTTCACCACCATTTGACCACCACATGTAACTGGGCTGGGGTACGTTTTAGATGGAGTATATCTCTAAAATCACTGATCAAGAAAAAAAAAAAAAAAAAAAAGCAGAGGAAAAAAGATGGGCACTATCATCTGTCAGTGTCTTGTTCTCGGGCTTCATCTCCAGATGGATCAGAGATTTGGACGATCTGGATTGCTTTGCAACTAAGCCATGTGTACGGTCAAAGTCTCCTCTGTTTTTAAAACGGTGGTGAACTATCACAGACTCTATCGGTTTGCCCAAAATGACGTTGGGTGTTACAACTACCGACGGAGTTGTTCCCCCGTGAACTTTGATACTCTGGCAGAGCGTGATGGACGATGCGCTGGCACTTGACAAAACAATTACTTAGAAATTGATGGACGCGGATTTCGGAAGTTCCTGCGCAAGGATGCAAAATTACAAAATTATCCCATTTTATTTAAAAATTTGATAAGGGATAGCAACGTCCACCACTGAATTTTTCTGGGCTCAATATGATGTTTATGCACAATCCAACCCGTTCAAAAGGTGACTCCCACTAGAAAGAAGGGGAAAGCACAAAGATCAGACTGATCAAAATCTTATGTGGGCCCCACTATATAAGGTTCCAACCATGGCAGCACAACCACTACTGTTTCTTATGTTGCGGCTCACTTGAATCTTGGATTTGGTTGATTTTTGTGCTGTAATTGTAACATGACGTGGAGAAACTGATGGACAGAGTGGATTTTACACGGACATTTCTGCGGGTCCCACGGAGCTTTGTTGGACGGTGTAGATTGATGCATCAAGCCTCTCTTAAGCATTCAAAGAATCCTTGACTCGCAACCCTCTGTCTCTCATCTCATCGCTTTCCCTCTCAGTTTCCTGCGATCTGATCCCTCTCTCTCTCTCAGTTTCCTGAAGTATCTCTGTCTATCTCTCTCTCAATTTTCGTGGCATCTCATATCCCATATCTCTTTCTCTAGATTTCCTACCATCTCATCTCTCATCTCTCTCATTTCTTCGATCATCACTCTCTCCCTCTCAATTTCCTGCTACTCTCGCTCTAAATTTCCTGTAATCTTATCTCTCTCTCTCTCTCTCTCTCCTCATTTCCTGCAATCATACCTCTCTCTCTAGCTCTCATCTCTATCTCTCACCATTTCTTCCATCATCGAACTCTCCCTCTCAATTTCCTGAGATCTGATCACTCTCTCACTCTCGATTTCCTACAATCTGATCTCTCTCTCTCTCTCTCTCTCTCTCTCTCTCTCTCTCTCTCTCTCTCTCTGTGCGTGTTCTGAAACAATGGCAGATTCGCTTGTTTCGATGGTTATGAAGAAAATTCGAGATGCACTTGTTTCAAATGTTATGAAGAAACTCGGGGAAGAGGTTGATTCGGTTGGTGGTGCCCAAGCAGAACTTGAAAAGATATCTTCTACGTTCGAATCCATTCAAGCACTTCTTAATGATGCAGAAATTATCCAATTTCACAACGAAAGCATGCAAGTTTGGTTAAAAAAGCTCAAAGACGTGGCTTACGATGTGGAGGACTTGCTAGATGAGATGATTCCATGGCCAGAACCTGAATCAGAGACAAACGATGGTGACGATCGGCAGCGCATGGAAAACCAGGCATGGAGGTGGTTATTTTCACTCTTTACATGTTGCGGTCTAGAAGATTGGATAAGGTTGGCCCATGAATCATGGACCGACGGTGACGATACTGATAATCGCAGCATTGGAGATAAGGTTCGGACCTTTTTTCCCACAATTTCCAACAAAATTGCATCACAGCGAAATTTTGCGCAACAGATAAAAGAAGTAAGTGCGAAGCTGGATCAGATTGCAGCTGACAAAAGTAAGTTCAGTTTTACGGAGATTCACAGTTTCCGTGGAGGTAGTCATCCTGACAAGGCCGAGTTTCAAACTAGTTCGCTCGTAGATGAATCGAAGATGCTCGGGAGAGACAGAGACAAAGATATAATAATAAGCAAGTTGGTCAGCGGGAGCAGTTCTGAGGAGGGAGGGATTCATGTCATTTCGATAGTAGGCGTTGGCGGGTTGGGCAAGACGACTCTTGCTCAATTGATCCACAATGATAAAAGGGTGAGGAGCCATTTCAATGTGTTTCCATGGGTCTGTGTATCTGATGATTTTAATGTCATAAATCTTACAAAAGAAATTATAAAAGCAGCTGGAGGGACAAGTCCACCGGATTCTCAGCTGGACTCATTGCAAAAGCAGCTTATCCAAACATTACAGGGCAAGCTATTCTTGATTGTGCTTGATGATGTGTGGAACGATGATAGTGACAGGTGGGAGAAATTAATGCTTTCCTTGCAAAGAGGTGCTCCTGGAAGTAAAATTTTGGTCACCACTCGCAGCGAGAAGGTTGCAAATACATGCATGCCGTCTGCCTACATGCATGAATTGAAAGGTTTATCCTATGATGATAGCTGGTTACTGTTCAGAACCAGAGCTTTCGCTGGGAGGAAAGTGGAAGATTGCCGGGCGTTGGAAAAGATCGGAAGAAAGATAGTGAAGAAGTGTAAAGGAGTGCCTCTTTCGTTAAAGGTAATTGGAAGCGTCATGCGTTCCAAGATGACCACACAAGATTGGAAGGACATCTTGCAAAGCCAAACATGGGAAATACGAGACATCGCGAAAGGTATCTTACCGGCTTTGTTGCTGAGCTATTATAATTTGTCTGTCCATTTGAAGCAGTGTTTTGCATATTGCTCAGTATTTCCGAAAGATTATATGATGGAGAAGGATACATTGGTCAAGTTGTGGTTAGCTCAGGGTTTCATCAAGCCCGATGGAAAAAGAGAGATGGAAGCAATTGGAGGAGAGTACTTTGACGAACTACTGGCGCAGTCTTTGTTTCAAAAAGTGGTGCTTCCATATGAAGTACGAGGCAGATGTACAATACATGATCTCCTTCACGATCTCGTCCAATTCATTACAAAGAATGAATGTTGCATCTTTGAGAATGGAAAGTCGGACTCCAGCTCTGTACTTACAGTCCGTCATTCATCATTTATTGCCACCAGGGAAACCTCACACATTCCTGCCCCTCTATGTCATGCAAAAAAATTGCGAACACTCCTCCTGACCGGACATTCAGAAATTGATACCATCCCTGATCATTTTTTCCAATGCGCCAGGTCCCTTAGGGCATTCAATTTCCATGTTAAAGAATTGCCAAGCTCAATTGGGTTGCTGAAGCATTTACGATATCTTGACTTGTCTGATTCAACGATAGTTGAGTTGCCGGAATCAGTGAGTAGTCTCAGCAATATGCAGACCTTGAAGTTGAATATGTGTGGCCGCCTCCAAAGACTGCCAAGTGGGATGAGTGCAATGGTCCGCTTGAGACATCTAGAAATTGAAGACACACCGGAACTAAAGCACTTACCGGAAGGGTTGGGGAGAATAAGTTCCCTTCGAACGTTGAGTAGGTTTATTGTGGGAGGCGATGGGGGATGTAAGATTGGAGAGCTGAAGCGACTTGACTCTCTCCAAGGAAAGCTACCAATAGAACACTTGGAGAGAGTGGCGAGCGTGGATGAGGCTAAGGAAGCACAACTGGAGAACAAGTTACAACTTCGCGTATTGTCTCTAAATATGTCATCAGATGATGCTCTTGAAATGTCAGGAAATGGTGAGGTGGAGAGGATGGAAAATGTAGTTGAAGCCCTCCGGCCGTCCCTTGCAAACCTAGAAGAGCTGGAAATTAGGGGATACATTGGTTCCAAGTTCCCAACCTGGATAGGAGAATCATCTTTCTCAAATTTAGTCAAGCTGATATTAATGGATTGCAATAACTGTACACAGTTGCCTGGGCTAGGGAGACTACCTTCGCTTAAATACCTTAAAATAAACGCAGGTCTTGTAAAACGGGTGGGAAGTGAGTTTTACGGGAATAGCAGTGGTGGGGGCATAAACGGGGTGGCATTCCCGAAGCTGGAAGAGCTCCAGTTCAGTAACATGTATGAATTGGAAGAGTGGGAGTTGAGATTAGAAGACACAGAGATAATGCCGTCTCTACACTCATTAATAATTCACGACTGCTGGAAATTGAAGGCACTGCCGACAGAACTCCCGAAAAGTCTAACGTCCCTCGACATCTCGGGATGTGGCGAGATTTTGTGGCCATTACCGAACCTCCCAAGCCTCAAGATGTTTACGATCATTAATTTAGAGAACACAACATGTCTCCCCTACGGATGGAAACAATTGGAGTCACTAGAGACTCTTACCATCGCGTATTGCTCTAAATTGAGGTCTCTTCCTGATGATTTGGGACAGCTCAAGTCTCTTAGGAGTCTCCAGATCTACTACTGCCCCGAGTTGCAGTCATTGCCTCAAGGGTTGTGGGGCCTTACCTGTCTCCAAGATTTAAGCATGTAACGACCTTGGAATTTTTGTGCTAATCTTTCCTTAAGTAGTTGTTTTTGGGGTAATTAGCGCTCTACTTGATTGCTTGTGAAATTCGCATCAATCACTTTAAATTGTATCTGCATGGCTCTAAACGTGCAGATTAGTGAGCGCTACGTTACTCTGAAATCTGGGATCCATCGCTAAATCCAGTCGTTCTGGGGATTTTTTGGAAGATCTGGAACGGACCTAGACCGCGCATCGAAAGTCCGATGGCGATGATCTTAGGCTGTTGCGGTCACCTTGTTGGACTTGGCCATCACCTCGAAAATCAAGTCCAGATGATGTTTTAGGTCGATTTGATTGAGTTCGGAGTGAAGAGTGTGAGAACGGTTGGAATTTAATAAGCTTTTTATGAAATTGAGTCGTTGCCGCTTGCGCGACGATTTTAAGCTATCGACCGTTGGATTCTTGACCCAATTTCACCCTCCGATCAGGATGTGGCCCATGCATATCCTAGTGCTTGTGGACTTGATCGAGTTCCGTGACCCTTGAATTGAGTGTGGTCCGCCACGGCCGATCTGAAGAGCCGGTCGATGAAAACTCAGGCTGACCTAGATCCATGGTCGGTGAGCTTAAGTCCGACCTTTCGTGGTTATAGGCCCACCAAGTGCTTCGTTGGATCGAGAAAGGCGTACTTTGGTTATTACCTAAGTATACCTTGACCCCAGGGGTTATTTCCATCATTTTAAGGCCTATATATAGTCCTTAAACCCTAGCTCTCATTTCCATACGAATTTTCTCTAACCCTAGCTTGGAGAGAGAGTGGAAAAGAGAGAGTTAGTGAGAGAGATTGGTTGGTGAATCATCTTGATTCTTCCTTGTTCTTCTTCACCTTTGAATCTTCACTTTGAATCGTTCCTCTGACGATTCTGAGTTCTTTTGGGGTAAGTTAACCTCACCCTCACCGGTGTGAGAGCTTAGATTAGACTGGGTGTTGTTGTATCTCATTTCTATCCTTATTTTAGGGTATTCTTGCGCCGTTGACGAAGACAACTTGTCTAAATCAGCTTGGCGGTTCTTTCTTTGCTTAAGGTGCGGACTTTAAGTGTATAGGTTATGGTTTTCAAGGCTTTCAATCCCAGTTAGTGATTTATTCTTGTTATGGATGAGATTTCACATGTCAAATGTTATGTTTGCATTGCTTTCCTGATATGCATGTGCTATATTGAGATTTGTGTATTCTATGTGTATTTATAAAGTACCGTATACGTATAGAATATGCACTTATGTTTGCCATGATTATTGGTCATGTATGTATGCTAGATGCATGTATGACAACTCCTTGATAAAAGGAATTGTCTAAGTGCATGTATTTCAACATGCGTCATGTATGTTGTTCCATGTATGCTAAGTGTTTGTAGAAATGCATGAATGACCTAAGTGTAACTGATTACACTAAATGTGGGCGTTGAGAAGTGATTCTCAATACTCCTATGGATGCGCATGATTTCTTTCTGCAGTTACATTCCAAGTTATTTAAATTCAAGCATCTCCTATGCTTACATTTATGTTAAGTTGATATTATTCAGATGTGTATGTAACATGATTTGAGTTATTGTTCCATTACTGTTTTACATTCCATATGAATATCTGTAGTAGTGTAGGATGTTTGGGACTATGCCTTAGTCCAGGAAATCGGTAATTGACCCTTTGGTCGTGGTTGAGATTGCTTTCGCCACGTGAGACGCATTAGACGAACCCGAGTCGTATTAGAGTTGGCGGCGGTGGTTTGGCCACGCGGAGTGTTTGCGCACTCTATGTCGCTCAATTCAACGTGCGCTCGTGCTAGTCGAGTTCGTCAACTAACCCGATTGTCCGATGTATGTTAACCATGTATGGACGCCATTTTTGCTTGAATCTAGGGTACCGAACTTACCGTGAAATCCTAATAACCATGGTACCGATCCGCTAAGACTCATGAGCCTGGACATGGTGGTATGGGACACCGTGGTCGAGCCGTCGGCCTACGGGGGTGACGAGCCTCCCGTAGTGACCGGTGAGCAACTAAACTCGTGAGCCGATTATGGTGGTATGGGACACTATATTCGTGCTGTTGTCGGCCTACATTGATTGGTGACGAGCCCTTTGTAGTGACCTCGAGCATACCCGGATACCACAAGGAGGTGACGAGCCGATCTGTGGTAGTAAGGGCATGAAAGGCGTGCATTGATTGGTGACGAGCCCTTTGCTACGACCTCAACTATATGATCGTATGAGATGTCTAGGATTGACGACCCTAGTATGGATCACTGTTTGGATGATGATATGAGGAAGGTATCTTAGCTTCCCAATCTCTGTATGAATTGGACTAATAACAACTTGGTAATCATATCCATGCACCGCATTTGCATGTGCTTTGTAGATGTGGCGCACTTTGAGGCGATGTCATGCGTAACGTAAGATGAAGACGCCGAGGGTGTACGCGTGAGGGCACGCATCATATTGCATTCATACTTGCATTAACAAGAGTACTTAGGATTTATTTAATTGTCTCGCTTTATCATTCTTGTTTGATTGAACGATAGCATGTTAACCGATTGCCTTATTGTTCCACCGAGTTGATCACTCACTCCCACGTTTCGGGACGGTGTTTTAACACCAGACTCTGTCTTAGGCCCCGATGTTGCAGATGTGGATGTGACGTCTGAGGCAGAGCGAGAGCTGGATGATGATGAGGCTGCTTCTCTTATATGCAGTTTTGAGACGGGTTCTAGCGAGCCTCGATCGATGCGCGGGATCTATGGGATTACTATTTTTGGGAACTGAAATGATGTAACTTGTACTTATAAATTTTGATAAATAACACTTTTACACGATCTGGTTGTATATGTAATTCAGGGACTTACACTTGTACACATATTTTACTATAAGTCTTCCGCTTGCTTTATTCACTTACCCCTGAATCATATCTGCGTTTTGGCTTAATCTATCCCGTGTTTATGTGCTAATACAGTCAACATACATCATTCATTAATTATGTTGCATAAGTGATGTTTTGGAACTCGGGAGCTGAGTTATGCTCGACCCCCGAATTTCAGGGCGTTACAAGTTGGTATCAGAGCATGATCTGGATTAAACCGGACCTGGGTTATGGTCACACACCGCACGTTGTCACCACTATAGTGTAATTGGGTGCGGTCTATCATCGCTTTGTGTTTGTGCTCCGTAGTTTCTATCGGCGAAAGTTTCCTGAAAACCTTTACCGAGATCGAGTCTGTACCCTTACCTGATCACACACAGCGACCCGAAACCTGTTCTAGACCCTCTATTAATGAGTGTAGATGGTCTACCCTCCCATTATTCATTTTTAAACCTTCCAGAAATCGCTGTATCAGATTTCTGTCAGAATGACCCGATAAGCTTCAAATTACACAAGGGGCCAATCGGGGCATTTTCTGTGGGACCCAGGGGGGGAACCACATCATTTGGACCAAGGAGGACCAGGAGGACCTCGCCAAATCGGCGAGGCATCGCCGATATGTCCAGAGACCGGCGATGCCATCGCCGGTTCGGCGAGGGATCGCCGGTCGGCGGGCCAGGCGGGCCGGGCCGACGCGGGCCGATCGTCCATGAGGCTTGTGTGGCCCACCCCTCCACGGTTTCCATTTTAAAACCCTTCCTTTCATCTATTTCCTTCACAAAACCCTCTTCCAAGCTCTCCTTTTCTTCAACAACCTCTCCAAACTCTCTCAAATCTCTCCCAAATCTTCATCTTCCTTCCATTTTCGTGCAAACCCATCACCCCATTCTCAAATCTTCCATTCCATTGCTGATTTCTCCATCTTTCCCTCTCATTTGAGCCCTTTCATTCCCTTTTTGGCTCATAGTTGTGTGGAAGCTTCACCATCTTCCTATTTCTCTCTTTCTCTCATTTCTCATGGCCCTCTTTGAGATTGTGACGGCCATCTTTTCCATTTCTTCCCTTCTTTCCTTGATGGGGAAGAAGAGAGCGCCCGTGGATGAAGCCGGGCCGAGCCGCCCAACCCGTGCACGGAGGCCGAGAGGTGCCGCCGCTAGCACGTCCGCCACGCGCGAGTTCCAGACGAAGCGGGACCTCGATCCTCGAGCTCCTGTCAATAGGACCTTGTTGGCGGAATTGTCGCATGGAGTCTATGAGGGGCGTAGAGTCCTTTTTGAGGCTCATGTTGATCCGCGGCTCTTTGGAGAGTTCCTTTTGTTGGAGCGCCTAGAAGGGGCTGGTTGGGGTCCCTTGTTCGAAGGCGAGTATCGCGCGAATGCTAGCACTTTTCGGGCCTTCTATGCCAACATTCTGGAGCCTTCGCTGGATCCTCTGCAGTTCAAGATTTCCTGTGGTAGCGGTCGAGTTGGAATTGTCAATGTTGCTTTGATATCCCGACTCTTGAAGGTGCCACTTGGGGAAGTGCATGCCAGCGAGAAGAATGTGGACAGTGTGCGCGAGAGGGATCGTCGCACCCGATCCTTGTGTGGTCGTCTGGTCGAATGGCAGCCGAATAGGAGTCTTTTGGCTTCTCACATGACGGACGACTTCCGTTTGCTTCACCACATCTTTACGTTCAATGTGTATCCCAGGTGGAGCAACCGCAGCGAGTGTACGCGCCTGATGGTAGATTTTCTATATCAGGTGGGGCAGGATGCGAAGTTGTGTGTGCCGACGTACGTCCTGCGTCAGATTATTCTCATCGCTCGTTCGAGTAGACGGACCGAGTCTCTTCCCTTTGGCCGCCTCATTTGCAAGATTGCACATGAGTTTGGCTATAGGCTTGGAGCTGAGAAACCGGTCCCTGTTCGTCATCTCAACTTGAGGACCCTTAAGCGGATGGAGGTTGGTTCTGGTCGGCTTGCCTCGGAGGGTGAGGCCGGGTCTGAGAGTGATGATGAGAGTTATCTTTGAAGGTGGTGCGGAGTCTCGAGGAAGAAGCGAGCAAGACGAGGAAGAGAGTGGGGCACGGATTCGAGTGATCGCTCTCCTCTTGTGGTGCCAGAGGGCGCAGAGCAGATTGCGAGAGATGCCCGTCTTACACGGCTTGAAGAAGGGCAAGCTGCTTTACGCCAGGAGATGGTGGATCTTCGAGGCTTGGTTAAGCACAAGTTCAAGAAGATGTCCCGGACTTTGAAGTCTATCCTGTGTTGCTTGCAGGATAAGGGTGCTCCGCCTCCGTCTCCTGACTCCGACGAGTAGCATCGTCGTGGCCGTCTTTGCTTTGTTTGGTGTTTCTTTCTGTGTGTAGCCGTTGTTGGCTTGTAGTTGGAGTTGTTGTAGTGTGGTAGCTGTTAGTGGTTGTAGTAGTTGTGGTTGTTTGTAGTGTTAGATGTTGTTGTTTTCATGCTTTCCTAGTCGTGATTCATGTATTGCTGCACTACTTGTATTGCGACGATTTTGATTAATGGAATGCATGTGGTTTGTTTTGGTGTTGTGCTGTGTTGTTGTTGTGTGGATGGATTATGTGACTTAGAATCTGACAGGTTGCATCCTTTGATTTAATGTAGGGATGCCTCCTAAGGGTTCGAAGACTTCGGCCCGTCTTTCTCTGATTGAGTCGCTTGCTGGGGTTCCTCCCTTGAGCGATAGCCAGTCAGATCCACAGGCGGGTCCATCTCGTGCTGGTGTTGGGTCGACACCTATGGCTCCTCCAGTCACACCCTCGGTTCCTGAGCCGAGCCATGCACCTTCTTCTGCTTCACCTGTTGATAGGTTTGAGCAGATGATGTTGTTGATGCAGCAACAACAGATTCAGCACTCTGTTTCTTATCGCAGCGGCAGGAGTTCCTCTCCTCCATGGTGGCATCTTTGCTCAGTCGATAGAGACTCCAACTGTTTCACCTATGCCTCCATCCGGGAGTGCCAGTGTCAGTGTTAGCGGCACATTCGAGCGATTCCAGCGCTTGAGACCTCCTACTTTTGCGGGTTCTCATGGCCAGAGGAGGCCGAGTATTGGATTGACCGCATCTCTAAGATGCTTTGAGGCCGTTTCTGGATTGTGGGTCGAGCAAGTTGAGCTTGCCACCTTCATGTTTGAGAAGGAGGCCGGTTTGTGGTGGGACAGTGTGCTTCGCCGTCGAGGAGGACTTCGTGTGGTCGTGGCAGCGCGTTTGAGGCGCGCTTCCACGAGAAGTATTTCCGGTTACGTTCTGACATGAGAAGGAGAGTGAGTTCCTTCGCCTCCGCCGGGGAGGGTTGTCGATTACGGAGTATGAGAACCGGTTTCTTGAGTTGGGGCGGTATGTTCCTTTGATCTGGGCGTCAACCGATGAGGATGCGGCGTTTTTCTGAGGGGCCGGGACTGAGATCCGATCGAAGATTTCCTGTGGCAGCATTTCTTCATATGCGGAGCTAGTGAGCATGTCCTTGCGAGCGAGCAGGACGGAGATAGAGCGTCCCCGCATGCGAGCACCGATGCCTCCTAGGCCGAGACCGGATTTCCAGGGTGCACCTTTCCTTGCAAGAGGCCGCGTGTTGATTCTCCTCCTTGGCGTTCGCCGCCCGCTCGGCAGATGAGAGCTGATCTTGAGATGTTCTTATTGTGGGAAGGTTGGGCACTTGGACCGTTTCCTGCTTTTCCCGTATGCGAGCGGTGGTTTTACTCCACCGCAGAGGGTTAGCCGTCCGATGCCTCGGTTATTTCTCCTCCTCCTCTTCGATCGGCGCCAGCTCATCCATCCTTCCTGCCATCCGGCTTCAGGCCACCTCGGCGGCCCATGGTTCCTCAGCCAAATCGTTAGCAGCAGCTCGTGTTCATGCGCTTTCAGCAGAAGCGCCTATGTCTGACTTGGTGCCGAGGTCCTTTGAGGTGACAGCGCATATGGAAGGTATTCCCGTTTCTGTGCTAGTGGATACAGGGTCCACTACTTCTCTTATTTCTTATGCGGCAGTTAGGCGTTTGGGTTTGAGATCTGTTCCTATGCCTAGAGTGACGCTTACTACCGCTACGGGGATGTCCTCTGCCTTGGGCAAGCGTTGTATGGATTGTTTGGTCGATCTGGGAAGTGGATCGATCCGTGTTGATTTGCTAGTCGCACCGCTTTATCACTACGATGTTATTATGGGTATGGATTGGCTCACGAGGATGCGAGCTGAGATTGATTGTGAAGCGAGATCAGTGACGATCCATGGACCTGAGGGCGAGATTGTTACTTTCCCCGTTCAGGTCAGTTACCCTATTCGTATTGATTTTTATTCTTCTCTGTTGGAGAGTTCGGCCGAGTCGGCGTTGGTTAGTACGCCGGTAGTTCAGGAGTTTGAAGATGTGTTTGAGTCGATTCCTGGATTACCTCCTCAGCGTGAGATTGATTTTGCTATCGATCTTATGCCTGGTGCAGCGCCCATTTCTTTACCCACCTATCGGATGCCTCCGAGTGAAATGGAGGAGTTGAGGAAGCAGATAGATGGTTTGCTAGAATTGGGTTTTATTCGGCCCAGTGTGTCTCCTTGGGGAGCACTGTTGTTTGTGAAGAAGAAGGATGGTTCCTTGCGATTGTGTATTGATTATCGCAGTTGAACTTCTGGTAATCGTGAAGAATAAGTACCCCTTGCCCGTGATTGATGATCTGTTTGATCGGTTGAAGGGGGCACGGTACTTTTCGAAGGTTGATCTGCGGTCAGGGTTCATCAGTGGCGCGTCAAGGATGGGGACGTGCGGAAGACCGCGACTAGCTCCGGTCATTATGAGTTCCTTGTGATGTCGTTGGGTCGACTAACGCACCGGCCGTGTTCATGGATCCGATGAACAGGGTATTTCGGCCTTTCTGTTTCGATTCGTCATTGTATTTATTGATGACATCTTGATTTATTCGGCGAGCGGCAGAG
Organism: Magnolia sinica; assembly: GCF_029962835.1. Lineage (NCBI taxonomy): Eukaryota > Viridiplantae > Streptophyta > Magnoliopsida > Magnoliales > Magnoliaceae > Magnolia > Magnolia sinica. The sequence continues at coordinate 2,180,337 of NC_080587.1, forward strand.
CACGAGGAGCACTTAAGAGCGGTTTTGGGTACTCTTAGGGAGCATCGGCTTTTCGCACAGTTCAAGAAGTGTGATTTCCGGAAAGAGGAAGTCAAGTTCCCGGGACATGTGGTGTCCAAGGAAGGTATAGCCGTCGACCTTGCCAAGGTAGGTGCAGTGCAGGACTAACCTGGTTCGGTTATCGAGGTGAGGAGTTTTCTTGGCCTTGCAGGTATTATCGACGCTTTATTCAGAACTTCTCGAAGATTGATCGTTGTCGTAGGTGACACGGAAGGATTTGAAGTTTGCTTGGAGTGAGCGGGCGGAGTTAGGAGCCGAAGGACAAGTTGACGTCCGCCCCTGTGCTAGTATTGCGAGCAAGGGGTTAAGTATATTATATATACCGACGCCTCTCGCGTTGGTCTGCTGGGTTGTGTCCTTATGCGGAAGGACAGGTGATTGCTTATGCTTCGCGTCGATTAAGGAAACACGAAGAGAATTACCCTACGCACGACATGGATGGCAGGTGTCATCTTCGCATTAAAGCTTTGGAGACATTACCTTTATGGTGAGGAGTTCGAGCTCTTTTGCGACCACAAGAGCATTAAGTATATTTTCACGCAGCGTGATTTGAATATGAGGCAACAGATGGATGGAAACATTGAAGGACTTCAAGTTCGATGTTTCTTACCATCCCGGTAAGGCGAACCTTGTGGCGATGCGTTGAGTCGCAAGAAGGCTTTGGAGTTTGCGGCTCCTGATGATAGCAGAGTGGGAGATGTTGGAGTTCGTGCGCGATTTTGAGCGAAGCTTACGGTGGTTGAGCCGTATGAGGTTATCGCACACATTCGTGTACAGCCCGTCATCGACGAGAGGATCGTTGCAGCTCAGGTAGATGATGAGCTCTTGGTGAAGATGAGGCAGCGGGTTGGTACAGATGGGAACTCCGACTGGAGTGTTAGTTCTGATGGGGGCCTACGTTTTCGTGGCCGGTTATGTGTTCCTGACATCCCTGACTTGAGACGTGAGGTTCTCGAGTTAGCCCATAGTTCTAAGCTTGCGATGCATCCAGGTAGCACGAAGATGTATCGGGATATGAAGAGGTCTTATTGGTGGGACAATATGAAGGTCCAGATTGCTGAATTTGTTTCTCGTTGTCTCACGTGCCAGGTCAAGGCAGAGCATCGCCGACCTCCTGGACTGCTTCAGCCCATGCCCATAGCTGAATGGAAGTGGGATTTCATCTCTATGGATTTTATTTCTGGGTTGCCGAGGACGAGAAAGGGATTTGACTCTATTTGGGTGATCGTCGATCGATTAACGAAGTCGGCGCATTTCTTACCGATCAGAGTCACTTACTCTGCAGACGAGTTGGCTAGGTTGTATATCAAGGAGATAGTGCGTCTGCATGGAGTTCCCCTGGAGATTGTGTCTGATAGAGACACGCGTTTTACATCTATCTTCTGGACTCGTATCCAAGAAGCAATGGGTGTGAAACTGAAGTTCAGCACCGCGTTTCATCCGCAAACAGATGGGCAGACGGAGCGCGTGAATCAAGTCCTGGAAGATATGTTGCGAGCTTGTGTTTTGGATTTCAAAGACAGTTGGGATGATTGTCTTGATGCAGAGTTCGCGTATAATAATAGTTTCAGCGAGTATCGGTATGGCTCCCTTCGAGGCGTTGTATGGTCGCCGTGCAGAGCACCACATTGTTGGGCGTAAATTGGTGAGCGTAGTTTGCTTGGCCTGAATTGGTGCAGTGACTTCAGAGAAGGTCGACATCATTCGACGTCGACTTCTAGCAGCGCAGAGCATAAGAGTTATGTTGATACGAGGCGTCGACCGCTTGAGTTCGTAGTGGGAGATCATGTTTTTCTCAAGGTCTCTCCTATGAAGGGAGTTTTGCGGTTCGGTAGGAAGGGGAGCCGACGCCGAGATTTATTGGTCCATTTCAAGTTCGGATCGAGTGGGAGCGGTAGCTTACCGCCTTGCTTTGCCCACACCTCTTGCGGGCGTGCATAACGTATTTCATATCTCTATGTTGAAGAAGTAGTACGTTCCTGATCCTTCGCATATTATTAGTTGGGAGCAAGTGCAGTTAAGTGAGGATGCCACTTATGTACTGCGCAACCAACACGTATTCTCGGATAGAAAGGAGCAGTGCTGCGTAGCAAGGTTATCCCTCTCGTGAAGGTGTTATGGTCGCATCATGGCGTGAAGAGGCTACTTGGGAATCAGCAGGGTCAGGAAGACCTACCCTCCGATCCTCGAGGCTTATATGAAGGTATGAATTTCGAGGACGAAATTTTCTTTAAGGGGGTAGATTGTAACGACCTTGGAATTTTTGTGCTAATCTTTCCTTAAGTAGTTGTTTTGGGGTAATTAGCGCTTTACTTGATTGCTTGTGAAATTCGCATCAATCACTTTAAATTGTATCTGCATGGCTCTAAACGCGTGTAGATTAGTGAGCGCTACGTTACTCGGAATATGGGATCCATCGCTAAATCCGGTTGTTCGGGATTTTTCGGAAGATCTGGATCGGACCTACACCGCGCATCGAAAGTCCGATGGCGATGATCTTAGCATTGCGGTCACCGAGTTGGGCTTGGTCTTCACCTCAAAATCAAGTCGATCTGATGTTCCGGGTCGATTTGATTGAGTTCGGAGTGAAGAGTGTGAGAACGGTTGGAATTTAATAAGCTTTTATGAAATTGAGTCGTGTCCGCTTGCGCGACGATTTTAAGCTATCGACCGTTGGATTCGACCCAATTTCACCCTCGAATCAGGAGGTTGGCCCTGGCATATCCTAGTGCTTGTGGACTCGATCGAGTTTCCGTGACCGTTGAATTGAGTGTGGTCCGCCACGGCCGATCTGAAGAGCCGGTCGGGTACGAAAACTCAGGCTGACCTAGATCCATGGTCGGTGAGCTTAAGTCCGACCTTTCGTGGTTATAGGCCCACCAAGTGCTTCGTTGGATCGAGAAAGGCGTACTTTGGTTATTACCTAAGTATACCTTGACCCCCTAGGGTTATTTCCATCATTTTAAGGCCTATATATAGTCCTTAAACCCTAGCTCTCATTTCCATACGAATTTTCTCTAACCCTAGCTTGGAGAGAGAGTGGAAAAGAGAGAGTTAGTGAGAGAGATTGGTTGGTGAATCATCTTGATTCTTCCTTGTTCTTCTTCACCTTTGAATCTTCACTTTGAATCGTTCCTCTGACGATTCTAAGTTCTTTTGGGGTAAGTTAACCTAACCCTAACCCGTGTTAGAGCTTAGATTAGACTTGGTGTTGTTGTATCTCATTTCTATCCTTATTTTAGGGTATTCTTGCGCCGTTGACGAAGACAACTCGTCTAAATCGAGTTCGGCGGTTCTTTCTTTGCTTAAGGTGCGGACTTTAAGTGTATAGGTTATGGTTTTCAAGGCTTTCAATCCCAGCTTAGTGATTTATTCTTGTTATGGATGAGATTTCACATGTCAAATGTTATGTTTGCATTGCTTTCCGATATGCATGTGCTATATTGAGATTTGTGTATTCTATGTGTATTTATAAAGTACCGTATACGTATAGAAATGCACTTATGTTTGCCATGATTATTGGTCATGTATGTATGCTAGATGCATGTATGACAACTCCTTGATAAAAGGAATTGGCTAAGTGCATGTATTTCAACATGCGTCATGTATGTTGTTCCATGTATGATAAGTGTTTGTAGAAATGCATGAATGACCTAAGTGTAACTGATTACACTAAATGTGGGCGTTGAGAAGTGATTCTCAATACTCCTATGGATGCGCATGATTTCTTTATGCATTTACATTCCAAGTTATTTAAATTCAAGCATCTCCTATGCTTACATTTATGTTAAGTTGATATTATTCGATGTGTATGTAACATGATTTGAGTTATTGTTCCATTATTGTTTTACATTCCATATGAATATCTGTAGTAGTGTAGGATGTTTGGGACTATGCCTTAGTCCAAGAAATCGGTAATTGACCCTTTGGTCGTGGTTGAGATTGCTTTCGCCACGTGAGACGCATTAGACGAACCCGAGTCGTATTAGAGTTGGCGGCAGTGGTTTGGCCACGCGAGTGTTTGCGCACTCTATGTCGTTCAATTCAACGTGCGCTCGTGCTAGTCGAGTTCGTCAACTAACCCGATTGTCCGATGTATGTTAACCATGTATGGACGCTACTGCTTGAATCTAGGGTACCGAACTTACCAGTGAAATCCTAATAACCATGGTACCGATCCGCTAAGACTCATGAGCCGGACATGGTGGTATGGGACACCGTGGTCGAGCCGTCGGCCTACGCTGGGGTGACGAGCCTCCCCGTAGTGACCGGTGAGCAACTAAACTCGTGAGCCGATTATGGTGGTATGGGACACTATATTCGTTTTTGTCGGCCTACATTGATTGGTGACGAGCCCTTTGTAGTGACCTCGAGCATACCTGGATACCACAAGGAGGTGACGAGCCGATCTGTGGTAGTAAGGGCATGAAAGGCGTGCATTGATTGGTGACGAGCCCTTTGCTACGACCTCAACTATATGATCGTATGAGATGTCTAGGATTGACGACCCTAGTATGGATCACTGTTTGGATGATGATATGAGGAAGGTATCTTAGCTTCCCAATCCTGTATGAATTGGACTAATAACAACTTGGTAATCATATCCATGCACCGCATTTGCATGTGCTTTGTAGATGTGGCGCACTTTGAGGCGATGTCATGCGTAACGTAAGATGAAGACGCTGAGGGTGTACGCGTGAGGGCACGCATCATATTGCATTCATACTTGCATTAACAAGAGTACTTAGGATTTATTTAATTGTCTGCTTTATCATTCTTGTTTGATTGAATCGATAGCATGTTAACCAAAGGCCTTATTGTTCCACCGAGTTGATCACTCACTCCCACGTTTCGGGATTCTGAACACCCACCGGACTGTCTTAGGCCCCGATGTTGCAGATGTGGATGTGACGTCTGAGGCAGAGGGAGCTGGATGACGACGAGGCCGCCTTCTCCTATATGCAGTTTTTTGAGACGGGTTCTAGCGAGCCTCGGTCTGTTGCGCGGGATCTATGGGATTACTATTTTTGGGAACTGAAATGATGTAACTTGTACTTATAAATTTTGATAAATAACACTTTTACACGATCTGGTTGTATATGTAATTCAGGGACTTACACTTGTACACATATTTGACTATAAGTCTTCCGCTTGCTTTATTCACTTACCCCTGAATCATATCTGCGTTTTGGCTTAATCTATCCCGTGTTTATGTGCTAATACAGTCAACATACATCATTCATTAATTATGTTGCATAAGTGATGTTTTGGAACTCGGGAGCTGAGTTATGCTCGACCCCCGAATTTCAGGGCGTTACAAAGCATCTCTGGCAATCCAATGCTGGCGGATAAATGCACAAGGAAGTATCGGAGCAAATCGTCACACATCTCAAACATCTGGATTGACTACCTCAGAATCGAATGAGGCACTGAAGATGAAATGATCCATCAAGTGGACAAGTTCCAACTAGGTACTCTCTCTCTTTCTTAGATACAGAGTATATAGATATACATTTGATGACCACAACTGAAGAGTTTGGATAATTCATCCAGATGATCCCCCGATCCAAGGACGTAGGTTGATCCCTAACTGTGGGTCCCACAGTGATGTATGTCCCTTACATCCACACCGTCCATCCATCTTGAAAGCTCATTTTAGGACATGTTCCTAAAAAATGAAAAATGAAGCAGATCTAAATTTTAGGTGGATCATACCACGGAAAAAAAAAGTCAAAAAAAGAGTTATCATTGATTTCCCATCATTAAAGACATCATGGGGCCACAGGAATGTTTATTTGTCATCCAACCTGTTGAGAAGGTCACAAGGACATGGATGAAGAGACTACACAAATATTAGATTCATCCAAAACTTTTGTGGCCGGGAGAGATTTTTAATGGTCGATTACCACTGTTTCCTATATTATGGTCCACCTGAGATTTGCATCTGCTTCATTTTTGGAATCATCACCTAAAATGAGTTTTCAAAATGGATGAACGGCGTTGATTAAAGTACATAATCACGGTGGGCCTCATGGTCAGGGTCGAGTCAAGCTATGCTCCACTCAAACTGACACTTTTAGGTTCAAGGACTGAGCCCGGCCCAAGCCAAGCATGCATCTTGCACAGGAGGCCCAAGTCCAACTCGAGAGAGTTAGGTCGGGCCAGGCCAGTCCAATCAAGCATGCATTCTGGCACAGGAGGCCCAAGCCCAACTTGATAGGTTAGCTTGGCCCAGGCCCAGACAAACCCAACCCAACCAGCGCAGCCCGTTTACAAAATGCCTACTTCCCACCTGATTGTTTGTAATTTATCTGTTGATCAAGTAGACCACACTTAGAGGAACGAAATCCACTCCATGCATCTGATTTTCCAACTCATTTTAGAATATAAGACAAAAAATGAGGAGGATCCGGAACTCAAGTGAGCCACATGAGAGGAAATTGAGACAATCGTAGGGCCATAAGAGTTTCATATTAGGAATTTGGTTTTTTGTGTTTTCAGTTCATTCCAATGGGTATGACTTTATGAATGGTTTGGATAGTATATAAATATCAAGGTGGACCCCGTAAGATTTCAATGATTGGAATTTCTTTACCTATTGTTATCCTCTCCTCTCGATGTGGCTCCCTTGAGTTATAGATCTTCCTTATTTTTGGTCTCATATCCTAAAATGAGCTCGAAAAATGGATTGACAGGGTGGATTTCTCACAAACATCACAGTGGGCCTCACTTAGCGTCCAAGCACATAAACCTACAACAGGCTTTGGCAAGAAATCCATTTTCATCTGAGCTCACTCTATGTTGTCAGATGTCTTAACTTTTTATGTAATAGGGTTTGTCAATGTCATCGACAATCCACTCAATTCCATTGAGCATCTGTCGATAGCATCGATATCGACAACTCAATCACATCGAGAAAATCTGAAAAAATTCTAATTGATTGCTGGACTGTTTTTGAGGTGGCACTCAATGTCATTCGGCAGGTATTGGATGTATGTCAATGCTATCGAACGCCCCATTTCTTTTCTAGCAAGGTAATCTTAATAAGCATCAATCATGATCTCTAATACATAATTACTATTTATTAAAATGCAATGAACTCATTTTTAAGTGGCACCCAAACAGGTAGGGCTGTCAAAGGGTTGGGTCTTGTAGTACCTGCGCCTGGGCTTACCAGGCTCGGTTCTTGCCAGGTTTGGGTCCTTTTATGTCTGGTTTGGTTCTTAAAAACCTGGATCTTATCGGATTCGAGGTACCCATTGAGTCTTTGGATCTAAATTTGGAGTTGGCTTTGGGACAGTCAAGAGCATTTATATGATTAGGCCTACCTACTGGATGGATTAGATCTCACACAAGCATGCTGCTTTGGGGGATGCATGATGTGTATAAATAGTCTCTCTTACACGTGTGCAGCATAGGGAAACTCATTTCTTACTGGAATAATCAATGCATGTTAAAAATACATAGTTTTACTATTAAAACTGCCTCGACCCAACCCAAAACCTCTAGACCGATTTTTAATTGGATCCAAAAAGTGATACCCAAACCTGGCCTGACCCATTAAAATCGGGTCGGGTTGATTGGGTACCCACATTAAAAATGTCTTCCTGTGACTGTGTTCATTGAAAATGAAAATCACGTATGGTTGGAACTTTCTTGCAGGCAAGACTACTTCATTAACAGGTGTTCGACTTCTGGAGATGCTTGGAGAAGATGAAATGGCATTTGGTAACCTCTACTCTGTGTCATTTCAGATGATGAATGCTCAGTGGCTTGTGAAGCTTGCTTCTTATATGGAATTCAATGTAAGCACCGCTGTGACACTCCATTTCATTGACAGTGGCTTGATCTTATCGGGCACACAAATGGCATACATTTGTGTCTATAGATATCCAAATCGTGGGTCCTGTTGTAGATGGAGCATATCCTGGAAATCACATCAATAGGATGAATCTTAACCATCTTATATCAATCGTTGAATCTATACCTCTGATCATCTCCATTCCATGACCTCCATTGGATGGTCCACAATTTGGATTGTTTGGATCAGTACCCACATGAACGGTAGATGAGCCATCACCCCATTTAAGAGAAGGCAGAAAATGTACCTTAGTAACCTAGCCTAGATGATGTAGAGCGGGTCGTGGCCAGTTTCATGGTCAAGATGGATCAGAAAGGGCCCAGTTGGAGATTGGAAAATGTACCTGAGTAACCTAGCCTGGATGATGTATATCGCAAACAGTGGAATTCCAATGCTGAATTTGCGAAATACCATATATAATTTTGGGTAGAATGTGTTAATGAATTTGCCATCACCAAATTTGCCCATCAGTTCAACAGTTAAATTCCCAATTTAATTTTGTTTTTACTATTTATAGCAAGTTTTAGTTTAAGTACAACTCTTCATTGTTGGGCTCCAGGAGCTGCGTCAACATGAAAAGTGGTTAGAATAGTTAGGGGAACATCATGGTTCAGCCAAATAGAACACTTACTATCTTTAGCTAAAAACCATGCGCAGTTGTAGGAATTATGACCGTCTGTAAATTGTAAGATTACTATTTATAGTAAGTCATGATTTCTAGGAGTTTTAGCTGTAATTTAATTCCGGAACTTATTTCATGGCTTAGTATCCCTATTTAAAGGGGTGTAAACTTGTTTATTCAAGAATTAACCAATTTACAAATTTTCTAGAATATTATTTCTATTTTCTTGATTTTTCCTTGTGGATTCGAGTAGTCTCTAAAAGAGTCCAAAGAAGCTTCATGGATTCGAATTAGTTATCCTTGAGGAAGACGGTGATTGACCTCATCACATTCATCCTTGTGTCGCTAAAGGAATTGGGTTCCCTTGAAATTTTGTTTACCTGATTTTTTTTCTCTTTGATCTGTCTTCCTCATCTTTCTAGGAGGTTTTGAAATCGACACTACCGCAGCTGGAGCGTGAGCTAGCATTGGAAGACGTCTCCAGCATTAAGGATTTGCCAGCTTACAATCTTTTGAACTGATAGCTGGGCTGCATTGGTCTTCTACATTTTCTTAGCTTCTTGATTTCTATGGTTCTCTGTGTACCCGCAGTATAGAAATTCTCCATCCAAACATATAAATTCAAGTGAAATTCTATTTCTGAGAAATCCAATTCACACATATAGGAAGTGGTCTGAAGAGTAAATACTATTCTAAATGTGTTGTTAATTAAGTGTCGTGATTGATCGTGGGTGGAAAGGTTTTGTTCGGCCCAGAAATGATACCGGTGGGGTCTGCTTTTCAGCAATCTACTGCGTACATGTCTTGGGCCCCTTGATTAATATAACATGCGTCAAATAATTTTTATTTTTATTTTTTATTTTTTTAAAAAGGATGATAGTAGCCAATCCGACTGCTGGCTTGCCAATTGTGTACATAACAGGCCCATTCTGACAGTTAAGAGGGCGTGATATTTTGTAGTGTCTCCCATCAATGATACTACAAAGGCTTGCAATTTTTTCGAACATCCAGGCCTATGCTAGACCCAAGGCTTCTATTACAAAGCCATGCTTCAAAATCAGGGGCCTCTATAGAAAACTAGGCCCACCTGAATCAAGCCAGAATTTGACCCCCTGCTGTCTAGCCCATCCTGTTGTTAACCCAAGTGCTTAGACCCAACCCTAGACCACAATATAATCTGAAAATTCATAAAGTGCGAACCACCATGGATTGGTCAAACGTTTTAGGCTAGGCTAATCAAAGTGAGGTCCATCGGATGAATGGTCCAGATCATCTCAACATTGCATACGCCTGCCAATTAAGTGGGGCATCATGAATAGTACTGGCACAGGGAACACCCAGAATGTTGAGGACACACATCTCCCATCATCTAAACGGTTGGCGGGAATCTCAGAGGCACTTCAAAATGTAGATTTTTGAATAGCCATTTTCTGCATGCGCATTGACATGCTGTGAGCCGATGATCTTTCTTCCTTATAAAATGTATGATTGCTTACCTTGATTTGGAGCTGGGCCGCGTAGCTGAGGAACCCCAATCACGTAAACTCTGGTTCATGGACCCTAGTTTCTTCAAACAAGGCATGATATTTTTCATTTTCAGCCGTCCAATAACTCTCCATTAATCTGATAGCCAGATAACCAAATAAGAGTAATTTTTAGATAATAATAAGATTAAGCTAATATACATAATCTAGACGGTTTAATTCGAACTATAATATATTATATACACAATATTCAAGTAATTTCTAAATGCTTGAGTATCGTCCACCATCCTGCCGAGTGTTTCAAAGCTTCTCTCTCTCTCTCTCTCTCTCTCTCTCTCTCTCTCATCTTTTCGGGTAAGATCTAGGGGTGTCAATGGGCCACGCTCGGGTCAGTAAAATCAAAATTTTGGCCAGACCAACACTAGGCCCGGCCCATTGACAGCCCTAGTAAAATCTAGGTCTATGCGACCTTGTTAATAGATTATTTATTAACATTAAATAATCTTTAATTTAATATTAATTACTCCCTAATTTCTAAGTTAGCTGAACCTTGTGTGTGAGCATACACACATAGAGTATTATATTATTAAAATTAATCAGACCCACCTTAAGCCCGGTCTCAACCGGGTCCAAAACGATGGATCCGACTGGGACCGAGTAGAGCTAATTTTGTAACCGGATCCAAAGTGGTGGATCCAAACCTGTTATATTTCTAAATGGGTCCGAGATATTGGGCCTAGATCCGTTAAATCGGGTTGGGTCCATTGGGTACCCATTGAGAACCCTACCATGATGGGATTGTCATGTAGCAGCAACCTTCAACTGTGGGCGTTTTACATTGGATACATACCTACCAACATTTTATGGAAATTTTAAGTTACAATACATTGCTAGTGTAAATACAGAGGCAAAATGCACAGATCCAGATCCATTGGATGGATTTGATTTGACCATCTGGAAGATCTTCTACAAAAGTCAGGGCTCCATTATTTAGGTGGGGCACAGTTTTAAGAACAGGCAAATGGCGTTGAAAACTCTGCTAAGGTTTTAGCTGCGAACCTAAACTGTGGAGGGTTTGACAAGTAGATGTCATTTTCACAGTGGGACCAACTCGATGGATGGCTTGGATCTTGCATATGTTCACATGTATGATGCCGATCATGCTCTAGCAAAAGAGGAGAGAAAGAGTAAGGTTATGATTAAAGTATGTTTTTGAATATGTATTATATTAATTCATGCATATTTAGAAGTAAATTTAATTTTATTTTTATTTTTCTTTTACTATGTAAATTAAATATATATGACATACAGATTAATTAAATAGTATGTCCCACCCTGAAGATTATTTAGCATAAAGATCAGTGAATCCATTCATTAGTTGGGCCCCACTGAAAAATAATTGATAGACAGTGCATATGAATATTCAACCCGCAGATTTACTCAATTTATAAGTGTGCCACTGAATGAATGAATCTGCTTCTCTCTCTCTATCTATTTTTCCTTGATGATCATCATGGCGGCCCTGTCTTTTCACTGGCTTAGATGTTTTAAGCACATTGGCTTTATACACTCAATGGATGTAAACCTTACAGTCCACACTGATGGTTGTGTACATTCTTGGTGTGGGCAATGTTTGATGTCCATATGATGGAATCTCACAAATTTGGTGTGGGCAATGTTTGATGTCGATACGATGGAATCTCACAAATTTGGTGTGGGCAATGTTTGATGTAGATACTATGGAATCTCACAAATTTGGTGTGGGCAATGTTTGATGTTGTTATGATGGAATCTCACAAATTTGGTGTGGGTAACCCAGAATAGCTAGATTGGTAGGCTAAAGTAGCTCGTCCTACCCCAAAATCATGTATGGTACGTCGAGTAACTCATACCAGTTTGCAAGATATACCTGTTTTAAGGTTCTAACTATCTCGATGACTTCTGCCTCTAATCAGGCCTTCTCTGATCCATCTTGGACATGAAAATGTCTATGACTCTCTCTCTCTCTCTCTCTCTCTCTCTCTCTCTCTCTCTCTCTCTCTCTCTCTCTCTCTATATATATATATATATATATATATGTGTGTGTGTGTGTGTGTGTGTGTGTGTGTGTGTGCGCGTGTGTGTGCGCGCGTGCGGGCGTGCGCGTACAAATGCTCAGCTGCGCACCAGTTCGCATGTAACTCGCACGAACTTTTTTGAGAACCCATCATACATGATGACTCCAAAATCTGAACGGTCCACATGAAGCAGCACCTCATGAAACCCCATCTGCGCAATTTTTACTTTGACTCAAAACTTTGGTGGGCCATGAAATTGAAAGCAATTTCCTCCCTTGATTTGCATTTCTCTTTGCTAGAATTTTAGAGCGGGGTAAAAATTTGTCCCTTGGGGTTCCATGGGATTCTGCATCACATGACCGTTCAGATTAGACACCCATGACATGTGTGCAAAGGTGCGCACATGCATAGGTGCATAGGTGAGCATAACTCTCTCTCTCTCTCTCTCTCTCTCTCTCTCTCTCTCGCTCTCTCTCTCTCTATATATATATATATATATGAGATTAGCTAAGGGCTATGAGTTGACTGTGATTAACCATGCATGCGAGGATTGTTGAGCAATGAACTTTCATTAGGATTAAGGGGCACGGGTAAGAAGCCGCTTTATGTCGCTTCGAACCACGTGATTTAGATAGAGGTCTGTGATATGATAGAGGTATCCTATATTCAAATACTGTTTGAATTTGGACTAATAAGTACTTGGCTAATCATGCATACCATAACATATATTATGGGTTGCATTGTATTTGAATCATTGTCTCCTAACTTGGTTGTTGTTGTGGTGGTGGTGTAATGAACGTGGAAGGATATTATATTGTGATTGATCCCAGGCAGTGCATTTACACCTTATGACATTTATGCATTAAACGACTAGCTAAGGAATTGTTTGAGGTGTATAACTATTATTATATAAGCCCGATGTGATTGATAACATGTATAACTTAGGTTAATAATACCATTGAGTTGATCACTTACTCCCACTTGGGATGGTGTTTTAAAATACCAATTAGAAGATTTCATTGATGCAGGTACCTTAGAGGAGGCAACATATATACAAGGAGTAAGCACCATACAAGGAGTATGCAGACCTCATTGAGGAGATCTCGTATATTCAGGTGGTGGATGATCAATTGTAGTGCTATCTTCTCAGGGTGCTAGATTAGTGTAGCATTATTTTAGGTAGGGGTAGTACACTTTGTGTTCATTTTAAACGTGTATATTGGGTCTTTAGCTAAGTGAACCCTGTGATTTTTTGACATGTGGATGCAATTTTTATATTTTTTTGGTTGGTGGTTTGTATATGTTGGTACTTCATTATTTTACATAGTTCTGTTTACCTGCTTTGCTTAATTAATATAAACCATATGGGTAAATTATGCCTTCATAGGCAAAAGTGACTCTCAAAATAGCGGGTATTGAGGATGTGTTCGACCCCTAAAATTTGGAGCATTATAAGTTGGTATCACAACATGAGTTAAGAGTTAAATTGGACTGCTGGAGATCGACCCACCGTAACGCTAACATAAATAGAATTATGAATCTATTGATATTGAAGCATAAGTATAGACTTAAGTGCACCACCACAAATAAAATAACGAAAATAAAAACGTTAAAACCATCGTTAGAGGTAACCAATATATCTATACGCCATTCAAATCTATCATGAGGTTATAAGATAAACCATAGGAACAAATGTCATCGTGATGCAAAACTACTGTTACCCAAGGCATTCAATGCCCACCGTTTCCGATGGTATATGCTTTATTTTTAGATTCCTATGCCAACCTGATCTTCAAAACGTATGGACGGAGTGGACCTGTAACGGATGTCTCCGTAAGCGCCACGCGATGCATGCAATCCACTCTCCCATTTGGAAAAGGAATACGTGAGACCCCGGCCTCACCTAAGACGGTGCGGCCCTTACCGTGGGGCTGCCTTTGTGTATCTATTTTATATCTTCTCCGTTCATATGTTTTTCCATAACGTTTTAGTACATTATCCAAAAAATAAGAAGATTTAAATCTCAAGTGGACCAGACTCTGATAAAACAGTGGTGCTTGAACGCCCTACCATTAAAAACTTATTAGGATACACCTTAATGTTTTCATAGTATTTATTTGCCATTTAATCTGTTGATATGGTCACATAAGCCTTAATGAAGGTATAAAAATAAACATTAGCTTGATCCAAAACTTTTGTGGCCCATTGATAGTTAAGCACCACTATTTCCAACAATATGGTCCACCTAATAATTGGATCTGTTTCTCATTTTTAGAATCATACACTAAAATTATTTGGAAGAAAAGTTTAGACGGCCTGGATATAGAATATATAGATCAAGGTGGGCCCCACGGTGAGGGACGAACCATCTGGGGTGAAGTCAGGGTCTCTCTGATCCATTCCTCTCCAATAATGCCTGCCGTCATATCAAATGTCTTGATTACAGCTTTATTGTTGGCCATTTGTGGGTAACAGCACATGGTGATATTGTTTGAGCCGTGTTGCATGATTGAATGGTGGGCCTGAGGCTTTTATTAGGGTTGACTTCTTAGCATTCTTGCTTACTGTTTCCACGCGACTTGGCTAACTGGAGGCAAAACTTTGTGAGCATGAGTTCAAAACTGGGGCAGATATAAATCTCAGGTGGATCCCCAAGAGGAAACGGTAAGAAGTGGACTGTTGTAAACTTTGCTGAGCTGCAGAGGTTTTGGATCAAGTCAATATTCGATTTATATTTCCTTTCATCCATGCTACGACCTTATCAACAAGTACTTACGATATAAACATTACAACATACATAGAAGTTTTAAGTAATGACGTTCAATTAAAAATATTTTCTTCTAAAATGAAATGTAAAAATGGAGGGACAACATTGATAATATATATACATGACTAAGTAGATAATACATAATACATATACATGAATGTACACTATTTCCTTTGGTTTGGTCCTCTTGAGCTTTGGATGCTATTCAATTTTAGATCATATCCCAAAATGATATGTAAAAATAGATGGCTAGTGTTTACTTAGTATCCTAAAGCAGCTTTTGAATTGGCCGATGACCTCAACACCCGCCACATAGCTAGTGTTAAAGATCCGTGGGGCCCACCCTGATAAATGTGATTTATCCAGCTATCCATCAAATTTTCTAGCTGATTTTATTGTAGGAGTCAAAAAATAGGAAGATAGTAACCTCCAAGAGTCGACAACTCTTGATCTAAATTTGTTGGAGGATATAAGCTTGGTTCGACTTGATATTTTGACCAAACTAAACCAAGCTCATGATCGTATAATCTGAACCAAACTAACTCAAACATTAGAGATGAGCTTGAAGCTCGGCTCATGTAAAGCTCAATCAGGGAGTATCACATAAACAAGCCAAACCAAACTTGGGTCAAACTCTTTTCAATGCGGCTTGTGTACAACTTTATCCATTACTTAGTACGATGACTCCTCTTGCAATACCTTTTCACATGACACTAATGACCAGTTACAAGGAACTTACCATGATATAGTGTATTGAGTAAACTTCGTAGGGACACACCTAATGTATGTATTGTTGACAGATGTCTTAAATCAATCAAGAACAAGACAGTTTAATCCAATCGACACACCATACGATCCTATAAACTGACTGTCGATCCCATAGAGTAATTCCTGATTTATGAGTTTGCTTTGCTCAGCAATTTTGAGTGTATTCGTCGATAACACTCGATCCTATCGAAGGATCTGTCGACCGACTTAAGCAGTTTTGCAGAATTATAGTTTTTGTTTTCTAATTTGGTTCTGACTTTATATTAGGGCTTATAATCAGGGATTAAGGTATTGAGAATGTTCTAAGGTTATTTTGGAGCAAAGGGGAAAGAAAAGCTAGGGTTTTGTAAAGGGTTTTAGGGTTCTTTAGATCCGTAAGTCTAATCATCTCTTGTAATACTTTGTATCGTGGTTTTTTTCCGTGAGGATTTTTTCACGTAAAATCTTGTGTTCTCTAAGTGCTTTGATCTCTTATTGTTTGATTCAGATTTGTCTCCGCCCATCCCCCAACATATATGTCTTACTTTTTTGTAAAATTACTAAAATACTTTCCATATTTAAATTTCACCAAATAATGCTTTTCAAGGTTAAAATTACAAAATTATCTTTATTTATTTAAAATTTTGATGAAGTTGATAATTGTGGGTCAAGCTGTATATATATAACATCCAACCCGTTGAATCCTATCATAGAGATGGAAGGAATGAAATTCTGACAAATCCAACCCCAAGGTGGGCCACACTGCAGAAAATTACATGACATGTCCAGAAACGCCCAAATTTATGTACGGTGCATTGATAATTTGATTAATCAGGTCTTTTATTCAAGTGCTCATGAGTTGTATGCGTTGGAAAAGCGGATTGGCTGGTATACCACACATCAGCTATATAGCTGGTATACTGACGTCAGCAAGTTATGTGGGTCTAATCATGAGGTATGTGTTCTATCCAAACCGTCCATCCATTTGGAGAGCTCCTCTCAAGGGTTGAGACGAAAGAATAAGACAGATCACGGGGTGCATGTGTTGGATGGGTGAGATGTCATGGACGTACCTTTTGGGCCCTACAATTCTCAACTTTTCACGTACAAGTGAAACGTCATACCCTATGTAGGTTGGGAGAGGCATAATTTGATAAAATCGAAACAAGAGTATTTCGGTGGTAAAAGGAGAAAATCCCTCACCTAATCCGCTCCCATGAAAAACCAAGCTCTGTGAGGCCCACGTCACATCGGTGTCTTTGTAAAAATCACTCCCTCTATCAGTTTCATTACCTGTGCTGAGAGCCCAGAAATGAGGCAGATCCAGGACCCACGTGGGCCACGTTCACCATTGAATTTTTCTGGGCTCAATATGATGTTTATGGACAATCCAACCCGTTCAAAAGGTGACTACCACTAGAAAGAAGGGACAGCACAAGATCAGACTGTTCAAAATCTTATGTGGGCCCCACTAAGGTTCCAACCATGGCAGCACAACCACTACGGTTTCTTATGTTACGGCTCACTTGAATATTGTATTTGGTTGATTTTTGTGCCATGATTGTAACATGATGTGAAGAAACTGATGGACGGAGTGGATTTTACACGGAAATTTCTGCGGGTCCCACAGGGCTTTGTTGGATGCTGTAGATTGATGCATCAAGCCGCTCTTAAGCATTCAAAGAATCTTTGACTTAGAGAACTCTCCCTCTCTCATCTCTCTCCTCGTTTCTTCGACGATCATCGCGCTCTCTCTCTCTCTCAATTTCCTGGAATCTCATCTCTCATCTCTCTCTCTCTCTCTCAATTTCCTGGAATCTCATCTCTCTCTCTCTCTCTCTCTCTCTCTCTCTCTCTCTCAATTTCCTTGAATCTCATCTCTCTCTCTCTCTCTCTCTCTCTCTCTCTCTCTCAATTTCCTGGAATCTCATCTCTCATCTCTCTCTCTCTCTGAATTTCCCGCCATCTCATCTCATCTTCCTCATCTCTATCTCTCCTGATTCTTCTATCATCGCTCTGTCCCTCTCAATTTCCTGCAATCAGACCTCTCTCTCTCTCATCTCTATCTCTCACCATTTCTTCGATCATCGCACTCTCCCTCTCAATTTCTTGAGATCTGATCGCTCTCTCCCTCTCAATTTCCTGCATCTGATCTCTCTCTCTCTCTCTCTCTCTCTCTCTCTCTCTCTCCCATTTTTCTGGGGATTCAGAGCTCTCTCTCTGTTCTCGAACAATGGCGAATGCGCTTGTTTCAATGGTTGTGAACAAACTTCGAGAAGAGGTTTATTTGGTGGGTGATGCCAAAGAAGAAGTTGAAAAGTTATCTTCTACATTGGAATCCATTCAAGCACTTCTTAATGATGCTGAGATTATGCAATTTCACAATGAAAGCATGCAAGTTTGGTTAAGAAAGCTCAAAGATGTGGTTTACGATGTGGAGGACGTGGTTGATGAGATGATTCCATTTCCAGAATCTGAATCAGGAACCCACAACGCTGACGATCGACTCATGGGAAACCAGGCATGGGCGTGCTTATTTTCACTCTTTTCATGTTGCGGTCTAGAAGATTGGATAAGGTTGGCCCATGAATCAATGTCCGAAGGCGACGACATCGGAGATAAGGTGCGGACATTTGTCAGTAAAGTCGCATCACAACGCGATTTTGCTCGTCAGATCAAACAAGTAAGGGCGAAGCTGGATCAGATTGCAGCTGACACAAATAAGTTCAGTTTTAAGGAGATTCACAGTTTCCGTGGAGGTAGTCAGCTTCACAAGGCCGAGTCTCAAACGAGTTCGCTCGTAGACGAATCGAAGATGTTCGGGAGAGACAGAGACAGAGATATCATAATAAGCAAGTTGGTCAGCGGGAGCAGTTCTGAGGAGGGAGGAATTCATGTCATTTCGATAGTAGGCGTTGGCGGGTTGGGCAAGACGACTCTTGCTCAATTGATCTTCAAGGATGAAAGGGTAAGGAGCCATTTCGATGTGTTTCTATGGGTTTGTGTTTCTGATGATTTTGATCTCGTCAGGCTTACCAAAGCAATTATAGAAGATGCAGAACGGGTAAATACTCCGCTTACAGGGCTAAACCCATTGCAAAATAAGCTTCTCGAGACATTACAAGGAAAACGGTTCTTGCTTGTCCTTGATGATGTGTGGAATGATAATAGTGACAAGTGGGAGCAACTATGGCTTTCCTTCCAAAGCGGTGCTCCTGGAAGTAAAATTTTGGTCACCACTCGCAGCGAGAAGGTTGCAAATACATGCATGCCGTCTGCCTACATGCATGAATTGAAAGGTTTATCCTATGATGATAGCTGGTTACTGTTCAGAACCAGAGCTTTCGCTGGGAGGAAAGTGGAAGATTGCCGGGCGTTGGAAAAGATCGGAAGAGAGATAGTGAAGAAGTGTAAAGGAGTGCCTCTTTCGTTAAAGGTAATTGGAAGCGTCATGCGTTCCAAGATGACCACACAAGATTGGAAGGACATCTTAGAAAGCCAAACATGGGAAATACGAGACATCGCGAAAGGTATCTTACCGGCTTTGTTGCTGAGCTATTATAATTTGCCTGTCCATTTGAAGCAGTGTTTTGCATATTGCTCAGTATATCCTAAGGATCGTCTGATGGAGAAGGATACATTGGTCAAGTTGTGGTTAGCTCAGGGTTTCATCAAGCCCGATGGAAAAAGAGAGATGGAAGCAATTGGAGGAGAGTACTTTGACGATCTACTGGCGCAGTCTTTGTTTCAAAAAATGGGATCATATCAATATGAAGTCAGATATACAATACATGATCTCCTTCACGATCTCATCCAATTCATTACAAAGAATGAATGTTGCATCTTTGAGACTGGAAAGATGGACACCAGCTCTGTTACAGTCCGTCATTCATCATTTATTGCCACCAGGGAAACGTCACACATTCCTGCCCCTCTATGTCATGCAAAAAAGTTGCGAACACTCCTCCAGACCGGATATTCAGAAATTGATACCATCCCTGATCATTTATTCCAATGCGCCAGGTCCCTTAGGGCATTTGATTTCCGTATTAAAGAATTGCCAAGCTCAATTGGGTTGCTGAAGCATTTACGATATCTTGACTTGTCTTATTCAGATCAGATAGTTGAGTTGCCGGAATCAGTGAGTAGTCTCAGCAATTTGCAGACCTTGAAGTTGAATATGTGTGAACGCCTCCAAAGACTGCCAAGTGGGATGAGTGCAATGGTCCGCTTGAGACATCTGGAAATGATAGGAACAGAAGAACTAAAGTACTTACCGGAAGGGTTGGGGAGAATAAGTTCCCTTCGAACGTTGAGTAGGTTTATCGTGGGAGGCGATGGAGGATGTAAGATTGGAGAGCTGAAGCGACTTGACTCTCTCCAAGGAACGCTAGAAATAGATCACTTGGAGAGAGTAGGGAGCGCGGATGAGGCTAAGGAAGCACAACTGGAGAACAAGTTACAACTTCGCGTATTGTCTCTAAATATGTCACCAGATGATGCTGTTGAAATGTCAGGAAATGGTGAGGTGGAGAGGATGGAAAATGTAGTTGAAGCCCTCCGGCCGTCCCTTGCAAACCTAGAAGAGCTGGAAATTAAGGGATACATTTGTTCCAAGTTTCCAACCTGGATAGGAGATTCATCTTTCTCAAATTTAGTCAGCTTGAGATTAATAGATTGCAATAAGTGTACACAGTTGCCTGGGCTAGGGAGACTACCTTCGCTTAAATACCTTGAAATAAAGGCAGGTCTTGTAAAACGGGTGGGAAGTGAGTTTTACGGGAATAGCAGTGGTGGGGACATAAACGGGGTGGCATTCCCGAAGCTGGAAGAGCTCAAGTTCAGTGACATGTATGAATTGGAGGAGTGGGAGTTGAGATTAGAAGACAGAGAGATAATGCCGTCTCTACACTCATTAAGAATTTACGACTGCTGGAAATTGAAGGCACTGCTGACACACCTCCCGGAAAGTCTAACATCCCTCGACATCTCGGGATGTGGCGAGATTTTGTGGCCATTACCGAACCTCCCAAGCCTCAAGACGTTTGAGATCTATAATTTAGAGAACACGACGTGTCTCCCCTACGGATGGAAACAATTGGAGTCACTAGAGACTCTTGGTATCAGCAATTGCTCTAAATTGAGGTCTCTTCCTGATGATTTGGGACAGCTCAAGTCACTTAGGATTCTCAAGATCCACAGCTGCCCCGAGTTGCGGTCATTGCCTCAAGGGTTGTGGGGCCTTACCTGTCTCCAATATTTAACCATCTTTGGCAATCCAATGCTGGCGGATAAATGCACAAGGAAGTATCGGAGCAAAGCGTCACACATCCCAAACATCTGGATTGACCACCTCAGAATCAAATGAGGCACTGAAGATGAGATGATCCATCAAGTGGACAAGTTCCAACTAGGTACTCTCTCTCTCTCTCTCACTCTCTTAGATACAGAGTATATAGATATACATTTGATGACCACCAACTGAAGAGTTTGGATAATTCAGTTGCTGCTATTTTCGTGCTATCATTCATCCAGATGATCCCCCGATCCAAGGACGTAGGTTGATCCTTAACTGTGGGGCCCATAGTGATGTATGTCCCTTACATCCACAAATGTCCCTTATATCCACACCGTCCATCCATCTTGAAAGCTCATTTTAGGACATGTTCCCAAAAAATGAAAAATGAAGCAGATCTAAATTTTAGGTGGATCATACCAGGGAAAAAAAAAAGTCATCATTGATTTCCCATCATTAAAGACATCATGGGGCCACCGGAATGTTTTTTTTTTGTAATCCAACCTGTTGAGAAGGTCACAAGGACATGGATGAAGAGACTACACAAATATTAGATTCATCCAAAATTTTTGTGGCCACGAGAGGTTTTTAATGGTCGATTACCACTGTTTCCTATATTATGGTTCACCTGAGATTTGAATCTGCTTCATTTTTGGAATCATCACCTAAAATGAGTTTTCAAAATGGATGAACGGTGTTGATTTAAGTACATAATCACGGTGGGCCTCATGGTCAGGGTCGAGTCAAGCTATGCTCCACTCAATCTGACACTTTAAGGTTCAAGGACTGAGCCCGGCCCAAGCCAAGCATGCATCTTGCACAGGAGGCCCAAGTCCAACTCGAGAGAGTTAGGTCGGGCCAGGCCAGTGCAATCAAGCATGCATTCTAGCACAGGAGGCCCAAGCCCAACTCGATAGGTTTGCTTGGCCCAGGCCCAGAGAAACCCAACCCCACCAGCCCAGCCCGTTTACAAAATGCCTACTTCCCACTTGATTGTTTGTAATTTATCTGTTGATCAAGTAGACCACACTTAGGGCCCGTTTGGCCGGGTGGATTGGAAGGTATTGAATGGTATTAGGGTGGATGGCATGGATTTCTAGGTAATTATGGTGTTGTCGGTGGATTGTCTGGAGATCCATGGGGTTGCTATATACCTGGATTGTTATATCCAGTCTGTTTGGAACGATCCATGGGATTGCTATATCCCTGGATTGTTATATCCAGTCTGTTTAGAACGCCCGGCCAATCCCGGGATTAAACCTTCTCATCCCTCCCAATCCCTCGAACCAAACACGATCCAAGGCAAATTTGAAAGGATTAGGTTGGATCGGATGGGATTTAAAGGTAATGATGGTGTTGTCAGTGGATTATCTTAAGATCAATGGGATTGGGATAAGATCACCGACTCTGTTTGGCACGCCAGGCCAATCCCGGGATTTGACTTCCAATCCCTTCCAATACCGTCCAATCCCTTCCAATCCGACCGGCCAAACGGGCCCTTAGAGGAACGAAATCCACTCCATGCATCTGATTTTCCAACTCATTTTAGAATATAAGACAAAAAGTGAGGAGGATCCGGAACTCAAGTGAGCCACATGAGAGGAAATTGAGACAATCGTAGGGCCATAAGAGTTTCATATTAGGAATTTGCTTTTTTGTGTTTTCAGTTCATTCCAATGGGTATGACTTCATGAATGGTTTGGATAGTATATAAATATCAAGGTGGACCCCGTAAGATTTCAATGATTGGAATTTCTTTACCTATTGTTTCCTCTCGATGTGGCTCCCTTGAGTTATAGATCTTCCTTATTTTTGGTCTCATATCCTAAAATGAGCTGGAAAAATGGATTGACAGGGTGGATTTCTCACAAACATCACAGTGGGCCTCACTTAGCGTCCAAGTGCATAAACCTACAACAGGCTTTGGCAAGAAATCCATTTTCATCTGAGCTCACTCTATGTTGTCAGATGTCTTAACTTTATATGTAATAGGGTTTGTCAATGTCATCGACAATCCACTCAATTCCATTGAGCAGCTGTCGATAGCATCGATATCGACAACTCAATCACATCGAGAAAATCTGAAAAAATTCTAATTGATTGCTGGACTGTTTTTGAGATGGCACTCAATGTCATTCGGCAGGTATTGGATGTATGTCAATGCTATCGAACGCCCCATTTCTTTTCTAGCAAGGTAATCTTAATAAGCATCAATCATGATCTCTAATACATAATTACTATTTATTAAAATGCAATGAACTCATTTTTAAGTGGCACCCAAACAGGTAGGGCTGTCAAAGGGTTGGGTCTTGTAGTACCTGCGCCTGGGCTTACCAGGCTCGGTTCTTGCCAGGTTTGGGTCCTTTTATGTCTGGTTTGGTTCTTAAAAACCTGGATCTTATCGGATTCGAGGTACCCATTGAGTCTTTGGATCTAAATTTGGAGTTGGCTTTGGGACAGTCAAGAGCATTTATATGATTAGGCCTACCTACTGGATGGATTAGATCTCACACAAGCATGCTGCTTTGGGGGATGCATGATGTGTATAAATAGTCTCTCTTACACGTGTGCAGCATAGGGAAACTCATTTCTTACTGGAATAATCAATGCATGTTAAAAATACATAGTTTTACTATTAAAACTGCCTGGACCCAAACCAAAACCTGACTAGACCGATTTTTAATTGGATCCAAAAAGTGATACCCAAACCTGGCCTGACCCATTAAAATCGGGTCGGGTTGATTGGGTACCCACATTAAAAATGTCTTCCTGTGACTGTGTTCATTGAAAATGAAAATCACGTATGGTTGGAACTTTCTTGCAGGCAAGACTACTTCATTAACAGGTGTTCGACTTCTGGAGATGCTTGGAGAAGATGAAATGGCATTTGATAACCTCTACTCTGTGTCATTTCAGATGATGAATGCTCAGTGGCTTGTGAAGCTTGCTTCTTATATGGAATTCAATGTAAGCACCGCTGTGACACTCCATTTCATTGACAGTGGCTTGATCTTATCAGGCACACAAATGGCATACATTTGTGTCTATAGATATCCAAATCGTGGGTCCTGTTGTAGATGGAGCATATCCTGGAAATCACATCAATAGGATGAATCTTAACCATCTTATATCAATCGTTGAATCTATACCTCTGATCATCTCCATTCCATGACCTCCATTGGATGGTCCACAATTTGGATTGTTTGGATCAGTACCCACATGAACGGTAGATGAGCCATCACCCCATTTAAGAGAAGGCAGAAAATGTACCTTAGTAACCTAGCCTAGATGATGTAGAGCGGGTCGTGGCCAGTTTCATGGTCAAGATGGATCAGAAAGGGCCCAGTTGGAGATTGGAAAATGTACCTGAGTAACCTAGCCTGGATGACGTATATCGCAAACGGTGGAATTCCAATGCCGAATTTGCGAAATACCATATATAATTTTGGGTAGAATGCGTTAATGAATTTGCCATCACCAAATTTGCCCATCAGTTCAACAGTTAAATTCCCAATTTAATTTTGTTTTTACTATTTATAGCAAGTTTTAGTTTAAGTACAACTTTTCATTGTTCGGCTCCAGGAGCTGCGTCAACATGAAAAGTGGTTAGAATAGTTAGGGGAACATCATGGTTCGGCCAAATAGAACACTTACTATCTTTAGCTAAAAACCATGCGCAGTTGTAGGAATCATGACCGTCTGTAAATTGTAAGATTACTATTTATAGTAAGTCATGATTTCTAGGAATTTTAGCTGTAATTTAATTCCGGAACTTATTTCATGGCTTAGTATCCCTATTTAAAGGGGTGTAAACTTGTTTATTCAAGAATTAACCAATTTACAAATTTTCTAGAATATTATTTCTATTTTCTTGATTTTTCCTTGTGGATTCGAGTAGTCTCCAAAAGAGTCCAAAGAAGCTTCATGGATTCGAATTAGTTATCCTTGAGGAAGACGGTGATTGACCTCATCACATTCATCCTTGTGTCCCTAAAGGAATTGGGTTCCCTTGAAATTTTGTTTACCTGATTTTTTTTCTCTTTGATCTGTCTTCCTCATCTTTCTAGGAGGTTTTGAAATCAACACTACCGCAGCTGGAGCGTGAGCTAGCATTGGAAGACGTCTCCAGCATTAAGGATTTGCCAGCTTACAATCTTTTGAACTGATAGCTGGGCTGCATTGGTCTTCTACATTTTCTTAGCTTGTTGATTTCTATGGTTCTCTGTGTACCCGCAGTATAGAAATTCTCCATCCAAACATGTAAATTCAAGTGCTCAAAATTCTATTTCTGAGAAATCCAATTCACACATATAGGAAGTGGTCTGAAGAGTAAATACTATTCTAAATATGTTGTTAATTAAGTGTTGTGATTGATCGTGGGTGGAAAGGTTTTGTTCGGCCCAGAAATGATACAGGTGGGGTCTGCTTTTCAGCAAGCTACTGCGTACATGTCTTGGGCCCCTAGATTAATATAAGATGCATCAAATAATTTTAATTTTTTTTTTTTTTTTTTTTTTTTAAAGGATGATCGTAGCCAATCCGACTGCTGGCTTGCCAATTGTGTACATAAGAGGCCCATTCTGACAGTTAAGAGGGTGTGATATTTTGTAGTATCTCCCATCAATAATACTACAAAGGCTTGCAATTTTTAAGAACATCCAGGCCTATGCTCGACCCAAGGCTTCTATTACAAAGCCATGCTTCAAAATCAGGGGCCTCTATAGAAAACTAGGCCCACCTGAATCAAGCCAGAATTTGACCCCCTGCTGTCTAGCCCATCCTGTTGTTAACCCAAGTGCTTAGACCCAACCCTAGACCACAATTTAATCTGAAAATTCATAAAGTGCGAACCACCATGGATTGGTCAAACGTTTTAGGCTAGGCTAATCAAAGTGAGGTCCATCGGATGAATGGTCCAGATCATCTCAACATTGCATACGCCTGCCAATTAAGTGGGGCATCATGAATAGTACTGGCACAGGGAACACCCAGAATGTTGAGGACACACATCTCCCATCATCTAAACGGTTGGCGGGAATCTCAGAGGCACTTCAAAATGTAGATTTTTGAATAGCCATTTTCTGCATGCACATTGACATGCTGTGAGCCGATGATCTTTCTTCCTTATAAAATGTATGATTGCTTACCTTGATTTGGAGGTGGGCCGCATAGCTGAGGAAACCCAATCACGTAACCTCTGGTTCATGGACCCTAGTTTCTTCAAACAAGGCATGATATTTTTCATTTTCAGCCGTCCAATAACTGTCCATTAATCTGATAGCCAGATAACCAAATAAGAGTAATTTTTAGATAATAGTAAGATTAAGCTAATATACATAATCTAGACGGTTTAATTCGAACTATAATATATTATATACACAATATGCAAGTAATTTCTAAATGCTTGAGTATCGTCCACCATCCTGCCGAGAGTTTCAAAGCTTCTCTCTCTCTCTCTCTCTCTCTCTCTCTCTCATCTTTTCGGGTAAGATCTAGGGGTGTCAATGGGCCACGCTCGGGTCAGTAAAATCAAAATTTTGGCCAGACCAACACTAGGCCCGGCCCATTGACAGCCCTAGTAAAATCTACGTCTATGCGACCTTGTTAATAGATTATTTATTAACATTAAATAATCTTTAATTTAATATTAATTACTCCCTAATTTCTAAGTTAGCTGAACCTTGTGTGTGAGCATACACACATAGAGTATTATATTATTAAAATTAATCAGACCCACCTTAAGCCTGGTCTCAACCGCGTTCAAAACGGTGGATCCGACTCGGACCGAGTAGAGCTAATTTTGTAACCGGATCCAAAGTGGTGGATCCAAACCTGTTATATTTCTAAATGGGTCCGAGATATCGGGCCTAGATCCGTTAAATCGGGTTGGGTCCATTGGGTACCCATTGAGAACCCTACCATGATGGGATTGTCATGTAGCAGCAACCTTCAACTGTGGGCGTTTTACATTGGATACATACCTACCAACATTTTATGGAAATTTTAAGTTACAATACATTGCTAGTGTAAATACAGAGGCAAAATGCACAGATCCAGATCCATTGGATGGATTTGATTTGACCTTCTGGAAGATCTTCTACAAAAGTCAGGGCTCCATTATTTAGGTGGGGCACAGTTTTAAGAACAGGCAAATGGCGTTGAAAACTCTGCTAAGGTTTTAGCTGCGAACCTAAACTGTGGAGGGTTTGACAAGTAGATGTCATTTTCACAGTGGGACCAACTCGATGGATGGCTTGGATCTTGCATATGTTCACATGTATGATGCCGATCATGCTCTAGCAAAAGAGGAGAGAAAGAGTAAGGTTATGATTAAAGTATGTTTTTGAATATGTATTATATTAATTCATGCATATTTAGAAGTAAATTTAATTTTATTTTTATTTTTCTTTTACTATGTAAATTAAATATATATGACATACAGATTAATTAAATAGTATGTCCCACCCTGAAGATTATTTAGCATAAAGATCAGTGAATCCATTCATTAGTTGGGCCCCACTGAAAAATAATTGATAGACAGTGCATATGAATATTCAACCCACAGATTTACTCAATTTATAAGTGTGCCACTGAATGAATGAATCTGCTTCTCTCTCTCTATCTATTTTTCCTTGATGATCATCATGGCGGCCCTGTCTTTTCACTGGCTTAGATGTTTTAAGCACATTGGCTTTATACACTCAATGGATGTAAACCTTACAGTCCACACTGATGGTTGTGTACATTCTTGGTGTGGGCAATGTTTGATGTCCATATGATGGAATCTCACAAATTTGGTGTGGGCAATGTTTGATGTCGATACGATGGAATCTCACAAATTTGGTGTGGGCAATGTTTGATGTAGATACTATGGAATCTCACAAATTTGGTGTGGGCAATGTTTGATGTTGTTATGATGGAATCTCACAAATTTGGTGTGGGTAACCCAGAATAGCTAGATTGGTAGGCTAAAGTAGCTCGTCCTACCCCAAAATCATGTATGGTACGTCGAGTAACTCATTCCAGTTTGCAAGATATACCTGTTTTAAGGTTCTAACTATCTCGATGACTTCTGCCTCTAATCAGGCCTTCTCTGATCCATCTTGGACATGAAAATGTCTATGACTCTCTCTCTCTCTCTCTCTCTCTCTCTCTCTCTCTCTCTCTCTCTCTCTCTCTATATATATATATATGTGTGTGTGTGTGTGTGTGTGTGTGTGTGTGTGTGTGTGCGTGTGCGCGCGTGTGTGTGCGCGCGTGCGGGCGTGTGCGTACAAATGCTCAGCTGCGCACCAGTTCGCATGTAACTCGCACGAACTTTTTTGAGAACCCATCATACATGATGACTCCAAAATCTGAACGGTCCACGTGAAGCAGCACCTCATGAAACCCCATCTGCGCAATTTTTACTTTGACTCAAAACTTTGGTGGGCCATGAAATTGAAAGCAATTTCCTCCCTTGATTTGCATTTCTCTTTGCTAGAATTTTAGAGCGGGGTAAAAATTTGTCCCTTGGGGTTCCATGGGATTCTGCATCACATGACCGTTCAGATTAGACACCCATGACATATGTGCAAAGGTGCGCACATGCATAGGTGCATAGGTGAGCATAACTCTCTCTCTCTCTCTCTCTCTCTCTCTCTCTCTCTCTCTCGCTCTCTCTCTCTCTCTCTCTATATATATATATATATGAGATTAGCTAAGGGCTATGAGTTGACTGTGATTAACCATGCATGCGAGGATTGTTGAGCAATGAACTTTCATTAGGATTAAGGGGCACGGGTAAGAAGCCGCTTTATGTCGCTTCGAACCACGTGATTTAGATAGAGGTCTGTGATATGATAGAGGTATCCTATATTCAAATACTGTTTGAATTTGGACTAATAAGTACTTGGCTAATCATGCATACCATAACATATATTATGGGTTGCGTTGTATTTGAATCATTGTCTCCTAACTTGGTTGTTGTTGTGGTGGTGGTGTAATGAACGTGGAAGGATATTATATTGTGATTGATCCCAGGCAGTGCATTTACACCTTATGGCATTTATGCATTAAACGACTAGCTAAGGAATTGTTTGAGGTGTATAACTATTATTATATAAGCCCGATGTGATTGATAACATGTATAACTTAGGTTAATAATACCATTGAGTTGATCACTTACTCCCACTTGGGATGGTGTTTTAAAATACCAATTAGAAGATTTCATTGATGCAGGTACCTTAGAGGAGGCAACATATATATAAGGAGTAAGCACCATACAAGGAGTATGCAGACCTCATTGAGGAGATCTCGTATATTCAGGTGGTGGATGATCAATTGTAGTGCTATCTTCTCAGGGTGCTAGATTAGTGTAGCATTATTTTAGGTAGGGGTAGTACACTTTGTGTTCATTTTAAACGTGTATATTGGGTCTTTAGCTAAGTGAACCCTGTGATTTTTTGACATGTGGATGCAATTTTTATATTTTTTTGGTTGGTGGTTTGTATATGTTGGTACTTCATTATTTTACATAGTTCTGTTTACCTGCTTTGCTTAATTAATATAAACCATATGGGTAAATTATGCCTTCATAGGTAAAAGTGACTCTCAAAATAGCGGGTATTGAGGATGTGTTCGACCCCTAAAATTTGGAGCATTATAAGTTGGTATTACAACATGAGTTAAGAGTTAAATTGGACTGCTGGAGATCGACCCACCGTAACGCTAACATAAATAGAATTATGAATCTATTGATATTGAAGCATAAGTATAGACTTAAGTGCACCACCACAAATAAAATAACGAAAATAAAAACGTTAAAACCATCGTTAGAGGTAACCAATATATCTATACGCCATTCAAATCTATCATGAGGTTATAAGATAAACCGTAGGAACAAATGTCATCGTGATGCAAAACTACTGTTACCCAAGGCATTCAATGCCCACCGTTTCCGATGGTATATGCTTTATTTTTAGATTCCTATGCCAACCTGATCTTCAAAACGTATGGACGGAGTGGACCTGTAACGGATGTCTCCGTAAGCGCCACGCGATGCATGCAATCCACTCTCCCATTTGGAAAAGGAATACGTGAGACCCCGGCCTCACCTAAGACGGTGCGGCCCTTACCGTGGGGCTGCCTTTGTGTATCTATTTTATATCTTCTCCGTTCATATGTTTTTCCATAACGTTTTAGTACATTATCCAAAAAATAAGAAGATTTAAATCTCAAGTGGACCAGACTCTGATAAAACAGTGGTGCTTGAACGCCCTACCATTAAAAACTTATTAGGATACACCTTAATGTTTTCATAGTATTTATTTGCCATTTAATCTGTTGATATGGTCACATAAGCCTTAATGAAGGTATAAAAATAAACATTAGCTTGATCCAAAACTTTTGTGGCCCATTGATAGTTAAGCACCACTATTCCCAACAATATGGTCCACCTAATAATTGGATCTGTTTCTCATTTTTAGAATCATACACTAAAATTATTTGGAAGAAAAGTTTAGACGGCCTGGATATAGAATATATAGATCAAGGTGGGCCCCACGGTGAGGGACGAACCATCTGGGGTGAAGTCAGGGTCTCACTGATCCATTCCTCTCCAATAATGCCTGCCGTCATATCAAATGTCTTGATTACAGCTTTATTGTGGGCCATTGTGTGTAACAGCACATGCAGACATTGTTTGAGCCGTGTTGCATGATTGAATGGTGGGCCTGAGGCATTTATTATGGTTGACTTATTAGCATTCTTGCTTACTATTCCCACGCGGTTTGGCCAACAGGAGTCAAAACTTTGTGAGCATGAGTTCAAAACTGAGGCAGATATAAATCTCAGGTGGACCCCACAAGAGGAAACGGTAAGAATTGAACTGTTGTAAACTTTGCTGGGCAGCAGAGGTTTTGGATCAAGCTAATATTTGTATTTGTGTGTTTTCCTTTCATCCATGTGTGTGACCTTATCAACAGGTTAGATGGCATATAAACTTTACAGTTACAGTGTGGGAAGTTTTAAGGGTGGACGTTCAATTAAAAATATTTTCCTGCGCTGTGGTCCACCTAATATTTGGATTTTCCTTATTTTTTGGATTATACCTAAAATGAGTTAGCAAAATGGATGAACTGTGTGGATAAAACATATACATTATGGTGGGTCTACAGAGCTTTAATAGTACCTGGCTGGCTAGTGTTGAGTTCACTTAGCCAAACTAGGCCGTACAAATAGTGGGACTGACTTGGAGATGGAATTTGTCATGAAAATCACACAAGTTCAATTATCCTATCTGATTGGTGATGGCTGTCAAATGGATAGTTAGATGTAGAGGTGTACACAAACCGAGCTAGCTCGGTTAGCTCGCTCGACTCAACTCGAAAAAGCTCGATTCTATTCAGATCGAAGCTGAGTTCGAGCCGAGTCAATGAGTTTGAGCCAAGTTCAAGCAGGCCCTAGCTTGACTCGACTCAACTCGGATCAAATCCAACTCGAATCAAACTCAGATCGAACTAGTTCGGTGACTCGGTTACTTTGCCATTGATGTTGCTCACTAACTGTTTGATAAAATGACTCAACGAAATGTGGCCGGTGGCAAGGAAGGTATGTACATGAAACAAATACCTTTTTTCGCTTTGTTTTTCTTAGTTTTTATGTTACTTAGAAGGTGTTTGATAAAATACTTGTAAAACTATTGCCTCTGTTTGTAAAATAATGGAATTTTGAAATTGCAGTTCAGGTGTTTGTGGAAATGCCTCAATAGCAAACTCGGCTCTAATTGGCCCAAGCTGCTGACCGAACCAAGCCGAGCTGGCCCGAACTACTAACCGAATCGAGTCGAGTTGGCCGGTCAGGCTTGAGGACTGAGCTGAGCTGAGTTCGAGTTGGGGTCAGCCAGTGGCCAAGCCGATTCAAGTTGAGGCCAGCTCGACTCAGTTCCACTCGATGTACACCCCTAGGAGTAGCCAATCCATTTCCGTTCATTAACAACTTGCATGCCTTTGAATCGGAAACGATTTGTATGTGACACAGGGCTACGCGGTGTCCACAGAGATGTCCGTAGTAAATACGCTCCTTCCAAGATGGACCAAAGAAGGGCCGATTGGAGGCGGAGGTGATCTAGACCGTCAGAACCCTACAACAGACATATCTCGTAAACCGGAATGAGTTACTTAATGTACCATACATGATTTTGGGGTAGGAAAAGCTACTTTAGTCAACTGAATTTGCGAGATTCCATTAGATCGATGGTCGAAAATCCATTTTATTTTTGTTTTTACTATTTATAGTAAGTTTTAGTTTGTTTCTCTTCATCTTTTAATCTTTAGGAATTGTGTCCAATATGAAAAGAGCTTAGAAAAATTAGGAGAATAATGTGGTTAAGACAAATAGGGCACTATAAATTGTAAATTTACTATTTAGAGAGTAAGATGTGAATTTTTTAGAATATTATTTTTATTTTCTTGTCTTTTTAAGTTATGAATTTTCTAAAATATTATTTTTATTTTCTTGTTTTTTCTTCCTAAATTCCAGAAGTCTCATTGAGAGTCTAGAAATGCTATATGGATTTGAATTAGTTATCCTCGAGGATGATAGTGATCAACCTCATTATATTCATCTCTGCGTCGAAAATTCACTTTGTCCATCCATTTTGTGAGCTCATTTCAGAACATTAGACCAAAAATGTGCCAGATCCAAGACTAAGTGAGCTGAAATGTGAGAATTGAACGTTCACAGTTGAAATATGCATGGGGCCATAGAAGTTTTGAATCAAGATAATATTTATGTTTTCAGTTCACCTCATTAGAAATGAGGTTATGAACGGTATGGATGGCATAAAAACATCACTGTGGACCCAAGAGGTTTTAACGGTAGTAATTTCCCTATCCACCTTTTCCTTTATTGCAGTGCAGCATACCTTGTCGTGGGTTTGGCTCATTTTTTCCACATAATTAAAACAATTTCAAAAAATAAATGGACAGAGTGAATTTACCACAAACATCATGGTGGGCCCCACCTATGTGAACTTCCTGCCAAAGACTTTTTCAGCAAAACCACATTCGTTTTGGACATATTCAGTGTGGTGGACCCCACAGAGCTGCAGTGGTTCATGCACAATGCTCTGATGCTGACTGCATAAAAGTAGAGTTGGTGCATTAAAAGAAGAGCTTGGAATGCAGTTTAGTCCAAGTCGTTCTTCGAATCTCAATTATGTTAGATAAGTTTTATTTATTTATTTATTTATTTATTTTTAATGACAAATTTACCTGCAATAGTAAAAGGTTTTAATGATAATAATATCCCTATCGACCTTTTCCTTTATTGTAGTGTAGCACACTAGTCGTGCGTTTGGCTCATTTTTTCCACATAATTAAAATGTCCACAAAAAATAAATAGCTAGAGTGAATTTACCACAAACATCATGGTGGGCCCCACCTATGTGAACTTCTTGCCAAAGACTTTTTCAACAAAACTGCGTTCATTTTGGACATATTCAATGTGGTGGACCCCACGGAGCTTCAGTGGTTCATGCACAATGCTCTGATGCTGACTGCATAAAAGTAGAGTTGGTGCATTAAAAGAAGAGCTTAGAATGCAATTTAGTCCAAGCCGTTCTCCGGATCTCAATTATGCTAGATAAGTTTTATTTATTTATTTATTTATTTTTAATAACAAATTTACCTGCAATAGTAAAAGGTTTTAATGGTAATAATTTCCTTATCCACCTTTTCCTTTATTGCAGTGCAGCACACCTAGTCGTGGGTTTGACTCATTTTTTCCACATAATTAAAACGTCCTAAAAAAATAAATAGCCAGAGTGATTTTACCACAAACATCATGGTGGGCCCCACCTATGTGAACTTCCTGCCAAAGACTTTTTCAACAAAACCGCGTTCATTTTGGACATATTCAATGTGGTGGACCCCACGAAGCTTCAGTGGTTCATGCACAATGCTGACTGCATAAAAGTAGAGTTGGTGCATTAAAAGAAGAGCTTGGAATGCAGTTTAGTCCAAGCCATTCTCCGAATCTCAATTATGTTAGATGAGTTTTATTTATTTATTTATTTATTTTTAATGACAAATTTACCTGCAATAGTAAAAGGTTTTAACGGTAATAATTCCCTATCGACCTTTTCCTTTATTGTAGTGCAGCACACCTAGTCGTGGGTTTGGCTCATTTTTTCCACATAATTAAAATGTCCACAAAAAATAAATAGCCAGAGTGAATTTACCACAAACATCATGGTCGGCCCCACCTATGTGAACTTCTTACCAAAGACTTTTTCAGCAAAACTGCGTTCATTTTGGACATATTCAATGTGGTGGACCCCACGGAGCTTCAGTGGTTCATGCACAATGCTCTGATGCTGACTGCATAAAAGTAGAGTTGGTGCATTAAAAGAAGAGCTTGGAATGCAGTTTAGTCCAAGCCGTTCTCCGAATCTCAATTATGTTAGATAAGTTTTATTTATTTATTTATTTATTTATAATAACAAATTTACCTACAATAGTAAAAGGTTTTAACGGTAATAATTTCCTTATCCACCTTTTCCTTTATTGCAGTGCAGCACACCTAGTCGTGGGTTTGGCTCATTTTTTCCACATAATTAAAACGTCCTAAAAAAACAAATAGCCAGAGTGAATTTACCACAAACATCATGGTGGGCCCCACCTATGTGAACTTCCTGCCAAAGACTTTTTCAGCAAAACCGCGTTCATTTTGGACATATTCAATGTGGTAGACCCCACGGAGCTTCAGCATAAAAGTAGAGTTGGTGCATTAAAAGAAGAGCTTGGAATGCAGTTTAGTCCAAGCCATTCTCCAAATCTCAATTATGTTAGATAAGTTTTATTTATTTATTTATTTATTTTTAATGACAAATTTACCTGCAATAGCAAAAGGTTTTAACGGTAGTAATTTCCCTATCCACCTTTTCCTTTATTGCGGTGCAGCACACCTAGTCGTGGGTTTGACTCATTTTTTTCACATAAAACGTTCTCAAAAACTAAATGGAACCACAAACATCATGGTAGGCCCCACCTAGGTAAACTTCCTACCAAAGACTTCTTCAGCAAAACCGCGTTCATTTTGGACGTATTACAATGCTCTGATGCTAACTACATAAAAGTAGAGTTGGTGCATTAGAAGAAGAGCCTGGAATGCAGTTTAGTCCAAGCCGTTCTCCTTGGGGACATAATCTCAATGATGTTAGATGAGTTTTATTTGTTTATTTATTTATTTTTTAATGAGAAATTTACCTGCAATAGCAAAAGTTTCCATGGCCACTCAGTACTGTTTATGTTGAAATCGGACTGCGTGCTAAGTTACGCGTTATGCTCTTATCATACTGAGTAAATTCTGTTGGGCCCACTATGAATGTATATGATTTAACAATTGAGCCCAAATTTTAACTATATCCAAAGCTAAATTGGTCCACACCACGGGAAAAGTAAGAATATTGATCTCCACTGCTGAAACCTTCATAAAGCACACAGTAATATTTATTTGTCATCCAACATATTCATGAGATCACTAAGTCATGGATGAAGGGAAAAAAAAAAATATTGGCTTGATCTAAAACAATAAAACAAATATTGGCTTGATCTAAAACTTCTGTAGCCTCCACTAAATTTTCAACAGTAAATATTTAATTCATACTGTTTTCTGAAATATAGTTCAATTAAGATTTGAATATGCTTGATTTTTTGGTTCAAGATATAAATTTATCTTATAAAATGGATGGACCGAGTAGATAAAATACATGAATGAAAGTATGCCCCATAGAGTTTACTAAGTACGCTTGGTGTACAGAGTTACTCATTATGCAATCCGGTTGTCTGTGGGCCCCACCATGATGTATGTGCTTCATCCATGCCGTTCATCTATTTTCCTAGATCATTTTATGGTATGAGACCAAAAATTAGGTATATCCTAATCTCAAATGGACCATATTACAGGAAACAGTATTAAATGCACGTTGACCATTAAAAACTTTTTGACAGCCATAAAAGTTTTGGATCAAGATGATCTTTGTTTTTTTTTTGTTTTTTGTTTTTTTCCTTCATCTGCATCTGAATGATCTAATCAATAGATTGGATGTCAAATAAACAATAAAGTGGGGCTTAGGAGATTTTAATGGTGGATATCCAATCAATATTATTTTCCTGTGGTGTGGTTCACCTGAGATTTATATCCATCTCATTTTTGGAATCAAGCCCTAAATTGATCTTTAAAAATGGATGAAAGACATACATCATGGTGGGGCCCACAGAACACCAACCATCAGCCACCGGGCTGGTGGCAGGGGGAGTAGCCAATCCGTTTCCGCTTCCGCATACGCTACAGATTTTTCATATCCTCAGTAGACAGTAGGGCCCATCCTCGCTGGACTTCAGTATAAGCTCAATAATGAGATAGATTAAAAATTAAACTGACCACACCACTGGAAGCTGTGGGATAATTATGTTCATTGCTAAATCCATGGCCTATATCTGCCAGGCTCCTCTGTGATGAATGTTGGGGCCTGCACCCTGTATGGTCACACAGATGCCTTGAATGTTCTCTTGCGAGGAAGGGTTTGTGAACTGAGTAAATTCCCTGGGGCACCCTCTAATGTATGTGTTTTATCACTATTGTTCATGTGTTTTTCCAGCTCATTTTTGGGCATTCTTCATGTGCTTATCTAGCTCATTTTAAGGCAACACCCCAAAATTGTAGGGCATGGATTGGGTACAACGTTATATCCATAGCAAGGCCTCACTAGAGACAAATGGTCCTGATAGGGGCTCCATGGGGCCCCCGGTGATATATGTGTCTGATCCATGTCGTCCATCTATTTTGACATATCATTTTGGGGCATGAGCTCATAAAAGAGGCAGACTGAAGGCTTGAGTGGACCACACCACAAGAAGCATTGGTAATAGTAATGTCCACCCTTGAAACCTTTCAAAGGCCTACCATGATGTTTATTTGCCATCAAACATGTTCATGAGGTTACGCAAACTTGGATGAAGGGAAAACATAAATATCAGCTTAATCTAGAACATTTGTGGCCTTGAGAGGTTTTTAATGATATGCGTTCAATCTCTCCTATTTCTTGTGCTATTTTACACTTAAGCCTTTGATCTGCTTCATTTTTAAGACCATGCCCTAAAATGATCTATTAAAATAGATGGACAATGTAGATATAACACATATCAAGGTTAGCCCAATGGAGCTCCTGCCAGGACTCACCATCTCTAGCTAGCCCCTATGCATGGGGATAGTACGGATCGGCCCCAAATTTGTAGCATATTCATTATTCAAAGCTCAATCAGACCACACCATAGGAGATTGTGTTTTGGTTGATATTTATTTTCCCTTCACCCATGTTGGTGTGACCTTATGATCATCTTCGATGACAAATAAACATCACTATGGGCCATTGGAAGGCTCCAACAATGGACACCATCATCCCCGTTGTTTCCTGTTTCCTGTGATGTGGTCCACTTGAGATTTGGATATGCTTCAATTTTGGGCTCTTTCCCTCAAATGATCTGGACAAACAATTGGATGGCGTGAATAATTATACATTGATCATGATGGGCTGTGCAGAATTTGCTCAGTACCCCATTACTAGAGCTCGACCCAAGCCAAGGTAGCTCAAAAGCTCAGTTTGAATTGATTTAAAAACACTCAGCATGGATTGATTCAAATAGAAATTCAAAGCAAACCAAGCCTCAGAGTCAAGCTGATTGGGTACCCACAGTTCCTGGTACCATTGACAGCCCTACAAACAGACCCTTAGTATTATTAATTGTGACCATGTTCATTGAAAACGAAAATAACGTATGATTGGAACCTTCTTGCAGGCACGCCAACTTCATTGGCAGGGGTTCGCTTTCTAGAGCTGCTTGGAGTGGATGAAATGGCATTCGATAACCTCTACTGTGTGACATTTCAGATGATGGATGCTCAATTGCTTGGGAAGCGTGCTTCTTATATGGAATTCAATGTAAGCGCCATGACACTCCATTTCATTGACAATGGCTTCTCATCGGGCATACAAATGGCATACATCTGTTACATCTGTGTCTATAGATGTCCAAATCGTGGGTACTATTGTAGATGGAGCATATCTTGGAAATCACATCGATAGGATGAATCTTAACCATCTTATATTGATCGTTGAATCTCACCGATGACGAGTGGGGAAACAGTTTGGATTGCCTAATGGCGAGCCATGAACTTTGTATCTTTGGTCATTCCTATAATGCAATGGGATGAAGGGCTGTTGAAGATTGATTTCTGGAATACAGAGAGGTCAGTTTCTCTACTGGTCATTGAATAAGCTTATTCTAGGGCCCATTGTGTTTATGACGTTCAAAGTGTCCGGAAGGGTTGCCCTACGGAGAAAGGTGGACACTTAAAAAATCCAGCTAATCCTACCATCGCATGGGCTACCATGTGAATTTGGAGGTTTCAGGGTGGTGGATTGTTTTTCGTGGTGTGACCTATCCAATGATTGGATAGGGTAGATTGTTAGGGATTATCATAATCATGTGGAGCTTACTTTTTATGCATGGATTTGGTGGCTGCTCACAACATAGTGGGCCCCACAACATGCCCACCTAATGTTTTCCTGGACTTGAGTGATTGGGCGTCCACACATTGCAGCTAGTGTCGAGAGTTAGATAATTATCTGGCTTACACAGCATGGCCAAGCCTGCGATTGTACAATCAAAGGGAAATCTAACTTATCTGTCAGGGTAACAATATGGCATGCTCATTGAAAGATCTTACATAATCATCATGGGCTAGACATGTAGCGCCAACATCCACCAAGGTAGGTGGGCTGGACACATGCCACAAGAGTCGACGTTCAATCGAAATTGAACCCATGATATATAAGAAAACAAAAAAAAAAAAAAAAATCATGTCCAAATCAAACTCTTCACCAAATGTGTGGTCCGAATCTGGTGTGATGTCCATGGACTATTTTGATCAGATTTCCATTATAGAGCCATCCTTTGATCAATCAAAGTTAACAAATGTTTTCAAAGTGTGCCAATTGGGCTTGTTAGTGAATTCTTCGATCTAATATTAGATCAGTAAAAAAAAAAAAAAATCCATAAACGGCCTTGATTAATCTAGCCATATATATATGGAAACTATCTTTCTAATCTGACCGGACCATCTCGAGGAGCACATGGGGAATATCACTCACTAAATTTCATCTCATTCTGACTAATAAATCATGAAATATGGCACACCTAATATATGATTAATCTTGTATATCCAAAACCTTCGCAACCTGAGCTCTCATATGGACAAGTGACTATTCATTTCAAACATCTCGACAAGTAGACCAAAACCACTAGATCTAATCTCCCAAAGGAATACTTTAATTGGGACAAAAATAGCCTGCAATATGTTAAAAGAAGTGACTAGAATTGAGCTGTCCATTTTGTAGTAAAATCTTCACCACTTCCTTCTGAGTAAAATCTTCCGAGTTCAAATACTCCAGAAAAATCCTTTGACTTTTCATATTTAGCAAATTATTTTTTGGAGTGAAAAGTTTAATTTACCCCTTAAATGATTTAGGCAGAGCCTAAAACTTTTAGTACTACAAAATCAGGACAGGTCCTAACTTGATGTGTTTCCGGAATCCAATCCAATCACTATTTACTAACCCCAACCTTAGGCGTAGGTCTCAAAAAATTGGTAATTCAAGTGGACCGTATGATTGAAAATAGTGTAAAGGATGCGGAAATAGTGTATAAGTAATGCCCACCCTCCAAATTGTTTCCCTTGATGTGGCCCACCTAAATCATGGATTATCCCGAATTTTGTGCCCTAGGTCTAAATGTTTTTATGGCAATAGATTTTACATAATCATCATGGTGGGTTGTTGAAAACAGATGCCTGTAATGTATGCTGGACAAGAATCTTCAAAAGGATCAACAGACTGGTAGATCCAATTTAGAAAGTTTTGAATTTTCCTGTTTACTCGCTTGACACTTTTGGGAAGATCTTTAATCCCATCAGGGATGGCTTTGATCCTACCAACAGGCACAGGGCGTCGATTGGACTCAATCCCATCGGCAGAATTGCGTGATTTTGTATAAATGCATGTTTTGTTTCTAATTTTGTAAAGGGACTATATAACTAGCTTTTAATCACCAAATAGAGTAGTGTTTGGAGAGAGAGAGAAAAAAAAAAAACAAGGTGTCTAAGGTTTTGGAGAAGAGAGAGCTAGAGTTTTTCTATTTTAGTTAAAACGGGTGCTTGATTGTAAGTTGATTCCATATCTTGTACTTTTGTTTTTCATAGTGGATTCTCTCGCTTTGTGCAGTGGCTTTTTCTACAAGAGTTTTTCACATAAATTGTTGTGTTTTCTGTAATTGCTTGTGTAATTTGTTTTCCTATTACATGCTTGAATTTGCTCTAAGGTTGCTTATATGCTTAATGTGAGGTAGTTTTATTAAAATAACTCTCTCTCAATATTAAATGTCAAAATCCTATCAAAGTATATTTTCATCTAATATTAAATACACAAATCTTGCCGAAAGCATCTCTTTGTGGATGCTAAAGCCAAGTGATATATCTAATATTAAATACACAAATCTTGCCAAAAGTGTCTCTTTGTGGATGCTAAAGCCAAGTGATATTGTAAGGACCCGACAACTTTCCTATGTGGGAATTCAGAGACATAAGATTTCAACTGACACACGCAAGAGTCTCTTTCTTTTACATATAACCATACGTTACAAGTTATGTTGATATGGAACAATCAAAGAGATTTCCACAATTAATTGCCTAAATCCTTCAAGATGCTAAAGACTACGCAAGGATACAACCTTCTAGAAGTTTATATAAACAACATTCCACGAAGAGCTCCAAGCCTTACACCATTACAATCAAACCTAGCTTTATATATCCATTTACCATTAACATTTTTATATTTATTTTATTTTAGTTTAGCTGACAATGTTGCTCATAGCATAGGACCATAGTTTTTAATCCTGTGTTTATTTCTCCACCCTTCATCCACGGCATACCGCTGGATCGCAAGGAAGATCTCACGGTTTCAAATAAAAGGCTGTGGGGCTTTCCTACTATGTGCTATATGACTTTACCGACCATCTCATTAAGAAGTTTGGTGCACACTAGATGGTGAACAGATAGTTGAATTGCGACTGCATTTCCACGTGCTTGGTTTCTACCAAGTTCATGAACAAATTGTCACCTCATCGCGTTTTTCACTATGGAGCTCAGTTTCAACCGAGCAATGAACAAATTATCGAAGATTCTCCCTCTATCAGTCATCTCACCATGGGGACCGGTTTTCATTCGAGCAATGAACAGACAACCATCCCACACATCACGAATGTCTCACTACGAAGCTCAACGCACGATTAGACAATGAACAAATTGTCATTCCTCAAGCCAATTGTGAGTGCAATTATTGTACAAATCATTAATAGAAGAACACTTTCTACTTTTATCATCATGTTATATTATTTTTATTATTGAGCAACAGTCGTTATCACATTAAAAGAACATGTCCTTAAGACATAAGAAAAAAAGAATCCATTTAAAAGGATTAACTAATACCATTTTC
The DNA here is from genome assembly GCF_029962835.1 of Magnolia sinica. NCBI lineage: Eukaryota > Viridiplantae > Streptophyta > Magnoliopsida > Magnoliales > Magnoliaceae > Magnolia > Magnolia sinica. The sequence continues at coordinate 2,221,824 of NC_080587.1, forward strand.
ATAAATTATCTTATCACTGGTCACACTTGATTATTCGAGGGGATAATTAAATTATGTGTTCAGTTTCTAATCATACTTAATGAGGGGCATGAGTGTTCAATCGAACATTGAGGTGAGTATGACTTTGGCATGCCCACACATAAAAATTGAATAAGGGCCCTTACTTACACGTGACCTTATGTTTGATTCAACTCGGCAAAGAATCTAGATCTCTTCATTGACTAGCTCATGGCCTAAAATGATCTAAAAAAATGGATGTACAACATCCATTTAGAATAAATACCTTAAGGTGGGTCCCATGGTAAGAATTGCACCTAATCTTCTGCCATTAAATCAGTATAATCTTCAAGGCATCCGCCATCCCTCGAGGGATTGCATGTGGCCTGGGCATAGAAATATAGCCGTGCCAGGGCTGTGTGGGCTCCACGAAGATGTCCGTGACAAATCCACTCAGCCCATCAGTTTTTAAAGACCACCATGTGATCGGATTCTAAAAATCAGGCAAATCCAAAACTCAGGTGGGCCATCACAAATAAAATACTAAAAACAGAAACGCTGAAACTATTTAAAGATAACCATGATATTTATGTGCCATCCAAATCAATCACGTGCTTATTACCACTAAGATAAACTGTAGGAACAGATATCATCCTGATACAAAACTTCTGTCATGCCGGATGTTCAATCCCTACCGTTTCATGTGGTGTGGCCTACATGAGTTTTAGATCTGCCTGATTTTCAGATTCCTATTCTAATATGATCTTTAAAAACAGATGGACCGCGTGGCCGGACATCTCTGTGAGCCCCACACATAACTAGGGCACATGCAATCCACTCTCTGCCGAGGATTAGGTGAGACCACGGCCTCACCCAAGATGGTGCGTCCCTTACTGTGGGGCCACCTTTATGTATCTATTCTGAATCTTAACCGTCTATACGTTTTTTCAGATAGTTTCAGCACATGATCCAAAAAATAAGAAGATCCAAATATCAGGTGGACCATACTCTATAAAACAGTGGTGATTGAACGCCCTACCATTAAAAACTTCTCAAGGCATGCCTTAATGATTTCATAGTGTTTATTTGTCATCCAATCCATTGATAAGGTCACATAAGCCTGGATGAAGGGAATCCATTGATAAGGTCATATAAGCCTGGATGAAGGGAAAAAATCAAACATCAGCTTGATCCAAAACTTTTATGGCCCATTAATAGTCAAGCACCACTGTTTCCAATGATATGGTCCGCCTATGGTATCTGTTTCTTATTTTTGGAATGATTTGGAAGAAAAGGTTAGGTTAGAAAGCCTGGATACAGAACATATAGATCAAGGTGGGCCACGGTAAGCGATGAACCCTCTTTGGTAAAGTCGGACGCGGTGTGGCTACTGGCTAGTGACTCCGCCACCATCAGGTGGCTAATGGTCGGTGCTACGTGGACCTCACCCTGATGTATATGTTTTATCCACGCCATCCATCCATTTTGAAAGATAATTTTAGGTCTTGATCCCAAAAATGAGTTAGATCTAAATATCAGGTAAACCACACCATCGGAAAACAACAGTGAATGAATATTCACCGTTAAAGACCTCCTAAGCCCCATTGTAATGGTTATTTGACATCTAACCTGTTGATTAGGTTGTACATACTTGGATGATATATATATATATATATATAAAAGCTTCATCCAAAACCTTTGTGCCCACAAGAAGTTTGTAATGGTAGGCATTCAATTAATACTGTGTGGTCCACTTGAGATTTCTATCAACCTCATTTTTGAGACTATTACATAAAATGATATGGAAGAATGGGTGGACGGCATGGATGAAACACATACATCATAATGGAGCCCACATAACAGACCACGGACGACTCGTCATTGGCTAGTGGCGGGGGGAGTGGCCCATTCCTGTTAAGTCAGGGTCTCACCTAATCCACTCCTCTCCTTTAATGCCCGCCATCATTTCCATTGTCTTGATTACAGCTTTAATGTCTGCCATGGTGGGTAACAGCACATGGGGATACTTTTTGATCCATCTTGCATGATTGAATGGTGGGCCTGAGGCATTTATTAGGGTTTACTTATTAGCATACTTGCTTACTAATCGGACGCGGTTTATCTAGATTTTCAGACAGGTCATGAGCTCAAAACTGACGCAGATTCAAATCTCAGGTGGACCCCACAAGAGGAAACAGCAAGGATTGGACTGTTGTAAACTTTGCTGGGGTGTAGAGGTTTTGGATTAGGCTAATATTCAAATAAACGTTACAGCGTGCCTTAGGAAGTTTTAAGGGTGGACGTTCAATTAAAAATATTTTCCTTTGGTGTGGTCGGCCTCAGATTTGGATTTTCTTTATTCTTTGAATCATAAGTCATAACTAAAATGTGTTAGCAAAATGGATGAAGTGTGTGGATAAAACATATACATCATCGCGGGTCTATAGAGCTTTAATACTACCTGGCTGGCTAGTGTTGAGGTCGCTAGCCAAACCAGCCCTACAAATAGTGGGACCGACCTGGAGATGGAATTTGTAACGAAAATCACACAAGTTCAATAATCCTATCTGATTGGCGATGGCAGTAAACGGACAGTTAGATAAAATCATATGGGAACCCTCCATCAGTGAGAGAGAGAGAGAGAGAGAGAGAGAGAGAGAGAGAGAGAGGTGGTACGGGAACCCTCCATCACACATTTTTTTCACATGGCGTAGGACAACCAATCACATGGGCCACCACGTTGTAATTATAAAATCCTCTACATCCAGCAGGTTTTATACTGGTTTTTAATTCTGTAGATAAAAAATCAGTGATCCACAGCCAAACTAGGCCCCACCAAATGGAAAAGTGGGAAGAAATGCTAATCGTGGGTTTTTGTGTGGCACCATCATATGTTTTGTCTTTCACCAAACCTGTTAGGAAACTCGGATGCACCACACCGCGTGAACTTGGCAATGTTCGGTGTAATTAATTGTACATTGTCCCTGTTCAAATGGCCCATGTGAGCTGGTATTTGGCTTGTCTTGTGTACGGTTGAAATTTTGGTCCTATCTTATAAAATGCTAGGGTAAAATGGATGGACCCATACATACCGGTGGCCACTCAAAGCTTCTATCTATTCCCAGCTGGAGAGGGGAGGGGAGAACCACGCAATCCACGTCCAAAACAATGATTCCTAGCTGATGGACCATGTAACTCTTACGATTCCTGCCAAAGCCTTTGTCAGGGAATTAGTGCAACTATAATGTTTGTGAGAAATTGACGTAGAGCAGGTCGTGGACACTTTCATGTCCAGGATGGACCAAAGAAGGCCCGATCGGAGGCGGAAGTGATCTGTACCGTTAGAACCTTAAAAGAGGCATATCTAGCAAACTAGAATGAGCTACTTAATGTACCATATATGATTTTGGGGTAAGAAAAGTTACTTTAGCCAACGGAATTTGCGAGAATCCATCATATCAATAGTCAAAAATCCATTTTATTTCCATTTTTACTATTTATAGTAAGTTTTAGTTTGTTTATAACTCTTCATCTTTTGATCTTTAGGAGTTGTGTCCAACATGAAAAGAGCTTAGAAAAATTAAAAGAATAACGTGGTCAAGACAAATAGGACACTATAAATAGTAAATTTATTATGTAGAGAGTAAGTTATGAATTTTTTAGAATATTATTTCTATTTTCTTTCTTTTTCAAGTGATGAATTTTCTAGAATATTATTTTTATTTTCTTGTTTTTTCTTCGTAAATTCGAGAAGCCTCAATGAAAGTCTAGAAATGTCATGTGGATTCGAATTAGTTATCCTTGAGGAAGACGGTGATAGACCTCATCACGTTCATCCCTACGCTGAAAATTCACTTTGTCCATCCATTTTGTGAGCTCATTTCAAAACATAAGACCAAAAATGAGCCAAATCCAAGACTCAAGTGAGCTGAAATGTCAGAATTGAACGTTCATAGTTAAAATATGCATGGGGCCATGGAAGTCTTGAATCAAGATAATATTTGTGTTTTCAGTTCACCCCATTAGAAATGAGGTCATGAACGGTATGGATGGCATAATGACGCAGGGATGAACATGATGAGGTCGAGCATCGTCTTCCTCAAGAAGATAACTGCTCCGAATCCGCGGAGCTTCTCTGGACTCCTCATGGAGACTGAATCCACGAGAAAAAGAAATAGAAATAATTTTAAGATATATGAAATGAAACTTCTTGATTGATTGAAATAAACGAGTTCACAACCCTTTAAATAGGGATACCAAGCAATATGAGAGAAATCAGAAGGAAAATAAAATTAAAACTCCTAGAAATTAGTAACTTATTATAAATAGCAAATTTACTTTTTATAGTAAGTTTTCTATGTGGCTTAGCCACGTTATTCTCCTAATTATTTTAAGGACTTTTCATGTTAGAAACTACTCTTAAAGCCCAACGAATGAAGAGTTATTGTTAGGCCCGTATCCTAGACCGTATCGTTCCGTAGGCTCCCACGATCCTCCCTGTCGAATTCCGCAACCTGCGACCTATAATCAGCATTTGCGTGTGACTCTGAGTCGTGTATCGTAAATCTGAGTTGGCTCGACTCGAAACTTGTACCGTCATGACCGCGTCGTCGCCGCGATTCCAATGCCGCGTCTCGTGCGTCAATACGACGCTTAAATTATAAGTTGTGGCTCGCGCATTATAATAGTTGTGGACCGCACATTGTGAGACCTACCTACCCCTATGACACCATTCCCTAGGTGGGTGCTGTCATATCCTCACACAAGTAATAATGACTCCTCTTCTTAAGTCAACACCTCCCCTTACCTAGGCATTTATATGGTCTTACATCATTATGACAAGCCATAACTTCTCTCTCTCTCTCTCTCTTATCTCTCTCTCCCTCTCTCTTTCTTCCTCATTCTCCATTGCAAGAACCATGGACGTCCAACCCATCCCAAAAATCCAACCATCTTCCACCTTAGATCATCACCAATCCAACCTTTATATCACCATCTCCACCGTTGGGGAAGCTTCATAAGGGCATTAGGGCATAAGAGTAGAAGTTGAAGGGGAAGATCTTGAGGTGGGTGCCTCTCTCTCTCTCCTTCCTTTATTTTGTGGCCCACTTAATGAGTTATGTCTTATCCAAAACCATCCAAGCCATGTGAGCCCTACCTTAATGGAAATGGGAAAAACACAAATATCAGATTGATCTAGGTGGGCCACGTCCACGTGGGACCCACCTTGAATGTGTGTTGTATTCAAACCGTCCAATGTCCAGGGACGCTGGACACGGTCACACGCTGTGAAGTGTGAGCAGACAGTGGGTGTATTAACAAAAAAAATGGTTTAAGGTTTTTAGGTGGGCCACTCATACAGGCCCCACCTTGATGTATGTATTTAATCCAAGCCATTCATCCCATTCCCTAGATCATTTTAGGCGTTGAGCCGAAAAATGAAGCTGATCCGATTTTTTGGCGGGCCATAGCATAGAAAATTATGATTTTTACCGTTGAAAACCACTTGATGTTTCTACACATCGAAACATGCTCAATATTAGACTTGTTGGATCTATTATGGGCTGTAGGATTCAATGGCTGGGTCGGATTTTTCGGACGCGGGCCCCACCTAAGAAATACATTGGAAAAATAATATATATATATATATATATATATATATATATATATATATAAGCAGCAGTGCCTGCTACTGTTGACAGTCAGAGGACGTGCAGCGCAGGACGCTGTTGTGCATGGTGAGAAAGGGGCCAAGGACGTGGGTCCCAGCCATGGGCCCCATCGTGATGTGTGTCGAACATCAACACCATGCATTTGGTCGGCCCCTTCCCCCCTAAAATCAGCCATATACAAAACTCAGGTGGCACACACAATAAGGAACTGTGAGGATTGAACGTCTGCCATTGGAACCCGTTTGGGTTGTCACAGAAGTTTTGAATCCATATGAAATTTGTTTTTCCTCTTCAGCCGAGTCTGTGTGACGGTATCAACAAATTGGGTGGCAAATAAATGTTATGGTGGGCCCCACTGATGTAAGTATTTTAACCACACCGTCCCCACGTGTGGGGTGGGACGGCTGGTGTACCTCACTCCAGCTGCATAGCTACTGCAGTGGTGGCGTCACCAAGTTCTGTGGGACCCACCTGCTTCATCCACGCAATCTATGTGACCCACATAAAGCATGTGTTGTATCCATACCATCCAACCATTTGGCTAGCTCGTCCTACAACTTGAGAATAAAAATAAGACAGATCTAGGATCAGGTGGACCACATTATAGAAAGCAGTGGGTTTGAACGTCCATCATTAAACCCTTGGGCTTCAAAGCTTGGACCATTATGATATTTGTTTTTCCCCTAAATCCAAGTCTTTGTGACCTTATGAATAGACTAGATGGGAAATAAACCCTATAATGGTTCCCACTGGAATTTAACCATGGAAATCATTAGCTCCACTACTAGTTATTGTATGGTCCAGTCGATCTTTTGATATGATTCATTTTATATATATTGATTTCTAAAAAAAATAGATGAGTTGGGTTCGGCATATTTGAACTGGGCCCAGTCGACTAGGCCCATTCAACTCGGCCCATTCGGCTTGGCCTAGTTGATTTGGCCCATTGTTTCGGCCCATTTGATTATGCCCGATGTGATATATATATATATATATATATATATGAGGCCCATGTTATGAGGCCCACCTTGATATATATGAGGCCCATGTTATTAGGCCCACCTTGATATATATGAGGCCCACCTTGGTATATATGAGGCCCATGTTATGAGGCCCACCTTGATGTATATGAGGCCCGTGTGATATGGCCCATTAGATGCATTTGAGGCCCATTGGTCGAGGCCCAATGGATGTACATAAGGGCCATTTCAATGTGTGATTCCACCATAATAAATGTACTGTATATCCGCACCATCTAGCCAGCTGGATGGTGGGACTCACCCCATTGCATGTATTTTATGTCCGCACTGTCTACCCATCTTGAGGGCGTAGGGCCCACTTGCTACATGTGCTGGGCCCGCCTACACTGTACGGGCCCACCATGTTGTGCGTGCTTCATCCATACCGTCCACTTGTGCGGCCCACCTAGATGCACGTATTTTGTATTCACACCGTCCATTCATGTGGCCCCCATGTGATGTACGTGTTTAATCCGAGTTGTCCACTTGATGAGGCCTGTTGTAATGTATTTGAGGACCGTGGATGAGGCCCATATGTGGGGCCCGATGTGATGTACGTGCGACCCACCTTGATATATATTATATTCCACACCGTTCATAAGTGTGGACTCCACCATGATATATATATATATATATCCTTGCCATCCATCAATTTTTAGGTCCAGGTGGTGCGGCCCACTTATTGTATTTGAGAGGCCCAATAAGTTGTATTTGTGGCCCATGGGTTAAGGCCCATTGTGATGTATTTGAGGTTCATAGGCGAGGCCCATTGTGATGTATTCGAGGCCCATGGGCGTGGCCCATTGTGATTCGTTTGAGGCCCTTGTATAAAGCCCAACGTGATATATGAGAGGCCCATGAATGGGGCCCAATATGATGTATGTGTAGCCGATATGTTGTGAATGAATCCCTGTTGTGGGCTACTCCTTATGAGCAATGTTGGTTAGATGTCCACATTGATGGGCAATAATGGTTGGATGTCCACATTGTGACCTTCCCTTAGGCCTTATTAGGCTTATTCTCATCATTCTCTTAGTGGGTTAACCCAAATAAGTAGGCTCCATTCGCCATAGATGGAGGGCTCCGTGCTATCGGATTTGATATAACCACGATTGAGGGCCGATCTTTATATTATGGTTTGATCGGCCGTTCATATATGGATCCCGCCGTATATATAGGCTGATTATCGATGCTGATTATCGGTGCCGATTATCGATGCTGATTATCGATACTGATTCCGATTGTCGAGGCCGATGATTGATTAATTCCGATCGTTGTGGCCGATTGCCGATTCCGATCATCGAGGCCAATTATTGATCGATTCTGATTGTTGTGGCCGATTACAGATTACCGATTATCGAGGTCGGTTATTAATTGATTCCGATTGTCATAGCCGATTGTCGATTAGCGATTGAGGCTGAATATCGTAACCGATTGCCGATTCCTATCATCGAGGTCGATTATTGATTGATTTCGATTGTTTTGGTTGATTGTCGATTGCCGATTATCGAAGCTGGTTATTGATCGATTCCGATTGTCGTGGCCGATTGCCGATTAGCAATCGAGGCTAATTATCGTGACCGATTACCAATTCCGATTGTCGAGGCCAGATGTCGAGGCCCAATGTGATGTATATGCGGCCCATATTTGATGCCCATTATGATGTACATTCAGCCCGTGTTTAAGGCCCAATGTGATGTATATGAGGCCTATGTAATGAGGCCCATTGTGATGCATTGAGGGCCAGGCGTGGAGCCCATTGTAATGCATATTAGGCCCATCTGAGAGGCCCATCGTGATGTATATTAAACTCTTGAGTGAGGCCCATGGTGTTGTATATTAGGCCTTTGTGTGAGGCCATGGGTCCACTATATGTTAGGCTCTTGCAGGCCATTCCTTGGAGACAATGTTGGTTAAATGTCCACATTGTCGAGGCCGATCATCGATGCCGGTTATTGATACCGATTATGAATATGTGACAGCATAACATCATAATACATGCCCATACGCATCATCTGCATGTTTGTTATGAGATGTGGTTGACTATTGCATATGTCATTGGGCAGGTTGTTATGAGACTCCTTGATAAGCAGAGATTGTCTCACATGAGCACACGGTATGCACATGATTGATGCATGACTGAATTGTATGACTCATGCATCTAGCATTGTGTGTTGTGATTACTATACGCTCTAGCGACATCAGGGTTGTAGCCTCCACAGGCATATCATAGATGGCCAGATGGGACACCGGAAATATGTTATTAGTATCAGGCTACCATAAATGGCCCTGGATAAAAATTCTTAAACCCTCTTAGTACCAAAGGACGCCCCAACGTCGAGACCGAGTGGCTACATGAGCGCCCGAGTGCCGAATACCAGGAGACGGTATCTCTCACTGTGTCGTGGTTGGTTGGGAGGGGGTGTGGCTTTACTCGCCCGAGGGTAAGAGACATAACTAGGCCAAGTTTGACCAGCTCATGAATGGGTCCACTATCGACGTGCCGGGTAGATATTGGCTGACTACTGGTCAGGCAGATAGTGAGGTCTCTTCCACTTGCATGGTCGCGCGTCAGTGGGCCGCGATTTGTATGTAGAGTGTACTAGACCCCGGTGATGATCCTAAAGATGAAGAGTACTGATATGTGGACTTATTGGGCATAAGTTGCATACTCATTCATTCACTATCCACTCGGGCTGGTAGTACACAACTATTTGTTATGCGTGCCTTCGCAATTGCCAAAATTTCGGTTGGGGTGCGTGACTAACCTGAGATCAGGAGTTTATCACATTGAGTCTGACTATTCAAATTAGGTATAAGACTAGTTTGGATAAAAGTCCCTTATGATGGACCCCATAGCCTGCAATACTACGTACTATCATCCCAACTTCATACTCCAGCATGGTCATTCCATTTGCACCGCATGTTGCATTACATCTGCGGATATGACATTTTAGGTTACTGTGTTTCTGCATTTATATGGTCTAAGTACGGTTGACGCTATTCATGTTACTCATTAGGAATGTATATTGCATTGCATCCTCGGCATTTGATATTTGACTCTTTATGACTCTTCATTTACATAGTTGATCTGTATTGCGTATTTTAGTATTGTTGACTCATGGAATTGTCAGTATTTCCGTTTCCCCTGATATCTTATGATTCATAATCTTACCAGTATTTTCGATATTGTATGATTATAGTATTGTATTAAATGCTTGACACTTACCTTGTGCACACACTTACACTACCCTCTAAGCTTTCTATAAGCTTAGGCACGATAGATGCGTTCAGGTAATGTTATGTTGTAGCAGCAACATTGAGCATGGAGCGTGCAACTATCTTCTGGAGCCTTGATTTTATTTTGACATATGTATTTTCTTTTCAGCATTGTATTCAAAGTTTATATTAGTGGACATGTGATGATGATTGTTACTTTTGTGATTTGGGTAAACTTGTGGTTATGCTTCTTGCAAGATAAATGTACGTTGGAAAATCCTTCTTATAGGATCCCACGATCGAAACCTGGCATATGGGCGCTAGGAGCCAAGAATGGGGTACTACGCAGGCTGTCGGCACCAGATTCGGTAATCGGAATTCCTATAAATCCGATTTCTGGATTTGGAGCGTGACAGTTATAATCAAATTAAAACTTACTATTTATAGTAAAAATAAAAATAAATATAAAATTTGACCTTCGATAGGATGAAATCTCGAAAATTCGGCTCGTCCTATCTCGAAATCATATATGATATGTTGAGTAACTTATTTTAATTTGCGACACATGTTTGTTTTAAGGTTTTGACGGTCTTGATGACTTTTATATCTAACGAAGCTTTCTCTTATCCTTCTTGGACATGAAAGAATCCACAACCTACTCTACATCACATAAAAACATCATTGTGGACCCAGGAAGTTCTAACGGTAATAATTTTCCTATCCAACTTTTCCTTTTACTGAAGTGCAGCACACTTAGCTGTGGGATGAGTTTTGTTCGCATATCCTAAAACAATCTCAACAAATAAACGGATGGAATGAATTTATCACAGACATCATGATTGCCCCACCTCGGTTAACTTCCTGCATAAGGCTTTTTTCAGCAAAACCGCGTCATTTTGGACACATTCAACACGGTGGACCCTACGGAGTTTCAGTCGTTCATGCACCATGCTTTGATGCTGACTGCATGAAAGCAGAGTTGTTGCCTTAAAAGAAGCCCATAGAATGCACTTTAATCCAAGCCGTTCTTTTTGGGGCATAATCTCAATGACGTTAGATGAGGGTGTTTTTTTTTTTTTTAATAACAAATTTACCGAATCTTAACCCACCATGGTAACAATAATTGCAAGTGCAAAAGTTTTTAAAGCCACTCGGTACTGTACATGTTGAAATCGAATTTGGTACCAAGTAAATTCCGTTGGGCCCACTGTGAATGTATGTGATTTATCTATACCGTCCATCTGTTTTTCAGATCATTTTAGCTCTTGAGCCTAAATTTCAACTATAAGCTAAAGTGGTCCATACCACATGAAACAATGGGAGTATTGATCTCCACCGTTGAAACCTTCATTAAGGCCCACTGCAATGTTTATTTGTCATCCAACATGTTCATAAGATCACACATGTCATGGATGAAGGTAAAAAACAAATATCAGCTTGATTTAAAACTTCTATGACCCCGGTGAAATACGCAAATGACAGTGGGCCATGGAGTTTACTCTGTACGCTTGTTGTACTCAGTTACTCAGTGCGGATTTTGAAGCTTGAGTAGCAGGAGCCCACTTTCCCTTTAAAAAAAAAAATACTCAGTAATCAATCCACTTCCGTACATATTACAGATTTTTCATATCCTCGGTAGGCCCATCCTCGCTGGGCTTCCACCGGGACGCAGATTGGGTACGGCATCTCCCTAGCTCGGCGCCTCGAGGGGCCACGGTAATGTATGGATTTCATCCCCACCGTCTATTCATCCTAACGTATCAGTTTATAATATAAGCTCAAAAATGAGATAGATTGAAAAATCGAGGGACAACATCGCAGGAAGCTGTGGGATAATTATGTCCATTGATAAAATTATATTAGGGCTCACGTGAATGTTATTTGCCATCTAACCTATCCATAGGATCATAAAGGCCTGGATGAAGGGAAAACAGAAACATCCGTGCCAAACTTCCTTGGCCTTAATAAGTTTTCAACGGTTGGTGTTAAGTACCCAATGTGTCAATGTGTGGTCCACTTGAGCCTTGGATCTGTATTATTTTATAAACGATACACTAAAAGTCTAAACTGATATTTAAAATGAATGGACGGTGTGGTTAAAACCCATACATGACGGTGGCCCTCATATCACCACACGTGTCGGGCGGAGTCCTTGGGGAAGGACGGTTAGTATCCAATCCGTGTCACCCTGCTGCACTTTTTCAAAGGGAAGCGGATTGGCTGGTGCACCACACACTAGCGATCGAGCCTAGCTCCTGTACGGACATGAGCAAGTTCTGTGAATCTCATCATGAGGTACCCTTTCGGGTGTCACGGAAGTTTTGTATGGACATGATATTTGTTTCTACTCATCATCCAGGTCTTTTTTACGTTATGAATAGATTGGATGAAAAATAAATACTATGGTGGTCCCTACTAATGTTTTAACAGCGAAAATCATTGTCCGCTATATCTGGTGTGGTTCATTGGATCTTTGAATATGATTCATCTTTTAGATCATGATCTAAAATAAAGCAGATCAAAGGTTCAAATTGAACCATGCCGACAAAGCAATGGTGATAATACATCCACCGTTGAAACGTTCCTAGAGTCCATCTTCATGTTTATTTTCCATCCAACATGTTAATGAGGCACATAGGCTACATACAAATATCAGCTTGATCCAGATCCCAAGAAATTTTTAGTGGTGATAGATTAATTCCCACTGTGTGGTCCATATAAGAGTTGGATCTGCCTCAATTTTTGGCTTATACACTAAAAGAACATGAAAAAAATAAATGGGCAGTATAGATAAACCCATACATAACCGTGGGCTCCTCGTAGCGCCGACTTATTTCAAGCCTGGTACAGCCGAGCAGGTAACCGATACGCTTGGTTGCAGGGACAGATGCTTTTCCCCACCCGGAAAATACTATTTGCAGCTGTATGTACGATTGTCTCAGTGACGTTGATGTAGCACACGAAAAATCAATGGCTTATATCTGCCGGGCTCCTCTGTCATGAATGCTGGGGCCTGCACATCCTGTATGATTACATGATGCCTTAATGTTGTCTTGCGATCGAGGGAGGGTTTGTTAACTGAGTAAATTCTGTGGGGCACACTAATATATGTGTTTTATCACCATTGTTTATGTGTTTTTTCGGCTCATTTTAGGGCATTCTTCATGTGCTTGTCTAGCTCATTTCAGGGCAACACTCTAAAATTGTAAGGCATCGATTGGGTACATGGTATATCCATATCAAGGCCTAGCTAGAGACTAAGGGCGTGTTTGGCCCAGCTATGGATATGGGATTAAGACGGATCCCATGGATTATACTGTTTGTATCCCATCCCATTTTCTGTTTGGGACGGCGGGATAAAAACCATTCCACGCACCCCCGTAAATAGCGCCTGGATGCCGCCAATCCTAAGATATAAGTTTTCACCCCTGTGTAGGGCCCACCAAGATATTAATGAGATATCTACTCCCTCTATCATTTTCACCTGCCTTCATTCAGCCATGAAGATGTTTTGAGGCAGCAATAAAGCAGTGAGTGGGGCACACCATGAGAAGCAGTGGAGATGCAAACCCATCCATTTATGATTATCCAAACACCCTGCTAGATATCCCATGGGCCATCCCAAACCCATGGGATCAACAGACAAACACTGACACCACCATCATTACCTTAAAAACCATTCCATCCCACCAAATTTGACGAAGGGATGAACGTGATGAGGATAACTACTCCGAATCCATGAAGCTTCTCTGGACTCCTCACAGAGACTTCTCGAATCCATGAGGAAAGAAAGCAAAAAATAGAAATAAATTCTAAGAAATTCGAAATTGATTGATTGATGAATAAAAACGATTTCACAATCCTTTAAATAGGGGTACCAAGCAATGGGAAAGAAATCAGAATCAAACTACAACTCAAACTCCTAGAATCCGCGACTTACTATAAATAGTAAACTTACTATTTATAGATGGTCGTGATGTCTACTAGTGCGTAAGGTTTTTGGATAAAAATAGTAAGTGTCCTATTTGGCTTCACCAAACCGTTCTCCTAATTATTCTAAGCTCTTTTCATGTTGGGCGCAACTCCTAAAGCCTGATAGATGAAGAGTTATAATCAAACAAAACTTACTATTTATAGTAAAAAACGAAATTAAAACAGGGAAACGACCGTCGATTCAAGGGTTTTTAGCAATTTCGGGCTGCGTAACCCCGCATAGCTGGGTTGGTTGGCTAAAGTAGCTCGTTCTACCCCAAAATCATATATTTTACGTCAGGTAACTCATTCCAAATTGCGAGATACGCCCGATCTAAGGTCCGACGGTCCAGATCACTTCTGTCGTCGACCGGGCCTTTTCTGATCCATCTTGGCCATGAAACTGTCCACGACCCACTCTACATCAGTCCCCTCTACTTCAAAAGAACTCTTCCTCGAGTTCTCATCCTGCTCTGGTTCATGATACTCGGTCAGGTCCGCGACATTGAAGTTCGTGAGATCGCTATGTCATCTGGAAGATCAACAACATAAGCGTTGTCATTGATCTTTCGAATGATTGGGACGGGTCCAATCTTCTTATTTTTCAACTTGTTGTATGTCTCGGTTGGAAATCTCTCTTTGCGTAGATGGACCATAACGCGGTCGCCCACCTCGAACACTTTTTGTCGCTGATGCTTGTCCGCTTGTTCCTTGTACTTCTCGTTCGAGGCGTGTAACTTGGTCTACACTTCTGCATGGATGCCTATGATCTTGTCTACCATATGTTCTGCTACAATGCTCGTGGCTGGGTGCTTGGGCAGAGGGACCAAGTTAAGTGTGTGGCCAGACACTCGTCCGTAGATAATCTGGAACGGTGATCTCCCTGTCGAGCGGTTCACCATGTTGTTGAATGCAAACTCTGCCTAAGACAAGATTAAATCTCACTGCTTCGGTTTTTCTCCTGAAATACAATGAATGAGGTTTCCCAACGTGCGATTCACAACTTCGGTCTGCCCATCAGTTTGTGGGTGGTAAGCACTGCTGAATTGAAGTCGTGTATCGAATCGATTCCATAAAGTCCCTCAAAAGTGGCTAATGAACTTCGTGTCACGATCGGAAGTAATGGTCTTGGGGACCCCGTTTAACCGTACGACCTCCCTAAAAAATAGATTTGCCACGTGTGTTGCATTGAGGGTCTTCTTTCATGGGATAAAGTGCGCCATCTTGGAGAAACGATCTACCATCACGAACACCGAATCCATGCCGCGTTGTGTTCGTAGGAGACCAAGCTCGAAGTCCATTAATAAATCCTCCCAAGGACCGTCAGGCACAGGTAACGGGGTGTAAAGGCTCGTATTCTGAGATAGCCCCTTGGAGGTCTGATAAATATGACAATGTTGTATAGCTTTTCCCACATCGCGTACTAATTGCGGCTAGTAATACCGCTCTTCCATAAGAGCTTGCGTCTTGTCTCGCCCCAGGTGTCCACCGAGGCCACCTCCATGTAGCTCATGAATAACCTGCTCCCTCAGAGAACTTTGGGGGATGCACAATCGATTCCCTTTGAAGAGAAAATCGTCCTGTATATGAAGGTCACTTGGGTGACTTTCTTGGCACTTCATCCAAGAATCTTTGAAGTCCTCATCCTCGGCATACAGCTCCTTAAGACAGTTGAAGCCGACCACCTCATTGCTCATCGTAACAAGTAGTGATGCACGACGGCTAAGTGCATCAGTCACCTTGTTCTGCTGCCCTGACTTGTGCTTCAAAACGAACGTAAATTCCTGTAAAAATACAACCCATCTAGCATGCACATGATTCAAGTTAGTCTGACTATTAATAAACTTTAATGCTTAATGGTCAGTGTACAAAACAAACTCTCTTTGAATCAGATAATGTCGCCAATGTCGCAGTGCCTGAACAACTGCGTACAACTCAAGCTCATAAGTCGACTACTTCTTTCGGGCTTCGCTGAGCTTCTCGTTGTAGAAGGTTACCGGCCTGCCTTCCTGTGATAATACTACTCCAATTCCGACGTATGAAGCGTCACACTCAACCTCAAACAATTTGTCAAAATTAGGAAGCACCAAGACTGGTGTTGTAGACAAACGATGCTTGATCTTATGAAAGCTCTTGTCAGCTTTATCGGTCCACTAGAACAATCCTTTTTTCATGTAATATATTATACGCGCGACTATAGTGCTAAAATCTCGCACAAATCAACGATAGAAAGTCGTCAACCCGTGAAAACTTCTCACCTCATGAATGTTTGTCTGGATCGGTCATTCCTTAATAGCTCGCACCTTTTCATCGTCCACATGAATGCTTGTGGACGTTACAACAAATCCTAGAAATAACAGGCTGTCAGTTAAAAAACTACACTTCATTAAGTTGGGGTACAACTTGTTAATTAATAGGACCTGCAACACCTGCCTGAGATGTTTCCTGTGCTCCGCCTCATCCTGGCTGTATATCAATATGTCATTAAAATATACTACTACAAATCAACCAGTGAACGGTTTTAGAACTTGATTCATCAAACGCATAAAGGTACTTAGTGCGTTCGATAGGCCGAAGGGTATGACCAGCCACTCATACAACCCTTCCTTAGTCTTGAATGTCGTTTTTCACTAATCACCGGGTCGAATACGAATCTGATGGTACCCACTCCTTAGATCTAGTTTAGAGAACACCTTGGTCACTTTTAACATATCGAGCATGTCGTCCAACCGTGGTATTGGGAACCGATATTTGATGGTAATTTTGTTGATTACACGGCTGTCGACACACATACGCCAGCTTCCATCTTTTTTTGGTGTTAATAATGCTGGTATGGTATATGGGCTCATGCTCTCTCTCAAGAGACCCTTACGGATCAATTCCTCCACTTGCCCCTGAAGTACCTCATACTCCTTCAGACTCATCTGATAATGAGGGCGGTTGGGCAGGCTAGCCCCAGAGACAAGGTCTATGTGATGTTGGATGTCCCTCATGGGAGGCAATCCATCAGGTAAATCCTCAGGCCAGACTTTTTTGAATTCGTTTAGCAACAGTCTTAAACTTGGAGGTATGTTTGAGGGTTCCTCTTCCTCGCCCTTCACCACTACAGCGTATACCTCGCTGGTTTCCTTGAATTCCTCCATAAAATTTCGAATGGTCAAGAGGGAACTCCCCTCCACTTTAGAGGCTTCAGGGTGGTTCTCTGGTGCCATAGAGGCAAGAATTATTTTTTGACTATCCTTGACGAATATGTAAACATTATCTCATCCCCGATGGGTCGCATCACGGTCCGACTGCCAGGGTCGACTGAGTAACATATGACAAGCTTCCATATCGACCACATCACAAAGTATTTGATCCTTATAATTTTTACCAATTGAAAACGAGATAGTGCATTGTTCAGTTACCTTGGTCTCATTTACCTTTTTTATCCAGCCAATTGAGTACGGGGAAGGATGTTTCATCGTTGGTAGCCGCAACTTGTCCACCATCACTCTCGAGACGATGTTCTCGCTACTACCACTGTCTATGATTATATCACAGACCTTTCCGTTGACGGTGCACCGAGTACGAAATATATTGTGACGTTGTGGATGTAATTCCTTTCGTGGGGCATACAACAATCACCTCATAACTAGAAATTCGCCACGATCCTCGCCCGTCATTTCATCGCCACCTGTTATTTCTTTAGTGGTTTGTTCATGTTCATCAAAGCAATGGTTTTCTTCTCCGGCCTCATCTTCAGTGCCCCCTTCATTTATAGTCAAGTGTGCTGCGGGACGTTGATGACAAGTGTTTGGCCGAGCATAAGGATTTGGAATCCTACTCAGACCCGCTGTTGTGGGTGTTGCAAGTTGAGGTTTAGATGAGCCGCTCCCCGTATCACGGTTTGCGGTTGTAGGAAGTTGAGGTACTGGGTCTTTTCCTCGTGATAGCACTGGATCCTGCGTGGGACCCGTCATGGGAGGTTAAGTTCAAGGATATGGACGAGCAGGAGCTCTTGCAAGTTGTGTTTCTGCCCTACCCGCCAATTGAACTGCTTCTTCCATAGTCCCGACTGGGCACATCTGAACTCGGTCTTGAATTGTTGGTCGCAACCCATCTATAAATCGTGTCACCTTTTGTGACTTAGATTCTGACAGATCGTTTCGTGTAGCCAGCTGTTGGAATTCTTCAGTGTAATCTGTGACTGTTCGATTTCCTTGTCTGCAATTTTGATATTGCTGGAATAATATCTGCTCATAATCACTGGGGAGAAATCGTGATCGAAGAAGACATCTCATCCGTGGCCATGATAAGATGGACACCTTGTTCTGACGAGCTCGTGAGAGTTGTAATTGTTCCCACCATGCAGAAGCATCAGATTTTAATTTAAACGCTACTAATTTTACCCTTTTATGATCTGACACGTCCATATAATCAAAATATCTCTCCACCTCGACTAGTCAATCGAGAAAATCTTCTATACGTAATAAACCATTAAAACTAAGAAGTTCAGCCTTACCTCGATAGTCTCTTTTAGCACGATCTAGATGATCACCTCCATGGATTGGTCGTCGGTAAAAACCCTGATTAAGGTCCTCGTCGCTGAAACTTAAATCATCTGGTGTAGCCCTACGGTTTACCACTGGTAGTGCTCTATAAAAATCGGGGTTGCGTCGAACGGCAACCATGGGTGGTGAAGCTATCGTGGGTGGGGGAGCAACCAAAGGTGGTGGAGCACCGCCTAGGGCTCGAGGCGGAAGTAGCGCATCCGCAAGACGGTCGAGAGTTGCCTGCAGCCCTTGCATGGTCAACTGACTCTCCGAAAGATAACGAATCCCAGGATCACCGTCCATAGGATTTTGATTCATACCTTCATTGTTTGCCATCGGCCCGAGGGGAACCCTCGCTTTAATACCAATTGACGCAAGGATGAACGTGATAAGGATAACTACTCCGAATCCACGGAGTTTCTCTGGACTCCTCACAGAGACTTCTCGAATCCATGAGGAAAGAAAGCAGAAAATAGAAATAAATTTTAAGAAATTCGAAATTGATTAATTGATGAATAAAAATAATTTCACAACCCTTTAAATAGGGGTACCAAGCAATGGAAAAGAAATCAGAATCAAACTACAACTCAAACTCCTAGAATCTGTGACTTACTATAAATAGTAAACTTACTATTTATAGACGGTCGTGATGTCTACTAGTGCGCAAGGTTTTCGGCCAAAAATAGTAAGTGTCCTATTTGGCTTCACCAAACCGTTCTCCTAATTATTCTAAGCTCTTTTCACGTTGGGCGCAACTCCTAAAGCCCGACAGATGAAGAGTTATAATCAAACTAAAACTTACTATTTATAGTAAAAACGAAATTAAAACAGGAAACGATCGTTGATCCAGGGGTTTTTCGCAATTTCGGGTTGCGCAACCTAGCATAGCTGGGTTGGTTGCCTAAAGTAGCTCGTTCTACCCCATTCCGGTTTGCAAGATACGCCCGATCTACAGTCCGACGGTCCGGATCACTTCTGTCGTCGACCGGGCCTTTTCTGATCCATCTTGGCCATGAAACTGTCCACGACCCGCTCTACATCAAAATCCCATTGGATCGGTCCGGCAAGGGCTTGTTTGGCCGGGCGCTGGATATGGGATTAAGACGGATCCCATGGGTTATACTCTTTACATCCCATCCCATTTTCTGTTTGGGACAGTGGAATAAAAACCATTCCACGCACCCTCGTAAACAGCGCCTAGATGCCGCCAATCCCGAGATATAGGTTTTCACCGCTGTGTAGGGCCCACCAAGATATCAATGAGATATCTACTCCCTCCATCATTTTCACCTGCCTACATTCAGCCATGAAGTTGTTTTGAGGTAACTATAAAGCAGTGAGTGGGGCACACCATGAGAAGCAGTGGAGATGCAAACCCATCCATTTGTGACCATCCAAATACCTTGCTGGATATCCCATGGGCTATCCCAAACCCATGGGATCAACAGACAAACACTGACACCACCATCATTACCTTAAAAACCATTCCATCCCACCAAATCCCATGGGATCGGTCCGGCCAAACACGCCCTAATGGTCCTGAAAGGGGCTCCATGGGCCCACGGTGATATATGTGTCTGATCCATGTTGTTCATCTATTTTGACATATCATTTTGGGGCATGAGCTCATAAAGGAGGCATACTTAAGGCTCTAGTGGACCACACCACAAGAAGCATTGGTAATAGTAACATCTACCCTTGAAACCTTTCCAAAGGCCTACCATGATGTTTATTTGCCATCAAACCTGTTCATAAGGTCACGTGGACTTGGATGAAGGGAAAACATAAATATCAGCTTAATCTAGAACTTTTGTGGCCTTGAGAGGTTTTTAATGATAGTTGTTCAATCTCTACTATTTCTTGTGCCATTGTATACTTAAGCCTTTGATCTGCTTCATTTTTAAGACCATGCCCTAAAATGATCTATTTTAACGTAGATATAACGCATATCAAGGTTGGCCTAACAGAGCTCCTGTCAGCACTCACCATCTCTAGCTAGCCCCGATGCATGAGGATAGTACGGATCGGCCCCAAAATTGTAAGCTCAATAAAACCACACCATAGGAGATAGTGTTTTGGATCTACTGATGTTTTGGATTAAGTTGATATTTATTTTCCCTTCATCCATATTCGCGAAACCTTATGATCATCTTGGATGATAAATAAACATCACTATGGGCCATTTGAAGGCTCCAACAATGGACACCATCATCCCCTTTGTTTCCTGTGATGTGGTCCACTTGAGATTCGGATATGCTTTAATTTTGGGTTCGTTCCCTAAAATAATCTGGACAACAAAATAGATGGCATGGATGATTATATATTGATCACGATGGGCTGCACAGAATTTGCTCACTACCCTAGTACTAGAGTTGGACCCAAACCAAGATAGTTCAAAAGTTCATTTTGAATTAATTTAAAAACACTGGGCTTCGATTGATTCAAATAGAAATTCAAACTAAACCAAGCCTCAAAGTCAAGTTGGTTTAAAAAAACAAACCAAGCTCATACTAGGATAGTACAAGGTCAGCTTTGCTGGAAGCTTGGCTTGATTAAGATCAATTTTTTTGGACTCGTAGATTATGTGCACATTGATTCCTCGTGGTGTAATCCAATTGAGCTTTGGACATGATTCAATTTTGGGATCAAGTCCTAAAATGATAGGTAAAAACAAATGGATAGCATGGAAAATACATATACAAGACAAGGTAGATAATACATAATATTTGTGTTTGTATTTTCCCTTCATGTGGCTTAGGAAGTTTTAACGGTGGATGCTCAATCAAGAATATTTTCCTATGGTGTGATCCACCTTAGATTTGGATCTTCTTCATTTTTTGGATCATATCCTAAAATGTGCAAGCAAAATGAATGAACAGCATGGATAAAACATATACATTATAGTAGATCCTACATAGAGCTTTGACACTACCTGGCTGGCTCATGTTGAGGTCATTAGCCAAATGGCGTCCAAACCCTGCAAATGGTGCGGTCGAACTGGAGTGGAATTTGGCACGAAAATCACACCAGTTAAATAACCCTGTTTGATTGGCGATGGCCATCAAATGGAGGTTGGATGAGGTAAGAGAGAGAGAGAGAGAGGGGGAGGAGGAGGAGGCACAGCAACCCCCGTCACATGTTTTTTACACGTGGCGTGGAACACCAAATTATACGGGGCTACCATGTTGTAATTATAAAATCCTCTCCGACCCGCGGGTTTTACTTTAATTCGGCTGATAAGAAGTCAGTGATCCACAGCCAACGTAGGCCTCACCAAATGGAAAAGTAGGAAGAGATGCTAATCGTTGGTTTTTGTGTCACCATCATATGTTTTGTCTTTCACCAAACCCACTTAGGTAATAAACTCGGATGGACCACACCGTGTGAACTTAGCAATGCTGGGTACAATTGTACAACGTCCCTGTCCATATGGCCCATGTGAGCTTGCATTAGGGGGAAACGGATTGGCTACTCCCCCTGCCACCAGGATGGTGGCTGTGGTCAGTGTTCTGTGGGCCCCACCATGATGTATGTGTTTCACCCATTCCGTTAATCTATTTTCACATATCATTTTAGGCTTGATGCAAAAAATGAGAGGGATATAATTCTCAGGAGGACTACACCACAGGAAAACAATAGTAATTAAATATGGATCATTAAAATCCTCCTAAGGCCCACTCTACTGTTTATTTGACATCTAATATATTTATTAGGTTATACAAGCACAATGAGGGAAAAAACAAAAATCAGCTTGATCCAAAACTTTTATACCCCCAAAAGGTTTTTAACTCCCGTAACGTGGTCCACTTTAGATTAGGATATACCTCTCTTATGGTTTCATACCATAAAACAATTCGGAAAAATAGATTGATGGCATGGTTGAAACACATATATAATCGTAAGGATCACAGAGCACCGACCATCAGCCGTTGGTTGGTGGCTTGGGAGTAGCTGATCCATTGTCGCATTTGGGCTTGTCTTGTATATGGTTAAAATTTTAGTCCTATGTTATAAAATGCCACAGAAAATAGACAGATGGTGTGGATGATATCCATACATCATGGTGGCCACTCAAAGCTCCTGCCTGTTCCCAGCATTAGACGGCTGTGAAAATGATGATATCCAGCTGGTGGACAGTGAGGATTCCCTGCAAAAGCCTTCGGCAGGAAGTTGGGGCCACATTGATGTTTGTGAGAAATCTACTCCATTCATCCGTTTTGCGAGCTCATTTAGTACATAAGCAATCTAAATCCAAAAATCAAGTGAGCTGAAATGTAAGGACTGAATGTCCGCGGTTGAAATATTCGTTGGAGCCATGGATATGCTTCGATTTTGATCCTAACTCCTTAAATGAGCTTGAAAAGAATGTATGGACAGCCTATCCGTAGATACACGGTGGCCCAACTGAGTTTACTCAGCGTGATAAAAGCATACTAAGTAACTCATTCATAAATATCACTGTGACCCAAGGAGAATTTCAATGGTAGTAATTTCCCTGTCCACCTTCTCCATCGTGCTGCTCACCTGGGTCTTGGAGCTGGATCATTTTTATCCGCATATCCAATAATAACCTTAGAAAATAGATAGATGGGTGAATTTATCTCAGACATTTTGGTGGGACCCACCTATGTGAACTTCTTGCCAAAGGTTTTGGCAGAAATACCGCGTCCCTTTCGGATATTTACAACATGGTGGACCCAACGGAGCTTGGATGATTCCCGCGCAATGCTTTGACGCTGACTGCACAAAAGTGGGGTTGCTGTGTTAAAAGAATCGCCTGAAATGCAGTTCAATCCAAGCCGTCCGTTTTTCAGACAGAATGACAACTTTATTCATTTTATTATATATATATGCGCTCGACCTCACGAGTCCGTGCCATGAGGTCGAGCTGTGTTCACTGTGATTCTTTTTGAACATCTACCCCATCAGTTAGATGTACCATTCCATCGTGGGTATATGTATCAAAAATCAACTCAATCCGTAACTTGTGTGGGCCACACCACATACAGAAGTGTAGAAGGGCCGTGCACCATTAAAACATTCATAATCATTTTTTGGGCCAACCGAGATGTGGTTTGCAAATCCAGACCATCCATTATATGTGTCCCACTTGGATGAGGGTTCAGACCAAGTTTCAATAGCATTAAAAACTCAGGTGGGCCCCACCAAGTGTTTTTATATTTTTTAACGGTGTCTTCACATGATTTTAGATGTTATAGCCCACGTAAGTTCTGTATGCGGTTGATTTTTAGGATATCCCATAATTTAAAGGGGACCCATCAAATGCATGGTGTTAATGTTCGACACGCATCACGATGGGGCCCACATAGCTCAACCTCACGGGAGCTTATACTGAGATCGAGCGCATGGTACATGGAAAATGGTACTACAAGGTCGACCTTACGGGAACTTTGCATGAGGTCGAGCAGTGTGGGCCCCACCATGATGTGTGTCGAACATCGGCACCATTGGCCAGATGAATCCCCTTCGGGCTACAGGATATCCCTAAAATAAACAGTATAAGAAGCTCAGATGGACGATACAACATAAAACCTTGTCAAAGACATGCTTTGAACATATAAAATCATTTGATGGGGCTCATATGAGTTTTGGATGCAGTTGAAACTTGTTTTGACACCACATCCAAGTGTGATACATACAATGGATGGGCTGGATTTGTGAAACACATCTAAGTGAGCCTAATAAATAATTATGAAAGTTTTAATGAGAAATGACCTCTCTCAACTGTTGTAGGTGATGTGGCCTACCCAAGTTTTAGATTATTTTATTTTTAAGCCTGTGGGCCACAATGGAATGCTACATCTTACTGATGGTTTTGATGTTCGACACACATCACGTGGCTTACACTGCTCAAACTCATGAGAAGTTCCCATAAGGTACACCTCATAGTACTGTATATATTTGCGAAGAGCACAGTTTTAAAAGCCACTCAGTGCCGTAAGTACTATAGATTTTTCGTATAGACAGTGGTCCCATCCTCGCTGGACTTCCGCTAGCAGGCGTAATGGGTATAGCCTGTCCCTAGCTCGGCACCGACTGGGCTTATGAGGGAGGGTACAGTGATGTATGGTTTCATCCACACCGTCTATTCATATTTTCATATTAGTCTAAGGGTATAAACCCAAAATAAGGTAGATCTAAGAATCAAGTTGGCCACACCACACTATGTAACCTATTTAAAGGTTCATATAGAACCGGACGAAGGGAAAACACAAATATCAGGTTGATACGAAACTTTCAATGTATCGCCCACTCTAGCTTTGGTTCAGTCTCATTTATTATGATAAATAGCGGCTATAAAATCCGTACATCACTGTAACCCTTTGATCCCCCTTTGTGGCGGGTGGGGATGGACGGGTTGTACCCGATCC
The DNA here is from genome assembly GCF_029962835.1 of Magnolia sinica. Taxonomy (NCBI): domain Eukaryota; kingdom Viridiplantae; phylum Streptophyta; class Magnoliopsida; order Magnoliales; family Magnoliaceae; genus Magnolia; species Magnolia sinica. The sequence continues at coordinate 2,246,630 of NC_080587.1, forward strand.
ATGTCGGCGTGCTGCACTTTTCAAAGGCGCGGATGGACACGAGCTCAGGACATTTAGGGTTTCTGAACTGAGTAAATTCCACGATGCCCAATGTGATGAATGTGTTTGATTACCACTGTTTAGGTGTCTTCCAGTTCAATTTAATGCATTGTTCGTGTGCTTGTCCACGTAACACTCCAAAATTGCGGGGTGCGGATCAAGTGCAGTGTTATATCCATGGCAAGGCCTAGCTAGCTAGAGACTGAATTTTCGTGACTGAATTTTCGTGACAGGGGCTTTATGGGGCCCACCATCATATATGTATCTGATCCCTGCCATCCATCTATTTTGTCAGATCATTTTAGGTGGGGGGCATGAGCTCATAAAGGAGGCAGAGTGAAGGCTTAACTGGACCACACCACAAGAAGCATTGGTAATAGTGAGGAGGCCTACCATGATGTTTATTTGCCACCAAACCTGTTCACGAGGTCACACAGGCTTGGATGAAGGGAAAACATAATATTCATCAACTTAATCCGTGGCCCTAAGAGGCTTTTAATGATAGGCATTCAGTATCTACTATTTCCTGCGGTGTAGTACACTTCAGCTTCTGATCTGCCTCAGTTTTGGACCCAAGCCCTTGAAGGATCTACCAAAATAGATGGACAATGTAGATATAACACATATCAAGGTTAGCCCAATAGTACTCCTGCGGGGACTCTCATCTCTAGCTAGGCCTGGTGCATGGGGATAGTATGGTCGGCCCCAAATTGTAGCATATTCATTATTCAAAGCTCAATCAAACCACACCAGAGGAGTGTGGGGACTAAACACAAGTTAAAACTTAAATAGATGGAAATTTTGAATTAAGTTGATAATTATGTTTCCCTTCATCCATGTCCATGTGACCTTATGAAGATCTTGGATGAAAAATAAATATCACTATGTGCCATTGGAAGGGTCCAACAGTGGACACCATCATCCCCATTGTTTCCTGTGATGCGGTCCACTTGAGATATGGATATGCTTCAATTTTGGGCTCTTGCCCTAAAATGAGTTAGACAAACAAATGGTTGGCATGGATAATTATACATACATTATGGTGGGACACACAAAATTTGCTCAATATCCTATTACTATAGCTGGAAACAAACTAAGATAGCTCGAAAGCTCGACTTGAATTGGTTTGAAAACGCTCAACATGAATTGATTCAAAGAAATTCAAACCAAACTAAGCCCCAGAGTCAAACTCATTTAAGAACAAACAAACCGAGCTGAAACTAGGGTAGTACAAATTCGGCTTAGATCAAAGCTCAGCTTGATTAAGCTCGATTTGATTCGGCTCATAGATCGTATGCACATAGTTTCTACTTGGATATAATTCAACTTTCGAATCATGTGTCCTAAAATGAAATGTAAAAATAGATAGACAACATTGATAATATATATACATGACGGCGTAGATAATACATAATACATATACATGAATGTAAACTATTACCTCTGGTTTGGTCCTCTTGAGCTTTGGATACTATTCAATTTTAGACCATATCCTAAAATGATATGTAAAAATAGATGGCCAGCGTTTACTTACTATCCTAAAGCAACTTTTGAATTGGCCGGTGACCTCAACACCCGCCACATAGCTAGTGATAAAGATCCATGGGGCCCACCCTGATAAATGTGATTTATCTAGCCATCCATCAAATTTTCTAACTCATTTTACGGTACGAGACAAAAAAATAAGGAAGATCCGAACCTCCAGCAGACCACAACACATGATCTAAATTTGTTAGAGGATAGAAGCTTGGTTGACTTGATATTTTGACCAAACTAAACCAAGCTCATGATCGTATAATTTGAACCAAACTAACTCAAACATTAGAGATGGGCTCGTAGCTCGGCTTGTGTAAAGCTCGATCAGGGAGTATCACATAAACAAGCCAAACCAAACTTGGGTCCAACTCTTTTGAATGCGGCCTGTGTACAACTCTATCCATTACTCAATACGATGACTCCTCTTGCAATACCTTTTCACATGACACCAATGACCAATTACAAGGAACTTAGCATGATATAGTGTGTTGAGTAAACTTTGTAGGGACACACCTAATGTATGTATTGTTGATATATGTCTTAAATCAATCAGGAACAAGACAGTTCAATCCAATCGACAGACCATACAATCCTATCAAGTGACCGTCGATCCCATAGAGTAATTCTTGATTTTATGAGTTTGCTTTGCTGAGCAATTTTGAGTGTATTCGTCGATGACACTTGATCCTATTGAAGGTTCTATCGACCGACTTGAGCAATTTTGCAGAATTATAGTTTTTGTTTTTTAATTTGGTTCTAACTTTATATAAGGGCTTATAATCGGGGATTAAGGTATTGAGAACGTTCTAAGGTTATTTTGAAACAAAGGGGAAAGAAAAGCTAGAGTTTTCTAAAGGATTTTAGTTTTATAAAGGATTTTAGGATTCTTCGGATTGGTAAGTCTATTCATCTCTTTTAATACTTTGTATCATGATTTTTTTTCGTAAGGATTTTTTGACGTAAAATCTTGTGCTCTCTTTGTGCTTTGATCTCTTATTGTTTGATTCAGATTCGCTTCTGCCCATCCCCTAACGTATATGTCTTACCTTTTTGTAAAATTATTAAAATACCTTCCATATTTAAATTTCACCAAATAAGGCTTTTCAAGGTTAAAATTACAAAATTATCTTTATTTATTTATTTATTTAAAATTTTGATGAAGTTGATATCGGTGGGTCAAGCTGTACATATATAACATTCAACCTGTTGAATTCTATCATTGAGATGGAAGGAATGAAATTCTGACAAATCCAACCCAAAGGTGGGCCACACTGTAGAAAATAACATGAAATGTCCATAAACGCACAAATTTATGTATGGTGCATCTGATAATTTGATTAATCAGGTCTTTTATTCAAGTGCTCATGGGGTGTACGTGTTGGGAAAGCGGATTGGCTGATGTACCACACACTGGCTATATAGCTGATGTACCTACGACAGCAAGTTACGTGGGTCTATTCATGAGGTATGTGTTATATCCAAACCGTCCATCCATTTGGCGAGCTCGTCTCAAGGGTTGAGACGAAAAATTAAGGCATATCAGGCGGTGCATGTGTTGGATGGGTGAGATGTCATGCACGTACCTTTTGGGCCCCACAATTCTCAACTTTTCCCGTACAAGTGAGACGTCATACCCCAATTAGGTTGGGAGAGGCATTATTAGATAAAATCCGAACAAGGGTAATTCGGTGGTAAAAGGTGAAAATCCTTCACCTAATCCGCTCCCATTAAAAACCAAGCTATGTGGGGCCACGTCACATGTGCTGAGCTCAGAAATGAGGTAGATCCAGGACCCAAGTGGCCCACGTTCACCGTTGAATTTTTCTGGGTTCAATATGATGTCTATGTACAATCCAACCCGTTCAAAAGGTGACTCCCACTAGAGAGAAGGGGACAGAAAAAAGATCAGACTGTTCAAAATCTTATGTGGACTCCACTAAGGTTCCAACCATGGCAGCACAACCACTACTGTTTCTTATGTTGCGGCTCACTTGAATCTTGGATTTAGTTGATTTTTGTGCCATAATTGTAACATGATGTGGAGAAACTGATGGACAGAGTGGATTTTACACTGACATTTCTACGGGTCCCACAGGGCTTTGTTGGACGGTGTAAATTGATGCATCAAGCCTCCCTTATGCATTCAGAGAATCTTTGACTTAGAGAACTCTCTCTCTCTCTCTCATCTCTCTCCTCGTTTCTTCGACGATCATCGCGCTTTCCTCTCAGTTTCCTGCAATCTCTCTCTCTCTCTCTCGATTTCCTGGAATCTCATCTCTCATCTCTCTCTCTCTGAATTTCCTGCCATCTCATCTCTCGTTTCTCACTATCTCATCTTGCCTCATCTCATCTTCCTCAACTCATCTTCCTCATCTCTCTCTCTCTCTCCTGATTCTTCTATCATCGCTCTGTCCCTCTCAATTTCCTGCAATCAGACCTCTCTCTCTTTCATCTCTATCTCTCACCATTTCTTCGATCATCGCACTCTCCCTCTCAATTTCTTGAGATCTGATCGCTCTCTCCCTCTCAATTTCCTGCATCTGATCTCTCTCTCTCTCTCTCTCTCTCTCTCTCTCTCTCTCTCTCCTTTTTCTGGGGATTCGGAGCTCTCTCTCTGTTCTGGAACAATGGCGAATGCGCTTGTTTCAATGGTTGTGAACAAACTTCGAGAAGAGGTTTATTTGGTTGGTGATGCCAAAGAAGAACTTATAAAGTTATCTTCTACATTGGAATCCATTCAAGCACTTCTTAATGATGCTGAGATTATGCAATTTCACAACCAAAGCATTCAAGTTTGGTTAAAAAAGTTCAAAGATGTGGTTTACGATGTGGAGGACGTGGTTGATGAGATGATTCCATTCCCAGAATCTGAATCAGGAACCCACAACGGTGACTATCGACTCATGGGAAACCAGCCATGGGCGTGCTTATTTTCACTCTTTTCATGTTGCGGTCTAGAAGATTGGATAAGGTTGGCCCATGAATCAATGTCCGAAGGCGACGACATCGGAGATAAGGTGCGGACATTTGTCAGTAAAGTCGCATCACAACGCGATTTTGCTCGTCAGATAAAACAAGTAAGGGTCAAGCTGGATCAGATTGCAGCTGACACAAATAAGTTCAGTTTTAAGGAGATTCACAGTTTCCGTGGAGGTAGTCAGCTTCACAAGGCCGAGTCTCAAACGAGTTCGCTCGTAGACGAATCGAAGATGTTCGGGAGAGACAGAGACAAAGATATCATAATAAGCAAGTTGGTCAGCGGGAGCAGTTCTGAGGAGGGAGGAATTCATGTCATTTCGATAGTAGGCGTTGGCGGGTTGGGCAAGACGACTCTTGCTCAATTGATCCACAATGATAAAAGGGTGAGGAGCCATTTCAATGTGTTTCCATGGGTCTGTGTATCTGATGATTTTAATGTCATAAATCTTACAAAAGAAATTATAAAAGCAGCTGGAGGGACAAGTCCACCGGATTCTCAGCTAGACTCATTGCAAAAGCAGCTTATCCAAACATTACAGGGCAAGCTATTCTTGATTGTGCTTGATGATGTGTGGAACGATGATAGTGACAGGTGGGAGAAATTAATGCTTTCCTTGCAAAGAGGTGCTCCTGGAAGTAAAATTTTGGTCACCACTCGCAGCGAGAAGGTTGCAAATACATGCATGCCGTCTGCCTACATGCATGAATTGAAAGGTTTATCCTATGATGATAGCTGGTTACTGTTCAGAACCAGAGCTTTCGCTGGGAGGAAAGTGGAAGATTGCCGGGCGTTGGAAAAGATCGGAAGAGAGATAGTGAAGAAGTGTAAAGGAGTGCCTCTTTCGTTAAAGGTAATTGGAAGCGTCATGCGTTCCAAGATGACCGCACAAGATTGGAAGGACATCTTAGAAAGCCAAACATGGGAAATACGAGACATCGCGAAAGGTATCTTACCAGCTTTGTTGTTGAGCTATTATAATTTGCCTGTCCATTTGAAGCAGTGTTTTGCATATTGCTCAGTATTTCCGAAAGATCATAAGATGGAGAAGGATAAATTGGTGAAGTTGTGGTAAGCTCAGGGTTTCATCAAGCCCGATGGAAAAAGAGAGATGGAAGCAATTGGAGGAGAGTACTTTGACGAACTACTGGCACAGTCTTTGTTTCAAAAAGTGGTGATTGAATATGAACATGAAGAAGAAGAAGTCGGAAGATGTACAATACATGATCTCCTGCATGATCTCATCCAATTCATTACAAAGAATGAATGTTGCATCTTTGAGAATGGAAAGTCGGACACCAGCTCTGTTACAGTCCGTCATTCATCATTTATTGCCACCAGAGAAACGTCACACATTCCTGCCCCTCTATGTCATGCAAAAAAATTGTGAACACTCCTCCAAATCGGACCTTCGGTAATTGATACCATCCTTGATAATTTATTCCAATGCGCTAGGTCCCTTAGGGCATTGGATTTCGGTATTGGCACCATAATCCATTGGGATATTATATACTCTGGCACCGACATTAAAGAATTGCCAAGCTCAATTGGGTTGCTGAAGCATTTACGATATCTTGACTTGTCTTTTTCCAAGATAGTTGAGTTGCCAGAATCAGTGACTCATCTCCGCAATTTGCAGACTTTGAAGTTGAATTTTTGTACAGAACTCGAGATACTGCCAAGTGGGATGAGTGCAATGGTCCGCTTGAGACATCTGGAATTTGAACTCACAAAGAAACTAAAGTACTTACCGGAAGGGTTGGGGAGAATAAGTTCCCTTCGAACGTTGAGTAGGTTTATCGTGGGAGGCGATGGAGGATGTAAGATTGGAGAGCTGAAGCGACTTGACTCTCTCCAAGGAATGCTAGAAATAGAACACTTGGAGAGAGTGGCGAGCGTGGATGAGGCTAAGGAAGCACAACTGGAGAAGAAGTTACAACTTCACGTATTGTCTCTAAAAATGTCACCAGACGATGCTCTTGAAATGTCAGGAAATGGTGAGGCGGAGAGGATGAAAAATGTAGTTGAAGCCCTCAGGCCGCCCCTTGCAAACCTAGAACAGCTGGAAGTTTGGGGATACATTGGTTACAAGTTCCCAACCTGGATAGGAGATTATTCATCTTTCTCAAAGTTAGTCAAGTTGAAATTAATAGATTGCAATAAGTGTACACAGTTGCCTGGGCTAGGGAGACTACCTTCGCTTAAATACCTTCTAATAGAGGCAGGTCTTGTAAAACGGGTGGGAAGTGAGTTTTACGGGAATAGCAGTGGTGGGGGCATAAACGGGGTGGCATTCCCGAAGCTGGAAGAGCTCCAGTTCAGTAACATGTATGAATTGGAAGAGTGGGAGTTGAGATTAGAAGATAGAGAGATAATGCCGTCTCTACACTCATTAAAAATCAGAAAATGCCTGAAATTAAAGGCACTGCCGACACACCTCCCGAAAAGTCTAACGTCCCTCTACATCATTGAAATGACGTGTCTCCCCTACGGATGGAAACAATTGGAGTCACTAGAGACTCTTACTATCGGCTTTGGCTATAAATTGAGGTCTCTTCCTGATGATTTGGGACAGCTCAAGTCGCTTAGGAGAGTAATGATCTTCAGCTGCCCTGAGTTGCTGTCATTGCCTCGGTTGCAAGGCCTTACCAGTCTCCAAATCAACTTAAGTCCAATGCTGGAGGAGAGATGCAAAGGGGAGGATTGGAGCAACATATCACACATCTCAAACATCGAGATTGGTTTCAAAAGAATCAAATGAGGCGCTGAAGATGAGAAGATCCATCGGGTAGACAAGGTTCAAAGATTATCACGGCCAACCAGGTACTCTCTCTCTCTCTCTCTCTCTCTCTCTCTCTCTCTCTCTTATCAGATAATGTGAAGGAGATCCACACTGCCTCGTGCTCACCCTAGAACTCAAAAATTAGGCTGGCCCAAAACTTAGGTATGCCACCCTGGAAATCACTTTTCTTAATACGTAATTTTTAATGTGTAATTGGGTAGTTGCAGATAAAAATTAATTTCTTGTTAGGTTTTGTTAGGACCATGCCACAAAAAAAAAAAAAAAAAAAAAATAGTGGTAATTGAACACCCATCATTAGAAACTTTTTGAGGGCCATTGAAATGTTTATTTTCCATCCAACCTGTTGATGAGGTCACAAATACCTAAATGAAAGACCACATAAATATCGGCTTGGTTCAAAACTTTTCTGGCCCTCGAGAAGCTTTTAATGATCAATCACAACTTTTCCATATAGTATAGTCCACATGAGATTTGGACCTGTTACATTTTTGGGCTCATATCCTAAAATGATCTGTCCAAATGGATGGACTGTGTGGATATAAGGCACATACTTATGAAAATGCCATCTTTAGGAGTCGTAGCCAGGTTCTACCGCTTAATACTATCTATTCTTGGGACTTTCAAATATTGTGTGTCACTTTACTATAAAATATAAATCAACATTGCTTTCTGCTAACATATGCATTTACTATTGCAATTTCTTTAATTGGTAGAATTTCTTATAGGAACTAAAGGAAAAAACAATCAAGTGGCTGTAATTCTCTATGTAAATCATGTACTACATTTAGAAACTGTTCAGTCCTTACAAGGTCTCAAATCAGGAGGGAGGATAATGTTAAATTAGATTTGTAATTTTCGCCTAGAAGCTAATTGTTATAAAAACTCATCTTATTGGTATGCTTCATGCTCATATTACTAATTGAGGTTACTTATTCTGTTTTTTTTTTTTTTTTGGTGGCAAACATGAAGGAGAATGCATATTTCTATTCTATTTTGTTGTTGATAGGTATCCTTTTCATCTAGCTGTTTAATCACCTGGTTTGGTCACTAAGTTTGGCAATAGCTTGATTTCTTTTTTCAATTACAGAAGAAAAAAGAGATATGCTTTCAGATTTCTTCGAATATCAGGCATGGCAGCAATGGTGGCCCATCATTGCAACGACGTGTTGAGCAGAGGAAGGCATTGAAGTATTTCTGGTCATTTGTTAAGCACACGGGAGCACAAATTTCTCAGGCCTCACATAGTGTTGAGTATTCAATATTAAATTACAAGCTCTTATTTGTGATCCATCAAAAGAAATTGTGAGCGGTGAACAAACATGTATTCAGTATTCTTCATACTCATGGCATTTTATTAAAGATACAGCTTGAGGTGAAGGAGTTATGGAGCTCAATGAATGGATTTCATCGTATGGTTTCAAATGGTTTAGAATCCAATGAGGCAATAGTTGATATGGTTCATCATGTCATTTAAGATCATGATAACCAATTCCTGGGGTTCATAATTATGTGCTCATTCAATCTTAAATTTAACAGATAAAGCTGGGAGAAGAAGGGTGGAAAGAAGGCAATTGGGGGTACGGTGAGGAGAGGTCCTGATAGTGTAGCCCGGCATATGTGGTTGTAAGGCACAAAAGATTCACTGTTTTGTAGTAGATCATGTTTCTTTGCCTTTGCTAATAACCATTGCCCTGTAATTTTCAGATATATCTGGTATTATGAGAAGGGTTGGGGGAAATTTTAGGGAAAGATTACAAGAACTTGGAGGACTTGATGCAGTCTTGGATTTTGCTGTAAGTTGCCACTCTGTTATGGAGGTGAGCTTGCATGTTGATTTGATCTCATCTAAGACATCCATGATCAAAGTATCTTGAATGCGTAAAGTGGAGACAATAGTTATATGTCATTACCATGCAGGAATTAGAAATTTGCAGTTATATATATTACAAACAAACAACCCCTTTCTGGATATGATGTCAGTTCATATTCTAGGCATTTGCCGGACCTATTACTTGGACGCTTACTTTCTGAGGTTTGCCAAGCTGACATTTTGAGACACTTGGACAGTCCTAGACACATATCACTTCAAAATCTACATGGACAAAGAGTCGTAGCAATGTCATAAAAAATGTTGCTTATGGAACAGTTTAATTGATGCGTGAAAATTCTCTACAAACTTCATTTCATCATTCTTAGTTCTTTTTGTTATGCAATTTCCTCTGTCAAACCAAAGATTCTTAGGCCTCAAGCTTGCCTCAATTCTCTTGTTGTGAAGAAATTTCTTGCAAGGACTTACTCTCACTCTAAGTTTTAGTTCATTTTCTTTTATAGCTACGGTTACCCATGTGACAAAAGAGCGCAAGCTCTGTTGTCCTTTTTACTCTTTTCTTCTTTTGTTGGAGTTCTGATTTTTTAAGAGAATAGGTAATGTTCAAATGGTTTGCTAGTTCTTAAAATGATCATGCATGATTTTAATGTTTCATTAGCTAATTATTTGTTAGTTTAGATTACTAATTTATTTTTATTTGAACTATGTGAATATTCTTTTCTAATTTCCTTTGTCTTTCTTGTTTTCATTGTTAGGTTTTTCAACCTTACAACACAGATACATGACTTCCAATATTTTGAGTGATGTACATTGCCTTTTTATTGTCTGGCCGAACTTACGATGAATCATGTAAATTTTGTCTTATCCAATAATCAATGTGAGTTGCATTTTCCTTTTTGGGTGAATGGTTGATCTGATTCATTGGGGTTTTGCTTCAGATCAAACTGAAGAAACCCTATTAGCAACAAGTAACAACAACTTAAATCATGGTATCAAAAGCTACCCCAACCTTTAATTTTATATTGTTCTTCTTCCATTGTCTTTTTTTTTTTAATATCTTTCAGGCCTAACCTAGAAAAATACCCTTTTTAGATTAGAAGCAGAGCCCCCTTATTTTTCAGAAGATCGATGCTTTGAGTGCCAAAATCAAGGTGAATTCTAAAACGATTTAAATACAGTAGCACTCTTTCTTTCCAATACAAACATGAAATAGTCTTGAAACATAAATTCTCAAAATCCTAATGTGTACTGGGCATGAGTTGAATTTTTGAGTAAGATGTTGACTTAGCTTGAGTTCTGCCTTCATTGTGTTTTCTGTCAAGCTGGGCTGCTTGTTTTCTGTCAAGCTGGCATGAGATATAGATTCCACTCAAATCAAGGTGCCAGTCAGTTTTATGTGGTCTTTTTGTAGCAATCAGTTCTGTCCAGTTGCTATTTTAGAACTCCCAAATGTGGTCCAAAGTGGATTTGGACCAAAGTGGGGATAGTTCCATTCCATTATTGATATATGTCTAGGCCCAAATTGAGATTATAATAGTTTCCTGTTCAGCTTCAAATGCATGGACTCACAACTAGCTGTCATTATGAAATTATGAACTAAAAATGGCGCCACTCATGTGTTGGTCATTTCTTCCATTTGAGTTAGATTATTGCAGTTCATTTGAAATGAGCATCCCAATGCGACCTTTGAACTTGATTTAAAATATGTTTTTCATGGCACTAATGCTTACATATGATTATCGTGCATAAAGAATTTTTCTTCCGTTAGGAAATTCTATCATGTTACCTGTTTCATATAAGTTATATGAAGTATATCCTGCACATGGCAAGTATATATGGTGATTGGGACTGTTCGCTGGTTGTCACTACATTGGTGAGCAATGAGCCAAAAATGACAGAGATTGGACTGCTCTAATCGCCCATTTATGGCAAGTTTCGCTTGTTGAATGTGGATGGATGTTTGTATTTTGAGTTAACTGTACCTTTTCAGCCCACTGACCGGATGGCTACCCAGTTGGATTGCCTTGCCTTTTGGGTATTGGCAGTCCACCTGGTGACCACAAAGCAATTGTCCTGATCACTGTACACATGTACCACACATACAGTTAAAAACATATTTTAACTGTACCTTACCACATGTACACATATATTTGTTGCATTCTACCTTTGTCTAATTTTATTTTTGTTCATGTTTTTTTTTTTTTTTTTGTAATTTGGGTATGTTTGATTTAGAACTTATAACTGAAAAGTGCTGACGTTTAATATGCATTTCTTTGTGTATTTAGGTCACTGAAGAACAGCTTGCAGAACCCTTCCAAAGTTTAGAGGTAAATTTGGGCAGTAGAGGGATCAGCACCAAATGGTTCGTGACTGATCTTGAACATTGAATTTTAATAAGAATGCTTGCTCATTGCGTTGTATGTTGATGACTAAATCTCAAGGAGAATGTTGCACAAAAGCTTCCCATCATTAGAAATTTCGGTCAGAAATAGAATTGACCATCATAGTGTGTAAAAGAAAAACCAAAAGATTAATTAGTATGCTATCTGTTGCATAACATTTACTTGCCGAGACTATTAATTGGCAACAGTTCTATTGTAATTTTTAATCAGTTACATACCAATGTTTACCGAGAGACATTTTGAAAGTAGCCCTTGTGTGTAACTGCTTAGTCTAGCTTATTTGAAGTGGCCCTGCCATTCAATTTTTCTCATCATGCATATAAGTATTAAGAGATTGTGAGGTTGGTTGCAGGAGATGTATAAGCCAGTCAAGTGGCAAATGATGCAGTTGGTGGTATTCGGACAATTGCATCTTTTTGTGGAGAATAGAAGGTAATGGATCTTTACCAAGAGAAATGCGAGGTCTCAATGAAGCATGAAGTCCGACAAGGAATTGTAAGTGGTGTAGGCTTCGGCTTCTCCTTCTTCGTGGTCTTCTGCACCAACACCCTCATTTTCTATGCCGGTGCTCATCTTGTACATGATGGGAAGACAACATTTTCCAAAGTTTTCAGGGTAAGTAGAGAATTTGTGTGTTCTTCTCATTCTCATTCTTCTTGTTCTTACTCCGATTTTCATTTGTGATTGTGTGATGGCTTTCAACTGCAGGTTTTCTTTGCTTTGATAATGGCAGCATTTGGAGTCTCATAGACCAGTGCAAGGGCTCCAGTTGCAACCATTCGCTTTTAAATGTAGGACTGCCATGTAAAAATAAATAAATAAATCAGTATTTTACTAGTTTAATGGGGCCTTTTATTTTTTATATGGGAAGCATGTTTCCTGCTCAAGTTTGTATGTTAAAAAATTAACTTCATATGGACTGATGTGTTTATATTGGTGAGTCCAATCTGTATTACTTTCTAATGTTATGAATAAAGACTTTGTTATTTTGGTCGTTGTCGAATTCGATACCCTGTCTGTGTTTACCACTGACATTTATGGCCATGTCTAAGTTTCATAGTGTATCAATAACTGCAAATAATATTTCATAGTATTAAAACTAGTTAGTTTATTTGTTTATGGTTGTTTTTGTTTTGTTCTTAATATGTTGAAGGTGTTTTTTTTTTAGCCTATTGATTTATTTTTTTTAGTTTGTCTTCAATTGTTGTTTCTGTTTTGGTAGTAATTTCAGCAATCTAACAAGTATATTTTAGCCCAGGTTACCATGTACTCTGTTTGTGCTATGTTTAGATTCCCTGATATGTAGAAGAGGTAGAAATATGCATATCTACGTTGCTGCCTTAGTGGCTAATGCATCCAAACGTGCAGTAAAACGTACCTGCTGATGAGAATTGGGTTTGCTCTCCCGTATTTGTAATTTATTCTTTGCTTTTTTCAATACATTTCATGATATAATCATCCTTGTTGTGGAAGTTATTAATGTTGTTTCTGTAGTTAAAACTGAAACTTCTTTGGCTGATGAGGTTACATGTCTTTAATTTCAATTATGGACTACCTCTTTAAGCGGAAAGCGCTCACTCCATATAACTGCCGATGCCATTTAAGAAATTGCTTGTCTTCCAGATGAATTCTAGTGTGCAGCTCTTGTTGTAGTCAGTTCTATGTAGCTCCGTCCACATGGTTTACATGGAAAACATGTGGTGATCATGAATGTCCATCTGATGGGTCACCATGTGGACAGACCATAACTGACGCAGGGATGAACGTGATGAGGTCGATCACCGTCTTCCTCAAGCATAACTACTCCAAATCCACAAAGCTTCTCTGGACTTCTCACAGAGACTTCTCAAATCCACGAAGAAAAAAACAAGGAAAATAGAAAATAAATTCTATAAAATTCGTAATTTGATTGATATTGAAATAAACGAGTCTACGACCCTTTAAATAGAGACACCAAGCCTCCGAAGAAGTTTCGGAATTAAACTACAACTAAAACTCCCTAAAATTCGTGACTTACTATAAATAGTATTAGTAAGTGTCCTATTTGACTTGACCACATTATTCTCTTAATTATTTTAAGCACTTTTCATGTTGGACACAACTCCTAGAGCCCAACAGATGAAGAGTTACAATCAAACCAAAACTTACTAAAAATAGTAAAAACAGAAATAAAAAGGGAATTTGATCGTCGATCTAATGGAATCTCGCAAATTCGGCATGGGCAACCCGACTGGGTTGGCTAACGTAGCTCGTCCTACCCCAAAATCATATTTGTACGTCAAGTAACTCATTCCGGTTTGCAAGATATGCCTGTAAGGTTCTGACAATCTTGATGACTTTTGCCTCCGATCTGGCCTTCTCTAGCCCATCTTGGACATGAAAGTGTCCATGACCTGCTCTACATCAACAACCCAGAAGGGAAAATGATTGGACTGTGGTGCCATCCAATCTGTTGCTTGCAACAGGAAAGCTTAGATGCGGGAGTTCGCATTCAACCAGAAAGACTTGCAACAACTGGTGATGATAAGAGCCATTAATCTTCATAGCCGTTTATGTTAGAAGTTATTTGTTGAGAAATGTCCATGTCCCCCACAGGGATGCATGTAAGATCCATACTGTCCATCTACTGGCCACACCATGTGTGTGTAGTCCAAAACTCAGGTGGTGGTCAGATCATCAGATGCACCGCATGACCCACAGCCTCCTCCTTTGGGTTACAACAGATGCATAGTAGGGCCACATGATGATTGACATGGATCTTGTGCACAGAGAAAACGGGAGACAGATTTTGAATGCTGCTAGCAAGCCTTACGCAATCCAACCATGAGATTGGAAAGTTACTGTGGCTCACATCTTTTCAAGTCAGGAATTGGGATGCAGGAGTGATGTAGAGCGGGTCGCGGACAGTTTCATGGCCAAGATGGATCAGAAAAGGCCCGGTCGACGACAGAAGTGATCCGGACCATCGGACCTTAGATCGGGCGTATCTCGCAATCCGGAAGGAGTTAGCTGACGTAAAATATATGATTTTGGGGTAGAACGAGCTACTTTAGCCAACCAACCCCGCTACGCCGGGTTGCGCCGCCCGGAATTGCGAAAAACCCCTTGATTGACGGTCGTTTCCCTGTTTTAATTTCGTTTTTACTATAAATAGTAAGTTTTAGTTTGATTGTAACTCTTCATCCGTTGGGCTTTAGGAGTTGCGCCCAACGTGAAAAGAGCTTAGAATAATTAGGAGAACGGTTTGGTGAAGCCAAATAGGACACTTACTATTTTTGGCCGAAAACCTTGCGCACTAGTAGACATCACGACTGTCTATAAATAGTAAGTTTACTATTTATAGTAAGTCGCGGATTCTAGGAGTTTGAGTTGTAGTTTGATTATGATTTCTTTCCCATTGCTTGATACCCTTATTTAAAGGGTTGTAAACTCGATTTTAATCATTCATCAATCAATTTCGAATTTATTAGAATTTATTTCTATTTTCTGCTTTCTTTCCTCGTGGATTCGAGAAGTCTCTGTGAGGAGTCCAGAGAAGTTCCGTGGATTCGGAATAGTTATCCTCTTGAGGAAGACGGTGCTCGACCTCACGTCCTCCCCTGCGTCAGTTTGGTATCAAAGCGAGGTTTCTCCTCGGATTGATGGCTTCTAACGACGGGTCGGGCAACAATCCCATGGGCGGTGCTCCAGGGAATTTACCTTTAACGGCGGCAGCTTTCGAAGTAGCGCAACGAGAGAATCAGCAAGCCATGCAAGGGCTGCAGGCTTCCATCGACCGCATAGCGGATCTCTTGGCGGAAAACCTAAGGCAACTCCGTGTTCCTGGTGTCAATCCTCCACCCCAAATTAATCGCCCTGATCGCAGGATAGTACCGACACTGCATCCAAGGGTCATTCCTGAGGAAGGGGGCTCCAGTGAGGAGGAAATCGACGATATACTCTTCCAACACCCAGACATGGCGGCGATCGAGTAGATCGAACGGATCGAGAATTCAAGATGAGGGTTGATATTCCTAGCTTCAATGGCCAATTACACATTGAGGATTTCCTCGATTGGCTTTCTGAAGTTGAGCGATTTTTTGACTATATGGACATCCCTAAAGCAAAGAAGGTCAAGCTTGTGGCCTACAAGTTGAAAGGAGGAGCTTCAGCTTGGTGGGAACAACTGCAACTCGCGCGAACCAGGCAGATGAAAGCACCAATCCGCACATGGTAGCGGATGAAGCAGCTACTACGTGCCCGATTTCTCCCTAGCGATTACGATCAGGTATTATTCCAACAATACCAAAATTGTCAACAGGGTAGTCGGTCGGTGAGAGAATGCGCAGAAGAATTTTACCGCCTGGCGGCGAGTAACGATTTGGTCAAGACTGAATCGCAGCAAGTCACCCAATTCAACGGTGGATTGCGTATGGCTATCCAGGATCGAGTCCAGATGCAGTCCGTATGGACGATGAATGATGCGATCAATTTGGCTACTCGGGCAGAAGCACAACTTGAACGTCCTAACACACGGACCTATCCTACTGCAAGGATTCTGATGGCAGGTCTGCCCCAAGGAACTGCACAGCCTAAGGTGAAGGAGCCCATAGAAGCACGCACTCAACCTCCTATGTTTGAGAACCGAGATCGGGGAAGCGGGCAAGCTAGACCCCAAAGGGGTGTATCGACTACTGCAGGTCCAAGTAAAATCCTGAACCCCTATGCTCGGCCAAGGCCCGATAACTGCTATCGTTATGGCCAACCGGGCCACCTATCAAATACCTGTCCCCAGCGAAAAGTGGCAAACCTCGTCATCATTGATGGTAGTGCTGATAACGCTTATGAAGATCCAGATATTGAAGAACAGGAGCATACCACCGAGGACGAGGTAGATGATTCAGCTTGGATTTAGCAAGATCACGACGAGTCGCTCGTCGTGAGGGGATTATTATATGCGCCAAGAAAAGAAGTGCATCCACAGCGGCATAACATCTTCCGCACTAGGTGTACGGTGAATCGAAAGGTTTGTGACATGATCATTGACAGTGGGAGCAGTGAGAACATCGTCTCGAAGGTTATGGTGGAAAAATTGTAATTAAAAACGGAGCATCATCTTCTCCATATACAATCGGTTGGATCAAGAAGGTCAATTAAAGGTAACTGAACGGTGCACCATATCCTTTTCAATTGGCAAACATTATAAGGATGAAGTAGTATGCGATGTGGTTGATATGGAAGCATGTCACATACTACTCGGTCGACCCTTACAATCTGACCGTGACGTCACTCATAAAGGGCGAGATAATATATATATCTTCGTCAAGGACGGCCGGAAGACCATATTGGCCCCTATGGATCCAAAGGGACCACCTGAAACTTCTAAAGTGGAGGGCCATTTTCTCTTAACCATATGGGACTTCGTGGAAGAATCAAAGGAAACAGGACAGACTTATGCATTAATTGTAAAAGGGGAAGAACTCGAGCCTACCAACATCCCTGAAAAACTAAGGCCCCTGCTACATGAATTCAAAGAAATTTGGCCCGATGACCTTCCCGATGGGTTATCCCCATGCGAGATATCCAACACCATATCGACTTTGTCCCTGGGTCCAATTTACCTAATCGTCCCCATTATTGAATGAGTCCGAATGAGTGCGAGATTCTGCAGGGACAAGTAGAGGAGTTAATCCGTAAGGGTCTTATTCGAGAGAGCATGAGTCAATGTGTTGTACTAGCTCTATTAACTCCAAAGAAAGATGGGAGTTGGCGCATGTGTGTCGACAGCCGAGCCATCAACAAAATCACCATAAAATACAGGTTTCCTATACCACGGTTGGACGATATGCTGAACATGCTAGAGGGTGCAAAAATATTCTCTAAATTGGACCTAAGGAGCGGCTACCATCAGATTCGAATACGGTCGGGTGATGAGTGGAAAACAACCTTTAAAACCAAGGAAGGATTATACGAATGGATGGTCATGCCCTTTGGGCTTTCGAATGCGCCTAGCACATTTATGAGATTGATGAACCAAGTTCTGAAACCTTTCATTGGGCGGTTCGTTGTGGTTTACTTCGATGATATTTTGATATACAATCAAGACGAAACCACCCATATGGAACACCTCAAGAAGGTCCTTCAAGTGCTCACTAAAAATAAACTGTATCTCAATTTAAAAAAGTGCAGCTTCATGACTGATAGCCTATTGTTTCTGGGTTTTGTTGTCACATCCACGGGCATTCGGGTGGATGAGGAAAAGGTGAAGGCAATCAGAGAATGGCCGGTTCCTACAAATATTCACGAAGTGCGAAGTTTTCATGGACTGGCGACATTCTATCGTCGGTTCGTGAAAAATTTCAGTACCATTGTGTCACCAATCACAGATTGCATGAAGAAAGGGCAGTTTCAGTGGACTGACGAAGCCGACAGGAGCTTTGCCGAAATCAAGTGCAGACTATCCACGACCCCGGTTCTTGTACTTCCCAACTTCGACAAACTGTTTGAAGTCGAATGTGATGCCTCATATGTCGGAATTAGGGGAGTTTTGTCTCAAGAAGGTAGGCCGGTAGCCTTCTACAGCGAGAAACTTAGCGATGCACGTAAGAAGTGGTCTACATATGAGATCGAGTTATACGCGGTGGTCCAGGCACTGCGGCACTGGCGACATTATTTGATTCAAAGGGAATTCATACTTTACACGGACCATCAAGCTCTCAAATTCATTAATAGTCAAGCTAACATTAACCGTGTGCATGCTAGGTGGATCTCGTTTTTGCAGGAATTCACGTTCGTACTAAAACATAAGTCAGGGCAACAGCTGATGCACTGAGTCGCCGCGCAACTTTGTTAGTCACCATGAGCAATGAGGTTGTCGGGTTCGAGCGCCTCAAAGACATATATGCCGATGACGACGACTTCAAGGACGCATGGGTTAGATGCCAAGAAGGTCACCCCGATGACTTACATATGCAAGACGGGTTCCTTTTCAAGGGAAATCGATTGTGCATCCCAAACAGTTCGCTAAGGGAACAGATAATCCAAGAGCTACATGGAGGTGGCCTCAGTGGACACCTTGGGCGAGACAAGACGCGAGCTCTTGTGGAAGAACGGTACTACTGGCCGCAATTGGTACGTGATGTGGGAAAGGCAGTCCAACGTTGTTATATTTGTCAGACCTCTAAGGGGCAATCTCATAATACAGGCCTTTACACTCCGTTACCCGTGCCTGACGGCCCTTGGGAGGATTTATCTATGGACTTCGTGCTTGGTCTCCCACGAACACAACGTGGCATGGATTCGGTGTTCGTGGTAGTAGATCGTTTCTCAAAGATGGCGCACTTTATTCCATGCAAGAAGACTCTCGATGCAACACACGTGGCGAATCTATTCTTCAGAGAAATTGTGCGGCTACATGGGGTTCCTAAGACTATTACTTCTGACCGTGACACGAAGTTCATAAGCCACTTTTGGCGGACTTTGTGGACTCGATTCGATACACGACTTCAGTTCAGCAGCGCCTACCACCCACAGACTGACGGTCAAACTGAGGTTGTGAATCGCACGTTGGGAAACCTCCTTCGATGTATTTCAGGAGAAAAACCGAAGCAGTGGGATTTGGCTTTGTCTCAAGCGGAGTTTGCATTCAACAACATGGTGAACCGCTCGACAGGAAAATCCCCGTTCCAGGTTATTTATGGACGAGTCCCTCGCCACACACTAGACTTGGTCCCTCTGCCCAAGCTCCCAGGCATGAGCATTGCAGCGGAACATATGGCTGACAAGATCATGGGCATTCATGCGGAAGTACAAACCAAGTTACATGCCTCGAACGAAAAATACAAGGAGCAAGCCGACAAGCATCGGCGACAAAAAGTGTTCGAAGTGGGTGACCAAGTAATGGTCCATCTGCGCAAAGAACGATTTCCGACCGGAACGTACAACAAGTTAAAGAATAAAAAGATTGGACCGGTACCAATCATCCGAAAGATCAATGACAACGCTTATGTTGTTGATCTTCCAGATGACATGGCGATCTCACGGACTTTTAACGTCGCGGACTTGTTCGAGTATCATGAACCAGCGCATGATGAGAACTCGAGGACGAGTTCTTTTGAAGTGGAGGGGACTGATGTAGAGCGGGTCGCGGACAGTTTCATGGCCAAGATGGATCAGAAAAGGCCCGGTCGACGACAGAAGTGATCCGGACCATCGGACCTTAGATCGGGCGTATCTCGCAATCCGGAAGGAGTTAGCTGATGTAAAATATATTATTTTGGGGTAGAACGAGCTACTTTAGCCAACCAACCCCGCTACGCCAGGTTGCGCCGCCCGAAATTGCAAAAAACCCCTTGATTTACGGTCGTTTCCCTGTTTTAATTTCGTTTTTACTATAAATAGTAAGTTTTAGTTTGATTATAACTCTTCATCCGTTGGGCTTTAGGAGTTGCGCCCAATGTGAAAAGAGCTTAGAATAATTAGGGGAACGGTTTGGTGAAGCCAAATAGGACACTTACTATTTTTGGCCGAAAACCTTGCGCACTAGTAGACATCACGACCGTCTATAAATAGTAAGTTTACTATTTATAGTAAGTCGCGGATTCTAGGAGTTTGAGTTGTAGTTTGATTATGATTTCTTTCCCATTGCTTGATACCCTTATTTAAAGGGTTGTAAACTCGATTTTAATCATTCATCAATCAATTTCGAATTTATTAGAATTTATTTCTATTTTCTGCTTTCTTCCCTCGTGGATTCGAGAAGTCAAGTTGGGGAATTAAGATGCAGAGGATGCCAAGTAGTGAGATCATCATTGGCGCATCTTTTCAAGTCGGGGAATTAAGATGCAGGAGGATGCCAGGCAGTGAGATCATCACTGGCGCAGGCGCATGCTATTGTATGTTAAAAATACAAATTCTTCTCCATACAAGCCTACATGGTATTGTAGGTTAAAAATACAAATTCCTCTCCATACAATCACTTGATTTTTGACTTTTTTGACTTATGTTTGCAGGATATTGACCAATTATGTCTAAATTTAGGCCTACAAGCATAGGATATTGATCAATTGTGATAGGCAGTAGAGTACATGGAGGATTTTTTAATGTATTCAAAATCATTAATTTTTAACTTATTGTTGTAAATATTATTTTTTATTGTAAAGTAATATAATTTTTATTCAATTTTCAGTTTTAATTGTATTGTAATATTTTTTAAGTTTTAAATATTTTTTTAAAAAATACAAGTTCCGATTGAATATTATATATATATATATATATATATATATATATATATATATATATATATATATATATATATATTACTAGCCTACGTTGCATATTGCACAGCTTAAAAGCCTCTCAAATGTCTATAGCCATTCATGTATATAATTTACTATCCTATGCTGCACAGACAATGGTTTCCACCATTGAAACCTTCCTTGAGTGCACAATGGTATTTTTTTTTTTACCATCTAACCTATTCATAAGGTCACACGGACCTAAAGTGAAAACACAAATATCAACTTATTCTAAAACTTTTATGGCCCTTAGGAAGTTTTCAATGGTACGTGTTCATTCCCCCATTGCTTTTTGAGGTGTGGTCTACTTGAACTTCACATCTGCTTGTTCTCTAAAATGATCTTGTAAAATGATTATATGGTCCGGATATAACACATGCATCGTGATAGGGCCCCCGAAACTTTGTCATGTCAACACGGATGCCATCTTACGAATGTTAATTGAACTCAAGTCCAATTTCCAAGGCAGACAGGGAGGGGATTTTATTATTATTATTATTTTTATTTTTAACTCATGGAAAGGCTTTTGAAATATGAGGTATTTTAAGTGTTGAAAAAATATCAGGCTGGGCTGGGCTATTGGGCTTTTGGATGGATAAGTCCAAGCTTGGCCCAAATGAAAATAGGCTAAAAGTATAAGCCCAAACTTGGCTCTTGGGCTTGATAATCCAGTCTAAGCCCATCCCAAGTTGGGCCAGGCCCGAAAGCCCATCGGGTTGGCCCAACCCATTGACAGCCCTAGATGGAGATGTGGAGACATTAGAGTCGGCGACGACATGTCCGTTACCCTTTATAAGATGACCCCGTGCCCTCTCCGGTCACTTGATTCTAAAAGGCTCTCTTTATCCCTTTGGCTTTGGCATGGTATCTATTTATAAAGAAGAGATAGGATTTTAGAGAGAAATACCGGTGTTGCTGTAACACTTTATAGTATTAGCTTATTATATTTAAAGCTTGTAATCTTATATAACTATGTACTCAAAATTTCCTAATCCCTTTACTTATTATGGTAATCCACCTTTAATCCAATGCCCATGCAAACATAAGCAGTGGACCATGAGATTTTAACCATCAAAATTATCATAAGTGTGACTAAAAATTTTTAATGGTTAAAATAAAATATCAACAGTAAAAGATATTTGCATTTAGAACCTTTCAACTGTTGGCGTCAATGAAAAATTGCTTGATGGATGGCTTGATTTACCGGATCTCATCCATAATAATATTCCTAATTAACAAGCAAATTACTTGTTGCATCATATAAACGTCAACCATATTTTAATTCATAGGCACAACAACACCCAAGTATAAATCAAGCTGGCTAAAGCACATTAAATTATAAAGTTGAACTAATTATATGTTACTGGGTTTCAGGATTAGTCAAAGCAAATACATATACAAGTGAATCTAGATTGGGCATGATGAGTCATCTAATGCGACTTCAAATGATACTTTGATGTAAGTATCTGAGGCACGGGGATGAATATGATGAGGTCGATCACCGTCTTCCATAATGGGATAACTATTCCGAATCCACAGAGCTTCATTGGACTCTTCAGAGAGACTTCTTGAATCCACGAGAAAAAAAAAAAGAAAAATATAAATAAATTCTAGAGAATTCATAATTTGATTAATGAATGAAATAATTGAGTTCACAACCCTCTAAATAGGGATACTAAGATAATGGAAGGCAAACTACACTTAAAACTCCTAGAATTCGCAACTTACTATAAATAGTAAACTTACTATTTATAAATGGTCATAATGTCTACTAGTGCGCAAGGTTTTCAGCCAAAAATAGTTAGTATCCTATTTGGGTTCACCACGTTGTTCTCCTAATTATTCTAAGCACATTTCACATTGGGCGCAACTCTTATAACCTAACAGATGAAGAGTTATAATCAAACTAAAACTTACTATTTATAGTAAAAACAAATTTAAAATAGGGAAACGACAGTCGATCTGGTGGTATTCCACAAATTCAGCTCCCAGAACCCGACATGGCAGGGTTGGATAGCTAAAGTAGCTCGTCCTACCCCAAAATCATATATGGTACGACGAATAACTCATTTCAGATTGCGAGATACATCTGATTTAAGGTTTGATAGTCTGGATCACTTATGTCGTCGACCAGGCCTTTTCTGATCCATCTTGACCATGAAACTGTCCGCGACCCGCTCTACATCAGTATCCAACAGGTCTAATAACATGATCATATATATATCCATAGACACTTAATACTCTTATGCAAGGTAGGGTAAAGGCACCAACTCATCCTTAAACCTGATGGTGGGAGATTAGAATAACCACCGCTTTATCCTAAAATCTATTAGGTGGCCATAAAATAGGTACTGAGATCCATGGCAGTTGTTCTCCAACTCAACTTTCCAAAAATGATAGGAGAAACTCTTTCCTTTAACACATATACACATAATTATATCTACAATTGATTATATAAAAAACAACATGTTTGCATAGGACCTATGATCATCATGATCTATAAACAAGATCTTCAATTCAATTGATAAGATCATCACATGGGCTTTTCAAGGCACACAAACATACCAAAAATTATGTATCTTATTATAATTAAAAATTTAGGGTTTATGTCACACAAGCATGTACGAGACACGTATCGAGCTACATAATCATAATTATGTACAACTACGGCATGTAAATGATATGTGTGAAGAGAAAGCATTGTTAGTTTATATGACCAGCATCAGAATTTGTTGATAGCACTAGTCCTCACAAAGAGATCATTAACTTGGTTCTTAGATGACATTAGGGAGGATAGTTCTCTAGAAAATGATATATAACAAATCAACAATCAATCTTAGCATGCTTCCCATTCATGAAATACATATTCATCATGTATATTAATCAGAACTCCACACTTTCCAAATAACCATAAAGGCCATATGATTTTTAGAGGCAGTATATGCAAAAGCATGAAATTTCCCTTTCCCACCAGAGTAGATAAATATAATCTATTTCTTGCTTTTCTAATATACAAAAACCACTTTAAAGATTTTCTCATTTCCTGCATAATCTGCATCAGAATAAGCATATGGTTCAATTGAAGATGTGAAAGCGGTTAATTTAAGAGGGTGTTGTTAATATAGTTAGAATATGAAAAACTAATGTAAATTGAATGGTATAATGAGCCAACATAAACCTACTAATGATATGAATGATATGAAAATACCATATGCAAAAAATCAAACAAAAAGAGCAAAGTCATGGGCACTTCAAGCAAATCCCATCTAGTGGGCCTGTAAGCAGTTTCATTAGGACCGTCAATCTATTGGGCTCAACCAATTGAAATCTAACTTAGTTAGAGGGTCCAACATCTGGGTTCAGGTCATTTCAAGTCCTTATTAATAGTCGGCTTAGTGGTGGCAATGGGCTAGTCTGGCCTAATAGTGGCTGGGTTGTGCTTGGATTGGCATGTCTGGCATGATCAATTTTCATGGGCTTGGGTTTAAGTTATTTTATCCCAACCCACCCCTGACTTGGTATGACTTCACATGTACATGTGTTCTATCTAAGGCCTTGTTTGGATGCATTTGATTCAGCCACACTAAATATAAAACATCAAATGTGATTGTCCATTTGCAAATCTTCAATCTGATGGCTAGGATCATCTTTGGGTGAGATGTTGGGGCGAGGCCCATTCCATGATCTACCCATCCAAATGAATGGATCAGATGGAGCTGCATACAAGCATGATCTGTCACAAACTCTAGGCTGGTCCACTCATCAGGTGGACCACATGCATAGATTGCCACTACCGATTACATGGGTCGGAGAAACGGATGGATGGCGTGGATATACAACACATTATCAAGGTGGGCCCCACCGCCCAGCCTCACCCAAGATGGTGCAGCCCTTACCATGAGGCCCTAAGTGTCCTGTATGCCACGTATTCAATATCTTAGTAGCTGTGTATCAATCACTCGCTCCACCAGAGTATCAAAGTTCTTCGACTTATATCTTCTTCGCCCTCCTCGCTTTTGCACTTGAAGTCTTCTGAAACCCTAAAAAACCCCTAGCAATGGCCAAAAAGGGGAAACCCGAGCAAAAACCAATAGTCATAGAAGACGAATCTTCCCAAGAAGAAAAAGAAGAAGAATCCTCAGAGTCCGATTCTGTAGAGGTAGAAGAGGAAGAAGAAGAAGAATAGAAGCGAGTAGATTCATCCGAAGTCGAAGAAGATTCCGATTCGGAAGAATCCGAATCGCAAGACGAGTCATCCAAATGCGATACGATTCATAATCTCCTCTAGGCCTTCGGCAAGGACCAGCTCATCGACATCCTCAAGCCGGCTGCTCTTAAGAACCGTTCGATCGCGTATCGCCTCATCTTGGCCACAGAATCCGATCCGGTCCACCATAAGCTCTTCATCCATAGCCTCGAATGGGATGCCACCAACGACACGCTCTTATCGGCGTTCAAGATCTATGGTCCAATTGAAGATTGCAATGTCGTGACCGACAAGGTCACTGGTAAATCCAAGGGCTATGGGTTCGTGCTGTTCGAGACCCGTGCTGGGGCCTGCAAGGCCCTGGAGTAGCCGCAGAAGAAGGTTGGCGGGCGGGCAATTTCTTGCCAGCTTGCGTCGTTTGGGCCTGTTCCCGGGGGGCAAGCAGGGGGGTCCAGCGAGTCGATGGCGAGACGGAAGATCTTAGTCTGGAATATACCTCCCATTGTCGACCTCGAACGGTTTTGGGTGTTCTTCGGGAGGTATGGCGAGATTGAGGGTGGCCCGTTGGGGTGTGGACGGGGGTTTGCAATCTTCACCTGGGGCAGGAATACTGCAACCTAGCGATCTCGCGCTAGCCTACAATTCGAAGGCTTTGTTGGTTTTGAATGTAGGGATGGTAGGTCAGAATTTGAATCCAGCAGCAGCAACTCTTGTGGGTCAAAATCCAGCATTGGGTGTGGGGTTGTCATCTGCAGCAGGTAGTGGGTTGTCGCCTACTGTGAATCGGAGCAGCGGGCCCTCTCCTCTTTATGGGGTTGGATTGGGTGCCACAGGACTCAGTGGACAGTCAAGGCTCAATAGCATTAGCCCGAGTGTTATTGGGAGTTACGGGTTGCAGGCAACTCTACAAGGATTGGGTGTATACCAGAGTGCACAGTTCGGTCAATCATCAACGGCAGTGTCTGCAGATCTGGTATTGGATTGATTGGAAACTTTCCCCTGTCTTATCTTGGACGCTAGATAAAACAGGTAATCTTGATCCCATTTGTGATTTTCACTGTTGGTATGATTACTGGTTGGAAGTGCATCAGTTACGTATCTTGGGTATCTTCCTCAAGAGGATAACTATTCCGAATCCACGGAACTTCTCTGGACTCCTCACAGAGACTTCTCGAATCCACAAGGAAAGAAAGCAGAAAATAGAAATAAATTCTAATAAATTCAAAATTGATTGATGAATGATTAAAATCGAGTTCACAACCCTTTAAATAAGGGTATCAAGCAATGGGAAAGAAATCATAATCAAACTACAACTCAAACTCCTAGAATCCGCGACTTACTATAAATAGTAAACTTACTATTTATAGACTGTCGTGATGTCTACTAGTGAGCAAGGTTTTTGGCCAAAAATAGTAAGTGTCCTATTTGGCTTCACCAAACCGTTCCCCTAATTATTCTAAGCTCTTTTCACGTTGGGTGCAACTCCTAAAGCCCAACGGATGAAGAGTTATATTCAAACTAAAACTTACTATTTATAGTAAAAACGAAATTAAAACAGGGAAACGACCGTCAATCAAGGGGTTTTTCACAATTTCGGGCTGCGTAACCCAACATAGCGGGGTTGGTTGGCTAAAGTAGCTCGTTCTACCCCAAAATCATATATTTTACGTCAGCCAACTCATTCCGGATTGCGAGATACGCCCGATCTAAGGTCCGATGGTCCGGATCACTTCTGTCGTCGACCGGGCCTTTTCTGATCCATCTTGGCCATGAAACTGTCTGCGACCCGCTCTACATCAGTCCCCTTCACTTCAAAAGAACTCGTCCTCGAGTTCTCATCTTGCGCTGGTTCATGATACTCGGTCAGGTCCGCGACGTTCAAAGTCCGTGAGATTGCCATGTCATCTGGAAGATCAACAACATAAGCGTTGTCATTGATCTTTCGGATGATTGGTACCGGTCCAATCTTTTTATTCTTCAACTTGTTGTACGTTCCGGTCGAAAATCGTTCTTTGCGCAGATGGACCATTACTTGATCACCCACCTCGAACACTTTTTGTCGCCGATGCTTGTAGGCTTGCTCCTTGTATTTTTCGTTCGAGGCATGTAGCTTGGTTTGTACTTCAGCATGAATGCCCATGATCTTGTCAGCCATATGTTCCGCTGCAATGCTCATGCCTGGAAACTTGGGCAGAGGGACCAAGTCTAGTGTGTGGCGAAGTACTCGTCCATGAATAACCTGGAACGGAGATTTTCCTGTCGAGCGGTTCACCATGTTGTTGAATGCAAACTCCGCTTGAGACAAGGCTAAATTCTACTGCTTCGGTTTTTTTCTTGAAATACATCGAAGGAGGTTTCCCAACATGCGATTCACAACCTCAGTTTGACTGTCAGTCTGTGGGTGGTAGGCGCTGCTGAACTGAAGTCGTGTATCGAATGGAGTCTACAAAGTCCGCTAAAAGTGGCTTATGAACTTCGTGTCACGGTCAGAAGTAATAGTCTTAGGAACCCCATGTAGCCGCACAATTTCTCTGAAGAATAGATTCGCCACATGTGTTGCATCGAGAGTCTTCTTGCATGGAATAAAGTGCGCTATCTTGGAGAAACGATTTACTACCATGAACACCGAATCCATGCCACGTTGTGTTCGTGGGAGACCAAGCACGAAGTCCATAGATAAATCCTCCCAAGGGCCGTCAGGCACGGGTAACAGAGTGTAAAGGCCTGTATTATGAGATTGCCCCTTAGAGGTCTGACAAATATAACAACGTTGGACTGCCTTTCCCACATCACGTACCAATTGCGGCCAGTAATACCGTTCTTCCACAAGAGCTCGTGTCTTGTCTCGCCCAAGGTGTCCACTGAGGCCACCTCCATGTAGCTCTTGGATTATCTGTTCCCTTAGCGAACTGTTTGGGATGCATAGTCGATTTCTCTTGAAAAGGAACCCGTCTTACATATGTAAGTCGCCGGGGTGACCTTCTTGGCATCTAACCCATGCGTCCTTGAAGTCGTCGTCATCGGCATATATGTCTTTGAGGTGCTCGAACCAGACAACCTCATTGCTCATAGTGACTAACAAAGTTGCGCAGTGACTCAGTGCATCAGCTACCTTGTTCTGTTGCCCTGACTTATGTTTTAGTACGAACGTGAATTCCTGCAAAAACGAGATCCATCTAGCATGCACACGGTTAATGTTAGCTTGACTATTAATGAATTTGAGAGCTTGATGGTCCGTGTAAAGTATGAATTCCCTTTGAATCAAATAATGTCGCCAGTGCCGCAGTGCCTGGACCACTGCGTATAACTCGATCTCATATGTAGACCACTTCTTACGTGCATCGCTAAGTTTCTCGCTGTAGAAGGCTACCGGCCTACCTTCTTGAGACAAAACTCCTCCAATTCCGACATATGAGGCATCACATTCGACTTCAAACAGTTTGTCGAAGTTGGGAAGTACAAGAACCGGGGTCGTGGATAGTCTGCACTTGATTTCGGCAAAGCTCCTGTCGGCTTCGTCAGTCCACTGAAACTGCCCTTTCTTCATGCAATCTGTGATTAGTGACACAATGGTACTGAAATTTTTCACGAACCGACGATAGAATGTCATCAGTCCATGAAAACTTCGCACTTCGTGAATATTTGTAGGAACCGGCCATTCTCTGATCGCCTTCACCTTTTCCTCATCTACCCGAATGCTCGTGGATGTGACGACAAAACCCAGAAATAATAGGTTATCAGTCATGAAGCTGCACTTGTTTAAATTGAGGTACAGTTTATTTTTAGTGAGCACTTGAAGGACCTTCTTGAGGTGTTCCAAATGGGTGGTTTCGTCTTGACTGTATATCAAAATATCATCGAAGTAAACCACAACGAACCGCCCAATGAAAGGTTTCAGAACTTGGTTCATCAATCTCATAAATGTACTAGGCATATTCGAAAGCCCGAAGGGCATGACCATCCATTCGTATAATCCTTCCTTGGTCTTAAAGGCTGTTTTTCATTCATCACCCGACCGTATTCAAATCTGATGGTAGCCGCTCCTTAGGTCCAATTTAGAGAATATTTTTGCACCCTCTAGCATGTCCAGCATATCGTCCAACCGTGGTATAGGAAACCTGTATTTTATGGTGATTTTATTGATGGCTCGGCTGTCGACACACATGCGCCAACTCCCATCTTTCTTTGGAGTTAATAGAGCTGGTACAGCACATGGACTCATGCTCTCTCGAATAAGACCCTTACGGATCAACTCCTCTACTTGTCCCTGCAGAATCTCGCACTCATTCGGACTCATTCGATAATGGGGACGATTCGGTAAACTGGACTCAGGGACAAAGTCGATATGGTGTTGGATATCCCGCATGGGGGGTAACCCATCGGGAAGGTCATCGGGCTAGATTTCTTTAAATTCATGTAGCAGGGGCCTTAGTCGTTCAGGGATATTGGTAGGCTCGAGTTCTTCCCCTTTTATAATTAATGCATAAGTCTATCCTGTTTCCTTTGATTCTTCCACGAAGTCTCGTATGGTTAAGAGAAAACGACCCTCCACTTTAGAAGTCTCAGGTGGTCCCTCTGGATCCATAGGGGCCAATATAGTCTTCCGGCTGTCCTTGACGAAGATATATATATTATCTCGCCCTTTATGAGTGGCATCGCGGTCAGATTGCCAGGGACGACCGAGTAGTATGTGACATGCTTCCATGTCAACTACATCGCATACTACTTCATCCTTATAATGTTTGCCAATTGAAAAGGAAATGGTGCACCGTTCAGTTACCTTTGTTTCGCTGACCTTTTTGATCCAACCGATTGTATATGGAGAGGGATGACGCTCCGTTTTCAATTGTAATTTTTCCACCATAACCTTGGAGACGATGTTCTCGCTGCTCCCACTGTCAATGATCACGTCACAAACCTTTCGATTCACCGTACACCTAGTGCGGAAGATGTTATGCCGCTGTGGATGCACTTCTTTTCTTGGCGTATATAATAGTCGCCTCACGACGAGCGACTCGCCGTGATCTTGCTGAATCCAACCTGAATCATCTGCCTCGTCCTCGGTAGTATGCTCCTGTTCTTCAATATTTGGATCTTCATAAGCGTTATCAGCACTACCATCATTGATGGCGAGGTTTGCCACTTTTCGCTGGGGACAAGTATTTGATAGGTGGCCCGGTTGGCCACAACGATAGCAGTTATCGGGCCTTAGCCGAGCATAGGGGTTCAGGATTCTACTTGGACCAGCAGTAGTCGATACGCCCCTTTGCGGTCTAGCTTGCCTACTTCCCTGATCTCGGTTCTCAAACGTAGGAGGTTGAGTGCGTGCTCCTACGGGTTCCTTCCCCTTAGGCTGTGCAGTTCCCTGGGGCAGACCTGCCACAGGGATCCTTGCAGTAGGATAGGTCCGTGTGTTAGGACGTTCAAGTTGCGCTTCTACCCGAGTAGCCAACTTGATCGCATCATTCATCGTCCAAACGGACTGCATATGGACCCGATCCTGGATAGCCATACGCAATCCATCGTTAAATCGGGCGACTTGCTGCGATTCAGTCTCGACCAAATCGTTACGCGCAGCCAGGCGGTAAAATTCTTCTACGTATTCTCTCACCGATCGACTACCCTGTCGACAATTTTAGTATTGTTGGAATAATACCTGATCATAATCGCTAGGGAGGAATCGAGCACGTAGTAGCTGCTTCATCCGCTGCCAGGTGCGGATTGGTGCTTTCGTCTGCCTGGTTCGCGCGAGTTGCAGTTGTTCCCACCAAGCTGAAGCTCCTCCTTTCAACTTGTAGGCCACAAGCTTGACCTTCCTTGCTTCAGAGATGTCCATATAGTCGAAAAATCGCTCAACTTCATAAAGCCAATCGAGAAAATTCTCAATGTGTAGTTGGCCATTGAAGCTAGGAATATCAACCCTTATTTTGAATTCTCGATCCGTTCGATCTACTCGATCGCCGCCATGTCTGGGGTGTTGGAAGATTATGTCGTCGATTTCCTCCTCACTGGAGCCCCCTTCCTCAGGAATGACCCTTGGATGCACTGCCGGTACTATCCTGCGATCAGGGCGGTTAATTGGGGGTGGCGGATTGCCACCAGGAACACGGAGTTGCCTTAGGTTTTCCGCCAAGAGATCCGCTATGCGGTCGATGGAAGCCTGCAGCCCTTGCATGGCTTGCTGATTCTCTCGTTGCGCTACTTCGAAAGCTGCCGCCGTTAAAGGTAAATTCCCTGGAGCACCGCCTATGGGATTGTTGCTCGACCCGTCATTAGAAGCCATCAATCCGAGGAGAAACCTCGCTTTGATACCAAACTGACGCAGGGGAGGACGTGAGGTCGAGCACCGTCTTCCTCAAGAGGATAACTATTCCGAATCCACGGAACTTCTCTGGACTCCTCACAGAGACTTCTCGAATCCACGAGGAAAGAAAGCAGAAAATAGAAATAAATTCTAATAAATTCGAAATTGATTGATGAATGATTAAAATCGAGTTCACAACCCTTTAAATAAGGGTATCAAGCAATGGGAAAGAAATCATAATCAAACTACAACTCAAACTCCTAGAATCCGCAACTTACTATAAATAGTAAACTTACTATTTATAGACGGTCGTGATGTCTACTAGTGCGCAAGGTTTTCGGCCAAAAATAGTAAGTGTCCTATTTGGCTTCACCAAACCGTTCCCCTAATTATTCTGAGCTCTTTTCACGTTGGGCGCAACTCCTAAAGCCCAACGGATGAAGAGTTATAATCAAACTAAAACTTACTATTTATAGTAAAAACGAAATTAAAACAGGGAAACGACCGTCAATCAAGGGGTTTTTCACAATTCCGGGTTGCGCAACTCGGCATAGCGGGTTGGTTGGCTAAAGTAGCTCGTTCTACCCCAAAATCATATATTTTACGTCAGCCAACTCATTCCGGATTGCGAGATACGCCCGATCTAAGGTCCGATGGTCCGGATCACTTCTGTCGTCGACCGGGCCTTTTCTGATCCATCTTGGCCATGAAACTGTCTGCGACCCGCTCTACATCAGTTACATATCTTGGGTATCTTTCACCAAAAGAAAAAACTGTATCTTGGGTGCGTTTGGATGCACTG
Organism: Magnolia sinica; assembly: GCF_029962835.1. Taxonomy (NCBI): domain Eukaryota; kingdom Viridiplantae; phylum Streptophyta; class Magnoliopsida; order Magnoliales; family Magnoliaceae; genus Magnolia; species Magnolia sinica. The sequence goes on from NC_080587.1 coordinate 2,278,803, forward strand.
TTGAATTGAATTGCAATATTAGTCTAGTAGGGTGGAAATAACCAGCCTATAATTTCTTTCTTCTGCATTCGTATTAAGAGACTGAGCTCTGAACTGCACTTACATTGTTTTCAAGTGGGAAATGAAACGAATGTAACTGCAATTTGCAGGGAAGCAGTGTTTCTCATTTCTTCCTCATTAATAATGTCACCAATTTGATTCACTTCAGCATCCACATGCAGCCATAGTATAAATTAGTGAATATTTGTGCATTCGAGCTTTAGAATAACATCTATATTGACTTGGTAGTATTCCAAAAGATAGCTGTATTGCTTCTACAAATGATGTAAACTTAAAGCCCAATCCCCTGCCGAGAACTTTTAGCACTTCTTTGCAATGTCAACTGCCAGCATATCATGTTGTCACAACTCCATTTTTTTTCTTTGTATTCAGTTTGGTTTCACTTACATCCACACCATCCATCCATCTTGAAAGCTCATTTTAGGATGTTCCCAAAAAATGAAAAATGAAGCAGATTTAAATCTTAAGTGGATCATACTGTAGAAAAAAGTTATCATTGATTTCCAATCATTAAAGACATCATGGGGGCCACCGGAATGTTTATTTGTCATCCAACCTGATGAGAAGGTCACAAGGACATGGATGAAGAGACTACACAAATGTTAGATTCATCCAAAACTTTTGTGGCCACGAGAGATTTTTAATGGTCGATTACCACTGTTTCCTATATTATGGTCCACATGAGATTTGGATCTGCTTCATTTTTGGAATCATCACCGAAAATGAGTTTTCAAAATGGATGAACGGCGTTGATTAAAGTATATAATCACGGTGGGCCTCATGGTCAGGGTCGAGTCAAGCTATGCGCCACTCAATCTGACACTTTAAGGTTCAAGGACTGAGCCCGGCCCAAGCCAAGCATGCATCTTGCAAAGGAGGCCCAAGTCCAACTCGAGAGAGTTAGGTCGGCCCAGGCCTAGTCCAATCAAGCATGCATTTTGGCACAAAAGCCCCAAGCCCAACTCGAGAAGTATGCTTGGCCGAGGTCCAGACCGACCCAACCCCAATAGCCTAGCCCGATTGACAGAATGCCTACTTCCCACCTGATTGTTTGTAATTTAGATGTTGATCAAGTAGACCACAATTAGAGGAACGAAATCCACTCCATCCATCTGATTTTCCAACTCATTTTAGAACATAAGACAAAAAATGAGGAGGATCCAGAACTCAAGTGAGCCACATGAGAGGAAATTGAAACCTTCGTAGGGTCATAAGAGTTTCATATTAGGATTTTGTTCTTTTTTTTTTTTTTTTTTTTTTGTGTTTTCAGCTCATTCCAATAGGTATGACTTTATGAATGGTTTGGATAGTATATAAATATCAAGGTGGACCCGTAAGATTTCGGCGATTGGAATTTCTTTACCTATTGTTTCCTCTCCTGTTGCTCCCTTGAGTTCTAGATCTACCTCATTTTTGGTCTCCCATCCTAAAATGAGCTCGAAAAATGGATTGACAGGGTGGATTTCTCGCAAACATCACAGCGGGCCTCACTTAGCTTCCAAGCACATAAACCTACCACAGGCTTTGGCAAGAAGTCTATTTTCTTCCCAGCGCACTCTGTGTTGTCAGAAGTCTTAAATTTGTCTATAACAGGGTTTGTGATGTCATTGACAGTCCACTCAATTTCATCAAGCAGCTGCTCACTCGATCACATCGAGAAAATTTGAAAAAATTCTAGTTGATTGTTAGAATGTTTTGAAGATGGCACTCAATGTCATCGACACTAGTTATTGGATGTATGTCAATGCTTACGAACATCCCTTTTCTTTTCTAGCAAGGTAATCTTAATAACTAGCAATGATCTATAACACATAATTACTATTTAGTAAAATGCAATGAACTCATTTTTAAGTGGCACCCAAACAGGTAGGGCTGTCGAAGGGTTGGGTCTTGTAGTACCTGCACCTGAGCTTACCAGGCTCTGTTCTTGCCAGGTTTGGGTCCTTTTATGTCTGGGTGTGGTTCTTAAAAACCTGGATCTGATCGGTTTTGGGTACCCATTGAGTCTTTGGATCTAAATTTGGAGTTGGCTTTGGGACAGTTAAGAGCATTTACATGATTAGGCCTACCTGCTGGATGGATTAGATCTCACACAAGCATGCCACTTTGGCAGATGAATGATGTGTATAAACAGTCTTTCTTACACGTGTGCAGCACAGGGGAACCTCATTTCTTACTAGAATAATCAATGCATGTTAAAAATCCTTAGTTTTACTATTAAAACTGCCTGGACCCAACCCAAAACCTGACTAGACCGATTTTTAATTGGATCCAAAAAGTGAGACCCAAACCTGGCCTGATCCATTGAAAATGAAAATAACGTTTGGTTGGAACTTTCTTGCAGTGAGGACTACTTCAATCGCTGGGGTTCGACTTCTAGAGATGCTTGGAGAGGATGAAATGGCATTCGATGACCTCTACTGTGTGTCATTTCAGATGATGGATGCTCAATGGCTTGCGAAGCGTGCTTCTTGTATGGAATTCAATGTAAGCACTGTGACACTGCATTTCATTGACAGTGGCTTCTTATCAGGCATACAAATGGCATACATCTGTGTCTATAGATGTCCAAATCGAGGGTCCTATTGTAGATGGAGCATATCCTGGAAATCACATCGATAGGATGAATCTTAACCATCTTACATTGATCATTGAATCTGTACCTCTGATCATCTCCATTCCATGACCTCCATTGGATGGTCCACAATTTGGACTGTTTGGATCAGAACCCACATTGATCATCTCCATTCCATGAATCTTAACCATCTTACCTGATTATTTTTTTTCTCTTTGATCTCTGTCTTCCTCAACTTTCTAGGAGGTTTTGAAATCAACACGAACGCAGCTGGAGCATGAGCTAGCATTGGAAGACGTCTCCAGCATTAAGGATTTGCCGGCTTACAATCTTTTGAACCAATAGCTGGGCCGCATTGGTCTTCTGCATTTTCTTAGCTTCTTGATTTCTGTAGTTCTCTGTATCGCACGGTATAGAAATTCTCCATCCAAACATGTAAATTCAAGTGCTCGAAATTCAATTTTTGAGAAATCCAATTCACAGGTATAGGAAGTAGTCTGAAGAGTAAATACTATTTGAGTGTGTTGTTAATTAAGTGTTGTGCTTGATGGAGGGTGGAAACGTTTTGTTCGGCCCAGAAATGATACAGGTGGGGTCTGCTTTTCAGCAATCTAAGGCGTGCATGTCTTGAGTCCCTAGATCATAAGATGCATCATGATCTAATATCACACCTGTTGGATGATAGTAGCCAATCCGATTGCTGGCTTGCCAATTGTGTACATAACGGGCCCATTGTAACAATTAAGAGGGTGAGATATTTTGTAGTATCTCCCATCAATGATATACAAAGGCTTGCAATTTTTCAGAACATCCAGGCCCATGCTCGACCCAAGGCTTCTATTACAAAGCCAGGCTTCAAAATCAGGGGCCTCTATAGAAAACTAGGCCCACCTGAATCAGGCCAGAATTTGAACCACCACTGCCTAGCCCATCCTGTTGTTAACCCAAGTGCTTGGACCCAACCCTAGAGCACAATATAATCTGAAAATTCATAAAATGCGAACCACCATGGATTGGTCAAACGTTTTAAGCTAGGTTAATCAAAGTGTGGTACAGCAGATGAATGGTCCAGATCATCTTAACATTACATGTGAGGTAACCGAACGATGATCTTTCTTCCTTACAAAATGTATGGTTGCGTGCTTTGATTTGGAGGTAGGCCGCATAACCAAGGAACCCCAATCACGTAACCTCTGGTTCATGGACCCTAGTTTCTTGAAACAAGGCATGATATTTTTCATTTTTAGCCGTCCAATAATTGTCCACTAATCCGATAGCCAGAATATTGAATGAGAGTAATTTTTTGATAATAATAAGATTAAGCTAATATACATAATCTAGACAGTTTAATTCGAACTATAATATATTATATACACAACATTCTAGTAATTTCTAAATGCTTGAGTATCGTCCACCATCCTGCCTTGAGTTTCAAAGGTTTTTCTTTTTCTTTTTTTTCTTTTTTTGTTTTTTTTCTCCCTCTTTATCTTTTCGGGTAAGATCCAGGGGTGTCAATGGGCCACGCTCGGGTCAGTAAAATCAGAATTTTGAAACGGGTCAGCCCGACATCCGGGCCTGAAACAGTTCAAAATTTCGGGCCATACCAAACTAAGCCCAGCCCATTGACAGCCGTAGTAAGATCTCAACCATTTGCCAGTTAAAAAACTAAATTATTATGACAAATTTACCAGGGAGCAGTTTTTTTTTTTTTTTTTTTGAAAAGTTAAAGCCACAAACAATGAAACAAACACTGTTATAAGAAAACAGACAAACAGGACATGATCCCATAGCTTCCAGTAGTAGACAACAACACAACACAGACACGATTGACATTATTTTATGCAACACAACACAGAGGCGGTTGACATTATTTTATGCTAAAGCATCAATCGCCATTCGCCAGTAGAAGTGCGTGTACACTTAGCAACAAGACCCAACACACACCCCAACCAAAATAGCAACCGGAAGGCAAGTACACCCATCACAGCAAGGGTCGTTCAGGATATTGCATGAGGAACCGGAACAGCCATCATTCCTGCGGAGTCCACCTTCCAGCATTATCCTTGACAGGGGAGTCCCTTTGTTAGTAACCCCATTGGCAGTCTGACAGCGGGCAAAGGCAGATGTAGCAAAGCTGGCCACAAGCACCGTGGCCACCAACATGAGCAAAGTAACCTTCTTACTCTCCATCTCTACCTTTCTCTCTTCCTTACTTCTGAACTCAACTCCTTTTTATAGCCATGAAGCATGAATGAATGCATGACTTAACCCCCTAAAAAAGCATGAATGCGTACAAGAAAACCTATATGTGCGGGTCCACTAGGTGGGTGTAGCCCTCACTTTGGAGCTGAATTGGATGTATGTGTTGTATATCTACGCAGTCTATCAGTTTTGCCAGCTCATTTTATGACATGGGCACAACAATGAAGCAGATACAAATCTTAGGTGGACCTTGTGATAAAGATTAAATTCCCACTATTAAAAACTTCTTAGGAAACACAAAAGTATTAGATCAATCTACCATTTGTGTTTTTCCTTCATCTACGTCTGTGTGACCTTATCAATAGATTTGACCGGAAATAAACATTGCAATGTACACTTGAAAATTTTAATGGTGGGCATTCAATGACCATTGTTTACTATGTAGTCCAATTGATATTTGTATCTGCTTCATTTCTATGGTCTTACTAAAAAATGAGCTGGCTAAATTGATGGATAGCGTGGATCATCAAGCTGGTGATGTAAAGCAGGTCGTGGACACTTTCATGTCCAAGATGGACAAGAGGAGGCCTGATCAAAGGCAGAAGTGATAAGGGCCGTCATAACCCTAAAACAAGTATATCTCGCAAATTCGGAACAAGTCATTCAACATACCATATATGATTTTGGGGTAGGAGAAGCTACTTTAGCCACCCAACCTGCAATGCCAAGTTGCCATGCCAAATTTGTAAGATTCCATCATACCTTTGAAAATCTATTTTATTTTCATTTTACCATTTATAATGAGTTCTAATTTGATTATAACTCTTCATCCTTAGAGCTTTAGGAGTTGCATCCAACGTGAAAAAGGCTTAGAAAAATTAGGAAAATAGCATGGTTAAGCCAAATATGACACTTACTATTTATAACCAAAAACCATGAAGTCTGGTAGGAATCATTATTATATATTATATATAGTAAGTTTACTATTTATAGTAAATCACGAATTTTTGGGAGTTCAAGTTGGAGTTTGTTCATGAAACTTATTACCAAGTTTGGTATCATTATTTAAAGGTGTGTAAATTCTTTTTTATCATCTATCAATTAAATTTAGAATTTCTTAAAATTTATTTCTATTTTTTTATTTTTCATCGCGGATTCGAAAAAACTTAGTAAGGAGTCCAGGGAAGCTCCTTGGATTTGGAGTAGTTATCCCATTGAGTAAGACTGTGATCGACCTCATCACGTTCATCCCTGCGTTAGGTGTGCCGCACCATGCGCCCATACGGCCCGTCATCTCACCCAATCTAGGTTCCGAGGTCAATATGTCAGCATTATATATTGTACATCTTTTTCATACTGTGCTAACTTCTGGCTGTACCTGGACATCAGCCCCCTGCAGCAGATACCATCACCTTTCCCATCTTGCTTAAACAAATGCCTCACCTAAAATGTTATTTGCAGCCGTACATCCATATATACCATAGTCATCCCACTAATGTTTTTTTTTTTTTAAACACACCCCCACACACTCACGCCGTAGTGAGCTTTCATCACCTATGAATACTCGAACCCTTGACCGGGTGTTAAAACTCCAGAGAGTCTACCACCCGAGCAAGAGCGAGGATCCCACTAATGTTGATTTAAGACACATGTGGAACATCCGCTACCTTCGTATGCCAGAATCCTTCTTCTGGATGAATGTGAGGTCTACTCATGTCAAATAGGCAGATGAGGTGAATGTTCTCCCATGAACCTTCTTCTAAAACATACGGAAACCACTTCATAATTGAACGACGTGAAATGCTTTATATAGAGAGAGGGAGAGGGGAATGCTCACCCGCACGCCTTCTTATGTGAGCACCGGTGTGCACTTTTGCACACGTGTCATGGGCACAAATTTTGAATTGTCCACATGATAAAGCACCCCTTGAAACTCCATAAAATCAATTTTCAGCTGGATCCAAAACTCTAGTGTACCATATATATATATATATATATATATATATATATATATAGTCATGCTCACCTATGCACGTGCGCACCTTTGCTCGCGTGTCATAGGTGTCTAATCCGAATGGTCATTGTGAAATCTTTAGGCATAAAATTTCACCATGATCTAAATTTTTGGTGGGCCATAGCAAAGAGATGAAAATAAAGGGAGGAAACTGTTTTCATTTTTCATGGCCCACCAAAGTTTTGGATCAAAGTAAGAATTGGGCCGGGGGGTTTCATGAGGTGCTGCTTCACGTAAACCGTTCAGATTTTGGAGTCACATCATGTATGATTGGGTTCTCAAAAAAGTTGGCACTTGTGTGCACGAGTCACATCACTATAGAGTAGTGTAGTATTATTTTAGGCAGGGGTAATACACTTTGTGTTCATTTTAAACATGTATAAAACTGGCTCTTTGGCTAAGTGGACCCTGTGATTTTTGGACATATAGATGCATTTTTTTTGGTTGGTGGTTTGTACATGTTGATACTTCATTATTTTATGTAGTTCTGATTAGTTGTTTGCTTTGCTTAATTACCATGAGCCATATGGGTAAATCATCCTTCCGTGGGCGAAAGTGACTCTCAAAATAGCGGATATTGAGGACGTGCTCGACCCTAAACTTTAGAGCATTACAAGTTGGTATCACAGTATGAGTTTATAGTTAAATTAAACTGCACACAGGGGAATCATATAATAAATACACTAACATAAATAAAATTACAAATCTATAAATATTGAAGCATAAGTATAAACTTAGGTGCGCCACCACAAACAAAACAATCAAAATAAAAACGTTAAAACCATCCAAAGAGGTAACCATTATGTTTGTATGCCATTCAAATCAATCATGTGATTATAAGATAAACCATAGGAACAAATGTCATCATGATGCAAAACTACTGTCACCCAGGCATTCAATGCCCACCGTTTCTGGTGGTATATGCTTTATTTTTAGATTCCTATCCCAACCTAATCTTTAAAACGTATGAACGGAATGGACTTGTAACGGATTGTAACGCCCCGGAAATCGGGGGTCGCGCATCCGCTCAACTCCCGAGTTCCCGAGAGTCACTATTAACAGATTTTCATTAATATGTATTTAATCTGTTTAAGTTGCGCAGCCTGAAATTCTCTGAACATGAAACATGAACATGCAAGTCTGTTGAAATGAGAGAGGGCTGACATATATACGTACAAGTCCAAAATATAGATGGGTCGCACGAGGCGTTGCCCAACCAAAACGACAAAAGAATATTATGTCCAAAAGAATGAGGCTGAGCCCATTGCCCAGCCATCCAATCCCGCCCCTCAAGCAGGCGGCGAACCCTCCATCAGCTGGAAGTATGACAGCTCGTCCTCCTCGTCCAGGCACGCCTCGCCAGGCTCCTCCAATCCCGAGTCACCTGCATCTATGAAAGGGTCTGGTTGGTGTTTTAAAACACCGTCCCAGAGTGGGAGTGAGTGATCAACTCAGTGGGTGCTATTAATCTCAAGTTATCACAGGCAACAATTTTAATATGATTTTAATGAAAAGCAGACAATCACATACGCTTAAGTAATCTTATTAATGCGCATGTATGCAGCATGACATGATGCATGCCCTCACCACAACGCTCCCTCGTGCGACACCATCTAACGATCGCCAATGCCAACACTCCCTCAGTGCGACCTCGACTGCCGAGTCGCCAACCTAACTAATGCGATGCGATGCAGTCGTGTTAGCCGAGTTATTAGTTAGGTTCATTCGTCTAGCCGATTGGGGAATCTGGTACACCCCACATATTAATGCCCTAATCTGGGTGCGGGGTCATGACCCCCCAATGCGTGAGGCCGAGGCCCCGGGGTCCGTGATCCCGTCGGGTTCCTCATCCCCGACTTCAAGCACATGAGGAGTGCCAAAAGAAAGGGGTCGCTCCCGGTCACTACGGGGAGGCGCGGTACCCCAGTGTAGGCCGACAGCTCGGACATAGTGTCCCATTCCACCATGCCCGGCTCACGAGGTTGTGGACCGATTTTCAAGTGGGTTATTGATGAGCTACAATGGTTGTAGGGTGCCCCAGGTTCCTTACAAGTGTGAGCAAACAGGGTTAACAATCATGGTTGGTCAGACAGTGGGCTAGTCCACACGAGTCCAGGCAAGTGCATGGCGGAACGACATCGGGTGCGAGCAACCCATGTAGTCTAACTACAGCTGCCCACACGCACTCACCCAAATCCATGGGATTAGCCTCAAGGCGGTCCTACCAACGAGACCGCCTTAACTCTCCTTATTTTCTTGACCAACCCTGGGGTATGGATGGTGGTTCACAACATGTCAACGGACAGGGTTATCAGCTAGCAACATCATCATCATGTTCTCACACCTCAACATAAAATTCAGATTCTTCTAATAAGCAAACTAACATAATTTAGGAGCAATGGTGCGAGTGTGTTGTGTGAGTGTGTTGGTGAGGAAGTTGCTCACTTCCAACAACTCATGGAAACAAATTTACACAGGAAACAAATGTGGCACGCATGTTATAAGGCATTGTCATATGAGCAATTTCAACAATCATCAACAAGCGATCATCAAATTTGCACCAAGTCATGTAAGAAGCAAGAATAGCATCATGTGAGGAAATCAAATAAAACAATACAATTCCATACCACTCTAAATAAACATAAATTCCTAGGTTTTCTCTATACTCTCCAAATGCATCAACCAAGCTATCAAAATCATTAAACTCATATTGAAATTGGTACTAGGCCACTAAGGAGTAATAGTCCGCACCTATGGCTTGTTGGAGATTCGGAAAATGCCCTAGAAAAGAGGGCTTTCGGGTCGATCGGTCGGAATCCCTAAATCAAGTTGTTGCATGTTAGAATTCCAAACCAAACCCACCTTATTACATGGATTTCAAGAAGGATGGGTGAAAACCTCACCTAGGCAACCCACGGACGGTTGTTGAAGCTAAGGAGAGGAGTTTTCTCCTTGCAAGAGAGGTAGGGAGTTGGAAGGGTTGGCTCTCTTGGGACCCCACTTGATCTAAGGTCCACCTTGAATCTCTTTCTTCTCTCTTTCTCCTCTTTACTCTCCTTCACTCTCCTTCTCTCTTGGTGGTTGTAGCAAATGGGAGAGAGAGTTATGAGAGATAGGGTTTATCCCCTAGGCTTGGGCCCTTTGGCCTTAAGTTCCCTCAAATTCCTAAAATAGCCTACTAAGTCTCCCTTTTAGAGTTGGAGTGGCCCTAACACTCCTTTAGCCACCAAATTCGGTGGGTAGGTGCCCTATGGCCCGATTAGGGCCCGTGTAAAATTTGAGAACAGACGGATGGATGCTTGTGGGGTTTGAGTCAACAATTCTGATCCTTAATCGGCTCTGAGGGGTCCATTCTAGTGATTGGAGTGATTCTGGTGGTCCTCTGGCTATGAAATTTCTAGGATATGTGCTTCATGGCCCGATGAAGGGCCATGCAAAATTTGGAGACGATCGGACCTGGGGTTTGGTCGTACGAGTCCGATTTGTGATTGACGGTCACCGACCCGCAATCGGGTCCCAGAGTTGGTGGACGGGTTTAGGAAAATCCATTAGACCTCCACCGTAAATATGGAAGAGATCCGATGGTCGGATAGCCTAGAATCTCGGTTTCATTTACAAACGCCAGATTTGGTCCTAGCATGGGTGGAGTGCATTTAGTCAGTGCCAGATCCCACTTCTAAGTGTCCGTTGGGTCCGCGGTCCGCGATGGTCCACAAGCCTAGTGAGCTCTATGGTTCACTAAATTTTTAGATTTTTCTGACCTTTCGGCGTCGCGGTATAGCCCGTTCAGGCTGTTGCTCAGTGTAAATGGTCATCCAGCTTAGCGGCCCGCACTTGGTCTTGCCATGGCCTGTCTGGTTTATTCAAACGGGCTAATCCTAGGTTAATTAGCTTATGGTACCCCTGCCATGAATGTTTTAAACGTTTGGTCCTGCGGAAAATCCTACGTGGATGCCCCAGGACACTGTACCGATTGGTCAGGTTGTTACACGGATATATCTGTGAGTACCACACAATGCATGCAATCCACTCTCCCATTTAGGAAAGAATTATGTGAGACCCCGGCTGTTGGAAATTATACAGATTAATATATTTCTATATAATGTGGAAACCAAAAAATTACAAAATAATCTGAAATCAGGACAGGCAGAAGCACGTCTGAAATGCTGTCCTTAAAGCGTTATTTGCCCCTACTCAAGTAAATTGAGTATGCTGATAGGTTACAAGCAAACCGCTTTTAAGATATGACGAGCCCGGTGTGGGTCTGCGTTCAGCAAACACGAAGGCCCACCAAATGGAACTCTTATACACTCTATCTGGCAGAATTATAATATATAAAAAGTCTCGAAAGAGAAAGAAAAAGAAGAAATTTCTTTTGATTTAGACCACTGCACTGGTCAGTTCTTCAGCCACTGGTTCAGATGAACCGTTCTAGACCACACCGTTGGTCTGTTCTTCTAGCAAAGGTTCAACCATTGCTATCTTGCTGGAACCACTGGAGTATTAGAGAAAAGTAGTGAGCTGTGTCTCAATTCGTATGAGTCTGCTGGAATGGGTTGAGAGATGGTTTGGAAACCCATCCAGACCCTCCTTTTATAGGCTATGATGGCTGGGGGTAATGGTCCAGGGAATTAAATCTCATGACTGTTTTCTAGCTTTTGGAGAAAACTAGCCGTTTTATGACCATTTTCTGATTGTTGTGCATGGGCCATTAAGCTGCTGCATGCTGACTGTTGTGAGACAGCACCTAGCCGTTTTCTAGCTGTTGGGTTAGCCATGCAGCAGTTACAGCTAGACCCTGCACTAACTGCATAGCTATTACAGATCTTCTGCAACAACTCTATTTTTCAGCCCTCTATATATTCTGGAGGACTCTCATTCAGTCCTCTAGTCTCCCCTTCATCCAATCATCCGCCTTAGTCACTTATTTACACCGCGACTCACACACGTCTTGCTCCGGTTCGCTTAAGGTCGCGAAAGAGAGACCCTCTGCGACACGATGCGGGTGTACGAAGTGCGCCACTAGCTCCTCTATAGCCACACTGCCTCACATGCCCATGCCCTCGCACCGAGCCCGTGACCGTGATCGAGACAGAGTCCGAGTCCGATTCGAGACCGAGCGCAAGCGCGGGTGTTCTAGTGCTACGCACTGGAACACGCAAGGTCCATAGTCCTTGAACTAGGTGAGTAAATATTATAATACTCTACTGTTTTTATTTAAACCATTTTTTCTTCTCTTCCCTTTCTCATGTGGGACTATTCCTAAAAACCTACAAAATGGTATTTTTTCAATACAAAAAATAATATATCATATATTATTTTTTATTATTAAAATATATTTTATTAAAATCAATATTTTTGCAACAATCCCCTACTTGATTTTTTATAACATATATTTTTTTCGGTTAAATAATTCTGCAAAAATAATTAGCTTATATGCATAAAGAAATATATCTTTCAATTTTAATCTTTCCTTAGTATAAGTATCTCAAAACTCTATCGAAATGACTGGTAGCCGTAGCGTGAACCAGTTATTCCTATATAACAAAGTCAGAGAAACCACACACATATTCGCTATGTGTTTGTTAGAATTCCCACAATCTTGCTTAGCACAATTAATGGTCATGTGCTTGTCCTATTTCATGAACGATTCAGAGAGAAAAACTCTTAACTCTCATGAGAGATGGCACATCTCTACGTTCATATAGGTGAAATCTTTCCAGTGTCTCCGTTACTATAAGACACTTGTCCTTATAGACTGGATTTCATTAAGAGTTCTAAGACTCAACCTTCTTTCGTAACGCTCAGCACTTATCTATTATGGATGAGGTTATATAATTTAGTGCTGAAAAATTTTCACATATTAGTGACTTATTCTTACCTATTAAACCAAAAATTAGAGATTTTCTGACTTTAGGTTGGGTTACCATCACTGGTGGAACTTTGGTTGAAGAGTTTCAACCCCATTCCTCTAGATGTAACCTTTACTGTCTTTCTCAGTAGAGGTTTAGTGAAAGGATCTGCCAGGTTATTGCTTGATTTCACATAAGAAATAGCAATGATTCCTTCTTAAATCAATTGTCTGACATAATCATGTCGAAGACTGATATGTCTAGACTTACCATTATAAGTGCCGCTATAGGCTATAGCTAATGTGGCTTCACTATCACAATGTAGTGACACAACTGATATAGGGTTTACATAGAAAGGAATTTCTAATAGAAGATCCCTTAGCCACTCAGTCTCTTTGCCTGTTGCAGCTAGGGCTATAAATTCAAACTCCATTGTCGAATGCGTTATAGAGGTCTGTTTCTTAGATCCCCAAGATACAACTGCACCTCTTAGGGTAAATACTCACCCTGTAGTAGACTTGTTGTCCCCTACACTCGATATCCAGCATACATCGGTATATCTTTCTAATACGGTAGGAAACTCTGAATAAAATAGTCATAAGTCTCTGGTTGCTTTTAAGTAATCAAGGACTCTACTGATTACATTCCATTATTCAGTACTAAGGTTACTAGTAAACCTACTAAGTTTACTCACAGTATATGCTATGTCTGGTCTAGTGCATTGCATAGTATACATAAGACTCCCTATCGTACTCGCATATTCTAATTATGCAACTGTTCTTCCAGTATTTTCTTTTAGCTTGATACTTGGATCAAATGTGATCTTTGCTTATTTTATATTTAGATGGTTAAACTTGTTTAGTATCTTCTCAATATAATGAGATTGACACAAAGCATAAACCCCATAATATTTTTTAACTTTGATACCTAGAATGGTATCAACTTGTCCAAGATCCTTTATTTTAAATACGGAAGATAGAAACCTCTTTGTTTCAGTCACACCTTCCATTTCATTACTTATTATTAACATGTCATCAACATATAGACAAATAATAACGATATAACTACCATCTACTTTAGAATATATGCATTTGTCAGCTACATTATGCATGAAACCATGAAATAGTATTTTGGAACCAAACTTCTCATGCCACTGTTTTGGTGCTTGTTTTAATCCATACAAATATTTGACAAATCCACATACTTTGTTTTCATTTCCTGGTAGAACGAAAACTTCAGGTTGTTCCATGTATACCTCTTCATTGAGGTCACCATTCAAGAATATAGTCTTTACATCCATTTGGTGGATGTGAAGATGATGTATAGAAGCTAGCACAAATAATATCCTAATGGATGTTATCCTAGCTACAGGTGAGTATGTGTCAAAGTAATTTATCCCTTCTTTTTGTCTAAACCCTTAGCTACTAGTCGAGCTTTAAAGGTTTGGATAGTCCCATCAGTGTGATATTTCTTCCTAAATATCCACTTACAACCAATGGGTCTAGAACGTGGAGGTAAGTTTACTAGTTCCCATGTTTGGTTTGATAGTATGGATTCTATCTCATCATTTATAGCTTCTTTCCAGAAAGCTGAGTCTCTAGAGGATACAGCGTCTTTATATGTTTTAGGATCATCTTCTACAGTCATCACTATAAGTATTTTTCTTATAACATTTTCTTTATCTCCTTCTACAAGATGAAAAATGACGCGTTATGAGTCTATGTAGTCATCTCCTAGACTCTTCTTTATTCTTGTCTTTTGACTCCTACGAGGTTCAACAGGAGCTTCCACTATCTGTGGAACTATGCTATATGATTCTCTATTAGGAGTTTAGATTTCATTATCTTTTGACTCCAAGGATAGTGAGTTCTCAAAGAACTCAACATCTCTTGATTCTATTATTGTATTAAACTCTATGTCTAGAAGTCTATAAGCTTTACTATTTTGTGCATACCCTACGAAGGTGACTTAATAGCTCTTGGTTCTAACTTAGTTATTTTTGAATCAGGGGTTCTGTAATACACAAGACACCCCCACACTTTTAGATATCCTAGGTTAAGTTTTCCACCTCTCCATGTTTCATATGGAGATATTTTATATATTTTAAACGAAATTTTATTTATTATATGGCATACTGCAAGCAGTGCCTCTCCCCATAGACTTAGTGGCAACTTTGCTCTTATCAGCATTGAGTTGACCATTTCTACTAATGTTCTATTTTTTTTTCAGATATTCTGTTTTGTTGAGGTGTGTATGGCGCTATACATTGATGTATCAGTCCATGTTCTTCACAGAAGTTATCGAATTCATTAGAGAAGTATTCTCCTCCTCTATCACTACGGAGAACTTTTATCTTCTTATTTAGTTGATTTTCTACTTTTGCTTTATATATTTTAAACATGTTTAATGCTTCATCTTTGCTCTTTAACAGATAAACATACACATATCTAGAGCAATCATCTATAAAGGTTATGAAGTGCCGTTTACCTCCACAAGTAAGAATGCCGTTTAACTCACAAATATCACTGTGCACAAGATTCAATACTTGAGACGTTCTTTCAACACTTGGAAAAGGTTTCTTCATCATTTTGGATCTTATGCACACTTCGCATTTATCGGTTTCATTATCTATGTATGAGATTAAACTATTCTTAGCCATAAACCTCAAGGTATTATACCCTATATGGGCTAGCCTAATATGCTACAGTCCAGCAGATTCAACCATATACGTAGAAGTGCTACTTTCATTCAAAGAAAACTTAACCATTCTATTACAAGCATATCTTTTTTCAACAAAATTTTCATTCTTGGATAGAATCAGTTTACCTGACTCGTACACCACCCGTATACCTGATTTTCCCAGAAGATCCTCAGAAACTAAGTTTCGCCTCATGTCTGAGACGTGCAGTACATTAGTCAGAATTACTTTCTTTCCAGAGGTGAATATCAGTTCGACAGTTCCTTTGCCGACGACCTTCGATCGGACTTCATTACCCATCTGGACTTCTTAACCATCGGTCAATTCCTCATAGGTTTTGAAGGCTGATTTGTCGTAGCACACATGTACAGTAGCGGCAGTATCATACCACCACCCTGAAACTTTGCCTTGGATGGTATTCACCTCAGTGATCATAGTTACGATATTGCCTTCTTCTACTGCACTTGCCTCTTTTTTAGATTTGCGATATTAGGTGTGTCTTTGTCAGATGCTTCAGGTAGCGCTTGTAGATTTGGATCTAATATGTAATAGATCTTCAGTGCTGTCAGGAGAAATTTCAGTTTGTCTTGTCATTTTGTAAAATTGGTTCCATCGAACCGATCAAAATTGTTGGAAATTATACAGATTACTATATTTCTGTATAATATGGAAACCAAAAAATTACAAAATAATCTGAAATCAGGACAGGTTGAAGCACGTCTGAAACGCTGTCCTTAAAGTGTTATTTGCCCCTATTCAAGTGAATTGAGTATGCTGATAGGTTACAGGCAAACCGCTTCTAGGATTCGACGAGCCTGGTGTGGGTCTGCGTTCAGCAAACACGAAGGCCCACCAAATGGAACTCTTATACACTCTATCTCGCAGAATTACAATCTAGAAAAAGTCTCAAAAGAGAAAGAAAGAGAAGAAATTTCTTTTGATTTAGACCACTGCACTAGTCAGTTCTTCAGCCACTGGTTCAGATGAACCGTTCTAGACCACACCGTTGATCTGTTCTTCTAGCAAAGGTTCAACCCTTGCTGTCTTGCTGGAACTGCTGGAGTATTAGAGAAAAGTAGTGAGCTGTGTCTCAATTCGTATAGGTCTGCTGGAGTGGGTTAAGAGATGGTTTGGAAACCCATCCAGACCCTCCTTTTATAGGCTATGATGGCTGGGGGTTATGGTTCAGGGAATTAAATCCCATGACCGTTTTCTAGCTGTTGGAGAAAACTAGCCGTTTTATGGCCGTTTTCTGACTGTTATGCATGGGCCATGAAGCTGCTGTATGCTGGAGCGACAAGATGCGGACGTGCGAAGTACAAAGTGCGCCACTAGCGCCGCTACAGCCACACTGCCTCACATGCCCACGGCCTCGCACCGAGCTCGTGCCCGTGACCGAGCCCAAGCTCGAGCCCGAGCCCGATGCGGGTGTTCCAATGCTACGCACTGAAACACGCAAGGTCCATATTCCTTGGACTAAGTGAGTAAATATTATAATACTCCATTGTTTTCATTTAAAACATTTTTTCTTCTCTTCCCTTTCCTATGTGGGACTATTCCTAAAAACCCACAAAACGATATTTTTTCAAAACAAAAAATAATATATCATATATTATTTTTTATTATTAAAATATATTTTATTAAAATCAATATTTTTGCAACATCGGCCTCACCTAAGACGGTACCGCCCTTACCGTGGGCCACCTTTGTGTATCTATTTTATATATTTGCTATTTTTCCATATCATTTTAGTGCATTATCCAAAAAAGAAGAAGATTCAAATCTCAGGTAGACCATACTCTTATAAAATAGTGGTGATTGAATGCCCTACCATTAAAAACTTCTTAGGATACACCTTAATGTTTTCGTAGTATTTATTTGCCATTTAATCCGCTGACAAGGTCACATAAGCCTTAATGAAGGTATAAAAACAAACATTAGCTTCATCCAAAACTTTCGTGGCCCATTGATAGTTAAGCATCACTATTCCCAATAATATGGTCCGCCTATTAATTGGATCTGTTTCTATTTTTGGAATCATGTACTAAAATGATTTGGAAGAAAAGTTTAGGCGGCATGGATATAGAATATATATATATATATATATATATATATCAAGGTGGGCCCCACGGTAAGGGACGAACAGCCTTGGGTGAAGTTAGGGTCTCACTGATCCATTCCTCTCCAATAATGCCTGCAATCATTTCAAATGTCTTGATTACAGCTTTATTGGTGTGTAAACAGCACATGGAGATATTGTTTAAGCCCTGTTGCATGATGATCGAATGGTGGGCCTGAGGCATTTATTAGGGTTGACTCAAAACTTTGTGAGCATGAGTTCAAAACAGTACGGCAGATTTAAATCTCAGGTGGACCCCCGAAGAGGAAACAGTAGGGATTGGACTGTTGTGAACTTTGCTGGGCTGTAGAGGTTATGGGATCAAGCTAATAATTGTATTTGTATTTTCCTTTCATCTATGCGTGTGACCTTATCAATAAGTTAGATGGTAAATAAACCTTACAGTTACAGTGTGCCTTAGGAAGTTTTAAGGTTAGAGGTTTAATAAAAAAATGTTTTCTGTGGCCAACCTGAGGTTTGGATTTTCCTTAATTTTTGGATCATACCTATAATGTGTTAGCAAAATGGATGAACTGTGTGAATAAAACATATACATTTTGGTATAATCATTTTTTGGATCATACTTAAAATGTTCTTTAAAAAAATAGATGTACAACATCCATTTAGAATAAATACCTCAAGGTGGGTCTCATTATAAGAGTTGTACCTAATCTACTGCCATTAAATCAGTATGTTCTCTGAGGCATCCCTCATCCCTCGAGGGATTGCCAGTGGCCGGGCATAGAAATATATCCATGTCAGGGCTGTGTGGGTCCCACAAAGATGTCCATGACAAATCCACTCGGTCCATCAGTTTTTAAAGACCACCATGTGATAGGATTCTAAAAATCTGGCGGACCCAAAACTCAGGTGGGCCACCACAAATAAAATAGTGAAAACAGAAATGCTGAAACTATTTAAAGATAAACATGATATTTACGTGTCATCCAAATCAAACACGTGGTTATTACCACCAAGATAAACTGTGGGAACAGATATAATCTTGATACAAAACTTCTGTCACGTCGACATTCAATCCCCACCGTTTCATGTGGTATGGCCCATATGAGTTTTACATCTGCCTGATTTTTAGATTGCTATTCTAATATGATATTTAAAAACAGATAGTTGAGTGGATTTTGTAATCGACATCCTGTGAGCCCCATTACATCAAGGGTTGTGGGGGATGGATGAGAAAACATTGAAGAGGAGGATTTGCAGTGGATGTCATATCTAAAGGCAGTGATCATTCTAGAAAAGAGCAAGGAATTGTTGGATTATAGAAGCCTGGAAATGAAATGTTGAATTGAAATTGGAAATTGGAATTGAAGTTGAAATGTGCACTAGAAAAGAAGGAAAAGATTGTGTGAATCATTCTATTGTGTTTTTCTTTTATTTGTGTAATTATCTGGCATATAATACAAGTAGATTACATACCCCACTCTCTCTCTCATACAATGAACAAAGGGGTTTTAAATTGTTCTTAAAATTCTGTCCTAAAATTTGACCGTTGGCAACATTAATAAGCATTCAAAAACGTTTCTAAATTTGTGCTTGAAATGTCTGTTGGCACCAGAACGGTTTAAAACCGTTCCTAAAATTTCGTTTCTAAAAATTGAAACGGTACCCAAAACGGTTCTGAACCGTTCCTGTTTATCTGCGACGCCTCATTTAGGAACGGTTTGAAACCGTTCCGGAAGCATTTAGGAACGGTTTTAAACCGTCCCTAAATGACGATTTTGGTGTGGTGTTCCCTACAAAACTCATGGTCCACCATCTTTACCTCATCATTGTCTGATATATAGAGATATCGAAGAGATGGCAAATGCGCAAGGGCAGGCAGCTGGCTACAATTTTCACAATGTGATAGTGTCACCCTGATTAGGCCGGCGAAGAACAGATTGCCAATTCAACTAGGGAACATAGAACCAGGATAATAGATTATTTCCAACTCTTTCAAATTCATTTGAGGTAGTCGAAGCCCTTCGAATATGGCGTCCAGCCTCTCCAACTCTTCGAAACCTAGCTTTGGCATCTTCGTCTCACTACTTGTTAATATACCATCAAACACTGGCTTAGGACCAACATCCCAATGTAAAGAGAAGCTACGAAGGTGGGATGTCCTCTCTAACTCTGCCTCTCTGGCCTCATCCACGCTCGCTACTTTCTCCAAGTTCCTGATCAACAGCTCCCCTTCGATATGGTTAAGGTCTTTCAGTTCTCCAATCCTACATTCACCACCCTTGCCCCCAACAACGAACATATCCAACGTCCGAAGGGAGCTTTATCTCCTTAATCCTTCTGGTAATAATCTCAAGCTATAAGTGCCTTGGACTTGAAGATGTCTAAGGCAAACCATTTTATACATTCCACTTGGTAATTTCTTTAGGCTGTTACACCATTGGAGTTTTAAGGTTTGTAGATTACAAAGGTCAGTCACCGATTCAAGCAACTCGATTATGTTAGACTAGGAGAGATCAAGGCACTGTAATTGTTTTAATTTACCAATTGAACTTGACAATATTTGAGGAAAGGAGCCACTTAGATCCAACGTCCTGAAACGAAGCAGACGGTGGAATAGACTGTCGAGGATGGCCTCGACTTCGGCTGGTGCAGAGAGTAAGAGCATGCACAATTTCTTCACACGGAATAATGGGGTGAGATCATATGATACGACATCGTCAAGAATCAATGATAGATGGCGGCCTGGCTTCCCAATCTCTAAACTGCCACATTCCCTTTTTGCGACGAAATGAGCGAGATCATGCACTAGATCATGCATCTTAAAGGTGATGACACCAACGTCATCGTCTTCTATACTTTCAAACAATGAGCAGCCTACTAGATGATTGAAGTAGTCTTTGCCGACATCTTCCACCACACTCCTTCTGTTGGGTCAGATGAGATTTTGGGCCATCCACAGCTTGATCAATTTATCTTTCTCTATCTTACAGTCTTTCAGGAATACAGAGCAATATGCAAAGCATCACTTCAAATGCGCAGGCAAATGGCAGTAGCTCAACCAGAGTGTCGGTGGAATGCCACTTTCAATGTCCATAAATCCCACATTTCACTCTCCAAGACCGATCGCCAATCTTGTTCTGTTCTCTTGAAGCGCAAGAGACACCCTACCATCTTCACTGCAAGAGGAACGCCTTTGCATTTCTTAAGAATTTCCCTACCGATCCCTTCCAGCTCCGGTTCCACTTCCGTTCCCCTTCCAACAAAAGCATTGGAATAGAACAAGGACAAAACTTGCTCTCCGATAAAGTATCCAAATCATACATGTAAGCAGAGTCCATTACCATTGCAGCTTTGAGGCAGCCAGTGGTGGCTAGAATTCTGCTTTCGTCTCCATTCCGAACATCATCCAACACTAGTAAAAACTGCGACCCGTCCAAACATCAATGAAGACTCCGCCGCATTGAGTCCAAGTTGGATGGATCGTTGCAGGACCAGTTTGAAGATTGTATGATCTTATAGGTGAGCTTGGTCACATCCAAATCATCTGACATACAGACCCAAATTGTTTTATCAAAGTGTCTCTTCACCCTCTCGTTGTTACAGATGAGCCATGAGAGCATTGTCTTGCCGATTCCCCGAATTCCAACTATAGAAATGAGAGGACAATCTTCACTAACCAACTTGCTTACTATACATTCTACATCTTGGTTCCTGCCGAAAATCTCCGGTTCGTAGGTAGTTAAGGGGACCACCAGAAATTCTTCCATCCCAGCCATTGGAATTTCTTTAAATTGGTACTTGTTCTTTTCATTGGCGAGCTGGTCTAGTTTTTCTTTAATTTCATTTACCATCTGTTGGATGTGATCACTTGATGCGGAAGAACGTGCTCTTTTGGTGGTGCAAATACCTGTAAGTGAAAACATGTTAATCAGATCCAATAACCATCAATCAAATGAAATGAATTCAAACATGATTGTTAATCTAGCAATACCATGTTTGTGGGCATTTGATATGAGAGAATCTATCCGCCATATATCGATCATGTCATCTACGTCGTGGGCCACATCTTGTAGCCATGATAGCCACTCTCTCACCGCCACTTCGCTTGCTTGTTTCATCTCTGCATCTTCGAGCACGGGTAGGATCGATGCAAATGTCACGGAAAGAGATTGGAGATTGTCGGCAGCACTGGCCAACCAGCTCACATTGTCTTGAATGATGGTGTCCAAGTTCTCCAAAGCAACGGTGATTAGTGCATGGGCCATGCTGCTAATGGGATGAAGAGGAGAGAACGTTGAGAAATAGATATACACACACCAAAGCTCTGCATCTCTATTTCAGTTGTGCCCATTTTTATAGGCGTTGGAAGAGCTTACAAGAGAAGCTTTTGAATTGTTCATGTATTACAGCTTACAAAAGAAGCATCTCAGCTGTCATGATTTTTTTTATTTTTTTTTTGTCTTTTTAATTTGGATCATTGGTCTAGATTCTTATGTGAGTTCTACACCATTTGCAAAATGATGATGACTCTTCAAGAATCCAAACTGTCCAATAATTTACACAACCATCTGAAAAATTGCACCAGGAAGATAATATTAGCAATGTGAGTTTTTCTCCTTTGAATTTGGACTACTGGTTATTTTACGTTTAACCATCTATTTGATTGCCATTAGTCGTATGGTTGGCATTGCTGGATCAGTGTGATTTTTAGATATATGCTCCATTGGAAATGGGACCCACATTTAATATCGTCTAGATAATGCAAAACTACTATAACCGTTCGATTTTTTAAATTTTAGTAAATACACGGTAAATAAACAATTATTACCTTTTTCACTGTTTTGAAAATACGCTGACATTTTTCTTTGAAAACTGGTCTAAAAGGATTCGTTTAAATTTATGAGCCTACCGTGATGTATATTACATATCGCCATCCATCCTTTTTATGAGAACATTTGAAGGGATGAGCCGAAAAATGATGCAAATCCAACACTCAAATGACTCACACTACAGAAAACAGTGGCCTCGAGAAGATTTTAAGTGTTGGTGTTCAGTTCTCTTTTTCACGTGGGGGTGATACACTTGAGCTTTGGATTTGCCTTTTTAAAAAAAATAATAATAATAATTTATACCTTAAATGTTGCTGGCACATATTTCACCGATAGACTCTTGAATAAGCAACATGCATCACAGTATTTTAATGTTAAAAAAGTAAACATGTTTAAATGAGCATTGGAACAATGAGAAAATAATAATTATTTACCTTTGAATTACCTTTGAATTTCCAGCTGTACTTTCCTTAGGGCGTGTTTGGGCGTTGGGATTGGAAGGGATTCGGTGGGATGGGATTCAAAAAGCATAATTACCCTGTTGCCATGGGATAAGAATAATTCCATGATTTGTTGGTAATCCGGTGGTACATTGAATGGATATACTAACCATCATTCAAAGTTATTAAGAATAACAATCATGTGTTATATCTAGACCGTTCATTTGTTTTGTAACCTCATTTTATGGCATGGGCCTAAAAATGAGGTAGATCCAAAACTTATATAGCCCCATTGAAGTTTTCAATGGTAAGTATTCAATCCCTGTTGCTTTCTATGGTGGGGTCCACCTGAGCTTTAGATTAACCTGATTTACCCGATGCAATTCCGTCGACAGCTTTTCCATCCTCCCCAAACATGGAGTGGAATTGGCACGGGACCGGATGCAATTCCCTCCCACCTAATCCTTTCTTATCCCAGTGCCCAAACACACCCTAAGGAAAGGAAAAGCCTTACACCATGAAACACGTGTCTTATCCACACTGTTCATCCCTTTAGCAAACTAATTTTAGGGTATTAGCCAAAAAAATTGAAGCAGATATAAAGCTCAAGTAGACTGCACCATAAGAAATAATGAGAATTGAGCTTTTACCATTAAAAACTTTTTAAGGGACCTAAAAGTTTTGTACTGTCAAAATGTTTTGGATCAAGATGATATTTTTGTTTTTCATTTATCTATGACTCTGTTACCTTATGAACAGGTTGGATGATAAGTAAATATCAATGTGAGCCCTAGGGAGAAAATTGATAACTTCTCATAGTTGACGACTTTACAATCATTTTTTCTTAAGGTGTGGCCCACTCAACTTTGGGATTGGCATATTTTTAGACCTATTCTCTAAAATGTGCCATTAAAAAGGTTGGATGGTATGGATAAGTCACATACATCACCATGGGATCCACAAGTTCAAATCATTAACAACATAATATTTTGGACCGGTTTTCGAGATGTAATTCAATGTTGGTGAATATAAAAAAGTTAATTATGACTAGCTTGACTTGTTTTAATGGCACATTTTAGGGTATGAGTCCAAAATTGAGGTAAATCCCAAGTTCGAGTGGGCCACACATTAAGAAACAATAATTATAAAGACATCAACAGTAGAAAGTTGATTTTTTCCTAGGGCCCAACATTGGTGTTTATTTGTCATCTAACATGTTTATAAGGTTACATATTCATAAATAAAAGGAAAACAAAAATATCAGTTTGTTCCAAAATTTCCAGGGCCTTAAAACATCTTTCAAAATCAAGAGCTCAATTCTCATTATTTCCTATGATGTGTTCCACTTGAGTTTTATATCTGCCTCATTTTTCGGCTAATACCCTAAAATGATCTGGCTAAAGGGATGAATGGTGTGGATAAGACATAAATATCATGGTGGGCCCCACACATATAACAATTTTTCCCTTGGATGAAGTGAGGTGCTGGAAATTAAAAAGGTAAATAATTATTACCCATTTACATTGAATTACCACGGTAATTAGAAAATCAAACAGCCCTTAAATGTATTTAGGTACGATTTGGAAAATCAAAGAGCTCCAGTAGTCAACGTACACAATTTTATTTGGAAAAAACCTCACGTCCAACCGGTTGGACTGTAAGTTTCGTCCACCAAGCTAATAGCTTCCAATAAGTCAAGAGTGTGTTAAATCTAAACTGTCCAGTATGTAGAATCACCATGAAGATTACTCTGTGTAAAAAATCAGCTCCATATATTTATTTTATGGGCCAAAATTATATTTTATTATTCAACAGCATCCATACATTATTTTCTAGTGTGTGGCCCATTTATCCATTGAATGGTAATTATTATCATATAATTTTATTAAAATTTAGGTACCAACCTATTTAACGGTATGGATTACTCAAAAAGACTATATATATAATAATATATCCACTGCACGGATATCAATTGACAGTGTGTAAGCTGTTGGATGTGAGCTATCCTTTTTTGTCGGTAGAATAATTAAATGATACCTGGTCCGCATCTTTGCACGGTGCATATGCGTTCACAAATCTCACAAATTGGTAGCATGATTTGGTAATCGAAGCCATTGATAATTGATTCGAACTGTGATTTTTCGTGGTTGAAACTCTTCTGCTTTTAAATATCACATATAGGAGTTTTCTTAGTTGAATCTAGATCTTTGTTGTATTTCTCTTTTCAACCGTTTATTTTTGTACCACTAATCAAAGCATTCATATTTTCCTATCAACAAAATCTTTGATATAACAGTCTATCAATGTTTGTATACAAGAGATCAATGGTCTGGATTGCATGATTATATGCACGACTTCTCATAAAATCGATGTATGTGTGGAAAGATAAGTGCCATGTATCATATAATTCCTCTTCGGGAAAGAATCTTCCTGTTGATGAGGATTGAGGATAATGGTTCGACGGAAACGGATTGGCTACTCCCCCTGACACCAGCTCGTGGCTGGTGGTCGGTGATCTGTGGGCCCTACCCTGATGTATGTGTTTCATCCATTCCGTTCATCCATTTTTACAGATCATTATATTGCTTGATCCCAAAAATTAGAGGGATATAAATCTTAGGTGGCCACACCACATGAAAACAATAGTGATTGGATATCAACCATTAAAATCCTCCTAAGGCCTACTATACTGTTTATTTGACATCCAATCTGTTTATTAGGTCATACAGGCGTAGATGAAGAGAAGAAACAAATATCAGCTTAATCCAAAACTTTTATGGCCTCCGAAATGTTTTTAATGGTCGACCCTCATTCAGCACTGTTTCCTATAATGTGGTCCATTTGAGATTTGGATATACCTCATTTTTGTACCCATACTGTAAAATGATCTGTAAAAACAGATGGATGGAATGGATGAAACATATACATCATGGTGGGGCCCAGGTATCACCGACCACCAGCCATTGGCTGGTGTCAGGGGGAGTAGCCAATCCGTTCCCTGGTTTGACCAAACGGCTTGATTATTGTCATAGTTCACCACCATTTGACAATGGTGGGCCACCTAACTTGTGGGTCACTTGTGGATGGATCATATCTCTAAAATCAAGGATCAAGAAATCTTAACTGTCCAATCGATCAATATTTAATGGTTGGTTAAAAGTAAAATATTGGGCAATCCAAATTCAAATGGAAAAAAAAAAAAAACCAAACAACTCTGTTAGTGTCTTTTTCTTGCACTTCATATCCAGATGGGTAAGAAATTGGAGGGAGGAGATTTGAACAAGCTGGATTGCTTTCCAACTAAGGAATATGGGGATTTCAAGTGTTGAAAAAATATCGGACTGGGCTGGGTTACCCGGCTTTTGGATGACTAAGTCCAAGTCCGGCGTGAATGAAAAACAGGCTGAAAGTATAAGCCTGAACCGGGTACTTGGCCCCAGTCTAAGCCCGGCCTGAGGTGGGCCAAGCTAGGTCTGGTCTAAAATGTCCATAAGTAGGCCCCATACATATGCACATGTGGATGAGGAAAGCTGAGATGTTAACTCTCTTCCTATCTCTCTCTCTTCTCACTTTTTTCTCTTTTCAAGGGGGCTAGATTTTAAAAGGCGCTCTTTATCCCTTTGGCATGGTATTTATTTATAAAGAAGAGATAGGGTTTTAGAGAAAGATACCACTATGTTGCTCCACCACTCTAATTGGTATTAGCCTATATATACTATATCTGAAGTCTGTAATCTTGCATAACTATGTATTCAAAATTTCCTAATCCTTTCACTCATTGTGGTCATCTACCTGTAATCCAATACGCATACAAAAACAAGTCGTAGACCCACAAGATCTTAACTCAAAATTATCATCAAGTACGACTAAAACCTTTTAATGGTTAAAACAAAATTAATATGATATTTGCATTTAGAACCTTTCAAGTGTTGGTGTCAATGAAAAATCGCTTGATTGATGGTTCAATTTGCGAGATCACATCCGTAATAATATTCCTAATTAATAAGCTGATCACTTGTTGGATCATATAAACCTTAACCATATTCTAATTCATAGGCACAACAACACCCACATATGAATCAAGTAAGCTAAAGCACATTAAATTATACATTTGATCTACTCATATGTCATTGGGTCTCAAGATTAGTCAAAGCAAGTACCTATAATCTAAATTAGGTACATTGAGTCATCAAATATAAAGACTAAAGATGGTCTTTTGATGTAAGTATCTAACGGGTCTGATAATAATATTATATATCCGTAGATACTAATACTTTTATACAAGGTAGGGTAAATGCTCCCCCTGCACTATTTAGGCATCCCGCTGATCAAAGGCAGAATGTGTATGGCTCACTTTCTTCCCCTAATCCAGAAAATTGAGCATAAAGTTGCAGGATGGAAGATGAAACTTCTCAACCAAGCAGCTAAACTGGTCCTCATCAAGCATGTGCTATCTAGCTTCTCTATGCACTTGCTTTCAACGGCTAATATCCCTAGGAAAGCTTTCCACATGATTGAGAGAGCCTTCTCTCATTTCTTCCGGGGATGTTATGAAGGAAGACAGAAGTGGCATTGGGTGAAATGGGTGGATATGTGCTTTCCAGTTATAGAGGGTGGTCTTGGAATCAGGAGGGTTGTCCATCTCATGCAATCGTTCTGCTGTAAGATGGCTTGGAAACTCATGGAAGGGAAATCACTTTGGGCCACTTTCTTTGGAGCTAAATATCTTCCCAAGTTCCTTAATAGAAATGGTGAGATCAAGCTAGAGGGATCGGACCTTTGGAAAGATATACAATGCCTCATGATTCCCGTTATTCATAACTCGAGATAGCTGATCGGTGAGGAAAACACTTGCTTTTGGTCCCAGAACTGGACCAGTGGTGGTCTACTATTGGGAGCTTCATTTCACCCTTTATCAGAGCTTGAGAAGACTGCCCAGATTAAAGATTTCTGGACTCCCTCTGGAACCTGGAACCGGGAGTTGATTGATAATTTTGTCACTCCCCTTGCTGTCCAAGCTATCATCAATAGTGGTATTTCTCCTTCTCACAGAAAAGATCGCTTCATCCGGACATTGTCCCCGTCAGGTAAAGTTTCCTTCAGATCTGCCTGGAACCTTATGTGAAATCGCCGCCCGAAACAGCATTGGCCTATGTGGGTTTGGAACAAATTCGTCCCTCCTAAGATAGCAATCTTTCTTTGGAAAGTAATGCATGATGTAGTCCCAGTGGACTCGGTCATCCAAAGAATTGGAATCAGTTTGGCGTCCAGGTGCTCCTGCTGTGTTGAAGTTCACACAGCTGGCCCCTCTCTCGCCTCCCCAAATTTAGAAGACTTGGACCATCTGTTCTCTCATGGCTCCATTGCGTCAAAGGTCTAGGATCATTTTGCTGGCCTATTCCATGTCCCGCGTGTCCTCAATCAGACAGCGCATAGTCAGATTCTTCAATGGGCATCGATTTTGACTAGATTTTCCAAAGCTCAACTCCTTCGTGGCCTGACCCCTTCTTTCATTATCTGGGAGATTTGGTTAAGCAGAAATGCCGCCAGATTTGAAAATATTAGGCCATCCTCTCCTAATATCATTTTTAGAGTCTCTAAATGGCTGGCTAAGATAGGATCCAATCTCCCTGACCATAACAGGAACTCTGCCCGTGAAGCTGCCATCTTATAGTATTTTGGTATTGACAGCTTCTCCGCCCTTAGTTAGTCCTCAACCTTCCAAGTTTTTTGGAATAGGCCAAGTAGGGGATGGCTGAAACTGAATGTTGATGGGTTTGTTGGAGGTAACCCGGGGGAAGGTGGTGGCGGAGGTATTTGCAGGGACGATCATGGGTCGCTGATCTACGCTTTCCACGACAAATACGGCCCACCGTTGGGATTAGAAGGGATTTGGTGGGATGGGATTCAAAAAACATAATTATTACTCATGGTAGGGATTGTCCTATGTTCCCATGGGATAAGATTAATGCCCTGCTTTGTTGATAAAACGGTGGTACATTGAATGGATATACCCACCATCATTTGAAATTACTGAGAATAAC
The DNA here is from genome assembly GCF_029962835.1 of Magnolia sinica. Taxonomy (NCBI): domain Eukaryota; kingdom Viridiplantae; phylum Streptophyta; class Magnoliopsida; order Magnoliales; family Magnoliaceae; genus Magnolia; species Magnolia sinica. Next base: position 2,307,600 of record NC_080587.1, read on the forward strand.
ACACGTGTTATATCCAATCTGTTCATTTGTTTTGTAACCTCATTTTATGGCATGGGCCTAAAAATGAGGTAGATCCAAAACTTATGTGGCCCCAAAGAAGTTTTCAACGGTAAGTATTCAATCCCTGTTGCTTTCTATGGTGGGGTCCACTTGAGCATTAGATTTACCTGATTTTTTGGCCCATGCTCTAAAATAATCTCGATAAATGGGTGGACGGTGTGGATATAGCCCACACATCATGGTGGGACCTACAACAACTTGCTAACATTGAGTGAAATTGGCACGACACCCAATGCAATTCTATTTAATGTAATTCCAAGCTTTTCTTCCCAAACATGGAGTGGAATTGGCACGGGATCAGATGAATCTCATCCCACCTAATCCCTTCTAATCCCACTACCCAAACAGACCGTTAGAGACTTTCTGCGAGGCACACAACCTGAACTTATTTCAACCGAAAAATTGCACTAGGAAGATAATATTAGCCGTGTGATTTTATGTTTTTTTCCTTTGAAATCGGACTACTGGCTAGTCAAGGTTTAAATTCATTTGATAGCTATTAGTTGGATTGTTGGCATTGCTTGAGAGTGATTCAGTGTGATATTAGAAATATGCTCCATTGGAAAGGGGGCCCACATTAATATGGTCTAAATGGTGCAAAGCTAACGTTGGAAACTCCTCGCTAGTCAACATGTAGTATTTTATTAGGAGAAAAGCTCACGTCCAATCCGCTGGACGATAAGTTTCCGTCTACTAAGATAATAGCTTCCAATATGTCATGTGTGTGTGAAATCTAAACTGTCCAGTAGGTTGGCTCATGATCATGATTACTCTGTTGAAAAATCAGTCCCATATACTAATTTACTGGGCGATGATTGTATCTTATTATTTACAAGCGTCCAGACATTATTTTCCATGTTGTGGCCCACCTAAGTCAATGAATTAGAATAGATCATTTAAAATAGTGGGACCAACCTATTTGACGGCATGGATTTCTCAAATATACAGTAGGTCATAAGATATCCAGTGGACGGATAGAAACTTTCCGTGAAACCTGTTAGATGTGAGCTTTCCTGCTTTATCGGGAGAAATTTACGACTGTAGTCCCCACCTTTTATCCAGTGGTTTTTTACGAAACAATACAAACTTAACATACGCACTTAGACCTCCTCGTACGGCCACCGAATTTGAGGACGAAAATACCCCTGCCTTCCTCTGGCTGGCGTGCAGAGACGAGCGTTGACAGACGGTCCGGCGATGGGGAACTCAGGTGGGGCCCACTCTGATGTTTGTGAGAAATCTTCCCCATCTAAGTTCATTCATAGGGCCACAAAGACCTGGATGAAGAGAAAAACAAATTTCATAATGATCCAAAACTTCTGTAACCCCTAAAAGGGTTTCAATGGTAGACGTTCAATTACCCACTGCCATTTACAGTGTGGTCCACTTGATAGCTAGATCTGTCTTATTTTTCATCTCAAGCCTTAATACGAGTTCGCCAAATAGATGGACGGTTTGGATGTAACACATACCTCATAATGGGACCCACAAAAATCGGTGGGGATCACAACATGGAAGAAAGAAAAAAAAAAAAAAAAAAAAAAAAAAGAACCAGCGAGTTGGTCACAGCTGGGCCTATGGCTACGGATTATAACCGTAGCCATAACTGTAATGCTATCCACTTTGTTCTCTTTTGTTTTTATTTTTTTTATTATTTTTTCTTTTTACATGGAGAACTTTTTTCCCCTTACATTTTTCTCTAATACATAATTATGTAAATATGTATATATAAGTATATAAAAATATTTTTCTATCTTTTAATTTATTTCTTTATTTATTTATTTAACAAGCATATCTCCTAAACTAAAATGATTTACTTAACTTACCACATATGATTTTGGGGTAGGAGAAGCTAATTTAGCCAGCCAACCAACTTAGTTATTTTCTAATATTCCATCGGATTGGAAAACCTCTTTTGACTCTTCTTTTCAACTATAAACGATGGAATTCTCCATTGCGATATATAAAAAACGATCGCTTCGAGAAAACATTGAGTGGGGCAAATTAGAAAATTGATCGAGGGAAACATAAAATTTAGCAGGAGAAACATGAACGCACACCCCCACACACTCACACTAATGGAATTTCACCACTTACGGATACTCGAACGCTTGATCAGGTGTTGAAACTCCTAAGAGTCTACCACCCAAGCGGGGGAAACTAGAAAAACAGCGGGATAAACTAAAAAAACAGCTGGGCAAATTAAAATATGAGCGGGGCAAACTAAAAAAACAGCGGAACAAACTGAATTATGAGTGGGGCAAACTAGAAAAACAGCGAGGCAAACTAAAAAAACAGCCGGGCAAACTAAAATATGAGCGGGGCAAACTAAAAAAATAGCGGAGCAAACTGAATTATAAGCAGGGCAAACTAGAAAAACAGCGGGGCAAACTGAATTACGAGCGGGTAAACTGAATTACGAGCGGGGCAAACTAGAAAAACAGCGAGGCAAACTGAATTATGATCGCGGGGTAAACTAGAAAAACAGCGGGGCAAACTGAAATATGAGCGGGGTAAACTAGAAAAACAGCGGGGTAAACTGAATTATGAGGAGGGCAAACTAGAAAAATAGCGGGGCAAACTGAAATATGAGCGGGGCAAACTAGAAAAACAACGAGGCAAACTAAAAAAACAGTGGGGCAAACTGAAATATGAACGGGGCAAACTAGAAAAATAGCAGGGCAAACTGAATTATGAGCGGGGCAAACTAGAAAAACAGTAGGGCAAACTGTATTATGAGCGGGGCAAATTAAAAAAACAGCGGGGTAAACTGAATTATGAGCGGGGCAAACTAGAAAAACAGTGGGGCAAACTAGAAAAATAGAAGGGCAAATTGCATTATGAGTGGGGCGAACTAGAAAAATAGCAGGCCAAACTGAAAAACAGCGGGGCAAACTACATCAACGGAAGGAGCATCGGTTTCTTCCAAAGCACAAGAGGTCTCCGTCAGGGCGACCCTCTCTCTCCGTCCATTTTCATTCTTGCGACTAAGGCTTTCAGTAGAGGCGTCGCATCTCTGTTTGCATCAGGGAGTTGTCAACCTTTCCACCACCCCAATCATTGCCCTATCATTACGCATCTTTTTTTTTTGCTGATGATGCAATTGTTTTCCTTAATGGCAGGATAGCTAACGTGAAAATCCTTCATAGCTTCATTCGCGACTATGAAAGCTTTTTAGGCCAGAGGGTCAATGCAGCCAAAACTACCTTCATTGCTCCAAAGAAAATATCTAGAAGAAAAGCTCAATGTCTTACTTACATATCAGGCTTCTCCCAAGGCTTCTTCACCATGTCGTATCTGAGCATTCCCCTCGCCAAGGGTAAAATCAAGAGGCCGATGCTACAACAACTGGTTCAGAAGATTACTACCAAGATTGATGGATGGAAAGTTAAACTCCTCAATCCAGCTACCAGATTGGTATTGATTAGACACGTTCTTTCAAGTATTCCTATTCACATCCTGTCGGCAATGAACATTCCGAAAGCAGTTGTCAGATCTATCGACCGCGCGTTTGCAAATTTTTTTTGGGAGCTTCTGAGCAAGGAAACAAGAGACACTGGATCAGTTGGGAAAAAATCTGTATACCATTCCATGAAGGCGGTCTGGGTATTCAAAAATTTGGGGACGTTATACGTGCTCTCCGAGTCAAAACAGTGGGTCTGGGTATTCAAAAATTTGGGGACATTATGCGTGCTCTCCGAGTCAAAACAGTGGGTCTGGGTATTCAAAAATTTTAGTTTGCCCCGCTCATAATTCAGTTCGTCCCGCTGTTTTTCTAGTTTGCCCCGCTCATACTTAAGTTTGCCCCACTCATATTTTAGTTTGCCCCGCTGTTTTTTTAGTTTGCCCCGCTCATATTTCAATTTGCCTTGCTGTTTTTCAAGTTTGCCCCGCTCATAATTCAGTTTGCTCCACTGTTTTTCTAGTTTGCCCCGCTCATACTTAAGTTTGCCCCGCTCATATTTCAGTTTGTCCTGTTGTTTTCTAGTTTGTCCTGCTCATATTTCAGTTTGCCCCGCTGTTTTTCTAGTTTGCCCCACTCATATTTCAGTTTTTCCCGCTGTTTTTCTAGTTTACCCCGCTCATATTTCAGTTTGCCCCGCTCGGGTGGTAGACTCTTAGGAGTTTCAACATCCGGTCAAGCGTTCGAGTATCCGTAGGTGGTGAAATTCCACTAGTGTGAGTGTGTGGGGGTGTGTGTTCATGTTTCCCCTGCTAAATTTCATATTTTCCTCGATCAATTTTCTAATTTTCCCCACTCAATGTTTTCTCAAAGCGATTGTTTTTTATATATCGCAATGGAGAATTCCATTGTTTATAGTTGAAAGGAAGAGTCAAAAGAGGTTTTCCAATCCGATGGAATATTGGAAAATAACTAGGTTGGTTGGCTAAATTAGCTTCTCCTCGCAATTCGGATGCTCTACATAGTAAAAAGGGCCTTTAATGACATGTGAAGGGATACCTACATGTGAATAGCCTACACTGTTGGATAGGGCCCGTATCTCCGGACATTTTCCATTTCCATTTATGAAAAATAAACCTTATTTATTTTGATTTAACGTTTGTCATGAAGAAAAGGTCACCGAACTCGTTAGCATTTTTTTTCCTCATGAGCTTTGTTAATTTTTCAACAAGGGTATTTACATGAATTGGTGGGGCTTGAACACAATTTGCCAAAAACCTCTTTTAGAGGTTGTTTGACTCTAACTAAGTTACTCAAATAGGGAGTTTTGAAACTCAATTGAGCCATATGCAAACTAAATTGTCTAAAAGTTATGCAACTTGCTTGTAACTTAGGGTTATATGAATTCCCTATAATCCAAAGGGATGCAGATTGCCCACAACATGAAAATAAGCAGGGCGAACATGAAAATGAGTAGGGCAAGCATAAAAAAGAGCGGGGCAAACATGAAAAAGAGCGAGCCAAGCATGAAAAAGATCGGGGCAAACATGAAAATGAGCGGGGCAAATATGAAAATAAGCGGGGCAAACATGAAAAAGAGCGGGGCAAATATGAAAAAGAGAGGGGCAAACATGAAAATGAACGGGGCAAGCATGAAAATGAACGGGGCAAGCATGAAAATGAGTGTGGTCCATTTGAACATTAGATACATTTAGATTTATCGGCTCAAGCCATGAAATTATCTGTTAAGTTTGCCCCGCTGATTGTCTAGTTTGCCCCGCTCAATTTCATGTTTGCCCCACCGATTTTCTAGTTTGCCCCGCTGATTTTCTAGTTTGCCCCGCTGATTTTTTAGTTTACCCCGCTGATTTTCTAGTTTACCCCGCTGATTTTCTAGTTTCCCCCCGCTCAATTTTCTAGTTTCCCCCGCTCAATTTCATGTTTGCCTCGTTGATTTTCTATTTTGACTCGCTGATTTTCTAGTTTGCCCCGCTGATTTTCTAATTTCCCCCGCTCAATTTCATGTAAAAGTAGGCGAGTTCAACCCGACCGACTCGTGATGACTCGACATTAGGTTGGGCTCGGGCAAGATTATCAGGTTCGATTTCAAGCTTGGGCTATATAAACACCAACCCGATAAAACTTAGGTTGGGCTTGGGTTGAGGTCTCGAGTTTAACCCAACTGAACCCGATCAATATATTAGTTACTTACTTATAAATTATAATTGAGTGTGGATTGTTTGTGCAGAAGGTACACTAGTGATGTCGGGTCTCATTCGTCCACGTCATTTCCAAGGACTCACGCTAACAAGATATGCCAGATTTCTCTCTCCTAAATAGATTGCGTGCTATGCTACATGACTTTTTAAAGGAGTAGTCCTATATTTTAGCTTGGTTTTTTTTTAAAAAAATGAAGTTCTTTATGATGAATAATCACGTATATAATTAATAAAATCATAGATACAAAAAATAAGTCCTATATTGAAATATAATAAACTAATGTTATAACGAAAATATTAGCACGTATACACCCGACCAACCCAATCAACCCGTCGAACCCTCTTGGGTTTGGCTTGGGTTGAGAATTCCCAACCCAAGATTGGGTTAGGTTGGGTCAAGGTTTAGGTATAGGAACTTTGGGTTGGGTTTGGGTTGAGCACCAACCCGAACCAACCCACCTGACTTTCAACCCGATCCAACCCGACCGCGAAGTGATTGAAATTGACCATGAACTAAATAAAATAGATTTTCGACCATCGACCCGATGGAATCTTGGAAAATAACTAGGTTGGTTGGCTAGCTTCTCCTACCCCAAAATCATATGTGGTAAGTTAAGTAAATCATTCTAGTTTAGGAGATATGCTTGTTAAATAAATAGACAAAGAAATGAATTAAAAGATAGAAAAACATTTTTATATACTTATATATACATATTTACATAATTATGTATTATAGAAAAATGTAAGGGGGAAAATTTTCTCCATGTAAAAAATAAAAAAAAAAAAATAAAAAGAGAAAAATGTGCATAGCACTAGAGTTAGCGATAGGTCAAGCTCTGACCCGGTCAACCGGGTCCCAGCCCGGTCGACCTCAACTCGCTGGCTGAGTTTTTTTTTTTATTATTATTCTTTGACTCGGTCGACCGGGTCCTAACCCGGTTGACCCCCACTCGCTGGCTTCGTTTTTGTTTTTTTCTCCTCCTTTTGTTGTAATCCCCATCAATTTTTGTGGGTCTCATTATGAGGTATGTGTTATATCCAAACCGTCCATCTATCTGGCGAACTCGTATTAAGGCTTGAGGTGAAAAATAAGATAGATGTAGCTATCAAGTGGACCACACTGTAAAAGACATGGGGAATTGAAACCCTACCATTGAAACCCTTTTAGGGGTTATAGAAGTTTTGGATCATTATGAAATTTGTTTTTCCTCTTCATCCAGGTCTTTGTGACCCTATGAATGAACTTATACGGGGAGGTTTCTCACAAACATCACAGTGGGCCCCAACTTAGATGGGGTAAGATTTCTAATGGTTGATGCTCATTCAACACTGTTTCGTGTAATGTGGTACACTTAAGATTTGGATATACCTCATTTTTTGTCTCATACCATAAAATGATCAGGAAAAATATATGGACGGCATGGATGAAAAGCATAAATCATGGTGGGGCCCACAGACCAGGACGATCCGCCATTGGCGGTTGGCAGGCGGAGTAGCCAATCTGTTTCCGTGAAAAGAAGGGGTATTTTCGTCCTGCAATTTATCGTCCGTACGAGGAGGTCTAAGTGAGTATGTTAAGTTTGTATTATTTCGAGAATATCCAATGGATAAAAGGTGGGGTCCACAGTCGTAGATTTCTCTTTTATCCGTTGAGGAATTAAATGATACCTGGCCCGCATATTTGTACGGTACACATGCTTCTCATATCTCACAAGTTGGAATGATTTTTTGGTAATCCAAGCCATTGGTCTATTGATTTTAGCTGTGGATATTGCTTGAATCAAAATTCTTCACGTTTGAAAGATTCAGACTATCAATATTAAGGCCTTTTTCATTTGAATCTAGATGCTTTCTAGATCCTTGTTGCATTTCTCTTTTCAAGCGTTTATTTGTGGACCACTAATCAAAACCTTATGATTTTCCTATCAATAAAATATTTATTATAGCAGTCTATCCATGATTTTATACAACAGATCAATGGTCTAGATTGCATGATTATAGGCACGAATTGTCATAAAATCGATGTACACTGTGGAAATATGAATGCGATGAATCATATAAATATAATTCCTCTTGGCTGAAAGGCATCTTTCTCTTGGTGAGGGGAATGGTTTGACCAACGACTAGATTCCTATGATAGTTCACCACCATTTGACCACCACATGCAACTGGGCTGGGGTACGTTTTAGATGGAGTATATCTCTAAAATCACTGATCAAGAGAAAAAAAAAAAAACAGAGGAAAAAAGATGGGCACTATCATCTGTCAGTGTCTTGTTCTCGGGCTTCATCTCCAGATGGATCAGAGATTTGGACGATCTGGATTGCTTTGCAACTAAGCCATGTGTACGGTCAAAGTCTCCTCTGTTTTTAAAACGGTGGTGAACTATCACAGACTCTATCGGTTTGCCCAAAATGACGTTGGGTGTTACAACTACCGACGGAGTTGTTCCCCCGTGAACTTTGATACTCTGGCAGAGCGTGATGGACGATGCGCTGGCACTTGACAAAACAATTACTTAGAAATTGATGGACGCGGATTTCGGAAGTTCCTGCGCAAGGATGCAAAATTACAAAATTATCCCATTTTATTTAAAAATTTGATAAGGGATAGCAACGTCCACCATTGAATTTTTCTGGGCTCAATATGATGTTTATGCACAATCCAACCCGTTCAAAAGGTGACTCCCACTAGAAAGAAGGGGAAAGCACAAAGATCAGACTGATCAAAATCTTATGTGGGCCCCACTATATAAGGTTCCAACCATGGCCGCACAACCACTACTGTTTCTTATGTTGCGGCTCACTTGAATCTTGGATTTGGTTGATTTTTGTGCTGTAATTGTAACATGACGTGGAGAAACTGATGGACAGAGTGGATTTTACACGGACATTTCTGCGGGTCCCACGGAGCTTTGTTGGACGGTGTAGATTGATGCATCAAGCCTCTCTTAAGCATTCAAAGAATCCTTGACTCGCAACCCTCTGTCTCTCATCTCTCTCCTCGTTTCTTCGGCGATCATCGCTTTCCCTCTCAGTTTCCTGCGATCTGATCCCTCTCTCTCTCTCAGTTTCCTGAAGTATCTCTGTCTATCTCTCTCTCAATTTTCGTGGCATCTCATATCCCATATCTCTTTCTCTAGATTTCCTACCATCTCATCTCTCATCTCTCTCATTTCTTCGATCATCATTCTCTCCCTCTCAATTTCCTGCAACTCTCGCTCTAAATTTCCTGTAATCTTATCTCTCTCTCTCTCTCTCTCTCTCTCTCTCTCTCTCTCCTCATTTCCTGCAATCATACCTCTCTCTCTAGCTCTCATCTCTATCTCTCACCATTTCTTCCATCATCGAACTCTCCCTCTCAATTTCCTGAGATCTGATCACTCTCTCACTCTCAATTTCCTACAATCTGATCTCTCTCTCTCTCTCTCTCTCTCTCTCTCTCTCTCTCTCTCTCTCTCTCTCTCTCTGCTTTATCTGGGGTTTCAAAGCTGTGTCTCTGTCTCTGCTTCATCTGGGGTTTCAAAGCTCTCTCTCTGTCTCTGCTTTATCTGGGGTTTCAAAGTTTTCTCTCTATCTCTGCTTTATCAGGGGTTTCAAAGCTCTCTCTCTCTCTCTCTCTCTCTCTCTCTCTCTCTCTCTCTCTCTCTCTCTCTCTCTCTGTGTGTGCGTGTTCTGAAACAATGGCAGATTCGCTTGTTTCGATGGTTATGAAGAAAATTCGAGATGCACTTGTTTCAAATGTTATGAAGAAACTCGGGGAAGAGGTTGATTCGGTTGGTGGCGCCCAAGCAGAACTTGAAAAGATATCTTCTACGTTCGAATCCATTCAAGCACTTCTTAATGATGCAGAAATTATCCAATTTCACAACGAAAGCATGCAACTTTGGTTAAAAAAGCTCAAAGACGTGGCTTACGATGTGGAGGACTTGCTAGATGAGATGATTCAATGGCCAGAACCTGAATCAGAGACAAACGATGGTGACGATCGGCAGCGCATGGAAAACCAGGCATGTAGGTGGTTATTTTCACTCTTTACATGTTGCGGTCTAGAAGATTGGATCAGGTTGGCCCATGAATCATGGACCGACGGTGATGATACTGATAATCGCAGCATTGGAGATAAGGTTCGGACGTTTTTTCCCACAATTTCCAACAAAATTGCATCACAGCAAAATTTTGCGCAACGGATAAAAGAAGTAAGTGCGAAGCTGGATCAGATTGCAGCTGACAAAAGTAAGTTCAGTTTTAAGGAGATTCACAGTTTCCGTGGAGGTAGTCATCCTGACAAGGCCGAGTTTCAAACTAGTTCGCTCGTAGATGAATCGAAGATGCTCGGGAGAGACAGAGACAAAGATATAATAATAAGCAAGTTGGTCAGCGGGAGCAGTTCTGAGGAGGGAGGGATTCATGTCATTTCGATAGTAGGCGTTGGCGGGTTGGGCAAGACGACTCTTGCTCAATTGATCCACAATGATAAAAGGGTGAGGAGCCATTTCAATGTGTTTCCATGGGTTTGTGTTTCTGATGATTTTAATGTCATAAATCTTACAAAAGCAATTATAGAAGCAGCCGTAGGGACAAGTCCACCGGATTCTCAGCTAGACTCATTGCAAAAGCAGCTTATCCAAACATTACAGGGCAAGCTATTCTTGATTGTGCTTGATGATGTGTGGAACGATGATAGTGACAGGTGGGAGAAATTAATGCTTTCCTTGCAAAGAGGTGCTCCTGGAAGTAAAATTTTGGTCACCACTCGCAGCGAGAAGGTTGCAAATACATGCATGCCGTCTGCCTACATGCATGAATTGAAAGGTTTATCCTATGATGATAGCTGGTTACTGTTCAGAACCAGAGCTTTCGCTGGGAGGAAAGTGGAAGATTGCCGGGCGTTGGAAAAGATCGGAAGAGAGATAGTGAAGAAGTGTAAAGGAGTGCCTCTTTCGTTAAAGGTAATTGGAAGCGTCATGCGTTCCAAGATGACCACACAAGATTGGAAGGACATCTTAGAAAGCCAAACATGGGAAATACGAGACATCGCGAAAGGTATCTTACCGGCTTTGTTGCTGAGCTATTATAATTTGCCTGTCCATTTGAAGCAGTGTTTTGCATATTGCTCGGTATTTCCGAAAGATCATGAGATGGAGAAGGGTACATTGGTCAAGTTGTGGTTAGCTCAGGGTTTCATCAAGCCCGATGGAAAAAGAGAGATGGAAGCAATTGGAGGAGAGTACTTTGACGATCTACTGGCGCAGTCTTTGTTTCAAAAAGTGGTGCTTCCATATGAAGTACAAGGCAGATGTACAATACATGATCTCCTTCACGATCTCGTCCAATTCATTACAAAGAATGAATGTTGCATCTTTGAGAATGGAAACACCAGCTCTGTACTTACAGTCCGTCATTCATCATTTATTGCCACCAGGGAAACCTTACACATTCCTGCTCCTCTATGTCATGCAAAAAAATTGCGAACACTCCTCCAGACCGGACATTCAGAAATTGATACCATCCCTGATCATTTTTTCCAATGCGGCAGGTCCCTTAGGGCATTTGATTTCCGTATTAAAGAATTGCCAAGCTCAATTGGGTTGCTGAAGCATTTACGCTATCTTGACTTGTCTTCTTCAGATATTGTTGAGTTGCCGGAATCAGTGAGTAGTCTCAGCAATATGCAGACCTTGAAGTTGAATTCTTGCAAAGAACTACAGAGACTGCCAAGTGGGATGAGTGCAATGGTCCGCTTGAGACATCTAGAAATTGAAGACACACCCGAACTAAAGCACTTACCGGAAGGGTTGGGGAGAATAAGTTCCCTTCGAACGTTGAGTAGGTTTATCGTGGGAGGCGATGGAGGATGTAAGATTGGAGAGCTGAAGCGACTTGACTCTCTCCAAGGAAAGCTACCAATAGAACACTTGGAGAGAGTGGCGAGCGTGGATGAGGCTAAGGAAGCACAACTGGAGAACAAGTTACAACTTCGCGTATTGTCTCTAAATATGTCACCAGATGATGCTCTTGAAATGTCAGGAAATGGTGAGGTGGAGAGGATGGAAAATGTAGTTGAAGCCCTCCGGCCGTCCCTTGCAAACCTAGAAGAGCTGGAAATTAGGGGATACATTGGTTCCAAGTTCCCAACCTGGATAGGAGATTCATCTTTCTCAAATTTATTCAGCTTGAGATTAATAGATTGCAATAAGTGTACACAGTTGCCTGGGCTAGGGAGACTACCTTCGCTTAAATACCTTGAAATAAAGGCAGGTCTTGTAAAACGGGTGGGAAGTGAGTTTTACGGGAATAGCAGTGGTGGGGACATAAACGGGGTGGCATTCCCGAAGCTGGAAGAGCTCGTGTTCAGTTACATGTATGAATTGGAGGAGTGGGAGTTGAGATTAGAAGACAGAGAGATAATGCCGTCTCTACACTCATTAAGAATTTACGACTGCTGGAAATTGAAGGCACAGCTGACACACCTCTCGAAAAGTCTAACGTCCCTCGACATCTCGGGATGTGGCGAGATTTTGTGGCCATTACCGAACCTCCCAAGCCTCAAGATGTTTCAGATCATTAATTTAGAGAACACAACATGTCTCCCCTACGGATGGAAACAATTGGAGTCACTAGAGACTCTTACCATCGCGTATTGCTCTAAATTGAGGTCTCTTCCTGATGATTTGGGACAGCTCAAGTCTCTTAGGAGTCTCCAGATCTACTACTGCCCCGAGTTGCAGTCATTGCCTCAAGGGTTGTGGGGCCTTACCTGTCTCCAAGATTTAAGCATCTCTGGCAATCCAATGCTGGCGGATAAATGCACAAGGAAGTATCGGAGCAAATCGTCACACATCTCAAACATCTGGATTGACTACCTCAGAATCGAATGAGGCACTGAAGATGAGATGATCCATCAAGTGGACAAGTTCCAACCAGGTACTCTCTCTCTTTCTTAGATACAGAGTATATAGATATACATTTGATGACCACCAACTGAAGAGTTTGGATAATTCATCCAGATGATCCCCCGATCCAAGGACATAGGTTGATCCCTAACTGTGGGTCCCACAGTGATGTATGTCCCTTACATCCACACCGTCCATCCATCTTGAAAGCTCATTTTAGGACATGTTCCCAAAAAATGAAAAATGAAGCAGATCTAAATTTTAGGTGGATCATACCACGGAAAAAAAAAAGTCAAAAAAAGAGTTATCATTGATTTCCCATCATTAAAGACATCATGGGGCCACAGGAATGTTTATTTGTCATCCAACCTGTTGAGAAGGTCACAAGGACATGGATGAAGAGACTACACAAATATTAGATTCATCCAAAACTTTTGTGGCCGGGAGAGATTTTTAATGGTCGATTACCACTGTTTCCTATATTATGGTCCACATGAGATTTGGATCTGCTTCATTTTTGGAATCATCACCGAAAATGAGTTTTCAAAATGGATGAACGGCGTTGATTAAAGTATATAATCACGGTGGGCCTCATGGTCAGGATCGAGTCAAGCTATGCTCCACTCAATCTGACACTTTTAGGTTCAAGGACTGAGCCCGGCCCAAGCCAAGCATGCATCTTGCACAGGAGGCCCAAGTCCAACTCGAGAGAGTTAAGTCGGGCCAGGCCAGTCCAATCAAGCATGCATTCTGGCACAGGAGGCCCAAGCCCAACTTGATAGGTTAGCTTGGCCCAGGCCCAGACAAACCCAACCCCACCAGCGCAGCCCGTTTACAAAATGCCTACTTCCCACCTGATTGTTTGTAATTTATCTGTTGATCAAGTAGACCACACTTAGAGGAACGAAATCCACTCCATGCATCTGATTTTCCAACTCATTTTAGAATATAAGACAAAAAATGAGGAGGATCCGGAACTCAAGTGAGCCACATGAGAGGAAATTGAGACAATCGTAGGGCCATAAGAGTTTCATATTAGGAATTTGGTTTTTTGTGTTTTCAGTTCATTCCAATGGGTATGACTTTATGAATGGTTTGGATAGTATATAAATATCAAGGTGGACCCCGTAAGATTTCAATGATTGGAATTTCTTTACCTATTGTTATCCTCTCCTCTCGATGTGGCTCCCTTGAGTTATAGATCTTCCTTATTTTTGGTCTCATATCCTAAAATGAGCTCGAAAAATGGATTGACAGGGTGGATTTCTCACAAACATCACAGTGGGCCTCACTTAGCGTCCAAGCACATAAACCTACAACAGGCTTTGGCAAGAAATCCATTTTCATCTGAGCTCACTCTATGTTGTCAGATGTCTTAACTTTTTATGTAATAGGGTTTGTCAATGTCATCGACAATCCACTCAATTCCATTGAGCATCTGTCGATAGCATCGATATCGACAACTCAATCACATCGAGAAAATCTGAAAAAATTCTAATTGATTGCTGGACTGTTTTTGAGATGGCACTCAATGTCATTCGGCAGGTATTGGATGTATGTCAATGCTATCGAACGCCCCATTTCTTTTCTAGCAAGGTAATCTTAATAAGCATCAATCATGATCTCTAATACATAATTACTATTTATTAAAATGCAATGAACTCATTTTTAAGTGGCACCCAAACAGGTAGGGCTGTCAAAGGGTTGGGTCTTGTAGTACCTGCGCCTGGGCTTACCAGGCTCGGTTCTTGCCAGGTTTGGGTCCTTTTATGTCTGGTTTGGTTCTTAAAAACCTGGATCTTATCGGATTCGAGGTACCCATTGAGTCTTTGGATCTAAATTTGGAGTTGGCTTTGGGACAGTCAAGAGCATTTATATGATTAGGCCTACCTACTGGATGGATTAGATCTCACACAAGCATGCTGCTTTGGGGGATGCATGATGTGTATAAATAGTCTCTCTTACACGTGTGCAGCATAGGGAAACTCATTTCTTACTGGAATAATCAATGCATGTTAAAAATACATAGTTTTACTATTAAAACTGCCTCGACCCAACCCAAAACCTGACTAGACCGATTTTTAATTGGATCCAAAAAGTGATACCCAAACCTGGCCTGACCCATTAAAATCGGGTCGGGTTGATTGGGTACCCACATTAAAAATGTCTTCCTGTGACTGTGTTCATTGAAAATGAAAATCACGTATGGTTGGAACTTTCTTGCAGGCAAGACTACTTCATTAACAGGTGTTCGACTTCTGGAGATGCTTGGAGAAGATGAAATGGCATTTGATAACCTCTACTCTGTGTCATTTCAGATGATGAATGCTCAGTGGCTTGTGAAGCTTGCTTCTTATATGGAATTCAATGTAAGCACCGCTGTGACACTCCATTTCATTGACAGTGGCTTGATCTTATCAGGCACACAAATGGCATACATTTGTGTCTATAGATATCCAAATCGTGGGTCCTGTTGTAGATGGAGCATATCCTGGAAATCACATCAATAGGATGAATCTTAACCATCTTATATCAATCGTTGAATCTATACCTCTGATCATCTCCATTCCATGACCTCCATTGGATGGTCCACAATTTGGATTGTTTGGATCAGTACCCACATGAACGGTAGATGAGCCATCACCCCATTTAAGAGAAGGCAGAAAATGTACCTTAGTAACCTAGCCTAGATGATGTAGAGCAGGTCGTGGCCAGTTTCATGGTCAAGATGGATCAGAAAGGGCCCAGTTGGAGATTGGAAAATGTACCTGAGTAACCTAGCCTGGATGATGTATATCGCAAACAGTGGAATTCCAATGCTGAATTTGCGAAATACCATATATAATTTTGGGTAGAATGCGTTAATGAATTTGCCATCACCAAATTTACCCATCAGTTCAACAGTTAAATTCCCAATTTAATTTTGTTTTTACTATTTATAGCAAGTTTTAGTTTAAGTACAACTCTTCATTGTTGGGCTCCAGGAGCTGCGTCAACATGAAAAGTGGTTAGAATAGTTAGGGGAACATCATGGTTCGGCCAAATAGAACACTTACTATCTTTAGCTAAAAACCATGCGCAGTTGTAGGAATCATGACCGTCTGTAAATTGTAAGATTACTATTTATAGTAAGTCATGATTTCTAGGAGTTTTAGCTGTAATTTAATTCCGGAACTTATTTCATGGCTTAGTATCCCTATTTAAAGGGGTGTAAACTTGTTTATTCAAGAATTAACCAATTTACAAATTTTCTAGAATATTATTTCTATTTTCTTGATTTTTCCTTGTGGATTCGAGTAGTCTCCAAAAGAGTCCAAAGAAGCTTCATGGATTCGAATTAGTTATCCTTGAGGAAGACGGTGATTGACCTCATCACATTCATCCTTGTGTCCCTAAAGGAATTGGGTTCCCTTGAAATTTTGTTTACCTGATTTTTTTTCTCTTTGATCTGTCTTCCTCATCTTTCTAGGAGGTTTTGAAATCGACACTACCGCAGCTGGAGCCTGAGCTAGCATTGGAAGACGTCTCCAGCATTAAGGATTTGCCAGCTTACAATCTTTTGAACTGATAGCTGGGCTGCATTGGTCTTCTACATTTTCTTAGCTTCTTGATTTCTATGGTTCTCTGTGTACCCGCAGTACAGAAATTCTCCATCCAAACATGTAAATTCAAGTGCTCAAAATTCTATTTCTGAGAAATCCAATTCACACATATAGGAAGTGGTCTGAAGAGTAAATACTATTCTAAATATGTTGTTAATTAAGTGTTGTGATTGATCGTGGGTGGAAAGGTTTTGTTCGGCCCAGAAATGATACAGGTGGGGTCTGCTTTTCAGCAATCTACTGCGTACATGTCTCGGGCCCCTAGATTAATATAAGATGCATCAAATAATTTATTTATTTTTTAATTTTCTTTTTTAAAAAGGATGATCGTAGCCAATCCGACTGCTGGCTTGCCAATTGTGTACATAACAGGCCCATTCTGACAGTTAAGAGGGTGTGATATTTTGTAGTATCTCTCATCAATGATACTACAAAGGCTTGCAATTTTTAAGAACATCCAGGCCTATGCTCGATCCAAGGCTTCTATTACAAAGCCATGCTTCAAAATCAGGGGCCTCTATAGAAAACTAGGCCCACCTGAATCAAGCCAGAATTTGACCCACTGCTGTCTAGCCCATCCTGTTGTTAACCCAAGTGCTTAGACCCAACCCTAGACCACAATATAATCTGAAAATTCATAAAGTGCGAACCACCATGGATTGGTCAAACGTTTTAGGCTAGGCTAATCAAAGTGAGGTCCATCGGATGAATGGTCCAGATCATCTCAACATTGCATACGCCTGCCAATTAAGTGGGGCATCATGAATAGTACTGGCACAGGGAACACCCAGAATGTTGAGGACACACATCTCCCATCATCTAAACGGTTGGCGGGAATCTCAGAGGCACTTCAAAATGTAGATTTTTTAATAGCCATTATCTGCATGCACATTGACATGCTGTGAGCCGATGATCTTTCTTCCTTATAAAATGTATGATTGCTTACCTTGATTTGGAGGTGGGCCGCATAGCTGAGGAAACCCAATCACGTAACCTCTCATGGACCCTAGTTTCTTCAAACAAGGCATGATATTTTTCATTTTCAGCCGTCCAATAACTGTCCATTAATCTGATAGCCAGATAACCAAATAAGAGTAATTTTTAGCTAATAATAAGATTAAGCTAATATACATAATCTAGACGGTTTAATTCGAACTGTAATATATTATATACACAATATTCAAGTAATTTCTAAATGCTTGAGTATCGTCCACCATCCTGCTGAGAGTTTCAAAGCTTCTCTCTCTCTCTCTCTCTCTCATCTTTTCGGGTAAGATCTAGGGGTGTCAATGGGCCACGCTCGGGTCAGTAAAATCAGAATTTTGGCCAGACCAACACTAGGCCCGGCCCATTGACAGCCCTAGTAAAATCTACGTCTATGCGACCTTGTTAATAGATTATTTATTAACATTAAATAATCTTTAATTTAATATTAATTACTCCCTAATTTCTAAGTTAGCTGAACCTTGTGTGTGAGCATACACACATAGAGTAATATATTATTAAAATTAATCAGACCCAAGTTAAGCCTGGTCTAAACCGGGTCCAAAATGGTGGATCCGACTCGGAACGGGTAGAGCTGATTTTGTAACCTGATCCAAAGTGGTGGATCCAAACCTGTTATATTTCTAAATGGGTCCGAGATATTGGGCCTAGATCCGTTAAATCGGGTTGGGTCCATTGGGTACCCATTGACAACCCTACCATGATGGGATTGTCATGTAGCAGCAACCTTCAACTGTGGGCGTTTTACATTGGATACATACCTACCTACATTTTATGGAAATTTTAAGTTACAATACATTGCTAGTGTAAATACAGAGGCAAAATGCACAGATCCAGATCCATTGGATGGATTTGATTTGACCATCTGGAAGATCTTCTACAAAAGTCAGGGCTCCATTATTTAGGTGGGGCACAGTTTTAAGAACAGGCAAATGGCGTTGAAAACTCTGCTAAGGTTTTAGCTGCGAACCTAAACTGTGGAGGATTTGACAAGTAGATGTCATTTTCACAGTGGGACCAACTCGATGGATGGCTTGGATCTTGCATATGTTCACATGTATGATGCCGATCATGCTCTAGCAAAAGAGAAGAGAAAGAGTAAGGTTATGATTAAAGTATGTTTTTGAATATGTATTATATTAATTCATGCATTTTTAGAAGTAAATTTAATTTTATTTTTATTTTTCTTTTACTATGTAAATTAAATATATATGACATACAAATTAATTAAATAGTATGTCCCACCTTGAAGATTATTTAGCATAAAGATCGGTGAATCCATTCATTAGTTGGGCCCCACTGAAAAATAAATGATAGACAGTGCATATGAATATTCAACCTACAGATTTACTCAATTTATAAGTGTGCCACTGAATGAATGAATCTGCTTCTCTCTCTCTCTCTCTCTCTCTCTCTCTCTCTCTCTCTCTCTCTCTCTCTCTCTCTCTCTCTCTCTCTCTCTCTCTCTCTCTCCGCGCGTGGGGGCGTGCACACGCCAAATGCACACGTAACTCAGTGCGAACTTTTTTGAGAACCCATCATACGTGATGTGACTCCAAAATCTGAACAGTCCACTTGAAGCGGCACCTCATGAAACCTCACGTGTGCAATTTTTACTTTCATCCAAAACTTTGGTGGGCCATGAAATTGAAAACAATTTCCTCCCTTGATTTGCATTTCTCTTTGGTAGAATTTTAGATTGGGGTGAAAATTTGTCCCTTGGGGTTCTATGGGATTCCGCATCACATGGACCTATGGGATTCTGCATCACATGGACCGTTCGGATTAGACACCCATGACATGTGTGCAAAGGTGCGCACATGCATACGTGCGAAGGTGCGCATCTCTCTCTCTCTCTCTCTCTCTCTCTCTCTCTCTCTCTCTCTCTCTCTCTCTCTCTCTCTATATATATATATATATATATATATATATGAGATTATCTAAGGGCTATGAGTCGACTATGATTAATCGTGCATGTGAGGATTGTTGAGTAATAAACTTTCATTAGGATCAAGGGGCACGGGTAAGAAGCCGCTTTATGCTGCTTCGAACCACGTGATTCAGATAGAGGCCTGTGATATGATAGAGGTATCCTGTATTCAATAAAATACTGTTTGAATTTGGACTAATAAGTACTTGGCTAATCATGCATACCATGACATGTATTGTGAGTTGTGCCGTATTTGAATCATTGTCTCCCAACTTGGTTGTTGTTGTGGTGGTGGTGTAATGACTGTGGAAGGATATTATGTTGTGGTTGATCCCAGGCAATGCATTTACACCTCATGGCATTTATGCTTTAAACAATTAGCCTATGGAATTGTTTGAGGTGTATAACTATTATTCTATAAGCCTGATGTGATTGATAACATGTGTAACTTAGGTTAATAATACCATTGAGTTGATCACTTACTCCCACCTGAGATGGTGTTTTAAAATACCAATTAGAAGATTTCATTGATGCAGGTACCTTAGAGGAAGCAACATATATACGAGGAGTAAGCAGCATACGAGGAGTATGCGGACGTCGTTGAGGAAATCTCATATATTTAGGTAGTAGACGATCAATTGTAGTGCTATCTTCTCGGAGTGCTAGATTAGTGTAGTATTATTTTAGGCAGGGGTAGTACACTTTGTGTTCATTTTAAACGTGTATATTAGGTCTTTAGCTAAGTGGACCCTGTGATTTTTGGACATGTGGATGCATTGTTTTTTTTTGGTTGGTGGTTTGTACACATTGGTACTTCATTATTTTATGCAGTTTTGTTTAGCCCTTTGCTTTGCTTGATTAGTATGAACCATACAGATAAATTATGCTTCCATAGGCAAAAGTGACTCTCAAAATAGCAGGTATAGAGGACGTGCTTGACCCTTGAAATTTGAAGCATTACAAGTTGGTATCACAACAAGAGTTTAGAGTTCAATTGGACTGTATGCTGGGGACTTACCATAATAAATATGCTGACATAAATAGAATTATGAATCTTTTTTTTTTTTTTTTAAATAATTTTATTTTAAAATCTCGAGTATTATATCATAGAAGTTGAACCATGTACAAAAACCTCAACCGCCAAGGGAACAAAAAAAAAAAAAAAAAAAACCCCGGGGGGAACCTGTCATGTAGAAAACTGAAAAGAATAAACTATGAATCTTAGGCCGGACTTAGGCTGGCAGTTACGCCTCCCTAATGCTACCAAGGCCCATTTTGTCGGGAAAGATCACCCCCTGGTATGGGGAGGGAGATCGGAAGGGTCCTTAGCAAGATAAAAGAGTTGCTGCTCATACTCCATTTGCACTAAACCATCCGCCAGACCGTTTCCTTCCCTCAGCATGTGGGAAAAACTGACCTGGCCTCTGATACTTAATATTTCTATCCTCTGCATGGTATTGCAGCATAAGTATGAACTTAGGTGCCCCACCACAAACAAAATAATGGAAATAAAAACATTAAAACCATCTAATTAGAGGTAACCATTATGTTTATATGCCATTCAAATCAATCATATGGTTATAAGATAAACCATAGGAACAAATCACGTCATGATGCAAAACTACTGTCACCTGAAGCATTCAATGCCCACTGTTTCTTGTGATATATGCTTTATTTTTAGATTCCTATCCCAACCTAATCTTTAAAACGTATGGACGGAGTGGACTTGTAACGGATATCTGTGTGAGCGCCACACAATGCATGCAATCCACTCTCCCATTTAGGAAAAGGATTACAGTGAGGCCTCGGCCTCACCTAAGACGGTGCGGCCCTTACTGTGGGGCCACCTTTGCGTATCTATTTTATATCTTTGCCGTTAATCTGTTTTTCCATATCATTTTAGTACATTATCCAAAAAATAAGAAGATTCAAATATGGTAGACCATACTCTTATAAAACAGTGGTGATTAAATGTCCTACCATTCAAAACTTAATAAGTTACATAGACCTTAATGTTTTCGTAATATTTATTTGCCATTTAATCCGTTGATAAGGTCACATAAGCCTTAATGAAGGTATAAAAACAAACATAAGCTTGATCCAAAACTTTTGTGGCCCATTAATAGTTAAGCACCACTATTCCCAATAATATGGTCCACCTAATAATTGGATCTGTTTCTCATTTTTGGAATCATGCACTAAAATGATTTGGAAGAAAAGTTTAGACGGCGTGGATATAGTATATATAGATCAAGGTGAGCCCACAGTGAGGGATGAACCGTTTTGGGTGAAGTCAGGGTCTCACTAATCCATTCCTCTCCAATAAGGCCTGCCATCATTTCAAATGTCTTGATTACAGCTTTATTGCGGGCCATTGTGTGTAACAGCACATGAAGATATTGTTTGAACCGTGTTGCATGATTGAATGGTGGGCCTGAGGCATTTATTTGGGTTGACTTATTTGCATTCTTGCTTACTATTTCCACGCGGTTTGGCTAACTAGTGTCAAAACTTCGTGAGCATGAGTTCAAAACTGAGGCAGATTTAAATCTCAGGTGGACCCCACAAGAGGAAACAGTAGGGATTGGACTGTTGTAAACTTTGCTGGGCTGTGGAGGTTTTGGATCAAGCTAATATTTGTATTTGTGTTTTCCTTTCATCCATGTGTGTGACCTTATCAAAAGGTTAGATGGCAAATAAACGTTACGGTTACAGTAAGAAAGTTTTAAGGGTGGACGTTCAATCAAAAATATTTTCCTGCGTTGTGGTCCAGTACCTGAGATTTGGCTTTTCCTTATTTTTTGGATCATACCTAAAATGTGTTAGCAAAATGGATGAACTGTGTGGATAAAACTTATGCATTATGGTACAATCAGTGGGACTGACCGGGAGATGGAATTTGTCACGAAAATGCATTCCTCTCACTGATCCATTCCTCTCCAATAATGCCTGCCATCATTTCAAATGTCTTGATTACAGCTTTATTGTGGGCCATTGTGTGTAACAGCACATGGAGATATTGTTTGAGCCGTGTTGCATGATTGAATGGTGGGCCTGAGGCATTTATTAGGGTTGGCTTATTTGCATTCTTGCTTACTATTCCCACGTAGTTTGGCTAACTGGTGTCAAAACTTTGTGAGCATGAGTTCAAAACGGACAGATTTAAATCTCAGTTGAACCTCACGGAAGGAAACAGTAGGGGGATTGGACTGTTGTAAACTTTGCAAGGCTGTGGAGGTTTTGGATCAAGCTAATATTTGTGCTTGTGTTTTCCTTTCATCCATGTATGTGACCTTATCAACAGGTTAGATGGCAAATAAACGTTGTAATGTGTGACCTTATTAACAGGTTAGATGGCAAATAAACATTATAGTTACAGTGTGCCTTAGGAAGTTTTAAGAGTGGACGTTCAATAAAAAATATTTTCCTGTGTTGTGGTCCACCTGAGATTTGGAATTTCCTTATTTTTTGGATCATACCTAAAATGTGTTAGCAAAATGGATCAACTGTGTGGATAAAACATATACATTATGGTATGATCATTTTTTGAATCATACCTAAAATAATCTAAAAAAAAATTAAAAAATGGATGTACAACATCCATTTAGAATAAATGCCTCAAGGTGGGTCCCATGGTAAGAGTTGTACCTAATCTACTGCCATTAAATCAGTATGATCTCTGGGGCATCCGTCATGCCTCAAGCGATTGCATGTGGCATGGGCATAGAAATATACCCGTGCCAGGGCTGTGTGGGTTCCACAAAGATGTCCGTGACAAATCCACTTAGCCCATCAGTTTTTAAAGACCACCATATGATAGGATTTTAAAAATCAGGCAGATCCAAAACTCAGGTGGGCCACCACAAATAAAATAGTAAAAACAGAAACGCTGAAACTATTTAAAGATAACCATGATATTTATGTGCCATCCAAATCAATCACGTGGTTATTACCCCTAAGATAAACCGTAGGAACAGATATCATCCTGATACAAAACTTTTGTCATTCCGAGACATTCAATCCCCACCGTTTCATGTGGTACGGCTTAAGTGAGTTTTAGATGTGCCTGATTTTCAGATTCCTATAATCTCTGTGAGCCCCACACATTACCAGGGCACATGCAATCCCCACCGTTTCATGTAGTTGGTGCTATGTGGACCCCACCATGATATATGTGTTTTATCCATGCGTCCATCCATTTTGAAAGATTCTTTTACGTCTTGATTCAAAAAAATGAGGTAGATCTAAATCTCAAGTGGACCACACCATGGGAAAACACTAGTGATTTAATAACCACCGTTCAAAATCTCCTGAGGCCACTGTAATGGTTATTTGGCATCTATACAAACTTAGATGAAGAATATATATATATATGGGAAAAGGTACTATGCGCTCGACCTCACGATAAGCTCCCGTGAGGTTGAGCTGTGTGGGCCCCACCGTGATGCGTGTTGATCATCAACACCGTGCATTTGATGGGTCCCCTCTAAATTATGGAATATCCCAAAAATCAGTCGTATACGGAACTCAGGTGGGCCATGCCATCTAAAATCATGTGAAGACATGCCAAAAACATATAAAAGCACTTGGTGGGGCCCACCGGAGTTTTGAATGCTGCTGAAACTTGGTCTGAACCCTCATCCAAGTGGGACACACGTAATGGATGGGCTGGATTTGCAAAACACATCTCGGTGGGCCCAAAAAATGATTATGAATGTTTTAATGGTGCACGGCCCCTCCCCACTTCTGTATGTGGTGTGGCCCAGAAAAGTCACAGATTGACTTGATTTTTGAGTTCTAGGCCCACGATGGAATGGTGCATCTGACTGATGGGGTAGATGTTCGAAACGCATCACGGTGGGGCCCACACAACTCGACCTCATGGGATGGTCTTGTGAGGTCGAGCGCATAGTACCTTTTCCATATATATATATATATATATATATATATATATATATATATATATATATATATATAAAAGCTTGATCCAAAACTTTTGTCTATCAACCTCATTTTTGAGACCATTGCATAAAATGAAATGGAAGAATGGATGGACGGCATGGAAGAAATACATACATCATAGCAGGGCCTACATAGCAGAGCACGGACGACTAGCCATTGGCTAGTGGCAGGGGGAGTTGCCAATTCCTTTCCTGCCAAGTCAGGTCTCACCTGATGCACTCCTCCCCTGTAATGCCTGCCATCTTTCAATTGTCCTGATTACAGCTTTATTGTCTGCCCTGGTGGGTAAAGACAGCTTTATTGTCTTCCACGGTGTGTACAGCACATGGGGATACTGTTTGAGCCATCTTGGATGATTGAATGGTGGGCCTGAGGCATTTATTAAGGTTTACTTATTAGCCTACTTGCTTACTAATCGGACGCGGTTTATCTAGATTTTCAGACAGGTCATGAGCTCAAAACGGACGCAAATTCAAATCTCAGGTGGACCCCAGAAGAGGAAACAGCAGGGATTGCACTATTGTAAACTTTGCTGGGCGGTGGAGGTTTTGGATCAAGCTAATATTTGTACGTGTGTTTTCATATGGCAAATAAACTTTATAGTGTGCCTTAGGAAGTTTCTAGGGTGGACGTTCAATTAAAAATATTTTCCTGTGGTGTGGTCAGCCTAAGATTTGGATTTTCTTTATTTTTTGAATCATAACTAAAATGTGTTAGCAAAATGGATGAAATGTGTGGATAAAACATATACATTATTGTGGATCTATAGAGCTTTAATACTACCTGGCTGGCTAGTGTTGCGTGGCTAGCCAAACCAGCCCTACAAATGGTGGGACCGACCTGGAGATGGAATTTGTAACGAAAATCACACAAGTTCAATAATCCCATCTGATTGGCGATGGCAGTTAAATGGACAGTAAGATAAAATCATATGGGAACCCTCCAACAGTGAGAGAGAGAGAGAGGTGGTACGGGAAACCTCCACACATTTTTTTCACATGGCGTAGGACAACCAATCACATGGGCCACCATGTTGTAATTATAAAATCCTCTACATCCAGCAGGTTTTACATTGGTTTTTAATTCCGTAGATAAAAAATCAGTGATCCACAGCCAAACTAGGCCCCACCAAATGGAAAAGTGGGAAGAGATGCTAATTGTGGGTTTTTGTGTGGCACCATCATATGTTTTGTCTTTCACCAAACCTGTTAGGAAACTCGAATGGACCACAGCGCGTGAACTTAGCAATGCTGGGTGTAATTATTTGTATGTTGTCCCTGTTCATCACATGGCCCATGTGAGCTTGTATTTGGCTTGGTCTTGTGTAAGGTTGAAATTTTGGTGCTATCTTATAAAATGCCACGGTAAAATGGATGGACCCATACATACCGGTGGCCACTCAAAGCTTCTATCCATTCCCAGCTGGAGAGGGGAAGGGAGAACGACGCAATCCACATCCAAAACAATGATTCCTAGCTGATGGACCATGTAACTGTTAAGGTCCTGCCAAAGCCTTTGTCAGGAAATTAGTGTAACCACGATGTTTGTGAGAAATTGATGTAGAGCGGGTCGTGGACACTTTCCAGGATGGACCAAAGAAGGCCTGATCGGAGCAGAGGTGATCCATACCGTTAGAACCTTACAATAGGCACATCTCGTAAACTAGAATGAGTTACTTTATATACCATATATGATTTTGGGGTAGGAAAAGTTACTTTAGCCAACCAAATTTGTGAGAATCCATCATATCAATAATCGAAAATCCATTTTATTTCCATTTTTACTATTTATAGTAAGTTTTAGTTTGTTTATAACTTTTCATCTTTTGATCTTTAGAAGTTTGTGTCCAACATGAAAAGAGCTTAGAAAAATTAGGAGAATAACGTGGTTAAGACAAATAGGACACTATAAATAGTAAATTTACTATTTAGAGACTAAGTTATGATTTTTTTAGAATATTATTTCTATTTTCTTGGTTTTTGAAGTTATGAATTTTCTAGAATATTATTTTTATTTTATTGTTTTTTCTTCGTAAATTCGAGAAGTCTCAATGAGATTCTAGAAATGCTATGTGGATTCGAATTAGTTATCCTCGAGGAAGACGGTGATAAACCTCATCACGTGCATCTCGGCACTGAAAATTCACTTTATCTATCCATTTTGTGAGCTCATTTCAAAACATTAGACCAAAAATTAGCCAAATCCAAGACTCAAGTGAGCTGAAATGTGAGAATTGAACGTTCATAGTTAAAATATGCATGGGGCCATGGAAGTCTTGAATCAAGATGATATTTGTGTTTTCAGTTCACCCCATTAGAAATGAGGTTATGAACGGTATGGACTGCATAATGAAGCAGGGACGAACGTGATGAGGTCGAGCACCATTTTCCTTAAGAAGATAACTACACCGAGTCCACAGAGCTTTTTTGGATTCCTCACGGAGACTAAATCCACGAGAAAAAGAAATAGAAATAATTTTAAGATATATGAAAGGAAACTTCTTGATTGATTGAAATAAACGAGTTCACAACCCTTTAAATAGGGATACCAAGAAATATGAGAGAAATCAGAAGCAAAATAAAATTAAAACTCCTAAAAATTCGTAACTTATTATAAATAATAAATTTACTTTTTATAGTAAGTTTTCTGTGTGGCTGAGCCACATTATTCTCCTAATTATTCTAAGGACTTTTCATGTTGGAGTTATAATCAAATTAAAACTTACTATTTATAGTAAAAATGAAAATAAATATGAAATTTGACCTTCGATACAACGGAATTTGGAAAGTTCAGCTAGTCCTACCCCAAAATCATATATGATATGTTGAGTAACTCATTTCGATTTGTGAGATATGCTTGTTTTAAGGTTTTGATTGTCTCAATGACTTTTATCTCTAACGAGACTTTCTCTTATCCATTTTGGACATGAAAGTGTACGCAGCCTGCTCCACATCGCATAAAAACGTCGTTGTGGACCCAGGAGGTACTGATGGTAATAATTTCCCTATCCAATTTTTCCTTTAGTACAGTGCAGCACACTTAGTTGTGGGTTCAGTTTTGTTCACTTATCCTAAAACAATCTCAAAGCACACTTAGTTGGGGGTCAGTTTTGTTCGCTTATCCTATAACAATCTCAAAAAATAAATCGGACGGAATGAATTTATCACAGACATCATGATTGCCCCACCTTGGTTTACTTCCTGCAGAAGGCTTTTCAAGGCTTTTTCAGCAAAACCGCGTCATTTTGGACATCTATTACACGGTGGACCCTACGGAGTTTCAGTGGTTCATGCACCATGCTTGGATGCTGACTGCATAAACGTAGAGTTGTTACCTTAAAAGAAGCGCCTGGAATGCACTTTAACCCAAGCCGTTCTTTTTGAGGCATAATCTCAATGATGTTAGATAAGGGTTTTTGTTTTTTTTTTTTTTTTTTCCTTTTAATAACAAATTTACCGAATCTCAATCCACCATGTTAACTATAATTGCAAGTGCAAAAGTTTTCAAAGCCACTCGGCACTGTATATGTTGAAATCGGATTTGGTACCAAGTAAATTTCGTTGGGCCCACTGTGAATGTATGTGATTTATCTATACAGTTCATCCGTTTTTCAGATCATTTTAGCTCTTGAGCCCAAATTTCAACTATAAGCTAAAGTGGTCCATACCATATGAAACAGTGGGAGTTTTGATCTCCACCATTGAAACCTTCATAAGGCCCACAGCAATGTTTATTTGTCATCCAACGTGTTCATAAGATCACACATGTCATGGATGAAGGTAAAAAACAAATATCAGCTTGATCTAAAACTTCTATACCCCGGTAAGTTTTCAACAGTAGAAATTTCATTCATACCGTTTCCTTGAACGAGGTTTAAATAAGAATGTAATATGCTTGATTTTTTGGTTTAAGATAAAATACATAAATGACAGTGGGCCCATACAGTTTACTCAGTACTCTTGTTGTACACAGTTACTCGGTACTCAATCCGTTTTAGCGAGGATTTACAAAAAAAAAAAGAAAAAAAGACTTACTCAGTAGTCAATCCACTTCCGTACATATTACAGATTTTTCATATCCTCGGTGGGGCCATCCTCGCTGGACTTCCACCGGGATGCAGATTGGGTACGGCCTCTCCCCAGCTTGGCGCCTCTGAGGGGGCACGGTAATGTATGGATTTCATCCCCACCGTCTATTCATCTTAACGTATCACTTTATAGTATAAGCTCAAAAATGTGATAGATTGAAAAATCAAGTGGACCACATCACAGGAAGCCGTGGGATAATTATGTCCATTGCTGAAATTATCCTATAGCTCACCGTGAATGTTATTTGCCATCTAACCTATCCAGAGGGTCATAAAGGCCTGGATGAAGGGAAGACCGAAACATCTGTACCAAACTTCCTTGGCCTTAATAAGTTTTCAACCGTAGGTGTTTAATACCCAATGTGTGGTCCACTTAAGCCTTGGATCCGTATAATTTTATAAATGATACACTAAAAGTCTAAAATGATATTTAAAATGAATGGACGGTGTGGTTAAAACCCATACATAACGGTGGCCCTCAGATCCCCGCACGTGCCGGCAGGGTCCGTGCGGAACAGACGCGTTAGTACCCAATCCGTGTCACCGTCCTGCACCTTTTTCAAAGGGAAGCGGATTGGCTGGTGTACCACACACCAGCTATCTAGCTGATGTATTGACCTAAGCAAGTTTTGTGGTCACTTCACGAGGTATGTGTTATATCTAAACTGTCCATTCAGTTGACGAGCTTGTCATAAGGCTTGAGCCAAAATAAACAACAAATATAAAGACCAAGTGGGCTACCCTAAGAAAAGAGGTGGGGGATTGAATGTCTACCATTGAAACCCTTTTGGGTAGAAAAGATGTTTTGGATCAATACGATATTTATTTCTACTCTTATCCATGTCTTTTTGATCTATTCATAGATGAAAAATAAATATTATGGTGGTCCCTACTCATGTTTTAACAGTGAAAACTATTATCTCCAATGATATTTCTGGTGTGGTCCATTGGATCTTTGAATATGATTCATCTTTTGGATCATGATCTAAAATAAAGTAGATCAAAAGTTCAAATTGATCCACGCGGACAAAGCAATGGTGATAATAACACCCACCGTTGAAACCTTCCTAAAGCCCCTCTTCATGTTTATTTTCCATCCTACATGTGAATGAGGCACACAGGCGACATACAAATATCAGCTTGATCCAGATCCCAAGAAATTTTTAACAGTGATGGATTAATTCCCACTGTGTGGTCCACATAAGAGTTGGATCTGCCTCATTTTTGGGCTTATACCTTAAAAGAACATGAAAAAAAATTAATTGAACGGTATAGATAAACCCATACATTACTGTGGGCTCCTCGTAGCCCCAACTTGTTTCAAGTCTGGGACAGCCGAACAGGTAACCGAAAGATTAAAAAAAAAAAAAAAAAAGGTAACCGATGCGCCTTCCCTTTGAAAGCCCGTGGTTGCAGGGACAGAAGCTTTTCCCCACCAGGAAAAGACTATTTACAGCTGTATGTACGATTGTCTCATTGATTTTGATGGAGCACACGAAAAATCAATGGCTTACATCTACCAGGCTCCTCTGCGATGAATGCTGTGCCTGCACATCCTGTATGATTGCACAGATGCCTTGAATGTTCTCTTGCGATCGCGGAAGGGTTTGTTAACTGAGTAAAATCTATGGGGGCATACTAATATATGTGTTTTATCACCATTGTTTGTGTTCTTCCGGTTCATTTTAGGACATTCTTCGTGTGCTTGTCTAACTCATTTCAGGGCAACACCCTATCAAGGCCAAGCTAGAGACTAACGGTATATCCCTTTCAGGGCCAAGCTAGAGACTAATGGTCCTGACAGGGGCTCTATGGGCCTACGGCGATATATGTGTCTAATCCATGTCATTCATCTATTTTGACATGTCATTTTGGGGCATCAGCTCATAAAGGAGACAGACTCAATGTAACGCCCTGGAAATCGGGGGTCGCGCATCCACTCGACTCCCGAGTTCCCAAGAGTCACCATTACCAGATGATCATAAATGTGCATTTAATCTGTTTGAGTTGCGCAGTCTGAAGTTCCCTGAACATGAAAACATAAACGCACAAGTCTGCTGAAATGAAGAGGCCTCACATATAAATATACAAGTCCAAAAATAAATGTAAATGGGTCGCGCATGGCGTTGCCCAGCCAAAATAACAAAAGAATATGATGTCCAAAAGAATGGGACAGAGCCCGAGACCCAGCCATCCAATCCCGCCTCTTATGCAGGCGGCGAACCCTCCATCAGCTGGAAGTAGGACAGCTCCAGCTCCTCGTCCAGGCTCACCTCGCTAGGCTCCTCCAGTCCTGAGTCACCTGCATCTATCAAAGGGTCTGGTTGGTGTTTTAAAACACCGTCCCAGAGTGGGAGTGAGTGATCAACTCAGTGGGTGCTATTAGCCATAAGTTATAACAAGCATCGATTGTAATAAGAAATTAATGAAAAACGATCAATCATCAGCATCTATCTAGTCTTGTTAATGCGCATGAATGCAGGATGACATGATGTATGCCCTCGCCCAACACTTCCTCGTGCGACGCCGTCTAACGATCGCCAATGCCAACACTCTCTCAGTGCGACCTCGACTGCCGAGTCGCTAACCTAACTAATGCGATGCGATGCGGTCGTGTTAGCCGGGTTATTAGTTAGGTTCATTCATCCAGCAGATTTGGAAAACTAGAACACCCCATCTAATCAATGCCCTAAGCTGGTTGCGAGGCCAAGACCCCCCAATGCGTGAGGCCGAGGCCCCGCGGTCTGTGATCCCGTCGGGTTCCTCATCCCCGACTTCAAGCACATGAGGAGTGACATGAGAAAGGGGATCGCTCGCGGTCACTATGGGGAGGCGCGGTACCCCAGCGTAGGCCGACAGCTCGAACACAGTGTCCCATTCCACCATGCCCGGCTCACGAAGCTGTGGGCCGATTTCAAGAGGTTTGTCGTTGGGCTACAATGGTTGTGGGGAGTCCCAGGTTCCATACAATTGTGAGCAAACAGGGTTAACATTCGTGGTTGGCCAGACAGTAGGCTAGACCGCACGAGTCCAGGCAAGCGTGCGGCGGAACGACATCGGGTGCAAGCAACCCACGTAGTCTAACTACAGCCGTCCACACACGCCCGCCCAAATCCGAGGGTTTAGCCTCAAGGCGGTCCTACCAACGGGACCACCTTAACCTTCCTTGTTTCCTTAGCCAACCGCAAGGTTTGAATGGTGGTCCACAACATGTCGACGGACAGGAGTATCAGCAGGCAAGATTATCATGTTCTCATATCTCAAGCATGTAGTCCAGATTCCCCAGATAAGCAAACTAACTATTTATGAGCAATGGTGCATGTGTGTTGGGTGTGTTGGTGGGGAAGTTGCTCACTTCCTATAACTCATGAAGACAAATTACACATGTAGCAAATAGGGCATGCATATATAGGGCATCAATCTTATGAGCAATCCATCAAGTCATCAACCAGCAGTCATCAAAGTTCAACGAGTCATGTGAGAAACACAAATAGCATCATGTGAGGAAATCGAACAAGACACACAATTTCATACCATTACAATAGGCATACATCCCTAGGTTTTCTCTACACACTCTAAATGCACATCCCATCAATCAAAATCATTAAACTCATATTATAATTGGTGCTAGGCCACCTAGGAGTAATAGACCGCACCTATGGCTCGTTGGAGACTCGGAAAAACGCCCTAGGAAAGAGGGCTTTCGGGTGGAACGGCCGGAATCCCTAAATCAAGCTATTGCATGTTAGATTTTTCAACTCAAATCCACATTACTACATGAACTTCAAGAAGGATGGGGGAAAGCTCACCTAGGCAACCCACGGATAGTTGTTGAGGTTAAGAAAAAGGGTTTTCTCCTTGCAAAAGCGGCAAAGAGTGGAAGGGTTGGCTTTCTTGGGCCCACCTTGATCTCCTCCTTCTCTCTCTCTTCTCCTCTTTACTCTCCCTTACTCTCTTTCTCTCTTGGTAGTTGTAGCAAATGGGAGAGAGATTAATGAGGGATAGGGTTTATTCCCTAGACTTGGGCCTCATGGCCTCAAGTTCCCTCATATTCCCAAAATAGCCTACAAGGGACATTTTTGGGGTTGGCGTGGCCCTAATACTCCTTCGGCGACCAAATTCGGTGGGTAGGTGCCTTATGGTCCGTCTAGGGCCCGTGTAAAATTTGGGAATGAACGGATAGATGAAAGTGGGGTTTGAGTCAAAGGCTTTGATCTTTAAACGGCCCTGTGGGGTCCATTTTAGTGATTTGAGTAATTCTGGTGGTTCTCAGGCTATGAAGTCTTTAGGGTGAGTGATCCATGGCCCGATGAAGGGCCACGCAAAATTTGGGGGCGATCGGACCAGGGGTTTGACCGCACGGGTCCGATTTGTGATCGACGGTGACCGGCTCACGATCGAGTCCTAGGGTTGGTGGGTAGGTGTAGAAAAATCCACTTGACCACCCTGGTAAATATGGAAGAGATCCGATGGTCGGATAACCTGGAATCTTGATTCCATTTGCAAGCGCCAGATTTGGTCCTGGCATGGGTGGGGTGCATTAAGTCAGTGCCAGATCCCACTTCTAGGTGTCTGCCAGGTCCGCGGTCCGCGATGGACCTCAAGCCCAGTGAGCTCTATGATCCCCTAAATTCCTAGACCTTTCTGACCCTCCGGCGTCGCGGTACAGCCCGGACGGACTGTAGCTCATTGTAAATGGTCATCCGGCTTGGCGGCCCGCACTTGGTCTTGTCATGGCCTGTCCGGTACAGGAAAATGGGCTAATCCTAGATTAATTAGCTCATGGCATCCCTGCCACGAATGTTTCCAACGTTTGGTCCTGCGGTAAAATCCTACGTGGACGCCTCAGGACACTGTACCGATTGGACGGGATGTTACACTCAAGGCTTCAGTGGATCACACCACAAGAAGCATTGGTAATAATAACATCTACCCTTGAAACCTTTCCAAAGGCCTACTATGCTGTTTATTTGCCATAAAACCTGTTCATGAGGTCACGTGGACTTGGATGAAGGGAAAACATAAATATTAGCTTAATCTATAACTTTTGTGGCCCTAAGAGGTTTTTAATGACGGGCGTTCAATCTCTACTATTTCTTGTGTCATTGTATACTTGAGCATTTCATCTACTTCATTTTTAAGACCATGCTCTAAAATGGTCTATTAAAATAGATGGAAAACCTATATATAACACATATCAAGGTTAGCCCAACAGAGCTCTTGCCAGCACTCACCATCTCTAGCTAGCCCCGATGCATGGGATAGTACGGATTGGCCCCAAAATTGTATCATAATCATTATTCAAAGCTCAACAAGACCACACCATAGGAGATAGTGTTTTGGATCCACGGGAGTTTTGGATAAGTTGATATTTATTTTCCCTTCATCGATGTTCATGTGACCTTATGATCATCTTGGATGATAAATAAACATCGCTATGGGCTATTGGAAGGCTCCAACAATGGACACCATCATCCCTGTTGTTTCCTGTGATGTGGTCCACTTGAAATTTGGATATGCTTCAATTTTGGGCTGTTTCCCTAAAATGATCTGGATAACAAAATGGATGGCATGGATAATTTTACATTGATCAAGATAGGCTGTGCAGATTTTGCTCAGTACCCCATTATTAGAGCTGGACCCAAACCAAGATAGTTCAGAAGCTCAGTTCGAATTAATTTAAAAACACAGGGCTTGGATTGATTCAAATAGAAATACAAACTAACCCAAGCCTCAAAGCCAAGTTGGTTTAAAAAAACAAACCAAGTTCATACTAGGGTAGTACAAGGCTGCCTTTGCTAGATGCTTGGCTTGATTCAGATCCGTTTTTTTTTGGACTCGTAGACTGTGTGCGCATTGTTTCCCCACGGTGTAATCCAAATGAGCTTTGGATATGATTCAGTTTTGGGATTATGTCCTAAAATGATAGGTAAAAACAAATGAATAGCATTGAAAATACATATACAAGACAAGGCAGATAATACATAATATTTGCGTTTGTATTTTCCCTTCATCCAGGTCCGTGCGTTACAGTGTGGCGCAAGAAGTTTTAACGGTGGATGTTCAATCAAGAATATTTTCCTATAGTGTGATCCACCTTAGATTTGGGTCTTCTTCATTTTTTGGATCATATTCTAAAATGTGCAAGCAAAATGAATGAACGGCATGGATAAAACATATACATAATAGTAGGGTCCATAGAGCTTTGACACTACCTGGCTGGCTAGTGTTGAAGTCATAGCCAAATGGCGTCCAAAACCTGCAAATAGTGCGACCGAACTGGAGATGGAATTTGGCACGAAAATCACACCAGTTAAATAACCCTGTTTGATTGGCGATGGCCATCAAATGGAGGTTAGTTGAGGAGAGAGAGAGAGAGAGAGAGAGAGAGAGAGAGAGAGAGAGAGGAGGTACAGGAAACTCCATCACATGTTTTTTACACGTGTCATGGAACACCAAATTATGCGGGGCCACCATGTTATAATTATAAAATCCTCTCCAATCCGCGGGTTTTATACTGGATTTTAATTAGGTTGATAAAAAGTCAGTGATCCACAGCCAATCGTAGGCCCCACCAAATGGAAAAGTAGGAAGAGATGCTAATAGTTGGTTTTTGTGTCACCATCAAGCGTTTTGCCTTTCACCAAAGCCACCCTGCTAATAAACTCGTATAGACCACACCGTGTGAACTTAGCAATGCTGGGTGCAATTGTACATCGTCCCTGTCCATATGGCCCATGTGAGGTTGCATTAGGGGAAAACGGATTGGCTACTCCCCTTGCCACCAGGATGGTGGCTGTGGTGAGTGTTCTGGGGGCCCCACCATGATGTATATGTTTCATCCATTCCGTTAATCCATTTTTACAGATCATTTTAGGCTTGGTACAAAAAATGAGAGGGATATAAATCTCAGGTGGACCACACCACAGGAAAACAATAGTAATTGGATATGGATCATTAAAATCCTCCTAAGGCCCACTCTACTATTTATTTGACATCTTATATGCTTATTAGGTTATACAGGCACAATGAAGGGAAAAAACAACAATCAGTTTGATCCAAAACTTTCATGCCCCCAAAAGGTTTTTAACTCCTATAATGTGGTCTACTTTAGATTGGGATATACCTCCCTTCTGGTCTCAAACCATAAGATAATCCGGAAAATTAGATTGATGGCATGGTTGAAACACATATATTATGGTAGGGATCAATGAGCACCGACCATCAGCCATTGGTTGGTGGCTTGGGAGTAGCTGATCCGTTGCCGCATTCGGGCTGGTCTTGTATATGGTTAAAATTTTAGTCCTATCTTATAAAATGCCATAGAAAATAGATAGATTGTGTGGATGATATCCATAGATCATGGTGGCCACTCAAAGCTCCTATCTATTCCCAGCAGTAGACGGCCGGATGATATCCAGCTAATGGACAGTGAGGATTTCCTGCAAAAGCCTTGAAAGTTGGGGCCACATTAATGTTTGTGAGAAATCTACTCAATTCATCCGTTTTGTGAGCTCATTTAGTACATAAGTCCAAAAATGAGCTGAATCTAAGAATCAAGTGAGCTGAAAATGTAAGGACTGAATGTCCACAGATGAAATATTCGTTGGAGCCATGGATATGCTTCAATTTTGGTCCTAACTCCTTAAATGAGCTTGAAAAAAATGTATGGACAGCATGGATAAACTTTGTGCATTTACGGTGGCCCAACTGAGTTTACTTAGCATGATTAAAAGCGTGCTAAGTAACTCATTCATAAATGAGGTTACGAATGATAGTGATGGCATATAAATAGCACTGTGACCCAAGGAGATTTCAATGGTAGTAATTTCCCTGTCCACCTCCATCGTGCAACCCACCTGGGTCTTGGACTTGGCTTATTTTTTATCCGCATATCCAATAATAACCTTAGAAAATACATGGGTGGGTGAATTTATCACAGACATCATGGTGGGACCCACCTATGTGAACTTCCTGCCAAAGGCTTTGGCAGAAATACCGCGTCCCTTTTGGACATATACAACGTGGTGGATCCCAGCTTGGGTGATCCATGCGCGATGCTTTGACGCTGACCGCATAAAAGTGGGGTTGCTGCATTAAAAGAATCGCCTGAAATGTAGTTCCCGTCCGTTTTTCAGACAGAATGACAACTTTATTAATTATATATATATAAATTATATATATATATATACACACACACACGTGGAAAAGGTACTATGAGCTCGAACTCATGAGTCTCTCCCATGAGGTCGAGCTGTGTGGGCCCCACCCATCTATCCCATCAGTCAGATGCATCATTCCATCATGGGCCTAGGTCTCAAAAATCAAGTCAATCCGTGACTTTTATGTGCCACACCACATACAGAAGTGGGGAGGGGTTGTGCACCATTAAAACATTCATAATCATTTTTTGGGCCCACCAAGATGTGGTTTGCAAATCCAGCCCATCCATTACGTGTGTCCCACTTGGATGAGGGTTCAGACTAAGTTTCAGCAGCATTCAAAACTCAGGTAGGCCCCACCAAGTGCTTTTGTATGTTTTAACAGTGTCTTCATATAATTTTAGATGGTATGGCCCACCTGAGTTCCGTATACGACTGATTTTTGGGATATCCCATAATTTAGAGGGGACCCATCAAATGCACAGTATTGATGGTTGACATGCATCACGATGGGGCCCACACAGCTCGACCTGACGGGAGCTTACGGTGAGGTATATATATATATATATATGCGGGGAAATGGTTCTACAAGGTCGACCTTATGGGAACTTTGCATGAGGTCGAGCAGTCTAGGCCCTACCATGATGCGTGTCGATTGTCGAACATCAACACCATCGGCCAGATGGATCCCCTTTGGGTTAGGAAACGGATTGGCTACTCCCCCTGACACGAGCCAATGGCTGGTGGTCGGTGTTCCGTGGGACCCACCATGATGTACATGCTTCATCCATGCCGTCCATATATTTTAATAGATCATTTTACAATCTGAGAAAAAAAATGAGTTATATTCCAATCTTAAGTGGACCACATTACAAGAAACAGTGTTGAATGAACGTCCACCTTTTAAAAAAAAATTTTGGGGCCATAAAAGTTTTGGATCAAGCTGATTTTTGTTTTTTCGCTTCATCTGGGGCTGTATGACCTAATCAACCAATTGGATGTCAAATAAACGGTACAGTGGGCCTTAGGAGGATTTTAATGATGGATGTCCAATTAATATTGTTTTCATGTGGTGTGGTCCACCTGAGTTTTATGCACCTCTCCTTGTTGGGTTCAAACCATAAAATGATATGTAAAAATGGATGAATGGAAAGGATGAAACAAATACATCATGGTGGGGCCCACAGAGCACCAACCACCAGCCACGGGGCTGGTGTCAGGGGGAGTAGCCAATCCGTCCCTTTGGGTTACGAGATATCCCATAAATAAACAGTATAAGTAGCTCAGGTTGGTATAAGTAGCTCGGATGGACAACGCAACCTAAAACCTTGTCAAGATATGCTTTGGACATATAAAATCACCTGGTGGAGCCCACATGAGTTTTGGCATCCAAGTGTGATACATATAATGGATGGGCTGGGTTTGTGAAACACATCTAAGTGAGCCTAATAAATGATTATGAAAGTTTTAATGGGAGATGACCTCTCTCAACTGTTGTATGTGGTGTGGCCTACTCAAGTCATATATTATCTTTATTTTTAAGCCCGTGGGCCACCATGGAATGCTACATCTTACTGGTGGTTTTGATGTTCGACGCACATCACGTGGCCCACGCTACTCGACCTCATGAGAAGTTCCCATAAGATACACCTCGTAGTACTGTATATATTTGCGAAGAGGAGTAGTTTTCAAAGCCACTCAGTGCCGCATGTACAGCAGATTTTTCGTATCGTCAGCGGTCCCATCCTCGCTGGACTTCCGCTGGCAGGCGTAATGGGTACCGCCTGTCCCTAGCTCGGCACCGACTGGGCTTACGAGGGGGTACAGTGATGCATGGGCTTCATCCACACCGTTTATTCATATTTCCATATTAGTTTAAGGGTATAAACCCAAAATAAGGTAGATCCAAGAAACAAATTGGCCACACCACACTATCTAACCTATTTAAAGGTTAATATAATACCGGATGAAGGGAAAACACAAAAATCAGCTTGATACTAAACTTCCTTGGCCCTGAGAAGTTTTCAACGCTAGGTGTTTAATCCCCCAATGTATGGCCAACTCGAGCTTTGGTTGAGTCTCATTTACTACGATAGACATGTAAAAATGGATAGACAGTGTGGATTAAATCCGTACATCACTGTAACCCTTTGATCCCCTTATGTGGCGGGTGGGGATGGACGGGTCGTACCTAATCCATGTAGGCGCGCTGCACTTTTCAAAGGCGCGGATTGACCCGAGCTCAGGACAGGCAGGGTTTCTGAACCGAGTAAATTCCGCGGTGCCCAATGTGATGTATGTGTTTTATTACCATTGTTTAGGTGTTTTCAGGTTTAATTTTAGTGCATTGTTTGTGTGCTTGTCCACCTCATTTTAGGGTAACACTCCAAAATTGCAGGGTGCCGATCAAGTGCAGTGTTATATCCATAGCAAGACCTAGCTAGCTAGAGACTTAATTTTCCTGACAGGGGCTTTATGGGGCTCACCTTGATATATGTATCTGATCCATGCCATCCATCTATTTTGTCAGATCATTTTAGGTGGGGGCATGAGCTCATAAAGGAGGTAGAGTTAAGGCTTAAGTGGACCACACCACAAGAAGCATTGGTAATAGTGAGGAGGCCTACCATGATGTTTATTTGCCACCAAACCAGTTCATGAGGTCACACAGGCTTGGGTGAAGGGAAAACATAATATTTATCAACTTAATCCAAAACTTTTGTGGCCCTAAGAGGCTTTTAATGACAGGCATCCAATATCTACTATTTCTTGGTGTAGTACACTTCAGCTTCTGATCTGCCTCATTTTTGGACCCAAGCTCTTAAAGGATCTACCAAAATAGATGGACTGTAGATATAACACATATCAACGTTAGCCCAATAGTGCTCTTGCCAGGACTCTCATCTCTAGCTAGCCCCGGTGCATGGGTTTAGTATGGTCGGCCCCAAATTGTAGCATATTCATTATTCAAAGCTCATCAAACCACACCAGTGTGGGGACTAAACACAAGTTGAAACTTAAATAGATGGAAGTTTTAGATTAGGTTGATAATTATGTTTCCCTTCATTCATATCCATGTGGCCTTAAGAAGATCTTGGATGACAAATAAATATCACTATGTGCTATTGGAAGGCT
Source organism: Magnolia sinica (assembly GCF_029962835.1). NCBI lineage: Eukaryota > Viridiplantae > Streptophyta > Magnoliopsida > Magnoliales > Magnoliaceae > Magnolia > Magnolia sinica. The sequence goes on from NC_080587.1 coordinate 2,347,060, forward strand.
CCAACAGTGGACACCATCATCCCCATTGTTTCCTGTGATGCCGTCCACTTGGGATATGGATATGCTTCAATTTTGGGCTCTTGCCCTAAAATGAGTTAGACAAACAAATGGTTGGCATGGATAATTATACATACATTATGATAGGACGCACAAAATTTGCTCAATATCCTATTACTAGAGCCGGACACAAACCAAGACAGCTTGAAAGCTCGACTTGGATTGGTTTGAAAGCGCTCAGCATGGATTGATTCAAATAGAAATTCAAACCAAACTAAGCCTCAGAGTCAAACTCATTTAAAAAAAACAAACCAAGCTTAAATTAGGGTAGTACAAGTTCGGCTTAGATCAACGCTCAGCTTGATTAAGCTCGATTTGATTCGGCTCATAGATTGTACGCACATTGTTTCTACTTGGATATAATTCAACTTTTGAATCATGTGTCCTAAAATGAAATGTAAAAATGGAGGGACAACATTGATAATATATATACATGACTAAGTAGATAATACATAATACATATACATGAATGTACACTATTTCCTTTGGTTTGGTCCTCTTGAGCTTTGGATGCTATTCAATTTTAGATCATATCCCAAAATGATATGTAAAAATAGATGGCTAGTGTTTACTTAGTATCCTAAAGCAGCTTTTGAATTGGCCGATGACCTCAACACCCGCCACATAGCTAGTGTTAAAGATCCGTGGGGCCCACCCTGATAAATGTGATTTATCCAGCTATCCATCAAATTTTCTAGCTCATTTTATAGTATGAGACAAAAAAAAGGAAGATCCAAACCTCCAGTAGACCACAACACATGATCTAAATTTGTTGGAGGATATAAGCTTGGTTCGACTTGATATTTTGACCAAACTAAACCAAGCTCATGATCGTATAATCTGAACCAAACTAACTCAAACATTAGAGATGAGCTTGAAGCTCGGCTCATGTAAAGCTCAATCAGGGAGTATCACATAAACAAGCCAAACCAAACTTGGGTCAAACTCTTTTCAATGCGGCTTGTGTACAACTTTATCCATTACTTAGTACGATGACTCCTCTTGCAATACCTTTTCACATGACACTAATGACCAGTTACAAGGAACTTACCATGATATAGTGTATTGAGTAAACTTCGTAGGGACACACCTAATGTATGTATTGTTGACAGATGTCTTAAATCAATCAAGAACAAGACAGTTTAATCCAATCGACACACCATACGATCCTATAAACTGACTGTCGATCCCATAGAGTAATTCCTGATTTATGAGTTTGCTTTGCTCAGCAATTTTGAGTGTATTCGTCGATAACACTCGATCCTATCGAAGGATCTGTCGACCGACTTAAGCAGTTTTGCAGAATTATAGTTTTTGTTTTCTAATTTGGTTCTGACTTTATATTAGGGCTTATAATCAGGGATTAAGGTATTGAGAATGTTCTAAGGTTATTTTGGAGCAAAGGGGAAAGAAAAGCTAGGGTTTTGTAAAGGGTTTTAGGGTTCTTTAGATCCGTAAGTCTAATCATCTCTTGTAATACTTTGTATCGTGGTTTTTTTCCGTGAGGATTTTTTCACGTAAAATCTTGTGTTCTCTAAGTGCTTTGATCTCTTATTGTTTGATTCAGATTTGTCTCCGCCCATCCCCCAACATATATGTCTTACTTTTTTGTAAAATTACTAAAATACTTTCCATATTTAAATTTCACCAAATAATGCTTTTCAAGGTTAAAATTACAAAATTATCTTTATTTATTTAAAATTTTGATGAAGTTGATAATTGTGGGTCAAGCTGTATATATATAACATCCAACCCGTTGAATCCTATCATAGAGATGGAAGGAATGAAATTCTGACAAATCCAACCCCAAGGTGGGCCACACTGCAGAAAATTACATGACATGTCCAGAAACGCCCAAATTTATGTACGGTGCATTGATAATTTGATTAATCAGGTCTTTTATTCAAGTGCTCATGAGTTGTATGCGTTGGAAAAGCGGATTGGCTGGTATACCACACATCAGCTATATAGCTGGTATACTGACGTCAGCAAGTTATGTGGGTCTAATCATGAGGTATGTGTTCTATCCAAACCGTCCATCCATTTGGAGAGCTCCTCTCAAGGGTTGAGACGAAAGAATAAGACAGATCACGGGGTGCATGTGTTGGATGGGTGAGATGTCATGGACGTACCTTTTGGGCCCTACAATTCTCAACTTTTCACGTACAAGTGAAACGTCATACCCTATGTAGGTTGGGAGAGGCATAATTTGATAAAATCGAAACAAGAGTATTTCGGTGGTAAAAGGAGAAAATCCCTCACCTAATCCGCTCCCATGAAAAACCAAGCTCTGTGAGGCCCACGTCACATCGGTGTCTTTGTAAAAATCACTCCCTCTATCAGTTTCATTACCTGTGCTGAGAGCCCAGAAATGAGGCAGATCCAGGACCCACGTGGGCCACGTTCACCATTGAATTTTTCTGGGCTCAATATGATGTTTATGGACAATCCAACCCGTTCAAAAGGTGACTACCACTAGAAAGAAGGGACAGCACAAGATCAGACTGTTCAAAATCTTATGTGGGCCCCACTAAGGTTCCAACCATGGCAGCACAACCACTACGGTTTCTTATGTTACGGCTCACTTGAATATTGTATTTGGTTGATTTTTGTGCCATGATTGTAACATGATGTGAAGAAACTGATGGACGGAGTGGATTTTACACGGAAATTTCTGCGGGTCCCACAGGGCTTTGTTGGATGCTGTAGATTGATGCATCAAGCCGCTCTTAAGCATTCAAAGAATCTTTGACTTAGAGAACTCTCCCTCTCTCATCTCTCTCCTCGTTTCTTCGACGATCATCGCGCTCTCTCTCTCTCTCTCAATTTCCTGGAATCTCATCTCTCATCTCTCTCTCTTTCTCTCTCTCTCTCTCTCTCAATTTCCTGGAATCTCATCTCTCTCTCTCTCTCTCTCTCTCTCTCAATTTCCTGGAATCTCATCTCTCTCTCTCTCTCTCTCTCTCTCTCTCTCTCTCAATTTCCTGGAATCTCATCTCTCATCTCTCTCTCTCTCTGAATTTCCCGCCATCTCATCTCATCTTCCTCATCTCTATCTCTCCTGATTCTTCTATCATCGCTCTGTCCCTCTCAATTTCCTGCAATCAGACCTCTCTCTCTCTCATCTCTATCTCTCACCATTTCTTCGATCATCGCACTCTCCCTCTCAATTTCTTGAGATCTGATCGCTCTCTCCCTCTCAATTTCCTGCATCTGATCTCTCTCTCTCTCTCTCTCTCTCTCTCTCTCTCTCTCTCTCTCTCCCATTTTTCTGGGGATTCAGAGCTCTCTCTCTGTTCTCGAACAATGGCGAATGCGCTTGTTTCAATGGTTGTGAACAAACTTCGAGAAGAGGTTTATTTGGTGGGTGATGCCAAAGAAGAAGTTGAAAAGTTATCTTCTACATTGGAATCCATTCAAGCACTTCTTAATGATGCTGAGATTATGCAATTTCACAATGAAAGCATGCAAGTTTGGTTAAGAAAGCTCAAAGATGTGGTTTACGATGTGGAGGACGTGGTTGATGAGATGATTCCATTTCCAGAATCTGAATCAGGAACCCACAACGCTGACGATCGACTCATGGGAAACCAGGCATGGGCGTGCTTATTTTCACTCTTTTCATGTTGCGGTCTAGAAGATTGGATAAGGTTGGCCCATGAATCAATGTCCGAAGGCGACGACATCGGAGATAAGGTGCGGACATTTGTCAGTAAAGTCGCATCACAACGCGATTTTGCTCGTCAGATCAAACAAGTAAGGGCGAAGCTGGATCAGATTGCAGCTGACACAAATAAGTTCAGTTTTAAGGAGATTCACAGTTTCCGTGGAGGTAGTCAGCTTCACAAGGCCGAGTCTCAAACGAGTTCGCTCGTAGACGAATCGAAGATGTTCGGGAGAGACAGAGACAGAGATATCATAATAAGCAAGTTGGTCAGCGGGAGCAGTTCTGAGGAGGGAGGAATTCATGTCATTTCGATAGTAGGCGTTGGCGGGTTGGGCAAGACGACTCTTGCTCAATTGATCTTCAAGGATGAAAGGGTAAGGAGCCATTTCGATGTGTTTCTATGGGTTTGTGTTTCTGATGATTTTGATCTCGTCAGGCTTACCAAAGCAATTATAGAAGATGCAGAACGGGTAAATACTCCGCTTACAGGGCTAAACCCATTGCAAAATAAGCTTCTCGAGACATTACAAGGAAAACGGTTCTTGCTTGTCCTTGATGATGTGTGGAATGATAATAGTGACAAGTGGGAGCAACTATGGCTTTCCTTCCAAAGCGGTGCTCCTGGAAGTAAAATTTTGGTCACCACTCGCAGCGAGAAGGTTGCAAATACATGCATGCCGTCTGCCTACATGCATGAATTGAAAGGTTTATCCTATGATGATAGCTGGTTACTGTTCAGAACCAGAGCTTTCGCTGGGAGGAAAGTGGAAGATTGCCGGGCGTTGGAAAAGATCGGAAGAGAGATAGTGAAGAAGTGTAAAGGAGTGCCTCTTTCGTTAAAGGTAATTGGAAGCGTCATGCGTTCCAAGATGACCACACAAGATTGGAAGGACATCTTAGAAAGCCAAACATGGGAAATACGAGACATCGCGAAAGGTATCTTACCGGCTTTGTTGCTGAGCTATTATAATTTGCCTGTCCATTTGAAGCAGTGTTTTGCATATTGCTCAGTATATCCTAAGGATCGTCTGATGGAGAAGGATACATTGGTCAAGTTGTGGTTAGCTCAGGGTTTCATCAAGCCCGATGGAAAAAGAGAGATGGAAGCAATTGGAGGAGAGTACTTTGACGATCTACTGGCGCAGTCTTTGTTTCAAAAAATGGGATCATATCAATATGAAGTCAGATATACAATACATGATCTCCTTCACGATCTCATCCAATTCATTACAAAGAATGAATGTTGCATCTTTGAGACTGGAAAGATGGACACCAGCTCTGTTACAGTCCGTCATTCATCATTTATTGCCACCAGGGAAACGTCACACATTCCTGCCCCTCTATGTCATGCAAAAAAGTTGCGAACACTCCTCCAGACCGGATATTCAGAAATTGATACCATCCCTGATCATTTATTCCAATGCGCCAGGTCCCTTAGGGCATTTGATTTCCGTATTAAAGAATTGCCAAGCTCAATTGGGTTGCTGAAGCATTTACGATATCTTGACTTGTCTTATTCAGATCAGATAGTTGAGTTGCCGGAATCAGTGAGTAGTCTCAGCAATTTGCAGACCTTGAAGTTGAATATGTGTGAACGCCTCCAAAGACTGCCAAGTGGGATGAGTGCAATGGTCCGCTTGAGACATCTGGAAATGATAGGAACAGAAGAACTAAAGTACTTACCGGAAGGGTTGGGGAGAATAAGTTCCCTTCGAACGTTGAGTAGGTTTATCGTGGGAGGCGATGGAGGATGTAAGATTGGAGAGCTGAAGCGACTTGACTCTCTCCAAGGAACGCTAGAAATAGATCACTTGGAGAGAGTAGGGAGCGCGGATGAGGCTAAGGAAGCACAACTGGAGAACAAGTTACAACTTCGCGTATTGTCTCTAAATATGTCACCAGATGATGCTGTTGAAATGTCAGGAAATGGTGAGGTGGAGAGGATGGAAAATGTAGTTGAAGCCCTCCGGCCGTCCCTTGCAAACCTAGAAGAGCTGGAAATTAAGGGATACATTTGTTCCAAGTTTCCAACCTGGATAGGAGATTCATCTTTCTCAAATTTAGTCAGCTTGAGATTAATAGATTGCAATAAGTGTACACAGTTGCCTGGGCTAGGGAGACTACCTTCGCTTAAATACCTTGAAATAAAGGCAGGTCTTGTAAAACGGGTGGGAAGTGAGTTTTACGGGAATAGCAGTGGTGGGGACATAAACGGGGTGGCATTCCCGAAGCTGGAAGAGCTCAAGTTCAGTGACATGTATGAATTGGAGGAGTGGGAGTTGAGATTAGAAGACAGAGAGATAATGCCGTCTCTACACTCATTAAGAATTTACGACTGCTGGAAATTGAAGGCACTGCTGACACACCTCCCGGAAAGTCTAACATCCCTCGACATCTCGGGATGTGGCGAGATTTTGTGGCCATTACCGAACCTCCCAAGCCTCAAGACGTTTGAGATCTATAATTTAGAGAACACGACGTGTCTCCCCTACGGATGGAAACAATTGGAGTCACTAGAGACTCTTGGTATCAGCAATTGCTCTAAATTGAGGTCTCTTCCTGATGATTTGGGACAGCTCAAGTCACTTAGGATTCTCAAGATCCACAGCTGCCCCGAGTTGCGGTCATTGCCTCAAGGGTTGTGGGGCCTTACCTGTCTCCAATATTTAACCATCTTTGGCAATCCAATGCTGGCGGATAAATGCACAAGGAAGTATCGGAGCAAAGCGTCACACATCCCAAACATCTGGATTGACCACCTCAGAATCAAATGAGGCACTGAAGATGAGATGATCCATCAAGTGGACAAGTTCCAACTAGGTACTCTCTCTCTCTCTCTCACTCTCTTAGATACAGAGTATATAGATATACATTTGATGACCACCAACTGAAGAGTTTGGATAATTCAGTTGCTGCTATTTTCGTGCTATCATTCATCCAGATGATCCCCCGATCCAAGGACGTAGGTTGATCCTTAACTGTGGGGCCCATAGTGATGTATGTCCCTTACATCCACAAATGTCCCTTATATCCACACCGTCCATCCATCTTGAAAGCTCATTTTAGGACATGTTCCCAAAAAATGAAAAATGAAGCAGATCTAAATTTTAGGTGGATCATACCAGGGAAAAAAAAAAGTCATCATTGATTTCCCATCATTAAAGACATCATGGGGCCACCGGAATGTTTTTTTTTTGTAATCCAACCTGTTGAGAAGGTCACAAGGACATGGATGAAGAGACTACACAAATATTAGATTCATCCAAAATTTTTGTGGCCACGAGAGGTTTTTAATGGTCGATTACCACTGTTTCCTATATTATGGTTCACCTGAGATTTGAATCTGCTTCATTTTTGGAATCATCACCTAAAATGAGTTTTCAAAATGGATGAACGGTGTTGATTTAAGTACATAATCACGGTGGGCCTCATGGTCAGGGTCGAGTCAAGCTATGCTCCACTCAATCTGACACTTTAAGGTTCAAGGACTGAGCCCGGCCCAAGCCAAGCATGCATCTTGCACAGGAGGCCCAAGTCCAACTCGAGAGAGTTAGGTCGGGCCAGGCCAGTGCAATCAAGCATGCATTCTAGCACAGGAGGCCCAAGCCCAACTCGATAGGTTTGCTTGGCCCAGGCCCAGAGAAACCCAACCCCACCAGCCCAGCCCGTTTACAAAATGCCTACTTCCCACTTGATTGTTTGTAATTTATCTGTTGATCAAGTAGACCACACTTAGGGCCCGTTTGGCCGGGTGGATTGGAAGGTATTGAATGGTATTAGGGTGGATGGCATGGATTTCTAGGTAATTATGGTGTTGTCGGTGGATTGTCTGGAGATCCATGGGGTTGCTATATACCTGGATTGTTATATCCAGTCTGTTTGGAACGATCCATGGGATTGCTATATCCCTGGATTGTTATATCCAGTCTGTTTAGAACGCCCGGCCAATCCCGGGATTAAACCTTCTCATCCCTCCCAATCCCTCGAACCAAACACGATCCAAGGCAAATTTGAAAGGATTAGGGTGGATCGGATGGGATTTAAAGGTAATGATGGTGTTGTCAGTGGATTATCTTAAGATCAATGGGATTGGGATAAGATCACCGACTCTGTTTGGCACGCCAGGCCAATCCCGGGATTTGACTTCCAATCCCTTCCAATACCGTCCAATCCCTTCCAATCCGACCGGCCAAACGGGCCCTTAGAGGAACGAAATCCACTCCATGCATCTGATTTTCCAACTCATTTTAGAATATAAGACAAAAAGTGAGGAGGATCCGGAACTCAAGTGAGCCACATGAGAGGAAATTGAGACAATCGTAGGGCCATAAGAGTTTCATATTAGGAATTTGCTTTTTTGTGTTTTCAGTTCATTCCAATGGGTATGACTTCATGAATGGTTTGGATAGTATATAAATATCAAGGTGGACCCCGTAAGATTTCAATGATTGGAATTTCTTTACCTATTGTTTCCTCTCGATGTGGCTCCCTTGAGTTATAGATCTTCCTTATTTTTGGTCTCATATCCTAAAATGAGCTGGAAAAATGGATTGACAGGGTGGATTTCTCACAAACATCACAGTGGGCCTCACTTAGCGTCCAAGTGCATAAACCTACAACAGGCTTTGGCAAGAAATCCATTTTCATCTGAGCTCACTCTATGTTGTCAGATGTCTTAACTTTATATGTAATAGGGTTTGTCAATGTCATCGACAATCCACTCAATTCCATTGAGCAGCTGTCGATAGCATCGATATCGACAACTCAATCACATCGAGAAAATCTGAAAAAATTCTAATTGATTGCTGGACTGTTTTTGAGATGGCACTCAATGTCATTCGGCAGGTATTGGATGTATGTCAATGCTATCGAACGCCCCATTTCTTTTCTAGCAAGGTAATCTTAATAAGCATCAATCATGATCTCTAATACATAATTACTATTTATTAAAATGCAATGAACTCATTTTTAAGTGGCACCCAAACAGGTAGGGCTGTCAAAGGGTTGGGTCTTGTAGTACCTGCGCCTGGGCTTACCAGGCTCGGTTCTTGCCAGGTTTGGGTCCTTTTATGTCTGGTTTGGTTCTTAAAAACCTGGATCTTATCGGATTCGAGGTACCCATTGAGTCTTTGGATCTAAATTTGGAGTTGGCTTTGGGACAGTCAAGAGCATTTATATGATTAGGCCTACCTACTGGATGGATTAGATCTCACACAAGCATGCTGCTTTGGGGGATGCATGATGTGTATAAATAGTCTCTCTTACACGTGTGCAGCATAGGGAAACTCATTTCTTACTGGAATAATCAATGCATGTTAAAAATACATAGTTTTACTATTAAAACTGCCTGGACCCAACCCAAAACCTGACTAGACCGATTTTTAATTGGATCCAAAAAGTGATACCCAAACCTGGCCTGACCCATTAAAATCGGGTCGGGTTGATTGGGTACCCACATTAAAAATGTCTTCCTGTGACTGTGTTCATTGAAAATGAAAATCACGTATGGTTGGAACTTTCTTGCAGGCAAGACTACTTCATTAACAGGTGTTCGACTTCTGGAGATGCTTGGAGAAGATGAAATGGCATTTGATAACCTCTACTCTGTGTCATTTCAGATGATGAATGCTCAGTGGCTTGTGAAGCTTGCTTCTTATATGGAATTCAATGTAAGCACCGCTGTGACACTCCATTTCATTGACAGTGGCTTGATCTTATCAGGCACACAAATGGCATACATTTGTGTCTATAGATATCCAAATCGTGGGTCCTGTTGTAGATGGAGCATATCCTGGAAATCACATCAATAGGATGAATCTTAACCATCTTATATCAATCGTTGAATCTATACCTCTGATCATCTCCATTCCATGACCTCCATTGGATGGTCCACAATTTGGATTGTTTGGATCAGTACCCACATGAACGGTAGATGAGCCATCACCCCATTTAAGAGAAGGCAGAAAATGTACCTTAGTAACCTAGCCTAGATGATGTAGAGCGGGTCGTGGCCAGTTTCATGGTCAAGATGGATCAGAAAGGGCCCAGTTGGAGATTGGAAAATGTACCTGAGTAACCTAGCCTGGATGACGTATATCGCAAACGGTGGAATTCCAATGCCGAATTTGCGAAATACCATATATAATTTTGGGTAGAATGCGTTAATGAATTTGCCATCACCAAATTTGCCCATCAGTTCAACAGTTAAATTCCCAATTTAATTTTGTTTTTACTATTTATAGCAAGTTTTAGTTTAAGTACAACTTTTCATTGTTCGGCTCCAGGAGCTGCGTCAACATGAAAAGTGGTTAGAATAGTTAGGGGAACATCATGGTTCGGCCAAATAGAACACTTACTATCTTTAGCTAAAAACCATGCGCAGTTGTAGGAATCATGACCGTCTGTAAATTGTAAGATTACTATTTATAGTAAGTCATGATTTCTAGGAATTTTAGCTGTAATTTAATTCCGGAACTTATTTCATGGCTTAGTATCCCTATTTAAAGGGGTGTAAACTTGTTTATTCAAGAATTAACCAATTTACAAATTTTCTAGAATATTATTTCTATTTTCTTGATTTTTCCTTGTGGATTCGAGTAGTCTCCAAAAGAGTCCAAAGAAGCTTCATGGATTCGAATTAGTTATCCTTGAGGAAGACGGTGATTGACCTCATCACATTCATCCTTGTGTCCCTAAAGGAATTGGGTTCCCTTGAAATTTTGTTTACCTGATTTTTTTTCTCTTTGATCTGTCTTCCTCATCTTTCTAGGAGGTTTTGAAATCAACACTACCGCAGCTGGAGCGTGAGCTAGCATTGGAAGACGTCTCCAGCATTAAGGATTTGCCAGCTTACAATCTTTTGAACTGATAGCTGGGCTGCATTGGTCTTCTACATTTTCTTAGCTTGTTGATTTCTATGGTTCTCTGTGTACCCGCAGTATAGAAATTCTCCATCCAAACATGTAAATTCAAGTGCTCAAAATTCTATTTCTGAGAAATCCAATTCACACATATAGGAAGTGGTCTGAAGAGTAAATACTATTCTAAATATGTTGTTAATTAAGTGTTGTGATTGATCGTGGATGAAAAGGTTTTGTTCGGCCCAGAAATGATACAGGTGGGGTCTGCTTTTCAGCAATCTACTGCGTACATGTCTTGGGCCCCTAGATTAATATAAGATGCATCAAATAATTTTTATTTTTTATTTTTTATTTTATTTTATTTTTTTTAAAGGATGATCGTAGCCAATCCGACTGCTGGCTTGCCAATTGTGTACATAACAGGCCCATTCTGACAGTTAAGAGGGTGTGATATTTTGTAGTATCTCCCATCAATGATACTACAAAGGCTTGCAATTTTTAAGAACATCCAGGCCTATGCTCGACCCAAGGCTTCTATTACAAAGCCATGCTTCAAAATCAGGGGCCTCTATAGAAAACTAGGCCCACCTGAATCAAGCCAGAATTTGACCCCCTGCTGTCTAGCCCATCCTGTTGTTAACCCAAGTGCTTAGACCCAACCCTAGACCACAATATAATCTGAAAATTCATAAAGTGCGAACCACCATGGATTGGTCAAACGTTTTAGGCTAGGCTAATCAAAGTGAGGTCCATCGGATGAATGGTCCAGATCATCTCAACATTGCATACGCCTGCCAATTAAGTGGGGCATCATGAATAGTACTGGCACAGGGAACACCCAGAATGTTGAGGACACACATCTCCCATCATCTAAACGGTTGGCGGGAATCTCAGAGAAACTTCAAAATGTAGATTTTTGAATAGCCATTATCTGCATGCACATTGACATGCTGTGAGCCGATAATCTTTCTTCCTTATAAAATGTATGATTGCTTATCTTGATTTGGAGGTGGGCCGCATAGCTGAGGAAACCCAATCACGTAACCTCTGGTTCATGGACCCTAGTTTCTTCAAACAAGGCATGATATTTTTCATTTTCAGCCGTCCAATAACTGTCCATTAATCTGATAGCCAGATAACCAAATAAGAGTAAATTTTAGATAATAATAAGATTAAGCTAATATACATAATCTAGACGGTTTAATTCGAACTATAATATATTATATACACAATATTCAAGTAATTTCTAAATGCTTGAGTATCGTCCACCATCCTGCCGAGAGTTTCAAAGCCTCTCTCTCTCTCTCTCTCTAGAGTTTCAAAGCCTCTCTCTCTCTCTCTCTCTCTCTCTCTCTTTCTCTCTTATCTTTTCGGGTAAGATCTAGGGGTGTCAATGGGCCACGCTCGGGTCAGTAAAATCAGAATTTTGGCCAGACCAACAATAGGCCCGGCCCATTGACAGCCCTAGTAAAATCTACGTCTATGCGACCTTGTTAATAGATTATTTATTAACATTAAATAATCTTTAATTTAATATTAATTACTCCTTAATTTCTAAGTTAGCTGAATCTTGTGTGTGAGCATACACACAGAGTATTATATTATTAAAATTAATCAGACCCACCTTAAGCCCGGTCTCAACCGGGTCCAAAATGGTGGATCCGACTCAGACCGAGTAGAGCTGATTTTGTAACCAGATGCAAAGTGGTGGATCCAAACCTGTTATATTTCTAAAAGGGTCAAAGATATTGGGCCTAGATCCGTTAAATCGGGTCGGGTCCATTGGGTACCCATTGACAACCCTACCATGATCGGATTGTCATGTGGTAGCAACCTTCAACTGTGGCCGTTTTACATTGGATACATACCTACCTACATTTTGTGGAAATTTTAAGTTACAATACATTGCCAGTGTAAATACAGAGGCAAAATGCACAGATCAGTCCGTCCATTGGATGGATTTGATTTGACCTTCTGGAAGATCTTCTGCAAAAGTCAGGGCTCCATTATTTAGGTGGGGCACAGTTTTAAGAACAGGCAAATGGCGTAGAAAACTTTGCTAAGGTTTTAGCTGCGATCCTAAACTGTGGAGGGTTTGACAAGTAGAAGTCATTTTCACAGTGGGACCAACTCGATGGATGGCTTGGATCTTACATATGTTCACATGTATGATGTCGATCTCTAGCAAAAGAGAAGGAGAGAAAGAGAAAGGTTATAATTAAAGTATGCTTTTGAATATGTATTGTATTAATTCATGTATGTTTAGAAGTAAATTTAATTTTAATTTTATTTTTCTTTTACTATATAAATCAAATATAGAAGACATACAAATTAATTAAATAGTATGTCCCACCTTGAAGATTATTTAGCATAAAGATCGGTGAAACCATTCATTAGTTGGCCCCACTGAAAAATAATTGTTAGATAGTGCATATGATATTCAACCTACAGATTTACTCAATTTATAAGTGGGCCACTAAATGAATGAATCTGCTTTTTTTTTTTTTATGATGATGGTCATGGCGGGGCCTGTCTTTTCACTGGCTTAGATGTTTTACCCACATTGGCTTTATACACTCAATGGATGTAAACCTTATAATCCACACAGATGGTTGTGTACATTCATAGTGTGGGCAATGTTTGGTGTCGTTATGATGGAATCTCACAAATTTGGTGTGGGCAATGTTTGATGTCGATACGATGGAATCTCACAAATTTGGTGTGGGCAATGTTTGATGTAGATACTATGGAATCTCACAAATTTGGTGTGGGCAATGTTTGATGTTGTTATGATTTGCAAGATATGCCTGTTTTAAGGTTCTGATAGTCTTGATGACTTCTGCCTTTGATCAGGCCTTCTCTGATCGATCTTGGACGTGAAAGTGTCTGTGACTTGCTCTCTCTTTCTCTCTATATGTGTGTGAGTGCATGCATTCGCCAAATGCTCAGCTACGCACCAGTTCACACGTAACTCATGCGAACTTTTTTAAGAACCCATCATACGTTATGTGACTCCAAAATCTGAACGGTCCACGTGAAGCAGCACCTCATGAAACCTCACTGGCCCAATTTTTACATTGATCCAAAACTTTGGTGGGCCATGAAAAATGAAAACAATTTCCTCCCTTGATTTGTATCTCTTTGCTAGAATTTTAAATCAGGGTAAAAATTTGTCCCTTGGGGTTCCATGGGATTTCGCATCATATGGATCATTCGGATTAGACGCCCATGACACGTGTGCAAAGGTGCGCATGTGAGCAAGACTCTCTCTCTCTCTCTCTCTCTCTCTCTCTCTCTCTCTCTCTCTATATATATATATATATATATATATATATATATATATATATATATATATATGAGTAATGCTCACACAACTAGTTGGACAATTTTAACTGTGCATGTGGGGACTGTTGAGCAATGAACTTTCACCATGATCGGCACAGGTAAGAAGCCACTTCGAACCATGTGATTCAGATAGAGGTATGTGATACAATAGAGGTATCCTATATTCACTAAAATACCATTTGAATTTGGACTAATAAATACTTGGCTAATCATGCATACTATGACATATATTGTGGGTTACGCCGTATTTGAACCATTGTCTCTTAACTTGGTTGTTGTCGTGGTGGTGGTGTAGTGAACGTGGAAGGATATTATGTTGTGGTTGATCCCAGGCCATGCATTTACACCTCATGACATTTATGCATTAAACAACTAGCCTAGGGAATTGTTTGAGGTGTATTTCTATTATTATATAAGCCTGATGTGATTAATAACACGTGTAACTTAGGTTAATAGTATCATTGAGTTGATCATTTACTCCCACCTGGGACGGTGTTTTAAAATACCAATTAGAAGATTTCATCGATACAGGTACCTTAGAGGAAGCAGCATACGAGGAGTACGCGGACCTCATTGAGGAGATCTCGTATATTTAGGTGGTGGACGATCAATTATAGAGTTATCTTCTCGGGGTGCTAGAGTAGTGTAGTATTATTTTAGGCAGGGGTAGTACGCTATGTGTTCATTTTAAAATGTGTATATTGGGTCTTTAGCTGAGTGAACCCTGTGATTTTTGGACATGTGGATGCAATTTTATTTTATTTTTGTTGGTGGTTTGTATATGTTGGTACTTCATTATTTTACATAGTTCTGTTTAGCTCTTTGCCTTGCTTGATTAGTATGAACCATACGGGTAAAATATGCCTTCATATGCAAAAGTGACTCTCAAAATAGCAGGTATTGAGGACATGTTCGACCCCTAAAATTTGGAGCATTATAAGTTGGTATAATGGCATGAGTTAAGAGTTAAATTGGACTGCTGGGGACTCACCGTATATTACGCTGACATAAATAGAATTATGAATCTATTGATATTGAAGCATAAGTATAAACTTAAGTGCACCACCACAAATAAAATAACAAAAATAAAAACGTTAAAACCATCGTTAGAGGTAACCATTATATTTATAGGCCATTCAAATCAATCATGCGGTTATAAGATAAACCATAGGAACAAATGTCATCGTGATGCAAAACTACTGTCACCCAAGGCATTCAATGCCCACCGTTTCCAATGGTATATGCTTTATTTTTAGATTCCTATCCCAGCCTAATCTTCAAAACGTACGGACGGAGTGGACTTGTAACGGATGTCTCCATGAGCGCCACGCGATGCATGCAATCCTCTCCCATTTAGGAAAGGATTACACGAGACCCCGGCCTCACCTGAGACGGTGCGGCCCTTACCGTGGGCCCACCTTTGTGTATCTATTTTATATCTTATCCGTTCATATGTTTTTCCATATCATTTTAGTACATTATCTAAAAAATAAGAAGAATTAAATCTCAAGTGGACCAGACTCTGATAAAACAGTGGTGCTTGAACGCCATACCATTAAAAATTTATCAGGATACACCTTAACGTTTTCGTAGTATTTATTTGCCATTTAATCTGTTGATATGGTCACATAAGCCTTAATGAAGGTATAAAAACAAACATTAGCTTGATCCAAAACTCTTGTGGCCCATTAATAGTTAAGCACCACTATTCCCAATAATATATATGGTCCACCTAATAATTGGATCTGTTTCTCATTTTTGGAATCATGCACTAAAATTATTTGGAAGAAAAGGTTAGATGGCTTGGATATAGAATATTTAGATCAAGGTAGGCCCCACGGTGGTGAAGACACGGTCCTACTTATCCATTCCTCTCCAATAATGCCTGCCATTATTTCAAATGTCTTGATTACAGCTTTAAATATCAGGTGGACCCCACATGGAGATATTGCAAGGGTGCTAAAGTAATGTAGTATTATTTTAGGCAAGGGTAGTACACTTTGTGTACATATTAAATTATTTTGGGTCTTTAGTTAAGTGAACCCAGTGATTTTTGGACATGTGGATGTAAATTATTTTTTTTGGTTGGTGGTTTGTACATGTTGGTACTTCATTATTTTACATGGTTCTGTTTAGTTCTTTGCTTTGCTTGGTTAGTATGAACCATATGGGTAAATTATGCCTTCATAGGCAAAAGGGCGGGTACTGAGGACGTGTTCGGTCCCTAAAATTTGGAGCATTATAAGTTGGTTTCACAACATGAGTTAAAGAGTTAAATTGGACTGTATGGTGGAGCCCTTACTGTGGGGCCACCTTTGTGTATCTATTTTATATCTTCACCGTTCATATGTTTTTCCATATCATTTTAGTACATTATCCAAAAAATAAGAAGATTTAAATCTCAGGCGGACCAGACTCTGATAAAACAGTGGTGCTTGAATGCCCTACCATTAAAAACTTATTAGGATACACCTTAATGTTTTCGTAGTACTTATTTGCTATTTAATCTGTTGATATGGTCACATAAGCCTTAATGAAGGTATAAAAACAAACATTAGCTTGATCCAAAACTTTTGTGGCCCATTGATAGTTAAGCACACCACTATTCCCAATAATATGGTCCACCCAATAATTGGATCTGTTTCTCATTTTTGGAATAATGTACTAAAATGATTTGGAAGAAAAGTTTAGATGGCGTGGATATAGAATATATAGATCAAGGTGGGCCACACGGTGAGGGACGAACCGTCTTGGGTGAAGCCAGGGTCTCACTAATCCATTCCTCTCCAATAATGCCTGCCATCATTTCAAATGTCTTGATTACAGCTTTATTGTGGGCCATTAATTGTCTGTAACAGCACATGGAGATACTGTTTGAGCCGTGTTGCATGATTGAATGGTGGGCCTGAGGCATTTATTAGGGTTGACTTATTAGCATTCTTGCTCACTATTCCCACGCGGTTTGGCTAACGTGTCAAAATTTTGTGAGCATGAGTTCAAAACTGAGGCAGATTTAAATCTCAGGTGGACCACACAAGAGGAAACGGTAGGGATTGGACTGTTGTAAACTTTGCTGGGCAGTAGAGGTTTTAGATCAAGCTAATATTTGTATGTGTTTTCCTTTCGTCTATGTGTGTGGCCTTACCAACAGGTTAGATGGCAAATAAACGTTACAGTTACAGTGTCGGAAGTTTTATGGGTGGTCGTTCAATAAAAAATATTTTC
Source organism: Magnolia sinica (assembly GCF_029962835.1). Lineage (NCBI taxonomy): Eukaryota > Viridiplantae > Streptophyta > Magnoliopsida > Magnoliales > Magnoliaceae > Magnolia > Magnolia sinica. The sequence goes on from NC_080587.1 coordinate 2,364,214, forward strand.
CTGCATTGTGGTCCACCTGATATTTGGATTTTCCTTATTTTTTGGATCATACCTAAAATGTGTTAGCAAAATGGATGAACCATGTGGATAAAACATATACATTATGGTGGGTCTACGTAGCTTTAATAGTACCTGGCTGGCTAGCGTTGAGTTCACTAACCAAACTAGGCCGTACAAATAGTGGGACTGACTTGGAGATGGAATTTGTCACGAAAATCACACAAGTTCAATAATACTATCTGATTGGTGATGGCCTCAAATGGATAGTTAGATGTAGGGTGTACACGAACCGAGCTAGCTCGATTAGCTCGTTTGACTCGACTTGAAAAAGCTCGATTCGATTTGGATCGAAGCTGAGTTTGAGCCGAGTCTAGCGAATTTTTTGAGCTCAAAAATGAGTTTGAGCCAAGTTCGAGCAGGCCCCAACTCGACTCAACTCAACTCAGATCAAATCCAGCTCGAATCGAACTCGGATCGAACTAGTTCGGTGACTCGGTTACTTTGCCATTGATGTTGCTGACCAACTGTTTGATAAAATAACTCAACGAAATGTGGTTGGTGGCAAGGAAGGTATGTTACATGAAACAAATACCTTTTCTTTCTTTGTTTTTCTTGATTTTTTATATTACTTAGAAGGTGTTTGATAAAATACTTGTAAAACAATTGCCTCTATTTGTAAAACAGTGGAATTTGAAGTTGCAGTTCAAGTGTTTGTGGAAATGCCTCAATAGTGAACTCGGCTCGAACTCGGCCCAAGTTAGCCCGAGCTGCTGACCGAACCAAGCCGAGCTGGCCCAAGCTGCTGATCAAATCGAGTCGAGCTGCCCAGTCAGGCTCGAGGACCGAGCCGAGCCGAGTTCGAGCTGAGGTCAGCCAGTGGCCAAGCCGATTCAAGTTGAGGCCAGCTCGACTCGGTTCAACTCGATGTACACCCCTAGGAGTAGCTTATCCATTTCTGTTCATTAACAGCTTGCATGCCTTTGAACCGAAAGCGGTTTGTATGTGACACGGGGTTGCGTGGTGTCCATAGAGATGTCCGTGGTAAATACGCTTCGTCCAAGATGGACTAAAGAAGGGCCAATCGGAGGCAGAGGTGATCCATACCGTCAAAACATTACAACAGACATATCTCGTAAGCCAGAATGAGTTACTTAATGTACCTTATATGATTTTGAGGTAGGAGAAGCTACTTTAGCCAACCGAATTTGCAAAATTCCATCAGATCAATGGTCAAAAATCCATTTTATTTCTGTTTTTACTATTCATAGTAAGTTTTAGTTTGTTTATCTTCATCTTTTAATCTTTAGGAATTGTGTCCAATATGAAAAGAGCTTAGAAAAATTAGGAGAATAACGTGGTTAAGACAAATAGGACACTATAAATTGTAAATTTACTATTTAGAGAGTAAGTTATGAATATTTTAGAATATTATTTTTATGTTCTTACTTTTTCAAGTAATGAATTTTCTAGAATATTATTTTTATTTTCTTACTTTTTCTTTGTAAATTCGAGAAGTCTCGGTGAGAGTCTAGAAATGCTTTATGGATTTGAATTAGTTTGTCTCGAGGAAGACAGTGATCGGCCTCATCATGCTCATCCCTGCACCGAAAATTCACTTTGTCCATCCGTTTTGTGAACTCATTTCAAAACATTAGACAAAAAATGTGCCAAATCCAAGACTCAAGTGAACTGAAATGTGAGAATTGAACGTTCACCGTTAAAATATGCATGGGGCCATAGAAGTTTTGAATCAAGATAATATTTATGTTTTCAGTTCACCCCATTAGAAATTAGGTTAAGACCGGTACGGATGGCATAAAAACATCACTGTGGACTAGGAGGTTTTAAATGTAGTAATTTCCATATCCACCTTTTCCTTTATAGTGGTGCAGCACACCTAGTCGAGGGTTGGGCTCATTTTTTTCACATGTTCTCAAAAAATAAATGGGCGTAGTGAATTTATCACAAACATCATGGTGGCCCCACCTAGGTGAACTTCCTGCTCAAGACTTCGCAAAACCGCGTTCATTTTGAACATATTCAATGTGATGGACCCCACGGAGCTTCAGTGGTTCATGCACAATGCTTTGATGCTGACGGCATAAAAGTAGTGTTGGTGCATTAAAAGAAGAGCCCGGAATGCAGTTTAGTCCAAGCCGTTCTCATTGGGGCATAATGTCAATGGTGTTAGATAAGGTTGTTTTTTTTAATGGCAAATTTACCTGCAATAGCAAAAGTTTCCGTAGCCACTCAGTACTGTTTACGTTGAAATCGGACTGCGTGCTAAGTTAATTGTTATGCTCTTATGGTGCTGAGTAAATTCTGTTTGGCCACCATGAATGCATATGATTTATCTATGCCGCCCATCCATTTTTCGGATCATTTTAACAATTGAGCCCAAAATTTAACTATATCACAAGCTAAATTGGTCCACACCACAGAAAAGGTAGGAATATTGATCTCCACTGGTGAAACCTTCATAAAGTCCACAGTGATATTTATTTGTCATCCAACATATTCATGAGATCACACGGTCATGGATGAAGGGAAAAAAAACAAATATAGGCTTGATCTAAAACTTCTGCAGCCTCCAATAATTTTTCAACAGTAAATATTTAATTCATACTATTTTATGAAATATAGTTCAATTAAGATTTGAATATGCTTGATTTTTTGGTTCAAGATATAAATTTATCTTATAAAATGGATGGACCGACTAGGTAAAATACACAATGACAGTAGGTCCCATAGAGTTTACTAAGTACGCTTGGTGTACAGAGTTACTCATTACGCAATACGGTTGTCTGTGGGCCCCACCATGATGTATGTGTTTCATCCATGCCGTCCATCTATTTTTCTAGATCATTTTATGGTATGAGACCAAAAATTAGGTATATCCTAATCTCAAGTGGACCACATTACAGGAAACAGTATTGAATGAACGTCAACGATTAAAAACTTTTTGACGGCCATAAAAGTTCTGGATCAAGATGATATTTGTTTTTTTTTTTTCCCTTCATCTGCATCTTTATGACCTAATCATAGATTGGATGTCAAATAAACAATACAGTGGGCCTTAGGAGATTTTAATGGTGGATATCCAATCAATATTATTTTCCTGCAGGGTGGTCCACCTAAGATTTATATCCCTCTCATTTTTTGAATCAAGCACTAAATTGATCTTTAAAAATGGATGAAAGACATACATCATGGTGGGGCCCACAGAACACCGACCATCAGCCACCGGGCTGGTGGTAGGGGGAGTAGCCAATCGGTTTCCGCTTCCGTATATGCTACAGATTTTTCGTATCCTCAGTAGACAGTAGGGCCCAACCTCGCTGGACTTCCGCTGGGATTGGGTACTGCCTCTGATCAGTAGATCGACACCGACCGGGCCTATGAGGGGGCACACTAATGTATGGGTTTCATCCCCACCCTCTATTCATTTTGCCATATCAGTTTAGGAAATAAAGCTAAAAAATGAGATGGATTAAAAATCAAACGGACCACACCACTGAAAGCTGTGGGATAATTATATATGTTCATTGCTAAATCCATGGCCTATATCAGCCAGGCTTCTCTGTGACGAATGTTGGGGCCTGCACCCTGTATGGTCTCACAGATGCCTTGAATGTTCTCTTGCGAGGAAGGGTCTGTGAACTGAGTAAATTCTGTGGGTAACCCTATAATGTATGTGTTTTAACACTATTGTTCATGTGTTTTTCCAGCTCATTTTTGGGCATTCTTCATGTGCTTATCTAGCTCATTTTAAGGCAACACCCCAAAATTGTAGGGCATGGATTGGGTACAACGTTATATCCATAGCAAGGCCTAGCTAGAGACAAATGGTCCTGATAGGGGCTCCATGGGGCCCACAGTGATATATGTGTCTGATCCATGTGGTCCATCTATTTTGACATATCATTTAGGGGCATGAGCTCATAAAGTGGCAGTCTGAAGGCTTGAGTGGACCACACCACAAGAAGCATTGGTAATAGTAATGTCCACCCTTGAAACCTTTCAAAGGCCTACCATGATGTTTATTTGCCATCAAACATGTTCATGAGGTTACACAAACTTGAATGAAGGGAAAACATAAATATCAGCTTAATCTAGAACTTTTGTGGCCCTGAGAGGTTTTTAACTATGGGCATTCAATCTCTCCTATTTCTTGTGCTATTTTACACTTAAGCCCTTTGATCTGCTTCATTTTTAAGACCATGCCCTAAAATGATCTATTAAAATAGATGGACAATGTAGATATAACACATATCAAGGTTAGCCCAATTGAGCTCCTGCTTGGATTCACCATCTCTAGCTAGCCCCAATGCATGGGGATAGTACGGACCGGCCCCAAATTTGTAGCATATTCATTATTCAAAGCTCAATCAGACCACACCATAGGAGATTGTGTTTTGGTTGATATTTATTTTCCCTTCATCCATGTTGGTGTGACCTTATGATCATCTTCGATGACAAATAAACATCACTATGGGCCATTGGAAGGCTCCAACAATGGACACCATCATCCCCATTGTTTCCTGTGATGTGGTCCACTTGAGATTTGAATATGCTTCAATTTTGGGCTCTTTCCCTCAAATGATCTGGACAAACAATTGGATGGCGTGAATAATTATACATTGATCATGATGGGCTGTACAGAATTTGCTCAGTACCCCATTACTAGAGCTCGACCCAAGCCAAGGTAGCTCAAAAGCTCAGTTTGAATTGATTTAAAAACACTCAGCATGGATTGATTCAAATAGAAATTCAAAGCAAACCAAGCCTCAGAGTCAAGCTGATTGGGTACCCACAGTTCCTGGTACCATTGACAGCCCTACAAACAGGCCCTTAGTATTATTAATTGTGACCATGTTCATTGAAAACGAAAATAACGTATGATTGGAACTTTCTTGCAGGCACGCCAACTTCATAGGCAGGGGTTCGCTTTCTAGAGCTGCTTGGAGTGGATGAAATGGCATTCGATAACCTCTACTGCGTGACATTTCAGATGATGGATGCGCAGTTGCTTGGGAAGCGTGCTTCTTATATGGAATTCAATGTAAGCGCCATGACACTCCATTTCATTGACAATGGCTTCTCATCGGGCATACAAATGGCATACATCCTGTTACATCTGTGTCTATAGATGTCCAAATCGTGGGTACTACTGTAGATGGAGCATATCTTGGAAATCACATGGATAGGATGAATCTTAACCATCTTATATTGATCGTTGAATCCCACCGATGATGAGTGGGGAAACAGTTTGGATTGCCTAATGGCGAGCCATGAACTTTGTATCTTTGGTCATTCCTATAATGCAATGGGATGAAGGGCTGTTGAAGATTGATTTCTGGAATAGAGAGAGGTCACTTTCTCTACTAGTCATTGAATAAGCTTATTCTAGGGCCCATTGTGTTTATGACATCCAAAGTGTCTGGAAGGGTTGCCCTACGGTGAAAGTTGGACACTTTAAAAATCCAGCTAATCCTACCACCGCGTGGGCTACCGTGTGAATTTGGAGGTTTCAGGGTAGTGGATTGTTTTTCGTGGTGTGACCTATCCAATGATTGGATAGGGTAGATTGTTAGGGATTATCATAATCATGTGGAGCTTACTTTTTATGCATGGATTTGGTGGCTGCTCACAACATAGTGAGCCCCACAACATGCCAACATGCCCACCTAATGTTTTCCTGGACTTGAGTGATTGGGCGTCCACACATTGCAGCTAGTGTCGAGAGTTAGCTAATTATCTGGCTTACACAGCATGGCCAAGCCTGTGATTGTACAATCAAAATGGAAATCTAACTTATCTGTCAGGGTAACAAGATGGCATGCTCATTGAAAGATCTTACAAAATCATCATGGGCTAGACATGTAGCGCCAACATCCACCAAAGTAGGTGGGCTGGACACATGCCACAAGAGTCGACGTTCAATCGAAATTGAACCCATGATATATGAGAAAAATAAAAATAAAAATCATGTCCAAATCAAACTCATCACCAAATGTGTGGTCCGAATCTGGTGTGATGTCCATGGACTATTTTGATTAGATTTCCATTATAGAGCCATCCTTTGATCAATCAAAGTTAACAAATGTTTTCAAAGTGTGCCAATTGGGCTTGTTAGTGAATTCTTCGATCTAATATTAGATCTGTAAAAAATAAAAATAAAAAAAAAATCCATAAACGGCCTTGATTAATCTAGCCATATATATATATGGAAAATATCTTTCTAACCTGACCGGACCATCTCGAGGAGCACATGGGGAATATCACTCACTAAATTTCATCTCATTCTGACTAATAAATCATGAAATATGGCACACCCAATATATGATTAATCTTGTATATCCAAAACCTTCTCAACCTGAGCTCTCATATGGACAAGTGACTATTCATTTCAAACATCTTGACAAGTAGACCAAAACCAATGGATCCAATCTCCCAAAGGAATACTTTAATTGGGCCAAAAATAGCTTGCAATATGTTAAAAGAAGTGACCAGAATTGATGACGCAGGGGAAGACGTGAGGTCGAGCACCGTCTTCCTCAAGAGGATAACTATTCCGAATCCACGGAACTTCTCTAGACTCCTCACAGAGACTTCTCGAATCCACGAGGAAAGAAAGCAGAAAATATAAATAAATTCTAATAAATTTGAAATTGATTGATGAATCCCTAATGTGTCTCCTTACACCATTAATATAGGAAAAAAATAAACTAAAATTCGTAATTACCAAAAATAGCAAAATTCTAACTCTAATAAAAATCCTAACTCTAATAAAACTCTTCTAAGGCCTAATTTCTAAAAATAAAAATTACAAATAAACTTTTTCTAGAAGAGTCCTAGTATAACTAAAAGTTATTTCTAAAAGGAAAGAAAATCTAAAACTCTAAAAATATTTAAAAAATCGGAATTACTAAAAATAGTAAAATTTTCCTGAAAATTCGTTTTTGAGCTGAAAGCGCGCCTTTTTTGACGAAACGAACAGATGCGACCCACTTTGTGGGTCGGTTCACCTCGGATGACCCATTTTAGTAAAGATTTATAGGTTGTGCGCCCCGTAACGATACCCGGATCAAAAGTTATAGTCAATTCACGGTCCATCTTCTTTTGGCTCAGTCATGCTAGGAACGTACTTGTGACAGGTTCTACATCAGACCCCTCCACTTGAAAAAAACTCGTCCTCGAGTTACGCAAGAGACTGGCACATGAGTCTGAGAACTTCTGATGCCGATGTTCATTAGACTTTTTTTTGTACTTGCCATTAAGCTTTTGAGCCAATACGATACATATACTCATGCTTTCCTTGACTTGACTAATATCGATTAATTCCTTCACATCTGTCTTTAAGATTTCATATTTTTTCTGATAATGTGGGCAATTAGGCGGACTTGCCCCTGAGATGGGGTCAACGTAATTTTGTATATCTCGTATGGGAGGCAATTTATCGGGGGGTTCATCGAGCACAATCTCCTTGAACTCCTGCAAAATTAGCTTCAAATCTTCTGGGATATTCACAGGCTCCATATATTCTTCATTTTTAACTAATGGATATATATGTCTTGTTTCCTCAGATTGTTTGATAAAAGCCTGTTCAGTTGTGAGAGACTGTTCCTCAACTCTAGAAGTCTTGGGTTGGTTTTCCATTCCTATAGAGGTCACATGTTCGCCACTGATGAATCCCGTGGTTTGTTGCAACTCCGTTTTGACCCGGTCACCTCTCGTCGACAAATAATAGAATTTTTCTGCATAACCCTTTAATGATTGGTTATCTTGCCAATAACTTTGATTTTGTTGGAATAATATGTAAGACCCGTATCCTAGCCCGTATCATTCCATAACTTCCGCGGCCCTCCCAGTCGAATTCCGACGACCCGCGACGCGTAGATAGTATTGGCACACGCTCTTGAGTCACATCCTATAAACCCGAGCCGACTCAAAACGAGACTTATGTCATTGCGACCGCGCCGTCGTCGTGGTTCCGACGACGCGTCTTGTGCGTCAATGCGACGCTCAGATTATGAGATCCAGCCCGTGCATTATCTAGGTCATTGATCACTTGATCGTGGGACCCACCTACCCTTGTTGTTGTACTTCCTTAAAAAAAATAATTACTATGATGTCACCATAGGGGTGACATCACCCTACCTTATCCTAGCCATAACCCCTTACAAGAAACCACCCCTTCCCCTTTTCCCCAAAAGTCAAAATTATTAATTGCCTAGAAACCTTCACCTCTCCCTCACTCCTTATTCCTCATTCTCCTTGGCAAAAAAAAATCATGGACGTCCAACCATCTCCCACCTTATATCCCCACCAATCCAACTTCTAAATCATCATCTTCACCATTGATAGAGCTTCCTAAATGCATTGGAGTATATGGGAAGAAGAAGAGTAAGGTGGGTGATCTTAGATTTTGTCTTTCATTCATTTCTTTTGAGTTAAGGGTCCATATATGTGGACCCACTTTGATGTATGATTGTATGCAAGAGGGGCCCGTAGTGGCGGGGCCCCTCCGTTATCCCCGATTTCTCTCTCTCTCTCTCTCTCTCTCTCTCTCTCTCTCTCTCTTTTTCCATGATCATGGCCCACTTAAGATGAGCGTATTTTACTCATGCCATCCAACTATTTGGCCACCTTAATCCCTATTTGGGGCCTGCACGACCGAACAGTTACACAGGCCGGGATGAAAGGAAATACAAATATTAGTTGGATCCAAATCAGGTGGGCCACGTCCATGTGGGACCCACTATGATGCCTGTGTGCAATCCACACTGTCCAGCGTAAGTAGGCTGGCTATCGGTGAAGTGTAGACTGACGTGGGGTGTACTGACAGTGTAGTGTGGCTGAGAGTGGGAGTAGCTAACAGCGGAGCGTGCATGGACAGTGAGGTCCATGGGACCCATCCTTGCCCTCCACCCCACGGGTGGGGCCACACCATGGTGGATGTGTTCTATCCAAACCGTCCACCGTATCTAGGCAGTGGGACCACGTCCGTGTGGGGCCCTCCTTGGTGCGCGTGCACACCCAGGTCCATGGCTCAACTGGCAGATTGAGTGGAGATACCTCGTTTCAACACTTGAGGTCTTGGTATTGATCCCTGCAGGGTGACTAGCATGGAGCATGTGTACTGGCACGGGCGTGTGCTGACAGTGGGGTCCAGGGGACCCACCCACGTCATCCATCTATTCCGGTGGGCCCCACTAGTGTACGTGTTTTATCCAGTCGTCCATCATCCTTAGGCGTGGGACCCACGTTCGTGTGGGGCCTCCTTCGATGTATATGCATGTCCAAGCCATCCAAGGCCTGGTGGACGTTGCATCTCATTAATATAATATTAATATATTATATTATAATATTATCTATTATCATATGTTAGCTAGGAAGGGTGGGCCCTACCTAGGACCACCTTTACTCCCCTCTTTAATGCAGTACAGCTGCACAACTGCAGCTACTTTATTGCATATAATATATACTATATATATATATATATATATACTTAAGGGTGGGCCCTACGTGGGACCACCTCTGTTTCTTTTATCCTCTGTTATCAAGTCAACAGATAATTCCTTATACTCAAATTCTCATTGGTCCACGTCACCACTCACTAAAAAAATTAAAATAAATAAAAAACAGCTTCGGACGCCAAACCATTGGGGTAACAGGAATTCTCTGTTGACCTGATAACAGAGGATCCCGACTCTTCTTTTAAAGGCAGCAAAAAGGCTATATGCTTGTACTTAATATAACATTACTATATTATATTTTATATTTGTTGGGGTGGGCCCTACGTGGGACCCACCACTGCCCTCTTTAACAGCAGAAATGCTGCACGTTTAGCAGCTACGTGGCTACTCTTCCTTTGAACATTCCAAGCTCTGCAGATCCCATGTGATGTACGTGTACATCCCCACTGTTTGGACGGTGGGACCCACTCTGGATGCATGAGATCCATCCCTATAGCGTGGGCCCCAATGTTGTATGTGCTATTTACACAGTCCACTGTTTGGACGGTGGGGCCCACCATGATACATGTGTTGTATCCAAACCGTCCAACCATTTGAGATGTCATATCATGGCATGGGATAAATGAGTGAGATCCAAAATTCAAGTGGACCCCACCATTTGCAATAATAATGAGGTATAGTGACATCCACCATTTAAAACTTTTTTTTTGAGCCACAGTGATCCCCACCCAAGCGGATAATTGGTTTTCACTTCATCTATCTCTATGCTAATTATGAATAGGTCGGATCTCAAAATACATAAGGGTGGGCCCGATTTGAAATACATTTGGCCCATTTGACCTGGCCCATTTGACTCGGTCCATTTAAAGCGGCCCATTTGGTTTGGCCCATTTGAGCGGCCCACTCAATTGACCCGATGCAATATATGTGAGGCCCATGAGCGGGCCCAATGTGATGTATGTGTGACCATTACATTGTGTATGAATTCCTTATGTAGGCCACTCCTTGGGAGCAATGTTGGTTTGATGTCCACATTGATGGGCAATGATGGTTGGATGTCCACATTGTGACCTTCCCTTAGGCCTTGTTAGGCCCTTTCTCTTCCTTTCCTTAGTGGGTTAACCCAAATAAGTGGGCCCCATTCACCGTAGACGGATGGTTCCATGCTATCTAATTAATAAAACCACGACTGAGTGCCGATCTTTATACTATGGTTGATCTGTTGATCACCTATGGACCCCACTTTGTTTATCTACTGATTATCGATGCCGATTGTCGATTAGCGATCGAGCCCGATTGTCGTGACCGATTTACCGATTTCGATTGTCGTGACCGATTTGTCGATTTCGATTTTTGACCGATTCCAATTGTCGTGGCCCATTGTGATGTATTCCCGGCCCATAAGATGCGACCCATTATGATATATATCAGGGCCCATTGGTTGAGGCCCATTGAGATGTATTCGAGGCCTATGGGTTAAGGCCCATCGAAATGTATTTGGAGCCCATGAGCAGGGCCCACTTGAGGTTTAGATATGGGCCCCATTAATGTGGCCCACTTGTATTTGAGGCCCATGGGTTGCGGCCCATGGGTCGTGGCCCATTGTGATGTATACTCGGCCCATACGTCGTGGCCCATTAAGATGTGTTTCCGACCCATTTAGTGAGGCCATTGTGAAATTTTCCTGTTCATGTGATGAGGCCCATCGAGATGTATTTCTGGCTCATATGATGCGGCCCATAGCGATGTGCATTAGGCCCATGTGATGCGACCCACTTGATTTATGAGACCATTGTGTAAGGTCATGGGCCTACTATATGTTTGGCCCTATGTGGGCCACTCGTTGGGAGCAATATTGATTAGATGTTCACACTGTGACCTTCCCTTAGGCCTTGATCGGCCGATTGCCTAATACCGATCGAGGCCGATTACCGATTCTGATTTATCGCGATCGATTGTTAATTGTCAATCGGGGTTGATTATCGATCGAGGCCGATTACCGATTCTGATTTGCCGTGGTCGATTGTTAATTACCGATCGAGGCTGATTATTAATCGAGGCTGATTACCGATTCTGATTTGTCGCGATCGATTGTTGATTGTCGATCGAGGCTGATTATCGATCGAGGCTGATTACCGATTCTGATTTGATCGGCCGATTGCCTAATACCGATCAGACTGATTATCGATCGAGGCCGATTACCGATTCTGATTTGTCGTGGCCGATTGTTGATTACCAATCAAGGCTGATTATTGATCGAGGCCGATTACTGATTCTGATTTGTCGTAACTGATTGTTGATTGTCGATCGAGGCTGATTATCGATCGAGGCCGATTACCGATTCTGATTTGTCGTGGCCGATTGTTAATTATCGATCGAGGCTGATTATCGATCGAGAGTGATTATCGATTTTGATCTATCTTGGCCGATTGCAGAATATCGATCGAGACTGATTATCGATCGAGGCCAATTACCGATTTCGATTGTTGAGGCCGATTTTGATTGCCAAGGCCGATTATCGAGACCTATAGATGTATATGTGATCTGTAGTTGAGGTCCATTGTGATGTATATGAGGCCCATGTGAGAGGCCTATCATGATATGTATTAAGCTCTTGAGTAAGGCCCATGGTGTTCTATATTTGGCCCTTGTGTGAGGTCATGGGTCCACTATATGTTAGGATCCATGAGGGCCATTCCTTGGGGGCAATGTTGGTTAAATGTCCACATTGTCGAGGTCGATTGTCGATGCCGGTTGTTAATACCGATTATGAGTATATGACAGCATAGCATCATGATACATGCCCATACGCATCATCTGAATGTTTGTTATGAGATGTGGTTGATCATTGCATATGCCATTGAGCATGTTGTTATGAGACTCCCTGGTAGGCGAAGGTTATCTCACATGAGCACGCGGTGTGCGCAGGATTGATGCATGACTGGATTGTATGACTCATGCATCTCGCATTATGATTACTGTATGCCGTAGCGATATCAGGGTCGTAGCCTCCACAGGCATATCGTAGATGGCCAAATGGGACATCGAAAATGTTTGGTTCTAGTATACGGGCGCCATAGATGTCCCTGGGTGAAAATTCATAAACCTCCGTGGCCAGGAGATGCCCCAACGTCAAGACCGAGTGGATACATGAGCGCCCGAGTGCCGAATACCAGGAGGCTGCATCTCCCACTGTATCGTGGTCGGTTAGGAGGGGGTGTGGCCTTACCCGCCCAAGGGTAGGGGGCAATACTAGGCTGAGTTTGACCAGCTCGTGAATGGGTCCGCTATCGACATGCTGGATAGGTATTGGCAGACTATTGGCCAGGTGGATAGTGAGGTTTCTTACGCTCACTTGGACTGTGCGGCTGGGAGAGCGGCAGTGCCATTTGGAGTGTACTAAACCCCGGTGATGATCCCAGAGATGAACCGCACTGATATATGGACTTAGTGAGTAGGAGTTGCATACTCATTCATTCATTCATCATCACTATCCACCTGGGCTGGTGGTGCGCAACTATATGTTACGTGTACCTTCGCAATGGCCAGGATTTCGGTTGGGGCGTACGACTAACCTGAGATCAGGAGTTTACCACATTGGGTCTGACCATCCAAATTAGGTATGGGACTTAGTTTGGATAGAAGTCCATTGTGATGGACCCCATAGCCTGTGATACTACGTACTACCATACCGACTTCACACTCCAGCATGGTCATTCCATTTGCACTGCATGTTGCATTACATCCGCAGCATATGGTATGGTTGACGCTATTCATTTTACTTATCAGGAATGTATATTGCATTGCATCCTCTGCATCTGATATTTGGCTCTCTACGACTCTTCATTTTTATACTGATTTGTATTGTGTATTTTAATATTGTATGATTTATGCACTTACCAATATTTTCGCTTACTCTGTTATCGTGTGATTTATGACTTTGTCAGTATTTCTGTTTACTCTGATAATTCCTGCTCTTGTCAGTATTTCTACTTACTCTGATAATTCATGATCTTGATCGTATATCTGTTTATTCTGATATTGCACGATTTATGGATCACTAGTATTTTCGGTCTTGTATGATGATGGCATTGTATTGAATACTTGGCACTTATCTTGTGCACACACTTACACCACCCTCTAAGCTTTCTATAAGCTTATGCACGATAGATGCGTGCAGGAGATGTTAGGTTGCAGCATTGTTGAGTTTGGAGCGTGCAGCGGTCTTCTGGAGCTTGATTTTTTATTTATGTATTTCCTTAAAGCATTGTCCTCAACTGATTATATTAGTGGATATGTGATGTTGATGTTGCTTTTGTGAATTGAGTAATCTTGTGGTTGTGCTTATTACGAGTTAAATGTATATAAAAAAAAAATATTCCTCCTTGTAGGATCCCAGGATCGGAATCTGGCGTATAGATGCTGGGAGCCAAGAATGAGGTACTACGAAGGCTGTCGGCACCGGATTTGGCAATCGAGAATTTTGTGAATCCAATTTCTGGGTTTAGGGCGTGATAATTACCTGATCATAATTGGTAGGGAAGAATCGCATGCACAATAACTTCTTCATCCGCGACCACATGCGGATTGGCGCCTTCATCCGTCTCGTTTACTTGAGTTGAAGTTGTTCCCACCAATCTGAAGCTCTGCCCATCAACTTGTAGGCCACGAGTTTAACTTTCTTTTCTTCCATTATGTTCATGTAGTCGAAGAAACTTTCGACTTTAAGCAACCAATCGAGGAAGTCCTTGAAGTAGAGTTGACCATTAAAACTAGGAAGATCGACTTTCATCTTGAATTCTTGGTCCATCCGATCCATCTGATCAATGCCTCGTCTAGGATGCTGTAAAATAATGTCGCTAGATTCCACTTTATCAGGAGTGATCCTGTGGTTCACTGATCGCGTCGCTCTACGATCAGTATGATTACGAATTCTAGCAATTGTTGATGGTGGATCACTACCATGAACACGGAGCTGCCCTAGGGCCTCCGCCAAACAATCCGCCATGCGATCGATGGAAGCCTGCAGCCCTTGCATGGCTTGCCGATTCTCTCGCCGTGCCGCTTCGAAAGCTGCCGCCGTTAAAGGTAAATTCCCTGGAACACCATCCATGGGATTGTTGCCCGACCCGTCGTTAGAAGCCATCAATCCGAGGAGAAACCTCGCTTTGATACCAAACTGACGCAGGGGAAGACGTGAGGTCGAGCACCGTCTTTCTCAAGAGGATAACTATTCCGAATCCACGGAACTTCTCTAGACTCCTCACAGAGACTTCTCGAATCCACGAGGAAAGAAAGCAGAAAATATAAATAAATTCTAATAAATTCGAATTTGATTGATGAATCCCTAATGTGTCTCCTTACACCATTAATATAGGAAAAATAAATAAACTAAAATTCGTAATTACCAAAAATAGCAAAATTCTAACTCTAATAAAAATTCTAATTCTAATAAAACTCTTCTAAGGCCTAATTTCTAAAAATAAAAATTGCAAATAAACTTTTTCTAGAAGAGTCCTAGTATAACTAAAAGTTATTTCTAAAAGGAAAGAAAATCTAAAACTCTAAAAATATTTAAAAAATCGAAATTACTAAAAATAGTAAAATTTTCCTAAAAATTCATTTTTGAGCTGAAAGCGCACCTTTTTTGATGAAACGGAGAGATGCGACGGTTCACCTCGGATGGCCCATTTTAGTAAAGATTGATAGGTCGTGCGCCCCGTAACAATACCCGGATCAAAAGTTATAGTCAATTCACGGTCCATCTTCTTTTGGTTCAACCATGCTAGGAACGTGTCTGTGACAGGTTCTACATCAATTGAGCTGTCCATTTTGTAGTAAAATCTTCCGAGTTCAAATACTCCAGAAAAATCCTTTGACTTTTCATATTTAGCAAATTATTTTTTGGAGTGAAAAGTTTAATTTAACCCTAAAATGATTTAGGCAGAGCCTAAAACTTTTAGTACTACAAAATCAGGACAGGTCTTAACTTGATGTGTTTCCGGAATCCAATCCAATCACTATTTACTAACCCCAACCTTAGGCATAGGTCTCAAAAAATTGGTAATTTAAGTGGACCGTATGATTGAAAATAGTGTAAAGGATGCGGAAATAGTGTATAAGTAAAGCCCACCCTCCAAATTGTTTCCCTTGATGTGGCCCACCTAAATCATGGATTATCCCGAATTTTGTGCCCTGGGTCTAAATGTTTTTATGGCAATAGATTTTACATAATCATCATGGTGGGTTGTTAAAAACAGATGCCTGTAATGTATGCTGGACAAGAATCTTCAAAAGGATCAACAGACTGGTATATCCAATTTAGAAAGTTTTGAATCTTCTTGTTTACTCGCTTGACACTTTTGGGTTGATCCCATCAGGGATGGCTTTGATCCTACCAACAGGCACAAGGCGTCGATAGGACTCAATCCCATCGACAGAATTGCGTGATTTTGTATAAATGCATGTTTTGTTTCTAATTTTGTAAAGGGACTATATAACTAACTTTTAATCACCAAATAGAGTAGTGTTTGGAGAGAGAGAAAAAAAAAAAAAGCAAGGTGTCTAAGGTTTTGGAGAAGAGAGCTAGAGTTTTTCTATTTTAGTTAAAACGGGTGCTTGATTGTAAGTTGATTCCATATCTTGTACTTTTGTTTTTCATAGTGGATTCTCTCGCTTTGTGCAGTGGCTTTTTCTACAAGAGTTTTTCACGTAAATTGTTGTGTTTTCTGTAATTGCTTGTGTAATTTGTTTTCCTATTACATGCTTGAATTTGCTCTAAGGTTGCTTATATGCTTAATGTGAGGTAGTTTTATTAAAATAACTCTCTCTCTCTCTCTCTCTCTCTCAATATTAAATGCCAAAATCCTATTAAAGTATATTTCCATCTAATATTAAATACACAAATCTTGCCAAAAGCATCTCTTTGTGGATGCTAAGGCCAAGTGATATATCTAATATTAAATACACAAAACTTGCCAAAAGTATCTCTTCATGGATGCTAAAGCCAAGTGACATTGTAAGGACCCGACAACTTTCCTATGTGGGAATTCATAGACATAAGATTTCAACTGACACACGCAAGAGTCTCTTTCTTTTGCATATAACCATACGTTACAAGTTATGTTGATATGGAACAATCAAAGAGATTTCCACAATTAATTGCCTAAATCCTTCAAGATGCTAAAGACTACGCAAGGATACAACCTTCTAGAAGTTTACATAAACAACATTCCACGAAGAGCTCCAAGTCTTACACCATTACAATCAAACCTAGCTTTATATATCCATTTACCATTAACATTTTTATATTTATTTTATTTTAGTTTAGCTCACATTGTTGCTCATAGCATAGGACCATAGTTTTTAATCCTGTGTTTATTTCTCCACCCTTCATCCACGGCATACTGTTGGATCGCAAGGAAGATCTCATGGTTTCAAATAAAAGGTTGTGGGGCTTTCCTACTATGTGCTATATGACTTTGCCGGCCATCTCATTAAGAAGTTTGGTGCACACTAGATAGCGAACAGATAGTTGAATTGCGGCTGCATTTTCACGTGCTTGGTTTCTACCAAGTTCATGAACAAATTGTCACCTCATCGCGTTTTTCACTATGGAGCTCAGTTCCAACTGAGCAATGAACAAATTATCGAAGATTCTCCCTCTATCAGTCATCTCACCATGGGGCCCGGTTTTCATTCGAGCAATGAACAGACAACCATCCCACACATCACGAATGTCTCACTACGAAGCTCAACGCACGATTGGACAATGAACAAATTGTCATTCCTCAAGCCAATTGTGAGTGCAATTATTGTACAAATCATCAATAGAAGAACACTTTCTGCTTTTATCATCGTGTTATATTATTTTTATTATTGAGCAACGGTCGTTATCACATTAAAAGAACATGTCCTTAAGACATAAGAAAAAAAGAATCCATTTAAAAGGACTAACTAATACCATTTTCATAAATTATCTTATCACTGGTCACACTTGATTATTCGAGGGGATAATTAAATTATGTGTTCAGTTTCTAATCATACTTAATGAGGGGCATGAGTGTTCAATTGAACATTGAGGTGAGTATGACTTTGGCACGCCCACACATAAAAATTAAATAAGGGCCCTTACTTACACGTGACCTTATGTTTGATTCAACTCGGCAAAGAATCTAGATCTCTTCATTGACTAGCTCATGGCCTAAAATGATCTAAAAAAAATGGATGTTGATTGCTTGCCTCCAAGTGCAGAGGGTCATAAGTAATATCCTGTGAATACAGGGTCGATCCCACAGGGAGATGAATTGCGAGAAGGAAAAAATCAAATATAAAACAAACTAAGTAATAAAAACTAAACTGATGATTTGATTTTGGGATTTTTGAATGGATGTAATTCAACTGAATAAAATAACACCTAAGCTTCAAAGTTCCACATATAGGTTAATGTTCTAAAATCATGATGACTTGGATAACACAACTAGGATCTGAGCACTATGATCAGCCTAATCGGAAAATAAAACAGTTTAAATATTTAATAAGTGATATAAAAGATTAGAAAATAATGGATCTGCACCATTGACATATATTCTCAAGCGCCAGTGATTTTAAGTATTCAATATCTATAGGATAATGAATATCAAAGAAATATAGCAGGTTGAGAACATCTCCTATCTAGGAAATCTGATTAATCTAGGGTAAGCCTATCCATCAATGTGGATCTCATATGATGGAAACATATGGATCTTACAAAAGGATAAAAAATAAAACCTAAATAATAGATAACATGCATACACCATTCTTCTCATCATTAAAACAATCAATCATCATAACTTAAAGAAATATTAAACCCATGTGCTTTCCTTCTAGCTTGGGTTAGAGGGAACTTAGAAAAACATAATTAAATTGCAGAAATAAAAAGCAACAAGAAAGAAAGAAGAAAAATTGTAAATAGAAAAAGATCTAAAAGGAAAGAAATAATTTATAAAGCTTTAATAAAACTTAAAACTCTTTAAAAAATCTTAAATATTGCTCTTGAATGCTTCTAATGATGTTTAAGAATGCCCTAGGAGGCCCTATTTATAAGTAGGGAACTCCAATTTTCGTACAAAGTTGAAAACCCTAGAAAACTCCTCAAATATACGTATTTTTCCAAAATAGACTTCTCGCTGCATAGTTCGTATAAAATAGACTTCCTGCTGCACAGTTTTTCAAAATAAACTTCACAGCTCAGAATACACTTTTTTTAGGACGGTTTCAGGATTCTTCACTTCAAATCTTCGATTCTCTTCATTCCTCGCTTAGTTTTTTTGGATCTTTGGCATGTGAATTCTTCAATCTTGATCTCCTAAGATCCATCCCTTGCCTTGGTGATTTTTGAGTATCAAATTCTTACTTTTTAACACCCTTTTTCAATCCAACCTCTTAAATTTACCTTGCAACACATACATGAGTAAAATCGAATATTAAGATGATTTATGTTCATAAAACCAAGATATAAATGGCGAAAATTATGCAATATTTGAGTCTCAACACACCCCCCAACCAGCATTTTGCTAGTCCCGAGCAAAATAAGCGAAGAAAAATAAAAATAAGAATAAAAATTAATTCTAGAAACAAAATTAAAATGAAAACAAAATTCTAACTACACCACTTTCGCAAGTAATCTCGATTGCATTTAGCATATGCAACAAGCCTTTAAACCCCTAGGTTTCCCCTAGTGGACGAGTTATAGTCTCGTGAGGGTTTCCAGAAATGTTACCCACAAACATTAAAAATAAGAAAAATATTTTAACACTATAAAATTTATACAATTATGCCTCCATTCATCATATGAATTCCAAAACAAAACAATATTTAACCTAAGTCTGAAGTTAGTTAGAATCTCAATTTTCTACTCCATTACATCTTTGAGTTCAGAGAACTAATCAAAATTTAGAATAGTTATAACCCAATATCCTTAGGTGCTTCGTGACACTAGTCTAACTTTGAGAAATATGCATGTTCCATATCTTAACTCCTTTCAATCATCCCAAGAGTATGAAATCTCTAGTTATCTCATTTTTTTATGACATTTCTTCTTTTATCATCATATCCTCATTATTATAGACCACCCTCAGATGAAGATTCCCATCGGGTTTGCTTCATAACCTAAGGTATCGTACTTATAATGGTAATAGTAATGGATATTTAGGTATTCTTACTCCGGATTATTGACACGATTGTTATGGTCATTGCATTTATGCTCTATAATAAAAATTTCTTTTTTCCATCACTCTTTTTTTTTCCTTTAATATTCTCTCTTTTAAACATATATCAATGGTACTAGTTCATTCAACCTTGTTTGAATCAAAAGTTGTTATTCTAGGTCACATATCATATTCCTCACTTAGTTAGCTAGGGTGTATTGTGAATTCAGCACATCAAATTACAACTCACTTTAAACTAGTAATTAGATAATTGAACTCAAGTTTATAATTTTCAGTTATCAGAATTCGGATTACTATCAACATAGACTAAATATTAACTTTGCCTTTGGAATTCGCATAATATCATGTTCACATTCTTGTATAAAAATATTATTTTGAAAATGTTGAAATTTTTTTCTAAAACTAAAAAAAATAAACTGAAACCTAACTGAAACCTAAAAATAATAAAAATAATAATAAAATAAACTGAAACCCCCCCCCCCCAAAAAAAAAAAAAAAACTTTCACATGGATGACTATCCACACCCCCCAACCTAAAATCTACATTGTCCCCAATGTAATGATAATGTAATACAGAGAACAATAAAAATAAAAGAAAGGGTGGATAGTACCTGCCATAAAAAACTCACCTGCTATGTGACACTAAAAAAATTGAATATGATACAAATCCTACACAAATGCTCTCAATCTGAATATTTTGGCTCATAAAGAGGGATGGACTCCTCTCCCAAATGAAAGTTTTCCATATAAGGCTTCAATCTCTGACCATTAACCTTATACACATTGCCATTACGTGAATTCTCAATTTCAACAGCCCCATGAGTATAAACATTCTTCACAATGAAGGGGCCTGTCCATCTTGATCTTAACTTTCCCGGAAAGAACTGGAGACGGGAATTGTACAATAGGACCTTTTGCTGAGGTTTAAAATTCTTCTTCAGGATATTTTTGTCATGAAAGCTTTGGTCCTCTCTTTGTAGATTTTAGAATTTTCATAGGAGTCTCTCCTCAACTCCTCTAATTCATTTAACTCTAATTTCCTTTATCTACTTGCTTGATCAATATCAAAGTTTAATTTCTTTATTGCCCAGTAGGCTCTATGTTCCAATTCCACAGGCAAGTGGCAAGCCTTTCCTTAAACCAATCTGTATGGAGACATTCCAATCAGGGTCTTATAAGTAGTCCTATAAGCACATAAAGTGTTGGATAGTCTGAGGGACCAATCCTTCCTATCTGGCCTTATAGTTTTCTCTAAAATGTGTTTGATTTTCCGATTAGAAATCTCAACTTGCCCATTCGTTTGTGGGTGGTATGGGGTGCTCACTTTATGCTTGATGCCATATTTTTTCATCAAAGCCTCAAATGTTCTATTGCAAAAGTGAGACCCACCATCACTAATGATGGCCTTTGGAGTTCCAAATCTAGCAAAAATATTTTACTTGAGGAATCGTATGACCACTTTGTTGTCATTGGTCCTACTTGGCACTGCCTCAATCCACTTTGAAACATAGTCCACACCAACCAATATATAAAGAAATTCAAAAGAAGATAGAAATGGACCCATAAAATTAATACCCCAACAATCAAAAATCTCCAATGGTAAAATTGGGGATAAAGGCATCATGTTGCGCCAGGACACTCTTCCCAACCTTTAACATCTATCACAAGCAACACAGAAAGCATGGGTGTCTTTAAACATGGTGGGCTAGTAAAAACCACACTGCAGGATTTTTGCAGTGGTTTTCTTAGCAGAAAAATGGCCACCACATGCTTCCATGTGACAAAAAGAAATAACACTTCGAATTTCATCCTCTGGGACACAACGTCTAAAAATTTGATCAGTCTCATATTTATATAAATACGGGTCATCCCAAAAGAAGTTCCTAACCGCGGTTTCAAAACGCTTCCTATCTTGTGACTTCCAATGATATGGCATTTTTCCCGTTACAAGATAATTCACTATATCCGCATACCAAGGCAATTTGGAGATCGAAAATA
The DNA here is from genome assembly GCF_029962835.1 of Magnolia sinica. Taxonomy (NCBI): domain Eukaryota; kingdom Viridiplantae; phylum Streptophyta; class Magnoliopsida; order Magnoliales; family Magnoliaceae; genus Magnolia; species Magnolia sinica. Next base: position 2,385,898 of record NC_080587.1, read on the forward strand.
ATTTTTCATCAGGGAAAGTGTCCTGGATATGTATCTCCTTAGTGGAATCATTTAACATCAATCTAGAAAGGTGATCGGCCACTACATTTTCTACTCATTTCTTATCTTTTATCTCTAAGTCAAATTCTTGGAGTAGGAGGATCCATCTCAAAAGTCTTGGCTTTACATCCTTCTTAGATAACAAATATTTCAAAGCCGAGTGATCCGTGAAAATGACCACTTTGGATCCCAGCAAGTAGGACATAAACTTATCCAAAGTAAAAACTACTGCAAGTAACTCTTTTTCAGTTATTGAGTAGTTCACTTGGGCTGAGTTTAGAGTTTTACTCGCATAGTGAATAACGTAGGGCCGTTTATTTTTCCTTTGGCCCAAAACAGCCCCTATGGCATAATCACTTGCATCGCACATTAGTTCAAAAGGAAGTGTCCAATCTGGTGGACGCATGATAGGTGCAGTGGTAAGGGATGATTTAATTTTATTAAAGGCACTTGCACACTCATCTGTCCACTTAAATGGAACATCCTTTTGAAGCAGATTAGTTAAGGGTATAGTAATGGCACTAAAGTCCTTGATGAATCTTGTATAAAAACTAGCATGCCCTATAAGTGATCTAATATCTCTAACAGTTCGGGGGACAGGTATATTAGCTATAATGTCTAGTTTTAAGCAATCTACCTCGATTCCATTTTTGGAGATAACATGGCCCAAAACAATTCCATTTTGAACCATGAAATGACATTTCTCCCAATTTAAGACAAGGTGTTTCTCTTCACACCTAGACAAGACAAGAGATAAATTGTTGAGGCATTCCTCAAAACTACTCCCAAATACAGAGAAGTCGTCCATGAAAACCTCAAGAAACTTTCCAACCATATTTGAAAAAATACTTAACATACACCGTTGGAAAGTTGCTGGGGCGTTACACAATCCAAATGGCATCCGTTTGAAAGCAAACGTGCCAAATGGACAAGTGAACGTGGTTTTCTGTTGGTCTTCCAGGGCTATCTCTATTTGGTTATATCCAGAATATCCATCAAGAAAACTATAAAAGGAGTGACCTGCTACCCTCTCTAAAACTTGATCAATGAATGGTAGAGGGAAATGGTCTTTCTTTGTGACTTGGTTCAATTTTCTATAGTCAATGCAAATACGCCAACCAGTGGTGACACATGTTAGTATGAGTTCATTATTAGAATTCTCCACAATAGTTATTCCAGATTTCTTTGGACTACTTGAGTTGGACTCACCCAAACACTATCGGTTATTGGGCAGATGATTCCCACATCCAATAATTTGATCACCTCATTTTTTACAACTTCCATCATGTTTGGATTAAGATGCCTTTGAGGTTGTCTAATTGGTTTGGCGTCCTCATCGAGGTAGATCTGATGAGTGCATATGGAAGGGCTTATACCCTTGATGTTAGAAATGGTCCAGCCCAAGGCTCCTTTGTGGTCCCTTAGAACTTTCAACAATTTAATCTCTTGATCCTTCTCTAAAAATGAAGAGATCACCACAGGATAAGTTTTATTTTCACCTAAGTATACATACTTAAGCTCATTTGGTAGTGGTTTTAAATCAAGCTTTGGATCATTGGTTGGTGATGGCAGAGGTCGCAAGTCATCGATAAATAGGATTTGAGTGCGCGGTCTCCATTGATACATACCAATGTCCTGGGTGGTAGTGCTCTCATTATCATCAGAAATTTCAGCAAGCACTTTTTCTAAATCAGAATTTTTCAAGTCCCCAATGACTTGAATCAATTCCTCAGTCAGACTAGGTTCCAATTCCTCTTCTTCTATCAAGCAGTCCATGAAATTCAGCTTATGGATCTCATTATTATCAATGGGCTGCTTACATAGATTGAAAATATTTAGCTCTAGAGTCATGTTACCAAAAGACAAGTTCATCATTTCATTCCTGCAATTTATGATTGCATTTGAAGTTGTTAGGAATGGGCGGCTTAAAATGATGGGAACTTGAGCGCTAGCATTTACACATGGTTCAGTGTCTAGTATAATAAAATCTACGGGAAAGTAGAATTTCTCCACTTGGACTAGCACGTCCTCTAAAATTCTCCTTAGTACCTTAATTGAGCGGTCAGCGAGTTGGAGTGTAATCGTGGTTGGTTTAAGCTCGCTTAACCCCATTTGTTTGTAAACCGAATAAGGTACTAAGTTGACACTTGCACCCAAATCTAACAAAGCATGTTCAATTTGAAAATTCCCAATAATATAAGGAATAGTGGGACTTTCCGGGTCTTTATATTTGGGTACAACCCTTTGTTGAATGATAGCGCTCACTTTCTCAGTAAGGAAGGCCTTTTTGTGCACATTTAATTTTCTCTTTACAGTGCACAAGTCCTTGAGATATTTAGCATATGATGGAATTTGTCTAATGGCATCAAGTAGAGGAATATTGACAGTAACCTTTTGGAGCACATCCAACACCTCTTGATATTTCATGGGGACAGTTGGATTCCGAAGTCTAGATGGGAACGGAACTGGAGGCTCATATGACTTAGTCTCTTTATCCTTTTTCTGTTGCGGCTCTTGAACCATAGCCGGTTCATCATTTTCTTGAAATAGTGGCTCATCCTCTAGTATTTCTACCGGTTACATTATCTTGTTATCGACCTCTTTTTCACTTCTCAAGGTAATGATGGCCTTAGCTTGTTCATGATATAGTTCACTTGGATTTGAGTCTCCAATGAAATGTGTGTTTCTAGGGTTTGGCACAGGTTGAGAAGGAAGGGTGCCTTTTTCCCTAGCATTTAGTTGAATCTCAATCCTAGTGTCACGCCCCGAACTCGGAAACCGGGCTCACAAAATTCCCAATCGCCGAATCCAGCGCCGACAGCCTCCGTAGAACCCCATTCTCGGATCTCGGCACCCATTTACCAGGTTCCGATCCTGGGATACCACAAGGAAGGTTTCAAATCATTAGTCTGATTCATAATGAGCATAACAAAAGCATAACCCACAAACAATAAGCACAAGAACACCACTACAAAATCCACTATGATCAAAAACATTTTGAGTACAATGCGACTGGAAGGGGAAAATATAATGTAATAAAAGAAACAAAACTCCGGAAGCTCGGCTGCACGCTCCAACTACAGCGAGACTATGGCTACGACTGCGTCCTGGCGTCACCTGCACGCATCAATCGTGCATAAGCTTATGGAAAGCTTAGAGGGTGGTGTAAGTGTGTGCGCAATATAAACGTGCTTAAAATGCAAGGTCAGAGTAATGCGGAAATCATGGTAATGAGCACATGAATGCAATCAGCCGTACCAAGGCTATGCGGTGCAAGATATGAATGCTATCGGCCATACACAGCCATGCGATGCGAGATGCAACTCAAGCATGCCAATCCTCAACATGTATCAGTACAGTTTTCATTCTGGATAATCACCGGGGTTCAATACACTCCAAATGGTACTGTCGCTCTCCTAGCCGCACAGTCCAGGTGAGCGTAAGAAACCTCACTATCCGCCTGGCCAATAGTCTGCCAATACCTATCCGGCACGTCGATAGCGGACCCATTCGCGAGCTGGTCAAACTCAGCCTAGTATTGCCCCCTACCCTCGGGCGAGTAAGGCCACACCCCTTTCCAACCGACCACGACACAGTGGGAGACGCGGCCTCCTGGTATTCGGCCCTCGTGCGCTCATATATCGACTCGGTCTCGACATTGGAGTCATCCTTTGGTACCATCGGGTTTAGGAATTTTCACCCAGGGACATCTATGGCACCCGTATGCTAGAACCAAACATTTCCAGTATCCAATCCAGCCACCCACGATGTGTCCGTGGAGCTATGGCCTTGGTGTCACTAGGGCATACAGTAACTACAATCACACAATGCAAGTGCATGAGTCACACTACCAGTCATGCAATAGTCCTGCGTAACCCATGCGCTCATACTGGGTAACTCCGCCTATCAGGGAGCTCGTAACAGTCTGCCCGAAGGCATATGCTATGATCAATCACTCCTCATACCAGTCATACATATGATGCGTATGATGATAAATCATGGATCTATACTAAACATGCATATAGGGATGGGCTCTGCGTATCACAAAAATGGGCCTAAACGGCCTGAAGAGTATAAGTATGGACCTATCAGTGGCCTTAAGGAGTGTGACAATGCGGACATTTAACCAACATTGTCCTTACAATGTGGACGTCAAACCAACATTGTTCCCAAGGCATAGCCCGCCATAAAGTACCATTACACAAACCATAGGAAATCACACATTGCAATGGACTAATATACATCTCATTGGGCCTCGACCCATAGTTCTCAGATACATCAAATGGGCCATCTCATATGGGCCTTATATAAATCAAGTGGGCCGCATTAGTGGGCCTTATGTACATTGCAATGGGTCATACTCCATGAGCCTTTGAAAACATCACAATGGGTCTCGTAACATGGGCCTTATATATATCAGAGTGGGCCTCGACAACGGGCCACCAATACGTCGAATGGGCCTAACCTCATGGGCCTTATATATATATATCAAGGTGGGCCTCCCCAACGGCCAGAAATACATCAATATGGCTCCATCACATGGGCCTAGGGCCCACCATAATATTTATTTGAAATCCAACCTATTCATAAGGTCACTTGGACCTTGGGTAAGGCCCACTGAAATGTTCATTTGAAATCCAACTTATTCATAAGGTCACTTGGACCTTGGATAAGGCCCACTGAAATGTTCATTTGAAATCCAACTTATTCATAAGGTCACTTGGACCTTGGGTAAGGCCCACCAGGATGTTTATTTGCCATGCAACCTGTGGATAGGGTCACGTGGGCCTAGCCCACGGTAATATTTATTTGCCAGCCAACCTGTTGTAAGGTCACGTGGACCTGGGGGTCCACTGTAATGTGATTTGCAAATCCAGTCCACCCATCATATGTGTCCCACCTGGTTGACCATCCAGACCAAGTTTTCAACCGCATCCAAATTTCAGGTCGGCCCCACCAAATAATTTTATATGTTTTAGGCATTTATTCACATGATTTTTTGGATGGTGTGGCCCACTTGAGATCAGTATACGGCCGATTTTTGGGGACAGACCATAATCAAAGGGGACCCATCAAATGCTCGGTGTTGATGATCGGAACTCACCACCGTGGGGGCCCACAGTTGGAGCCGTGAGGCCCCAATGACCGTCCGCTCGTCACTCAGCAGCAGCAGCGCTGCTGCTTTTTAAAAAAATTTGTTATTATATATATCTTTTTTTTGTTTTGGGGCCCACCGAGATGTGATTCACAATCCAGCCCATTCATTGTGTGTGTCCCACAATTTTAAGGGTCCAAATCAAGTTTCGCTTGCATCCAAAACTCAGGTAGGCCCCACCAACGATTTATATGTTTTAGGCATGTCTTCACATGATTTTAGATGGTATGGTCCGCCTGAGTTCCGTTTACGGCTGATTTTTGAGATGGATGGGTGGTACGTGGGGGCCCACCGAATGCATGGCTTTGATGTCCGAAACACATCACGTGGGGCCCACGGCTGGGGCCGTGACCCAAGCCAGTCCGCCCGTCCGCCCGTCCATGTCTAAGATAACGTCGAAATCTGCTGCTTCTTTTTTTTTTTTTTTTTTGAATATCCGTTTTTCCACGGTTTCTCCCAGGCGGGGCCCGCTTCAGAAAGATCCACACCAGCCATCAGTCCCTGTGGCTCGGTACAAACCCGTAGAGTCCAATATTGGGCTGTTTCAAATGTACCGAAGCATCAGAGAGTAAATCAAAGGTAGGAAACTTGTTTCCTGTGGTATGGCCTGCTAAGGAAGGTGATCAACTTCATTTTTCGGCTCAACGCCTAAAATGAGGTGGGGAACAAAATAGACGGCTTGGATTTTACATATACATCAAGGTGGGGTCTGCATGAGTGATCCACCACTTCTTTCTCTCTCTCTCTCTCCTTTTTTTTTTTTTTTATAAATCACACAGCGCCAACGTCCAGCGTCCCTGGACGCTGGACGACCTTCCTAATCACGTCACTGTGGTGGGCCCCACGTGGACGTGGCCCACCAAATATATATATATATATATACATATAATATATATATCATATTATATATATAATACATATTATCTTATATATATTATATATATTATATAAAATATAACATATATATATAAGTATATATATACAAAAAAAATGCATTGGGCCCATCCAAACAGTGGATGGTGTGGATCATCACCTGTAATAGAGTGGACCACACCGTCTGATGTAGATGGACGGGGTAGATGTAACACATTGGTGGGATCCACACCATTACAAAGAAAGAAAAGGAAGAGAGATAGAGAGAAAGATATACGGTGAGGTAGAGGAACCCCGCCACTATGGGCCCTCTAGATTAAATCACATACATCCAAATGGGTCCCACCAACAAGTGGGCCCTAAAATTTAAATAATGAAAAAATCACCCACCTTATCTTCCTTCTCCTTGCTCCCTTGGACTCCTTAGCTCCTTACCTTCACTTTTAATGGAGGTTGATGAAAGATGAATGGTTGAGATTGGAGATGAGAGGGTGGGCCACACTTGAAGTTGAGAGAGTGTGAAATTTCTCATGGAATTTGGAAAAATTGCTAGAGAATGAGAGGGAGAGATAAAAATAATGGATGGAGGGATGGGTGGAGTGATGGTTGTAAGAAAGGAGTGATGAGGGGTATGGTTTAGTTTGAAATTGGTGGAGAAGAGAGATGGTTGTGGTTGAAAATGAGAAAAAGAGGAATGGTGAGGTGGAAAGATGGTGGACTTTTGGAAAAAGAGGGAATGGGTGGAGTACTTTGAGGTATTGTTGCATTTATGGTTAATTAGTGAGACTAATTGTGTAGAGATTCTCTCGAAATCCGCAACGCGCGGTATTTCTTCGGAATAACCGCTGATCGGCATCTTCTTGCCTGGGTATCGGTTCGGTGCGCAAATCACGGCGTTGGAACCGCGGCGATGACGTGATCGCCAAGACATAAGTTTAAGATCGAGCCGACGTCGGTGCCCGGGACCTGGCTTAGGATCGTGCGCAAACACCGAATTCGGTGTGAAGGTTGCCGAAATTTGACCGGAAGGACCGCGGAAGCTAACAGAATGGTACGGATTAGGACACGGGTCTTACACCTAGCCACAACTGTCTTTAATTCCTGATTTGATTGGATTAGAGACTGATTCATTTGAGCTTGAGAGTTCATAAATGTGGTCAATGCATCCTCCACAGATGATCGCTTTGGCGGGGGCACATATGGTGCATTGTTAGGTGCCCCAAAGAAGTTATTTTGTGGAGGCATTTGAGGTGCATTGGGCACATTAATTTGTGGTCCATTCCTCCAACTAAGATTAAGATGGTTACGCCAATTTGGATTATACGTGTTTCCCAATGGTTGCATAACTGACCTTTGGTAATTATTTATAGCATTTGCTTGATCATGCTCATGCGTGATATTTTATACAACTGAGATTATTGGACAATCCTTTGTGTCATGGTCTGTACCACCACAAATGCTACAAAAATTACCTAAGGAAGTGTTTGCTTTAACCATATCAACCTTCCTAATTTTCAAGGCTTCGACCTTTCTAGCCAATGCAGCGAATTTTGCATTAAGGTCGTCTTCCTCTCTTAGGACATACATTCCCGCTTTCTCTCTAGGAACAGATCTAGTTTGATCTGACTTAGCAGAGACATCCCTATGTCTGAGTATTCTCTGCTAACATATCTAGAAAATTCCAAGCCTCATTATGATCTTTGTCAAGAAAGGTTCCACCACACATCATCTCTATGAACTGACGGGTATCCATGGTGAGCCCATTTCGGAAAGCATCAATCACGTGTCATGGTTCATAACCATGATGTGGACAAGTAATTAGAATATCTTTGAAGCGCTCCCAAGCTTGAAAAAATAGTTCATTCCCCTTTTAGGAGAATGACATGATTTCTTGTTTTAGTGCATTTGTTTTGTGCTCGGGAAAGAACTTTTTCAAAAACTCTCTACTTAAGGCTTGCCATGAAGTGATGGTATTAGGTCTTAGAGAGTTGAGCCATGCTTTGGCCTGATCCTTTAGATAAAATGAGAATAACCTAAGCTTAAGTATATCCCTATTGCCATTGTTTACTTGTAACGTTACAATTACTTCCTCAAAGTCCTTGAGGTGCAAGTAGGGGCTTTCAGAATCTAAGCCATGAAATTTAGGAATTAATTGAATCACACCTGGTTTAAAATCAATGTTCCCTGTGTGAGCAGGGAACACTATGCAAGATGGTAAAGTTGATCTCTCAGGGTGTAAATGTTCACGTAAAGTCCGTGGTTGGTTTAACACATTCCTATGAACTTCATTTTCATCCTCAAGAGGAGGATTATTTTGATTTATAATTGGATCTGGCAGATTTGGATTTGGATTATCAACTGGGTCTGCTATGGAATCCAAGTGATGTTGAGTGCCTCTTCTAAGTGAATGATCAAGGCCTGGAACTAGTCCTCCTTTAGAGGAGAGTCGATTGTTTTGATCCCTACTCCAACGGGACATAAACCATCCACACCACACAACAAATACCACTAATTCAAATAGCAAGTATGATACTTAAAATAAAAATAAAAACTTAAATCAACAACCCAGGTGGCAGGGCCAACCATGAGGGTTCAGTCCACAAAGCAAAATAAATCAACAACCCAGGTGGCAGGGCCAACCATGAGGGTTTAGTCCATAAAAAAATAAAATAAAATAAAAAATTTACAGAAAATCTGGAGGGTTTGGAAGAAAACTTACCTTAGCTATCTTGCACAGATCTGATCTATCTCAGTCTCTCCCCGGCAACGGCGCCAAAAACTTGATTGCTTGCCTCCAAGTGCAGAGGTTCATAAGTAATATCCTGTGAATACAGGGACGATCCCACAGGGAGATGAATTGCGAGAAGGAAAAAATCAAATATAAAACAAACTAAGTAATAAAAACTAAACTGATGATTTGATTTTGGAATTTTTGAATGGATGTAATTCAACTAAATAAAATAACACCCAAGCTTCAAAGTTCCAGACATAGGTTAATGTTCCAAAATCATGATGACTCGGATAACACAACTAGGATTTGAGCATTATGGTCAGCCTAATCGGAAAATAAAACAGTTTAAATATTTAATAAATGATATAAAAGATTAGAAAATAATGGATCTGCACTATTGACATATATTCTCAAGGGCCAATGATTTTAAGTATTCAATATCTATAGGATAATGAATATCAAAGAAATATAACAGGTTGAGAACATCTCCTATCTAGGAAATCTGATTAATCTAGGGTAAGCCTATCCATCAATGTGGATCTCATATGATGAAAACATATGGATCTTACAAAAGGATAAAAAAACAAAACCTAAATAATAGATAACATGCATACACCATTCTTCTCATCATTAAAACAATCAATCATCATAACTTAAAGAAATATTAAACCCATGTACTTCCATTCTAGCTTGGGCTAGAGGGAACTTAGAAAAACATAATTAAATTACAGAAATAAAAAGCAATAAGAAAGAAAGAAGAAAAATTACAAATAGAAAAAGATCTAAAAGGAAATAAACAACTTATAAAGCTTGAATAAAACTAAAAACTCTTTAAAAAAAACTCTAAATATTGCTCTTGAATGCTTCTAATGATGTTTAAGAATGCCCTAGGAGGCCCTATTTATAAGTAGGGAACTCCAATTTTCGTACAAAGTTGAAAACCCTAGAAAACGCCTCAAATATACGTATTTTTTCAAAATAGACTTCTCGCTGCATAGTTCGTTTAAAACAGACTTCTTGCTGCGTAGCTTTCCAAAATAAACTTCACAGCTTCAGAATACACTTTTTTTAGGACGATTTCAGGATTCTTCACTTCAAATCTTCGATTATCTTCATTCCTCGCTTGGTTTTCTTGGATCTTTGGCATATGAATTCTTCAATCTTGATCTCCTAAGATCCATCCCTTGCCTTGGTGATTTTTGAGCATCAAATTCTTACTTTTTAACACCCCTTTTCAATCCAAGCTCTTAAATTCACCTTGCAACACATACATGAGTAAAATAGAATATTAAGATGATTTATATTCATAAAACCAAGATATAAATGGGGAAAATTATGCAATATTTGAGTCTCAAGAGATGTACAACATCCATTTAGAATAAATACCTTAAGGTGGGTCCCATGGTAAGAATTGCACCTAATCTTCTGCCATTAAATCAGTATAATCTTCAAGGCATCCGCCATCCCTCAGGAATTGCATGTGGCCAGGGCATAGAAATATAGCCGTGCCAGGGCTGTGTGGGGTCCACGAAGATGTCCGTGACAAATCCACTCAGCCCATCAGTTTTTAAAGACTACCATGTGATCGGATTCTAAAAATCAGGCAAATCCAAAACTCAGGTGGGCCATCACAAATAAAATACTAAAAACAGAAACGCTGAAACTATTTAAAGACAACAATGACATTTATGTACCATCCAAATCAATCATGTGGTTATTACCACTAAGATAAACTGTAGGAACAGATATCATCCTGATACAAAACTTCTGTCATACCAGATGTTCAATCCCCACCATTTCATGTGGTGTGGCCTACATGAGTTTTAGATCTGCCTGATTTTCAGATTCCTATTCTAATATGATCTTTAAAAACAGATGGACCGAGTGGATTTGTTACGGACATCTCTGTGAGCCCCACACATCACCAGGGCACATGCAATCCACCCTCTGCCGAGGATTACGTGAGACCACGGCCTCACCCAAGATGGTGCGTCCCTTACTGTGGGGCCACCTTTATGTATCTATTCTGAATCTTAACCGTCTATACGTTTTTTCAGATAGTTTCAGCACATGATCCAAAAAATAAGAAGATCCAAATATCAGGTGGACCATACTCTATAAAACAGTGGTGATTGAACGCCCTACCATTAAAAACTTCTCAAGGCACGCCTTAATGATTTCATAGTGTTTATTTGTCATCCAATCCATTGATAAGGTCACATAAGCCTGGATGAAGGGAATCCATTGATAAGGTCATATAAGCCTGAATGAAGGGAAAAAACCAAACATCCGCTTGATCCAAAACTTTTATGGCCCATTAATAGTCAAGCACCACTGTTTCCAATGATATGGTCCACCTAGGATCTGTTTCTTATTTTTGGAATCATGCTTTAAAATGATTTGGAAGAAAAGGTTAGGTTAGAGGGCCTGGATAGAGAACATATAGATCAAGGTGGGCCCACGGTAAGGGATGAACCCTCTTTGGTGAAGTCGTACTTAGTGTGGCTCGTGACTCCACCACCATTAGGTGGCTAATGGTCGGTGCTGCGTGGACCTCACCATGATGTATGTGTTTTATCCATGCCATCCATCCATTTTGAAAGATAATTTTAGGTCTAAATCTCAGGTGAACCAGCCCATGCGAAAACAACAGTGATTGAATATTCACCATTAAAGACCTCCTAAGCTCCATTGTAATGGTTATTTGACATCTAACCTGTTGATTAGGTCGTACAGAATTGGATGATATATATATATATATATATATAAAAGCGGAAACGCTCACCTTATGGTCGCACTCCGTAAGGTCGACTGGTGGCAGCACGTTGAACGTCGGATTTGAGTTTGTGAAACCAACGGTTGAGATGTAAGCGCGGATTGAAGGAAGAAAACCGGTGAAACCGATTATGGTAAGGTCGAGCACGTACACGGTTGCTTAAAAGGTTGTTTTACCCTATCCGTCTGGCTCTCTCTCTCTCCCTAAACTGCTGCAAGCGGCCCTCTCTCCCTCAATCCGTCACCAAATGCCCCGTGTAGCCTCTCTCTCTCTTCCCTCTTTCTCCGATGGCGGATTCGATGAGCAGCGACGATGAGCAGGATTACTAATCCGATCGAGACTCCCTCCAAGGAATCGAAAACGACGATGAAGACGATTGCGATTGGCCTTCTCCAAACGTGCCCTCTTGTCAGGTCTGTAACCGCATCAGATTCTTCTCGAGAAGATTGATTTACATTTGAAATCTGGATTCTTCCTAGCTTTGAATCACAATCGTTGGTTTTAGTTTGGTCGGTTGATTCTTTAGATCGTGGATGATGATTGCTCAAAAAATGGATTTTTAGGCCTTTTCTGTTTTTACTATCAGCTGCTGCCGCGGCGGATCCAATCCTATGGAAATTGAGAGAATCGACGGAAGTGGAATATTGATTTCTGTTGTAATGCGTGCAAATTATTTCTATGTGGAAGATTGTTTCTTGGATTGGGTGTGAAATTTGCAAATTGGAATGTGTAGGATTGAAATATGCTCCATATTTTAGGCGGAAAATTGGTTACGTGATGGAATCTTATTCATTTTTGGGGATTTTGATTTTATTGATTGAAGATAGTTCGATTGAAAATATGCCCTTTGAATTGCATGGATGATCTTCGACCTGTTTGACGAATGGGATATTATGAAGTATTACACGATGCTCAATAGAATGAATTGAGTGTTTTCTCCCACAGTAACTTTATAGATAGGCCCACCTTTTGCTGATCTAGACTGTTCACTTGGTGAAGCCTGTGATGGATAGGACATGGTTCAGCAATTTCCTTTGTCGGGTGATCTTAACTGCTTTTATTGGGGCCTGTGAATAGAGAGTTTAAACAACCGTCCACATTCAATGGAGAAAAAAGGAAAACTGTCAATGGTATGGTAGGTATTTCTGTCGCAACCATGCAGGTGGGCCACCTTTCTGTGTTCCATCCCATTCAACTGATGTGTGGCCCATGATGAATGGTTATATATTAAAATTTCAGTTACTACTCCCAGAACCCATGCATAGCCATGCTTTTGTTCCACCTCCAGATAGCCAGATCTGTAACGTTTGGCATTGGCCTTTACAAGCAGAAAATCGGAAACTAATCTCATCTCAACTTTTTCATTGAAGCAGTGTCTCTATGATCAACATGTATGTACCTGTGATGGTGGCCATGAATACCATATTGCTATGGACTGCTTGAATCCTTCCCTTGATGGAGATGCCTGCTGTATGTCCTCCTCACAATTTCCTTGCCTTTTCTCCTCTAGACAGTTAGTCGAGATGGATACTATTCAGGGAAGTAGTAAAGTAGGGAAGATCATTATCCTTCCCTTCAAAGATTCCTTCCCAAACAGGTCTCCACATAGCTATGAATATCTTCCCATATGCACCTTGGAACTTTGTAACATGAAATTGTCAAACATACAAGAGCACCAACCCATTCTCACACTCATGTGATCACTCCAAACTGGGTCCCACCCAGCAAGCTCATATCTACAAGATCCGTGGAATAATTGATCTGATTTTGACAAACTAATCACCCATTTTGGCCACAATGACTTGGATGAATGCTAATAGTATTTACTGATAAGATGATAAATTGCATCTAATTAAGTTTGTGGTCTCCAAGGAACTTTAGCATGTTCTAGTTATCTTCTTGGAATTTTGCACGTTATCACAAAAGAATCACTTTTGGCTGCGCAGGTTATAAATCCACTCCATGTTTTCCCCCTGTGAATTCATCTCCAGACTCTTGGTGTAGTTTCCCATGTTTGATACTGATATAAATTCTTGCAGAGAGAAGACTTGCATAGGGTAATTGACTTGCTAACACTGAGTGAACAACATGCGCAGACTCTACTCATCCAGCACCGTTGGGATGTTGAGAGATTGTTAGCAGTACTCATAGAGAAGGGAAGAGATAGGTTATTTTCTGAGGCATGCGTAATGGTTGTGGAGCAGCAAGGGCTTTCCTCATCGCAGTCATCATCTTCAATTACTTGCAATATCTATATTGAGGATGTTTCCCCATATGCGGTTACAACAATGGACCGCGGCCATTGCTTTTGCAACGATTGTGAGAATTCACCTTCTTATCTACTGTATCTTCAACCATGATTGTAAGAAAAGAATGGTGATGGCTGCTTCCATGAGTAGGATTCTGAATCCTATTCTTGCTGCAGTTTTGTGTGACACCTGGATTCTGGGCAGTTAATCAGGTGTGCCTTACTGTGTGCGTGCCACATCTAATTAAGAAAAATATTTGCGTGCATGTTTCAAGGACAGTGAAACATTCAACTGTTGTTGATTGGTATTTTAAGGTCGTTGAAATTTTGAATAACATTTTCTTTTTTCTAATAACTTCCTTCTCGCTTATGAAATGAATTGAGAAATTTATAAGGTTGAGTTTGAATGCACAGATGAACTGAATTGCAATAATTAGTTATAAGGTTAAGATTTTTTTTAATTTTTTTTTCATTTCTTGAGAATTGATAGGTTTATCATCCCATCCACATGACACATTGCAGGTTTATATATTGATCAGGTCCACACATATAGAAAAATTGCTCACATTTTAAAATAAAAGCCATTAGTCCATGCACTAGAAAAAAAAGAAGAAAAAAACTAATACTATTGGATGAGAATGTTGTTATCTTCAGGAAATATTACAAGTTCATTTTGCTTGTGTCTGCAGGTTCTGGGTACACCTGCTCAAGAAGAAATCAAATGTATGAATTGAAACTACACCAATTTAAATTCCCTCAGATGGTGAAGATTGGCAGATTTGGGATCCTAATCCTAACTGAAACAACTACAAAGCTGTCATTTTAGGGATGTTTATGGTAGCAGCAGGCCTGACTCAAGTTTCAGACCTCGTTTAGTTTAATTTAGTTTTATTAATATTATTATTACCATTTTTGGAAGCTAGTTTCATGGACGAGATAAGGATATGAAAAACAAAATCAAAGTAAATAATATCTGATGGAAGAAATGTTAAAGAGCCAGGTACTGGTGCTAATACTGCACGTGCATATAAATGCATCTTTAGTGTTAAAGAGCCAGGTACTTGTACTAATACTGCCCAACAACATCACCAAAGAGGATACAAGTACCTCTATCTTTCCAATCTACATATCGGGAAAGCGCATCAACACCAATTACTAGAACATTTCGAAGGCCACCCGCTGTGATTAAAAGCAGTACTGTTTAGTTGATAAATCATGAGAAACAGCATAGCAACCCACTTAAGGCAAGGAGCCCTACCCATATTTGGGATTTCTTTTTCTTTTTCTTTCTGGTTCTGTGTTCTTCTTGATGGGATGAAAACAACACTTCAGAGGGAACTGAGATCTTTCCAAATGGGTGGGTTGGGTTTTTAATTTATGTTTTTTACTTTGCTTTGCCTACAAGAGAGTCACCGAATTTTCCAAGAATCTGTTAGACTTGGCACTTTTAAACTGTTTCATGGATTTTGCAGGTATGCTTGACTGTTGCAATTTAAAGTTTCATACTGCAAAATGTGATTTGTGCATTTTAGTTTGATGCCTAGATTTATTTGATACTGAAATAATGAGATTTTATTTTGTTCACTTCCATCAGGTTTTCTGGAGCAGATAGGGAGTGGACTCTCTCAAAGTAATTCAAACAAGGAAACCCCAAACTTACAAAATGCTTTGCCTCTCTCAACAAGCCAAAGATCCTAGTTCTGTTGCTTGGTCATGCATCATGACATGCTCTGTGGTTTGCACCATGCATCATGCATGCTTAAACAAGGAGTGGAGCATAGAGGATTTATTTATTTATTTTTCATGTATTCAGACCATTGTAAACTTATTGTTGTAAATATATATAATTTTTATTATAAAGTTGTACAATAAATATATATAAATCCGTAAGGTAGGGCATGCTTAATGTGCATGTATAAATTTTTGCTGCTGTGCTTTTCTTTCATAAGGAGATGGAAGGGTGGTTGCTGCTGTGGTTTTCTTTGAGAGGGAAGAGTCCCAATCAATCTCTTCTTTAGCTGGGTGTTCCAGTAGTTCTTGATATCATTATCAATACTGCCTGGCAACTGAGCAGCTATGATGGACCACCTGAATTCCGCTATTTCAGCAGTGGATCACACTTCATTGTGTGATAGAACAAGAAGATGGATGGTGTGGATGATAAAACACATGCTTCTGGGTGGCCAGCCCAGAAAGAGTTCAGTTTCACCTATAGCTACGGTTATAATCCGTAGTAATTAATACCGTAGCGATAGGTTTCTAAGATATAGTTACATTTGCAGCTAAAACTAGGACTAGTGCTACGGCTTATAATATCAATAACTATGGCCAAATTCTGTAGCTATTGCCAATGTTAATAATTTATACAATAGTAGTGCTTTTACCATTGCTAGTACATGACCTGATAGACCATAGCCAACACCAGAGAGACAGAGGACCCTAGAGATCTGTATAAATATGCGGTTAGACATGTTCACTGTGGAAACATAACAGTGACATATCTATACAATAACAAGATAACATTTATTGTAATATATTTCCTTTAAGATCCATAAAAGCAGGATCTAAAAAGATGAAAGCTGAAACAAGGCTATGACAATGGAGATCACTGACTCCTTTTCTAATAAAATTCAGATTGATCAAAGAAAATAAAAATGGGACTCATTTCTTCTTATGCTGCTGAATTCCCTTTTCAAGGGCAAAATGCTTCTAAAAATGGGTTGAGGTTAAGTTCGCCTTCAACTAGTTGTAGATAAAGTACAAATTCCAGCAAGCAACTTGAACCACTCTGAGGGCCATTTTCTTGATCTTGTTCATAGCAGAGAATTGCTTCATGCGACTTAGAACTGCAGAATCAAGAGGCTTATCAGGAGCTATACCATCAACCTGAACCCATGGATGGCCTGCAAGAAAACCAACTATACATTAAGCATAGGCAGAAAAAAGAAAAGGACCATCCGGTTTACTAGGAAGGATATGATTTCCAATCTACCCAAAATGACATAACTATCCATAATTTCTGTAAAAGGACGAGGCCACATGAATTTCCATAGAGAAATATTTCAAGGCAGTTAAATGGAAGCACGCATCGCATATCTATTTGCGAGTGTAGCTGCAAGATTGTAATGATGATTTTTTGTTTGCCTTGTTAAGGCATAATGACCAAGGCTTATAAGTTATAAGGTTTCATTATCCTTAAATACTGTGCCAACTAAAGGAAATTTCTGAAGACCACTGAATTTTCTAGATTAAGGACAGTGAGAAGCATGTCCATCATTGGAAGATAACAAAACAGAACGAGAATTGAGAAGTATTTCTGCACTAATAAACAAAACCATAAATATTTCACCATTTTCAAGATCTCTAAATTATAAAACATGATATAGTTATAAAAAAAAAAAAAACACTCACACAGAACTTGATGGGCGGTTAGCCGCTTTTTTGTCTCTAATAAGGATTCTCCTTACTAAATGTTTTGCACTCTCAGAGATACTAGGCCATGGATCTGACAAAAAGTCAAGGTCCCCATTCAAAACCTGTTCAAATATTCCTTGCTCAGATTCTGGATCATCATAGAGAAATGGAAAACAAAGTCAGCCATGGTTGCTGGAATCACCCAAAAACTTGACTCCATATTCATCTGGGTCAAGTTGACTCAAAGACTCAACTTAACTCGACTCAATAGTTAATAAAAATAAATCAAAACTTCTAGAAATACTAAGGAATATTTTAAATAATTGCATATCTTGTAAGTATTGAAAATTTTGAAATAAGAAATGAAAGTCATACTAAGGTTGCTGGTAGGGAGTGTCTTCCTGATATAAAAGTGCATTTAGTGGCAGCTACTTTTTTCAAAGTAGAAGCCATTCTATACGTTAGAATACCTTCTACTTTGTAAGAGAAGCTGCAAGAAGTAGCTTCTAGTGGTGTTATCAAATTCCCTATAAAAGCAGCTTTTTAGTGTTGTAGTTCCCTTACAGTTCAAGGGATTGACATATGTATATGGACTTTTTTTTGTTTGTTACTTCTTTTTTTTTTTTTTGAACATGGAACCAAAGCTCCTGTAACCAAGTTGACTTTTGTTTTTTTTTACTTTTTCTTTTTTGAATATGGAACCAAAGCTCCTGTAACCAAGTTGACTCTGTTTCACTTGAGAGCAAAACAAGTTACCCCTCTGTTCTTTTTCTGCAGCTGAGCCTCAGCCAGAAGTATATATGACTGAATACTGATTTATGGTTGATTTTTCCCCCCTATTTGGACTTCTAGATCTTACTTACACCATTGATTTCTATCAGTTCCCCAACTGCTTGATCAGAAAGAGCATAACGCTGTGGGCCATGGCTAAATGGATTCAATAAACATACAGTTTATCAAGAAAATTCTCGATGATTAGCTGTCATCGGCGCACTAAAACACAAAAGCTACCCCCAAACATACATTGCCCCACTTGCAAACCCATTTGTATTTGTTTTTGTTTCTAAAAGAACAACAAAAACAAAAACAAATACAGATACAAAAAAAAAAAAAAAAAAAAAAACCAAAAACCCAAAAAACAGAAATATGGCAACCATATTGACCTGGTGTCCGAACCACAGAAATATACAGTGCTTTTTCATTGGTGCTTAAGTGCATCCAACACCCTGTCGGACATGATTTGTGCTCGCCTCCACTGCCTTTGCATAGTACATTTGTTTTCTAGTCATAAGATGCATCAAAACAATTTTACTTTTTTAACTCCACCCTTACCTGTTATATGGCTGAAAAATTTATGTACCACCGATTGTGGTACATGTGCTTGAAGGATGCCAATTCTCATTTGTATTGGCTGTTCACATAAACAATGGCCCACCTATTTTGTGGATTGGAGTTGAGTTTTCAATTGGGCATTTACGGTATATAACCCATGTGAGAGATGATAAGTATTAAATGTCCATATGAGACCCACCTTTTTATTAGCTGATTTTTCTAGTATTTGAACAGGGGCTTATGGGCTTGCTGCTTGATATCTTCCTAAATTATTGCCCAAACTCAGAACCTGGATCCAAATCAGCCAGAGTCTGATCCATGCCCATACCCAGAACTTGATCTAGAGCATCTCAATCTGAAAAAAAAAATAAAAAAAATCCAAAAAACAGAGCCAGTAGCCTGTAATGCTCAATCCGAGGTTGAACAGCGTGGTGGTAGGGAATGAGGGAGAGGCGTGGAGGCGGTCGCGGCTGGTGGTACCAATTGAGGGAGAGAAGGAGTGACGGCAGGCGGGTTGTCCCTACTTGTGGTGGTA
Organism: Magnolia sinica; assembly: GCF_029962835.1. Taxonomy (NCBI): domain Eukaryota; kingdom Viridiplantae; phylum Streptophyta; class Magnoliopsida; order Magnoliales; family Magnoliaceae; genus Magnolia; species Magnolia sinica. The sequence goes on from NC_080587.1 coordinate 2,405,001, forward strand.
GGGATTGAAGGAGGGAGAGAGAGGGCTGCACGGCCAGGGTTGCATTGAGAGAGAGAGAGAGAGAGAGAGAGAGAGAGAGAGAGAGAGGCTACACGGGGCGTCTGGTGACTGATTGAGGGAGAGAGGGCTGCTTGCAGAAGTTTAGGGAGAGAAAGAGAGCCGGACGGATAAGGTAAAACAACCTTTTAAGTGACCATGTACGTGCTCAACCTTACCATAACCGGTTTCACCGGTTTTCTTCCTTCGAATTGCGCTTAAATCTCAACCGTTGGTTTCAAAAACTCAAATCCAACATTCAACGTGCTGCCACCAGTCGACCTTACGGAGAGCTACCGTAAGGTCGAGCGTATAGTACCTTTTCCCATATATATATATATATATATATATATATATATATAAGTTTGGTAGGTTGAGCCACTGATTAGTCGGCCGGCCTGATTGTTGGTCCAACTTTTTTGAGAACCCATCATAAGTGATGTGGATCAAAATCTGAACCTTTCATGTGAAGCAGCACCTCGTGAAACCCCCCAGGACCAAGTTTTACTTTGATCTAAAACTTTTATGGGCCATGAAAAATGAAAACAGTTTCCTCCCTTGATTTGCATTTCTCTTTGCTATGGCCCACAAGAATTTTAGATCAGGGTGAAAATTTGTTGTAGAGGGTTTTATGGGATTCCGCATCACATGGACCGTTCAGATTAGACACACATGACATGTGTGAAAAGGTACGCACGTGCGTAGGTGCGCAGGGGAGCAAGCTTGATTCAAAACTTTTGTGCGCCCAAGAAGTTTGTAACGGTGGGTATTCAATTAATACCGTGTGGTCCACTTGAGATTTCTATCAACCTCATTTTTTAGACCATTCATAAAATGATATAGAATAATGGGTGGACGGCATGGATGAAACACATACATCTTAACGGGGCCCACAAAGCAGAGCACGGACGACTTAGTCATTGGCTAGTGGCAGGGGGAGTCTCACCTGATCCCCTCCTCTCCTGTAAGGCCTGCCATCATTTCAATTGTTTTGATTACAGCTTTATTGTCTGCCACGGTGGGTAACAACACATGGGATACTGTTTGACCCGTGTTGCATGATTGAATGGTGGGCTTGAGGCATTTATTTAGGGTTTACTGTTTAGCATACTTGCTTTCTAAGCGGACGCGGTTTATCTAGATTTTCAGACAGGTCATGAGCTCAAAACTGACGCAGATTCAAATCTCAGGTGGACCCCACAAGAGGAAACAGCAGGGATTGCACTATTATAAACATTGCTGGGCTGTAGAGGTTTTCGATCAAGCTAATATTTGTATTTGTGTTTTCATATGGCAAATAAACGTTATAGTGTGCCTTAGGAAGTTTTAAGGGTAGACATTCAATTAAAAATATTTTCCTGTGGTGTGGTCGGCTGAAGATTTGGATTTTCTTTATTTTTTGAATCATAACTAAAATGTGTTAGCAAAATGGATGAAGTGTGTGGATAAAACATATACATTATTGTGGGTCTATAGAGCTTTAATACTACCTGGCTAGCTAGTGTTGAGGTCGCTAGCCAAACCAGCCCTACAAATGGTGGGACCGACCTGGAGATGGAATTGGTCACGAAAATCACACAAGTTCAATAATCCTATCTGATTGGCGATGGCAGTTAAATGGACAGTTAAATAAAATCATATGGGAACCCTCCATCAGTGAGAAAGAGAAAGAGGTGGTACGGGAACCCTCCATCACACATTTTTTTCACATGGCGTGGGACAACCAATCATATGGGTCACCATGTTGTAATTATAAAATCCTCTACATCCAGCAGGTATTATACTGGTTTGTAATTCTGTACATAAAAAATCAGTGATCCACAGCCAAACTAGGCCCCACCAAATAGAAAAGTGGGAAGAGATGCTAATCGTGGGTTTTTGTGTGGCACGGTCATATGTTTTGTCTTTCACCAAACCTGTTAGGAAACTCGAATGGACCACACCGTGTGAACTTAGCAATGCTGGGTGCAATTAATTGTACATTGTCCCTATTCACATGGCCCATGTGAGCTCGTATTTGGCTTGTCTTGTGTAAGGTTGAAATTTTGGTCCTATCTGATAAAATGTCATGGTAAAATGGATGGACCCATGCATACTAGTGGCCACTCAAAGCTTCAATCCATTCGCAGCTCGAGAGGGGAGGGGAGAACGATGCAACCCACATCCAAAACAATGATTCCTAGCTGATGGACCATGTAACTCTTACGTTCCTGCCAAAGCCCTTGTCGGGAAATTGGTTCAACCGTGATGTTTGTGAGAAATTGATGTAGAGCGGGTCGTGGACACTTTCATATCTAGGATGGACCAAAGAAGGCCCGATCGGAGGCGGAGGTGATCCGTACCGTTAGAACCTTACAACAGGCATATCTCGCAACCGGGAATGACCTACTTAATGTACCATATATGATTTTGGGGTAGGAAAAGTTACTTTAGCCAACCGAATTTGTGAGAATCCATCATATCAATAGTTGAAAATCCATTTTATTTCCATTTTTACTATTTATAGTAAGTTTTAGTTTGTTTATAACCCTTCATCTTTTGATCTTTAGGAGTTGTGTCCAACATGAAAAGAGCTTAGAAAAATTAGGAGAATAATGTGGTTAAGACAAATAGGACACTATAAATGGTAAATTTACTATTTAGAGAGTAAGTTATGAATTTTTTAGAATATTATTTCTATTTTCTTGCTTTTTCAAGTTATGAATTTTATAGAATATTATTTTTATTTTCTTGTTTTTTCTTCATAAATTCGAGAAGTCTCAATGAGAGTCTAGAAATGCCATGTGGATTCGAATTAGTTATCCTTGAGGAAGACGGTGATGGACCTCATAACATTTATCCCTGCGCTAAAAATTCACTTTGTCCATCTATTTTGTGAGCTCATTTCAAAACATAAGACCAAAAATTAGCCAAATCCAAGACTCAAGTGAGCTGAAATGTGAGAATTGAACATTCATAGTTAAAATATGCATGGGGCCATGGAAGTCTTCAATCAAGATAACATTTGTGTTTTCAGTTCACCCCATTAGAAATGAGGTTATGAACGGTATGGATGGCATAATGACGCAAGGATGAACATGATGAGGTCGAGCATCGTCTTCCTCAAGAAGATAACTACTCCAAATTCACAGAGGTTCTCTGGACTCCTCATGGAGACTGAATCTACGAGAAAAAGAAATAGAAATAATTTTAAGATATATGAAAGGAAACTTCTTGATTGATTGAAATAAATGAGTTCACAACCCTTTAAATAGGGATACCAAGTGATATGAGAGAAATCAAAAGCAAAATAAAATTAAAACTCCTAGAAATTCGTAACTTATTATAAATAGTAAATTTACTTTTTATAGTAAGTTTTCTATGTGACTTACCCATGTTATTTTCCTAATTATTCTAAGAACCTTTCATAACTACTCTTAAAGCCCAACGGATGAAGAGTTATAATCAAATTAAAACTTACTATTTATAGTAAAAATGAAAATAAATATGAAATTTGACCTTCGATACGATGAAATCTCGAAAATTTGGCTCGTCCTACCCCAAAATCATATATAACATGTCGAGTAACTCGTTTCAGTTTGTCAGACATGCTTGTTTTAAGGTTTCGATGGTATTAATGACTTTTATTTCTAACGAGGCTTTCTCTCATCCATCCATCTTGGACATGAAAGTGTCCCCCGCTCCACATCACATAAAAACATCATTGTGGACCAGGAGGTTCTAACGGTAATAATTTCCCAATCCAACTTTTCCTTTTAGTGCAGTGCAGCACACACACTTAGCTGTGGTTCAGTTTAATTTGTGCATATCCTAAAACAATCTCGACAAATAAACGGACGGAATGATTTTATCACAAACATCATGATTGCCCCACCTTGGTTAACTTCCTGCATGAGGCTTTTTCAGCAAAACCGCGTCATTTTGGACACATACAACATGGTGGACCTTACGGAGTTTCAATAGTTCATGTACCATGCTTTGATGCTGACTGCATAAAAGCAGAGTTGTTGCCGTAAAAGAAGCGCCTGGAATGCACTTTAATCTAAGCCGTTCTTTTTGGGGCATAATCTCAATGACGTTAGATAAGGGTTTTTTTTTTTTTAATAACAAATTTACCGAATCTTAACCCACCATGTTAACTATAATTGCAAGTGCAAAAGTTTTCAAAGCCACTCGGTACTGTATATGTTGAAATCGAATTTGGTAGCAAGTAAATTCCGTTGGGCCCACTGTGAATGTATGTGATTTATCTACACCACCCATCCATTTTTCATATCATTTTAGCTCTTGAGCTCAAATTTCAACTATAAGCTAAAGTGGTCCATACCACATGAAACAGTAGGAGTATTGATATCCACCGTTGAAACCTTCATAAGGCCTACAGCAATATTTATTTGTCATCCAACATGTTCATAAGATCACATATGTCATGGATGAAGGTAAAAAACCAAATATCAGCTTGATCTAAGCATTCTATACCCCCTGTAAGTTTTCAACAGTAGAAATTTCAATCATACTGTTTCGTTGAATGAAGCTTAAATAAGGCCGCAATATGCTTGATTTTTTTGTTTAAGATAAAATACATAAATGACAGTGGGTAATAGAGTTTACCCTGTACGCTTGTTGTACTCAGTACTCAATCCGCTTTAACGAAGCTTGAGTGACAGGAACCCACTTTTCCTTAAAATTTGAATTTAAAAAATAAAATTAAATTTTAAAAAAATAATCAGTAGCCAATCCATTTCCGTACGTATTACAGATTTTTCATATCCTCGGTAGGCCCATCCTCGCTGGAGTTCCACCGGGATGCAGATTGGGTACGGTCTCTCCCTAGCTTGGCGCCTCTGAAGGGGCACGGTAATGTATGGATTTCATCTCCACCGTCTATTCATCTTAACGTATCAGTTTATAATATAAGCTCAAAAATGAGATAGATTGAAAAATCAACTGGACCACATCACAGGAAGCTGTGGGATAATTATGTCCATTGATGAAATTATCCTAGAGCTCACGTAAATGTTATTTGCCATCTATTCTTTCCATAGGATCATAAAGGCCCGGATGAAGGGAAAACAGAAACATCCGTACTAAAGTTTTCAACGGTTGGTGTTAAGTACCCAATGTGTCAATGTGTGGTCCACTTGAGCCTTGGATCCGTATTATTTTATAAATGATACCCTAAAAGTCTAAAATGATATTTAAAATGAATGGACGGTGTGGTTAAAACCCATGCATGACGGTGGCCCTCATATCCCCGCACGTGTCGGGCGGGAGTCCGTGGGGAAGGACGGTTAGTATCCCATCCGTGTCACCATGCTGCAGTTTTTCAAAGGGAAGCGGATTGGCTGGTTCACCACACACTATCTAGCTCCTGTATCGACATAAGCAAGATCTGTGGATCTCATCATGAGGTATGAGGGATTCATCTAAACCCTTATGGGTGTCACGGAAGTTTTGAATCAATATGGTATTTGTTTCCGCTCTTCATCCAGGTCTTTTTAATCTTATGAATAGATTGGGTGAAAAATAAATATTACATTGGTCCCTACTAATGTTTTAACAGTGAAAATCATTATCTGCTATTTCTGGTGTGGTCCATTAGATTTTTAAATATGATTCAACTTTTAAATCATGATCTAAAATAAAGCAGATCAAAGGTTCAAATTGAACCACGCGGACAAAGCAATGGTGATAATAACATCCACCGTTGAAACCTTCCTAAAGTCCATCTTCATGTGTATTTTCCATCCAACTTGTCAACAAGGCACATAGGCGACATACAAATATCAGCTTGATCCAGATCGCGAGAAATTTTTAGCGGTGATAGATTAATTCCCACTGTGTGGTCCATATAAGAGTTGGATCTGCCTCATTTTTAGGCTTATACACTAAAAGAACATGAAAAAAATAAATGGACAGTATAGATAAACCAATACATAACAGTGGGCTCCTCGTAGCACCGACTTGTTTCAAGCCTGGTACAGCCGAGCAGGTAACCGATACGCCTTCCCTTTGAAAGCCTGTGGTTGCAGGGACAGATGCTTTTCCCCACCAGGAAAAGACTATTTGCAGCTGTATGTACGATTGTCTCAGTGACGTTGATGTAGCACACGAAAAATCAATGGCTTATATCTGCCAGGCTCCTCTCCCCTGTGATGAATGACGGGCCTGCACATCCATTACGATTACATGATGCCTTAATGTTCTCTTGTGATCGAGGGAGGGTTTGTTAACTGAGTAAATTCTGTGGGGCACACTAATGTATATATTTTATCACCCTTGTTTATGTGTTTTTCCGGCTCATTTTAGGCAATTCTTCATGTGCTTGTCTAGCTCTTTTCAGGGCAACACCCTAAAAATGTAAGGCATCGATTGGGTACAGGCCTAGCTAGAGACTAATGGTCCTGAAAGGGGCTCCATGGGCCCACGGTGTTATATGTGTCTGATCCACTTTGTTCATCTATTTTGACATATCATTTTGGGGCATGAGCTCATAAAGGAGGCAGACTTAAGGCTTCAGTGGACCACACCACAAGAAGCATTGGTAATAGTAACATCCACCCTTGAAACCTTTCCAAAGGCCTACCATGATGTTTATTTGCCATAAAACCTGTTCATAAGGTCACGTGGACTTGGATGAAGGGAAAACATAAATATCAGCTTAATCTAAAACTTTTGTAGCCTTGAGAGGTTTTTAATGATAATTGTTCAATCTCTACTATGTTTTTTTCCCATTGTATACTTAAGCCTTCGATCTGCTTCATTTTTAAGACCATGCCCTAAAATGATCTATTTTAATGTAATATAACACATATCAAGGTTAGCCCAACAGAGCTCCTGCCAGCACTCACCATCTCTAGCTAGCCCTGATGCATGAGGATAGTACGGATCGGCCCAAAATTGTAGCATAATCATTATTCGAAGCTCAATAAAACCACACCATAGGAGATAGTGTTTTGCATCTACCGAAGTTTTGGATTAAGTTGATATTTATTTTCCCTTCATCCATATTCCCATAACCTTGTGATCATCTTGGATGATAAATAAACATCACTATGGGCCATTGGAAGGCTCCAACAATGGACACCATCATCCCCGTTGTTTCCTGTGCTGTGGTCCATTTGAGATTCGGATATGCTTTAATTTTGGGCTCTTTCCCTAAAATAATCTGGACAACAAAATAGATGGCATGGATAATTATATATTGATCATGATGGGCCGCGCAGAATTTGCTCAGTACCCCATTACTAGAGTTTGGACCCAAACCAAGATAGTTGAAAAGCTCACTTTGAATTAATTTAAAAACACTGGGCTTAGATTGAATCAAATAGAAATTCAAACTAAACCAAGCCTCAAAAGTCAAGTTGGTTTAAAAAACAAACCAAGCTCATACTAGGGTAGTACAAGGTCAGCTTTGCTAGAAGCTTGGCTTGATTAAGATTGATTTTTTTGGACTAGTAGATTGTGTGCGCATTATTTCCTAATGGGGTAATCCAATTGAGCTTTGGACATGATTCAGTTTTGGGATCATGTCCTAAAATGATAGGTAAAAACAAATGGGTAGCATGGAAAATACATATACAAGACAAGGTAGATAATACATAATATTTGTGTTTGTATTTTCCCTTCATCCGGGTCCATGTGTCACCGTGTGCCTTAAGAAGTTTTAATGATGGATGTTCAATTAAGAATATTTTCCTATGGTGTGATCCACCTTAGATTTGGATCTTCTTCAGTTTTTGGATCATATCCTAAAATGTGCAAGCAAAATGAATGAACGGCATGGATAAAACATATATATCATAGTGGAGTACATAGAGCTTTGACACTACCTGGCTGGCTCGTGTTGAGGTCACTAGCCAAATGGCGTCCTAACCCTATAAATGGTGCGATCGAACTGGAGATGGAATTTGGCACGAAAATTGTTATATTTTGTTTTAAAATAATATTAAAATTTTTAATTTTCAAAATTTGGGCAATTTCCCTCCATATTTGAAAAGTTATGGTACTTTTTTGTTGTGGGTTTTGTCTCACATTGGATTTGACAAAGTAAACTATTTTGTATATAAGATAGTCTTTTTACCTAGGGCTTGAGCCCCTTTTAGGGGGCATGTGAATTTGGTCCTGTGGGGGGCTATGCCAATAGCTCTAATTTATGTCATTGACCACACACGCGCACATGCGCCGAGCTGAGCCGAGCCGTGTCGTGTCGTGTCGTGCTATGCCGAGCCGAGTCGAGTTCGAGTCCGTGTCCGTGTCCATGTCAGCGTGCACGTGCGCGTGCGCAACGGGACGAGACGGGACAAGACGGGTTGGGCTGGGCATGGGCGTGGGCGCGGGTGCGGTGTGAGTGTACTCGCGTGGGTGTGTGTGTATGAGTACTCGCGGGACTTTATTTACGAAAATGTACTTGTACTTATGCCTTTTCATTTTAAAGTCTATATAAAGACTTCCGATTCCAGTTTCGATATACGAAATTATTATCTCTCTTATAAAACTATATCTGATACGATTTTAAGAATTTTACTGAGTTCATTGCTGAGTCAACTCAGCACTTTCGGATTAAACTGCAAGTGGTTCGAGCCCGTGTACAGTGAGTGCACTGCTGGGACCGGGTCATAATTGTTGTATCCTGGAGATCGATTGCTCTGGAAACCTGTTGCACTTGGGACGCTGTCCAAGGGGAGCAAATTCGATTTCAAGCCGAGTGACTTAGTCACACCTCGACTCAATTCAATAAGTTCTTCTTTCTCAAAATTTTATTTTTCTTTTTTGGTTCTTGATTTTAATAGTCTATTTAATTCAACAAATTTTCTAACAATCTTAAAATCGAATTTTGTTGAATTACATAGACTATTGCTACAGTAACAGTAAATGCTTCTGCTGAGTTAGCCAAAATCAAACCGTTCGCTCGACAATCATTTAAACGGTGGAAACAAAAATTGATGTTCGTTCTAACCACCCTGAAAGTTTCATACATTTTATCTGAATCATTTACTATAGATCCAGCAAATCAAACTGAAGTAACAAATGAAAATAATTGTAAAAACTATATTCTAAACTCTTTATCCAACGAACTATATGATGTGTATGCTTCTTACGTGTCTGCTAAAGACATATGGACTGCTTTGGAAAAGAAATACATATTAGAAGATGCAAGCATTAAGAAACATGCAATTGCTAATTTCCTTCACTATGAAATGACAGATGATATACCTGTCACAAATCAGATTCACGATTTTCAAAGTCTAGTTCACGAACTATCGACAGAAGGAATTAAGTTGGATGAAGTGTTTCTATTAGGAGCACTAACAGAAAAGTTACCGCCCTCCTAGAAAGAATATAAGAATAGAATGAAGCATAAAAAGAACGGTGTTTCTTTGGAAACCACTATCGTACACATACGAATAGAGGAGGCTAATAGAATCATGGACCAAAAAGAAAATAAAAATGAGATAGATTCAAAAGCGAATCTTTTGGAATCAAGTCGGACAAATAATAAGAAAAAGGGCAACTATCATAACTGTGGCAAACCTGGACATTATGCAAATGAATGCAGGCTCAAAAAGAAGAATGCAAACAATTAATTCAAGAAAAAGGGAAACTGCTACAACTGTGGAAAGCCTGGGCATCATGTTAAAACCTGCAGGCTTAAGAAAAACAAAGATAAGCCGCAGACTAATCTTATAGAAACAGGCAATGAGTCTGATATGGTAGTAGCTGTGGTGTCAGAAGTCTTCCTTATAAACAACTTGGAGTGGGTGCTAGATACTGGTGTAACTAAGCACGTATGCAAGGATCGTAGCATGTTTACCTCCTACTAAGAATCAAGAGATGATGAACAGGTGTTCATGGGTAATGCTAAAACGTCTCCAGTTGTATGGAAAGAGAAAGTACTTCTGAAACTCACTTCTTGAAAGATTCTAATGTTGAATGATGTCCTATCCTATATGTGCCTGATATTAAGTCTCTGGTTCACTCCTCAATAAGGCTGGTGTTAAGTTAGTATTTGATTCAGATAAGCTTGTAGTGACTAAAAATGGAACCTTTGTTGGTAAGGGGTACAGTAGCGATGGTTTATTCATTATAAATGTATCCAATGATAATAATAAGAAGACATTCAGTTCTGTTTATATCGTTGAACCTTTTTATCTATAACATAATATATTAGGTCATGTGAATATAGCATCTTTAAAAAAAATAAAAAGATTAGGTTTATTACCTAGTATATCTAATGAAGAATTCGACAAATGTGAAACATGTGTCGAATCAAAATTCATTAGAAAACCTTTTAAATAAATAGAAAGATCATCTATTCTATTAGAGTTAATACACAGTAACTTAGGTGATTTTAGAAATCACATGTCTAGAGGTGGAAAAATATATTATATAACTTTTGTAGATGACTACTCTAGGTTCACTAGAGTATATTTGTTAAGAAACAAAGATGAAGCTTTAAATGCTTTTTCTAAATACAAAATTGAAGTTGAAAATCAGTTAAATATAAAAATTAAAAGACTTAGAACAGATAGAGGAGGTGAATATGAATCTTCTCAATTTAGAGAATTATGTGAAAAGAATGGAATAGTTCACGAAACTACAGCTCCTTATACACCAAAACAGAATGGAATAATAGAGCGTAAGAATAGAACTCTAAAAGAGATGATGAATACCATGTTAAATAGTTCAGGCTTACCCTCAAATATGTGGGGAGAAGCAATTTTATCTGCTTATTATATTCAAAATAGGATTCCTTCTAAATCTTCTGAACAAACACCATATGAACTTTGGAAGAATCATGTTCCTAATTACAAATATATTAAAGTGTGGGGGTGTCTTGCTAAAGTAGGATTACCTGAAACTAAGAAAAGAAAATTAGGTCCTAAAACGACCGACTGTGTATTTGTAGGTTACGCGCAAAATAGTGCGGCCTATAAGTTTCTAATTTTAAAAACTAAGGATAATATTCTAAATCCTAATACAATTATAGAAGCTAGGGATGCAGAATTCTTTGAGAACGTATTCCCTATGAAATTTAAATCTATAGGAATAAAGGAAGTCAATGAATCAGATATTGCGTCTACTAGTAAAAATGCTTACGAGAAAGTAGTAAAAGAAATACAACCAAGAAAAAGTACTAGGATTAGAAGAGAAACTAACTTAGGAGATGGTTTTTTCACCTTCTTAGTAGAAGATGATCCTACAACGTATATTGAAGTAATTAACTCTCCAGATGCAACCTTTTGGAAGGAAGCAATAAATGATGAGTTAGAATCTATTATATCTAATAACACTTGGGAACTTGTAGACCTACCACTTGGAAACAAACCAATAAGCTGTAAATGAGTGTTCAGAAAGAAACTAAAACTAGATGGAACTATTGATAAGTTTAAAACTAGGTTGGTAGCGAAAGGCTTTAAACAAAAGGAAGGAATAGATTACTTTGATACATATTCCCCTGTAACTAGGATTACAACTGTTGGAGTCTTAATAGTGATAACCTCCATATATAAACTGGTGGTACACCAGATAGACGTTAAGACGACTTTCTTAAATGGAGACTTAGAAGAAGAAATAATATATGGAGCAACCTGAGGGTTATAAAATATCAGGTAAAGAAAATAAAGTATGTAAACTATTAAATCACTATATGGTTTAAAACAGGCTCCTAAACAATGGCATAAAAATTTTGATGGTGTTTTAAAATCAAATGGTTATCATATAAATGATGTAGATAGATGTGTATATAGTAAAATTTCTAGAAATGATTATGTTATTATATGCCTTTATATTGATGAAATGCTTATTTTTAGAACTAATATTAAATTAGTTAATACAACTAAGAAATTCTTGTTATCTAAGTTTGAAATGAAAGACTTAGGAGAGGCTAGTGTAATCTTAGGTATTGAAGTAACCAGGAAAAATGTTGTTATTATATTATCATAATCTCATTACATTGAGAAGATATTGAGAAAGTTTAACCATTTTGATTGTTTATCTGTCAGTACTCCTTATGATTATAGTGTGACTCTCATGAAGAATATAGAAAATAGTGTGTCTCAATTGAAATATTCCAGAATAATTGGTAGCCTTATGTATCTAACAAACTGCACTAGACCAGACATAGTTTTTGCAGTAGGAAGGCTAAGTAGATGTACACATAACCCTTGAAAAGAGCATTGGAATGCCTTGTCTAGGATTTTGAGATACCTAAAAGGCAGTATGACCTATGGTTTACATTATACCGGTTATTCTGCTGTATTAAAAGGATATAATGATGCTAACTGGATCAGTGATTCAGATGAGACAAAATTTACAAGTGGATATGTCTTCACTTTGGGTGGAGGAGTAGTCTCCTAGAAGTCTACCAAGCAAACATGTATCGCTCGGTCAACTATGAAATCCGAGTTTATTGCCTTAGAAAATGCTGGATCAGAAGCCGAGTGACTTAGAAATCTCTTAACTGATATACCATTGTGGCCAAAGCCTGTATCGGCCGTGTCTATTCATTGTGACTGTCAAGTAGCTATAGTAAAAGCCAAGAGTAAAATATATAATGAAAAAAACAAGTATATTAGACTCAGACATAATATAGTGAAACATATGTTGCATGATAGATTCATATCTATTGACTTTGTGAGGTCAGAAAAGAATCTAGCAGATCCTCTAACCAAAGGACTATCTAAAAGGTTAGTCAATGATACATCGAAGGGAATGAGGCTGAGCCTAATATATGAGTTGCCAGTATCGGCAACCCAACCTATACAAGTGGAGATCCCATGAGATAAGTTCAATGGGTAAACAACATGACATGAGGTAGACGATTGTACTGAGTTATATGAGCCCCTTCTATGGTGTACAGTGCGAGCAACAACACAGAAGGATGAGTTTTTAGAACTCTTAATGGATTCATAGTCATATATTTGGTGGTGTATACAGTTGCTGCATACACTTGATGAAATTCACCTATATGGGTGTGGAGGTGGAGGCCGCTTCCTATGAGAATCTAGGCCAATTTTCTAGAGCACTCATGAAATTCAGGTAATGATGTATGGTCGAAACGCACCGAATCACAAAATCACTTGCAGAGGAAGAGTTGTGTGAGTGGCATGTACTTGCGATCTACATTAAAAGGATTCAGGTTCAAGACTATGGTGTCACCTAATTCCTATAGACCTGTCTTGCTTACTCTAATGTCGGTTCAAGTCTATGGTGACACCGACACCATTGCACAACTATTACGCTTTAATCTGAAAAAGTTTTATTTTAAAACATGTAAAACATGTGGGGGATTGTTATATTTTGTTTTAAAATAATATTAAAAATTTGAATTTTCAAATTTTTGAAAATTTTCCTCCATATTTGAAAAGTTATGGTACTTTTTTGTTGTGGGTTTTGTCCCACATCGGATTTGACAAAGTAAACTATCTTGTATATAAGATAGTCTTTTTGCCTAGGGCTTAAGCCCCTTTCAGAGGGCATGTGAATTTGGTCCTGTGGGGGGCTATGCTAATAACTCTAATTTATGCAATTGACCACACGCGCGCGCGTGCGCCGAGCCAAGACGTGCCGTGCCAAGCCGAGCTGAGTCCGTGTCCATGTCCGTGTGCATGTGCGCGTGCGCATGCGGGACGGGACGAGACGGGCTGGGCTGGGCTGGGCGTGGGCGCGAGTGCGGGTGCGGGTGCGGGTGTGGTGTGGGTGTACTCGCGTGGGTGTGTGTATAGGTACTCGCGAGACTTTATTTGCGAGAATATACTCGCACTTGCGCCTTTTCGTTTTAAACAAAAGAGATGCATCCCTTTCGGTTGGTCGCCCCTGTTGGGTTTAAACCCAACGAACCTAACCTTTTGTAAAAGGTGCTTATGCACCACTTCGGAGTTTATATAAAGACTTCCGATTCCAGTTTTGATATACGAAATTATTATCTTTCTTATAAAACTATCTCTGATACGATTTTAAGAAATTGACTGAGTTCATTGCTGAGTCAACTCAGTACTTTCGGATTAAACTACAAGTGGTTCGAGCCCGTGTACACAGAGTGCACCGCTGGGACTGGGTCATAGTCATTGTATCCTGGAGGTCGATTGCTCTGGAAACCTGTTACACTTGGGACGCTATCCAAGGGGAGCAAATTCGATTTCAAGCCGAGTGACTCAGTCACGCCTCGACTCAATTCAATAAGTTCTTTTTTCTCAAAATTTTATTTTCCTTTTTTGATTCTCGATTTTAATAGTCTATGTAATTCAACAAATTTTTCAACAAAAATCACACCAGTTAAATAACCCTGTTTGATTGGCAATGGCCATCCAATGAAGGTTAGATGAGAGAGAGAGAGAGAGAGAGAGAGAGAGAGAGAGAGAGAGAGAGAGTAGGAGGAGGAGAGGTACAAGGACCCTCCATCACATGTTTTTTACACGTGGCGTGAAGCACCAAATTATATGGGGCCACCATGTTGTAATTATAAAATCCTCTCCAACCCGTGGGTTTTATACCGGATTTTAATTCGGTTGATAAAAAGTCAGTGATCCACAGCCAACGTAGGCCTCACCAAATGGAAAAGTAGGAAGAGATGCTAATAGTTGGTTTTTGTGTCACCATCATGTGTTTTGTCTTTCACCAAACCTAGCCAGGTAATAAACTCGGATAGACCACACCATGTGAACTTAGCAATGCTGGGTGCAATTGTACATCGTCCCTGTCCATATGGCCCATGTGAGCTTGCATTAGGGGAAAACGGATTGGCTACTCCCCCTGCCACCAGGATGGTGGATGTGGTCAGTGTTCTGTGGGCCCCACCATGATGTATGTGTTTCATCCATTCCGTTAATCCATTTTTACAGATCATTTTAGGGCTTGATACAAAAAATGAGAGGGATATAAATCTCAGGTGGACCACACCACAGGAAAACAATAGTAATTGGATATGGATCATTAAAATCCTCCTAAGGCCTACTCAACTATTTATTTGACATCTAATATGTTTATTAAGTCATACAGGCACAATGACGGAAAAACCAAAAATCAGCTTGATCCACTACTTTTATGCCCCCAAAAAGTTTTTAACTCCTTATAACGTGGTTCACTTTAGATTGGGATATACCTCCCTTCTGGTCTCATAACATAAAATAATCCAGAAAAATAGATTGGTGGCATGGTTGAAACACATATACTATGGTAGGGATCACAGAGCACCGACCATCAGCCATTGGTGGGTGGCTTGGGAGTAGCTGATCCGTTGCCGCATTCGGACTTGTCTTGTATATGGTTAAAATTTTAGTCCTATCTTATAAAATGCCACAGAAAATAGATATATGGTGTAGATGATATCGATACATCATGGTGGCCACTCAAAGCTCCTGCCTGTTCCCAGCATTAGACAGCCGGGGAAATGATGATATGCAGCCTATGGCATGAAGTTGGGGCCACACTGATGTTTGTGAGAAATCTACTCCGTTCATCTGTTTTGGGAGCTCATTTAGTCCATGAGTCTAAAAATGAGCCGAATCTCAGAATCTAGTGAGCTGAAAATGTAAGGACTGAATGTCCACAGTTGAAATATTCGTTGGAGCCATGGATATGCTTCAATTTTGATCCTAACTCCTTAAATGAGCTTGAAAACAATGTATGGACAGCCTGGATAAACTCCGTGCATTCACGGTGGCCCAACTGGGTTTACTCATCGTGATAAAAGCGTACTAAGTAACTCATTCATAAATGAGGTTACGAATGATAGTGATGGCGTATAAATATCACTGTGACCCAAGGAGATTTCAATGGTAGTAATTTCCCTGTCCACCTTCTCCATCGTGCAGCCCACCTGGATCTTGGAATGGCTCATTTTTATCCGCATATCCGATCATAACCTTAGAAAATAGATGAATGGGTGAATTTATCACCGACATCACGGTGGGACCCACCTATGTGAACCTCTTGGCGAAGGCTTTGGCAGAAATACCGCGTCCCTTTTGGACATATACAACGTGGTGGACCCCACGGAACTTGGGTGATTCACGTGCAATGCTTTGACGCTGACTACGTAAAAGTAGGGTTGCTGCATTAAAAGAATCGCCTGAAATGCAGTTCAATCCAAGCCGTCCGTTTTTCAGACGGAATGACAACTTTATTCATTATATATATATA
Source organism: Magnolia sinica (assembly GCF_029962835.1). Taxonomy (NCBI): domain Eukaryota; kingdom Viridiplantae; phylum Streptophyta; class Magnoliopsida; order Magnoliales; family Magnoliaceae; genus Magnolia; species Magnolia sinica. The sequence continues at coordinate 2,421,180 of NC_080587.1, forward strand.
TGGAAAAGGTACTATGCGTCTTCACCTCACCTCGTGATAAGCTCTCGTGAGGTCAAGCTGTGTGGGCCCCACCATGATGCGTGTCAACCATCAACATCGTGCATTTGATGGGTTCCCTCTGAATTATGGGATATCCCAAAAATCAACCGTATACGAAACTTAGGTGGGCCATACCATCTAAAATCATGTGAAGACATCGTTAAAACATATAAAAACACTTGGTGGGGCCCACCTAAGTTTTGAGTGCTGTTGAAACTTAGTCTAAACCCTCATCCAAGTGGGACACACATAATGGATGGACTGGATTTGCAAACCACATCTTGGTGGGCCCAAAAATGATTATGAATGTTTTAATGGTGCACGGCCCCTCCTCACTTCTGTATGTGGTGTGGCCCACAAAAGTCACGGATTGACTTGATTTTTGATACCTAGGGCCATGATGAAATGGTTCATCTGACTGATGGGTTAGATTTTTGAAACACATCACGGTAGGGCCCACACAGCTCAACCTCATGGAACGGTCAGCTCAAACGCATATACCTTTTCCATATATATATATATATATACACACACACGGGGAAATGGTATTACAAGGTCGACCTTACCGAACTTTGCATGAGGTCGAGCAGTGTGGGCCCCACCATGATGTGTGTCAAACATCAACACCATCAGCCAGATGGATCCCTCTGGGTTTTGGGACATCCCAAAAATAAACAGTACAAGTAGCTCAAATGGACAATACAACCTAAAACATTGTCAAGACATGCTTTGAATATATAAAATCACTTGGTGGGGCTCACATGAGTTTTGGATGTGGTTAAAACTTTTTTTAACCCCTCATCCAAGTGTGATATATACAATGGATGGGCTGGATTTGTAAAATACATCTAATTGAGCTTAATAAATGATTATGAAATTTTTAATAGGAAATGACCCCTCTCAACTGTTGTATGTTGTGTGTCTTACCTAATTCATAGATTATCTTATTTTTAAGCCTGTGGACCACCATGGAATGGTATACATCTTACCGATGGTGTTGATTTTCAACACAAATTACGTGGCCCACACTGCTCGACCTCATGGGAAGTTAGCATGAGGTAGACCTCGCATGCTGTATATATTTGCAAAGAGCGTAAGTTTTCAAAGCCACTCAGTGCCGTATGTACTACAGATTTTTCATATCGTCAGTGGTCCCATTCTCGCTGGACTTCCGCTGGCAGGCGTAATGGTGCCACCTGTTCCTAGCTCGGCACCGACTGGGGTTATGAGGGGGTACAGTGATGTATAGGTTTCATCCACACCGTCTACTCGTGTTTCCATATTAGTTTAAGAGTACAAACTCAAAATGAGGTAGATCTAACAATCAAGTTGGCCACACCACACCATGTAACTTATTTAAAGGTTCATATAGAACCGGATGAAGGGAAAACACAAAAATCAGCTTGATACGAAACTTCGTTAGCCCAGAGAAGTTTTCAACGTGAGGTGTTTAATCCCCAATGTATGGCCCACTCGAGCTTTGGTTCAGTCTCATTTATTACGATAGATATGTAAAAATGGATGGAGAGTGTGGATAAAACCCGTACATCACTGTAATATGAGGCGGGTGGGGATGGACGGGTTGTACCCAATCCATGTCGGCGACTGCACTTTTCAAAGGTGCTTATTGACACAGGCAGGTTTCTGAATTTAGTAAATTCTGCAGTGCACAATGTGATGTATGTGTTTTATTACCATTGTTTAGTTGTTTTCCTGCTCAATTTAGTGCATTGTTCGTGTGCTTCTCCACCTCATTTTAGGGTAACACCTCAAAATTGTAAGGTGCGGATCAAGTGCAGTGTTACATCCATAGCAAGGCATAGCTAGCTGGAGACTTAATTTTCCTGACAGGGCCTTTATGGGGCCCACCATGATACATGTATCTGATCCATGCCATCCATCTATTTTCTCTGATCATTTTAGGTGGGGCATGAGCTCATAAAGGAGGCAAGAATGAAGGTTTGAGTGGACCACACCACATGAAGCATTGGTAATGGTGTGGAGGCCTACCATGATGTTTAGTTGCCACCAAACCTGTTCATGAGGTCACAGAGGCTTGGATTAAGGGAAAACATAATATTTATCAACTTAATCCAAAACTTTTGTGGCCTTAAGAGGGCTTTTAATGATAGGCATTCAATATCTACTATTTCCTGTGTAGCTTCTGATCCGCATCAATTTAAGACCCAAGCCCTAAAAGGATCTACCAAAATAGATGGATAATGTCAATATAACACATATCAAGGTTAGCCCAATAGTGCTCCTGCCAGGACTCTCATCTCTAGCTAGCCCCGGTGCATGGGGATAGTACGGTCCGCCCCAAATTGTAGCATATTCATTATTCAAAGCTCAATCAAACCATACCACTGGAGAGTCGAGACTAAACACAAGTTAAAACTTAAATAGATGGAAGTTTTGGATTAAGTTGGTAATTACGTTTCCCTTCATCCATGTCTGCGTGACCTTATGAAGATCTTGGATGACAAATAAATATCACTATGTGCCATTAGAAGGCTCCAACAGTGGACACCATCATCCCCATTGTTTCCTGTGATGTGGTCCACTTGAGATATGGATATGCTTCAATTTTGAGCTCTTGCCTTAAAATGAGTTAGAAAAACAAATGGTTGGCATGGATAATTATACATACATTATGGTGGGATACACAAAATTTGCTCAATATCCTATTACTAGAGCCGGACACAAACCAAGACAGCTCGAAAGCTCGACTTGGATTGGTTTGAAAACGCTCAGCATGGATTGATTCAAATAGAAATTCAAACCAAACTAAGCCTCAGAGTTAAGCTCATTTTAAAAAACAAACCAAGCTTAAACTAGGGTAGTACAGGTTTGGCTTTAGATCAAAGCTCAGCTTAATTAAGCTCAATTTGATTCGGCTCATGGAACGTACGCACATTGTTTCTACTTAGATATAATTCTGCTTTCGAATCATGTCTTAAAATGATATGGACAATACATGACGACGTAGATAATACATAATACATATACATGAATGTGCACTGTTTCCTCTGGTTTGGTCCACTTGAGCTTTGGATACGATTCAATTTTAGATCATATCCTAAAATGATATGTAAAAATAGATGGCTAGCGTTTACTTAGTATCCTAAAGCGGCTTTCGAATTGGCCAGTGACCTCAACACCCACCACATAGCTAGTGTTAAAGCTTCGTGGGGCCCACCATGATAAATATGATTTATCCATCCATCCATCAAATTTTCTAGCTCATTTTATAGTATGAGACAAAAAAATAAAATAAAATAAGGAAAATCCAAACCTCCAGAAGCTTGGTTCAACTTGATATTTAGACCAAACTAAACCAAGCTCATGATCGTATAATTTGGACCAAACTAACTCAAACAGTAGAGATGGGCTCGAAGCTTAGCTCATGTAAAGCTCAATCAAAGAGTGTCACATAAACAAGCCAAACCAAACTTGGGTCAAACTCTTTTCAACGTGGCTTATGTACAACTCTATCCATTACTCAGTATGACGACACCTCTTGCAATACCTTTTCGCATGACACCAATGACCAATTACAAGGAACTTAGTATGATATAGTGTATTGAGTAAACTTTGTAGGGACACACCTATTGTTTGATTCGGATTCGCTTCCGCCCGTCCCCCAACATATATGTCTTACTTTTTCGTAAAATTACTAAAATACCTTCCATATTTAAACTTTATCAAATAATGCTTTTCAAGGTTAAAAGTACAAAATTATCTTTTATTTATTTATTTATTTAAAATTTTGATGAAGTTGATAATTGTAGGTCAAGTTGTACATGTATAACATCCAACCTGTTGAATCCTATCATGAATGCAATTCTGACAAATCCAACCCGAAAGTAGGCCACACTGCAAAAAATAACATGACATGTTCAGAAACGTTCAAATTTATGTATAGTGCATCTGATAATTTGATTAATCAGGTCTTTTATTCAAGTGCTCGTAGGGTGCATGTGTTGGGAAAGCAGATTGGCCGGTGTACCTATATATTTGAGGTATTTATGTAAGCAAGTTCCATGAGTCTAAATCATGAGGTATGTGTTATATCCAAACCGTCCATCCATTTGGAGAGCTCTTCTCAAGGTTTGAGATGAAAAATAAGACAGATCAAACTATCAAGTGGACCACACTGAAAAAGGCAATGGGGGATTGAACGTCTACCATTGAAACCCTTTTAGGGGTCACAGAAGTATTGGATCAATATGAAATTTGTTTTTGCTCTTCATCCAGGTCTTTGTGACCTTATGAACAGATTGGATGGAAAATAAACGTCATGGTGGGTCCTAACAATTTTTTGACAATGAAAATCATTATCCTGCTGCTATTTTTGGTGTGGTCCATTTGATCTTTATATATGATTCATTTTTTGGATAATGCTATAAAATGATCTAGAAAAATGGATGAATGGTGTGGATATAATAAATACATCACTATGGGGCCCATGTAACTTTGATCTCCTCTAAAATGTTCGTACAACTCGAAGCTCGAAGGGAACGGATTGGCTACTCCCCTGCCGCCAGCTCCGTGGCTGATGGTCGGTGCTCTGTGGCCCCACCATGATGTATGTGCTTTCTCCATTCCGTTCATCAATTTTTAAAAATCATTTTAGGCTTGATCACAAAAATGAGAGGAATATAAATCTCAGGTGGACCACACCACAGAAAAACAATATTGATTGGATATCCACCATTAAAATCCTCTGAAGCCCCAATTTACTGTTTATTGGACATCTAATACGTTGATTAGGTCATACAGAACCAGATGAAGGGTAAAAACAAATATCAGCTTGATCCAAAACTTTTATGGCCCCAACAAAATTTTAATGGTCGAAATTCATTCAACACTGTTTCCTGTAATGTGGTCCACTTGATATTGGGATATAGCTCATTTTTGGTCTAATACCATAAAATGATCTGGAAAACTAGATGGACGGCATGGATGAAACAAAAACATCATGATGGGTCCACGTCACATCAATGTCCGTGTAAACTCTACTCTCTCAATCAGTTTCATTACATTTGCTGAGAGCCCAGAAATGAGGCAGATCCCGGACCCAAGAAACTGAGAGGGAGAGAGGGATCAGATCACAGGAAACAGTGGGGATAGCAACGTCCACCGTTGAATTTTCATGGGCTCACTATGATGTTTATGTACAATCCAACCCGTTCAAAAGGCAACGTCCACCATTGAATTTTCATGGGCTCACTATGATGTTTATGTACAATCCAACCCGTTCAAAAGGTGACTCCCACTAGAAAGAAGGGACAGCACAAAGATCAGACTGTTCAAAATCTTATGTGGGCCCCACTATATAAGGTTCCAACGATGGCAGCACAACCACTACTGTTTCTTATGTTGCGGCTCACTTAAATCTTGGATTTGGTTGATTTTTGTGCTACAATTGTAACATGACGTGGAGAAACTGATGGACAGAGTGGATTTTTGTGCTACAATTGTAACATGACGTGGATTTGTGCGGGTCCCTCAGGGCTTTGTTGGAAGGTGTAGATTGATGCATCAAGACTCTCTTAAGCATTCAAAGAATCTTTGACTTACAACTCTCTGTCTCTCACCTCTCTTCTCGTTTCTTCGACGATCATCGTTTCCTGCGATCTGATCCCTCTCTCCCTCTCAGTTTCCTGCAATCTCTCTGTCTCTCTCCCTCTCACTCAATTTTCCTGGCATCTCATTTCTTATATCTCGTTCTCTAAATTTCCTGCCATCTCATCTCTCATCTGTCTCTCATTTCTTCGATCATCACTCTCCCTCTCGATTTCCTGCTATCTGATCGCTCTCCCTCTAAATTTCCTGCAATCTTCTCTCTCTCATCTCTATTTCTCACCATTTCTTCGATCATCATTGCACTCTCCCTCTCAATTTCCTGAGATCTGATCGCTCTCTTACTCTCAATTTCCTGCATTTCTCTCTCTCTCTCTCTCTCTCTCTCTCTCTCTCTCTGTGGGGTTTCAAAGCTTTCTCTCTGTCTCTGCTTTATCTGTGGTTTCAAAGCTCTCTCTCTCTCTGCTTCATCTGGGGTTTCAAAGTTCTCTGTCTCTGCTCTAGCAGGGGTTTCAAAGCTCTCTCTCTCTCTCTCTCTCTCTCTCTCTCTCTGTTCTGGAACAATGGCACATGCGCTTGTTTCGATGGTTATGAAGAAACTTCAAGATGCACTTGTTTCAAAGGTTATGAATAAACTCGGAGAAGAGGTTTATTCGATTGGCGGTGCCCAAGCAGAACTTGAAAAGATATCTTCTACGTTCGAATCCATTCAAGCACTTCTTAATGTTGCTGAAATTATCCAATTTCACAACGAAAGCATGCAACTTTGGTTAAAAAAGCTCAAAGAAGTGGCTTACGATGTGGAGGATTTACTAGAAGAGATGATTCCATGGCCAGAACCTGAATCAAGTACAGACGATGGTGACGATCGGCAGCGCATGGAAAACCAGGCATGGAGGTGGTTATTTTCACTCTTTACATGTTGCGGTCTAGAAGATTGGATAAGGTTGGCCCATGAATCATGGACTGACGGTGATGATGCTGATAATCGCAGCATTGGAGATAAGGTTCGGACCTTTTTTCCCACAATTTTCAACAAAGTTGCATCACAGCGAAATTTTGCGCAACGGATAAAAGAAGTAAGTGCGAAGCTGGATCAGATTGCAGCTGACAAAAGTAAGTTCAGTTTTACGGAGATTCACAGTTTCCGTGGAGGTAGTCATCCTGACAAGGCCGAGTTTCAAACGAGTTCGCTCGTAGATGAATCACAGATTCACGGGAGGGACGAAGACAGAGGTACCATAATAAGCAAGTTGATGAGCGGTAGCAGTTGTGAGGAGGGACGGATTCATGGCATTTCGATCGTAGGCGTTGGCGGGTTGGGCAAGACGACTCTTGCTCAATTGATCTGTAATGATGAAAGGGTGAAGAGCCATTTCCATAAGGTACTATGGGTTTGTGTTTCTGATGATTTTAATGTCATAAATCTTACAAAAGAAATTATAAAAGCAGCTGGAGGGACAAGTCCACCGGATTCTCAGCTAGACTCATTGCAAAAGCAGCTTATCCAAACATTACAGGGCAAGCTATTCTTGATTGTGCTTGATGATGTGTGGAACGATGATAGTGACAGGTGGGAGAAATTAATGCTTTCCTTGCAAAGAGGTGCTCCTGGAAGTAAAATTTTGGTCACCACTCGCAGCGAGAAGGTTGCAAATACATGCATGCCGTCTGCCTACATGCATGAATTGAAAGGTTTATCCTATGATGATAGCTGGTTACTGTTCAGAACCAGAGCTTTCGCTGGGAGGAAAGTGGAAGATTGCCGGGCGTTGGAAAAGATCGGAAGAGAGATAGTGAAGAACTGTAAAGGAGTGCCTCTTTCGTTAAAGGTAATTGGAAGCGTCATGCGTTCCAAGATGACCAAACAAGATTGGAAGGACATCTTAGAAAGCCAAACATGGGAAATACGAGACATCGCGAAAGGTATCTTACCGGCTTTGTTGCTGAGCTATTATAATTTGCCTGTCCATTTGAAGCAGTGTTTTGCATATTGCTCAGTATATCCTAAGGATCATCTGATGGAGAAGGATACATTGGTCAAGTTGTGGTTAGCTCAGGGTTTCATCAAGCCCGATGGAAAAAGAGAGATGGAAGCAATTGGAGGAGAGTACTTTGACGAACTACTGGCGCAGTCTTTGTTTCAAGAAGTGGGATATAGCTATGCAGTCAGATGCACAATACATGATCTGCTTCACGATCTCATCCAATTCATTACAAAGAATGAATGTTGCATCTTTGAGAATGGAAAGATGGACACCAGCTCTGTTACAGTCCGTCATTCATCATTTATTGCCACCAGGGAAACGTCACACATTCCTGCCCCTCTATGTCATGCAAAAAAATTGCGAACACTCCTCCAGCCTGGACATTCAGAAATTGATACCATCCCTGATCATTTATTCCAATGCGCCAGGTCCCTTAGGGCATTTGATTTCCGTATTAAAGAATTGCCAAGCTCAATTGGGTTGCTGAAGCATTTACGATATCTTGACTTGTCTGATTCAGAGATAGTTGAGTTGCCGGAATCAGTGAGTAGTCTCCGCAATTTGCAGACCTTGAAGTTGAATTGGTGTAACTGCCTCGAAAGACTGCCAAGTGGGATGAGTGCAATGGTCCACTTAAGGCATCTGGAAATTGAAGGCACACGGGCACTGAAGTACTTACCAGAAGGGTTGGGGAGAATAAGTTCCCTTCGAACATTGAGTAGGTTTATCGTGGGAGGCCATGGAGGATGTAAGATTGGAGAGCTGAAGCGACTTGACTCTCTCCAAGGAAAGCTACAAATAGATCACTTGGAGAGAGTAGGGAGCGTGGATGAGGCTAAGGAAGCACAACTGGAGAACAAGTCACAACTTCGCTTATTGTCTCTAAATATGTCACCAGATGATGCTCTTGAAATGTCAGGAAATGGAGAGGTGGAGAGTGTAGTTGAAGCCCTCCGGCCATCCCTTGCAAACCTAGAAGAGCTGGAAATTAGGGGATACATTGGTTCCAAGTTTCCAACCTGGATAGGAGATTCATCTTTCTCAAATTTAGTCAGCTTGAGATTAATAGATTGCAATAAGTGTACACAGTTGCCTGGGCTAGGGAGACTACCTTCGCTTAAATACCTTGAAATAAAGGCAGGTCTTGTAAAACGGGTGGGAAGTGAGTTTTACGGGAAGAGCAGTGGTGGGGACATAAACGGGGTGGCATTCCCGAAGCTGGAAGAGCTCGAGTTCAATTACATGTATGAACTGGAGGAGTGGGAGTTGAGATTAGAAGACAGAGAGATAATGCCGTCTCTACAGTCAGTAAGACTCAGCAAATGCCCAAAATTGAAGGCACTACTGACACACCTCCCTAATAGTCTAACGTCCCTCAACATCTCGGGATGTGGCGAGATTTTGTGGCCATTACCGAACCTCCCAAGCCTCAAGACGTTTGAGATCTATAGTTTAGAGAACACGACGTACCTCCCCTGTGGATGGAAACAATTGGAGTCACTAGAGACTCTTATTATCAGTTTATGCTCTAAATTGAGGTCTCTTCCTGATGATTTGGGACAGCTCAAGTCTCTTAGGAGTCTCCAGATCTTCGACTGCCCCGAGTTGCGGTCATTGCCTCAAGGGTTGTGCGGCCTTACCTGTCTCTAAGATTTAAGCATCTCTGGCAATCCAATGCTGGCGGATAAATGCACAAGGAAGTATCGGAGCAAAGCGTCACACATCCCAAACATCTGGATTGACTACCTCAGAATTGAATGAGGCACTGAAGATGAGATGATCCATCAAGTGGACAAGTTCCAACTAGGTACTCTCTCTCTCTCTCTCTCTCTCTCTCTCTCTCTCTACATTTCATGACCACCAATTGAAGAGTTTGGATGATTCAGTTGCTGCTATTTTCGTGCTATCATCCATCCAGATGATCCCCCGATCCACGAATGTAGGTGGATCCCTAACCGTGGGGCCTACTGTGATGTATGTCCCTTACATCCACACCGTTCATACATCTTGATTCAAATTGATAGCAATTGGGGTCACTTTAAATTATTGTACGGTGAGGAATCTTAGTTAGGTGGATATATATATATATATATATATATATATATATATATATATATATATATATATATATTTATATATATATATATATATATAAAAGTCGTCATTGAATTCCAATCATTAAAGACATCATGGGGCCACCGGAATGTTTATTTGTCATCCAACCTGTTCAGAAGGTCACAAGGACATGGATGAAGAGACTACACAAATATTAGATTCATCCAAAACTTTTGTTGCCACAAGAGGTTTTTAATGGTCGATTACCACTGTTTCCTATATTATGGTCCACCTGATATTTGGATCTGCTTAATTCATTTTTGAAATCATCACCTAAAATGAGTTTTCAAAATGTATGAACGGCGTTTATGAAAGTACATAATCACGGTGGGCCTCATAGTCAGGGTCGAGTCAAGCTATGCTCCACTGAATCTGACACTTTAAGGTTCAAGGATTGAGCCGGCCCAAGCCAAGCATGCATCTTGCAAAGGAGGCCCAAGTCCAACTCGAGAGAGTTAGGTCGGCCCAGGCCCAGTCCAATCAAGCATGCATTTTGGCACAAAATGCCCAAGCCCAACTCGAGAAGTATGCTTGGCCGAGGTCCAGACCAACCCAACCCCACTAGCCTAGCCCGATTGACAAAATGCCTACTTCCCACCTGATTGTTTGTAATTTAGATGTTGATCAAGTAGACCACACTTAGAGGAACAAAATCCACTCCATCCATCTTTAGAACATAAGACAAAAAATAGGAGGATCCGGAACTCAAGTTAGCCACATGAGAGAAACTTGAGACATTCGTAGGGTCATAAGAGTTTCATATTAGGAATTTGTTTTTTGTGTTTTCAGTTCATTCCAATGGGCATGACTTTATGAATGGTTTGGATAGTATATAAATATCAAGGTGGACCTTGTAAGATTTCAGCATTGGAATTTCTTTACCTATTGTTTCCTCTCGTGTGGCTCCCTTGAGTTCTAGATCCTTCTCATTTTTGGTCTCCTGTCCTAAAATGAGCTCAAAAGATGGATGGACAGGGTGGATTTCTAACAAACATCACAATGGGCCTCACCTAGCTTCTGAGCACATAAACCTACCACAGGCTTTGGTAAGAAATATATTTTCAGCCGAGCTCACTCTATGTTGTCAGATATCTTAAATTCATCTATAATAGGGTTTGTCGATGTTATCGACAGTCCACTCAATTGCATCAAGCAGCTGTCGATAGCATCGACAGCTCACTCGATCACATCGAAAAAATTTGAAAAAATTCTAGTTGATTGCTAGACAGTTTTGGAGATGGCACTCAATGTCATCCACGGGTATTGGATGTACGTCAATGCTATGGAACGTCCCTTTTCTTTTCTAGCAAGGTAATCTTAATAACCAGCAATCATGATCTCTAATACATAATTACTATTTAGTAAAATGCAATGAACTCAGTTTTAAGTGGCACCCAAACAGGTAGGGCTGTCTAAGGGTTGGGTCTTGTAGTACCTGCACCTGGGCTTACCAGTCTAGGTTCTTGCCAGGTTTGGGTCCTTTTATGTCTGGTGTGGTTCTTAAAAACCTGGATCTGATCGGATTCGGGTACCCATTGAGTTTTTGGATCTAAATTTGGAGTTGGCTATGGGACAATTAAGAGCATTTACATGATTGGGCCTACTTGCTGGATGGATTAGATCTCACACAAGCATGCCGCTTTGGTGGATGCATGATGTGTAAACAGTCTCTCTTACACGTGTGTGCGGCATAGGGAACCTCATTTTTTACTAGAATAATCAATACATGTTAAAATTAAGTAGTTTTATCATTAAAACTGCCTGCACCCAACCCAAAACCTGACTAGACCGATTTTTAATCGGATCCAAAAAGTGAGACCCAAACCCGGCCTGACCCATTAAAATCGGGCCGGGTTGATTGGGTACCCACATTTAAAATGTCTTCTTGTGACTGTGTTCATTGAAAACGAAAATAACGTATGGTTGGAACTTTCTTTCAGGCAATTTCATTGTCAGGGGTTCGCTTTCTGGAGCTGATTGGAGAGGATGAAATGGCATTCGATAACCTCTACTGTGTGGCATTTCAGATGATGGATGCTCGATGGCTTGCGAAGCGTGCTTCTTATATGGAATTAAATGTAAGCACTGTGACACTCCATTTCGTTGACAGTGGCTTCTTATCAGGCATACAAATGGCATACATCTGTGTCTATAGATGTCCAAATCATGGGTCCTATTGTAGATGGAGCATATCCTGGAAATCACAACGATAGGATGAATCTTAACCATCTTATATCGATCGTTGAATCTGTACCTCTGATCATCTCCATTCCATGACCTCCATTGGATGGTCCACAATTTGGACTGTTTGGATCTGTACTCACATGAGCGGTAGATGAGCCATGACCCCATTTAAGAGATGGCAGAAAATGTACTTTAGTAACCTAGCCTAGATGATGTAGAGCTGGTCATGGACAGTTTCATGGCCAAGATGGATCAGAAAAGGCCCTATCGGAAAATGTACCTGAGTAACCTAGCCTAGATGACGTATCTCGCAAACGGCGGAATTCCCATCCTGAATCTGTGAAATACCATATATGACTTTGGGGTAGGACTAGCTACTTAATTTGCCCACGCTGAATAGCATCAGATCAACGGTCGAAGTTCTGTTTTAATTTCATTTTTACTATTTATAGTAAGTTTTAGTTTCAGTACAATTCTTCATTGTTGGGCTTTAGGAGTTGCGCCAAACATGAAAAGTGGTTAGAATAGTTAGGGGAACATCATGTTCAGCCAAATAGAACGCTTACTATTTTTAGCTGAAAATCATGTGCACTGGTAGGAATCATGACCGCCTATAAATTGTAAGTTTACTATTTATATATTTATAGCAGGTCACAATTTGTAGGAGTTTTAGTCATAGTTTAATTCAGAAACTTATTCCATGGCTTAGGCTGTGTTTGTTAACGCTGAATTTTTGTACTTAACATGGAATGGGGAAAATTTTTCGTGTTTAGTGGTATTTGTTAACGCATTATTAACGTGGAAGACGGAAAGCGCTAAGTGGTTTTTTACTGAATTCTTTCCGTGATAGGCGTCTAGCTTAATGGTGAACGCAGAATATGCTTCGTGATTTTTCATTGAACAAAAATTTTTTACTTCCAAAAGTACCCCTTTTCAAGTTACAGCGAAAATTTTTTCTTTTAAATTGTTTGCGCAATACAAAATCAACATTTAACCTGTGAAACTTCTTTATGCCCCACCATGATTTATGTGTTTGATCTACACCGTCCATCAACTTTTTCAGATAATTTAAGGTGTGATCTAATAAAAGAAGCACGTCCAATGATTAATTGAACCATAAGGTCGGGATTGAACGTCCACCGTTAAAAATTTCTTGAGAGCTGGAGAAGTTTCAGATCAAGCCGATATTTGTGTTTTCACTTCATCCATGTATACATGACCTAATGAATAGGTTGGATGGTAAAAAAAACATCTCAGTGGCCCTTAGAAAGGTTTCAACAATGGATGTATACAAGAAATTTTTAATGGTGAAAATCATTATCCCGCTGCTATTTTTGGTGTGGTCCATTTGAGCATTCGATCTGCATCATTTTTGTGTTCATGCTTTAAAATAATATGAGAAAATGGATTGATGGTTTGGATGTACAGATACATCACGGTGGGCCCACCCACAGAGCTGCCCATTCGGAGCTAGGTACGGGTGGGGGCAGTACGCAATCCGCGTCCTGGACAAAAGACGGGAACGGGTTGGTTACTCCCACTGCCACCGGCCAATGGCTGCTAATCGGTGCTATGTGGGCCCCACCATGATGTATGTGTTTCATCCATGCCGTCCATTTATTTTTATATATCATGTTATGGTATTAAAGAAAAAATGAACTATATATCAATCTCAGGTGGACCACATTACAAGAAATAGTGTTGAATGAACATTGACCATTAAAAACGTTTTAGGGGCCATAAAAGTTTTGGATAAGATTGATATTTATTGTTTCCCTTCATCTGGGTCTTTATGAACTAATCAACAGATTGGATGTCAAATAAACAGTACAGTGGGCCTTAGAAGGATTTTAATGGTGGATATCCATTCATTTTTTTTTCCTGTGGTGTAGCCCACCTAAGATTTATATCCCTATCATTTTTTGTAACAAGCCCTAAAATTATCTGTAAAAATGGATGAGCGGAATGGATGAAACACATATATCATAGTGGGGCCCACAGAGCACCACCCACCAGTCGGCTGGTGTCGGGTGGAGTAGCCAATCCGTCTCCAAGTCAGGGACGGGATTGGAAGTGAATTGGCTGGTGTATTGACGTCAGCAAGTTACATGGGTGGCATCATGATGTATTTGTTATATCCAAACTGTCCATTCATCTTGCGAGCTTGTCGTAAGACTTGAGCCAAAAAATAAAATAGATCTAAAGATAAATTGGACCACACTGCAAAAAGTAGTAGGGGATTGAATGTCTACCATTGAAACCCTTTTGGGGTCACAAAAGTTTCGGATCAATATAAAATTTGTTCTTCCTCTTTATTCAGATATTTTTGACCTTATGAATAAATTAGGTGCAAAATAAATGTTACAATGGGCTTGCAAATTTTTTAACGGTGAAAATCATTACCCGCTGCCGTTTTAGGTGTGGCCCATTTGAGTTTTGGATATGATTCATTTTTTTGGAAAATGCTCTAAAATAATCTCGAAAAATTTATAAACAGTGTAGATATAAATACATTATTATGGGCCCATGTAACTTTGATCTCCTTTGATTCCTAAAACTGAGACCTCGAGGAGCGTCTTGCGCACGACACGTACCTACACTAGCGATATAGCTGGTGTGTGACACGGAAATGAATTGGCTACCCCCCAGCCTGGTGGGTGATGGTCAGTGCTATGTGGCCCCATGATGGATGTATTTCATCCATTTTTACAGATCATTTTTTTTCTCTATCTCAAAAATAAGATGGGTATAAATCTCAGGTGGACCCCACCACAGGAAAATAATAGTGATTGGATATCCACCGTTAAAATCCTCCTAGGGCCTATTGTACTGTTTATTTGACATCCAATATGTAGATTAGGTCATACATGTGCCCAGATGAAGTGAAAAAACAAAAATCTACTTCATTCAAAACTTTATGGCCCCCAAAATGTTTTCAATGGATAAAGCTCATTCAACATTGTTTTCTGCATGTATCCCGACAGATAAATAAATACCTTATAGAGGAAGAGGAAGGGGTGAATGTGCTTAGAATGTTATGGCTATATATAACTTTAATATGATTTTTACATATATCATAGCTGGATGGGAAGGGGTGACACATGATTCAAGGGTCCTTATGGATGCTGAGCTTGATCCAACAAAGAAATTTATATTCCCTCCTTTTGGTAATATATATATATATATATATATATATATATATATATATATATATATATATATATATATCTTGGTAAAATTATAACTTGAAATTTTGCTAAAATGTCATTTGTTTTTATGTAGATAAATATTATCCGGTTGTTGCTGTTTACACTCACACAAGAGGATTTATGGCACCATACCGTAGTTTATTTGAATTAAATAAAATAATTTTATTTTCATTTAATAAAAAATAATTTCTTTATAATGTAAAATATTTCCAAACAAAAAATAGGGGCAAATGTGTCAAATTAACATATTTCAGACATTTCAAATATTTGTTAACAAACAGATTGTTTCAAATTCAGTACTTAATTTTCAGACTTCAGCCATAATTACCAAACAAGTTTTTTGACTTCAGATTTCAGATTCAGCTTTAGATTTCAGATTCAGGCTTTAGACTTCAGATTAACAAACAGGGCCTTAGTATCCCTATTTAAAGGGGTGCAAACTTGTTTATTCAGGAATCAATCCTTTTATGAATTTTCTTGATTTTAGAGGAATTGGGTTCCCTTGAAAATCTGTTTACCTGATTTTATTATTTTTTTGTTTTTTAATCTTTGATCGTCCGTCTTCCTCATCTTTCTAGGAGGTTTTGAAATCAACTCGAACGCAGCTGGAGCATGAGCTAGCATGGGAAGACGTCTCCAGCATTAAGGATTTGCCGGCTTGCAATCTTTTGAACCAATAGCTGGGCTGCATTGGTCTTATGCATTTTCTTAGCTTCTTGATTTCTGTAGTTCTCTGTATACGTACAGTATAGAAATTCTCCATCCAAACATGTAAATTCAAGTGCTCAAAATTCTATTTCTGAGAAATCCAATTCACAGGTATAAGAAATAGTCTGAAGAGTAAATACTATTAAAGTGTGTTGTTAATTAAATGTTGTGATTGATCGAGAGTGGAAAGGTTTTGTTCAGCCCAGAAAAGATACAGGCGGGGTCTGCTTTTCAGCAATCTACGGCGTACATGTCTTGGGTCCTTATATTATAAGATGTCTCATGATCTAATATCACACCTGTTAGATGATAGTAGCCGATCCGACTGCTGGCTTGCCAATTGTGTACATAACAGGCTCATTCTGACAGTCAAGAGGGTGTGATATTTTGTAGTATCTCCCATCGATGATACTACAAAGGCTTGCAATTTTTAAGAACATCCAGGCCTATGCTCGACCCAAGGCTTCTATTACAAAGCCAGGCTTCAAAATTAGGGGCCTCTATAGAAAACTAGGCCCACCTGAATCAGGCCAGAATTTGAACCACTATTGTCTAGCCCATCCTGTTGTCAAACCAAGTACTTGGACCCAACCCTAGACCACAATATAATCTGAAAATTCACAAAATACGAACCACCATGGATTGGTCAAACGTTTTAGCTAGGTTAATCAAAGTGTGGTACAGCAGATGAATGGTCCAGATCATCTTAACATTACATACGAGGTAACCGAACGATTATCTTTCTTCCTTAGAAAATGTATGATTGCTTACTTTGATTTGGAGGTGGGCCGCATAGCCGAGGAATCCCAATCACGTAACCTCTGGTTCATGGACCCTAGTTTCTTGAAACAAGGCATGATATTTTTCATTTTTAGCCGTCCAATAACTGTCCATTAGTCTGATAGCCAGATAACCAAATAAGAGTAATTTTTAGATAATAATAAGATTACGCTAATATACATAATCTAGACAGTTTAATTAGAACTATTACCTATTTTATACACAATATTCAAGTTATAATTTCTAAATGCTTGAGTATCTTGCACCATCCTGCCGAGAGTAACAGAGTTTTTTTTTTCTCTCTCTTTATCTTTTCGGGTAAGATCTAGGGGTGTCAATGGCCCACGCTCGGGTCAGTAAAATCAAAATTTTGAAACGGGTCAGCCCGACATCCGTGCCTGAAACAGTTCAAAATTCGGGCCAGACCAACACTAGGCCCGGCCCATTGACAGCCCTAGTAAGATCTCAACCATTTGCTAGTTAAAAAGCTAAAATATTATGACAAATGTACCCTCCCTTGAGCACTCTTGTGAAGACTAATGGCGAGGTTAATGAACGCCTATATGTGCGGATCCACTAGGTGGGCGTGGCTCTCACTCTGGAGCCGAATTGTATGTATGTGTTGTATATCCACGTTCATTTTATGGCACGGGCCCAAAAATAAAGCAGATACAAATCTTAGGTGGACCATGCGATGAAGATTAAATTTCCACCATTTAAAACTTCTTAGGGGCCACAAAAGTATTAGATCAATCAATCTTCTATTTGTGTTTTTCCTTCATCTACGTCTATGCAACTGTGTTAATAAATTATTTATTAACATTAAATAATCTTTAATTTAATATTAATTACTCCCTAATTTCTAAGTTAGCTGAACCTTGTGTGTGAGCATACACACATAGAGTATTATATTATCATATTATATTATTAAAATTAATCAGACCAAACTTAATTAAGCCCGGTCTCAACCGGGTCCAAAATGGTGGATCCGACTCAGACCGAGTAGAGCTGATTTTGTAACCGGATGCAAAGTGGTGGATCCAAACCTGTTATATTTCTAAATGGGTCCGAGATATTAGGCCTAGATCCGTTAAATCGGGTCGGGTCCCTTGGGTATCCATTGACAACCCTACCATGATGGGATTGTCATGTGGTAGCAACCTTCAACTGTGGCCGTTTAACATTGGATACATACCTTAAGTTACAATACATTGCCAGTGTAAATACAGAGGCAAAATGCAAAGATCCAGTCCGTCCATTGGATGGATTTGATTTGACCTTCTGGAAGATCTTCTGCAAAAGTCACAACTCCATTATTTAGGTGGGGCACAGTTTTAAGAACAGGCAAATGGCGTAGAAAACTTTACTAAGGTTTTAGCTGCGATCCTAAACTGTGGAGGGTTTGACAAGTAGATGTCATTTTCACAGTGGGACCAACTCGATGGATGGCTTGGATCTTGCATATGTTCACATGTATGATGTCGATCATGCTCTAGCAAAAGAGAAGGAGAGAAAGAGCCAGGTTACAATTAAAGTATGTTTTTAAATATGTATTGTATTAATTCATGCATGTTTAGAAATAATTTTAATTTTAATTTTATTTTTATTTTGCTATGTAAATCAAATATATAAGACATACAAATTAATTAAATAGTATGTCTCACCTTGAAGACTATTTAGTGTTGCAAAAAATATTGATTTTAATAAAATATATTTCAATAATAAAATAATATATAATATAAAAAGTTGTTTTGAAAAACACTTTTCTATGGGTTTTTGGGAAGAATATCATATGGAAAAGAGAAGAGAAAAAACTGTGGTTTATATGAAGGATGTGGAGTATTATAATATTTACCTACCTAGTCCGTCAACTATGGACCTTGCATGTTCACTGGAACACCCGCGGGCGCGCTTGCGCTCGGGTTCGGGCTCGGTCTCGGACTCGGACTCGGGCACGGTGCGAGGGCGTGGGCATATGAGGCAGTGTGGTTGTAGAGGTGCTAGTGGCGCACTTTGCACTTCGTGTCGCTCCTTCGTGACCTTGAGCAAACCGGAGCGGGACGTGTGCGAGTCGCAGTGCGACTAAGTGGCTATGACCGGTGGCTGGTTAGCAGAGAGACTAAATGACTAGGAGAAAAATCTCTCAGTATAAATAGAGGGACTAAAAAGAGTTGTTGCAGCAGAAACTGTAACAGCTGAGCCATTAGTGCAGGATCCAGTTATAACAGCTGCATGGCTAGCCCAACAGCTAGAAAATGGCTAGCTGTTGTCTCACAACAGTCAGCATGCAGCGGCTTAATGGCCCATGCACAACAGTCAGAAAACGGCCATAAAACGGCTAGTTTTCCAATAGCTAGAAATGACTTAAATAGAATTTAAGTCTCTGGACCATAACCCCCTATCCACCATAGCTTATAAAAGGAGGACCTGAATAGGTTTCCAAGCCATCTCAACTCGTTCCAGCAAACCTATACGAACTGACACAGCCAGCCCCTCTCCACTCATATATTCTAGTGTTTCCGGCAACGTAGTAAGGCTTAAACCTTATCTTGAAGAACAGACCAGCGATGTGGTCTAGGACGGTTCAACTGAACCAGTGGCTGAAGATTTGAACTGACCTGTGTAGAAGTCAAAACTATTTTTCTCTTCTTTTCATGGGATTTTTCCTTTATACTGTAATATTGCCAGAAAGTGTGTAATTGAGTTCTATTTGGTGGGCCTTCGTGTTTGTTAAATGTAGACCCACACCAGGCTCGTCCTATCCTAGAAGCCGTTTGCCTGTAACCTATCAGGATACTCAAATCACTTGAGTAGGGGCAAATAATGCTTTAAGGACAGTGTTTCAGACGTGCATCAGCCTGTCCTGATTTCTGATTATTTTGCAATTTTCGGTTTCCACATTATACAGAAATACATTAATCTGTATAATTTTCAACATTTTTTTTTCTTTCTCTTTCGATGATCGTCATGGCGGGGCTGTCTTTTCATTGGCTTAGATGTTTTACCCACATTGGCTTTATACACTCAATGGATGTAAACCTTATAGTCCACACAGATGGTTGTGGACATTCCTAGTGTGGGCAATGTTTGGTGTTCGTTATGATGGAATCTGACAAATTTGGTGTGGGAAACTCAGAAGAATCAGGTTGGTTGGCTAAAGTAGCTCGTCCTACCTCAAAATCATGTATGGTACGTTGAGTAACTCATTCCGGTTTGCGAGATATGCCTATTTTACGGTTCTGAGAGTCTTGATGACTTCTGCCTCTGATTGAGCCTTCTCTGATCCATCTTGGACATGAAAGTGTCCGGGACCCACACACACACACACACACACACACACTCTCTCTCTCTCTCTCTCTCTATATATATATATATATATATATATATATATATATATATATATATATATGAGATTATCTATGGGCTATGAGTCGACTATATACATATATATATGTGTGTGTGTGTGTGTGTGTGTGTGTGTGTGTGTGAGAGAGAGAGAGAGAGAGAGAGAGAGAGAGAGAGAGAGAGAGAGAGAGAGAGAGAGAGAGAGAGAGAGATTATCTAAGGGCTATGAGTCGACTGTGATTAACCATGCATGTGGGGACTATTGAGCAATGAACTTTCCTCGTGATCAAGGGGCATGGGTAAGAAATTGCTTTATGCTGCTTTAAACCACGTGATTCAGATACAGGTCTGTGATACGATAGAGGTATCTTATATTCACTAAAATATTGTTTGAATTTGGACTAATAAGTACCTGGCAAATCATGCATACCAAGGCATATATTGTGAGTTGCGTTGTATTTGAATCATTGTCTCCGAACTTGGTTGTTGTTGTGGTGGTGGTGTAGTGAAGGTGGAAGGATATTATGTTGTGGTTGATCTCGGGCCATGCATTTACACCTCATGCCATTTATGCATTAAACAACTAGCCTAGGGAATTGTTTGAAGTGTATTGCTATTATTATATAAGCCTGATGTGATTGATAACATGCGTAACTTAGATTAATAGTACCATTGAGTTGATCACTTACTTCTACTTAGGACAGTGTTTTAAAATACCAATTAGAAGATTTCATCAATGCAGGTATCTTAGAGGAAGCAGCATACGAGGAGTACGCGGACCTCGTTGAGGAGATCTCGTATATTCGGGTGGTTCAATTATAGAGCTATCTTCTCGGGGTGCTAAAGTAATGTAGTATTATTTTAGGCAGGGGTAATACACTTTGTATTCATTTTAAATTTTATTGGGTCTTTAGCTAAGTGAACCCAGGGATTTTTGGACATGTGGATGCAAATTATTTTTTTTGGTTGGTGGTTTGTACATGTTGGTACTTCATTATTTTACATAGTTCTGTTTAGTTCTTTGCTTTGCTTGGTTAGTATGAATCATATGGGTAAATTATGCCTTCAAAGGCAAAAGTGACTCTCAAAATCGCGGGTATTGAGGACGTGTTCAACCCCTAAAATTTGGAGCATTATAAGTTGGTTTCACAACATGAGTTAAAGAGTTAAATTGGACTGTACGGCTTACTGTGGGGCCACCTTTGTGTATCTATTTTATATCTTCACCGTTCATATGTTTTTCCATATCATTTTAGTACATTATTCAAAAAATAAGAAGATTTAAATCTCAGGCCAACCAGACTCTGATAAAACAGTGGTGCTTGAACGCCCTACCATTAAAAACTTATTAGGATACACCTTAATGTTTTCGTAGTATTTATTTGCCATTTAAGCTGTTGATATGGTCACATAAGCCTTAATGAAGGTATAAAAACAAACATTAGCTAGATCCAAAACTTTTGTGGCCCATTGATAGTTAAGCACCACTATTCTCAATAATATGGTCCACCTAATAATTGGATCTGTTTCTCATTTTTGGAATCATGTACTAAGATGATTTGGAAGAAAAGTTTAGATGGCGTGGATATAGAATATATAGATCAAGGTGGGCCACAGGGTGAGGGGCGAACCGTCTTGCGTGAAGCAGGGTCTCACTTATCGATTCCTCTCCAATAATGCCTGCCATCATTTCAAATGTCTTGAATACAGCTTTATTGTGGGCCATTATGTCTAACAGCACATGGAGATATTGTTTGAGCCGTGTTGCATGATTGAATGGTGGGCCTGAGGCATTTATCAGGGTTGACTTATTAGCATTCTTGCTTACTATTCCCACGCGGATTGGGTAACGTGTCAAAATTTTGTGAACATTTTTGCTTACTATTTCCACGCGGTTAGCTTGTTAGTACACACCCCTGTTAGTACACACACTCCATGTTGGCCACCCCCGCTAGGGATCGATACCAAGACCTCAAGTGTTGAAATGAGGCATCTCCACTCAGTCTGCCAATTGAGCTATGGATCTGGGTGTTGTGAGCAAGAGTTCAAAACTGAGGCAGATTTAAATATCAAGTGGACCCCACAAGAGGAAACCGTAGGGATTGGACTGTTGTAAACTTTGCTGGGCTGTAGAGGTTTTAGATCAAGCTAATATTTGTATTTGTGTTTTCCTTTCATCCATGTGTGTGACCTTATCAAGAGGTTAGATGGCAAATAAATGTTACAGTTACAGTGTGGGAAGTTTTAAGGGTGGACGTTCAATCACATATATTTTCCTGTGTTGTGGTCCACCTGATATTTGGATTTTCCTTATTTTTTTGGATCATACCTAAAATGTGTTAGCAAAATGGATGAACTGTGTGGATAAAACATATACATTATGGTGGGTCTACGGAGCTTGAATAGTACCTGGCTGGCTAGTGTTGAGTTCACTAGCCAAACCAGGCCATACAAATAGTGGGACTAACCTAGAGATGGAATTTGTCATGAAAATCACACAAGTTCAATAATCCTATCTGATTGGTGATGGTCAAGTTATCGAATGGATAGTTAGATGTAGGGGTATACACGAACCGAGCTATCTTGGTTAGCTCACTCGACTCGACTCGAAAAAGCTCGATTCGATTCAATTTGAAGCCGAGTTCGAGCCGAGTCAAGTTGATTTTTTGAGCTCGAAAATGAGTTTGAGCCGAGTTCGAGCAAGCCCCAGCTCGACTCAACTCACATTGAATCCAGCTCGAATCAAACTTGGATTGAACCAGTTCAATGACTCGGTTACTTTGCCATTGATGTTGCTCACCAACTGCTTGATAAAATGACTCAACGAAATGTGGCTAGTGGCAAGGAAGGTATGTATATGAAACAAGTACCTTTTTTCCCTTTGTTTTTCTTGATTTTTTATGTTACTTAGAAGGTGTTTGATAAAATACCTGTAAAACTATTGGCTCTGTTTGTAAAACAGTGGAATTTTGAAGTTGCAGTTCAGGTGTTTGTGGAAATGCCTCAATGGCGAACTCGGCTCGATCTTGGCTCCAACTTGGCTTGAGCTGGCCTGAGCTGCTGACCGAGCTGGCCCAAGCTGCTGACCGAATTGATCCGAGCTGGCTGGTCAGGCTCAAGGACCAAGCCAAGCCGAGTTCGAGCTGAGGTCAGCCAGTGGCCAAGCCGATTCGAGCTAAGGCCAACTCGACTCGATGTACACCCCTAAGAGTAGCCAATCCGTTTCCGTTCATTAACAGCTTGCATGTCTTTGAACCGAAAGCGGTTTATATGTGACACGGGGCTGCGTGGTGTCCACAGAGATTTCCGTGGTAAATACACTTCATCCAAGATGGAGCAAAGAAGGGCCGATCGGAGGCGGAGGTGATTCGGACCGTTGGAACCTTACAATAGGCATATCTCGCAAACTGAAAGGTTACCTAATATATCATATATGATTTTGGGGTAGGAGAAGCTACTTTAGCCAACCGAATTTGCAAGATTCCATTAGATTAACGGTCGAAAATCCATTTTATTTCTGTTTTTACTATTTATAGTAAGTTTTAGTTTGTTTCTCTTCATCTTTTAATCTTTAGGAATTGTGTGCAATATGAAAGGAGCTTAGAGAAATTAGGAGAATAACGTAGTTAAGGCAAATAGGACACTATAAATTGTAAATTTATTATTTAGAGAGTAAGTGATGAATATTTTAGAATATTATTTTTATTTTCTTGCTTTTTGAAGTTACGAATTACCTAGAATCTTATATTTATTTTCTGCCTTTTATTCGTAAATTCGAGAAGTCTCAGTTAGAGCCTAGAAATGCTATATGGATTTGAATTAGTTATCCTCTAAGAAGAGAGTGATCGACCTCATCATGTTCATCCCTGTGTTGAAAATTCACTTCGTCCATCGGTTTTGATTTCAAAACATTAGACGAAAAATGTGCCGGATCCAAGACTCAAGTGAGCTGAAATGTGAGAATTGAACGTTCACAGTTGAAATATGCATGGGGCCATAGAAGTTTTGAATCAAGATAATATTTAAGTTTTCAGCTCACCCCATTAGAAATGAGGTTATGAACGGTATGGATGGCATAAAAACATCACTGTGGACCCAGGAGGTTTTAACGGTAGTAATTTCCCCATCCACATCTTCCTTTATTGCAGTGCAGCACACCTAGTCGTGGGTTTGGCTCATTTTTTTTCACATATATTAAAACATTCTCAAAAAATAAATAGACGGAGTAAATTTATCACAAACATCATAGTGGGCCCCACTAGGTGAACTTCCTGCCAAAAACTTTTTCAGCAAAACCGCGTTCATTTTGGACATATACGATGTCGTAGACCCCACGGAGCTTCGGTGGTTCATGCACAATGCTCTGATGCTGACTGCACAAAAGTAGCGTTGGTGCATTAAAAGAAGAGCCTGGAATGCAGTTTAGTCCAAGCCGCTCTTCTTGGGGCATAATCTCAATGATGTTAGATAAGAAGTATTTATTTATTTATTTTTATTAATAACAAATTTATCTGTAAGAGCAAAAGTTTTCATAGCCACTAAGTACTGCGTGTTAAGGTACTCATTATGCTCTTATTGTACCGAGTAAATTCTGTTGGGCCCACTATGAATGTATATGATTTATCTATACCATCCATCCATTTTTCTGATCATTTTAACAATTGAGCCCAAATTTTAACTCTATCCAAAGCTAAATTGGTCCACACAATAGAAAATGTAGGAATATTAATCTCCACGGCTGAAACCTTCATGGAGCCAACAGTGATATTTATTTGTCATCCAACATATTCATGAGATCACACAGTCATGGATGAAGGAAAAAAAACATATATGGGCTTGATCTAAAACTTCTGTAGCTTCCAATAAATTTTCAACAATAGATATTTAATTTATATTGTTTTCTGAAGTATGGTTCAATTAAGATTTCAATATGCTTGATTTTTTGATTCAAGATCTAAAATTATCTTATAAAATGGATGGACCGAACAGATAAAATACATGACTTACAGTAGGCCTCGTAGAGTTTACTAAGTACGCTTGGTGTACTGAGTCACTCGTTACGCAATCCGCTTCCGTAGGAAGCAGCTTGGCAACTCCCCTGCCACCAGCCAATGGCTAGTGGTCGGTTGTCTATGGGCTCCACCATGATGTATGTGTTTCATCTATGCCGTTTATATAATTTTCTAGATCATTTTATGGTATGAGACCAAAAATTAGATATATCCTAATCTCAAGTGGACCACATTACAGGAATGAATGTCGACCATTAAAAACTTTTTGGGGCCATAAAAGTTTTGGATCAAGATCATCTTTATTCTTTTTCCTTCATCTGTATCTTTATGACCTAATCAACAGATTGGATGTCAAATAAACAGTACAGTGAGCTTTTGGAGGATTTTAATATTGGATATCCAATCAATATTATTTTCCAGTGGTGTGGTTCACCTGAGATTTATATCCCTCTCATTTTTGGAATCAAGCCCTAAAATGATTTTTATTTTCCTAGGGTTCATTGTGAATTTTATTTCCCATCTAACCTATTCATAGGGTCAGGATGAAGGGAAAACAGAAACATCCATACAAAACCTCCTCGGCCCTAAGAAGTTTTCAACGTTAGGTGTTTAATACCCAATGTGTTGTCCGCTTGAGCCTTAGATCCCTCTCATTTTATGAATGATACCTTAAAATCATATTTAAAAAATGAATGGAGGGTACGGTTAAAACCCATGCATACCGGTGGCCCAAAGATCCCCGCATGTCCCCGGTGGGGAAGGACGGGTTAGTACCCAATCCGTGTCACCGTGCTGCACCTTTTCAAAGGGAAGCGGATTGGCTGGTGTACTACACAGATTGCTGGTGTACTGAGGTTAGCAAGTTCCATGGATCTTATCAAGAGGTATGCGTTATATCCAAACCGTCCATTCATTTGACGAGCTACTCATAAGGCTTTAGCAGAAAACTAACATAGATCTAAAGATCAACTGGACTACAATGCAAAAGGAAGGAGGGGATTGAACATCTACCATTGAAACTCTTTTGGGTGTCAAGAAAGTTTTGGATCCACATAATATTTGTTTTTACTCTTCATCCAGGTATTTTTACTCTTCAAAGCTCAATCAGACCTCACCATAGGAGATAGTGTTTTTCATCCATGTTTGTGTGACGTTATGATAATCTTGGATGACAAATAAACATCACTATGGGCCATTGAAAGGGTCCAACAATGGACACCATCATCCCCATTGTTTCCTGAGATGTGGTCCACTTGAAATTTGGATATGCTTCAATTTTGGCCTCTTTCTCTAAAATGATCTAGACAAACAAATGGATAGCAGGGATAATTATACATTGATCATGATGGGCTGTGTGGAATTTGCTCAGTACCCCCTTACTAGAGCTGGACCCAAACCAGGTAGCTCAAAAGATCAGCTTGAATTGATTTAAAAACACCCGGCATGGATTGATTCAAATAGAAATTCATACCAAACCAAGCCTTAGAGTCAAGCTGATTTTAGAAAAACAAACCAAGCTCAGCCTAGGGCAGAACAAGGTCGGCTCTGTGGAAGCTTGGCTAATATCAATTTGATTCGACTCATAAATTGTGTGCACGTTGTTTCCTTATGGTGTAATCTAATTGCTTTGGATATGATTCAGTTTTGGTACCGACAGCATAGAAAATACATATACATGACACCTAGATAATACATAATATTTATGTTTGTATTCTCCCTTCGTCTAGGTCCGGGTGTTACAGTGTGCCTTAAGAAGTTTTAACGGTGGATGTTCAATCAAGAATATTTTCCTATGGTGTAGTCCACCTGTGATTTGTATCTTACTCAATTTTTGGATCATATCCTAAAACGTGCAAGCAAAATAAATGAACGGCAGGGATAAAACATATACATGGTGAAGTCCATATAGTTTTGACACTATCTGGCTGGCTTGTGTTGAGGTCACTTGCCAAACGGCGTCCAAACCAACCCATGCCCTACAAGTAGTGCGACCGGACTGGAGACGGAATTTGGCACGAAAATCACACCAGTTAAATAATCCTATCTGATTTGCTATGGCCGTCAAATGGACGGTTATATGTGGTAAGAGAGAAAGGAGGAGGAGGTACGGGAACCCTCCATCATACATTTTTTACACGTGTTGTGGAACACCAAATTATATGGGGCCACCCTGTCGTAATTATAAAATCCTCTCCAACCGGCAGTTTCTATACCGGATTTTGATTCGGTTGATAAAAAGTCAGTAACCCACAGCCAACGTAGGCCCCACCAAATGGAAAAGTAGGAAGAGATGCTAATAGGGGGTTTTTTATCACCATCATGTGTTTTGTCTTTTACCAAACCCGCCCAGGTAATAAATTCGGATGGACCACACTGTGTGAACTTAGCAATGCTGGGTGTAATTGTACATCGTCCCTGTCCATATGGCCCGTGTGAGCTTGCATTCAGGGGAAACGAATTGGCTACTCCCCCTGCCACCAGCCCGATGGCTGTGGTCAGTGTTCTGTGGGCCCCACTATGATGGATGCGTTTCATACATTCCATTAATCCATTTTTACATATCATTTTAGGGCTTAATACAAAAAATGAAATGGATATAAATCTCAGGTGGACCACACCACAAGAAAACAATAGTGATTAAATATCTACCATTAAATCCTCCTAAGGCCCACTGTACTGTTAATTTGACATCCAATATGTTTACTAGGTCATTAGGGTACGATGAAGGGTAAAAAATAAAAAACAGTTTGACCCAAAACTTTTATGACCCCAGAAGGTTTTTAATTCCTATAATGTGGTCCACTTTAGATTGGGATATATCACCTTTTTGGTCTCATACCATAAAATGATATGGAAAGATAGGCTGATAGCATGGTTGAAACACATATATCATGGTAGAGTTCACAGAGCACGACCATCAGCCATTGGTTGGTGGCAGGATTAGAATGGCTGGTAGTAGGGGAGTAGCTGAACCATCTCTGCATTCGGGCTTGACTTGTGTATAGTTAAAATTTTAGTCCTATCTTATAAAATGTCATAGAAAATTTATAGGCAGTGTGGATAATATCTATACATCATGGTGGCCACTCAAAGCTCCTACCCGGAGCCAACAGTACATGGGTTGAAAATGATGATATCCAGCTGATGGACAGAAAAGCCTTACGCAGGAAGTTGGGGCCACGGTGATGTTTGAGAGAAAACCACCGCATTCATCCATTTTGTGAGCTCATTTAGTACATTAGTTCAAACATGAGCTGAGACGAGCCGAAAATGTTAGGCGTTTCAACACTTGAGGTCTTGGTATGCATCCCTAGCGGGGGTGGCTAACGTGGAGAGTGTGTACTGATATGGGTGTGTACTAGCAAGCTAACCGGAAAAAAAATAATAAAAAAATGTCCATGGTTGAAATATCCGTAGGGAGCTATGGATATACTTCAATTTTGGTCCTAACTTCTTGAATGAGCTTAAAAAAAATGTATGGCTGGCGTAGATAAACTCCATACATTCAGGGTGGCACAATTGAGTTTACCCAATATGATAAAAGTGTACTAACTTATTCATAAATGAGGTTACGAATGATAGGGATGGGATATAAATATCACTATCAACCCAAGGAGTTCAATTCAAGCCGTACGTTTTTGGGTCAGAATCTCAACGATGACGGATAAAAAGTTTTTTTTCTTTTTTTTTTCCAATGGCAAATTTACCCATTATATATATATAGATAGGAAATGGTAACACGAGGTCGACCTCGTGGAACTTTCCATGAGGTCTAGCAGTGTGGGCCCACATGTTGTGTGTCGATCACCATCAGCCAGGTGAAGGAAACGGATTGGCTACTCCCCCTGCCACCAGCCATGGGCTGATGGTGGATGCTTTGTGGGCCCTACCATGACGTATTTGTTTCATCCACTCTGTTCATCCATTTTTAAAGATCATTTTAAGGCTTGATCCCAAAAATTAGAGGTATATAAATCTAAAGTGGTCCACACCACATGAAAACAA
This sequence comes from Magnolia sinica, assembly GCF_029962835.1. NCBI lineage: Eukaryota > Viridiplantae > Streptophyta > Magnoliopsida > Magnoliales > Magnoliaceae > Magnolia > Magnolia sinica. The sequence goes on from NC_080587.1 coordinate 2,450,151, forward strand.
TATCGATGGGATATCCACCATTAAAATCCTCCTAAGGCCCCCTGTACTGTTTATTTGATATCCAATCTGTTTATTAGATCATAAATGCCCGGATGAAGGGGAAAAACAAAAATCAGCTTAATCCAAAGCTTTTATGGCCCCCAAAAATGTTTTTAATGGTCAACACCCAATCAACACTGTTTCCTGTAATGTGGTCCAGTTGAGATTGGGATATAACTAATTTTTGGTCTCATACTGTAAAATGATCTGTAAAGATATATGGACAGCATGGATTAAAAACATACATCATGGTGGGGCCCACAAAGCACCGACCACCAGCCATTGGCTGGTGTCAGGGGGAGTAGCCAATCCGTTCCCCCAGGGCAATCGCTTTAGGGCCCGTTTGGCCGGTCGGATTGGAAGGGATTGCATGGTATTGGAAGGGATTGGAAGTCAAATCCTGGGATTGGCCTGCGTGCCAAACAGAGTCGGTGATCTGATCCCAATCCCAGGTATCTCAAGACAATCCGCTGACATCACCATCGTTACATTTAAATCCCATCAAATCCACCCTAATCCTTCAACTTTGCCTGGGACGTGTTTGGTTTGAGGGATTAGAAGGGATGAGAAAGTTTAAAACCGGGATTGGCCGGGCGCGCCAAACAGACTGGATATAGCAATCCAGGGATATATCAATCCCATGGATCTCCAGACAATCCACCGACAACACCATTATTACCTAGAAATCCATGCCATCCACCCTAATACCATTCAAACCCTTCCAATCCACCCGGCCAAACGGGCCCGTATGAGGAGCTCAGATGGGCCATACCATCTAAAACCTTGTGTAGACATGTTTTAAACATATAAAATCACTTGGTAGGGCCCACGTGAGTTTTGGACGCGGTTGAAACTTGTTTTGACCCCTCATCCAAGTGTATACATACAATGGATGGGCTGGATCCTCTCAAATGTTGTATGTGGTGTGACCCACTCAAGTCATAGATTGTCTTGATTTTGTGACCCAGTCAAGTCATAGATTGTCTTGATTTTTAATTCCGTGGGCCATCATGAAATGGTACATCTAACTGATGGTGTTGATGTTTGACACACATCACGTGGCCCCCACTGCTCGACTTCATGGAAAGTTCCCATGAGGTGGACCTCATAGTACTGTATATATTTACAATAGCAGAAGTTTTCAAAGCCACCCAGTGCCGTATGTACGGCAGATTTTTCATATCCTCAGTGGTTCGGAAACGGATTGGCTGCTCCCCCTGACACCAGCTCTGTGGTTGATGTTCGGTTCTCTGTGGGCCCCAACATGATTTATGTGTTTCATCCATTCCGTTTATCCATTTTTAAAAATCATTTTATTGCTTGATCCCAAAAATTAGAGGGATTAAATCTCAGGTGGACCACACTACATGAAAACAATAGTGATTGGATATCAACCATTAAAATCCTCCTATGGTCCACGATACTTTTTATTTGACATCCAATCTATTGATTAGGTCATAGAGGCCCGGATGAAGAGAAAAAACAAATATCAACTTGATCCACAACTTTTATGGCCCCCAAAATGTTTTTAATGGTCAACCCTCATTCAACACCGTTTCCTGTAATGTGGTCCACTTGAGATTGGATATACCTCATTTTTATATTTATATGGTAAAATGATCTTTAAAAACAAGTGGATGGCATGGATGAAACATATACATCATGGTGTGGCCCACATAGCACTGACCACCAGCCATTGGCTGGTGTCAGGGGGTGTAGCCAATCCGTTCCCCAGTGGTCCCATCCTCGCTGGACTTCCGCTGGTAGCGGATTGGGTACCGCCTGTCCCTGGCTCGGCATCGACTGGGCCTATGAGGCGGCACAGTGGTGTATGGGTTTCATCCGCACCGTCTATTCATCTTTCCATATTAGTTTAGGGCATAAGCCCAAAGTGAGGTATGGGTTTCATCCACACCGTCTATTTGCCAACAAACCACACTATCTAACCTATTTAAAGGGTCCTATAGAACCGGACGAAGGGAAAACACAAATATCAGCTTGATACGAAACTTCATTGGCCCTAAGAAGTTTTCAACGTTAGGTGTTTAATCCCCAATGTATGGCCCACTTGAGCTTTAGATCAGTCTCATTTATTATAATAGATATGTAAAAATGGATGGACGGTGTGGATAAAACCCGTACATCAGTGTAGCCGTTAGATCCTCGTATGTGCTGGGTAGGGACCCACGGGTTGTACCCAATCCGTGCCTGCGCGCTGCACCTTTCAAAGGCACGGATTGACCCGACCTCAGGAGAGGCAGGGTTCCTGAACCGAGTAATTTCTACGGTGCCCACTTTGATGCATGTGTTTTATCACAATTGTTTACGTGTTTTCAAGTTCAGTTCAGTGTATTTTTCGTGTGCTTGTCCACCTCTTTTTGGGGCAACACCCCAACATTGCAGGGAGCGGATCAGGTGCAGTGTTATATCCATAGCAAGGCCTAGCTAGCTCGAGACTTAATGGTCCGGATAGGGGCTCTATAGGGCCCACCATGATATATGTCTATGATCCATGCCATCCGTCTATTTTGTCAGATCAATTTGGGTGGGGCATGAGCTTATAACGGAGGCAAAATGAAGGCTTCAGTGGACCACACACCATGATGTTTATTTGCCACCCACAAGGTCACACAGGCTTGGATGAAGGGAAAACATGATATTTATCAACTTAATCCAAAACTTTTGTAGCCCTAAGAGGCTTTTAATGATAGGCATTTAATATCTACTATTTCCCGTGGTGTAGTATACTTAAATTTTTAATTTGCCTTATTTTTAGACCCAAGCCCTAAAAAGATCTACCAAACACATATCAAGGTTAGCCCAATAGTGCTCTTGCCAGGACTCTCATCTCTAGCTAGACCCAGTGCATGGGGATAGTATGGTCGGCCCCAAATTGTAGCATATTCTTTCTACTTTAATCTGCCTCACAGATGGTACTCATATTCTTTCTACTTGGATATAATTCATCTTTCGAATCATGTCCTAAAATGATATGTAAAAATGGATGGACAATATTGATAATACACACACACACACACACACACACACACACAACAACGTAGATAATACATAATACATATATATATGAATGTACACTGTTTCTGTTGGGGGCCTTACACAAAACCTTAGGATCTAGTCTCTCAGAACAAACTAGAATTATGAGATAATAAAGTAATGAAATAGATCAAAGCACAAACCACACCACACAAGAGATTTTTACGTGGAAAACTCTCAAAGAGGTAAAAACCACGGGACCTCGTCCAGATCAACAATCCACTATAAAGTAGAACGTTACAACCTTTTTCACTCACACAGGAGTGGATAAACAGTAAGAGAATAGAAGAAAAAAAGAGAGATCTAACCGATTATGAGGACGTAGAAGTGTTGAGATATCAAGTGCACAATAGATCACCTCTACGAGCAGAACCTCCCTTCCACAAGATTCCTTTCTCTTTCTCTCTCTCTCTCTCACACACACCTTTGATAGCCCTAAACCTTTTAGCAAACCCTTGTAAAGCTTTAGAAAACCCTCTTGTATTCACTAAAAAACCCTAAGTATCACCTATTTATGGTTTAGGAAACTCTCTTTCGTACCCTTTGCGAAAAGGCCTCAAAAATCCACAATCCACACAAAATCGCGGAACGAATCTACGTAACCTCGACTGGTCGAGTAGGGTCCTCGACCGGTTGAGCGGGCTCACTCGACCGGTCGAGCACCTCGGAGAAAATAATCAGATGGTCGCTGGACTTTGAGTAGAGCCCCACTCGACCGGTCAAGCGCCACTCACGACCAGTCGAGTAAGGCTCACGACCGGCCGAGCCTGGGAGGAAATCCCATCAAAACTCCCCCTTTCTGACCCAGGAGGGATTCACCTTCTTCAAGCCAGCCAGATTTCTACAAAATTCAAACTTGCCCTTGAGCAAAGCCTTGGTCATCATGTCTGACTCATTATCGTCCGTGTGGATCTTCTCAAGCTGTAACACCTTCTGTTCCAAAGTATCCTAGATCCAGTGATATTGAATCTCTATGTGCTTCGACTTAGAATGCTGACTTGGATTCTTGCTCAAGTGTATAGCACTTTGACTATCGCAATAAATCACGTGCTGCTCCTGCTTTAGGCTAAGTTCCTGTAAGAACCTCTTCATCCAAAGTATCTCCTTACATGCTTCTGTGACTGCAATGTATTCAGCCTCTGTCGTCAACAACGCTACGACTGCCAAGATACCGTTCCCCCTACAAACGTGAACATGAACCCCGATGTAGACTTTCTGGAGTTTATATCATCTGCCATATCTGCATCTGTGTAGTCCTCTAACATACGTTTTCCGTCACTATAGCATAAGCTCAACCTGGATGAACCTCTTAGATGCCGCAGTATCCACTTCACCGCTACCCAATGCTCTTTTTCAGGATTGGCAAGATACCGGCTGACAACACCAACTACATATGTTATGTCTGGGCGTGTACACACCATAGTATTTATCAAACTTTCTACTACTGATGCGTAGGGTATCTTTTACATCTCATTCACATCTGCCTTCGTCTTAGAATACTCCCTGTCGCTCAATCTGAAGTGACCATCCAGTGGAGTACTAACCGGCTTTGCTGCATTCATATTGAATCGCTCTACGACTTTCTCAATATACCGCTCTTGTGACAACCAGAGCTTCCTGTTGTTTCTGTCACATGTTATCTCCATTCCTAGGATCTGTTTAGCCAGGCCCAAGTCTTTCATTACAAACGACTTGCCTAACTCCTGTTTCAGCCTGTCGATCTTCTTGATGTCTTTTTTCATGATGAGCATGTCATCAATATATAACAGCAGAACTAAGAAATCACCATCTGAGAACTTGCGCGTGAACACACAGTGGTCCGACTCCGTTCTGTCATATCCATACTTCTACATGAATGAGTTGAACTTCTTGTACCATTACTATGGAGTTTGTTTCAGACCATACAAGCTCTTCCTCAGCCTACACATCATATGCTCTTTGCTATTGACTTCGAACCCCTCTGGCTGATGCATGTAGATCTCTTCTTCCAGGTCACCATGGAGGAAGACAGTTTTAACATGTAACTGCTCTACCTCCAGATCCATGCTAGCCGCCAACCCAAGCAACACCCGTATGGATGTCATCTTCACCACTGGTGAGAATATCTCCTCGAAGTTTATGCCTTTCCTCTGACCAAACCCTTTCACCACAAGTCTAGCCTTGAATATCGTTTGTGAATTCTTCTGCTCAACCTTCTTTCCGAATACCCAATTGTTGCTCAAAGCTTTCTTGCCCTTAGGCAATTTCACCATATCATAGGTATTGTTCTTATGCAAGGATTTTATCTCCTCTTGCATAGCTTTCAACCACTCCCCCTTATGCTCGTCAGTTAGGGTCTTAGAATAATCTTCTGGCTCTCCCCCATCAGTCAGCATAATATACTCATGCGGTGAGTATCTCTTAGATGACTGTCTGTCCCTAGACAACCTCCTCACCTGTGACTCAACAGGTGGATCAAGTGGGGGCTGCTCTCCTGGTCCATCTTTTGTAAGAACTCCTTCGTCCTCTGCACCTTGCTATACTCCCCTGTTATTAGGCACCATAGGAGGAATAACTGGATCCATGTTTTCTAGCTCACTTGAACTAGGCTGGTTCTTCTCTAGCTTACAAATGTCTTCTATACACTGATCTTCAAAGAAAACCACATTTCTTCTCCTAGCGAGCTTCTTCTCAGTCAGATCCCACAATCTGCAACTGAACTTTTCATCATCGTACCCCAAGAACACACACTACTTGATCTTCATATCGAGTTTGGACCTCTCGTCTTTTAGTACGTGAACGGATGCCCTGCATCCAAACACCCTCAGATGACTGTATGATGGATCCTGTCCAGTCCACACCTTCTCAGGCACTTCTCCATTTTATGGGGTTGATGGAGACTTGTTTATCAAATACACCGTCGTGTGCATTGCTTCTCCCAAGAACATCTTGGGCAACTTCGTATGGGATAACATGCATTTGATTCTCTCTACAATGGTGCGATTCATTCGCTCAGCCACACCATTATGCTGGGGGGTCTTGGGAACCGTCTGTTCATGCCGTATAACCAGGAACTTACAATATTCATGAAAGTCGCCAATGTATTCACCACTATTGTAAGTGCGGATGCACTTTAATGATCTACCTTTCTCTCTCTCGACCATAGCATGAAATAATTTAAACATGCCAAAGACCTCGTCCTTTGATTTCAAAGCATAAACCCAAACCCTCCTAGATGCATCATTTATAACAGTGACAAAATACAGTGCCCCACCCAAGGTTTTTGTCCTCATAGGACCATAAACATAAGAATAAACCAAATCCAATGCATGCACTTTATTAACATGAGAGACAGATTTAATAAATGAAACTCTATGTTGTTTCCTTAATAGACAATCAATACAGGTTTTGAGAGGTATACTTATCACGTCTGGAAGGAGCCGCTTCCTCGCTAGTAGGTGAAGCCCTTTTTCACTCATGTGGCCTAGACGCCTGTGCCATAAGTCAATAGCTGAATCTTCCACCGCATTCAACCCACCTTTGCACACACTGACATTTGCCTTGTAAAGGGTGCAACACTTCTTTCCTCTAGCCCCGGTCAATGAACTCTTGATAAGATTCCAATGCCCACCAACAAACCGACTTTCATAACCATCATCATCCAACCTTTCCGTCGACATCAAGTTGAGGTGAAGGTCTGAGATATACCTCACATCCCTGAGAAAAAATATGCAGCCCACATCGGTCTTCACATAAATATCATTGACCCCTATGATCTTCGATACGCCAGAATTTCTTATCTTCACAGTCCCAAAGTCACCTGACTTGTAGCTTGTGAAGAAGTCCATGCATGGAATTGCATGAAAAGAAGCTCCCGAGTCAATCACCCAGTTGATGTCCTGACTCGTAGCCGTGAGACAAATATCATGATCTGCTGAAGAATAACTACAACGTTGTCATCTGAAGCGACCGCAGTGGAATCTAATTCATCTTCCTTCTCATTTCATTTTCCTTTCTTGTTGTTCTTATTCTTATGACATTCATGTCTATAGTGGCCCTTCTTACCACAATTTCAACATTCAACATCCTTCCTGGTACTCGACTTGCCTCTTGATTTATCTCGGGTCTTCCCGCCATTTCTATTCTTTCCTCTCGCCCATTCTTGTGTTACAAGGGTCTCTTGCTGAGTAGACCCCTGCAACTTCCTCATTATCTCCTCATTGAAGAGACAGCTAGTAACCTATTACATGGATATCTTTCCTTCTAGCGCATAATTGTTTATAGACACAACCAATGTCTCCCAACTGTCAGGCAATGAACTAAGCAATAACAAAACTTATAATTCATCATCCAGGACCATCTTTATAGTGGAGAGCTAGTTTACTATATTGCTGACCTCATTCATGTGCTCAGCCACAGAATCATCATCTTTGAACTTGAGATTCACAAGTCGTCTTATCAGGAAGATTTTATTACTGGCTGTCTTCCTCTCATACAGTCATAGGCTAGCGGTTGAGGTCTCCATAGACACATGGTAGAACATAAAATCGTCCAATCATTGTCTAATAAACCCCACCGCCTTTCGGTCCATATTCTTTCAATCATCATCAAACATATCCTTGGATTTTATTGATATGCCTAAAATTGGAGAATATAAGTCCTTGTAATAAAGCAAGTCCTCCATGTTAGCCTTCCATATGGTCTAATTAGAACCATTGAACTGATTATCCTTGATAAGCCACCTTCCATAATTTAAAACCGATCATAACCGTTCAATGAACTTAGCTCTGATATCACTTTGTTGGGGGCCTTGTACAAAACCTTAGGATCTAGCCTCCCAGAACAAACTAAAATTATGTGATAATAAAGAAATGAAATAAATCAAAACACAACCACACCACACGAGATTTTTATGTGGAAAACCTTCAAAGAGGTAAAAACCACGGGACCTCATCCAGATCAACAATCCACTAGAAGTAGAATGTGTTGGGGAAAAATATGATAAGTCCGGAGACTCGGTTATGAAGTGAATTAACTCTACTAAAACTGACCAAAAGATCCAAGCCAACAGTTCGGATCCTGTAAGATAAAGCCAAAGGAGAGACTTGTTTGGATTTGTGGAAAATGAATCCCGACCGAAGTGGAGAGTTGAGAGCCTTAGGCAAGTATAAGACACATCAAGTTGACTCGATTAATGAGGCAGCAACGTCTAAAGAGACCTGTTAAGGTTCTAAATCAGAAAGCCACTGACCGATTATGAAAACGACCTATGTATAGTTGGTTATAGTATCGGCTATCGGATAGAAGAAAAACATCAGTCCTGAACCGAATCAGTTTCGTCCGACAGTAGGCAAAAAGTCTCCTGTGTAAGCCAGCCAAGATTACGAATCTATTAAGGCCGAGCCAAGTAAAGGAGAGACAGTGTAATCTTAAACACCGTCCCGAGAATCTTGTAAAAGGATCCCCGGTCCCGAAAATCTCGGGATCGAAAAGTATCCATAAACAAAATACCATCTAAATCAAATCTCTAACATATCGGGAAAGAATCCCCATAGGGCGGGATCCCCCTTCTCCTATAAATAGGAGAGACTCCAAGGATGAAAGGTACGCAAAACACTCTCCAAAACCCCCTCAACATTATAAGACCCAGATTCTCAGCCTGACTTTGGCATCGAAGGGTCCCCTGCTCTAGTCAGGGTCTCCTTTGTCTTCTTCCTGTACAGGTATCGAAGGAAGACCGATGGACGACCAGATTTTTGCTTCAACAGTTTGGCGCTGTCTGTGGAAAATGATACAAAAAGTCGTTTCCTACACTCTATCCAGAGGTTGAAAAACGTGCTTTAATGGTGATTACTAGAAGAACGGTCCCAGAAGATCCTAACGAGGCTGCTGCCGTTGAGCTGTCGGATGCAAATGCTGTTCGAAGGACTCAAGGCCAGAATTCCGCTGCTCGACCAGCGACCTCCGCTGGGATGAGGAACACTCAGCGGAACCGAGGTAATGGGCAACTGGATAAAGAGGTACAAGAACTCAAATTCGACATCAACGTCATGAAACAGCTATTGGAACAAATACACCGGCAACAAGTTCCGACGGGTGTTCAGGCGGCTAACGCCCCACAGCAAGTTGTTGATCCCGAGCCTGATGCTTCGCAACCGACAATCCCTCAGAAAAATCAACCCCAAGGTTCATCTAAGCCGGCCCCCGCTCATTTCGCTACCGCCGTTCTGCCCCTCACTGACCTCCGACATGAAATTGATCGGCGAAGATGAAGTCGACTTCCGATCGAGGGAATGGCCGAAAGTAACGAACCTTGGAAAGCCGACCTCCAAGATTTCAGGAGGGAGGTACGGGAGGAGATCGAAGACGTGAAGCAAGGTCGTGATTCGCGTCAGAATCGGCCCGAGACAAAAGCGTCCCCGTTCGTGGAGGAAGTGATGCAGGCCCGATTACTAGAGCGTTTCCGTCTTCTACAAATTACGCCTTTCACAGGTAAAACCGACCCAACCGAGCACATCGAATGCTTCCGAACATACATGGAACTACACGACGCCTCAGATGCCATGATGTGCCGAGCCTTCTCCCTCACATTAGCCGACGTAGCTCGACTTTGGTTCAAACAGCTGAAACCAAAGTCCATCCGATCCTTCACAGAACTTAATGACGCCTTCCTTACCAATTTTATTGGCGGGAAGAAGAAGCTGAAACCTCCAGCACACTTGAACAACATAGTCCAGAAGGAGGGAGAATTGCTGAAAGACTATATCAAACGATTCAACTTCCATTCGCTCCAAGTTCGGAAACATTCGAATGAGACAACACTCAACTCCATCATGCAAGGTATAAGGGACAAACCATTTTTGGAGTCCTTAGACAAGAATCCACCCGAAACTTTGACGAAGTTCATGACTAGGTCAGACAAATAAGCAGATGCTAAAGAAACACGGAACTTGCGCGAGGGCGTTTAGAATGCAAAAACCACGACCAAAGGGTTGGCCAAAAATGAGGTTGACTCGGCTAGAGGAAAAAAGCGTAAAGACGATCGAGCGCGCGACGAACGCAAGTCAGGCAAGCGACCTGACCGAATGTTTTCTACATACACCCCGCTTAACAAACCTCGGGAACAGGTGCTGATGGAAATCAAAAGTGAAGAATTCGTGAGTTGGCTAAATAAGCTTCGGAGTAATCCAAATCGACAAAATAAAGACAAGTACTATCACTATCATCGCGATCACGGTCATAGTACAAGTGATTGCTATCATTTGAAGGAGGAGATCGAAGGGCTTATCCGAAAAGGCCGGCTCAAAGAACATGTCGAGAGAACAGGAACAACGGAAGAATGACCGAGTGACAATCGAGCCATAGAAGAAATCTGGACAATAGTCGGAGGACCCTTGTGCAGCGGCGACCCAAATAACGCCTGAAAAAACCACTCTCGAAGCCTCAGCTGTGAGTCTGATATTCTGATCATAGCTCGGCCTTCGAAAGAGAAGAAGAAGGAAAAATACTGTATCTCGTTCACTGATGAAGATGCCTGAGGGATACATCATCCACATGATGATGCATTGGTTGTTACTCTGACCATTGCTAACCGAAGAGTGTTCCGCATTCTCATCGACACAAGGTCATCAGCTGACGTGTTATTCACTCAGGCATTCGACAGGATGGGTATTGAACGATCCGCGTTGCGACCGGTTCGTACCCCGTTGATAGGATTCTCGGGGGGACAGATACTCCCAGAAGGGATCATTTCACTGCCGCTCATAGCTGGAAATCATCCGCACTAAGCGACAACAATGGTAGATTTCCTGATAGTCGACCAATCGTCCGTGTACAACGCTATACTTGGTCGACCCTCTCTGAGTATCCTCTAGGCCATCGTATTTATGTACCACCTCTCCATGAAATTTTCGACTGAGTCGGGAGTAGGAGTCATCAAAGGAGATCAGCAGGACACGAGGCGTTGCTACATGACAGCTGTAAAGAGACCCACCGAGAAAGCTCCAGCAGAAGTATCAATTATCAAGTCACTAGACCCCCGGGTCGAGACGCATGAATGAGGGCAGCCAGTTGAAGATCTTGTTTCAGTGTCCTTGGTCAAGGCAGACGAGTCGAAAACGGTGCAGGTTGGCTCGTCTTTGCGACCACCCTTAAGGGATAATTTGATAGCCCTGTTCCGACGATATGCTGACGTATTTGCTTGGATCCGTGAAGACATGCAAGGAATCGACCCGTCAGTGATCACCCACCGACTCAATGTTGATCCGACCTACCGACCAGTCCGAAAAAAGTGATAATCTCTTAGCCCCGAAAGGTACGCTGTCATAGGAGAAGAGGTTTGCAAGCTCATCAAGCAAAAATTCATAGAAGAGATATACTATCCGGAATGGGCAGCAAATATTGTATTGGTGAAGAAAGCTAACGGGAAATGACGAGTCTGTATCGACTATACCGACCTAAATAAAGCCTGCCTGAAGGATAGCTTTCCTCTTTCAAGGATAGACCAGTTGGTGGATAGTACCGCGGGGCATGAACTTCTTAGCTTTATGGATGCGTATTCAGGGTATAATCAAATTGTAATGCATCAGTCCAATAAATCTAAAATAACCTTTGTCACTAAAAAAGACCTTTATTGTTACCGTGTGATGCCATTTGGTTTGAAAAATACCGGTGTGACTTATCAGAGATTGGTAAATAGAATCTTTGCTCGGCTGATTGGCTGAACGATGGAAGTGTACATTAACGACATGCTCGTCAAAAGTGTACGTGCGACCGACCACATAGCCGACCTAGAAGAAATGTTCCTCATCTTACGTAAGTTCCGAATGAAGCTGAACCCGAGAAAGTGTGCCTTTGGTGTAAGCTCGAAAAAGTTTCTCGGTTTCTTGGTCAGTCAGCGAGGGATAGAAGCTAACTCAGAAAAGATAAAAGCCCTGCTTAATATGAAGTCTCCAAAAATGATTAAAGATATACAAAGATTGACTGGGTGAGTTGCAACACTTAATCGCTTCCTGTCCAGAGCCACGGATAAATGTCTCCCGTTCTTCAGACAATTGAAGGGACGACAAATGTTGAAATGGACGGAAGAGTGCAAATCAGCGTTTTAGCAGTTAAAGTTGTAGCTCGGATCTCCCCCAATCTTATCGAAACCCAAGTCAAGAGAAGCTCTGCTGCTGTACCTGGCAGTGTCCGAGGTAGCAGTTAGCTCAACCCTGATACATGAGCACGAAGGAAGGCAGCTACCGGTTTATTACGTCAGTAAAGCATTATTACCGGTGGAGATGAGATACCTACTCTTGGAAAAGGTAGCCCTAGTTCTAGTAGTCTCCTCGCACCGACTTTGACCGTATTTTCAAGCCCATACCATCGTCGTAATGATCGATCTCCTACTGCGTCAGATTCTACAGAAACCGGATGCATCCGGCCGACTCATGAAATGGGCGATCGAACTCAGCGAATTCGACATTCAATATAAGCCAAGAGTAGAAATCAAAGGGCAAGCTGTAGCCGACTTCATTGCTAAAGTAACACCGCGGGCAAACCCGACAAATGGGCATACTGCCGAGCCCGTTGAAGAATCAACTACTACTTCTCCAGTACCGACGCCTGACCCGAAACCCTGGAAGCTGTATTTCGACGGTTCCTCCAATTTTAAGGCAAGCGGGGCAGGAGTAGTTCTGGAAACTCCAAATCAGACCTACATGCAATATGCTTTAAGACTCGGATTTCAAGCGTCAAACAATACAACAGAATATGAAGCGTTGTTGCTCAGCCTTTGACTCACGACCAGCCTGGGTGTTAGGCATCTAAATGTTTTCAGCGATTCTCAGCTGGTCGTCAACCAAGTTACTGGTGCATATTAAACACGGAAAGAACAATTAAAAGCATATATAAAGAAAGCCAAAGAACTGATCAAAGGCTTTCAATGTTGTATCGTTACTCGAATCCCTCGGATAGAGAATACCAAAGCTGACCTATTAGCAAAACTCGCCTCCTCCAACAAAGACGATATACCCAGGTCTATTCCGGTCGAGTACGTAGCTAAGCCGAGTATCAAGGAACCAGTTAGCTCAATCGTACATAAGATCGACACGGAACCTTCTTGGATTGATCCGATCGTCCGATATTTCAATAAGGGTGAGTTGCCTGAAGACCGCAACAAGGCCCGACAATTAAAAGTCCGAACGTCCCGTTATACCATATTCAACGGGGCATTATATAAGAAAGAGTATTATACTCCACTGCTGCGATGTCTAAACCCCAACGAAGCGGACTGTGTACTACAAAAAATCTATGAAGGGATCCGCGGAAACCATTCGGGAGGACGATCACTCGCGCATAAGGTATTACGTCAGGGATACTACTGGTCGACCATCCAATACGACGCTCGTAAGCTCGTTCAAAAATGCGACAGATGTTAGAGATTCATAGTTTTCTCGAGACGACCTCCAGAAGCATTAACACCTATGACCGGTCCTTGGCCCTTCGCACAATGGGGAATCAACATCATAGGGCTACTCTCAGTGGGATGAGGCCAGACTAAGTTCACTGTCGTGGCCATAGATTACTTCACGAAATGGGCCGAGGCTGAGCCATTGGCGAGAATAACCGAATAAAAGATCATTGATTTCGTGTGGAAGAAAATTCTCTGTCGGTTTGAAATACCCGAACCATTGTTACCGACAACGGAAAGCAGTTCGACAATAACAACTTTCGAGAAATGTGTGGCAACCTCGGAATCGGAAACGTATACTCATCGCCCCACCATCCTCAGACGAACGGGCAAGTTAAGGCAATCAACAAGATCATCAAACACCACCTCCAGACCAAGCTCGACTGAGCCAAGGGAATGTGAGCTGAAGAACTTTCGAAAATATTGTGGACATATCAAACTACAGCACGAACTGATACGGGCGAAACTCCTTTCTCCCTTGCTTATGGCTTGGAAGCCGTCACTCCGGTCGAAATTGGGTTGCCTTTAGCCCGAGTCAGTTCATTTGACGAAGAGGATAATGAACAACTCCTAACACTCGAACTCGATCTTATGGACGAACAAAGAGAAAGAGCTTGGCAACTTACGAGAGCTCGGCAACAGGAGGTTACTCAGTTCTACAACACCTGAGTCAAGGTTAGACGTTTTCGAGTGGGAGACATGGTCCTTCGAAAGACGTTCCCCAATACTAAGGAAGCCGGCTCAGGTACGCTGGGACCTAACGGGGAAGGGCCCTATATCGTCTCAACCACCATTCGACCAGGGACATATCAGTTCGAAGACCTAACCGGACGACTACTGTCTCACCCGTGGAACGCCGAGCATCTGAAAACCTATTACCCCTAAAGTCCACATGACAAAGCAATGAAAAAGACTAAAAAAAGGGCATGTAAACTGAGTCAAAATGAATAAAATGAAACTAATTATATTCATTTATCAGCATGTTACAACGAGTTACATCTTACTTCGACAATGCATTGTTAGACTAGAAAGGGGTAAAGGGAAGGTAGGCCATAATGTGCGAATGTCTTCTTCAGTTAATACTATTCTTGAGCTTGCCCGGAGCCAGTGTTAGTGCCACAAATGGAGCTGATGATGGTACCAAAAATCAAGTTCCCAGTGGAGCTGGTGTTAGTGCCAAAAATGGAGCTGATGATGGTACCAAAAACTGAGCTCCGGGGCTTTCAAGGGTCATTCAGAATGACCTCCGGAGCCTGAGTAGATTCAGGCTCGGCCCCGGCACGAACAACAACGTCGTCAGGCTCTGCCGCTTCAGCCGCTGGATCCTCGGGAGGTCCATCCTCAAAATTCGAGAGGTCAAGGTCGGAAAAAAATTGCTTCACCCCTTCAATGCAAGCTCGGTACCCGCTCGCATATAGGCAGTTTCTCTCGTCCTCGAACTCCAGAGATTCAAGGAAGTCTTTTACGGCCTTTTCTCCCGCCTCTTTCTTGGCCACCTCGAGCGCCGTTTTTGCATCGGCCTTCAGCCGGGTTAGCTTATCCTCGGAGGCATCACGAGCCAGGCGAAGTTACTAACTCTCATCAATAGCCCCTTTCAGCAGCTGAGCCATTTGAACACATTCGGCTCTAGCGTCTTCAGTCGCCTTCTGAGCCAAGCTCAACTCGCCTGTCAAACGACCGACCCTAGTGGAGGCTATCTTAAGTTGGGCTTCTGCCTCTGCTGCCCGTCTCTGAGCCGCTTCGACTTCGCCACATTTCTCTGAGCCTTCTCAACCTCGGTCAGGTCTATGCTGGCTCTCAGTAAGCAGGGAGCGAGCTGCACAAATTTTTTTTACCAAGTCCGATTAAAGCTGAAAGAGACAAAGAGCTAGAGAACAAAATTTAAAACCCCACCTAGAGCAAGACCTTTGCAGCATGAGAGAGTATATGACTTCCAGGAGCTTCGAAGATGGAAGCAAATTCCTTTTCGCTCCCGACAGAAACAGCTCAAGGCACCATATCTGCCACGGCCCGACGGAAGGAGGATTGCTCCTGCGGAGCCGACTCCTCCCTTGAACTCTCCACTCTCTTCTTCTCTCTACTCCCCGAGACTCGTTTAACGACCTGTGTTGGCTCGAGAGTCGCTCGGGACTCGGCAGGAATGTCCTCCGCCCTCTCTTCGGGGTCAGAAAGATTGATGACGGGCGGGACGGCCGAGGTAGCGGCGACAGGGACAGAAGGCTTCGCGGCCGAGGGAGCGATTTTAGCCTTCTTCAGGGGCCGAGGCTCCGACAGAAGGACTGACCTAGGGGGAGCCTTTAACTTTGACGGCCTCAGAAGGGGTCGAGCTTCGACCATTTCAGTGTCAGACAAAACACAGAATCAGAGAAATTCAAGAAGAATGTGTCTGAACAATTCAAAGTTACCTGTCACGGACGAGTCTAGGCCCGAGAGAAGAAGACGCTCCGGCTAAAATGGACTTCCAAGACCTATCTTCTGGGCTCAACTTCCACAAGTCTTTGATCTGAGCTAAAGCATTGGCTGCTAGCTTCGACTTTCTCTTGGAGATATCTGCAGAAGATGTTCAGTTAGACTCAAGAAGAGGTTAGGAAAACAAAACGAGGAAAAAGGCGTGCCAAGTCACCTACTTTAGAGAACACCCGGGGAACGAGGGATTAGAACAGCCCAGGTTCGGTAGTTTCCCAGCGACCGCATGCCCAGAACCACCTCTCTCTCCAGTGCTTGTTAGAGGTAGGAGGGTCCGTTATCAAAGAACCACCCTTGTTCTGCCAAGCACTCAAAAAATACCAGTCGGGTTGCGAAGTATTTGGCCGAACTTGGTATAGATAGAGGAACTCGTCCACAGTCAGTGGGGGCTGCTCAGTCTCAGCCCACAAAACTGCACATCCAAACAAGTTCCTCCACCTATTCGGGACTATCTGCCCTGGAGCAATCCTTAGTCGAGAAAGAAAATCCTGAACAATGGGTTGTAAGGGTAGACGCAAGCCACATTGCATGGCGACTTAAAAAATTGCGACCATCCCAGGAGGGGGATGGTCGGGCAATTCATTCGGAAGCAGAAGTTGAAGAATTACTGAATCAGGGACATGATACCCTATTTGGATCCTATTAAGTCCATCTCAGTCAAAACTAGGGAACCGGCCCCCTTTGTTCGTCTCCGACCTCCTCACTCTCAGCAGTCTCTCCTTCTTCAGCCACTGACTCAGCGAATCGAACCGATCTCCGTAGGGGGACCGACTCAGTGGTTCCCCCAAACTCGGCCCTCATTGGTTTCCTAAGAAGAGCCGATTCAGAGGTTCCTAACTCTTCCTCCTCTTCCTCTAAGTCATCCCTTGGGGAAAAGGGGGTGGGCCTGCCCGGGGCATGTCTCAAGATAGAGGGGTCCTCCGGGGCAGGGCATTTCGTTGGGATCCTACTGGACATCCCGGCGGAGAGCTGAAAAGCTTCATTCGCACTCATTGCCATCTTCGCCAATAAAGAAGGTAATTCCGAAACATTCCAGAAATGCTCCATTTCATCCTCATCACCAGAAATCTCCCCCTAGGGATTTGAAGGATGCATAGTCACTAAACGTCCAAAAAAAGGAGGAAAAGATAAGACTCACTGGAAGGATGATAAGCACACAGTTGAGGAGAGAAGGAGGCAAAGACGAAGAAGAATGGCAAATCACAAACACAGCAAACAAAGGAGAATAGGAGAGGAAAATGGATTGGGCAGAAGAAATTGCGAAAGTCGATCCCGCTCTTCTTTTTATAGCCGAGCCACGTGGCAGCAGCATTTAAGGAGGAGTCCAATCGACGCCTATTTCGACTCCCTCGCCCGACACGTGGCGCACACCGACTGAAGCAGGTAACGTCTTCGCCACACGTCTGGCGCTCATAAGCGGACGAAACGACTCGACGGCTGTCCACTCGTGCGACCTCGAGTAACGATCCGTCGCG
This sequence comes from Magnolia sinica, assembly GCF_029962835.1. NCBI lineage: Eukaryota > Viridiplantae > Streptophyta > Magnoliopsida > Magnoliales > Magnoliaceae > Magnolia > Magnolia sinica. Next base: position 2,467,617 of record NC_080587.1, read on the forward strand.
TGTCAAGAACGACACAAGAAGCAATTAATACTCCATAACCTCAGTCTGCACGACAATACTCCTTGGCGTCGATGTAACTAACACAAGGAGTAGGGGGCTTACTGTTGGGGAAAACTATAATAAGTTTGGAGACTCGGTTATGGAGTGAACTAACTCTACTAAAACCGACCGAAAGATCCGAGCCAACAGTTCGGATCCTACAAGATAAAGCCAAAGGAGAGACTTGTTCGGATTTGTGGAAAATGAATCCCGACCGAAGTGGAGAGTCGAGAGCCTTAGGCAAGTAAAGGACACATCAAGTTGACTCGGTTAATGCTGCAGCAACGTCTAAAGAGACCTGTTAAGGTTCTAAATCAGAAAGCCACCTGACCAATTATGAAAATGACCTATGTATGGTTGGTTGTAGTATCGGCTATCGGATAGAAAAAAAACATCGGTCCTGAACCGACTTAGTTTCGTTCGACAGTAGGCAAAAAGTCTCCTATGTAAGCCAGCCGAGATTACGAATCTATTGAGGTCGAGCCAAGCAAATAAGAGACGGTGTAATCTTAAACACCGTCTCGAGAATCTCGTAAAAGGATCCCTAGTCCCGAAAATCTCGGGATCGGGAAGTATCCATAAACAAAATACCATCTAAATCAAATCTCCAACATATTGGGAAAGAATCCCCATACGGCGGGATCCCCCTTCTCCTATAAATAGGAGAGACTCTAAGGATGAAAGGTACGCAAAACACTCTCTCCAAAACTCCCTCAATAATATAAGACCCAGATTCCCAGCCTGACTTTGGCATCGGAGGGTCTCCTGCTCTAGCCAGGGTCTCCTTTGTCTTCTTCCTATGCAGGTATCGAAGGAAGACCGAGGGACGACCAGATTTTTGCATCAATAGAATGTTACAACCTTCTTCACTCACGCATGAGTGGATAAACAGTAAGAGAATAAAAGAAAAATGGAGAGATCTAACCAATTACAAGGACGTAGAAGTGCTGATATATCAAGTGCACAATAGATCACCTCTACAAAAAGAACCTTTCTTCCACAAGCTTCCTCTCTCTCTTTCTTTATTTTTTTTTTCTCTCTCTCTCTCACACACACACCTTTGATAGCCCTAAACCCTTTAGCAAACCCTTGTAAAGTTTTAGGAAACCCTATTGTATTCACCAGAAAACCTTAGGTACCACTTATTTATAGTTTAGGAAACTCCCTTTCGTACCTCTTGCAAAAGGGCCTCCAAAATCTGCAATCCGCACAAAATTGCGGAACGAATCTGCGTAACCTCGACTGGTCAAGCAGCTCACTCGACCAATTAAGCACCTCCCTCGACCAGTTAAGCACCTCCCTCAACTGGTCGAGCACCTCAGAGAAAATAATCAAATGATCGTTGGACTCTGAGTTGAGCCCCACTCGACCGGTCGAGCGTCACCCACGACCGGTCAAGTGAGGCTCACAACTGGTCGAGCCTGGGAGGAAATCCCATCAGTTTCCTCTGGTTTGGTCCACTTGAGCTTTAGATACTACTCAATTTTAGATCATATCCTAAAATGATATGTAAAAATAGATGGCTAACGTTTACTTAGTATCCTTAGCGGCTTTCAAATTGGCCGGTGACCTCAACACCCGCCACATAGCTAGTGTTAAAGCTCTGTGGGGCCCACCATGATAAATGTGATATATCCAGCCATCCATCAAATTTTCTAGCTCATTTTATAGTATGAGACAAAAAAAATAAGGAAGATCCAAACCTCCAGTAGACCATAACACATGATCTAATTTGTTGGAGGATAAAAGCTTAGTTCAACTTGATATTTTGACCAAACTAAACCCAGCTCATGATTGTATAATCTGAACAAAATAACTCAAACAATAGAGATGGGCTCGAAGCTCATCTAGTGTAAAGCTCGATCAAGGAGTGTCACATAAACAAGCCAAACCAAACTTGGGTCAAACTCTTTTCAACGCAGCTTGTGTACAACTCTATCCATTACTAGTATGACGACACCTCTTGCAATACCTTTTCGCATGACACCAATGACCAATTAAAATGAACTTAGCATCATATAGTGTATTGAGTAAACTTTGTAGGGACACACCTAATGTATGTATTGTTGATAGATGTCTTAAATCAATCAAGAATAGGACAGCTCAATTCGATCGACAAACCATATGATCCTATCGAGTGACTGTCGGTCCCATAGAGTAATTCCTGATTTTATGAGTTTGCTTGCTGAGCAGTTTTGAGTGTATCTTCACTCCCATCGATGGGGCGTCAATGGCACTCGATCCCATCAAAGGTTCTGTCGACCGATTTAAGCAGTTTTGTATAATTATAGTTTTTGTTTTCTAATTTGGTTATGACTTTATATAAGGGCTTATAACTGGGGATTAGGGTATTGAGAACGTTCTAGGGTTATTTTGGAGCAAAAGGGAAAGAAAAGTTAAGATTTTGTAAAGGGTTTTAAGGTTCTTTAGATTAATAAGTCCATTCATCTTTTATAATATTGTTTGTCATAATGGATCCATTGCCACTTTGTATCGTGGTTTTTTTCCGTGAGGATTTTTCAATGTAAAACCTTATGTTCTCTATGTGCTTTGACCTCTTATTGTTTGGTTCGGATTCTCTTTGCCGGTTCCCCAACATATATGTCTTACTTTTTTGTAAAATTACTAAAATACGTTCCATATTTAAACTTCATCACATAAGGCTTTTCAAAGTTAAAATTACAAAATTATCTTCTTTTTTTATTTATTTAAAATTTTGTTGAAGTTGATAATTGTGGGTCGTACATGTATAACATTTAACCCATTGAATCCTATCATAGAGATGGAAGGAATGAAATTCTGACAAATCCAAGCCGAAGGTGGGCCACACGGCAGAAAATAACATGAGATGTCCAGAAACGTCCAAATTTATGTATGGTGCATCTGATAATTTGATTAATTAGGTCTTCTGTTCAAGTGCTTGTGCGGTGCATGTGTTAGGGAAGCAGATTGGCTGGTGTAACACACACCAGCTATATAGCTGGTGTATTGACATAAGCAAGTTCTATGGGTCTAATACCTCATAGCTGGTGTATTGACATAAGCAAGTTCTATGGGTCTAATCATGAGGTATGTGTTATATCCGAACTGTCTATACATTTGGAGAGCTCGTATCAAAGACGAAAAATAAGACAGATCTAACTATCAAGTGGACCACACTGAAAAAGGCGGTGGGGGATTGAGCGTTGACCATTGAAACCCTTTTAGGGGTCACCGAAGTAATGGATCAATATGAAATTTGTTTTTCCCCTTCATCCAGGTCTTTGTGACCTTATGAATAGATTGGATGGAAAATAAACGTTATGGTGGGCCCTAAGAATTTTTTAACGGTGAAAATCATTATCCCCACTGTTATTTTTAGTGTGATCCAGATGATTTTAGACATGATTCATTTTTTTGGATGATGCTCCAAAATGATATAGAAAAATGGATGAACGGTGTGGATATAATAAATACATCACTGTGGGACTCGTGTAACTTTGATCTCCTTTGAACCGTTCGTACAACTCAGAGCTCAAGGAGCGTCGGCAGTCGTCTTCACATGACACGTATCTACACCAGTTATATAGCTGGTGTGTGGTACACCAGCGAATCCGCTTCCATGTGTTGGATGGGTGAGATGTCATGCACATACCTTTTGGGGCGGATATGCCGGCTTACAATCTTTTGAACCAATAGCTGGGCCGCATTGGTCTTCTACATTTTCTTTGCTTCTTGATTTCTGTAGTTCTCTGTATACGCATGCTATAGAAATTCTCCATCCAAACATGTCAATTCGAGTGTTCAAAATTCTATTTCTGAGAAATCCAACTCACAAGTATAAAAAATAGTCTGAAGAGTAAATACTCTTAAAGTGTGTTGTTAATTAAGTGTTGTGATTGATCGAGGGTGGAAAGGTTTTGTTCGGCCCATAAATGATACAGGTGGGGTCTGCTTTTCAGCAATCTAAGGCCTACTTGTCTTGGGTCCCTAGAAAGTGGGGCATCATGAATAGTACTGGCACAGGGAAAGCCTAGAAAGTTGAGGACACACATCTCCCATCATCTAAATGGTTGGCGGGAATCTCAGAGGCACTTCAAAATGCAGATTTTTGAATAGCCATTTTCTGCACGCACATTGACATGCTGTGAGCCGATGATCTTTCTTCCTTATAAAATGTATGATTGCTTACTTTGATTTGGAGGTGGGCCGCATAGTCGAGGAACTCCAATCACGTAACCTCTGGTCCATGGACCTGAGTTTCTTGAAACATGGCATGATATTTTTCATTTTCAGCCGTCCAATAATTGGAACTATAATATATTATATACACAATATTCAAGTAATTTCTAAATGCTTTAGTATCGTCCACCATCCTGCCGAGAGTTTCAAAGCCTCTCTCTCTCTCTCTCTCTCTCTCTCTCTCATCTTTTCGGGTAAGATCTAGGGGTGTCGATGGGCCACGCTCGGGTCAGTAAAATCAGAATTTTGGCCAGACCGACACTAGGCCCGGCCCATTGACAGCCCTAGTAAAATCTAGGTCTATGCGAACTTGTTAATAGATTATTTATTAACATTAAATAATCTTTAATTTAATATTAATTACTCCCTAATTTCTAAGTTAGCTGAACCTTGTGTGTGTGCATACACATATAGAGTATTATATTAATAAAAATAATCAGACACATGTTCTTTAGAAAAGTATCGTTTAGTAGTGATGCTTGTTGATTAAACGGTTGGATCTTTAGGACATTTTGCATTGATTCAGGTTGCAATTGTGCGATCAACGGCACTGATGCTTCCAGGGATGTTTAATTTCCACAATGTGGCCTCAATCAAATGTTGAAATGTCGACCCTTCTTCGGTAAAGTCCATGTGCCATCCATCAAGATCTCTCTATGACAATCTATGGCTAGATCCTTCCAATGATGTCGTAACGGTTTTTATTAATTATTTTCTTCTTCAATTTAATTTTCTAATTAATTTTTTTTTATACAATTATCTTGTCACCAATGGAATGTGTACTATTTTTTAGTGGCGATTAGAGCTATCGTTTTCATACTTTTTTACCAATTTTCTAAGTGTTCCCAAATATTACCTTCTCCAACTTATAGTTACAAACTCAGCGATCGTGACAGCCACACCCACGCCCTCCATACTCAATTAACAGCCACATGATGTGCCAGCCCGCCGTACATTCTCTTCTGTGCCACGCTGCATGTGTCGGATCTGCGATTTGTCTTTCCACTAACGGTTTGCGGGACCGCACATAGTCATGGACCACACCATAGTGTGGACCACACGTGCACACATTTGTCCATGCCTTTCCTCTCTAGTCATGCCCTTCATCAACCATATTTTACTTAATTAAGCTACTTTAATATACTTTTGTTAGCTAAATCTATATCTTTTGCTTAATTAGCTACTTTAATAATCTTTATTACTTTAGCTATCTAGGGTTTTGGGTTCTTTTGTTAAATGGTATTTATGCATTGTACTTCTCAAAAATGCTATGCATTGGGTAGACAATATCAATGGAAAGTGGAAGAACATAAATCACACATGCACACATACACACATACATCCCTTTCATTCAAGGAGCTTTGAAGTTTTAAAATGCATGCTACTTAGTCCTAGGTTTAAGAGAGCCCATCTACACATTGCCCCATGTGACAAAATGGCACCTATGTGAGATCCAAGCCCTCCATCGGGTGGGCCCTGATATTTACTAACAACTTGGTTTCAGTGGGTGATGAAATGAGTTACAGGTTGAGATGAACGGGACAGGTGAATTTGTGGTGGTTTCGGTCCCCGAAACCTAAAATATCATGGATGCCACCACCCAAAGATCAGGTTAGTCTGCTCATCAAACGGGTGACAATTGCTTAGATCCTTGGGCGGGTCCGATTTCATAGATGGCTTGGATCTCTCACGCGTGTGCTGCTTTGGAGCTTGGGGTGGCTTGTTGTACACGCGTGTGGGCGGGCTAAGCAAAGCTCCTCACAAGCTCAATGTCACATACGTCCAGACGAGCTGTTTGGAGCCCACTGGTAATAAGAATGTGGAATCTAAACCGTGCATCTGGTGCGTCCACTCCAAGAATTATCCCGATCCAAAACTCAGGTCGGCCACACCACAGGCAGCAATGGACAATCACGCCTAAATCCTATATATTAACTTCTTGTTGGCCACCTGAGCTTTTGGAATAGCCTGTGTTTCAAATTTCCCTTCATCTCGGTGGGCTGCGATTGGGCAATGGGTTGGATGGCATATACACAACACGGTGGACCCCACATTCGATCAAAAATTTCCATGGTGGGCTTCCCTATCCAATATTTCCATTTTCTGTGGCCCACTTGAATAATAAATCAGACTGGATTTTGGAATCGAAAACTAACGACGGGGGACCCATTTAATGGACGGGTTGGATGGCACTTGCGTACCATTGTGGGTCCCATAGAGCTCAAGTTATCTTTGTTTATCATAGGAATCAAAACAATATCTCAACTACAGAAATAAAATATATTGGTTGAGGTCATATCCCTTTCTTAGTCTGAGAAATGATAGGATAGAGTCATCTCTATTATAGGATGGTACTCCAACTTCCACTGTACACGTGGCGGATCCAGGTGGGTTTATCTTTGAGGGCCCATTAATAAAAGACCACACCACCTTTTCCTACCTGTCACCATTCTCTCATCATCCCCCTCCCCCCTTCTGAATATCTTCACCTTTCACCATCCGATCGGCAGCCCACTGATTGGATGCATAGGATCCGCTGTTTTGAGTGATTTTTTTTAGCATGGCCCACTGGAGAATGGATCGACTAGATGTACGGTCCTGATACACCATTTACCTGACATGAGATGGTGGAAGGACAGCTCTATCGTATTATAATACAAAAAACTCCATCGTGTTATAGTCTTTCCGGTTCCAAAATAAATAGCATGTGGCCATTTTTTAGAGAAATAATGAGACACCTTCTACAAGGTAGCCCACGTGCAAGATCCAAGCCGTCCATCAGATGAACCCCACCGTGCAGATGTCCGGTCTATAGAGTTGTTGGGTTGATGACAGTTTATCTTGATCGAGCATCATGCAATGTAATTAGTTGGACAGCTAAGCTACTGTCCAACACCCACATAACTGCTGTGTGTCATGTTTGCATGACATCCAACCCGTCCAAAAGGTTGGCCACCATAAAAAGAATCTACCACAAATTGGACCCACTCTAGTACTTACCATCTGGACCACATGAATTGCTTTGAATCACACCCATCACTTCACATGACCTTCTACATGTGGGCCACATGATGAATGGCTCGTTCTGATTTTCGCATCTCATATTCTTCATGGTGGAGCTAACCTTTCAGACCGGTTGGATGTCGGATAAATGTGACACGTGCACAATTATGTTCTAGATGGACTGTCCAACTCAATAAAAAGATTACTCAGATTAATTAGACATTAAATGGAAACTTCTCCATTGAAAAAACACACCATATGACAACTCTCATTCTCTAATTTCCTAATTAAAAAATTCAATTGGAAAGCTGAGAATAGATGGAAAGTTGTATATATATATATATATATATATATATATATATATATATATATATACATGCAATCACATGTATACAAATTCCATTATTTTTTACTTTTTATTTTTTTACTGCACTTTCTCATGCCTTTGTTTCAAATGTCACAATTCTCCATACAGACTCAATAATATAATTCTCTCCCGCTTAGGAAGGAGGGAATGTTGCCATACAACAGGGTTTCTAATTGTAGCCATGCATCTCCATGCACCACATACAAGTGCCCCCACGCATGCTGATGTGGCACATGTATATGAGATCCAACCCGTCCATTGTTGATCTCTCATAGTTAATATTCCTCAGCACAAAAATCTGGCCAGCCCATTTTCCAAGCTGGGCCAAACATGAACTAAAACACAGGCGGTAAATGATTGCTCATATTTGACTTGCAAGTGTGGTCCATTTAATCAGTAAACCAGCCTGATTTTTAGGCTGGGACATATTTCTCAAGGGAAGGATCAGATCAATGTGTCGGATCTAAGACACGTATGCCACATTAGCACATGTGGAGTGCATATATTTGGCTGTGCAACTGAAAAAATAGCCATCTTTTGGCCGCGCAACTGCAAAAATAACAACTTTTTTTAAAAGATCAACAGAAGCATAGACATGTAGGGCAATGAAAAGGGAATAACCATCATTACATGCCTTCATTTCTTTCCTCAATGTATGATTTTCTTCCTAATCATGGAAGACCCACATTTCTCTACATACCATTGCACAACAATGGTCCACTCAAGAATGTGTACACTATGTTGGAGTTTCGTGATCCAAACCGTTGATATCATGAGGCCCACTGTCGATTGGAAGTCTTGACTCTTGGAATAGCATGCAATAACACATGATGAACAAGGACTGAAAGATAAAGTTCAAAGATTTGATTGCTAGGATCCTCCTTTCAGGGATATTTTCATTGGGTTTGGCATCCACAATGGGCCTCATCACATCAACGGTATGGATCATTGAATAATAGAACCATTTGCATAAAATGAAAAAGTGAGAAATCCGTACACATTCTCAGTCCAGTACTCTCCATTACTTACTTTCTTGTAATGAACTTAATTAAGTATGCTTTAATCATAGATAAATAATAAAAAATTGATAATTAGAGAGAGTGACATGTGTCATAACCCCATCGACCTCGATGGTCACGACATGTGCACGCTGCAGTCTTACAGTGCGCGCCACGTGGCACGGCCCCCTTGACGCCGGCAATCCCAACAGAGGCCCACTTGATCTGGGATTCCTGTTGATCTTGATTACAAGAAGACATACTCAGATAAAGCCCTTGAAATTCTTACTTAATATACAAGAAAGCAGCATTAGTAATGATGAGTGCACGTTTTTAACTCACTCACCCACCACGCTCCTGCATCAAAATCCAATCCGTTCATCAAGCAGATCCCACCGTGGAAATCCCTTATCCTAAAAAATTTCCAATCGACCGGATCGTCAGCCGCACCATGAGGTGTACAAAAGATTCCACGGTTAATAGAAATAAATTGCATGTGTGGCCTATCCACCGACTGGATCAACCCAAATTTTCAAGATAATGAGTCCGAATGGTGGGACATGCCTGATGAAAGGATAGGATCTTACACACGGGTGCTGAGTGCGCATGCGAGAGCTCGAATTTGCAAAGAATTTCTCAAGCAACATGTATCAATTTGTTTTAATAAACAAGATAGATGAATGTTTCGATGCTGAATAAGTAATTATATTGGCCACTTGTTTATGAAAATCCGTACCTAAAGTTAGGCGAAATTTGAGGGAGCTTCTGTTGGAAGTACACTCGCAGTTGTTGGGAAGATTAAGAGAAATTTACGACTGTGGACCCCACCTTTTATCCATTGGTTTTATGAAGCAAAACAAACTAAACATACAAACTTAGACCTGCTCGTATGGACATCGAAGTTGAGGACGAAAATACCCCTCATTTCTGCGTTGTTTTCGCTTCCCTTAATGAAAAATAGGTGCTTCCTTCTCAAAATAACTATCTTTCATTCCCTTACAACGAAAAACCGACATATGGAGGTTTTTCTTCTCATTTTCCTGACTGGAATCTCCGTGAATCATCTAGATATCATCATTCTACATTTGCCATTTTTCATCTTAGCTAGGGTTACGTGAAATCCCACGAACTGGCTGCATCTGCAATCCTTGAAAATGTTTAAAATATTCCCTCACTCCAAAGCACCTCTCTTCAACCTGCATTTGACCGGTACTACGGCAGTTGGAGGTACAGATCTTAAAAAAAAAACACTAGTCTCATACAATTGCATTGCATGTGAAGTTCGGTCAATTCCATTTGTTAGGCTTAGTTAATTTCATGCGTTAGGCTTAGCTAATTTTATGCATTGAACGGTCAAATCCATGTAAAACTCGCTCAATTCAATTTGAAGTTCACTCAATTCCATGTTAGGGCTCACTCGATCTCATGTTAGGCTCGTTGAATTTCATATTTACCCTGCTCAATTTCATGCTAGGATTGCTTAATTTAATGTTTGCCCAGCTTAAGTTCATAGTAGATAAGGTCAATTTAATATTTGCCTCGATAAATTTCATGCAGGATCGCTCAATTTAATGTTTGTCCAGCTTAATTTCATGGTAGATAAGATCAATTTAATGTTAGCCTTGATAAATTTTATGCAAGGCTCGATCAATTTAATGTTTGCCTAGCTCAATATCATGTTATGCTCGCTGGATTTAATGTTTGCCCAGCTCAATATCATGCAAGGCTCACTTGATTTAATATTTGCCCGCTCAATATCATGTCATGCTCGCTCGATTTAATGTTTGCTCAGCTCAATATCATGCAATGCTCGCTCGATTTAATGTTTTCCCCGCTCAATATCATGCAATGCTCACTCGATTTAATATTTGCCCAGCTCAATATCATGCTATGCTCGCTCGAAATATTGTTTGTCCAGCTTAATTTCATGATATGCTCGCTCGATTTATTGTTTGTCCAACTCAATATCATGCTATGCTCACTCAATTTAATGTTTGCTTGCATAGCTAAATTTATAGTTTGTCCCGCTTAATTTTCAATTTGCCCCGTTCAATTTCTAGTTTGCCCCGCTGATTTTCGGATTTCCTCGCTTAATTTCTAGTTTGCCCTACTCAATTTTCATGTTTGCTCCACTGAATTTCATGTTTGCCCCATTGAATTTTATGTTTGCCTTGCTCAATTTCATGTTTCCTCGCTGAATTTTTAGTTTGCCCCAATAAATTTCATTTTTGTCCCGCTTAATTTCATGTTTATTCCGCTAAATTTTTAGTTTGCCCCTCTCAATTTTATGTTTGCCCTACTGATTATCTAGTTTGCCCCGCTGAATTTTATGTTTTCCCCGCTGCATTTCATGTTTGCCCCGCTTAATTTTTAATTTTTCCTACTGAATTTCATGTTCCCCCGCTGAAAATCAAGTTTCCCCCGCTCAATTTCATATTTCCCCCGCTCAACTTAATGTTTGCCCGGCTCGATATTAATTATGCTAGTTGAGATTAGAAGATAAAGAGATAATGCCATCTCTACGGTCATTAATACTCAGCGAATGCCCAAAATTGAAGGCACTGCCGACACACTTCCTTTTAACATCCCTTCACATCTTGGATTGTTATGAAATTAGTTGGATGCCGTGCTCCCTACTGATTGTTAATTATTTTGAAGTGATTTCGAGTAGTGGGATTTTGTGGCCATTACCAAACCTCCCAAGCCTCGGGACGTTTCAGATCTCTCATTTAAAAAACACGTGTCTCCCCTACGGATGGAAACAATTGGAGTCACTAGAGACTCTTCTTATCAGCGATTGCTCTAAATTGAAGTCTCTTCTTGATGATTTGGGACAGTTCGAGTCGCTTAGGAGTCCCGGGATCCACTACGACCCGGAGTTACAGTCATTGCCTCAAGGGTTGTGGGGCCTTACCTGTCTCCAAGATTTGAAAATCACCGGCAATCTAATGCTGGCAGATAAATGCACAAGGAAGTATTGGAGCAAAGCATCACACATCCTAAACATCTGGATTGACCATAAAATAATCAAATGAGACGCTAAAGATGAGATGATACATCAAGTGGACAAGGTTCAAATTAGGTTCTCTCTCTTTTACACACACACACACACACACACACACACACACACAGAGTTGATGACCACCAATTGAAGAGTCTGGATAATTCAGTTGCTGCTATTTTTGTGCCATCATCCATCCAAATGATCCCCCTATCCACGGACCTAGGTGGATCCCTAACTGTGGGGCCCGCTGTGATGTATGTCCCTTACATCCACGTTGTCCATCCATCTTGAAAGCTCATTTTAAAACGTTCCCAAAAAATGAAAAAAATGAAGCATATCTAAATCTTAGGTGGATCATACTACGGAAAAAATTCATCATTAATTTCCCATCATTAAAGACATCATGGGGCCACCGGAATGTTTATTTGTCATCCAACCTGTTGAGAACGTCACAAGGACATGGATGAAGAGTCTACACAAATATTAGATTCATCCAAAACTTTTGTGGCCACGAGAGGTTTTTAAGGGTTGATTACCACTGTTTCCTATATTATGGTCCACCTGAGATTTCGATCTGCTTCTTTTTGGGAATCGTGACCTAAAATGAGTTTTCAAAATGGATGAACGGCATTGATTAAAGTATATAATCACGGTGGGCCTCATTGTCAGGGTCGAGTTAAGCGATGCTCCACTCAATCCGATGCTTTAAGGTTCAAGGACTGCGCCGGGCCCAAGCCAAGCATGCAACTTGAACAGGAGGCCGAAGTCCAACTCGAGAGAGCTAGGTCAGCCCAGGCCCAGTCCAATGAAGCATGCATTCTGGCACAGGAGGCCAAGCCCAATTCGAAAGGTTTGCTAGGCCAAGGCCCAGACCAACCCAACCCCACCAGCCCAGCCCGTTTACAAAATGTCTACTTCCCACCTGATTGTTTGTAATTTATCTGTTGATCAAGTAGACCAAACTTAGAGGAACAAAATCCACTCCATCCATCTGATTTTCCAACTCATTTTAGAAATAAGACAAAAAATGAGGAGGATCCGGAACTCAAGTGAGCCACATGAGAGGAAATTGAGACATTCGTGGGGTCATAGAGTTTCATATTAGGATTTTATTTATTTATTTATTTTTGTCTTTTTTTTTGAATTGTCAGTTCATTCTAATGGGTATGACTTTATGAACGGTTTGGATAGTATATAAATATCAAGGTGGACCCTGTAAGATTTCAGCGATTGGAATTTCTTTACCTATTGTTTCCTCTCCTGTGGCTCCCTTAAGTTCCAGATCTTCCTCATTTCTGGTCTCCCATCCTAAAATCAGTTCGAAAAATGGATTGGCAGGGTGGATTTCTCGCAAACATCACAATGGGCCTCACTTAGCTTCCAAGCGCATGAACCTACCACAGGCTTTGGCAAGAAATACATTTTCAGCTGAGCTCACTCCGTGATGTTGTCAGATGTCTTAAATTTATCTGTAATAGGGGTTGTCAATGTCATCAATAGTCCACTCAATTCCATCGAGCAGGTGTCGATAGCATCCACAGCTCACTCGATCACATCCAGAAAATCTTTTTTTAAAAAAAATCTAATTGATTGCTAGACTGTTTTGGAGACAGGTATTGGATGTATGTCAATGCTATGGAACGTCCCATTTCTTTTCTAGCAAGGTAATCGTAATTACCAGCAATCATGATCTCTAATACATAATCACCATTTAGTAAAATGCAATGAACTCATTTTTAAGTGGCACCCAAACAGGTAGGGCTTTCAAAGGGTTGGGTCTTGTAGTACCTGCACCTGGGCTTACCAGGCTCTGTTCTTGCCAAGTTTGGGTCCTTTTATGTCTGGGTGTGGTTCTTAAAAACCTGGATCTGATCGGATTTAGATACCCATTGAGTCCTTGGATCTAAATTTGGAGTTGGCTTTGGGACAGTTAAGAGCATTTACATGATTAGGCCTACCTGCTGGATGGATTAGATCTCACACAAGCATGCCGCTTTGGCGGATGAATGATGTGTATAAACAGTCTCTCTTACACTTGTGCAGCACAGGGAACCTCATTTCTTACTAGAATAATCAATGTATGTTAAAAATACGTAGTTTTACTATTAAAACTGCCTGGACCCAACCCAAAACTTGACTAGACCGATTTTTAATTGGATCCAAAAAGTGAGACCCAAACCTGGCCTGACCCATTGAAAAAGAAAATAACATATGGTTGGAATTTTCTTGCAGGCAGGACTACTTCATTAACAGGTGTTCGACTTCTGGAGCTGCTTGGAGAGGATGAAATGGCATTCGATAACCTCTGCTGTGTGTCATTTCAGATGATGTATGCTCAATGGCTTGCGAAGCGTGCTTCTTATATGCAATTCAATGTAAGCACTGTGGCACTCCATTTCATTGACAGTGGCTTCTTATCAGGCATACACATGGCATACATCTGTGTCTATAGATGTCCAAATCGTGGGTCCTAATGTCGGTGGAGCATATCCTGGAAATCACATCGATAGGATGAATCTTAACCATCTTATATTCATCGTTGAATCTGTACCTCTGATCATCTCCATTCCATGACCTCCATTGGATGGTCCATAATTTGGACTGTTTGGATCAGTACCCACATGAACGGTAGATGAGCCATCACCCCATTTAAGAGATGGCAGAAAACGTACTTTAGTAACCTAGCCTAGATGATGTAGAGCGGCTTGTGGACAGTTTCATGGCCAAGATGGATCAAAAAAGGCCTGATCGGAAACGTACCTGAGTAACCTAGCCTAGATGACGTATCTCGCAAACGGTGGAATTCCCATACCGAATCTGTGAAATACCATATATGATTTTGGGGTAGGACGAGCTACTTAATTTGCCCACGCTGAATTTGCGAAATACCATCAGATCCACGGTTGAATTCCTGTTTTAATTTCATTTTTACTATTTATAATAAGTTTTAATTTGAGTACAATTCTTCATTGTTGGGCTTTAGGAGTCCCGCCCAACATGAAAAGTGGTTAGAATAGTCAGGGGAACAACGTTGTTCAGCCAAATAGAACACTTACTATTTTTAGCTAAAAACCATGCGCTCACTGATAGGAATCATGACTGTCTATAAATCGTAAGTTTACTATTCATAGTAAGTCGCAATTTGTAGGAGTTTTAGTTGTAGTTTAATTCAGAAACTTATTCCATGGCTTAGTATCCGGGTGTAAACTCGTTTATTCAGGAATCAATCCATTTATGAATTTTCTTGATTTTAGAGGAATTGGGTTCCCTTGAAAATCTGTTTACCTGATTTTTTTTTTGTTTTTTAATCTTTGAACGTCTGTCTTCCTCATCTTTCTAGGAGGTTTTGAAATCAACTCGAACGCAGCTGGAGCGTGAGCTAGCACTGGAAGACGTCTCCAGCATAAAGTATTTGCCGGCTTACAATCTTTTGAACCAAATAGCTGGGCCGCATTGGTCTTCTGCATTTTCTTAGCTTCTTGATTTCTGTAGTTCTCTGTATACGCACGGTATAGAAATTCTCCATCCAAACATGTAAATTCAAGTGCTCGAAATTCAATTTTTGAGAAATCCAATTCACAGGTATAGGAAGTAGTCTGAAGAGTAAATACAGGTGGGGTCTGCTTTTCAGCAATCTAAGGCGTGCATGTCTTGAGTCCCTAGATCATAAGATGCATCATGATCTAATATCACACCTGTTGGATGATAGTAGCCAATCCGATTGCTGGCTTGCCAATTGTGTACATAACAGGCCCATTGTAACAACTAAGAGGGTGAGATATTTTGTAGTATCTCCCATCAATGATATACAAAGGCTTGCAATTTTTCAGAACATCCAGGCCCATGCTCGACCCAAGGCTTCTATTACAAAGCCAGGCTTCAAAATCAGGGGCCTCTATAGAAAACTAGGCCCACCTGAATCAGGCCAGAATTTGAACCACCACTGCCTAGCCCATCCTGTTGTTAACCCAAGTGCTTGGACCCAACCCTAGAGCACAATATAATCTGAAAATTCATAAAATGCGAACCACCATGGATTGGTCAAACGTTTTAAGCTAGGTTAATCAAACTGTGGTACAGCAGATGAATGGTCCAGATCATCTTAACATTACATGCGAGGTAACCGAACGATGATCTTTCTTCCTTACAAAATGTATGGTTGCGTGCTTTGATTTGGAGGTAGGCCGCAGAGCCAAGGAACCCCAATCACGTAACCTCTGGTTCATGGACCCTAGTTTCTTGAAACAAGGCATGATATTTTTCATTTTTAGCCGTCCAATAATTGTCTACTAATCCGATAGCCAGAGTATTGAATAAGAGTAATTTTTTGATAATAATAAGATTAAGCTAATATACATAATCTAGACAGTTTAATTCGAACCATAATATATTATATACACAACATTCTAGTAATTTCTAAATGCTTGAGTATCGTCCACCATCCTGCCTTGAGTTTCAAAGGGTTTTTTTTTTTTTTTTTTACTTTTTTTGTTTTTTTTCTCCCTCTTTATCTTTTCGGGTAAGATCCAGGGGTGTCAATGGGCCACGCTCGGGTCAGTAAAATCAGAATTTTGAAACCGGTCAGCCCGACATCCGGGCCTGAAACAGTTCAAAATTTCGGGCCATACCAAACTAGGCCCAGCGCATTGACAGCCCAAGTAAGATCTCAACCATTTGCTAGTTAAAAAACTAAATTATTATGACAAATTTACCAGGGAGCAGTTTTTTTTTTTTTTGAAAAGTTAAAGCCACAAACAATGAAACAAACACTGTTATAAGAAAACAGACAAACAGGACATGATCCCATAGCTTCCAGTAGTAGACAACAACACAACACAGACACGATGGACATTATTTTATGCAACACAACACAGAGGCGGTTGACATTATTTTATGCTAAAGCATCAATCGCCATTCGCCAGTAGAAGTGCGTGTACACTCAGCAACAAGACCCAACACACACCCCAACCAAAATAGCAACCGGAAGGCAAGTACACCCATCACAGCAAGGGTCGTTCAGGATATTGCATGAGGAACCGGAACAGCCATCATTCCTGCGGAGTCCACCTTCCAGCATTATCCTTGACAGGGGAGTCCCTTTGTTAGTAACCCCATTGGCAGTCTGACAGCGGGCAAAGGCAGATGTAGCAAAGCTGGCCACAAGCACCATGGCCACCAACATGAGCAAAGTAACCTTCTTACTCTCCATCTCTACCTTTCTCTCTTCCTTACTTCTGAACTCAACTCCTTTTTATAGCCATGAAGCATGAATGAATGCATGACTTACCCCCTAAAAAAGCATGAATGCGTACAAGAAAACCTATATGTGCGGGTCCACTAGGTGGGTGTAGCCCTCACTTTGGAGCTGAATTGGATGTATGTATTGTATATCTACGCAGTCTATCAGTTTTGCCAGCTCATTTTATGGCATGGGCACAACAATGAAGCAGACACAAATCTTAGGTGGACCATGTGATAAAGATTAAATTCCCACTATTAAAAACTTCTTAGGAAACACAAAAGTATTAGATCAATCTACCATTTGTGTTTTTCCTTCATCTACACGTCCGTGTGACCTTATCAATAGATTTAACCGAAAATAAACATTGCAATGTACACTTGAAAATTTTAATGGTGGGCATTCAATGACCATTGTTTACTATGTAGTCCAATTGATATTTGTATCTGCTTCATTTCTATGGTCTTACCAAACAATGAGCTGGCAAAATTGATGGATAGCATGGATCATCAAGCTGGTGATGTAAAGCAGGTCGTGGACACTTTCATATCCAAGAGGGCAGAAGTGATAAGGGCCATCATAAAACAAGCATATCGTGCAAATTCGGAACGAGTCATTCAACATATCATATATGATTTTGGGGTAGGAGAAGCTACTTTAGCCACCCAACCTGCAATGCCAAGTTGCCATGCCAAATTTGTCAGATTCCATCATACCTTAATTTGACAATCTATTTTATTTTCATTTTACCATTTATAATAAGTTCTAGTTTGATTATAACTCTTCATCCTTAGAGCTTTAGGAGTTGCATCCAATGTGAAAAAGGCTTAGAAAAATTAGGAAAATAGCATGGTTAAGCCAAATATGACACTATTTATAACCAAAAACCATGAAGTCCGGTGGGAATCATGACTATATATTATATATAGTAAGTTTACTATTTATAGTAAATCACGAATTTTTGGGAGTTCAAGTTGGAGTTTGATTATGAAACTTATTACCAAGTTTGGTATCATTATTTAAGGTGTGTAAATTCTTTTTTATCATCTCTCAATTGAATTTAGAATTTCTTAAAATTTATTTCTATTTTTTTTATTTTTCATCATGGATTCGAAAAAACTTAGTGAGTCCAGGGAAGCTCCTTCGATTTGGAGTAGTTATCCCATTGAGTAAGACTGTGATCGACCTCATCACGTTCATCCTGCATCAGGTGTGCTGCACCATGCGCCCATATGGCCCGTCATCTCACCTAATCAACGATCCGAGGTCAATATGTCGGCATTATATATTGTACATCTTTTTCATACTGTGATAACTTCTGGCTGTACCTGGACATCAGCCCCCTGGCAGCAGATACCATCATCACCTTTCCCACCTTGCTTAAACAAATGCCTCACCTAAAATGTTATTTGCAGCCGTACATCCATATATACCACAGTCATCCCACTAATGCTTTTTTTTTTCTTTTAAGACACGCACACACACACCCCACACACTCATGCCGTAGTGGGCTTTCACCACCTATGGATACTCGAACCCTTGACCCGGTGTTGAAACTCCTGAGAGTCTACCACCCTTGCAAGAGCAAGGATCCCACCAATGTTGATTTAACACACGTGGAACATCCGATACCTTTCGTATGTCAGAATCCTTCTTCTGGATGAATGTGAGGTCTACTCATGCCAAATAGACAGATGAGTTGAATGTTCTCCTACGAACCTTCTTCTAAAACATGCGTAAACCACTTCATAATTGAACGTGAAATGCTTTATAGAGAGAGAGGGGAATGCTCACCCGCACGCCTTCTAATGTGAGCACCGGTGTGCACTTTCGCACACGTGTCTTGGGCACAAATTTTGAATGGTCCACATGATGAGGCACCCCTTGAAACTCTATAAAATCAATAGCCAATAAAAATGCAAATCAAGAGAGGAAATTATATATATATATATATATATATATATATATATATATATATATATATATATATATATATATATATATATATATATATATATTAGTCATGCTCACCTAGCACGCCCCTTTGCTCAGGTGTCATGGGTGTCTAATCCGAACGGTCATTGTGATGTGGAATCCCATGAAATCTCTAGGCATAAAATTTCACCATGATCTAAATTTTTGGTGGGCCATAGTAAAGAGAAATGAAAATCAAGGGAGGAAACTGTTTTCATTTTTCATGGCTCACCAAAGTTTTGGATCAAAGTAAGAATTGGGCCAGGGAGTTTCATGAGGTGCTGCTTCAGGTAAACCGTTCAGATTTTAGAGTCACATAGCGTATGATGGGTTCCAAAAAAAGTTGGCACTTGTGGGCACGAGTCACATCACTATAGAGTAGTGTGGTATTATTTTAGACAGGGGTAATACACTTAAACATGTATATTGGCTCTTTAGCTAAGTGGACCCTATGATTTTTGGACATGTGGATGTATTTTTTTTGGTTGGTGGTTTGTACATGCTAATACTTCATTATTTTACGTAGTTCTGGTCAGCTCTTTGCTTTGCTTGATTAGCATGAGTCGTATGAGTAAATCATGCTTCCGTAGGCAAAAGTGACTCTCAAAATAGTGGATATTGCGGACGTGCTCAACCCTAAAGTTTGGAACATTACAAGTTGGTATCACAGCATGAGTTTATAGTTAAATTGAACTGCAAGCAGGAAAATCATATAATAAATACTCTAACATAAATAAAATTACAAATATATTGATATTGAAGCATAAGTATAAACTTAGATGCGCCACCGCGAGCAAAACAATGAAAATAAAAACGTTAAAACCATCCAGAGAGGTAACCATTATGTTTGTATGCCATTCAAATCAATCACGTGATTATAAGATAAACCATAGGAACAAATGTCATCATGATGCAAAACCACTGTCACCCAGGCATTCAATGCCCACCGTTTCTGGTGGTATATGCTTTATTTTCAGATTCCGTCACCCAGGCATTCAATGCCCACCGGTTCTGGTGATATATGCTTTTTTTTTTAGATTCCTATCACAACCTAATCTTTAAAACGAATGAACGGAGTGGCCTTGTAACGGATATACCTGTGAGTGCCACACAATGCATGCAATCCACTCTCCCATTTAATGGTAGGAAAGGATTACGTGAGACCCCGGCCTCACCTAAGACAGTACAGCCCTTACCGTGGGCCACCTTTGTGTATCTATTTTATATATTTGCTGTTTTTCCATATCATTTTAATGCATTATCCAAAAAAGAAGAAGATTCAAATCTTAGGTGGACCATACTCTTATAAAACAGTGGTGATTGAATGCCCTACCATTAAGAACTTCTTAGGATACACCTTAATGTTTTCATAGTATTTATTTGTCATTTAATCCACTGATAAGGTCACATAAGCCTTAATGAAGGTATAAAGACAACTATTAGCTTGATCCAAAACTTTCATGGCCCATTGATAGTTAAGCACCACTATTCCCAATAACATGGTACACCTAATAATTGGATCTGTTTCTATTTTTGGAATCATGCATTAAAATGATTTGGAAGAAAAATTTAGATGGCATGGATATATAGAATATATATATTAAGGTGGGCCCCACGGTAAGGGAGGAACAGTCTTGGGTGAAGTCATTGTCTCACTAATCCATTCCTCTCCAATAATGCCTGCCATCATTTCAAATGTCTTGATCACAGCTTTATTGTCTACCATTGTGTGTAAACAGCACATGGAGATATTGTTGGAGCCCTGTTGCATGATGATTGAATGGTGGGCCTGAGGCATTTATTAGGGTTGACTCAAAACTTTGTGAGCATGAGTTCAAAACTAAGCCAGATTTAAATCTCAGGTGTAACCCCGAAGACGAAACAGTAGGGATTGGACTGTTGTAAACTTTGCTGGGCTGTAGAGGTTTTGGATCAGGCTAATATTTGTATTTGTGTTTTCCTTTCATCTATGTGTGTAATTGACGCAAGGATGAACGTGATGAGGATAACTACTCCAAATCCACGGAGCTTCTCTGGACTCCTCACAAAGACTTCTCGAATCCACGAGGAAAGAAAATAGAAAATAGAAATAAATTCTAATAAATTTGAAATTGATTAATTACTGTATAAAAACAAGTTTACAACCCTTTAAATAGGGGTACCAAGCAATGGGAAAGAAATTAGAATCAAACTACAACTCAAACTCCTAGAATCCGCGACTTACTATAAATAGTAAACTTACTATTTATAGACGTTCGTGATGTCTACTAGTGCGCAAGGTTTTCGGCCAAAAATAGCAAGTGTCGTATTTGGCTTCACCAAACTGTTCTCCTAATTATTCTAGGCTCTTTTCACGTTGGGCACAACTCCTAAAGCCTGATGGATGAAGAGTTATAATCAAACTAAAACTTACTATTTATAGTAAAAACGAAATTAAAACAGGGAAATGACTGTCGAAACAGGGATTTTTCACAATTCTGGGTTGCGCAACCTGGCATAGCGGTGTTGGGGTTGGCTTCAGTAGCTCGTTCTACCCCAAAATCATATATTTTACGTCAGATAACTCATCCCGGATTGCAAGATACGCCCATTCTAAGGTCCGACGGTCCGGATCACTTCTGTCGTCGACCGGACCTTTTCTTATCCATCTTAGCCATAAAATTGTCCGCGACCCGCTCTACATCAGTCCCCTCCACTTCAAAAGAACTCGTCCTCGAATTCTCATCCTGCGCTGGTTCATGATACTCGGTCAGGTCCGCGACGTTGAAAGTCCGTGAGATCACCATGTCATCTGCAAGATCAACAACATAAGCGTTGTCATGATCTTTCGAATGATTGGGATAGGTCCAATCTTCTTATTTTTCAACTTGTTGTATGTCCCGGTCAGAAATCTCTCTTTACGCAGATGGACCATAACGCGGTCACCCACCTCGAACACTTTTTATCGCCGATGTTTGTCCACTTATTCCTTGTACTCCTTGTTCGAAGTATGTAGCTTGGTCTGCACTTCTGCATGGATGTCCATGATCTTGTCTGCTATATGTTCTGTTGCAATGCTCGTGCCTGGGTGCTTGAGTAGAGGGACCAAGTCAAGTGTATGGCGAGGCACTCGTCCGTAGATAATCTGGAACGGTGATCTCCCTGTCGAGCGGTTCACCATGTTGTGTAATGCAAACTCTGCTTGAGATAAGCCCAAATCCCACTGCTTCGGTTTTTCTCCTGAAATACAGCGAAAGAGGTTTCCCAACGTGCGATTAACAACTTCGGTATACCCATTAATCTGTGGGTGGTAAGCACTGCTGAATTGAAGTCTTGTATCGAATCGATTCCATAAAGTCTGCCAAAAGTGGCTAATGAACTTCGTATCACGATCGAAAGTAATGGTCTTGGGGACCCCGTGTAGCCGTACGACCTCCTTGAAAAATAAATTAGCTACGTGTGTTGCATCGAGGGTCTTCTTGCATGGGATAAAGTGAGTCATCTTTGAGAAACGATCTACCACTACGAACACCGAATCCATGCCGCGTTGTGTTCGTGGAAAACCAAGCATGAAGTCCATTGATAAATCCTCCCAAGGACCGTCAGGCACGGGTAACGGGGTGTAGAGGCTCATATTCTGAGATTGACCTTTGGAGGTCTGACAAATATGACAACGTTGTACGGCTTTTCTTACATCATGTACTAATTGCGGCTAGTAATACAGCTCTTCCACAAGAGCTTGAGTCTTGTCTCGCCCCAGGTGTCCACCGAGGCCACCTCCATGTAGGTCCTAAATAATTTGCTCCCTCAGAGAACTTTGGGGGATGCACAATCGATTCCCTTTGAAGAGAAAATCATCCTGTATATGAAGGTCACTAGGGTGACCTTATTGGCACTTCATCTAAGAATCTTTGAAGTCTTCATCCTCGGCATATAGCTCCTTGAGACAGTCGAAGCCGACTACCTCGTTGCTCATCGTAACTAGTAGTGATGCACAACAGCTAAGTGCATCAGCCACCTTGTTCTGCTGCCCTGACTTGTGCTTTAGAACGAACGTGAATTCCTGTAAAAACGTAACCCATCTAACATACACACGATTCACGTTAATCTGACTATTAATAAATTTTAATGCTTGATGGTCAGTGTACAAAACAAACTCTCTTCAAATCAAATAATGCCCCCAATGTCGTAGCGCCAAACAACTGCGTACAACTCAAGCTCATAAGTCGACCATTTCTTTCAGGTTTCACTGAGCTTTTCGCTTTAGAAAGTTACCGGCCTCCTTTTCTGTGACAATACTCTTCCAATTCCAACATATGAAGCATCACACTCAACCTCAAACAATTTGTCGAAATTAGGAAGCACCAAGACCGGTGTTGTCTCTTGTCATCTTTATCAATCCACTGGAACGGTCCTTTTTTCATGCAATCTGTTATAGGCGCGATTATGGTGCTAAAATCTCGAACAAATTGACGATAGAAAGTTGTCAACCTGTGAAAACTCCTCACCTCATGAATGTTTGTCAGGATCGGCCATTCCCTAATAGCTCGCACATTTTCATCATCTACACGAATGCCTGTGGATGTTACAACAAATCCTAGAAACAACAAGCTGTCAGTTAAAAAACTACACTTCTTCAAGTTGAGGTACAACTTATTAATTTGTAGGACTTGTAGCACCTACCTGAGATGTTTCCTGTGCTCCGCCTCATCCTGGCTATATATCAATATGTCATCAAAATATACTACCATAAATCGACTAGTGAACGGTTTTAGAACTTGATTCATCAAACTCTTAAAAGTACTTGGTGCGTTCGATAGGTCGAAGGGCATGACCAGCCACTCATACAGCCCTTCCTTGGTCTTGAATGCCATTTTTCACTCATCATCGGGTCGAATACGAATCTAATGGTACTCGCTCCTTAGATCTAGTTTAGAGAACACCTTGGTCCCTTCTAACATATCGAGCATGTCGTTCAACCGTGGTATTGGGAACCAATATTTGATGGTAATTTTGTTGATTGTCCGGCTGTCGACACACATACGCCAGCTTTCATCTTTTTTTAACGTTAATAATGCTGGTACGGCACATGGGCTCATGCTCTTTCTCAAGAGACCCTTACGGATCAATTCCTCCACTTACGCCTGAAGTATCTCACACTCCTTCGAACTCATCCGATAATGAGGGCGGTTGGGCAGGCTAGCCCCAGGGACGAGGTCTATGTGATGTTGGATGTCCCTCATGGGGGGCAATCCATCAGGTAAATCCTTAGGCCAGATTTCTTTGAATTCGTTTAGCAACAGTCTTAAACTTGGAGGGATGTTTGAGGGTTCTTCTTCCTCGCCCTTCACCACTACAGCGTATACCTCGCCGGTTTCCTTAGATTCCTCCATGAAATTTAGAATGGTCAAGAGGGAACTCCCCTCCACTTTAGAGGCTTCAGGGTGGTTCTCTGGTGCCATAGGGGCAAGGATTATTTTTCGACTATCCTTGACGAATACGTAGACATTATCTCGTCCCTGATGGGTCGCATCACGGTCCGACTGCTAGGGTCGACCGAGTAACATATAACAAGCTTCCATATCAACCACGTCATAAAGTATTTAATCCTTATAATTTTTGCCAATTGAAAACGAGATAGTGCATTGTTCAGTTATCTTGGTCTTATTCACCTTTTTTATCCAGCTAATTGAGTACGGGGAATGATGTTTCATCGTTGGTAGTCGCAACTTGTCCACCATCACTCTCGAGACGATGTTCTCACTACTACTACTGTCTATGATCACATCACAGACCTTTCCGTTGACAGTGCACTGAGTACGAAATATATTGTGTCGCTGTGGATGTAATTCCTTTCGTGGGGCATACAGTAATCGCCTCACAACTAGAAATTCACCACGATCCTCGCCCGTCACTTTATCGCCACCTGCTATTTCTTCAGTGATTTGTTCATGCTCATCAAAGCGATGGTCTTCTTCTGCGGCCTCATCTTTAGTGCCTCATTCGTTTATAGTCAAGTGGGCTATAGGACGTTGAGGACAAGTGTTTGATAAGTGGTCTGGTTGGCCACAGCGGTAACAATTGTTCGACCTTAGCCGAGCATAAGGATTTGGAATCCTACTCGGACCCGTTGTTGTGGGTGCTGCACGTTGAGGTCTGAATGAGCTACTCCCCGTATCACGGTTTGCGGTTATAGGAAGTTGAGGTACTAGATCTTTTCCTCGTGGCAGCACTGGATCCTGTGTGGGACCTATCATAGGGGGTCAAGTTGAAGGATATGGACGAGCAGGAGCTCTTGCAAGTTGTATTTCTGCCTTACCCACCAATTGAACTACTTCATCCACGGTCCCGACTGAGTACATCTGAACTCGGTCTTGAATTGTCGGTCGCAACCCGCCTATAAATCGTGCCACCTTCTGTGACTCAAATTCTGACAGATCGTTTTGTGTAGCCAACCGTTGAAATTCTTCAGTGTAATCTGTGACAGTTCGATTTCCTTGTCTACAATTTTGATATTGCTGGAATAATATCTGCTCATAATTACTGGGGAGAAATCGTGATCGAAGAAGACATCTCATCCGTAGCCATGATGAGATGGGCGCCTTGTTCTGTCGGGCTCGTGAGAGTTGTAATTGTTCCCACCTTACAGAAGCACCAGATTTTAATTTAAACGCTACCAATTTTACCCTTTTTATGATCTGGCACGTCCATGTAATCAAAATATCTCTTTACTTCGGCTAGCCAATCGAGAAAATCTTCTATACATAATAAACCGTTAAAACTAGGAAGTTTAGCCTTACCTCGATAGTCTCTTTCAGCACGATCTAGATGATCACCTCCATGGATTGGTCGTCGGACAAAACCTCATTAAGGCCCTCGTCGCTAGAACTTGAATCATCTGGTATAGCCCTACGGTTTGCCACTAGTAGCGCTCTACGAAAATCGGAGTTGCGTCGTACAGCAACCATGGGTGGTGGAGCCACCATGGGTGGTGGAGCAACCAAAGGTGGTGGAGCACCGTCTAAGGCTCGGGGTGGAAGTAACACATCCGTAAGACGGTCGAGAGTTACCTGAAGCCCTTGTATGGTCAACTGACTCTCCTGGTGGAAAGCTTCCATTCTTTCCGAAAGATAACGAATCTCTGAATCACCATCTATAGGATTTTGATTCATACATTTGTTGTTTGCCATCGGTCCGAGGGGAATCCTCGCTTTGATACAAATTGACGTAGAGATGAACGTGATGAGGATAACTACTCCGAATCCACGGAGCTTCTCTGGACTCCTCACAGAGACTTCTCGAATCCACGAGGAAATAAAATAAAAAATAGAAATAAATTCTAATAAATTCGAAATTGATTAATTGATGAATAAAAACGAGTTCAAAACCCTTTAAATAGGGGTACCAAGCAATGGGAAAGAAATCAAAATCAAACTACAACTCAAACTCCTAGAATCCGTGACTTACTATAAATACTAAACTTACTATTTATAGATGGTCGTGATGTCTATTAGTGCGCAAGGTTTTCGGCCAAAAATAGTAAGTGTCCTATTTGGCTTCACCAAACTGTTCTCCTAATTATTCTAAGCTCTTTTCACGTTGGGCGCAACTCCTAAAGCCCGACGGATGAAGAGTTATAATCAAACTAAAACTTACTATTTATAGTAAAAACGAAATTAAAACAGGGCAACGACCATCGATCCAGGGGTTTTTCACAATTCCAAGCTACGTAACCCAACATAGTGGGGTTAGTTGGCTTCAGTAGCTTGTTCTACCCCAAAATCATATATTTTACGTCAGATAACTCATCCCGGATTGCAAGATACGCCCGATCTAAGGTCCGACGGTCCGGATCTCTTCTGTCGTCGACCGGGCCTTTTCTGATCCATCTTAACCATGAAATTGTTTGCGACCCACTCTACATCATATACAGATTGGGTACGGCCTCTCCCTAGCTCGGCACCTCCAATGGGGCACAGTAATGTATAGGTTTCATCCCCACCGTCTATTCATCTTACTGTATCAGTTTAGAGTATAAGCTCAAAAATGAAATGGATTGAAAAATCAAGTGGACCACACCACAGGATGAATTTTATTTGCCATCTAACCTATTTATATAGGGTCGAAAAGGCCTGGACGAAGGGAAAACAGAAACATCCACACCAAACTTCCTTGGCCTTAATAAGTTTTCAATGGTAGGTGTTTAATACCCAATGTGTGGTCCACTTGAGCCTTCGATCCGTATTATTTTATGAATGATATACTAAAAGTCTAAAATGATATTTAAAAATGAATTTACGGTGTGGTTAAAACCCATACATAACGGTGGCCCTCAGATCCCAACACGTGCCGGGTGGGGTCCGTGGGGACGGACGGGTTAGTATCCAATCCGTGTCACCGTGCTGCACCTTTTTCAAAGGGAAGCGGATTGGCAGCTGTACCGCACACCAGCTATCTACCTGGTGTATTGATGTAAGCAAGTTCTGTGGGTCCCATAATGAGGTATGTGTTATATCCAAACCGTCCATTCATTTGATGAGCCTCTCATAAGGCTTGAGCCAAAAAACAACAAAAATATAAAGATCGGGCCACACTGAAAAAAGCAGTGGGGGATTGAATGTTTACCATTGAAACCCTTTGGGGTGTCAAAGAAGTTTTAGATCAATATGATATTTGTTTTTTACTCTTCATCCAGGTCTTTTTGACCTTATAAATAGATTGGATGAAAAATAAACATTATGGTGGTCCCTACTAATGTTTTAACAGTGAAAATCATTATCTCCGCTGCTATTTCTGGTATGGTCCATTGAATCTTTGAATATAATTCATGTTTTGATCATGATCTAAATAATATCTAAAAATGTATTAACCATTTGGATATAATATACACATCATTTTGGGGCTATTTAAGTTTGATCTTTGAACCTTGGTACAAATTGGAGCTCGGGGAGCGTCTGCACTGGTCTTAGCACGACAGGTACCTAGCTACGCCAGTTATATCGCTGGTGTGCAGTACACCAACCAATCCGCTTCCCTTTCAAAGGGGTGTGGATTGACCAAAGCTCCCGACAGGTAGGGCACTGACGCAGGGTTTGTGCATGCCATCCATCCATTTTATACATCTTCTAGAATATTAGCCAAAAATAAAGTGGATCAAAGGTTCAAATTGAACCACGCCACAAAGCAATCGTAATAATATCACACACTGTTGAAACCTTCCTAAAGCCCATCTTCATGTTTATTTTCCATCCAACCTGTTAATGAGTTCATATGGGCCACATACAAATATCAGCTTGATCCAGATCCCAAGAAATTTTTAACGGTGAGAGATTAATTCCCACTGTGTGGTCCATATAAGAGTTGGATCTCATTTTTGGGCTTATACACTTAAAAGAATATGAAAAAAATGAATGGACGGTGTAGATAAACCCATAAATAACTGTGGGCTCCTCACAGCCCCAGCCTGTTTCAAGCATGAGACAGCTGAGCTGGTAACCGACAGGCCTTCCCTTTTAAAGCCTTTGCAGGGACAGAAGCTTTTTCCCCCACCAGAAAAAGACTATTCGCAGCTGTATGTACGACTGTGTCACTGCTGTTAATGTAGCGCACGAAAAATCAATGGCTTATATCTACCAGGCTCCTCTGTGATGAATGCTGGGGCCTGCACATCCTGTACGATTACACAGATGCCTTTACGTTTTCTTAAGAGGAAGGGTCTGTGAACTGAGTAAATTACCTGGGGCACACTGTTATATATGCGTCTTTTCACCATTGTTTGTGTCTTTCCAGCTCATTTTATGGCATTCTTCTAGCTCATTTTACGGCAACACCCCAAGACTGTAAGGCATGGATTGGGTACAGTGTCATATCCATAGCAAGGCCTGGCTAGATGCTAATGGGCCTAACAGGGGCTCCATAGGGCCTACAGTGATATGTGTTTGATCCATGTCGTTCATCTATTGTGACATATCATTTTGGGCATGAGCTCATAAAGGAGGCAGACTGAAGGCTTGAGTGAACCACACCAGGAGAAGCATTGGTAATAGTAACATCCACCCTTGAAACCTTTCTAAAGGCCTACCATGATATTTATTTGCCATCAAACCTGTTCATGAGGTCACATAGACTTCGATGAAGGGAAAACATAAATATCAACTTAATAAGTGTTCAATCTCTATTATTTCTTGTGCTATTGTAAACTTAAGCCTTTGATATGCTTCGTTTTAATGGCCATGCCTTAAAATGATCTATTAAAATAAATGGACAATGTAGATATAACACCTATCAAGGTTAGCCCAACAGAGCTCCTGCCAGGACTCACCATCTCTAGCTAGCCCCGATGCATGAGGATAGTACCAATCGGCCCCAAAATTGTAGCACATTCATTATTCAAGCTCAATAAGACCACGCCATAGGAGACTGTTTTGGATCGACTGAAGTTTTGGATTGAGTTTATATTTATTTTCCATTCATCATGTCTGTGTGACCTTAAGAAGATTTCGGTTGACAAACAAACATCACTATAGGCCATTGGAAGGTTCAATTTTGGGCTCTTGCCCTAAAATGAGCTGGACAAACAAATGGATGGCATAGATAATTATACATTGATCATGATGGGCCACGCAGAATTTGCTCAGTACGTAATGGAGCTGGACCCAAATCAAGATAGCTCAAACGCTTAGCAAGAATTGATTTTAAAACACTCGACTTAGATTAATTCAAATAGAAATTCAAACCAAATCAATCCTCAGTTAAACTGGTTTTAAAAAGTAAACCAAGCTCATACTACGGTAGTACAAGGCCGGCTTTGCTGGAAGCTTGGCTTCATTAAGCTCGATTTGATTCTAGTACAAGGTCGGTATTACAAGGTCGGCTTTGCGTGCACATTGTTTCCTCGCGGTGTAATCCAATTGAGCTTTGGATATGATTCAGTTTTGAAATCATGTCCTCAAATGATAGGTGAAAACAAATGAATAGCATGGAAAATACATATACATGACAACGTAGATGATGCATAATATTTGTGTTTGTATTTTACCTTCATCCAGGTCCGTGGGTTACAGTGTGCCTCAAAAAGTTTTAACGGTGGATGTTCAATCAAGAATATTTTCTCGTGGTATAGTCCACTTGAGATTTGGATCTTCCTCATTTTTTAGATCATATCCTAAAATGTGCAAGCAAAATGAATGAACGGCGTAGATAAAACATATACATCATAGTGAGGTCCATATAGCTTTGACATTACCTGGCTGGCTAGTGTTGAGGTCACTAGCCAAACCGCGTCCGCACCAACCCAGGTCCTACAAATAGTGCGACCGAACTGGAGATGGAATTTGGCACGAAAATCACTCCAGTTAAATAATTCTATCTGATTGGCGATGGCCGTTCAAATGGATGGTTAGACGAGGTGAGAGAGACAGAGAGAGGAGGAGGTACGGAACCCTCCATCACATGTTTTTTTACACATGGCGTGGAACACTTAATTATATGGGCCACCATGTTTTTAATTATAAAATCCTCTCCAACCGACAGGTTCTGTACTGGATTTTAATTCGGTTGATAAAAAATTAGTGATCCACAGCCAATGTAGGCCCCACCAAATGGATAAGTGGGAAGAGATGCGCCAATAGTGGATTTTTGTATCACCATCATGTGTTTTGCCTTTCACCAAACCCACCCAGGTAGAAACTCGGATGGACTACACCATGTGAAGTTAGCAATGCCGGGTGCAATTGTACAACGTCCATGTCCATATGGCCCATGTGAGCTTGCATTAGGGGAAAACGGATTGGCTACTCCCCCTGCTACCAGCTCGGTGGCTGTGGTCGGTGTTCTGTGGGCCCCACCATGATGTATGTGTTTCATCCATCCCGTTAATCCATTTTTACAGATCATTTTAAGGCTTGATATAAAAAATGAGAGGGATATAAATCTTATGTGGACCACACTACAGGAAAACTATAGTGATTGGATATCCACCATTAAAATCTTCTTAAGGCCCACCCTAGTGTTTATTTGACATCAAATATGTCTATTAGGTCATACAGGCACAATGAAGGGAAAAAACAAAAATCAGCTTGATCCAAAACTTTTATGGCCCCATAAGGTTTTTAATTCTTGCAGCGTGGTCCACTTTAGATTGGGATATACCTCTTTTTTAGTCTCATACCATAAAATGATATGGAAAAATAGATTGATGGCATGGTTGAAACACATATATCATGGTACGGCTCACAAAGCACCAACTATAGAATGGTTGATCCGTTTCCGCATTCGGGCTTGTCTTGTGTACAGTTAAAATTTTAGTCATATCTTATAAAATGCCATAGAAAATAGATAGACGGTGTGGATAATATCCATAAATCATGGTGGCCACTCAAAGCTCCTGCATGATCCCAGCAGTAGACGATATCATGGACAGTGAGGATTTCCTGCAAAAGCCTTCGGCAGGAAGTTGTGGCCACAGTGATGTTGGTGAGAAATTCATTCTATTCATCCGTTTTGTGGGCTCATTTAGTTTATAAATCCAAAAACAAGCTGAATATAAGACTCAAAGACAGCCGAAAATGTAAGTGCTGAATGTCTACCGTTGAAATATTCATTAGAGATGTGGATATGCTTCAATTTTGGTCCAAACTCTTTAAATGAGCTCGAAAAAAAATTGTATGGACAGTGAGGATAAATTCCAGTCATTTACGGTGGCCCAGCAGAGTTTACTCAGTATGATAGAAGTGTACTAAGTAACTCGCTTATAAGTGAGGATATGAAAAGTAGGGATGGCATATAAATATCACTGTCCAGCTAAGGAGGTTTCAATGATAGCAATTTTCCTGTACACCTTTTCCCATCGTGCTGCCCCACTTGAGTCTTAGAACTGGCCCATTTTCATAAGCATATTCAATAATAACCTTAGAAAATAGATGATGGGTGAATTTATCACAGACATCATGGTGGCCCCACCTAGGTGAACTTCCTGCCATCCTGCCGGGGGCTTTGGCAGAAAAACCGCGTCCCTTTGGGACATATACAACGTGGTGGACTGCACCATGCTTTAATGCTGACTGCATAGAAATAAAGTTGGTGCATTAAAAGAATCGCCTAGAATGCAGTTCAATCCCAGCCTTCCGTTTTTGAGACAGAATCTCAACGATGAAAGATAAAAAGTTTTTTTTTTTTTTTTTTGTCAATGACAAATTAATTCTGTTATATATGGGAAATGGTACACCGAGATCGATCTCATGGAAACTTTCCATGAGGTTGAGAAGTGTGGGCCCTACCATGATGTGTGTCGAACATCAACACCATTAAACAGATGTATCCCCTTTAGGTTACAGGATATCCCAAAAATAAACCGTATAAGCACCTCAGATGGGACATACCATCTAAAACCTTGTGAAGACATGCTTTAAACATATAAAATCACTTAGTGGGGCCCACATGAGTTTTGGATGCGGCTGAAACTTGTGCTGACCCCTCATCCAAGTGTGATACATAAAGTGGATGGGCTGGATTTGTAAAACACATCTAATTGAGTCCAATAAATGATTATGAAAGGTTTAATGGGAGATGACCCGTCTCAAATATTGTATGTGGTGTGGCCGACCCAAGTCATAGATTGTCTTTATTTTTTATCCCGTAGGCCATAA
This sequence comes from Magnolia sinica, assembly GCF_029962835.1. NCBI lineage: Eukaryota > Viridiplantae > Streptophyta > Magnoliopsida > Magnoliales > Magnoliaceae > Magnolia > Magnolia sinica. The sequence goes on from NC_080587.1 coordinate 2,500,087, forward strand.
TAAAATGATACATCTGACTGATGGTGTTGATGTTCAATACACATCACGTGGCCTACAATGCTCATCCTCATAGGAAGTTCCCATGAGGTGGACCTTTTAGTACTTTTATATATTTGCAAGAGCAGAAGTTTTCAAAGCCGCTCAGTGCCGTGTGTAGCATAGATTTTTCATATCTTCGGTGGTCCCATCCTCGCTGGACTTCTGCTGGCACGCGGATTGGTACCGCCTGACCCTCTCTCGGCACTGACTAGGCCTATTGGGGGGCACAGTCATCCACAACGTTAATACATCGCCTAAAATGAGGTAGATCCAAGAATCAAGTTGGCCACACCACACTATCTAGCTTATTCAAAGGGTTATATAGAACCGGACGAAGGGAAAACACAAATATCAGCTTGATACGAAACTTCCTTGGCCTGAGAAGTTTTCCACGTTAGGTGTTTAATCCCCAATGAACGGCCCACTTAAGTTTTAGATCCGTCTCATTTATTATGATAGATATGTAAAAATGGATGGATGGTGTGGATAAAACCAGTACATCACTGTAGCCCTCATATCCCCGTCTGTGCTGGGTGGGGACGGAGGGGTAGTACCCAATCCGTGTCAGAGCACGCGCGGCACCTTTCAAATGCGCGGATTGACCCGAGCTCAAGAGAGGCAGGTTTCTGAACTGAGTAATTTCTGCAGTGCCCACTATGGTTATGTGTTTTATCACAATTGTTTACGTGTTTTCCAGTTCAATTTAGTGCATTGTTCGTGTGCTTGTCCACCTCATTTTAGGGCAACAACCCAAAATTGCAGAGAGCGGATCAGGTGCAGTGTTATATCCATAGCAAGGCCTAGCTAGCTAGAGACTTAATGGTCCTGATAGGGGCTTTATGGCCCACCATTATATATGTATCTGATCCCATGCCATCCATCTGTTTTGTCCTATCATTTTGGGTGGGGCATGAGCTTATAAAGGAAGCAGAATGAAGGCTTGAGTGGACCAAACCACAAGAAGCATTGGTAATAGTGAGGAGGCCTACCATGATGTTTATTTGCCACCAAACCTGTTCATCAGGTCACACAGGCTTGGATGAAGGGAAAACATAATTTTTATTTATCAAGTTAATCCAAAACTTTTACGGCTGTGAGAGGCTTTTAATGATAGGCATTCAATATCTACTATTTCCTGTGGTGTAGTACAGTTAAGCTTCTAATCTGCCTCATTTTTAGACCCAAGCCCTAAAAGGATCTACCAAAATAGATGGACAATGGAGATAAAACACATATCAAGGTTAGCCTAATAGTGCTTCTACCAGGACTCTTATCTAGGGCTGTTCACGAGTCAAGCTAGCTCGAAAAACTCGCTCGACTCGGCTCGAGTCAGCTCAGGTTGGCTCGGCTTGAATGGCTGATTTGGGCCGAGTCAAGCTAATTATTTGAAGCTCGAGTTGAGTTCGAGCCAAGTTCGACCAGGGGGCATTTCAACTCAACTTGACTTGAACTCGAGCTCGACTTAGCTCGATTAATAAATATATTAAAGTTGTGAGGAATGCGGAGAAAGTTGAAGTGGGATCTCTTTGCTTTCACTCCAACAACGTAGAGTTTGATGTTGGTGTTGACGATCTCTTGAATCCAAAATGGTATATTGTATGGAGCACTCACATGAATAGACATTTCCTTTCTGAATATGTTGTGAACTACAAGTCCTCAAATCATCTGCAACGTAACGGAAACTGCGCTTTTGTCTGAGCAGCAACAATACAAGTGGGTCCCACTTTTTTGTAGTCCCAGGTTTGTTCAAAATCCTATCCATTGGAAAGTATGGCCTTGATGATGGGTAATTCAGAACATACAATTGAGGATGCTTTTGGCCCATGGTTCTTCTATCATAGGGCCCACACAGATGGATTTTCTGGACTGCTGAAAGATGGACTACACCCTATTTCAGTTGCCGGGCCAAACCAAAAATGAATTTTGCTTAGTGGAGCATCATGTAAAATACATCTTTAAAATTTTTTTATTTAGCTTCTCTTTTGAATCAATGGAGGAGGATCAAGAACAGAATCCATTACTCTCTCACCCAACAAGCTCGAGCTCGACTCGAAGTACACTCGACTCGACTCAAAGTAAATTCGACTCGACTCGAACCACTAGCTCGACTCGAACTCGACTCGACAGCTTTGGCAAACCAGCCAAGCTTCAATGTTGAGCTCGAGACCGAGCTCGAACTCAAGTACAGCATGGACAAGCCAAGCCGAGCTTGGCCCACCTCGACTCAACTCGGCTCGATGCCCAACCCTACTCTTATCTCTAGCTAGCCCCTGGTGCATGGGGATAGTATGGTCGGCCCCAAATTGTAGCATATTCATTATTCAAAGTTCAATCAAACCACACCACAGGAGAGTGGAAACTAAATATAAGTTGAAACTTAAATAGATAGAAGTTTTGGATGAAGTTGATAATTATGTTTCCCTTCGTCCATGTCCGTGTGACCTTATGAAGATCTTTGATGACAAATAAATATCAATATGTGCCATTGGAAGGCTCCAACAGCGGACACCATCATCCCTATTGTTTCCTATGATGTGGTCCACTTGAGATATGGATATGCTTCAATTTTGGGCTCTTGCCCTAAAATGAGTTAGACAAACAAATGGTTGGCATGGATAATTATACATACATTATGGTGGGATGCACAAAGTTTGCTCAATATCTTATTACTAGAGCCGGACACAAACCAAGGCAGCTCGAAAGCTTTGCCTGGATTGGTTTGAAAACGCTCACCTTGGATTGATTCAAATAGAAATTCAAACCAAACTAAGCCTTAGAGTCAAGCTCATTTTTTTTTAAAAAAAAAGAAAAACCAAGCTCAAACTAAGGTAGTACAAATTCAGCTTAGATCAAAGCTCGGCTTGATTAAGCTCAATTTGATTCGGCTCATAGATCGTTTGCACATTGTTTCTACTTAGATATAATTCAGCTTTCGAATCATGTCCTAAAATGATATGTAAAAATGAATGGACAACATTGATAATATATATACATGACGACGTAGATAATACATAATACAGATACATGAATGTACATTGTTTCCTCTGGTTTGGTCCTCTTGAGCTTTGGATACTATTCAATTTTAGATCATATCCTAAAAGGATATGTAAAAATAGATGGCTAGCATTTACTTAGTATCCTAATGCAGCTTTCGAATTGGCTGGTGACCTCAACAACCGCCACATAGCTAGTGCTAAAGCTCCATGGGGCCCACCATGATAAATGTGATTTATCCAGCCATCCATCAAATTTTCTAGCTCATTTTATAGTATGAGATAAAAAATAAGGAAGATCTAAACCTCCAATAGACCACAACACATGATCTAAATTTGTTGCATGATAGAAGCTTGGTTCGACTTGATATTTTGACCAAACTAAACTAAGGTCATGATCGTATAATCTGGACCAAACTAACTCAAATAGTAGAGATGGGCTCAAAGCTCGGCTCATGTAAAGCTCGATCAAGGACTGTCACATAATCAAGTTCGATCAAGGACTATCACATAATCAAGCTCGATCAAGGACTATCATATAAACAAGCCAAACCAAACTTGGGTCAAATCTTTTTCAACGCGGCTTGTGTACAACTCTATCCATTACTCAGTACGACGACACCTCTTGTAATACTTTTTCGCATGACATCAATGACTAATTACAAGGAACTTAGAATGATATGGTGTATTGAGTAAACTTTGTAGGGACACACCTAATGTTTGTATTGTTGACAAATGTCTTAAATCAATCAAGAACATGACAGTTCAATCCGATCGACAGACCATACGATCCTATCGAGTGACCGTCAATCCCATGGAGCAATTCCTGATTTTATGAGTTTGCTTGCTTAGCAGTTTTGAGTGTATCTTTAATCCCATAGATGATGGCTTCGATCCCATCAATGGGGTGTCGATGACACTCAATCCCATTGAAGGTTCTGTCGACCAATTTAAGTAGTTTTGTAGAATTATAGTTTTTCTTTTCTAATTTGGTTCTGAATCTATATAAGGGCTTATAATCAAGGATTAGGGTATTAAGAATGTTCTAGGGCTATTTTGGAGCAAAGGGGAAAGAAATGCTAGGATTTTGTAAAGGGTTTAGGGTTCTTTGGATCAGTAAGTCCATTCATCTCTTGTAATATTGTTTGTCATAGTGGATTCGCCGCCACTTTGTATTGTGGTTTTTTTTTTCGCGAGGATTTTTTAACGTAAAACCTTGTGTTCTCTATGTGCTTTAATCTCTTATTGTTTGATTTGAATTTGCTTAGTCCGTCCCCTAACATATATGTCTTACTTTTTTTGTAAAATTACTAAAATACCTTCTGTATTTAAACTTCATCAAATAATGTTTTTATAACATCCCAGATTTTTTCCAACTTGGCAATGGACGTCCTTGGACGTAGAACTGCCCTAGGACCTTATTTTGTTGTAATTTGGGCATAATTTAGTTAAGTATTAATAGCTTGGATCACTTTCTATACAAACTACAAAGGCCCAAGTACCACCTCAGGCAGAAATCAAATAGGACCAAATCCTTTAGAAACTAGATTCTTTATGCAATGGGCCCTAATCACTTTAAATACAAACTGTAAGACCCAAAACGAGTAGAATCGATACTGCTACAATACCCTAAAACTTAGGATCAATCTCTAAACCCAGTTGCTCTAGGGAGCACCTTGAAACTTCGTATCGGACCTGGACCGCACGTCAAAAGTTCGATTACTGCAAAACCATACGGTTAGGACCGCCTCATTGGACTTGATATCCACCTCAGAAATCAAGTCCTAATGATACCCAGAAATGCACAACTTGAGTCCGGAGCGAAGTGTGTGAGAAATGCGAATATCTTTAGAAATGAAATCCGAATTTAAGTAATCTAAGTCGTGTTGCTTGCAGGCCAAATATAAGGATTCAGACTGTCAGAATCCGACCCAAATACACCCTCGGATAAGGAAAAATATCCCATACATGACAATTTACTTGTGGCCCTGATCGAGCACCGGTGAACTGAAACTGGTCCACCACGGTCGATCTACAAACCCGATCAGAGCGAAAACTTAGCACGACCTAGATCCAATGTCAGGGAGCTTAAATCCGACAGCACATAGAAAAGGGGCTATCAGAAGTGCTCCGTTGGGATGAAACAGACGCCCTTTGGATATAACCTAAGTATACCTTGGCCCTGGGGCCATTCCCATCAGTTCTAGTCCTATATAAGGGCCTTAAACTCTCTCTCTCATATTCCATACGAATTCTAAAATTATAAGAAAGAGAGTAGAGGAAAAGGAAAGGAAAGAGAGAGAAAGTGAGAGGGTGAGTTGGAGATTCCTCCTAGGATTCGATCCCATTCCTCCTCGGGTTTAACTACCTCTTCTACATCGCTATTCCGGTGATTTCGACCCCGTACTTAGGTAAGAAAACCTAACCTTAACCTGTTATAGGGTTTCAAACATTGTAAGTAATGGAATAGCTAACCTATCTCATACTGTAGGTTGCCAATCCGCCGTTGACAAAGGCTAAGTGTCTAAAATGAATCCGTTACGCGTTTACCGGCATAAGGTGCGGACTATAAATGTTTAGGTTATGGTTTTCAAGGCTTTCAATGTCAGTTAATGATTTATGACTGACTTGAATTGTTATCACATGCTTAGACACGATGTTTCCCGCATTTTATACATATATATGAACTATGTTGAATATAGTACATTCTTGTATTTGTTGATATGATTGAATGAGTATGGAATTTAGATTCGCGCTTGCCATGATTATCCGTCGTGGATATATGGTTGTTGTATATGCGACAACTCCGTGGTGAAAGGGCTTGCCCTAACACCTGTTATAACAAACATACGTCATGTATGTTGAAGTGTGTAGACTAAGTGTTTGTTTAGATGTCTGAATGAATATGGAATTATGATTAGTACCTATTATGATGGATGTTTGGTAATACATGATCATTGTATGTGTTACAACTCTTATGTGAAAGGATTGTCTATAATATATGTTTTAAGTAAATTAATCTATGTATGTGATATGTGTAGTGTAAGTGTTTGATAAAATGTCTGTATGAGGAAATGCTTATTTAAATGTTTGAAATGAGAGGGTTGAGATACGATTCTCAATCCCCTTTTCTATAACTATAGTTTCCTTTATGTAACCTATCTTCCTACTGTGTGATTTATGGAACTAATGCCTAGGTAAGATAACATGTGTACTATATGTTTCATGAAATGCTAAATGCTTGAAATGGTTGAACTGTTGTGTAATGCTGCTATGCATATCATATGTGAAATATAAACTGCAATTGAGTATGATTGGGACTATGACTTAGTCCAAGCAATTAGTAACTAATCTTGATTAGGTGGCTAAGGTTGTTTTCGCCACACAAGACGCGTTTGATGAACCCGAGTCGTACTTTGGTTGTCGACAGTTGTTAGGCCACACGGAGTGCTTACGCACTTCATATCGATCAGCTCGAGGTGCGCTCGTGCTAGTCGAGCTCGTCAAGTAACCCTATTGACCTGATGTATGTTCACCATGAATCTAAGGTACCAAACTCACCAATGAAAACCCTTTTAACCCTGGTACCTCGATCCGCTAAGACTCATGAGCCGGGCATGGTGGTATGGGACACCATGGTCGAGCTGTCGGCCTACGCTGGGGTGACGAGCCTTCTTGTAGTGTCCAGTGAGCAATACAACCTCGTGAGCCGAATACGGTGGTATGGGACACTGTATTCGTGTTGTCGGCCTACACTAATAAGGTGACGAGCCCTTTGTAGTGACCTCGAGCGTACGCTAAGACTGCGTAGAGGCGACGAGCCCTTACGTAGAAACAAGAGTACATACTAGGCCTGCACTGATAAGGTGACGAGCCCTTTGCAGTGACCTAGAACCGTAACATCGTATGAGATTGACTAGGATTGACAACCCTAGAATGGATCATCGTTGGGAATTAATATAAGGGAGGTACCTTAGCTTTTCAATCCTACTGTATGAAAAGGACTAATAAGAACTTGGTAATCATGTTCATGCATCGCACTGCATGTGCCGTTTGGCATTGGGTAGAGCACTAAGGAAGTGACTGACATGCCCGACCGTTAGATGAAGATCGCAGAGGGAGTGCAGGCGAGGGCATGCATCATTTATACATACCATTCTTGCATTAATCAGAGTACCTAGGGATGTTTGATTGTATTGTTTTATCATTACTACTTGACTGAATTGAGAACATGTTAACCTTTGCTTTATTGTTCCACTGAGTTGATCACTCACTCCCACGTTACGGGACGGTGTTTTAAACACCAACCAGACTCTGTCTTAGTTGCAGATGGAGACCCGACTGATGAGGCAGAGACGGACTTCGCAGACGATGAGGATGCTTTCTCATATATGCAGTATTCAGGCGGGTTTACATAGACCGTTCTGATCGGCGGGGCTTCAGGGTTATACTTGTAGTGGACTATTACATTTTTGACATTTTGTATTTTGAAACAATACATGTAATTATTAACCTGGCAATGCACACATACTTTGGGGACCTACAATGATTTATAAAGTTATACATATTTGCGTCAGTCTTCCACTTACGTATTACAACTGTCCTTGGATTATGATTGTTGTTTGGCTTAATCTTATTCATGTTTTATGCACTAATACAGACAACATTTAATCATCATTAAATATATTGCATAAGTGATGCATTGGAACTCGGGAGTTGGACTTCTACTCGACCCCCGATTTTAAAGGCGTTACAGTTTTTCAAGGTTAAAATTACAAAATTATCTTCCTTTTATTTATTTATTTATTTAAAATTCTGATGAAGTTGATAATTGTGGGTCAAGTTGTACATGTATAACATCCAACCTGTTGAATCCTATCATAGAGATAGATGGAATGAAATTCTGACAACCCGAAGGTGGGCCACACCGCAAAAAATAACATGACATGTCCAGAAACGTCCAAATTTATGTATGGTGCATATGATAATTTGATTAACCAGGTCTTTTATTCAAGCGCTCATGGGGTGCATTTGTTGGGGAAGCGGATTGGCTGGTGTACCACACACTAGCTATATAGTCGGCAAGTTCTATGGGTCTAAATCATGAGGTATGTGTTATATCCAAACTGTCCATCGATCCATTTAGAGAGCTCTTCTCAAGGTTTGAGATGAAAAATAAGACAGATCAAGCTATCAAGTGGACCACACTGAAAAAGGCAATGGGGGATTGAAAGTATACCATTGAAACCCTTTTAAGGGTCACAGAAGTATTGGATCAATATGAAATTTGTTTTTCCTCTTCATCCAGGTCTTTGTGACCTTATGAACAGATTGGATGGAAAATAAACATTATGGTGGGCCCTAAAAAAATTTTAACGATGAAAATCATTATCCCGCTCCTATTTTTGGTGTGGTCCATTTGATCTTTAGATATGATTCATTTTTTGGATATGCTCTAAAATGATCTAGAAAAATGGATGAATGGTGTGGATATAAATACATCACTGTAGGGCCCATTTAACTTTGATCTCCTTTGAACCGTTCGTACAACTCGAAGCTCAAAGGGGAACGGATTGGCTACTCCCCCTGCCACCAGCCCCATGGCTGGTGGTTGGTGCTCTGTGGCCCCACCATGATGTATGTGTTTTCTCCATTCGGTTCATCAATTTTTAAAGATCATTTTAAGGCTTGATCACAAAAATGAGAGGAATATAAATCTCAGGTGGGCCACACCACAAAAAAACAATATTAATTGGATATCCACCATTAAAATCCTCCTAAGGGCCACTGTACTGTTTATTTGACATCCAATATGTTAATTGGGTCATACAGACCCAGATGAAGGGTAAAAACAAATATAAGCTTGATCCAAAACTTTTATGGCCACCAAAAAAATTTTAATGGTCGAAATTCATTCAACACTGTTTCCTGTAATGTGATCCACTTGAGATTGGGGTATAACTCATTTCGGTATAATACCATAAAATGATCTATAAAATTAGATGGACGGCATGGATGAAACAAAAACATCATGGTGAGGACCACATAGAACCGAACACCAACCATTAGTTGATGGTAAGGGGAGTAGCCAATCCGTTTCCAGCTCGAAGAGCGTCGGCGCTCGTCTTCACGGACGTGGATTGCATCCTACCCTCACCCGTCTCCAGCTGGGAACGGGTAGTAGCTTTGAGTGAATACAGTGATGAGTGATGTGTGAATCTTATCCACGCCGTCCATCCAATATTTTTGTAACACTTTAGGGTATGAGCTCAAAAATAAGGCAGATGCAAGGCTCAAGTAGACTACACAATGGGGATTAAATTCTTACCGTTCAAAACTTCTTGGGGGCCACAGAAGTTTTGGATGGAGTTGATATTTGTGTTTTATATTCATTCAGGTCTATTTAACTTTATGAGCAGTTTAGATGGAAAATAAACATCACGTTGGGCCCTAGAAAATTTTCAACGGTGAGAATCAGTATCACTGCTGCTTCCTATGGTGTGGTCCACTTGAGCCTTGGATCTGCCTAATTTTTTTATTACATCCTAAAATGATATGAAATAATGTATGGACGGTGTGGATAAGAAATATACGTCACGGTGGCCACTCAAAGCTTCTGTCCATTCACAGCTGGAGACGGACAAGGGTAGGATGCAATCCGTGTCCCGTCTTCACACGACACATATCCACACAGCTATATAGTAGGTGTGTGGTACACCAGTCAATCCGCTTCCATGTGTTGGATGGGTGAGATGTCATGCATATACCTTTTGGGCCCCATAATTCTCAACATTCCCAAATTAGGTTAGGAGAGGCATTATTTCATAAAATCCGAACAAAGAGTAATTTAGTGGTAAAAGGTAAGCTCCCAAAACACCAAGCTCTGTGGGCCCCACGTCACATCAATGACTGTGTAAAATCCACTCTCTCAATCAATTTCATTACATTTGCTGAGAGCCCAGAAACGAGGCAGATCCCAGACCCAAGAAACTGAGAGGGAGAGAGGGATCAGATCACAGGAAACAGTGGGGATAGCAACGTCCACCGTTGAATTTTCATGGACACACTATGATGTTTATGTACAATCCAACCCGTTCAAAAGGCAACGTCCACCATTGAATTTTCATGGGCTCACTATCATGTTTATGTACAATCCAACCCGTTCAAAAGGTGACTCCCACTAGAAAAAGGGACAGCACAAAGATCAGACTGTTCAAAATCTTATGTGGGCCCCACTATATAAGGTTCCAACCATGGCAGCACAACCACTACTGTTTCTTATGTTGCGGCTCACCTAAATCTTGGATTTGGTTGATTTTTGTGCTGTAATTGTAACATGACGTGGAGAAACTGATGGACAGAGTGGATTTTACACGGACATTTCTGCGGGTCCCACAGGGCTTTGTTGGATGGTGTAGATTGATGCATTCAAAGGATCTTCGACTTAGAGAACACTCTCTCTCATGTCTCTTTGTTTCTTCGACTATCATCGCTCTGTCCCTCTCAGTTTCCTTGCGATCCGATCCCTCTCTCCCTCTCAGTTTCCTGCAATCTCTCTCTCTCTCTCTCTCTCTCTCTCTCTCTCTCTCTCTCTCAATTTTCCTGGCATCTCATCTCATCTTGCCTCATCTCTATCTCTCCTTATTTCTTCGATCATCGGCCTCTCCCTCTCAATTTCCCGCAATCTCATCGGTCTCTCCCTCTCAATTTCCTGCATCCGATCTCTCTCTCTCTCTCTCTCTCTCTCTCTCTCTCTCTCTCTCTGTGCGTGTGCGTTCTGAAACAATGGCAGAGGCACTTGTTTCGATGGTTATGGAGAAAATTGGAGAGGCACTTGTTTCAAAGGTTATGGAGAAACTCGGAGAAGAGGTTTCTTCGGTTGGTGGTGCCCAAGCAGAACTTGAAAAGATATCTTCTACGTTCGAATCCATTCAAGTGATGGCTGTGTTAACCGGAGCTTTTTTTGGCTTTACAAAGCTTTATATTTGAACTTACTGGACACGTAAGAAATGAGAAGAAGACTTTGCTATTTTACTGTTGCTTATAAGCTGACTGAGTTGATTGCTTTTGCTCACTACAACCGAATACATAAGATGCCAATTTATAGGCATTCCAATGTAATGTGAAAAGACTAAATTACCCCTGCTAGGAGCTTCTACCACTTAATGCTCCTAGAAAATAAACAGAGCATTTCATCTTCCAAAAAGCATCTCATAGGAAGTGATGTTGTTCTTAATTTGGAAGATGAACAGCCACAACACTTGCTGGGCTTTGGTTTGCAATTCCAACACTCCCCTTCAAACCAAAACCGGCTTTATTCCGAGCATCCTTCTTAGTCGTTTAAATGCATCTGTCAGTAATGACTTTGTGAAAATATCCGCCACCTGTTCCATAGTATGACAATACTCTAATTTTATTGTTTTCTGCTTCACGTGATCTCTCAAAAAATGATATTGGATAACAATGTGTTTGCTTCTTCCATGTTGCACTGGATTTTTGGCTAGCTCGATTGCCGACTTGTTATCCACATATATGACTGTGGATCCTTGTTGTGGATGCTTCAGCTCCTTTAGTAGGTTTCTCAGCCAAATTCCCTCACAAACAGTGGACAATGCTGCCACGTACTCTACTTCACATGTGGACAAGGTGACCGCATTCTGCTTCTTCGAATTCGATGTGAAAGCAGTCGTTCCGAGATAGAATACATAGCTAGTGGTGCTCTTTCTTTCATCTTGATGACCTCCCCAATCACTGTCTGAGTATCCATACAGTATCGTTTCATCATCGTATGGATAGAAAAGACCGAATTCTATTGTTTCTTTGAATTTTCTAAGGATTCTTTTTACAGCTAGCCAATGTGATTCTTTTGGTGCTTCCATATACCTACTTAGAAGCCTAACACTGTAGACGATATCCAGCCTTGTAATTGTGAGGTACCTTAGGCTTCCAATCAGACTCTTGAACATAGTCTAGTCAACGCTTCTTCCTTTTCCATCCTTTATCAGTTTTAAGCCCGTTGCTACAGGCGTGTTTATAGCATTGCGATCGGCCATCTTAAACTTTTCAAGCAATTCTTTGGCACACTCCTTCTGAGATATATAGATGCCACCATGTTGTTGCTTCAATTCAATGCCTAGGAAAAAAGACATGAGACCTCCGTCAGTCATCTCGAACTCCTTAAACATGGCCTTCTTGAATTCATCAAACATCGGTCGGCTGTTCCCTGTAAATAGCAAATCATCAACATATAGGCATGTTATAAGCATATCACCATAAGCATTCTTCTTGATATAAACTGCATGCTCATATGGACATTGAGCGAAGCCGTTCTCTTGAAGATAGTTGTCGATGCGTGCATTCCAAGCACGTGGAGCTTGCTTCAAACCATAAAGGGCTTTCTTCAATCGATCCACCTTGTGTTCCTCTCCTTGCATAATAAAGCCTTCAGGTTGGTCAACATAGACCTCTTCTTCCAAAATTCCATTCAGGAATGCAGATTTCACATCCAGTTGGTAGATCATCCAACTGTGATGACTTGCAAGGGAGATAATCATCCTCATAGTGTCAAGGCGAGCAACAGGAGCGAAGACTTCTTCATAGTCCACCCCGTACTTCTGTTTGTAGACCTTTACTACGAGCCTTGCCTTGTAGTGATCGATCTCACCATCAGCATTTCACTTGATCTTGTATACCCATTTGACGCCAATAGTTTTCTGGCCATTAGGAAGCGTAGTCAGTTCCCATGTGTCATTTCTCTCAATGGCATGAATTTCTTCTTTCATAGCGATTCTCCAACATCTTCTTTTATGGCCTCCTGAAATGTCAGAGGCCCATGATCTGCATATAGGCAGAAAAGATTGACCTCTTCAGTTTGCTCACAGATGTCGCTTAAGCTTTTCATTTTAATAGGTGTCATGTGTGAGGACGAGCTAACCGAATTTTGACTTGATTGAATTATTTCAGGAGTGATGGAATGTACTCCTGGACTTCTGTGTACTGATGATGCGCCCGAAGAAGTTGTTGCGGCCATTTGCTCTTGACAGTTATGCCTTTCTTCATGTTCTTCTGTTTCGACTAGAATATCTTTGGTCGATTCTTCATTGTTCCATTTTCAAGCTTCTTCCTCACTAAAGACCACATCTCTACTCACCACTACTTTATTGGTTAGTGGATTGTAGAGCTTGTAGGCTTTAGATCCTTCATTGTAGCCGATGAAAATGCATTTTTCGCCCCGATTATCAAGCTTCCTTCTTCTTGCTTCTAGAACTTGAGCGTAAGCGACACACACAAAGATCCTTAAGTGTGCCACGCTTGGTTTGTAACCACTTCATGCCTCCTGTGGTGTCATGTTTCTGACGCTCTTGGTTGGACACCAATTGAGCAGGTAGGCAGTACATGCAACTGCCTCTGCCCAGAAGCTCTTTGACAGACCTTTCTCCTTCAGCATGGTCCTCGTCATGTCGAGGATGGTGCAGTTCCTCCGTTCCGTAATGTCATTCTGCTGTGGCGTGTAGGCTGTAATGTGTTGTTGCTTGATGCCTTGTTTCCTTCAAAAATCTCGAAATGTATTTGAGATGTACTCTCCACCTTTGTCAGATCTGAGTACTTTAATTTTGTGAACACTTTCAACTTCAACATGAGCTTTGAAAATTTTAAAGATAATGAAAGCGGAAGATTTTTCTTTGATGCAATACACCCAAAGTTTTCTGCTGAAATCATCAATGAAGGTAATAAAGTATTTATTACCTCCAAGAGAGGGTGTTTCAAGTGGTCTGCAAATATCAGTGTGAACCAACTGAAGTGGTTCCTTTGCTCTTCTGGACAATCCACTTGGAAAAGAGTTCCTTTGTTGCTTGCCGAGTGTGCACGCCTCACACATGTTCTGGAACTTCAATAGCTGGTAAGCCATGCACTATGCTTGATGAGGATAAGATTTGATGCCACTGAAATGGAGATGCCCAAAGCGAAGATGCCATCTCCATGAATCATTCTTCACGAGTCCATAGAAACACTTCTTAGCCTTTGTGTTAATATGGAGCGGAAACATGAGATTCTTCGCCATTTGGACTTGAGCCACAAGTCTCCTGTGAGCATCTCTTATAGAGAGAGAACACTTTTCCATGTGTATGACATACCCCTTCTCAAGGAGTTGGTCAATACTAAGGATGTTATTTTTCATCTTTGGTACATAATATACATTAGAGATGTAATTTGGCTCACCATTCTTCTGATAGATTTTAATTTTTTCTTTACCTATCATGGGTACCTTTGATGAGTCGCCAAAACTTACGTCACCACGAACTTCTTCTGTGAGTTCCATGAACAGTTCTTTGTTACCACTCGTGTGGTTGCTTGCACCTGTGTCGAGATACCACACATCTGGTCGTTGGCATGCCTTTTCTCGTGCGAGAAGGAGTGTGGAGTCTTCTTGTTCATGGTGTGATGCTTCAGCATAGTTGGATCGTTCATCTTGATCCACTTTGCTCTAACACTCAGAGGCATAATGGCTAAATTTCTTACAATTGTGGCATTGAACGTTCTTTGTGTTTCCTCGACCATGTATGACCCGGCCTCTACCATTTCCTCTTCCATGGAAACTGGTAAACTTTTGTTGGTTTTGTTGATGGCTTGGATGATATCCACGCCCTTTACCTCTTGCATGATTGCTAGTGTCACGGCCACCTTGTTGTGTAAGGCCATTCTTTTGTTCATTTAGAGTCAACTTAGATCTAAGGCATGTTCAAGCATTGAACCAGCATTCTTTTGCATTCGTTGCTCATGTACTTGCAACGATCCCATCAGTTCTTCAATGGACAGTTTTTCAAGGTCCTTTGATTCTTCGATCGCCACAACCACGTACTCAAACTTGGTTGTGACAGATCACTGTGCCTTTTCAATGACACGTATGTCTTCAACTTTTTCACAGTTTCTTTTTAAATTGTTAATAATAACAATTAGACATGAGAAGTAGTTAGAGATACTTTCACCTTCCTTCATGTGCGCCGCTTCGAACTCGGCTCTTAGTGTTTGAAGGCGAACTTACTTCACTTGATCAACACCCTTGAAGATGGTTACAAGGGTATCCCAAGCTTGTTTGCTTAATGTTGTTTCGGCAATATTTTCAAAGGTTGATTCATCTAACCCTTGATAGAAGAGGAACAAAGCCTTGTTGTCTTTCTTCATTTGATTTTTGAGAGCGGTCTTTTCTTCGTTGGTGAAGGCGACTTCTTCCTCCACAGTGGGTTCTACATACCCATCGGTGACGATCTCCCATAGTTCTTGCGACTCGAACAACGCCTTCATTTAAATGCACCACCTTTCATAGTTGTCTTTTGACAACTTAGGAACCTGTGGCTGGATTGAGCTAGCCATCTTTTCTATTTTTTAAGGAAGGAATGGCTGATTTATTTTTATTTTTTAAATGAAGGGAGAGAAGTATGGAATAGAAAACAGATTTTTTCTTGGCTAGAAAAACTTTTGAAAACTGATTTTTTTTTTTAACAGATTTTATTTTTTTTGGACAGATTTTATTTTTTTTATTTTTTTATTTTTTTATTTCTTGAAATCTGATTTTTCTTGGCTCAAAAAATTATTGGCAACTTCAACCAAGGAACTTAAAAAAAACTTGGCTCTGCAACCTGATTTTTTTCTTAAACAGATTTTTTTTCAAAAAAATTTGTACTTAGCTAAAAAACTGCTAGAAAACTTCCTGTAGGAGAAGAACCTGAGCATTAAAGTGAAGCAACAACATGATGGCATCTATATATCTCAGAAGAAGTATGCCAAGGAATTGCTTGAAAAGTTCAAGATGGCCGATTGCAATGCCGTAAACACGTAAGAAATGAGAAGAAGAACTTTGCTATTTTACTGTTGCTTACAAGCTAACTGAGTTGATTGCTTTTGCTTACTACAACCAGATACACAAGATATCAATTTATAGGCATTTGAATGTAATGTGAAAAGACTAAATTGCCCCTACTAGGAGCTTCTAACACTTAATGTTCCTAGAAAATAAACAGAGCATTTCATCTTCCAAAAAGCATCTCATGGGAAGTGATGTTGTGCTTTGGAAGATGAACAGCCACAACACTTGCTGGGCTTTGGTTTGCAATTCCAACACTCCCCTTCAAACCAAAACCCGCTTCATTCCGAGCATCATTTTTAATCATGTAAATGCATCTGTCGATAATGCCTTTGTGAAAATATCTGTCACCTATTCCGTAGTATGACAATACTCTAATTTTATCATTTTTTGCTTCACGTGATCTCTCAAAAAATGATATTGGGTATCAATGTGTTTGCTTCTTTCATGCTGCATTGGATTTTTGGCTAGCTTGATTGCCGACTTGTCATCTACATATATGACTGTGGATCCTTGCTGCGGATGCTTTAGCTCCTTTAGTAGGTTTCTCAGCCAAATTCCCTCACAGACAGTGGACGATGCTGCCACGTACTCTACTTCACATGTGGATAGGGCGATCACATTCTGCTTCTTCGAATTCCATGTAAAAGCAGTCATTCCAAGATAGAATAAATAGCTAGTAGTGCTCTTTTTTTCATCTTGGTCACCTCTCCAATCACTATCTGAGTATCCATATAGTATTGCATTAGAGCAAAGTATCACACATCCCAAACATCTAGATTGACCATAAAATAATCAAATGAGGTGCTAAAGATGAGATGATACATCAGGTGGACAAGTTTCAAGCTTGGTACTCTCTCTCTCTCTCTCTCTCTCTCTCTCTCTCTCTCTCTCTCTCTCTCTCTCTCTCTCTCTCTCTGTTAGATACAGAGTATAGATATACAGTTGATGACCACCAATTGAAGAGTTTGGATAATTCAGTTGCTGCTATTTTTGTCTCTGTTAGATACAAAGTATAGATATACAGTTGATGACCACCAATTGAAGAGTTTGGATAATTCAGTTGCTGCTATTTTTGTGCTATCATCCATCCAGATGATCCCCCTAGGTGGATCCCTAAATGTGGGGCCCATTGTGATGTATGTTACTTACATTCACCGTCCATCCATCTTGAAAGCTCATTTTAGGACATGTTCCCTGAAAATGAAAAATGAAGCAGATCTAAATCTTCAGTGGATCATACCACGGGAATTTTTTTTTTTAAAAAAAAAAGAAGTCATCATTCATTTCCCATCATTAAAGACATCATGGGGCCACCGGAATGTTTATTTGTAATCCAACCTGTTGAGAAGGTCACAAGGACATGGATGAAGCGACTACACAAATATTAGATTCATCCAAAACTTTTGTGGCCATGAGAGGTTTTTAATGGTCGATTACCACTGTTTCCTATATTATGGTCCGCCGGAGATTTGGATCTGCTTCATTTTTGGGATCATGACCTAAAATGAGTTTTCAAAGTGAATGAACGGAGTTGATTAGAGTACATAATCACAGTGGGTCTCATTGTCAGGGTCGAGTCAAGTTATGCTCCCCTCAGTCTGACACTTTTATGGTTCAAGGACTGAGCCCGGCACAAGCCAAGCATGCATCTTGCAAAGGAGGCCCAGTCCAATCAAGCATGCATTCTAGCAGAGGAGGACCAAGCCCAACTCGAGAGGTTTTCTTGGCCCAGGCCCAGACCAACCCAACCCCACCTGCCCAGCCCGTTTACAAAATGCCTACTTCCCACCTGATCGTTTGTAATTTAGCTGTTGATCAAGTAGACCACACTTAGAGGAACAATCCACTCCATCCATATGATTTTCCAACTCATTTTAGAACATAAGACAAAAAATGAGGAGGATCAGGAACTCAAGTAAGCCACATGAGAGGAAATTGAGACATTCGTAGGGTCATAAGAGTTTCATATTACGAATTTGCTTTTTTGTGTTTTCAGTTCATTCCAATGTGTATGACTTTATGAATGGTTCGGATAGTATATAAATATCAAGGTGGACCTTGTAAGATTTCAGCGATTGGAATTTCTTTACCTATTGTTTCCTCTCGTGTGGCTCCCTTTAGTTCTAGATCCTTCTCATTTTTGGTCTCCTGTCCTAAAATGAGCTCGAAAAATGGATGGACAGGGTGGATTTCTAACAAACATCACAATGGGCCTCATTTAGCTTCCAAGTTTGAAAACCTACCATAGGCTTTCCCTAGAAATCCATGTTGTCAAATGTCTTAAATATGTCTGTAATAAGGTATATGTCAACGACAGTCCACTCAATTCTATGGGATCAGCTGTCGATGACAAGGACAGCTCACCTGATCACATCAAGAAATCTAATTTAGCTGGTTGTTAGTCTGTTTTGGAGATGCTACTGGATGTCATAGACGCGCACCATTGCACTCCATTTCATTGACACTGGCTTCTTATATGGAATTCAAGGTAAGCACTTTGACACTCCATTTTATTGACAGTGGCTTCTTATCAGGCATACAAATGGCATACATCTGTGTCTATAGATGTCCAAATCATGGGTCCTATTGTAGATGGAGCATATCTTGGAAATCACATCGATAGGATGAATCTTAACCATCTTATATTGATCAATGAATCTGTACCTCTGATCATCTCCATTCCATGACCTCCATTGGATGGTCCACAATTTGGACTGTTTGGATCAGAACCCACATTGATCATCTCCATTCCATGAATCTTAACCATCTTACCTGATTTTATTTTTTTCTCTTTGATCTCTGTCTTCTTCATCTTTCTAGGAGGTTTTGAAATCGACACGAACGCAGCTGGAGCGTGAGCTAGCATTGGAAGACGTCTCCAGCATTAAGGATTTGCCGGCTTACAATCTTTTGAACCTCTAGCTGGGCTCGGACGCATTGGTTTTCTGCATTTTCTCAGCGTCTTGATTTCTGTAGTTCTCTGTATACGCAATGTATAGAAATTCTGATCAATCCAAAAATGTAAATTCAAGTGCTCAAAATTCTATTTATGAGAAATTCAATTCACACATATAGGAAATAGTCTGAAGAGTGAATACTATTCAAGTGTGTTGTTAATTAAGTGTTGTGATTGATCGAGTGTGGAAAGTTTTTGTTCAGCCAGAAATGATACAGGTGGGGTCTGATTTTCAGCAATCTAAGTCGTACATGTCTTGGGTCCCTAGATTGTAAGATGCGCGCGTCATGATCTTATATCACACCTGTTAGATGATCGTAGCCAATCCGACCGCTGGCTTGCAATTGTGTACATAAAAGGCCCATTCTGACGGTTAAGAGGGTGTGATATTTTGTAGTATCTCACATCGATGATACTACGAAGGCTTGCAATTTTTAAGAACATCCAGGCCGATGCTCGACCCAAGGCTTCTATTACAAAGCCAGGCTTCAAAATCAGGGCCTCCATAGAAAACTAGGCCCACCTGAATCAAGCCAGAATTTGACCCACTGCTGTCTAGCCCATCCTGTTGTTAACCCAAGTGCTTCGACCCAACCCTAGACCACACTATAATCTGAACATTCATAAAGTGCGAACCACCCTGTATTGGTCAAACGTTTTAGGCTAGGCTAATCAAAGCGAGGTCCATCAGATGAATGGTCTAGATCATCTTAACATTACATACGCCTGCCAATTAAGTGGGGCATCATGAATGGTACTGGCACAGGGAACGCCTAGAAAGTTGAGGATACACATCTCTCATCATCTAAACGGTTGGCGGGAATCTCAGAGGCACTTCGAAATGCAGATTTTTGAGTAGCCATTTTCTGCATGCGCATTGACATGCTGTGAGCCGATGATCTTTCTTCCTTATAAAATGTATGATTGCGTACCTTGATTTGGAGGTGGGCCGCATAGCCGAGGAACCCCAATCACGTAACCTCTGGTTCATGAATCCTAGTTTCTTGAAACAAGGCATGATATTTTTAATTTTCAGCCGTCCAATAACTGTCCATTAATCTGATAGCCAGATAACCAAATATGAGTAAATTTAAGATAATAATAAGATTAAGCTAATATACATAATCTAGACAGTTTAATTCGAACTATAATCTATTATATGCACAATATTCAAGTTATAATTTCTAAATGCTTGAGTATCTTGCACCATCCTGCCGAGAGTTTCAAAGCTTCTCTCTCTCTCTCTCTCTCTCTCTCTCTCTCATCTTTTCGGGTAAGATCTAGGGGTGTCAATGGGCCACGCTCGGGTCAGTAAAATCAAAATTTTGGCCAGACCAACACTAGGCCCGGCCCATTGACAGCCCTAGTAAAATCTACGTCTATGCGACCTTGTTAATAGATTATTTATTAACATTAAATAATCTTTAATTTAAATTAATTACTCCCTAATTTCTAAGTTAGCTGAACCTTGTGTGTGAGCATACACACATAGAGTATTATATTATTAAAATTAATCAGACCCACCTTAAGCCTGGTCTCAACCGCGTTCAAAACGGTGGATCCGACTCGGACCGAGTAGAGCTAATTTTGTAACCGGATCCAAAGTGGTGGATCCAAACCTGTTATATTTCTAAATGGGTCCGAGATATCGGGCCTAGATCCGTTAAATCGGGTTGGGTCCATTGGGTACCCATTGAGAACCCTACCATGATGGGATTGTCATGTAGCAGCAACCTTCAACTGTGGGCGTTTTACATTGGATACATACCTACCAACATTTTATGGAAATTTTAAGTTACAATACATTGCTAGTGTAAATACAGAGGCAAAATGCACAGATCCAGATCCATTGGATGGATTTGATTTGACCATCTGGAAGATCTTCTACAAAAGTCAGGGCTCCATTATTTAGGTGGGGCACAGTTTTAAGAACAGGCAAATGGCGTTGAAAACTCTGCTAAGGTTTTAGCTGCGAACCTAAACTGTGGAGGATTTGACAAGTAGATGTCATTTTCACAGTGGGACCAACTCGATGGATGGCTTGGATCTTGCATATGTTCACATGTATGATGCCGATCATGCTCTAGCAAAAGAGGAGAGAAAGAGTAAGGTTATGATTAAAGTATGTTTTTGAATATGTATTATATTAATTCATGCATATTTAGAAGTAAATTTAATTTTATTTTTATTTTTCTTTTACTATGTAAATTAAATATATATGACATACAGATTAATTAAATAGTATGTCCCACCCTGAAGATTATTTAGCATAAAGATCAGTGAATCCATTCATTAGTTGGGCCCCACTGAAAAATAATTGATAGACAGTGCATATGAATATTCAACCCACAGATTTACTCAATTTATAAGTGTGCCACTGAATGAATGAATCTGCTTCTCTCTCTCTATCTATTTTTCCTTGATGATCATCATGGCGGCCCTGTCTTTTCACTGGCTTAGATGTTTTAAGCACATTGGCTTTATACACTCAATGGATGTAAACCTTACAGTCCACACTGATGGTTGTGTACATTCTTGGTGTGGGCAATGTTTGATGTCCATATGATGGAATCTCACAAATTTGGTGTGGGCAATGTTTGATGTCGATACGATGGAATCTCACAAATTTGGTGTGGGCAATGTTTGATGTAGATACTATGGAATCTCACAAATTTGGTGTGGGCAATGTTTGATGTTGTTATGATGGAATCTCACAAATTTGGTGTGGGTAACCCAGAATAGCTAGATTGGTAGGCTAAAGTAGCTCGTCCTACCCCAAAATCATGTATGGTACGTCGAGTAACTCATTCCAGTTTGCAAGATATACCTGTTTTAAGGTTCTAACTATCTCGATGACTTCTGCCTCTAATCAGGCCTTCTCTGATCCATCTTGGACATGAAAATGTCTATGACTCTCTCTCTCTCTCTCTCTCTCTCTCTCTCTCTCTCTCTCTCTCTCTCTCTCTCTCTCTCTCTCTATATATATATATATATATATATATATATGTGTGTGTGTGTGTGTGTGTGTGTGTGTGTGTGTGTGTGCGTGTGCGTGTGCGCGCGCGTGCGGGCGTGCGCATACAAATGCTCAGCTGCGCACCAGTTCGCATGTAACTCGCACGAACTTTTTTGAGAACCCATCATACATGATGACTCCAAAATCTGAACGGTCCACGTGAAGCAGCACCTCATGAAACCCCATCTGCGCAATTTTTACTTTGACTCAAAACTTTGGTGGGCCATGAAATTGAAAGCAATTTCCTCCCTTGATTTGCATTTCTCTTTGCTAGAATTTTAGAGCGGGGTAAAAATTTGTCCCTTGGGGTTCCATGGGATTCTGCATCACATGACCGTTCAGATTAGACACCCATGACATATGTGCAAAGGTGCGCACATGCATAGGTGCATAGGTGAGCATAACTCTCTCTCTCTCTCTCTCTCTCTCTCTCTCTCTCTCTCTCTCTCTCTCTCTCTCTCTCTCTCTCTCTCTCTCTCTATATATATATATATATATGAGATTAGCTAAGGGCTATGAGTTGACTGTGATTAACCATGCATGCGAGGATTGTTGAGCAATGAACTTTCATTAGGATTAAGGGGCACGGGTAAGAAGCCGCTTTATGTCGCTTCGAACCACGTGATTTAGATAGAGGTCTGTGATATGATAGAGGTATCCTATATTCAAATACTGTTTGAATTTGGACTAATAAGTACTTGGCTAATCATGCATACCATAACATATATTATGGGTTGCGTTGTATTTGAATCATTGTCTCCTAACTTGGTTGTTGTTGTGGTGGTGGTGTAATGAACGTGGAAGGATATTATATTGTGATTGATCCCAGGCAGTGCATTTACACCTTATGGCATTTATGCATTAAACGACTAGCTAAGGAATTGTTTGAGGTGTATAACTATTATTATATAAGCCCGATGTGATTGATAACATGTATAACTTAGGTTAATAATACCATTGAGTTGATCACTTACTCCCACTTGGGATGGTGTTTTAAAATACCAATTAGAAGATTTCATTGATGCAGGTACCTTAGAGGAGGCAACATATATACAAGGAGTAAGCACCATACAAGGAGTATGCAGACCTCATTGAGGAGATCTCGTATATTCAGGTGGTGGATGATCAATTGTAGTGCTATCTTCTCAGGGTGCTAGATTAGTGTAGCATTATTTTAGGTAGGGGTAGTACACTTTGTGTTCATTTTAAACGTGTATATTGGGTCTTTAGCTAAGTGAACCCTGTGATTTTTTGACATGTGGATGCAATTTTTATATTTTTTTGGTTGGTGGTTTGTATATGTTGGTACTTCATTATTTTACATAGTTCTGTTTACCTGCTTTGCTTAATTAATATAAACCATATGGGTAAATTATGCCTTCATAGGCAAAAGTGACTCTCAAAATAGCGGGTATTGAGGATGTGTTCGACCCCTAAAATTTGGAGCATTATAAGTTGGTATCACAACATGAGTTAAGAGTTAAATTGGACTGCTGGAGATCGACCCACCGTAACGCTAACATAAATAGAATTATGAATCTATTGATATTGAAGCATAAGTATAAACTTAAGTGCACCACCACAAATAAAATAACGAAAATAAAAACGTTAAAACCATCGTTAGAGGTAACCATTATATCTATACGCCATTCAAATCTATCATGCGGTTATAAGATACACCATAGGAACAAATGTCATCGTGATGCAAAACTACTGTTACCCAAGGCATTCAATGCCCACCGTTTCCGATGGTATTTGCTTTATTTTTAGATTCCTATCCCAACCTGATCTTCAAAACGTATGGACGGAGTGGACCTGTAACGGATGTCTCCGTAAGCGCCACGCGATGCATGCAATCCACTCTCCCATTTGGAAAAGGAATACGTGAGACCCCGGCCTCACCTAAGACGGTGCGGCCCTTACCGTGGGGCTGCCTTTGTGTATCTATTTTATATCTTCTCCGTTCATATGTTTTTCCATAACGTTTTAGTACATTATCCAAAAAATAAGAAGATTTAAATCTCAAGTGGACCAGACTCTGATAAAACAGTGGTGCTTGAACGCCCTACCATTAAAAACTTATTAGGATACACCTTAATGTTTTCATAGTATTTATTTGCCATTTAATCTGTTGATATGGTCACATAAGCCTTAATGAAGGTATAAAAATAAACATTAGCTTGATCCAAAACTTTTGTGGCCCATTGATAGTTAAGCACCACTATTTCCAACAATATGGTCCACCTAATAATTGGATCTGTTTCTCATTTTTAGAATCATACACTAAAATTATTTGGAAGAAAAGTTTAGACGGCCTGGATATAGAATATATAGATCAAGGTGGGCCCCACGGTGAGGGACGAACCATCTGGGGTGAAGTCAGGGTCTCTCTGATCCATTCCTCTCCAATAATGCCTGCCGTCATATCAAATGTCTTGATTACAGCTTTATTGTTGGCCATTTGTGGGTAACAGCACATGGTGATATTGTTTGAGCCGTGTTGCATGATTGAATGGTGGGCCTGAGGCTTTTATTAGGGTTGACTTCTTAGCATTCTTGCTTACTGTTTCCACGCGACTTGGCTAACTGGAGGCAAAACTTTGTGAGCATGAGTTCAAAACTGGGGCAGATATAAATCTCAGGTGGATCCCCAAGAGGAAACGGTAAGAAGTGGACTGTTGTAAACTTTGCTGAGCTGCAGAGGTTTTGGATCAAGTCAATATTTGTATTTGTGTGTTTTCCTTTCATCCATGTGTGTGACCTTATCAACAGGTTAGATGGCATATAAACATTACAGTTACAGTGTGGGAAGTTTTAAGGGTGGACGTTCAATTAAAAATATTTTCTTGCGTTGTGGTCCACCTGATATTTGGATTTTCCTTATTTTTTGGATCATACCTAAAATGTGTTAGCAAAATGGATGAACTGTGTGGATAAAACATATACATTATGGTGGGTCTACAGAGCTTTAATAGTACCTGGCTGGCTAGTGTTGAGTTCACTTAGCCAAACTAGGCCGTACAAATGGTGGGACTGACTTGGAGATGGAATTTGTCATGAAAATCACACAAGTTCAATAATCCTATCTGATTGGTGATGGCAGTCAAATGGATAGTTAGATGTAAAGGTGTACACGAACCGAGCTAGCTTGGTTAGCTCGCTTGACTCAACTCGAAAAAGCTGGATTCTATTAGGATTGAAGCTGAGTTCGAGCCGAGTCAATGAGTTTGAGCCGAGTTCAAGCAGGCCCTAGCTTGACTCGACTCGACTCGGATCAAATCCAACTCGAATCGAACTCGGATCGAACTAGTTCGGTGACTCAGTTACTTTGCCATTGATGTTGCTCACCAACTGTTTGATAAAATGACTCAACGAAATGTGGCCGGTGGCAAGGAAGGTATGTACATTAAACAAATACCTTTTTTCGCTTTGTTTTTCATGGTTTTTATGTTACTTAGAAAGTGTTTGATAAAATACCTGTAAAACTATTGCCTCTGTTTGTAAAACAATAGCATTTTGAAGTTGCAGTTCAGGTGTTTGTGGAAATGCCTCAATAGCAAACTCAGCTCGAGCTGGCCCGAGATGCTGACTGAACCAAGCCGAGCTAGCCCGAGCTGCTAACCGAATCGAGTCGAGTTGGCCGGTTAGGCTTGAGGACTGAGCCGAGCCGAGTTCGAGCTGGGGTCAGCCAGTGGCCAAGCCGATTCGAGTTGAGGCCAACTCGACTCGGTTCGACTCGATTTACACCCCTAGGAGTAGCCAATCCATTTCTGTTCATTAACAGCTTGCATGCCCTTGAATCGGAAGCGATTTGTATGTGACACGGGGCTACATGGTGTCCACAGAGATGTCCGTAGTAAATACGCTCCTTCTAAGATGGACCAAAGAAGGGCTAATCGGAGGCGGAGGTGATCCGGACCGCCAGAACACTACAACAGACATATCTCGTAAACCAGAATAAGTTACTTAATGTACCATATATGATTTTGGGGTAGGAGAAGCTACTTTAGTCAACCGAATTTGCGAGATTCCATTAGATCGATGGTCGAAAATCCATTTTATTTCTGTTTTTACTATTTATAGTAAGTTTTAGTTTGTTTCTCTTCATCTTTTAATCTTTAGGAATTGTGTCCAATATGAAAAGAGCTTAGAAAAATTAGGAGAATAATGTGGTTAAGACAAATAGGGCACTATAAATTGGAAATTTACTATTTAGAGAGTAAGTTATGAATTTTTTAAATATTATTTTTATTTTCTTTTTTTTTTTAAGTTATGAATTTTCTAGAATATTATTTTTATTTTCTTGTTTTTTCTTCGTAAATTCGAGAAGTCTCATTGAGAGTCTAGAAATGCTATATGGATTTGAATTATTTATCCTCGAGGAAGACAGTGATCAACCTCATTATGTTCATCCCTGCGTCGAAAATTCACTTTGTCCATCCATTTAGTGAGCTCATTTCAAAACCTTAGACCAAAAATGTGCCAGATCCAAGACTAAGTGAGCTGATATGTGAGAATTGAACGTTCACAGTCGAAATATACACGGGGCCATAGAAGTTTTGAATCAAGATAATATTTATGTTTTCAGTTCACCTCATTAGAAATGAGGTTATGAACGGTATGGATGGCATAAAAACATCACCGTGGACCCAAGAGGTTTTAACGGTAGTAATTTCCCTATCCACCTTTTCCTTTATTGCAGTGCAGCACACCTAGTCGTGGGTTTGGCTCATTTTTTCCACATAATTAAAACGATCTCAAAAAATAAATGGACAGAGTAAATTTACCACAAACATCATGGTGGGCCCCACCTATGTGAACTTCCTGCCAAAGACTTTTTCAGCAAAACCACATTCGTTTTGGACATATTCAGTGTGGTGGACCCCACGGAGCTGCAGTGGTTCATGCACAATGCTCTGATGCTGACTGCATAAAAGTAGAGTTGGTGCATTAAAAGAAGAGCTTGGAATGCAGTTTAGTCCAAGTCGTTCTTCGAATCTCAATTATGTTAGATAAGTTTTATTTATTTATTTATTTATTTATTTTTAATGACAAATTTACCTGCAATAGTAAAAGGTTTTAATGGTAATAATATCCCTATCGACCTTTTCCTTTATTGTAGTGTAGCACACTAGTCGTGCGTTTGGCTCATTTTTTCCACATAATTAAAATGTCCACAAAAAATAAATAGCTAGAGTGAATTTACCACAAACATCATGGTGGGCCCCACCTATGTGAACTTCTTGCCAAAGACTTTTTCAACAAAACCGCGTTCATTTTGGACATATTCAATGTGGTGGACCCCACGGAGCTTCAGTGGTTCATGCACAATGCTCTGATGCTGACTGCATAAAAGTAGAGTTGGTGCATTAAAAGAAGAGCTTAGAATGCAATTTAGTCCAAGTCGTTCTCCGGATCTCAATTATGCTAGATAAGTTTTATTTATTTATTTATTTATTTTTAATAACAAATTTACCTGCAATAGTAAAAGGTTTTAATGGTAATAATTTCCTTATCCACCTTTTCCTTTATTGCAGTGCAGCACACCTAGTCGTGGGTTTGACTCATTTTTTCCACATAATTAAAACGTCCTAAAAAAATAAATAGCCAGAGTGATTTTACCACAAACATCATGGTGGGCCCCACCTATGTGAACTTCCTGCCAAAGACTTTTTCAACAAAACCGCGTTCATTTTGGACATATTCAATGTGGTGGACCCCACGAAGCTTCAGTGGTTCATGCACAATGCTGACTGCATAAAAGTAGAGTTGGTGCATTAAAAGAAGAGCTTGGAATGCAGTTTAGTCCAAGCCATTCTCCGAATCTCAATTATGTTAGATGAGTTTTATTTATTTATTTATTTATTTTTAATGACAAATTTACCTGCAATAGTAAAAGGTTTTAACGGTAATAATTTCCCTATCGACCTTTTCCTTTATTGTAGTGCAGCACACCTAGTCGTGGGTTTGGCTCATTTTTTCCACATAATTAAAATGTCCACAAAAAATAAATAGCCAGAGTGAATTTACCACAAACATCATGGTCGGCCCCACCTATGTGAACTTCTTACCAAAGACTTTTTCAGCAAAACTGCGTTCATTTTGGACATATTCAATGTGGTAGACCCCACGGAGCTTCAGTGGTTCATGCACAATGCTCTGATGCTGACTGCATAAAAGTAGAGTTGGTGCATTAAAAGAAGAGCTTGGAATGCAGTTTAGTCCAAGCCGTTCTCCGAATCTCAATTATGTTAGATAAGTTTTATTTATTTATTTATAATAACAAATTTACCTACAATAGTAAAAGGTTTTAACGGTAATAATTTCCTTATCCACCTTTTCCTTTATTGCAGTGCAGCACACCTAGTCGTGGGTTTGGCTCATTTTTTCCACATAATTAAAACGTCCTAAAAAAACAAATAGCCAGAGTGAATTTACCACAAACATCATGGTGGGCCCCACCTATGTGAACTTCCTGCCAAAGACTTTTTCAGCAAAACCGCGTTCATTTTGGACATATTCAATGTGGTAGACCCCACGGAGCTTCAGCATAAAAGTAGAGTTGGTGCATTAAAAGAAGAGCTTGGAATGCAGTTTAGTCCAAGCCATTCTCCAAATCTCAATTATGTTAGATAAGTTTTATTTATTTATTTATTTATTTTTAATGACAAATTTACCTGCAATAGCAAAAGGTTTTAACGGTAGTAATTTCCCTATCCACCTTTTCCTTTATTGCAGTGCAGCACACCAGGTTTGGCTCATTTTTTTCACATAAAACGTTCTCAAAAACTAAATGGAACCACAAACATCATGGTCGGCCTCCCCTGTGTGAAGTTCCTACCAAAGACTTTTTCAGCAAAACCGCGTTCATTTTGGACGTATTCCAATGCTCTGATGCTGACTACATAAAAGTAGAGTTGGTGCTTTAAAAGAAGAGCCTGGAATGGAGTTTAGTCCATGCGTTCTCCTGGGGGCATAATGTCAATGATGTTAGATGAGTTTATTTTATTTTATTTTATTTTTATTATTTTTTAAATGACAAATTCACCTGCAATAACAAAAGTTTTCATAGCCACTCAGTACTGTTTATGTTGAAATCGGACTGCGTGCTAAGTTACCCATTATGCTCTTATCATACCAAGTAAATTCTGTTGGACCCACTATGAATATATATGATTTAACAATTGAGCCCAAATTTTAACTATATCCAAAGCTAAATTGGTCCACACCACAGGAAAAGTAGGAATATTGATCTCCAATGCTGAAACCTTCATAAAGCACACAGTAATATTTATTTGTCATCCAACATATTCATGAAATCACTAAGTCATGGATGAAGGGGAAAAAACAAATATTGGCTTGGTCTAAAACTTCTGTAGCCTCCACTAAATTTTCAACAGTAAATATTTAATTCATACTGTTTTCTGAAATATAGTTCAATTAAGATTTGAATATGCTTGATTTTTTGAGCTCATAAAAGAGGCAGACTGAAGGCTTGAGTGGACCACACCACAAGAAGCATTGGTAATAGTAATGTCCACCCTTGAAACCTTTCAAAGGCCTACCATGATGTTTATTTGCCATCAAACATGTTCATGAGGTTACGCAAACTTGGATGAAGGGAAAACATAAATATCAGCTTAATCTAGAACATTTGTGGCCTTGAGAGGTTTTCAAACGATGGGCATTCAATCTCTCCTATTTCTTGTGCTATTTTACACTTAAGCCTTTGATCTGCTTCATTTTTAAGACCATACCCTAAAATGATCTATTAAAATAGATGGACAATGTAGATATAACACATATCAAGGTTAGCCCAATCGAGCTCCTGCTTGGACTCACCATCTCTAGCTAGCCCCAATGCATGGGGATAGTACGGATCGGCCCCGAATTTGTAGCATATTCATTATTCAAAGCTCAATCAGACCACACCATAGGAGATTGTGTTTTGGTTGATATTTATTTTCCCTTCACCCATGTTGGTGTGACCTTATGATCATCTTCAATGACAAATAAACATCACTATGGGCCATTGGAAGGCTCCAACAATGGACACCATCATCCCCATTGTTTCCTGTTTCCTGTGATGTGGTCCACTTGAGATTTGGATATGCTTCAATTTTGGGCTCTTTCCCTCAAATGATCTGGACAAACAATTGGATGGCGTGAATAATTATACATTGATCATGATGGGCTGTGCACTATGTGCTCAGTACCCCATTACTAGAGCTCGACCCAAGCCAAGGTAGCTCAAAAGCTCAGTTTGAATTGATTTAAAAACACTCAGCATGGATTGATTCAAATAGAAATTCAAAGCAAACAAAGCCTCAGAGTCAAGCTGATTGGGTACCCACAGTTCCTCGTCCGATTGACAGCCCTACAAACAGGCCCTTAGTATTATTAATTGTGACCATGTTCATTGAAAACGAAAATAACGTATGATTGGAACCTTCTTGCAGGCACGCCAACTTCATTGGCAGGGGTTCGCTTTCTAGAGCTGCTTGGAGTGGATGAAATGACATTCGATAACCTCTACTGTGTGACATTTCAGATGATGGATGCTCAATTGCTTGGGAAGCGTGCTTCTTATATGGAATTCAATTTAAGCGCCATGACACTCCATTTCATTGACAATGGCTTCTCATCGGGCATACAAATGGCATACATCTGTTACATCTGTGTCTATAGATGTCCAAATCGTGGGTACTATTGTAGATGGAGCATATCTTGGAAATCACATCGATAGGATGCATCTTAACCATCTTATATTGATCGTTGAATCTCACAGTGGGGAAACAGTTTGGATTGCCTAATGGCGAGCCATGAACTTTGTATCTTTGGTCATTCCTATAATGCAATGGGATGAAGGGCTGTTGAAGATTGATTTCTGGAATACAGAGAGGTCAGTTTCTCTACTGCTCATTGAATAAGCTTATTCTAGGGCCCATTGTGTTTATGACGTTCAAAGTGTCTGGAAGGGTTGCCCTACGGAGAAAGTTGGACACTTAAAAAATCCAGCTAATCCTACCATCGCGTGGGCTACCATGTGAATTTGGAGGTTTCAGGGTAGTGGATTGTTTTTCGTGGTGTGACCTATCCAATGATTGGATAGGGTAGATTGTTAGGGATTATCATAATCATGTGGAGCTTACTTTTTATGCATGGATTTGGTGGCTGCTCACAACATAGTGGGCCCCACAACATGCCCACCTAAACTTGAGTGATTGGGCGTCCACACATTGCAGCTAGTGTCGAGAGTTAGATAATTATCTGGCTTACACAGCATGGCCAAGCCTGTGATTGTACAATCAAAAGGGAAATCTAACTTATCTGTCAGGGTAACAAGATGGCATGCTCATTGAAAGATCTTACATAATCATCATGGGCTAGACATGTAGCGCCAACATCCACCAAGGTAGGTGGGCTGGACACATGCCACAAGAGTCGACGTTCAATCGAAATTGAACCCATGATATATAAGAAAACAAAAAAAAATAAAAAATCATGTCCAAATCAAACTCATCACCAAATGTGTGGTCCGAATCTGGTGCGATGTCCATGCACTATTTTGATCAGATTTCCATTATAGAGCCATCCTTTGATCAATCAAAGTTAACAAATGTTTTCAAAGTGTGCCAATTGGGCTTGTTAGTGAATTCTTCGATCTAATATTAGATCTGTGTAAAAAAAAAAAAAAAAGAAAAAAAAAAAATCCATAAACGGCCTTGATTAATCTAGCCATATATATATATATATGGAAACTATCTTTCTAATCTGACCGGACCATCTCGAGGAGCACATGGGGAATATCACTCACTAAATTTCATCTCATTCTGACTAATAAATCATGAAATATGGCACACCTAATATATGATTAATCTTGTATATCCAAAGCCTTCGCAACCTGAGCTCTCATATGGACAAGTGACTATTCATTTCAAACATCTCGACAAGTAGACCAAAACCACTAGATCCAATCTCCCAAAGGAATACTTTAATTGGGCCAAAAATAGCCTGCAATATGTCAAAAGAAGTGACCAGAATTGAGCTGTCCATTTTGTAGTAAAATCTTCACCACTTCCTTCTGAGTCAAATCTTCCCAGTTCATATACTCCAGAAATATCCTTTGACTTTTCATATTTACCAAATTATTTTTTGGAGTGAAAAGTCTAATTTACACCTAAAATGATTTAGGCAGAGCCTAAGACTTTTAGTAGTACAAAATCAGGACAGGTCTTAACTTGATGTGCTTCTGGAATCCAATCCAATCACTATTTACTAACCCCAACCTTAGGCGTAGGTCTCAAAAAATTGGTAATTCAAGTGGACCGTATGATTGAAAAAAGTGTAAAGGATGCGGAAATAGTGTATAAGTAATGCCCACCCTCCAAATTGTTTCCCTTGATGTGGCCCACCTAAATCATGGAATATCCTGAATTTTGTGCCATAGGTCTAAATGTTTTTATGGCAGTGGATTTTACATAATCATCATGGTGGGTTGTTGAAAACAGATGCCTTTAATCTATGCTGGACAAGAATCTTCAAAAGGATCAACAGACTGGTGGATCCAATTTAGAAAGTTTTGAATTCTCCTGTTTACTCGCTTGTCACTTTTGGGGGGATCTTTGATCCCATCAGGGATGGCTTTGATCCTATCAACAGGCACAGGCCGTCGATAGGACTCAATCCCATCGACAAAATTGTGTGATTTTGTATAAATGTATGTTTTGTTTCTAATTTTCTAAAGGGACTATATAACTAGCTTTTAATCACGAAATAGAGTAGTGTTTGGAGAGGAAATAAAAAAAAAACCAACGGGTCTAAGGTTTTGGAGAAGAGAGCTAGAGTTTTTCTATTTTAGTTAAGACGGGTGCTTGATTGTAAGTTGATTCCATATCTTGTACTTTTGTTTTTCATAGTGGATTCTCTGCTTTGTGCAGTTGCTTTTTCTGCGAGAGTTTTTCACATAAATTGTTGTGTTTTTTGTAATTGCTTGTGTAATTTATTTTCCTATTACATGCTTGAATTTGCTCTAAGATTGCTTATATGCTTAATGTGAGGTAGTTTCATTAAAATAAGTCTCTTTCTCTCTCTCAATATTAAATGTTAAAATCCTATCAAAGTATATTTCTATCTAATATTAAATACAAAAATCTTGCCAAAAACATCTCTTTGTGAATGCTAAAGCTAACTGATATTGTAAGGACCTGACAACTTTCCTATGTGGGAATTCAGAGACATAAGTACTTCAACTGACACACGCAAGAGTCTCTTTCTTGTACATATAACCATACGTGACAAGTTATGTTGATATGGAACAATATCAAAGAGATTTCCACAATTGATCACCTAAATCCTTTAAGATGTTAAAGACTACGCAAGGACACAACCTTCTGGAAGTTTATATGAACAACACTCTATAAATAGCTCCAAGCCTTATGCCATTACAATCAAACCTAGCTTTACATATCCATTTACCATTAACATTTTTATATTTATTTTATTTTAGTTTAGCTCACGTTGTTGCTCATAGCATAGGGCCATAGTTTTTAATCCTGTGCTTATTTCTTCACCCTTCATCCACGGCATACCGCTGGATCACAAGGAAGATCTCACGGTTTCAAATAAAAGGCTATGAGGCTTTCCTACTATGTGCTATATGACTTTGTCGGCCATCTGATTGAGAAGTTTGGTGCACACTAGATGGCGAACGGATAGTTAAATTACGACTGCATTTCCACGTTCTTGGTTTCTACCAAGTTCATAAACAAATTGTCACCTCATCGCGTTTTTCACTATAGAGCTCGGTTCCAACCGAGCAATGAACAAATTATCGAAGATCCTCCCTCTATCAGTCATCTCACTATGGGGCCCAGTTTTCATTCAAGCAATGAATAGACAACCATCCCACACATCATGAATGTCTCACTACGAAGCTCAATGCGCGCATGATAGGGCAATGAACGAATCGTCATTCCTCAAGCCAATTATAAGTGCAATTATTGTACAAATCATCAATAGAAGAACACTTTCTGCTTTTATCATCGTGTTATATTATTTTTATTATTGAGCAATGGTCATTATCACATTAAAAGAACATGTCCTTAAGACATAAGAAAAAAAAAATCCATTTAAAAGGACTAACTAATACCATTTTTATAAATTATCTTATCACTGATCACACTTGATTATTTGAGGGGATAACTAAATTATGTTTTCAGTTTCTAATCATACTTAATGAGGGGCATGAGTGTTCAATCGAACATTGAGGTGAGTATGACTTTGGCATGCCCGCACATAGAAATTGAATAAGGGCCCTCACTTACACGTGACCTTATGTTTGATTCAATTCGAATAAAAAATCTAGATCTCTTCATTGACTAGCTCATGGCCTAAAATGATCCAAAGAAATGGATGTACAACATCCATTTAGAGTAAATACCTCAAGGTGGGTCCCATGGTAAGAGTTGTACCTAATCTACTGCCATTAAATCAGTATAATCTCCAAGGGTCCCATGGTAAGAGTTGTACCTAATCTACTGCCATTAAATCAGTATAATCTCCAAGGCATCCATCATCCCTTGAGGGATTGCATGTGGCCTGGGCATGGAAATATACCCGTGCCTGGGCTGTGTGGGTTCCATAAAGATGTCCGTGACAAATCCATTCAGCCCATCAGTTTTAAAGACCACCATGTGATAGGATTCTAAAAATCAGGCAGATCCAAAACTCGGGTGGCCCATCACAAATAAAATAGCGAAAACAGAAATGCTGAAACTATTTAATGATAACCATGATATTTATGTGCCATCCAAATCAATCACGTGGTTATTACCACTAAGATAAACTGTAGGAACAGATATCATCCTGATACAAAACTTCTGTCATGCCGGATTTTCAATCCCCACCAATTCATGTGGTGTGGCCTACATGAGTTTTAGATCTGCCTGATTTTCAGATTGCCATTCTAATATGATCTTTAAAAACAGATGGACCGAGTGGATTTGTTACGGACATCTCTGTGAGCCCCACACATCACCAAGGCACATGCAATCTACTCTCTGCCGAGGATTAGGTGAGACTCTGGCCTCATCCAAGATGGTGCGTCCCTTACCGTGGGGCCACCTTTATGTATCTATTCTGAATCTTAAACGTTTATATGTTTTTTAGGATAGTTTCAGCACATGATCCAAAAAATAAGAAGATCCAAATATCAGGTGGACCATACTCTATAAAACAGTGGTGATTGAATGCCCTGCCATTGAAAACTTCTTAAGGCACGCCTTAATGATTAATGATTTCATAGTGTTTAGTTGTCATCCAATCCATTGATAAGGTCACATAAGCCCAGATAAAGGGAATCCATTTGATAAGGTCATATAAGCCTGGATGAAGGGAAAAAGCCAAACATCAGCTTGATCCAAAACTTTTATGGCCCATTAATAGTCAAGCACCACTGTTTCCAATGATATGGTCCGCCTAGCTATGGGATCTGTTTCTTATTTTTGGAATCATGCTTTAAAATGATTTGGAAGAAAAGGTTAGGTTAGAGGACCTGGATTCAGAACATATAGATAAAGGTGGGCCCACGGTAAGGGATGAACCCTCTTTGGTGACGTCGGACGCGGTGTGGCTAGTGACTCTGCCACCATCAGGTGGCTAATGGTCGGTGGGTAACAGCACATGGGGATACCGTTTGAACCATCTTGCATGATCGAATGGTGGGCCTGAGCCATTTATTAGGGTTTACTTATTAGCATACTTGCTTACTAATCGGACGCGGTTTATCTAGATTTTCGGACAGGTCATGAGCTCAAAACTGACGCAGATTCAAATCTCAGGTGGACCCCACAAGAGGAAACAGCAGGGATTGCACTATTGTAAACTTTGCTGGGCTGTAGAGGTTTTGGATCAAGCTAATATTTGTATTTGTGTTTTCAGATGGTAAATAAACGTTATAGTGTGCCTTAAGAAGTTTTAAGGGTGGACGTTCAATTAAAAATATTTTCCTGTGGTGTGGTCGGCCTAAGATTTGGATTTTCTTCATTTTTTGAATCATAACTAAAATGTGTTAGCAAAATGGATGAAGTGTGTGGATAAAACATATGCATTATTGTGGGTCTATAGAGCTTTAATACTGCCTGGCTGGCTAGTGTTGAGGTCGCTAGCCAAACCAGCCCTACAAATAGTGGGACCGACCTGGAGATGGAATTTGTCACTAAAATCACACAAGTTCAATAATCCTATCTGATTGGCGATGGCAGTCAAATGGACAGTTAGATAAGGCCAGTGTGAGAGAGAGAGGTGGCACGGGAACCCTCCATTACACATTTTTTTCACATGAAGTAGGACAACCAATCATATGGGCCACCATGTTGTAATTATAAAATCCTCTACATCCAGCAGGTTTTATACTGGTTTGTAATTCTGTACATAAAAAATCAGTGATCCACAGCCAAACTAGGCCCCACCAAATAGAAAAGTGGGAAGAGATGCTAATTGTGGGTTTTCGTGTGGCACGATCATATGTTTTGTCTTTCACCAAACCTGTTAGAAAAATCGGATGGACCACACCGTGTGAACTTAGCAATGCTGGGTGCAATTAATTGTACATTGTCCCTGTTCACATGGTCCATGTGAGCTTGTATTTGGCTTGTCTTGTGTACGGTTGAAGTTTTGGTTGTATCTTATAAAATGCCAGGTAAAATGGATGGACCCATACATCCTAGTGGCTACTCAAAGCTTCTGTACATTCCCAGCTAGAGAGGGGAGGGGAGAACCACGCAATCCACGTACAAAACAATGATTCCTAGCTGATGGACCATGTAACTTTTACATTCCTGCCATAGCCTTCGCCGGGAAATTAGGGCAACTATGATGTTAGTGAGAAATTGATGTAGAGTTGGTCGTGGACACTTTCATATCTAGGATGGACCAAAGAAGGCCCGATCAAAGTCAGAGGTGATCCCGACCGTTAGAACCATACAACAGACATATCTTGCAAACCGGAATAAGTTAATTAATGTACCATATATGATTTTGGGGTGGGAGAAGCTACTTTAGCCAACCGAATTTATGAGATTCCATTAGATCCATGGTTGAAAATCCATTTTATTTTCATTTTTACTATTTATAGTAAGCTTTAGTTTGTTTATCTCTTCGTCTTTTGATCTCAAGGAGTTGTGTCCAATATGAAAAGAGCTTATAAAAATTAGGTGAATAACGTGGTTAAGACAATTAGGACACTATAAATAGTAAATTTACTATCTAGAGTGTAAGTTATGAATTTTCTAAAATATTATTTCTATTTTCTTGCTTTTTTATGTTATGAATTTTTTAGAATATTATTTTTATTTTTTTTGCTTTTTCTTCATAAATTGGATAAGTCTTAATGAGAGTCTAGAAATGCTATGTGGATTTAAATTAGTTATCCTTTAGGAAGGTAGTGATTGACCTCATCACGTTCATCTGTCCTGAAAATTCACTTTGCCCATCCGTTTTGTGAGCTCATTTCATCTCATTTCATTACATATGACAAAAAATGAGCTAAATCCAAGACTCAAGTGAGCTGAAATGTGAGAATTGAACATTCACAGTTGAAATATCCACAGGCAATGGAAGTTTTAAATCAAGATAATATTTGTGATTTCAGTTCACCCCATTAGAAATGAGGTTATCAAGTATGGATGGCATAAAAACGTCACTGTGGACTCCAGAGGTTTTAATGGTAATAATTTCCCCATCCACCTTTTCCTTAAGTGCAGTGCAGCACACTTAGTCCTTGGTTTGGCTCATTTTTGTTAGCATATTCTAAAACGATCTCAAAAATTAAATGGATCGAGTAACTTTATAGCAAACATCACGGTGGGCTGTTAACTCCCTGCCAAAGACTTTTTCAGCAAAACCGCTTGCATTTTGGACATATACAACGTGGTGGACCCTAGGGAGTTTCAGTGGTTCATGCACCCTGCTTTGATGCTGACCGCATAAAAGTAGGGTTGGTGAATAAAAAGAAGTGCCTGGAATGCAGTCTAATCCAAGCCGTTCTTTTTGGGGCATAATCTCAATGATATCTGTTAAGATTTTTTATTTTATTTTATTTTATTTTAATTAATAACAAATTTACCCAATC
This sequence comes from Magnolia sinica, assembly GCF_029962835.1. Classification (NCBI taxonomy): domain Eukaryota; kingdom Viridiplantae; phylum Streptophyta; class Magnoliopsida; order Magnoliales; family Magnoliaceae; genus Magnolia; species Magnolia sinica. Next base: position 2,538,088 of record NC_080587.1, read on the forward strand.
TTAACCTACCTTGTTAAGGATAATTGCAAGAGCAAAAGTTTTCAAAGCCACTCAGTACTGTATATGTTGAAACCGGACTGGTTACTAAGTAAATTCCGTTGGGCCCAACGTGAATGTAAGTGATTTATCTAAGCCGTCCATGTTTTTCAGGAAACAGTGGGAGTATTGATCTCCACCGTTGAAAGCTTCCTAAGGCCTACAGTCATCCAACATGTTCGTAAGATCACACAATAATACGCTTGGTGTACTGATTTACTCAGCACCCATTCCACTTCGGTACATGTTACAGATTTTTCATATCCTCAGTGGGGCCCATCCTCGCTGGATTTCCACTGGTATACAGATTGGGCACGGCGTCTCCCTAGCTCGGCACCTCTGAGGGGGCACAATAATGCATGGGTTTCATCCTCAACGTCTATTCACCTTACCGTATCAGTTTAGAGTACAACCTCAAAAATGAAATAGATTGAAAAATCAAGTGGACCACATCATAGGAAGCTGTGGGATAATTATGTCCATTGCTGGAATTATCCTAGGGCTTACCGTGAATTTCATTTGCCATCTAACCTATTTACAAGCGGTCAGGGAAAATGGAAACATCCGTACCAAACTTCTGTGGCCTTGATAAGTTTCCAACGGTATGTGTTTAATACCCAATGTGTGGCCCACTTGAGCCTTGGATCCGTACTATTTTATGAATGATACACTCACAGTCGAAAATGATATTTAAAAATGAATGGACGGTGTGGTTAAAATCCGTACATAACGGTGGCCCTCATATCCCACACGTACCGGGTGGGGTCCGTGGGGACGGACGGGTTAGTATCCAATCCGTGTCAAAGGGAAGTGGATTGGCTGGTGTACCACACACCAGCTATCTAGCTGACGCACCAGCTATATAGCTAGTGTATTGACATGAGAAAGTTCAGTGAGTTCTATCATGAGGTATGTGTTATATCCAAACCGTCCATTCATTTGACTAGCTTGTCATAAGGCCTAAGCCAAAAAAACAACACAAATATAAAGATCAAGTGGGCCACACCGAAAAAAGCAGTGGGAGATTGAATGTCTACCATTGAAACCCTTTTGGATGTCACATAAGTTTTGGATCAATATGATATTTGCTTTTTAATCTTCATCCAGGTCGTTTTGACCTTATGAATAGATTACATGAAAAATAAACATTATAGTGGTCCCTACTAATGTTTTAACAGTCAAAATATTATCCCCACTGCTATTTCTGGTGTGGTCCATTAGATCTTTGAATATGATTCATTTTTTGGGTGATGATCTAAAATAATATTTAAAAATGTATTAACCATTTGGATATAATATACACATCATTTTGGGGCCTATTTAACTTTGATCTCCTTTGAACCGTTGGTACAACTTGGAGCTCGAGGAGCGTCAGCACTGGTCTTAACACGACACACGTACCCCCACACCCGTTGTATCGCTGGTTTGCAGTACACCAGCCAATCCGCTTCCCTTTCAAGGGGCGAAGATTTACCAAAGCTCCGGACAGGCAGGGCTCTGACGCAGGGTTTATGCATGACATCCATCCATTTTACCTATCTTTTAGAATATTAGCTAAAAATAAAGCAGATCAAACGTTCAAATTGAACTATGCCTGCAAAGTAACGGTGACAATAACACCCACTGTTGAAACCTTTCTAAAGCCCATCTTCATGTTTATTTTCGATCCAACCTGTTAATGAGGGCACATGGGCGGCATACAAATATCAGCTTGATCCCGGTCCCAAGAAAATTTTAACGGTGAGAGATTAATTCCCACTGTGTGGTCCATATAAGAGTTGGATCTGCCTCATTTTTACGTTTATACACTAAAAGAATATAAAAAAAAATGAATGGACGGTATAGATAAACCCATACATTACTGTGGCCTCCTCATAACCCCAGCTTGTTTCAAGACTGGGACAGCCCAGCTGGTAACCGATCGATACGTGTACCTTTGAAAGCTTGTGGTTGCAGGGACAGAAGCTTTTTCCCACCAGGAAAGACTATCTGCAGCTGTATGTACGGTTGTCTCACTGATGTTGATGTATCACAAGGAAAAATCCATGGCCTACAGGGGCCTGCACATCGTGTATGATCACACAGATGCCTTGTATGTTCTCCTGCGAAGAAGGGTTTGTGCACGGAGTAAATTCTGTGGGGCACACTGTAATACATGTGTTTTATCACCATTGTTCGTGTGTTTTTATGGCATTCTTCGTGTGTGCTTGTCTAGCTCATTTTATGGCAACGCCCCCAAAATTGTAAGGCATGGGTTGGGTACTATGTTATATCCATAGCAAGGCCTAGTTAGAGACTAATGGTCCTAACAGGGGCTCCACCGGGCTCACAGTGATATGTGTATGATCCACGGCGTCCATCTATTTTGACATATCATTTTGGGGCATGAGCGCATAAAGGAGGCAGACTGAAGGCTTGAGTAGACCACACCACGTGAAGCATTGGTAATAGTAATGTCCAGCCTTGAAACCTTTCTAAAGGCCTACCATGATGTTTATTTGCCATTAAACCTGTTCATGAGGTCACACAAACTTGGATGAAGGGAAAACATAAATATTAGCTTAATCTAAAACTTGATAGGCATTCAATCTCTACTATTTCTTGTGCTATTGTACACTTAAGCCTTTGATCTGCTTCGATTTTAAGACCATGCCCTAAAATGATCTATTAAAATAGATGGACAATGCGGTTATAACACATATCAAGGTTCGCCCAATGGAGCTCCTGCCAGGACTGCATGGGATAGTACGGATCAGCACCAAAATTGTAGCATATTCATTATTGGAAAGTCAAAACCACGTCATAGGAGATAGTGTTTTGGATCGACTAAAGTTTTGAATTAAGTTTATATTTATTTTCTATTCATCCATGTCTGTGTGACCTTATGAAGATTTTGGTTGACAAATGAGCCTTACTAAGGACCATTAGATGGCTCCAACAATGGACACCATCATCCCCATTGTTTCCTATGATGTGGTCCACTTGAGATTTGGATATGCTTCAATTTTGGGCTCTTGCCCTAAAATGATCTGGACAAACAAATGAATGACATGGATAATTATACATTGATCATGATGGGCCACGCAGAATTTGCTCAGTACGTAATTCATGTAGAGCGGGTCGCGGACAGTTTCATGGCCAAGATGGATCAGAAAAGGCCCGGTCGACGACAGAAGTGATCCGGACCATCGGACCTTAGATCGGGCATATCTCGCAATCCGGAATGAGTTAGCTGACGTAAAATATATGATTTTGGGGTAGAACGAGCTACTTTAGCCAACCAACCCGCTACGTCGGGTTGCGTAGCCCGGAATTGCGAAAAACCCCTTGATTGACGGTCGTTTCCCTGTTTTAATTTTGTTTTTACTATAAATAGTAAGTTTTAGTTTGATTATAACTCTTCATCTGTTGGGCTTTAGGAGTTGCGCCCAACGTGAAAAGAGCTTAGAATAATTAGGGGAACGGTTTGGTGAAGCCAAATAGGACACTTACTATTTTTGGCCGAAAACCTTGCGCACTAGTAGACATCACGACCGTCTATAAATAGTAAGTTTACTATTTATAGTAAGTCGCGGATTCTAGGAGTTTGAGTTGTAGTTTGATTATGATTTCTTTCCCATTACTTGATACCCTTATTTAAAGGGTTGTAAACTCGTTTTTAAGAATTCATCAATCAATTTCGAATTTATTAGAATTTATTTCTATTTTCTGCTTTCTTTCCTCGTGGATTCGAGAAGTCTCTGTGAGGAGTCCAGAGAAGTTTTATGGATTCGGAATAGTTATCCTCTTGAGGAAGACGGTGCTCGACCTCACATCCTCCCCTGTGTTAGTTTGGTATCAAAGCGAGGTTTCTCCTCAGATTAATAGCTTCTAACGATGGGTCGGGCAACAATCCCATGGGCGGTGCTCCAGGGAATTTACTTTTAACGGCGGTAGCTTTTGAAGTAGCGCAATGAGAGAATCAGCAAGCCATGCAAGGGCTGTAGGCTTCCATCGACCGCATAGCGGATCTCTTTGTGGAAAACCTAAGGGAACTCCGTGTTCCTAATGGTAATCCTCCACCTCTAATTGCTGAAACTCGTAATTGCCCTGATCGCAGGATAGTACTGGCAGTGCATCCAAGGGTCATTCCTGAGAAAGGGGGCTACAGTGAGGAGGAAATCGATGACATTATCTTTCAACACCCCAGACATGGCGGCGATCGAGTAGATCGAACGGATCGAGAATTCAAGATGCGGGTTGATATTCCTAGCTTCAATGGCCAACTAGACATTGAGGATTTCCTCGATTGGCTTTCTGAAGTTGAGTAATTTTTTAACTATATGGACATCCCTAAAGCAAAGAAGGTTAATCTTGTGGCCTGCAAGTTGAAAGGAGGAGCTTAAGCTTGGTGGAACTGCAATTTGCATGAACCAGGCAGACAAAAGCACCAATCCGCACTGGCAACGGATGAACTACTACGTGCCGATTCCTCCCTAGCGATTACGATCGGTATTATTTCAACAATACCAAAATTATCGACAAGGTAGTCTGTTAGTGAGAGAATATGTAGAAGAATTTTACCGCCTAGCGGCGTGTAACGATTTGATCAAGACTGAATTGCAGCAAATCGCCCAATTCAACGGTGGATTGCGTATAACGATATAGGATCGGGTTCAAATGCAGTCCGTCTGGACGATGAATGATGCGATCAAGTTGGCTACTCAGGCAGAAGCACAACTTGAACGTCCTAACACATAGACTTATCCTACTGCAAGGATTCCTGTGGCAGGTCCATCTCAGGGAACTGCACAGCCCAAGGGAAAGGAGCCCGTAAGAGCACGCACTCAACCTCTTACGTCTGAGAACCAAGATCAGGGAAGCGAACAAGCTAGACCCTAAAGGGGCATATCGACTGCTGTTGGTCCAAGTAGAATCCCGAACCCCTATGCTCGGCCAAGGCCCGATAACTGCTATCGTTGTGGCTAACAGGGCCACCTATCAAATACTTGTCCCCAACGAAAAGTGGCAAACCTCGCCATCAATGATAGTAGTGCTGATAACGCTTATGAAGATCCAAATATTGAAGAACAAGAGCATACTACCGAGGACGAAGCAAATGATTCATGTTAGATTCAGCAAGATCATGGTGAGTCGCTCGTCGTGAGGCGACTATTATATGCTCCAAGAAAAGAAGTGCATCCACAGCGGCATAACATCTTCTGCACTAGGTGTACGGTGAATCGAAAGGTTTGTGACGTGATCATTGACAGTGGGAGCAGCGAGAACATCGTCTCCAAGGTCATGGTGGAAAAATTGTAATTGAAAACGGAGCGTCATCCCTCTCCATATACAATCGGTTGGATCAAGAAGGTCAGCGAAACAAAGGTAACTGAACGGTGCACCATATCCTTTTTAATTGGCAAACATTATACGGATGAAGTAGTATGCGATGTGGTCGACATGGAAGCATGTCACATACTACTCGGTCGGCCCTGGCAATCTGACCGTGATGCCACTCATAAAGGGCGAGATAATATATATATCTTCGTCAAGGACGGCCGGAAGACCATATTGGCCCCTATGGATCCAGAGGGACCACCTGAAACTTCTAAAGTGGAGGGACGTTTTCTCTTAACCATACGGGACTTCGTGGAAGAATCAAAGGAAACAAGACAGACTTACGCATTAATTGTAAAAGGGGAAGAACTCGAGCCTACCAACATCCCTGAAATACTAAGGCCCCTACTACATGAATTCAAAGAAATCTGGCCCGATGACCTTCCCGATGGGTTATCCCCCATGTGGGATATCCAACACCATATCGACTTTGTCCCTGGGTCCAGTTTACCGAATCGTCCCCATTATCGAATGAGTCCGAATGAGTGCGAGATTCTGCAGGGACAAGTAGAGGAGTTGATCCGTAAGGGTCTTATTCGAGAGAGCATGAGTCCATGTGCTGTACCAGCTCTATTAACTCCAAAGAAAGATGGGAGTTGGCGCATGTGTGTTGACAGCCGAGCCATCAACAAAATCACCATAAAATATAGGTTTCCTATACCACGGTTGGACGATATGCTGGACATGCTAGAGGGTGCAAAAATATTCTCTAAATTGGACTTAAGGAGCGGCTACCATCAGATTCGAATACGGTCGGGTGATGAGTGGAAAACAGCCTTTAAGACCAAGGAAGGATTATATGAATGGATGGTCATGCCCTTCGGTCTTTCGAATGCGCCTAGCACATTTATGAGATTGATGAACTAAGTTCTGAAACCTTTCATTGGGCGGTTCGTTGTGGTTTACTTCGATGATATTTTGATATACAGTCAAGACGAAACCACCCATATGGAACACCTCAAGAAGGTCCTTCAAGTGCTCACTAAAAATAAACTGTACCTCAATTTAAAAAAGTGCAGCTTCATGACTGATAGCCTATTGTTTTTGGGTTTTGTCGTCACATCCACGGGCATTCGGGTGGATGAGGAAAAGGTGAAGGCAATCAGAGAATGGCCGGTTCCTACAAATATTCACGAAGTGCGAAGTTTTCATGGACTGGCGACATTCTATCGTCGGTTCGTGAAAAATTTTAGTACCATTGTATCACCAATCACAGATTGCATGAAGAAAGGGCAGTTTCAGTGGACTGACGAAGCCGACAGGAGCTTTGCCGAAATCAAGCGCAGATTATCCACGACCCCGGTTCTTGTACTTCCCAACTTCGACAAACTGTTTGAAGTCGAATGTGATGCCTCATATGTCAGAATTGGGGGAGTTTTGTCTCAAGAAGGTAGGCCGGTAGCCTTCTACAGTGAGAAACTTAGCGATGCACGTAAGAAGTAGTCTACATATGAGATCGAGTTATACGCGGTGGTCCAGGTACTGCGGCACTGGCGACATTATTTGATTCAAAGGGAATTCATACTTTACACGGACCATCAAGTTCTCAAATTCATTAATAGTCAAGCTAACATTAACCGTGTGCATGCTAGATGGATCTCGTTTTTGCAGGAATTCACATTCGTACTAAAACATAAGTCAGGGCAACAGAACAAGGTAGCTGATGCACTGAGTCACCGTGCAACTTTGTTAGTCACTATGAGCAATGAGGTTGTCGGGTTCGAGTGCCTCAAAGACATATATGCCGATGACGACGACTTCAAGGACGCATGAGTTAGGTGACAAGAAGGTCACCCCGGCGACTTACATATGCAAGACGGGTTCCTTTTCAAGGGAAATCGACTGTGCATCTCGAACAGTTCACTAAGGGAACAGATAATCCAAGAGCTACATGGAGGTGGCCTCAGTGGACACCTTGGGCGAGACAAGACGCGAGTTCTTGTGGAAGAACGGTATTACTGGCCGCAATTGGTACGTGATGTGGGAAAGGCAGTCCAACGTTATTATATTTGTCAGACCTCCAAGGGGCAATCTCATAATACGAGCCTCTACACTCTGTTACCCGTGCCTGACGGCCCTTGAGAGGATTTATCTATGGACTTCGTGCTTGGTCTCCCACGAACATAACGCGGCATGGATTCGGTGTTCGTGGTAGTAGATCGTTTCTCCAAGATGGCGCACTTTATTCCATGCAAGAAGACTCTTGATGCAACACACGTGGTGAATCTATTCTTCAGAGAAATTGTGCGGCTACATGGGGTTCCTAAGACTATTATTTCTGACCATGACACGAAGTTCATAAGCCACTTTTGGCGGACTTTGTGGACTCGATTCGATACACGACTTCAGTTCAGCAGCGCCTACCACCCACAGACTGACGGTCAAACTGAGGTTGTGAATCGCACATTGGGAAACCTCCTTCGATGTATTTCAGGAGAAAAACCGAAGCAGTGGGATTTGGCCTTGTCTCAAGCGGAGTTTGCATTCAACAACATGGTGAACCGCTCGACAGGAAAATCCCCGTTCCAGGTTATTTATGGACGAGTACCTCGCCACACACTAGACTTGGTCCCTCTACCCAAGTTTCCAGGCATGAGCATTGCAGCGGAACATATGGCTGACAAGATCATGGGCATTCATGCTGAAGTACAAACCAAGCTACATGCCTCGAACGAAAAATACAAGGAGCAAGCCGACAAGCATCGGCGACAAAAAGTGTTCGAGGTGGGTGACCAAGTAATGGTCCATCTGCGCAAAGAACGATTTCCGACCGGAACGTACAACAAGTTGAAGAATAAAAAGATTGGACCGGTACCAATTATCCGAAAGATCAATGACAACGCTTATGTTGTTGATCTTCCAGATGACATGGCAATCTCACGGACTTTCAACGTCGCGGACCTGACCGAGTATCATGAACCAGCAACGGATGAGAACTCGAGGACGAGTTCTTTTGAAGTGGAGGAGACTGATGTAGAGCGGGTCGCGGACAGTTTCATGGCCAAGATGGATCAGAAAAGGCCCGGTCGACGACAGAAGTGATCCGGACCATCGGACCTTAGATCGGGCATATCTCGCAATCCGGAATGAGTTAGCTGACGTAAAATATATGATTTTGGGGTAGAACGAGCTACTTTAGCCAACCAACCCGCTACGTCGGGTTGCGTAGCCCGGAATTGCGAAAAACCCCTTGATTGACGGTCGTTTCCCTGTTTTAATTTTGTTTTTACTATAAATAGTAAGTTTTAGTTTGATTATAACTCTTCATCTGTTGGGCTTTAGGAGTTGCGCCCAACGTGAAAAGAGCTTAGAATAATTAGGGGAACGGTTTGGTGAAGCCAAATAGGACACTTACTATTTTTGGCCGAAAACCTTGCGCACTAGTAGACATCACGACCGTCTATAAATAGTAAGTTTACTATTTATAGTAAGTCGCGGATTCTAGGAGTTTGAGTTGTAGTTTGATTATGATTTCTTTCCCATTACTTGATACCCTTATTTAAAGGGTTGTAAACTCATTTTTAAGAATTCATCAATCAATTTCGAATTTATTAGAATTTATTTCTATTTTCTGCTTTCTTTCCTCGTGGATTCGAGAAGTCTCTGTGAGGAGTCCAGAGAAGTTCCGTGGATTCGGAATAGTTATCCTCTTGAGGAAGACGGTGCTCGACCTCACGTCCTCCCCTGCGTCAGTAATGGAGCTGGACCCAAATCAAGATAGCTCAAAAGCTTAGCTTGAATTGATTTAAAAACACTTGGCTTGGATTGATTCGAATAGAAATTCAAACCAAATCAAGCCTCAATTAAGCTGGTTTAAAAAAACAAACCAAGCTCAGACTAGGGTAGTACAACGTCGGCTTTGCTGGAAGCTTGGCTTGATTAACCTGATTTGATTCTACTTGTAGATTGTGTGCACATTGTTTCCTCACGGTGTAATTTAATTGAACTTTTGATATGATTCAGTTTTAAGATCATGTCGTAAAATGATAGGTAAAAACAAATGAATTGGAAAATACATATAGGTGATGGCGTAGATAATACATAATTAATATTTGTGTTTGTATTTCACCTTCATCCAAGTCCGTGGGTTACAGTGTGCCTCAAGAAGTTTTAATGGTGGATGTTCAATCAAGAATATTTTCCTGTGGTGTAGTCCACCTGAGATTTGGATCTTCCTCATTTTTTGGATCATATCCTAAAATGTGCAAGCAAAATGAATGAACGACAGAGATAAAACATTTACATCATAGTGAGGTCCTTATAGCTTTGACACTACCTGGCTGGCTTGTATTGAGGTCACTAGCCAAACCGCGTCCACACCAAACCAGGTCCTACAAATAGTAGGACCGAACTGGAGATGGAATTTGGCACGAAAATCACACCAGTTAAATAATCCTATCTAATTGGCGATGGGCCGATGGCAGTCAAATGGACGGTTAGATGATGTAAGAGAGAGAGAGGAGGAGGTGGCAATGGACGGTTAGATGGGGTAAGAGAGAGAGAGAGGAGGAGGCACGGGAACCCTCCATCACATGGTTTTTACACGTGGCATGGAACACCAAATTATATGGGGCCAACATGTTGTAATTATAAAATCCTCTCCATCCGGCAGGCTCTATACGGGATTTTAATTCGGTTGATAAAAAATCAGTGATCCACAGCCAACGTAGGCCCCACCAAATGAAAAAGTGGGAAGAGATGCTAATAGTGGGTTTTTGTATCACCGTCATGTGTTTTGTCTTTCACCAAACCCACCCAGGTAATAAACTCGGATGGACTACACCGTGTGAAGTTAGCAATGCTGGGTGCAATTGTACATCGTCCATGTCTATATGGCCCATGTGAGCTTGCATTAGGGGGAAACGGATTGGCTACTCCCCTGCCACCATCCTGGTGGCTGTTGTCGGTGTTCTAAGGGCCCCACCATGATGTATGTGTTTCATCCATTCCGTTAATCCATTTTTACCAATCATTTTAGGGCTTGATTCAAAAAAATGAGAGGGATATAAATCTCAGGTGGACCACACCACAGGAAAACAATATTGATTGGATATCCACCATTAAAATCCTCCTAAGGCCCACTCTATTGTTTATTTGACATCCAATATGTTTATTAGGTCATACAGGCACAGATGAAGGGAAAAAACAAAAATCAGCTTGATCCAAAACTTTTGTGGCCCCCAAAATTTTTTTAATGGTTAACGCTCATTCAACACTGTTTCATGTAACGTGGTCCACTTTAAATTGGGATATACCTCCTTTTTGGTCTCATACCATCAAATGATCTGGAAAAATGGATTGATCGCATGGATGAAACACGTACATTATGGTAAGGCCCACAAAGCACCGACCACCAGCCATTGGCTGGTGGCTTGGGGAGTAGCCAATCCGTCTCTACATTCCGGGCTTGTCTTGTGTACGGTTAAAATTTTAGACCTATCTTATAAAATGAGCTAGGCAAACAAATGGTTGGCATGGATTATTATACATATATTATGGTGGGCTGCACAAAATTTGCTAAATATCCTGTTACTAGAGCCAGACACAAACCAAGACAGCTTGAAAAGCTTGGCTGGATTAGTTTGAAAATGCTTAGCTTGGATTGATTCAAATAGAAATTCAAACCGAACAAAGCCTCAGAGTCAAGCTCATTTGAAAAAACAAACCAAGCTCAAACTAGGGTAGCAGAGGTTCGGTGGATATCAAAGCTTGGCTTGATTAAGCTTGATTTGATTCGGCTAATAGATTGTGTGCACATTGTTTCTACTTGGATATAATTCACTTTTCAAATCATGTCCTAAAATGATATGTAAAAATGGATGGACAACATTGTTTTATACACACACACACACATACATACACAATGTAGATAATACATAATACATATACATGAATGTACACTATTTCCTCTTGTTTGGTCCACTTGAGCTTTGGATATAATTCAATTATAGATCATGTCCTAAAATGATATGTAAAAATGGATGGCTAGCGTTTACTTAGTATCCTAAAGCAGCTTTCGAAATGGCCGGTGACCTCAACACCCGCCACATATCTAGTGTTAAAGCTCTGTGGGGCCCACCATGATATATGTGATTTATCCAGCCATCCATCAAATTTTCTAGCTCATTTTATAGTATGAGAGAAAAAAAAAAAAAAAAAAAGGAAGATCCAAACCTCCAATAGACCACAACACATGATATAAATTTGTTGGAGGATAAAAGCTTGGTTTGACTTGATATTTTGACCAAATTAGACCAAGCTCATGATCGTATAATATAGACCAAACTAACTCAAACAGTAGAGATGGGCTCGAAGCTTAGCTCATGTAAAGCCCGATCAAGGAGTGTCACATAAACAAGCCAAACCAAACTTGAGTCAAACTCTTTTCAACGGGGCTTGTGTGCAACTCTATCCATTACTCGATATGACAACACCTCTTGCAATACCTTTTCGCATGACACCAATAACTAATTACAAGGAACTTAGCATGACATAGTGTATTGAGTAAACTTTGTAGGGACACACTTAATGTATATGTTGTTGACAGATGTCTTAAATCAATCAGGAACAAGACAGTTCAATCTGATCGATTGATAGACCATACGATCCTATCAAGTAATTGTCAATCCCATAGAGTAATTCCTGATTTTATGAGTTTGCTTGCTAAGTAGTTTTGAGTGTATCTTCAATCCCATCAAGGATGGCTTCAATCTCATCAATGGGGAGTCGATGGCACTTGATCCCATCGAAGGTTCTGTCGACTGACTTATGCAATTTTGCATAATTATAGTTTTTGTTTTCTAATTTGGTTATGACTTTATATAAGGGCTTATAACTGGGGATTAGGGTATTGAGAACATTTTAGGGCTATTTTGGAGTAAAGAGGAAAGAAAAGGTAGGGTTTTGTAAAGGGTTTTAGGGTTCTTTAGATCGGTAAGTCCATTATTCTCTTGTAATATTGTTTGTTATGGTGAATTTGTTGTCACTTTGTATCGTGGTTTTTTTTTCGTGAGAATTTTTCCACATAAAACCTTGTGTTCTCTATGTGCTTTGATCTCTTATTGTTTAATTCGAATTCGTTTCCACCCGTTCCCCAATACATGTCTTACTTTTTTGTAAAATTACTTAAATACCTTCCATATTTAAACTTCATGAAATAATGCTTTTCAAGGTTAAAATAACAAAATTATCCTCTTTATTTATTTATTTAAAATTTTGATGAAGTTGATAATTGTGGGTCAGGTTGTACATGTATAACATCCAACCTGTTGAATCCTATCATAGAGATGGAAGGAATGAAATTCTGACAAATCCAACCAAAAGGTGGGCCACACTGCAGAAAATAACATGACATGTCCAGAGACGTCCAAATTTATGTACGGTGCATTAATAATTTGATTAATCAAGTCTTTTATTCAAGTGCTCATGGGGTGCATGCGTTGAGGAAGCGGATTGGCTGGTGTACCACACACTAGCTATATAGTTGGTGTATTAACGTCAGCAAGTTTTGTGGGTCTAATCATGAAGTATGTGTTATATCCAAACTGTCCATCCATTTGGAGAGCTCGTCTCAAGGGTTGAGACGAAAAATAAGACAGATCTAACTATCAAGTGAACCACACTGAAAAAGGCGGTGGCGGATTGAACGTCTACCATTGAAACCCTTTTAGGGGTCCCAGAAGTTTTGGATCAATATGAAATTTGTTTTTCCTTTTCATTCAGGTCTTTGTGACCTTATGAACAAATTGGATGGAAAAGACACGTTATGTGGGCCCTAAGAATTTTTGGTGTGGTCCAGTTGATCTTTAGATATGATTCATTTTTTGGATAATGCTTTAAAATGATATAGAAAAATGGATGAACGGTGTGGATATAATAAATACATCACTGTGAGGCCCATGTAACTTTGATCTCCTTTGAACCGTTCGTACACCTAGGAGCTTTGAGGAGCGTCGGCGCTCGTCTTCACACGACCCGTATCTACACCAGCTATATAGTTAGTGTGTGGTACATCAGCCAATCCGCTTCCATGAGTTGGATGGGTGAGATGTCATGCACATACCTTTCGGGCCCCACAATTCTCAACTTTTCACGTACAAGTGAGATGTCATGCCATAGTTAGGTTGGGAGAGGATAAAATCCGAACAAGAGTAATTCGGTGGTAAAAGGTAAAAATCCCTCACCTAATCCGCCCCCATGGAACACCAAGCTCTGTGGGCCCACGTCACATCACTGTCTGTGTAAAAGCCACTCCCTCTATCAATTTCATTACACGTTCTGAGAGCCCAGAAATGAGGTAGACCCAGGACCCAAGTGGGCCACGTTCACAGGAAACAGTGGGGATAGCAACGTCCACCATTGAAATTTCCTGGGCTCACTATGTACAATCCAACCCGTTCAAAAGGTGACTCCCACTAGAAAGAAGGGATAGCACAAAGATCAGAGACTGTTCAAAATCTTATGTGGGCCCCAATAAGGTTCCAACGATGGCAGCACAACCACTACTGTTTCTTATGTTGCGGCTCACTTAAATCTTGGATTTGGTTGATTTTTGTGCTATAATTGTAACATGACGTGGAGAAACTGATGGACAGAGTGGATTTTATACGGACATTTCTGCGGGTCCCACAGGGCTTTGTTGGACGGTGTAGATTGATGCATCTAGCCTCTCTTAAGCATTCAAAGAATCTTTGACTTACAGAACTCTCCGTCTCTCATCTCTCTCCTCGTTTCTTCGACGATCATCGCTCTCCCCCTGCAATCTCTCTCTCTCTCTCTCTCTCTCTGAATTTCCTGCCATCTCATCTCTCATCTCATCTTCCTCATCTCTATCTCTCTGAATTTCCTGGCATCTGCTCTCTGTCATCTCATCTTGCCTCATCTCATCTTCCTCATCTCTATCTCTCCTCATTCTTCTATCATCGCTCTGTCCCTCTCAATTTCCTGCAATCAGACTTCTCTCTCTCTCTCTCTCTCTCTCTCTCTCTCTCTCTCTCTCTTTCTCATCTCTACCTCTCACCATTTCTTCGATTATCGCACTGTCCCTCTAGATTCCTGAGATCTGATCGTTCTCTCACTCTCAATTTCCTATAGTCTCTCTCTCTCTCTCTCTCTCTCTCTCTCTCTCTCTCTCTCTCTCTCTCTCTCTCTCCTGGAACAATGGAAATTGCGCTTGTTTCAATCGTTATGGAGAAACTTGGAAAGCCACTTGTTTCGATGGCTATAAAGAAACTTGAAAAGGAAGTGAAATTAATTGTTGGTGCCAAAGTAGAACTTACAAAGCTATCTTCAACGTTCAAATCCATTCAAGCAGTTCTTAATCATGCAGAGACTATGCAAATTACTGACAAAAGCGTGCGAGTTTGGATAGAGAAGCTCAAAGATGTGGCCTACGATATGGAAGACGTGCTAGACGAGTTGATTCTATCAGCAGAAGAAACCGAACCAGGGACTGACGTCGGCAACCATCCACGTTTTGGAAACCAGGTGTGGGCGTGCTTATTTTCACTCTTTTCCTGCTGTGGTTTAGAAGATTTGATAGGGTTGGCCCGTGAATCATGGACAAATGGCGACCAAACTGATTTCGTGACGACATTTCTCAGTAAAGTCGAATCACAGCGTGATTTAGCTCATCAGATAAAAGAAATAAAGGAGAGGTTAGATCAGATTGCAGCTGAAAAAGACACTTACAGTTTTGGGGAGAACAGTTCCCGTGGAGATAATGATCTTGACAAGGCTGAGTTTCAAACAAGTTCGTTCGTAGATGAATCGCAGATGCTTGGGAGGGACGAAGATAAAAATATCATAATAAGCAAGTTGATAAGCGAGAGCAGTCGTGAGGAGGGACGGATTCATGTCGTTTCCATAGTAGGTGTTGGGGGACTGGGCAAGACGACTCTTGCTCAATTGATCTGCAATGATGAAAGGGTGACGAGCCATTTCCATAAGGTTCTATGGGTTTGTGTTTCTAATGATTTTAATGTCATAAATCTTACAAAAGCAATTATAGAAGCAGCTGGAGGGACAAAGCCGCCGCATTCTCAGCTAGACTCATTGCAAAAGCAGCTTATCCAAACATTACAGGACAAGCTATTCTTGCTTGTACTTGATGATGTGTGGAACGATGAGCGTGAAAGTTGGGAGAGACTACGGCCTTCCTTCCGAAGCGGTGCTCCCGGAAGTAAGATTTTGGTCACCACTCGCAGCGAGAAGGTTGCAAATACATGCATGCCGTCCGCCTACAAGCATAAATTGGAAGGTTTATCCGATCATGATTGTTGGTTACTGTTCAGTAGCAGAGCTTTCGCCAGGAGGGAAATTGAAGACTGTCCGAAGTTGAAAAAGATAGGAAAGAAAATAGTGAAGAAGTGTAAAGGAGTTCCTCTTTCAGCAAAGGTAATAGGGAGTGCCATGCCTTCGAAGACGTCCACACAAGATTGGCAGAATATCTTGGAAAGCCAAACATGGGAAATACGAGGCATCGCCAAAGGTATCTTACCAACTTTGGTTCTGAGCTATTATAATCTGCCTCTTCATTTGAAGCCGTGTTTTGCATATTGCTCTATATTTCCGAAAGATCATCTGCTGAGGAAGGATACATTGGTCCAGTTGTGGTTAGCTCAGGGTTTCATCAAGCCAGAGGGAAAAAGAGAGATGGAAGAAATTGGCGGACAGAACTTTGATGAGCTACTGGCATGGTCTTTGCTCCAAGATGCGTATGTAGATAATGAAGGAGTAACTAAATGTAAAATGCACCATTTCCTTCACGATCTCATCCAATTCATTACAAAGAATGAATGTTGCATCTTTGAGAACGGAAAGACGGACTCCAGCTCTGTTACAGTACTCCGTCATTCATCATTTATTTCCACCAGGGAAACGCCACACATTCCTGCCCCTCTATGTCATGCAAAAAAATTGCGAACACTCCTCCAAATCGGATATTCAGAAATTGATACCATCCCTGATAATTTATCCTGTTACGCTAAGTCCCTTAGGGTATTGGATTTCGGTGGTACTGGCACAAGTATGAAAGAATTGCCAAGCTCAATTGGGTTGCTGAAGCATTTACGCTTTCTTGACTTGTCTTATTCATGGATTGTTGAGCTGCCCGAATCAGTGAGTAATCTCCGCAATTTGCAGACCTTGAAGTTGAATTTTTGTAAAGAACTCGAAAGACTGCCAAGTAGAATGAGTGCAATGGTCTGCTTGAGACATCTGGAAATGAAAGGCACAGTGAAACTAAAGTACTTACCGAAAGGGTTGGGGAGAATAAGTTCCCTTCGAACATTGAGTAGGTTTATCGTGGGAGGTCATGATGGAGGATGTAAGATTGGAGACCTGAAGCTACTTGACTCTCTCCAAGGAAAGCTAGAAATAGAACACTTGGAGAGAGTGGTGAGCGTGGATGAGGCTAAGGAAGCAGAACTGAAGAACAAGTTACACCTTCTCGTATTGTCTCTTATTATGTCACCAGATGATGCTCTTGAAATGTCAGGAAATGGTGAGGTGGAGAGGATGGAAAATGTAGTTGAAGCCCTCCGGCTGCCCTTTGCAAACCTAGAAGAGCTGGAAATTTTGGGATACATTGGTTCCAAGTTCCCAACCTGGATAGGAGATTCGTCTTTCTCAAATTTAGTCAAGTTGAAATTAATAGATTGCAATAACTGTACACAGTTGCCTGGGCTAGGGAGACTACCTTCGCTTGAATACCTTGAAATAGCGGCAGGTCTTGTAAAACTAGTGGGAAGTGAGTTTTATGGAAATGGCTGTGGTGGCTGCATAAACCAAGCATCATTCCCGAAGCTGAAACATCTTGAGTTCTGGAAAATGTATGCATTGGAGGTATGGGAGTTGAGATTAGAAGATAGTGAGATAATGCCGTCTCTACACTCATTAACAATCAGGAACTGCCCGAAATTGAAGGCACTGCCGACACACCTCCGAAAAAGTCTAACGTCCCTCAACATCTATAATTTAAATAGCATGACGAGTCTCGCCTACGGATGGAAACAACTGGAGTCAATAAAGAGTCTTACTATCGGTGTTTGCTATAAATTGAAGTCTCTTCCTGATGAATTGGGACAGCTCAAGTCGCTTAGGAGTCTCGAGATCCGCAGATGCCCCGAGTTGCAGTCATTGCCTAAAGGGCTGTGGGATCTTACCTGTCTCCAAGATTTGAAAATCGTGGGCAATCGAATGCTGGCGGATGAATGTAAAAAGAAGTATCGGAGCAAGGCATCAGGCATCCCAAACATCTGGATTGATGGCAAGAGAATCAAATGAGGTGCTGAAGAGGAGATGATCCATCAAGTGGACAAGGTTCCAATTAGGTACTCTTTCTCTCTCATACACAGATTATAGCTATACAGTAGATGGCCAACAATTGAATATTTTGGATGACAATCTCATTTTATTAGGACTGCTCTAGCATAGCTCTGATGTGGAAAAATGCAAGCATGCCAACTAGATAATGTGAATGAGATCCACACTGTCCATCAGGTACACTGCCTCATGCTCACCCTGAAACTCAAAAATTAGGCTGGCACAAAACTTAGGTATGACACACCATAGGGAAGGATTCGGATGTGGATGCCCACCATTAGTTGTATGTAGGGCAATTGGCTTCATCCATGGGCCAAGTGGCTGTGGTGCCCCCAGCTTCCTCCAAAAATCAGAATTTTTGTCTGGAAAATCATGAACAATGCCGTCCCCATCGATTCCAACGTCAAGACCGAAGGAGTACACTTGGCTTCCTCCTGCGGGTGTTGTATGCCGCCTAATCAAAGGGAGGAATCCCTTGACCACCTTTTTGTGGATGGAGATGGCGCGGCCCCCATATGGCGTCACTTCTCCGCACTTCTTTCAGTTGCTTTCATTCCAAACCAGTCCACCAGGGGTAGGCTTTCTCAATGGTGAGCCTTGGCCAGGAGCTCCTCTCCAACGGGCGTCATCAAGGGTCTTCTCCCTCCCCTGATCCTCTGGGAGATTTGGAGGGCTAGAAACGCCCAGCGTTATGATGGTGTCTCCTCCAACACCCATCAGACCTTGCTCCATATTCGATCGTAGCTCTCCCTTCTCGTCAAGGAGTTTCCCCTCCCTTCGTGTAAGAACCAGACTGATAGAGATGTCGTCTTGGATCTCCATCTCCCTCGTAGCCCTTCTTAGCTCCGCTCCATTTCTTTTGTGAAGTGGTCTCCGCCTGCCCAGGGGAGAGTCAAGCTCAATGTAGACGGGTCCTCAAGAGGCAATCTGGGCCCAGCGGGAGGAGGAGGGGTTTGTCGGGGTGCTAAAGGTGAGTTCCTCTTTGCCTTCTCTAAGGCGTATGGGCAAGGATCGAGCTTTCTTGTTGAGATCAAAGCTATCATTCATGGCCTTCAGATTTGCTCCAGAAAAGGACTTTTTTCAGTGGATGTGGAAAGCGATTCGCGCTCTGTGGTGGAGATCCTTTTGAGCCAGGCTGACGGCCCCTGGATCACACACTACTGGAAGATCCAATTCAGATCGATTTGCACTTCAGGTTCTTTTTCGATCTCCCATTGTCTGAGAGAGACAAACAACGTTGCCGACAACCTTGCGCGTTGGGCTAGCGCTAATCAGCGATCGAGAATTTATGAAGCCAATTCTGACCTCCCTCTGCGCACTCGAGGGGAGCTGGTTCTAGATAGGATGGGCCTCGGCTTTGTGCGGATTTCGTAGCTGCTCCCTGAGGCTTGTGTTTTTTTTTTTTTAGTTCGCTCTCCCATTCTTCCTTTGGCGGTCCCTGTTTTCTGCTATGGGGGGCGGTCGTTCTGCTCGGTAGTTTTTTGAATGAAATTCGGTGGCAAGCGCCTTTTTTGAAGAAAAAAAAGGCACAACGTGCCACCATACAACTTCAAGCAAAAAAAAAAAAAAAAAAAAAAGTTGCATGTAGGGCACACAAAAATGTGAAACTTCCCATTATGTGGGCATGAAAAACACTTTCCTATGTGTATGTTTGTCAATGTATAATTAGTGAAGATCTGTACAAACAAAGCCTCTCTATCTACACCAAAAAATGTGGCCACACATGCTAGCATCTTACCCGCACATCAGGTAAGTACCATAGCAATATCAAGATTAGTGGACCCAAAAATTACTTTTATTAAAAATTTTGCCTCTACTATTTATTGTGTTTAGAGTAGTTTCAAAATAAATATAATGGTTTGACACATGGAAAGACATGTTGAGGTCAAGAATCGTCTTCCTCAAGGGATAACTACTCTGAATCCACGGAGCTTCTCCAGACTCTTCACATAGATACATCAAATCCACGAGAAAAAGAAGAAAATGGAAATAATTTTTAGAAATTCATAATAAATTGATTATATATATATATATATATATATATATATATATATATATATATATATATATATATCTATATATATATATATATATATATATATATATATATATATATATAAAGAGTTTACAACCTCTCTTACAAACCTTAGGACAATTTCAGAATTAAACTACAACTAAAACTCCCTAAAATCATGACTTACTATAAATAGTAAACTTAGTATTTATAGACGGTCATGATTTCTATCAAACTTGATGGTTTTTAGCCAAAAATAGAAGTGTTCTATTTGGTCTAACCACATTATTCTCCTAATTTTTCCAAGCACTTTTCTTGTTGGACACAACTCCTAAAGCTCAACGGATGAAGAGTTACAATCAAACGAAAACTTACTATAAATAGTAAAAATGAAAATAAAATGAGATTTTAACCATCGATCTGATGGAATATCGCAAATTTGGCGTGGGCAACCCGGTGTAGCATGTTGGGTGGCTAAAGTAGCTTCTCCTACCCCAAAATCATATATGACACATTAGATAACTCATTCCGATTTGCAAGATATGCCCGTTTTAAGTTTCTGAAAGTCCGGATCACTTTTGCATCCGATCAGGCCTTCTTTGGTCCATCTTGGCCATGAAATTGTCCGTGTCCCGCTCTACATCATGGTTTTTTTTTTCCCTCATGTTTGTTCTGATTGAATAAGAAAGAACTTCTTGAGGGGCTTGAGCCCATCTAGAGACCATACAATGATGAGGATGAGATGGATGTACCATGTGCAATTTTTCACACACGCCTAGCTGGGGTTGCGGGGGGTGTAGTGTGGAGTAACAGTTTTCTTTTTAAGCTTTGTATGGTTTTTTCTTTAATTTTTTTGCTATCTTGTACCAATTATCCATATAAATCCTAACCAGTCTAAATCAATGCAGGGAAAACTGTTGCTTGCTCCCTCTCTATCTCTGTGATTTTTCTAATGATTGTGCACTTAAAGTCTCCTATAGTTTCTTTCTCGATTTGGTAATGAAACTAGAGTTGAGTACACATCTGAGGTGGGCCCGCTGAAATCTTAGAGGTTTTTTGGCTATCGATGTGGTGGACTCCCGCGGGGCAAAATTAGCACTAAAGGTAGTACCGACGTCGTTGTATTTGGTTCCCTTCCAACAATACTGCCACGGTTCAAATAAAGCTAATGGGGATTGCTGGACACATATGGAGCACCACTATCCTTACAAAAGTAAGATTTCTCCTGTTCTTATAGTTTTTGCATTAAAACAGCTCATATTATATATAGTAGAGAGAAAAATAAATGTTGTAAAAAAGTGTGAGTAGTGATGTAAATACTTGGTGTGGGTTTGTTTTGATAAATTTTATTTGATTACATACATATCTAAAATGGATCCCACTCTTTGATTCATTTGAGCAAGAGATACATGCTATGTTTCTGGTCATGTACAAAAAGATTGAAGATTGGTTTCAGCATACCATGTGGTTTGTTGTGAATATGTATAGTTATGTGATTTGATTCCACCTGCTTCCAACAATACTTTTAACCCTTGTTACACAAGGGTGGAGTTCTACATTATACCACCCTGTTAGACCAAAAACTAGGAACTATACAATACTTTACAGGCTGAATAATTGTAAACTACCATTATGGCCTTGAGTTTTCGTATTAGTTCCATCATCCCAGCCATTGACATTGACATGAACCATGGGCGGCACATGTACCAAAGAAACTTAAGGCGTGTATGATTTTTCAATTCCCTGGAAAATGCCCCGTAAATGGTAATAATTATTTCTCTTAGTAATTGCCACACTCTTCCCCGGAATTTGATTTGACGGCCTACTTTTTTGGCGTAAAAATGGCAAATACTGTAAAATATTTGTGGGTCCCACTATAATGCATATCATATATCTACACCGTTCATCCATTATGTCAGATGAATTTATGATATAAACCAAAAAATGAGGCATATCCAAAGCTCAGGTAGACCACGCCATAGAAAAATGTGAATCAAATACTTACCGTTAAAAACTTCTTGGGGCCACTGTTTCTTTTGGCATGGGCCAGTTGAGTGTTGGATCTACCTTATATTTTTTATCTCATATCTCAAAATGTTGTGATAAAATGGATGGACGGAACAGATATATCATATACAACAAAATGGGGTCCAAAATTTAAACTATTTCTTTTGAACCAGTTTCTAAGACTGAAATTCTCATAGATATTCAAACCGTTGAAACGGTAATAATCATCCATTTTCAGGGTATTTATCGTTTATAGGTGAAACGATAAAAATCAAACAGGCCCTTAGTGATGGAAAATCCTAACCATTAATGGTAGCCCAACAAATAGAATGTTAAGGAAGAAAATTCAAAGCTGGTTGAAAAAAAAAAAACAGACAAATACTGTATAGGTAGAATCCTACAACCTGGGCCATTTTCATATATGCTTATCATATATCTATACTGTTCATCCATTTTCATATTGCCCATCATAGTAACAATTTTGATTAAACATCCATGATCTGCACTTGTACAAAATGAAAATATAATCATAATTGTGTAGGACCCCTAGAAAGAGAACCTTTTTTAATACTATAGTAAGATATGGTAAAACTTTTCCACAAAGTACAAAGACAAAATCTACTATCATTTATGACGATTTTGGAAACAAGGATTCTTAGAAGGTGTAAATTATTATTCAAAAAAGAAAAACTTTTCTATGTTCAAGAGAACGGCCTGTTTGAGAGTTTGGAAAGTAATCCATAGAAAAATACTTTCCAAGACAATGATGCTTTCCTTTGATTGGGAGTTTACTTTTTGGTGGAAAGCATTATCCAAGAAATTGTTTTTATCTGCCAAAGCCTTCAGCGTGAAGTTCCTGCCCAAGGATGCTAGGTGGGATCCACCACTATGTTTGTGAGAAATCCACTCCGTCCATGTCCATCCATTTTGCGAGTTCATTTCATGACATATAACAAAAAATCAGGAGGATTAAAAACTCAAGTGGGTTGCATGAGAGGAAACAGTGGGTTTTCAACGAGCACCGTTGAAATATTCTACTGGCCATAAAAGTATTGTATCAGCCTAAATTTACTGTGTTTTCCTTCATCCAGGTGGAAATAAACTTATAAGCAGTTTGGATGACATATAAACATCAAGGTAGTGCTCATAAAGGTTTCAACTGTAGGAATTTCTTTCCCCAATTTTCCATCTTGTGAGACCCACTTGAGTTTTAAATTCTCCAGTGAATTTTGGTCGCATTTCATGAAATGTGCTCGCAAAATGGATGGACAGAGTGGATTTCTCACAAACATAGTGGTGGGTCCCACCCTCCATCCTTCGAAGGAAATTCCTGCATGCCAAAGGTTTTCTCAGGAAATCCTCGTCCCATTTGGATGCCTATAATTTTATAAGATGTAAATGCTTTAAATGCATTCCTTTTACACGATGTGATTAGACGATAAACATCGCATGTGAAGTGTTTACGATTAAACCCTTTTTTTCAAGGAAAAAAAAAAAAGAAGAAGCTTTTATTCACCTTACAGGTGAAGAGTTTACATGCCGATTGTTTCATACTTGGGAGGATATAATGTTTAATACACATGCACCTTTGTGGGTGGAGCCCATCGTGGTGGGCGCATGACATCCAATCTATAAATCATGTGCATTCGTTGATCACGTGAGTCTTTTTCTATATATTAAAAATAAAAATAAAAATAAAAAAAAACTGGCTACATGAAAATTTAGGTGGGCCATATCATGTATGCCCGCAATGAAAATCCCTTTAGATATTTTGTGGGGCCAACCATGATGAGTGCAGAAATATTTTCTAGGGCCCACGGTGATAGGCTTATGGAATCCAATTCATCCATCATCAGCTCATGGCTTTATCGAGATTGGTTTAACTCAATAACATATTTTATATTAATCTCTTTCATGTGATTTAAAATTTTTGGCAAGATTTACCATTCCAAGTACAAACCTCACTTTTTACTCCACAAATACTTCGCAAGTTAAAAGCCAAACACAATAGAATGTAACTAATTCATTTGTGAAAATCTTTATAAGTACAGAGTGATTATTACTAAAAGGTTTATAAGCATCCAAACGACCTCTTAATTTTTCTGAAAATGGTTTTTTTTCTGCAAAATAATTTCTTCTAAAATGACTTTTGAAGAAAATGTCACTCTCTGCTTCTAGTTTTCAAATTTCCAAACAGGTCAAAGGTGGGTGGGAAGTAGAAATCAACAAAAGGAATTTTTTAAAGAAAATAGCCTCAAGAATTTTCTCAACACACCTCGTGATTCTAAAATTTTCATTTTAAAGGAAAATCTAATTTCTCTTGTTTTTCTCCACCCAACGGTCCTCTCCTCCTCAAAGTGCTCCCTGTGAGAGAGGATCTTTGGTCTTTGACCATCCACGTGACCATTCCAAGAAAGGATCTCCAAATCCAATCTCTCTAATCTGGTACATTCAGAGTAGTTTTTTCCTTGAAAATATTTCCCAAACAGCATATATGAAAAAAATGCTGAATTTAAGTTGTGTAATATAAATTAGCTATTAAATATTTAAAAATTACATTGATTTTTTTTTTTTTTTTTTGTAATTGTAACTTTTGAATACACTCTTGAAAACCAAAAGTAAGCCAGGTTAATAAGCCTTTATACACAGCCTAAGCCCAACCTCATTAATAAACAGACTTCAGTTTCAAGCCCGAGCTCGGCCATCGAGTCCCATTTCCCCGCCCAAGTCTAGCCCAAAGTAGGCCAAGCCAGGGAGCCTGATGGGCCAGCCCTGCTATATTCAATGTGAATGTGCTGCCGTCATGGAGAGGGGACTTGATTTTTGAACCATGGCGTGGTTAATGTTCTGCCTGTTACTGGCCTCACAACATATACGTAAAAAAGACCCCTCCCTTTAAACTACAGTTTGCATCATTGTACCCACTGATTTCTATGGTGTGGTCCACCTGACCTTTGAATCTGCCTCACTGATCTGGAAAAATGGATGGACAATTTAGATACAACACATACATTATGGTGGGGCCCACAGAGCTTTTCCACATCAACACAATACCCACCTCAGTAGTTCTGTGTTACACACTCGCTGAGTCCCTTATAGTTGAAAATACGATGAGAGACGCTTCATAGAACTATTTAAGTTATAGTTCTCCTAGTTGTTTTGGGACACTTATTCTAATCCATTGATCTAGACCGTTTATCAGGTTCAAAATAAACTGATATTATTGATCATCAGATAGAACACACATTTACAAAATAAATGAACAGTTTAAAAAAATTGAACAGCGTGTCCAATTCCAGGTGTGGACCACTTAATGATTAGATTGGGCTTAATTTTCAGATATGGAATATACCCAATGGAGATAGTCGAATAAGCGGCTCAGGTCTTGAACACGCATTCTTAATTTCCACGTATGAAGTAACTGCGCTAAGCATTTCCCTTCCCAAATGCTTTTCTAAAGGCTCCTGATTGGTAGGGGTGGCAATGGGCCCACCCAGACTAGGCCGAGAGATGGTCAGCCCAGCTCAACGTCCTGTCTAGAACTCATGCTCAACCTGCCCGTTACAAGCATAAATGGTGTGATTAAAAGACTGGCGACTTGGACCGACTCATTCAGTTCAGAGTCGTATTGGGACTCATCCAAGTCGGGGCTAATCAGCCCAACTCACCCTAATGGGGGATGAACCGGCCTGACTTACCTGAGTTGGGGAGATTCATCATATCGTGTCCAAACAAGTCTAATTTGAGTCACAGCAGGCTTATCAGGGTCTTAAAACTATGATAAACAGGCCTAACGATGTTCGGGTTGGGCCTCAAGACAATTCTTCCAAGCATCCAGTCACGAGCCTTTTATTGATTCAGGCTGATACCTGACCCAAGGCCTCTATTACAGGCCAGGCTTCAAAATCAGGCCCATACAAGAACACAGGCCTCTAATAGAATACTGGGCCCACCTGTATCAGGCCAGCATTTGACCCCTGACAGGCTAGCTCATCCTGTTGTTAACCCAAGTGCTTAGGCCCACCCATAGATCACCACATAATCTGACCATTCATACAGTGGGCTCTCTATGGATTGGTCAAACATTTTAGGCTAGACCAATTAAAGCAAGGCCCAGCAGATGAATATTCCAAAATCATCTCTAAATTGCATGGGGCGGCTATTTAAGTGGGCTTCAATGAAAAGTACTGGCATGCATCTCCTAACACCTAAGCGTTGGCGGGAATGACACAAGCACTTCAAAGTGCGCGAATTAGGTTCTACTCCTGCCTGTTTCGGAGGCCGGGACAGGCGGAGGCTCTGAGGGCCACTGAGAGGCCAACGTGATGTATGAATCTTATCCACACTGTTGATCCATCTTTCCATATTATTTTAAATTCTGTTACCAAAAATAGCTAAGATACAAGGCTCAAAAGGACCACACAGTATGGAATAAATTCTTTCCATTGAAAAATTCTTAGGGACCATAGAAGTTTTGGATCGAGATGATATTTGGTACGTCTACTAGCTCATTTCAATTTGCGACATATGCCTGCTTTAAGGTTCTGATTGTTTGGACCACGTTAGCCTCTGATTGAGCCTTCTGTGGATCATCTTAGACATGAAATGATCAGTGACCCACTCTACATCACCCGTGGGCAAATAACATTTTTCTGTCCTAATTAATTCCTGCCCATCTCAATTTACGATTTCAACGCCCGAATGTGGGAGATCAAATCAAATGGCTTGAATTTTCTCTTTAGACTCATTTGGTACTTGGACTCCTATGACACTTTACACTCCCTCACGTGGCATGTAGTAACCCAAGTTAAACAGACTAAATTATGAAAGCTAAGGTTACATTGGTTGCAGAATCCCAACCTCTGGTTTATGGACACTTGTTTCTGGTAGTAAGGTATAATATTTTTCATTTTCAGTTGTCTAATAATTATTCATTAATTTAATAGTCAGATAATCAAATAAGAGTAATTTTTAATTCATAATAAAATTAAGCTAATATACATAATTTGGACAGTTTAATTCAAATTATAATATGCTATGTATACAATATTCAAGTAATTTCTAAATACGCGGTATTGTCCACCCTACTCTACCAAGAGCATCAAAGTTGTTTTCTCCAACCATTTCCTACTTAAAAAATTAAAAGTATTATGACAATTTTACCCTCCCTTAGCCACTTGTGTGAAGACTCATTGCAGCCCTCACTATGGGACTTATCCTGTTTAATTTAAGGCATAGACCCAAAAGTGAGGCAAATACAGATTTTAGGTGGACCACACTATAGGGATTAAATTTCCACAGTTGAAAACTACTTGGGTGTCACAAAAGTCTTGAATCAATCTGTTATTTGTGTTTTTCCCTTTATCCAGGTTCGCATGACTTTATCTATAGGTTGGATGGAAAATAAATATTATTGTTCAACCTTACAAAGTTATAATGGTGACATTCAATGACCACTGTTTACTGCAGTATCGTTAGTTGAGATTCATATCTGGTTCATTTTAGAATATTTTTGGGGCCGTTTCCTAAACTGAGCTGACAAACAGTGGGGATACACAACACATATTTATAAGTGGGCCCAAAGAGCAGGGCCATGCGGACTTGACTTGATCTCGGGTGCAACTAATCCGCCTTTTGAGGCCAATGTATGGGCATTATATATTGTACATCTTGACTGCACTTGGATGCCAGCCCTTTGTAACAGACCACTTTTCCCACCGCGATTAAACGAATGCCTAGCCTAAACTGCTATTTGCAGACGTACATCCACATATACCACTGTGATCCCACTAATGCCTTTGTCGCACACATGTAGAACATCCCAGACCTTTATATCTAAGGATCCTTCTCGATGAATGTGAGGTCCACTCATCATGTCAAACGGATAAATGAACTGAATATTCTCTTATGATCCCTTTTCCCATACATGTGTGGACCACTTGATAATAGAATGTGAAATGTTTTTTTCTTTTTTCTAATTATAAGAAACATTCATGAACCGGGATTGTCTGATGAATGGTCTAGATCTTATGCACGTGATATATCAGTACATGTGAGATGCTTGTGTTTAGCTTAAACACGTGTGGAGTCGTGGGCAATCAACATTTTTCTGTCCCATCCGCCGGCTGCCGGTGTCAAGCGTTAGGTTACATGGTTTCAAATTTTATTTGGAGAGGAATTTGGTATTCTCACTGATCACCGCACTTTATACTCACACACTTGGAAGTGATAGATTGTAAAAGCTAAGGTCGTCAAGTTATAGCCAAAAATCACATTGGTTGCAAAGTCCTGGCCATTAACCCACGAACACTTATTTCTTAAAATAAGATGGGATATTTTTCATTTTCAACCGTACAATATCTGTCCACCAATCTGAGAGTCAGGTGATCAAATAGGACTAATTTTTTTGTAAATGATAGCACTAAACTGGTACACGAGATTTGGTCACCTTAATTTGAATTAGAGTATGGTGTTTATACAACCCCGGAGCAATTTCTAAAGCGTGTGTATCATCAGTCATTGTCTGTGAAGAGTACCAGAGTTTCTCAGCCTTTTTTTTTTCCTGAGGATTCTTCCCGGACAACTCCTTAAATTTGAATTTAGAAAATGATGCCCCAAGAGTGAAACAAAAATTTTCTTTCTTTTTTCTCTAAGACTGATTAAATTGATAATTGTGGGGACCACATTTACTAATAAGACACCCAATCTGTCCGGTGGATGATCTTATGGTAAAGATTGAACAAATGAAGGAGCCACACCATAAAGAAAACTGATCACCTCCAAGCAACCTGCACTGCAAGAGCAGTGCATTCTATTTACTGGCACAAAATCACTCATCATTGGCCTATATGGAACGTGGGATTAGGTGGTATGAAATTGCATTTGGTCTCGTACAAATTCCATCTAGCTTTTGGAACGATTGAAGGATTGGATTAATCTAGATATCATATTATTAAGTCTTAAAGTAGATACTATTGGATTTAAAATCTACTACATTTTGTAGACCCCTTATTGATGTATGTGTTTTATCCTCACCGTCCATCCATATGTACCATTTACATGTGACACCGTCCATCCATATGCACTCTTTATACGCGACAATCGAGTTGTAACTGATATCAATTGTAAAATTGATTCATCAATTACAATTCCATGATGTGTCAAATGCAGATTTCACTTAATACTATGCATTTCTCATAGGAAGAATTTGATCCATCAAATTAATGCCATGTTATTTCCAGACATGAAATCATTGTTAAATAATGATGCTAATTCCATACCATTTAATCATAGGAACCAAATATGCCCTAGGTGGCAAGTGATGTTGCCACCTGCTAGGTGGTTGATGGTATGTGTTATGTGGGCCCCACCATGACATGCATTTTATCCACTTTACAGCTTGATCCCACAAATGAGGTAGATCTAAATCTCAAGTGGACAAGAAAACAATATTAATTGAATGTCCACCACAATGTTTATTTGACATCCAACCTATTATTTAGGTCATAAAGATTCCTAGGAATGGAAAAATCAAATATCAACTTAATCCAAAACTTTTGTGGCTCCTAAGAAAATTTTAATGGTGGGCATCTAAGGCGTGGGTAAAGGGTTTTCTCTATGTTTCAAGGAAGAGGTTAGTATATTGTCTTGTAATCTTCGTTCTTCTTCATAGCGGAAGTTTGCATCCGTAGTTTTTTACCATTGTTGAGGTTTTTCTACGTATATCTTGTCATGTGGTTTGTTTAAATGCTTTGATTCTGTTTCTAGTTTATATTTCTTCCTGTTTATCGTTTGTGGGTGAGACTTGAGATTAGATCTCGGTTCACTGCGTTGTTGGCGTGCTGCGCAACACTGGTATCAGAGCTATTGGTTTAGTTCTATTGGGAGCGATGACAGAAGAAGGGAAGACTAGAATTGAGAAGTTTGATGGTTCAAACTTTGCCTTCTGGAAGATGCAGATGGAGAATTATCTGTATCAGAAGGACCTCTATATTCCTCTAGGAGTAAAAGAGAAGAAATCAGAAAAGGTGACAGATGATGAATGATTTTTACTGGATAAGAAAGCTTTAGGAACGATCCGACTCTCTTTGTCTAAGAGCGTCGCCTTCATTATATCCAAGGTGAAAACTACAAAAGAATTAATGAAAGTCCTAGCCACCATGTATGAAAAGCCTTTAGCGTCCAACAAGGTTCATCTCATAAAACAACTATTCAACATGAGGATGTCAGATGATGGGAGTGTGACTGAATATCTAAACGAGTTCAATATAGCCACGAGCCAGTTGAAATCTGTCGAGGGTCAAATATTGCATATCAGACCCAGTTATTGCATAGATTTACAATCATTGATACCGTTTAATAGCTTGATTTAATCGTGTTTGTGATGCAGAGTGTATTTACAAGCATGAACTGAAAAAGGGTACTTAAACCATGGATTTAACGCTCTGATGACACCCAAGGCAAGGGACAAACTCCAGGGGACCAAGATCGATGGAATTACACACCAGGTATCCGAGGAAATCAAGCTATTCACTTTAAAGAGGCCCGAAATTGATAAAAAATGTAAGATCACATAGTTCTCGTCATCTGAGTGGCTCAAAACTTTATACATGGCCTGAGGGCTATAAATTAACCGTACATATCAAATTTCAGCCCTTGGATCACTATGGAAGTACCCCAACTGACAGATCAGCTCATAAACCGTTGATTCTGGGCCCACCTGATATCTAGAACTGTCTCAACTTTGGTCTCGGTGGTTTAAATAAGATGAGAAAACAAATGGATGGTTTGAATTTTGTAGAAACATCACAATGGGCCCCGTTTACACAGTGTGTGTACATAAGGTATACACGTCCGTGGTGCATCCAACCAACTTAGGCGGGTCAGCAGCGCTGACCCGCGTCTTTTTCCAAAACAGAAATTTTCGTTTTAAGTGCTGTAAAACGGACGGACGATGTCCGTTTTTGCGGACGCTAGTGGGCCCCA
The DNA here is from genome assembly GCF_029962835.1 of Magnolia sinica. Taxonomy (NCBI): domain Eukaryota; kingdom Viridiplantae; phylum Streptophyta; class Magnoliopsida; order Magnoliales; family Magnoliaceae; genus Magnolia; species Magnolia sinica. The sequence goes on from NC_080587.1 coordinate 2,568,833, forward strand.
CACATTGTCCCAGTGGACAATCCAAACCGTCCATCGTGTAGAGGGCCTCGACTACTACAAAACCTTGGTGAACTTTTGAACCCATGCAAGCACACGTGCGCGATACAGAGGCCACAAACAGGCGGTCCGGCGATGTTCAAAATGATTTTTGGGGTGATTTCTTCTCTGGGCCGCGTCAATGGACGTTTAAAACCACCCATTCTTGACTGAAATTTCGTCCTGAATCTAATGGATGGGGTGGATTTCTTTGAAAATACCTTTGTGGGGCCCACCGATCACGTCAGCGCCGGACGTGTGAAAGGCTACGCACATCCGCGAAATCGGATTTTTCAGACAGTTGTGGCCCACCATCTTTGATCATATGGCAGATCTGAACCGTCCATCGTGTAGGCCAGCCAAAATACTTCCAAGAGACGCTGATTTTACAGAAATAATGCAAGGAATGCGAGAGTTATGAAGCCCCGAACTCGGCTGCGAAAAGGCTTTCGCTGCGTGTGCGATAGCTTCCCAAATCCGATTTCCACCACTTCAAAAGCTATAAAAAGAGTTCCAAACATGGAGAAGAGGGTATGCTTGAATAGGGGACGTCAGATAGAGAGAGAGAGGCGGAGAGAGAAGTGTTTGGAATTTTTATGTATTTTTTCTTTATTTTTCTTCTTTTTCCTATGATTATGTTAGGCTAAATCCCATAGCTAGGGCTAAGAGGTGAAGCTTGTGGCGTGATGGGAGCTTCTACAGGTTTGATTGAACTGAATTGTTTGACTTTATTTTGATTTAAGAAATTCTTTTAGTCATTAATGGTTTGTTGTGATTTAAATTACAGTAGATCTGTGATGGCTTGAATAATTCATTTCCTTTTATTTTAATGTTCAGAAACCCTGTTGTTCGCCATCGTCTCATAGACATGGTTGGATGATGGAATCCTTCCTAACACTCATACATCTTTTAGTTGGTTATAGATTGGTCTAAGTTCTGTTGTTTACCTTGTCTCTTATGCATGGATTTGTGATGGAATCATACCTAATTCCTATACCTTTCATCTCTTGAAAACTATATCGAGTAAGTTCAGTATAATATCCATGAAGAAGGCATAAGATCTCCCTGATCTCTACAAGTGGATCCTCTGAATCCCTAGTTCACTTTCTCTGAATTCTTTAAGTTTAAATTAATATTTCACCATTATTCCTCAAATCACAATTGGTTTAGATTTCATCTTAGCCTAGTTCTAGATCTGCTTATTTTCAGATAACATACAGGTTTCAGTCCTTGTCGATTCGACCTCGGTCTTACCGAGTTTATTACTACATCACAACCCTGCACTTGGGGTGGGGTGTGAACAAGTTTTTGGCGCCGTTGCCGGGGATTGACGGCTACGTTTCCTGAAGATAACTGGTTTTAGGATTAGTTTAAGATTAGGACTTTTCTGATTTTTAGGATTTATTTTAGAATTTTCTAATTCCAGGTTTTCCTTTAATTTTTAGAAATCTTCTATTTAAATAACTTTCTATTTTTAGATAGTTTCCTTTTTTTAGAAACTAACCCAACTTTCTTATTTTGTAGGATTCTGAGATAGGTTTCTAAATTGGTAATTTCTCTCTTCCTTACTATTTCTAGATTAGGATTCCTTTTTAGTAAGTTTCTAATTTTAACTCTTTTAGAATCTAATTTTGTTTCCTATTTTATTTTTAAAAATTTTCTATTTTAAGACTTTCTGTTTAGAAACTAACTTTTCTGTTTTGTAGGCTTATTAGAAATTTCTAAATTCGGTACACTCTTTCTAAATTTCTACTTTCTAATTTAGGAATTCTTTCTTGTTTCTTTTTATTTCTATATTTCTCTTCTTAGGAATTTTATAGGGTTGCTATTCTTAGAAACTAACTTGTTTTGTTCTATTTTGCAGGTTTCAATTTAGGGACTCCAATTTGGTAACTTCCTTCCAACCCTCTTTCTCTGTTTAGATTTTTATTTCCCTTCTTAGGATTAGGTTTAGAATTTAATTGAGGGCTGCGAGTGTTTCATGCCTAAGTGGGCTCGTGACAACACTCGACGTCTCTTGACTGAAGGAGGATTAGTTGAGGGGTTAACTGTCCATCGTAGGACTAGACACCGCTCGAAATCCCCTGAGTTAATTGAGGATATGGCTGGAAATCAACCTCTTCTACCCCAACCTAAGGTAGAAGATCTCCAGGATGAGAATGAGGTGCATCAAGCATCCCCGCCTCGTACCTTACGAGATTACTTATAACTGGCGGGGGTGAGTACGCCCTCATGCATGGTTTTTCCTGAGAATGAAGGACACATGGATATCAAGTCAGGGGTGATCCAACTCCTCCCTAAATTTCATGGGCTTGAGTCAGAGAATCCTCACTTACATTTAAAAGAATTTGACGAGATCATAGCTACCTTATATTTTCTTAACGTGTCTGATGACACGGTCAGGTTGAAACTCTTTCCCTTTTCTTTGAAAGAGAAAGCCAAGACGTGGTTACATTCACTACGTCCTCGATCAATTGGCAGATAGAATGACATGACAAGGGAGTTCATTAAGAAGTTTTTCCCAGACCATAAGACGAACATCCTAAGAAAGTCGATCATGAACTTCGCCCAAAGGGAAGATGAAACATTCTTCCAATGTTGGGAGCGGTTCAAGGATCTTGTCAGTTCATGCCCACAACATGGTTTTGAAACGTGGTGCATCACGAACTTTTTCTATGATGGACTGACATCTCCCATGCACCAATTAGTCGAGACGATGTGTAATGGGGAGTTTATGAATAAAGGAGTCGATGAAGTGTGGGATTACTTTGATAAACTTGCTGAGAACACACAAACATGGGATATCTCCCCTAGACCTAGTACTACGTCTAGGCCGACTCACTCCAAGGAAAGGGGTGGAATGTATCTCCTGAGAGAAGACGATGATATTAATGCTAAGGTAGCTAATCTCACTAGGAAACTCGAGGCCATGGAATTTAAGAAGGATAAGGCTAAGGAAATTGTTTGTAGCATCTATGGTTGCAACATTCATACTACTGAAAACTGTCCAACTATCTCTGCCTTTCAAGAGGTATTAAATGAGCAATCCAATGCTGTAAGCAATTACCAAAGACCTTTCAGTGGGCCCACCTCTAACACATACAATCCTGGCTGGAGAAATCATCCCAACTTCAGTTGGAGGAATGGACAAACCGCTACACCTCAAGGTTACCTAAATCAAAATCCAACTCAAGAGAAACCTCAAGAGGATTCAGTTCTGAAACATTTTTAAAAGCAAGAGCTTTTCAATCAGGGTATGCTACAGGCCTTTCAAGACCTTACAAAAGCAATACAAGGACTTAAAGCTGAAAATACGATTGGGAACAAGGGGAGCTTCCCAGCTCAACCTCTTCCCAATCCTAAACCGCAATATGAAGTTAGCGACCCAAGCTCTTCAAATCAGATGGAGCAAGCTAAATCCATCACCACTCTTAGGAGTGGAAAGATCATTGACAAAATCATTCCGGTTAGGGCTGAAAAGCCTAAGGACCCGGAAGTGGATAAAGAAGATGGATCTAGCCATGCCCCACCAGAGTTAGAACCAGAACCTCAAGGAAAGCTGGTTGCTCCATTTCCCCAACGGTTGGTTGCACCAAAATCGCTCTCTAACTCTCAGGATATTCTAAAGGTGTTGAAACAAGTGAAGGTCAACATTCCACTACTTGATGTCGTGAAACAAATACCTTCATATGCCAAATTCCTGAAAGACTTATGTACGACCAAAAGACGGCAAAATATTCAAAAGAAAATCTTCCTGACTGAGAAAGTGAGTGCCATCCTAAAGCAAGATGTGCCACAAAAATTCAAAGACCCTGGTAGCCCAACCATATCATGTGTAATTGGGGACCATCGAATTGATCACGCACTTCTTGACTTAGGAGCGAGCGTTAATCTTATCCCCTACTCAGTATATAAACAGTTGGGCTTAGGTGAATTAAAACACACCTTAACCACATTACAACTTGCTGATCGTTTTGTTCATATACCAAAAGGGATAATTGAGGATGTGTTGGTCCAGGTTGATCGATTTTACTACCCAGTTGATTTCATCATCCTGGATACCGAACCCATCGGTAACACAAGCACTCAGATTCCCGTCATTCTTGGTCGCCCATTCCTTGCCACTTCAAACGCAATTATCAATTGCAGGAATGGTGTCATGAGTATGTCTTTCGGGAATATGACATTAGAAATGAATATCTTTTTCAATACGGCCAGACGGATAGAGGAAGATGATGATATCTACGATATTAACATGATCGATACTTTCGTGGATGACAGGACCCCCTTACCTTGTCCTCTGATCCTCTAGAGACGTGCCTGGCCCACTCCCATGAGTTTGATGATGACATAATTAGGGAGACGTGTGCCATGCTTGATGCGGTACCGGTACTTGAAGTTAACCGGTGGAGGCCACAATTTGAAGAGTTACCCCAAACTGATGAAGTGCCTCTACCATCTAACCTCAAGTCACCGAAGCTTGACCTAAAACCTTTGCCCTCTGATTTAAAATATGCATACTTAGGTCAAAATGAGACATACCCGGTGGTGATTTCTTCCCATCTTGGGAAAGAACAAGAGAGTATGCTCATATCTACTCTCTTGGAGCATAAGGGAGCCCTTGGATGGACAATCGCGGACCTCAAGGGAATCGACCCCTCGATTTGTACTCACCGCATATATCTTGAGGATAATGCGAAGACCGCTCGGCAACCACAACGTAGACTAAATCCAAACATGAAGGAAGTGGTTAAGGCCGAGGTTCTTAAACTATTGGATGTGGGTATCATATACCCTATATCTGATAGTCAATGGGTGAGTCCAACTCAGGTGGTTCCTAAGAAGTCTGGGATCACTATCATAGCCAATACCAATAATGAACTCATGCCGACTAGAGTCACTACTGGTTGGAGGATGTGCATTGACTACAGAAAATTAAATACCGTCACGAGGAAAGACCACTTTTCTTTGCCCTTCATTGATTAGATCTTGGAAAGGTTAGCTGGTCATTCCTATTACAGTTTCCTTAACGGGTAATCGGGCTACAACCAGATAGAGATCGCCCCTGAAGATCAAGAAAAGACTACGTTTACATGTCCCTACGGCACCTTTGCTTACCGAAGGATGTCGTTTGGACTATGTAATGCTCCTGCCACCTTCCAGCGATGTATGATGATCATATTTTTTGACATGGTGGGGCAATATTTAGAGGTCTTCATGGACGATTTCTCTGTCTTCGGTCCATCTTTCAGCGAGTGCTTGGAAAGTCTTAAATGCGTGCTGAAGAGATGTGAAGAAAAGAACTTGGTACTTAATTGGGAGAAGTGTCATTTCATGGTTCAGAAGGGAATTGTCCTTGGACACATTATTTCATCCAAAGGAATCGAGGTGGATAAGGCAAAGATCGATCTTATCTCTAACCTACCTCCACCCAAGAACATAAGGGACGTGCGATCCTTCCTAGGACACACCGGGTTTTACAGAAGATTCATAAAGGACTTTAGTCTCATCTCTCGTCCTCTATGTAATCTACTTCAAAAGGATACACCATACGAGTGGACTGAACCATGTCAGGAAGCTTTCACTAAGCTTAAGGGCATATAGACTAGTGCACCCATCATACAACCACCTAACTGGAGCATTCCTTTTGAACTTATGTGCGACGCTTCTGATTATGCTCTTAGGGCAGTTCTAGGTTAGAGAAAAGATAAGAAACCCTACGTTATTCATTACGCAAGTAAGACTCTAAATCCTACCCAAGTGAACTACTCGACTACGGAAAAGGAACTCTTAGCCGTAGTGTTCACCTTGGACAAATTTAGGTCCTACTTGATTGGATCCAAGATCATTATTTACACTGATCACGCAGCGCTTAAGTATCTTCTGTCTAAGAATGATGCTAAGCCCCGCCTGATACGATGGATCCTCCTACTCCAAGAATTTAATTTAGAAATAAATGATAAAAAGGGAGTAGAGAATGTAGTGGCTGACCATCTTTCCTGCCTTAATTCCTCTGACTCCCTTGAGACGGCATATATTAATGACATGTTCCCTGATAAACAATTGTTCAAAGTCTCCCATTCACCTTGGTTCGTTGATATTGCTAATTATCTTGCCATAGGTTTCACGCCGACACATTGGACTGTGCAAGATAAGGAGAAATTTTTCATCGAAGTGCGTAACTTCTTCTGGGATGATCTGTATTTGTCTAAATATTGCCCATACCAAATCTTAAGGAGATGTGTGCTAGACAATGAGCATCAGAGTGTCATCTCCTTCTGTCACTCTCAGGCTTGTGGTGGTCACTTTTCTGCTAAAAAGACTATGGCCAAGATTCTGCAGTATGACTTTTACTGGCCCACTATGTTTAGGGACACTCACGAGTTTTGCAAAGCTTGTGAGCGTTGTCAAAAATTGGGAGCGTTGTCCCATCGAAATATGATGCCTTTGAACCCCATTCTTATCATCGAGGCATTTGATTGCTGGGGCATCGATTTCATGGGGCCATTCCCCCAATCTTTTGAGAATTTATATATTTTGCTTGCCATAGACTATCACTAAATGGGTCGAAGCGATTCCATATCGAACTAATGACCATCGCACGGTCATTAAATTCCTGAAAGAAAACATCCTTTCCCGATTTGGAACGCCTCGAGCTATCATTAGTGATGGGGGCTCACACTTTTGTAATAGATCATTTGAGAGTTTAATGACGAAATACGGTATCTCTCATAAGGTGAGCACCCCATACCACCCACAGACAAGCGGGCAAGTTGAAATTTTCAATAGGGAGATCAAACACATTTTGGAAAAAACAGTTAACCCTGACCATAAGGATTGGTCAATTCGATTGACTGATGCCTTATGGACGTACCGTACTGCTTTTAAAACCCCTATTGGAATGTCTCCCTTTAGACTTGTCTATGGGAAAGCTTGCCACTTGCCTATGAAGTTGGAACATAGAGCCTACTGGGCAATCAAAAGTTTGAATTTCAATTTGAACAACGCTGGCTCGCTACGCAAACTTCAGTTAAATGAACTCGAAGAAATCCGGAACGACGCTTATGAGAACTCGAGAATTTACAAGGACAAGATGAAGGCGTTTCATGACCAACATATTTTAAGAAAATCATTCACGCCAGGCCAGAAAGTCCTCTTATATAACTCTCGATTACATCTCTTTCCGGGTAAGCTTCGATCTCGTTGGACCGGCCCTTTTACTGTTATCACCGCTTACTCTCATGGGGCCGTCGAGATAAGAGACCCCGATAATGGCAAGGAGTTTAAAGTAAATGGAAATTGCTTAAAGTCATTTGTCGAGAAATTTGATTCAGAGGACATGTCTATACCTCTGACTGATCCTGTTTACCAGGATTGATCTCCTAGTCTGATGGAGGTATAGGTAGGTTTCCTGTTTTCATAGGAATATGATAGACGGTGAACTTCGCGCTCCTGGGAGCCAACCCAGCTTTTCTTTCTGTTTCATTTTCCTAGTTAGTTAGTTCAATGTTTGTGGGTAACATTACTGCAAACCCTCACGAGACTACAACTCGTCCACTAGGGGCAACCTAGGGGTTTAAAGGCTTGTTGCATATGCTAAATGCAATCGAGAGTACCTGCGAAAGTGGTGTAGGTAGGATTTCATTTTTGTTATTTTTATTTTACTTCTGTTGGTTTCTCTCTTGTGCTGACCCGATCTTACATAGATATCTTTGGAAAGCCTTTTAATTCTTTCGTCCAGGTACTATCTTTCCATCACTCCTCTTATATTTTTGTTATCCCATATGCATTGCATGCTTATTTCTTTTACATTGAGGACAATGTAGATTTTAGGTTGGGGGTGGGAGATTAGGTTTCCTAATCAGCATTTTATTGGTCTTGAGCAAAAAAAATTATGAAATTTTTTAATTTTTTTAGACTTTCTTGTGAATTCGAAGGGATTTTGCGGCCATCTAGCGCACTTGGAATTTCAAGATACGTGATGTTGGTAAATTAAGATGCTTGGATTCAGTATCTGTTTGATTTCATAGTTAAGTTTGAATTGTTAATCCAAAATTAGAAGTTGTAAACATTGACTAAGTTATGATCTCACATGTCACATCTCGCTTTCACATTAAGGTTTCAGTTTGATATTGAAGGATTTACTTGGTACTCACTAAGCTTGAAAGGATCCAACCTGAGAAATTGAAAGGATTGGGCGAATGGTCTACACCATAGGTTTGCTCCCTATAGGTGTAGATTTAATTCCCTATGAATGATATGTGAAAAATTTGGGTGTACAGTCTTCATCATAGGTTTACTCCCTGTAGGTGAGGATTTGATTCCCCTTCTTGGCGTTTCTTTTAATGGAAAAATCAAAAGCTGAAGGAATGAAAAGATGATCTGTGAGGCAAGTTTTGGTTATCAGGAATCTTCTTATTGGCTACCAGTGATATCCTGAAATAGAGAAGTGAATTTTAATGATGATAAGCTGAGATTACACTGTACGCTCATAGATCTCAATGACTAGAATTTTTCTAATTAATGGAATAATACTTTGAACTTGATTATGAAGTTTACCGTGCACTTGAGTCTAGGAGAAAGTAATATCCAACATTCATGAATTTGGGAATTCTCATATCTGGATTATTCTACAAAAATCACTCGAGTTTATAAAAATTGTTCTGTAATTCTCAACTTATTTTTAGCAATATTTTGCTCGGGACTAGCAAAATGCTGGTTGGGGGTTGATTAGGATACATGCCACGTGCGAAAGCGGACGCCGAGTTTATGCGGAAGCCTTTTATATAAGTTCCTGTGCAAGGATGCTGGGTGGGGCCACCTTGATGTTTTTGAGAAATCTACTCCGTTCATCCTGTCTTGCGAGCTCATTTTATGATATATGACCAAAAATCTAAAACTAAAGTGAGCCACGCGAGAGTGAAAATTGGGGATAGAAATTCCTACCGTTGGAAGGTGTGAAAATTGGTAAGGAAATTCCCACCGTTGAAACCTTCCTGGGATCCACCTTGATGTTTTTATGCCATTCAAACAGTTTATAATGTCATTACCACTAGAATGAAGTAAAAAATATAAAAAACTAAGCCTGATGCAAAACTTGTATGGCTACCAGATTGTTTCAAGGATTCTCACTGGAATCCCTCTTGTTTCCTCTCGTGAGTTTTTTTTTTATGAATACAATTTTTGGTTGCATGTCCTATCATGAGCTATTAAAACGGATGGACGGAGTAAATTTCTCGTAAATATTTGGGAGGCCACCCAGCATCCTTCCGCATTAACTTCGTGCAAGAAGCTTTGGCAAGAAATCCGGCGTCCGTAGGTAGCATCACGTGTATGACCACACCGTATCAAAATCGGAGATGGATTGGCTACTCCCCTGCCACTAGTCGGAGGCTAGTGGTTGGCACCCTGTGAGCCCCACCATGATGTATGTGTTTCATCCATGCTGTTCATCTATTTTTCCATATCATTTTAGGGCTTTTACTAAAAAATGAGAGGGATATAAATCTCATATGGACCACACCACAAGAAAACAATAGTGATTGGACATCCACCATTAGAATCATCCCAAGGCCCACTGTACTGTTTATTTTGACATTCAATGTCACGCCCCAAAATTCAGAAGGCCCGAACCCGAATTTCAGGACTGTGAGTCGACTTTAAATAAAATATACGACACAACCCACATTATTTCCATGCATATTCAAGGCAATCAGAGCAATTAAAAGGATACTAATCATTGTCATTAAATATTGTCCACTAATCAATCCTTGAATCTTTAGTTACATTGACATTTAAAAATAAATAATAACAACATACATTAAATTTTAAGAAATTTTCAAATAAACAAAAAGAAAAGTCTTCAATCTTGTCTAATTGACTCTTCATACACAGACCCTCTAAAACAATCTATAAGGGTGTGAACATGACGGCTTGTATGGTCACATCATTCTCAAAATTGAAAATTCTACTTTAACACCAATACAACTCAATAAAATAAATAGGATTAATTACGAGTATTGAATCGACATTTTACATGACAACAATAACAAATCATCTAAAATCCTTTTTGGTTCAATCCAGGGCAGAGCATCCGTGTGTGTGGATCCTTTTAGGGAATGACCTTCGGCAGAGCACCGGTGTTGATCCTTTTAGGGAATAACCCTCAGTAGAGCACCTAGTGAATAAACTTTTAAGATAAATACCAAGGGCAGAGCACCCGTGTGTGTTGATCCTTTTAGGGAATCGCACAGGGTAGAGCACCCGTGCCGATCCTTTCGGGAATGACCCTGGGTAGAGTACGCATAAACAAATAATATGATGATCCTTTTAGGTCAGAGCACCCGTAAATTGAAACACATTCTTCATCATGTAATAATAAGGAAATAGTTGTAATTTAAGTACGTCACGATAAATAAAATGAAGTTAATTAATAACTTAAATAACTATCTCTACAATATGCATCCAAGAAATCAAATTAAATAATATGTAACTAATGACAATGATCAAATAAATTTAATACCTAATAAATAATCAAATTAATGTATATGTTAACCTAAAATTTTCAACAGGGAAGATCACCTACCTAATTTAGTATGACATATCCCATGTATTGCTGGATTAGGCGAGAAGATCTAAGATCGATACAAATGCGGTCCATTCGGCTCAGATGACTTTTAATTTGAATCTGAAATAGTGCTTCATGTAGATCATGTGGTGGCTATTTGACAAAGGAGATGCCTCTTCAATGGCGATTCTTGTATAAGATAGATCTCAACGTGCCCTTTGTTCTAGATGAGTCCCATGGGGCTGAAGGAAGGAAGATTTTAAAACTCCAATGAACTTGGTTAGTGGGTATTATGGTTGGAAGCTTGCAGATGTCGCACATCTTTTGTCAAGTTTGAAGAAGAGTCGACATTATTTTCAGTTGAAGTCTGATACTAGAGCTAATGGTGGGTTGATGGCCAAAGATGTGAGGCCTGTATCCTAGCCCATATTGTTCCGTACGCTTCTGCGGTCCTTCCTGTCGAATTCCGTCGACCCGCAATCTGTTATCAGCAGTTACACGCAACCTTGAGTCGTGTCCCTTATTCCAGAGTCAGCTCAACCCGAGACTTGTACCCTTGCGACCGCGCCGTCGCCGCGGTTTCGACGCCGCGTCTCGCGCGCCGATGCGATACCTAGGCCAGGAGATGTGGGCTCACGTTCAGTTCAAGGAAACGCTGCGTGTTTACAATCCCAAGAGAGAACATGTCAAATCAATCTCATCAATCTCATTGATCACCACATCATGTCAAGTACAATCACCCCTCCCCTAAAGTCAATTCTCTCTCTTACAACCCATACATATTAAGTATACATCCATCACCCATCACCCATCTCTCACCCATCACACCCATCCTCCTCTTTTACAATCTCTCTCTCTCATCTCTCTCTCCCATTTTCCCTGGCAAGAGAGAGCAATTGTTCATGGCGTCCATGAGAGAAGCTAGGTGTGGCCCACTCCCTACCACCCAATCCCACCCTCCAAAATTGATCCCAACCATTGAAATTGTACCTTTGAAGTTCTAACATGCATTGGTGGAAGAAGGAAGGGGAGATCAAAAGTGGGTGCTTTTATTTATTGATTTTGTTATTTGAGGGCCCACATTTGTAGGACCCATCTTAATGTATGCATGTATAGGGAGGGCCCATAGTGGCGGGGCCCCTCCCCCCTCTCTCTCTCTCTCTCTCTCTCTCTCTCTCTCTCTCTCTCTCCCTCTTCCCCATGTTTGATGGCCCACCTTAATATGCATTTGATCCACGCCGTCCATGCATTGGACCACACCGCAATGTATCTTAAAATCCCAACCGTCCAGCAGCTGCTGGATGGTGGGTACCTACCATGATGCGTGTGATATCCACACCATCCATCTAATGGTGGACCGCATTCATATGGGATGCACCTTGATGTTTATATGTAATCCACCCCGTCCATGCAGGGAACATGGGGCCCACCATGATAATTTGCTGAGTACAACACGTTGGACCACCGTGGGGTATCTACAAAATCCCAGCCGTCCTCTGGACGGTGGGCCTACAGCAAGCAGCTGATGTGCTGCGTCAGCTAGTTCCATGGGTCTGACCTAAGGTACGTGTTATATCTAACTGTCCTTATCTGGGTCCACCCTACACGTGTGACACGTGCAGGTGGTGGTACCCGCCTTGATGTATATGTTTTATCTGCACCGTCCAAGGCGATGGACGGTGCTGTGAACTCCACTTTGATGCATATATTATATTCTACACCATCCATCCTTTTGGCGCGTGTGGGGCCCACCCACACGTGCGGCACATGTGGGATGGACCCACCTTGCATATATGTATTTTTCATCCGGGCAATCCGTCCATATCTAGACAATGGATGTTGGATGCATTCTCAATTCATCTATGTTATATTATAAGATAATATAATATAATGTATATTATAATATTATAATATAGTATAGTATATATATAATAATATTTTAATATGGTGGTCTCACGTGGGACCCACCTTTATTGCACGTGCATGTGCTGTGTCTAGCCGTCCATCAGGGACGGTGATACCCACCTGTGATGTATTTGTTTTATATTCTACGCCGTCCATCCCCATCTCAACATCAGTGTTTTGATCTACACTGTCCATTAGGGATGGTGTGACCCGCTAACGTGTGGGTTTTGATCCACATCGTCCATCCATAAATGAAGCAGATTCAAATCTTTGGTGGGCAACGCATGTGGACCCACCCATGAGGTATATGTTGTATCCGTCCATCTGTGGCCCGCCATGATATATGTTTCATCCATACCGTCCCTCAGTGGGCCCCATGACGTCAGCAGTACTATGGGGTCTGCTGATGTATGTGTTACATCCAAGCCGTTCATCCAATTGGCAAGCCCGTCTTAAGGGCTGAGACTAAAATGAGGCAGATCTATCAGGTGGACCACACAGTAGAAAATAGTGGAGAGATGAACATCTGCCATTGCAATCCTTTTAGGACTACAGTAGTTATTGATCAAAATGATAGTTGTTTTCCTCTCAACTAGGTCTTGGTGACCTTATGAATAGACTGGATGGAAAATAAATGTGATGGTGGGCCTTAGAATTTTTAAACGGTGAAAATCATCATCTCCACTGCTATTTGTGGTATGGTTCAGATGATCTTCGATCTTCATCTCCGCTGCTATTTGTGGCGTAGCCCATCTAATGTGGCCCACTTGATATATGAGGCCAGTGCTAAGACTCATGGGCGAGGCCTGATATGATGTATATATGGTCCATATGACGTGGCCCATTATAATATGTATGTGGCCCACTGTGGTGCGGCCCATTGTGATGTATGTAGCCCACCGTGACACTGCCCGATTTGATGTATTTATGGTCCATCAATGAGGACACCTTGATGTATTTGTGGCCTATCTGTTAAGGCCCGCTTGGCGCTTAAGAGACCCATTGATGCGTCCCACCTGTGATGTATTTGAGACCCATGGGTTATGGCCCATTGTGATGTACTGAGGCACATGGGTCGTGGCCCGATCTGATGTGTATGAGGCCCAGGTGCAGGGCCCACCTGTTATGTATTTATGACCCTTTTTGGCGTAGCCCATTGAGTTATATATCAGGCCCAATGTAATGTTTTTTTGTAACCCATTTAGTGCGACCCATCATGATGTATATTAGGCCTTTGTGTGAGGCCATGGGCCCACTATATGTTTGGTTTTAGTTCTATGTAAGCCACTCCTTGGGAGCAATGTTGGTTGAATGTTTACATTGATGGGCAATTATGGTTGGATGTCCATATTGTGACCTTCCCTTAGGCTAATTCCAATTATTGAGGCCGATTCCGATTGTCGAGGCCAATTATATACGTCAATCCTGATTGTCATGGCCGATTGTTGATTCCGATTGACGTGACCGATTTGTCGATTCTGATTATCGATCGATTCCGATTGTCGTGACCAATTGCCGATTCTGATTGACGTGACCGATTTTTCGATTCTGATTATCGATCGATCCCGATTGTCGTGGCCGATTGACGATTCTGATTGACGTGACCGATTTATCGATTCTGATTATCGATCGATTCCGATTGTCATGATCGATTTGTCGATTCTGATTATCGATCGATTCCGATTGTCGTGACCGATTGCCGATTCCGATTGACATGACCGATTTACCGATTTTGATTATCGATCGATTCCGATTGTCGTGACCGATTGCTGATTCTGATTGACGTGACCAATTTGTTGATCTTGATTATCAATCGATCCCAATTGTCGTGACTGATTGCCGATTCCGATTGACGTGACCGATTTACCGATTTTAATTATCGATCGATCTCGATTGTCGTGGCCGTTTGTCGATTCCGATTGACGTGACCGATTTGCAGATTCTGATTATTGATCGATTGCCGATTTTGACTGTATAGGCCGATTCCGATTGTCGAGAACGAGTATCGAGGCCGATTATATAGGTTGACTTCGATTGTTAAGGCCGATTCTGAGTGTCGATTTCAATTGTTGAGGCCGATTGTCGAGACATATATAATGTATATGCGACCCGTAGTTGAGGCCTATTGTGATGTGTATTCGGCCTGTGTGATGTATATGCAGCCCGTATTTGAGGCCCATTGTGATGTGTATTCAGCCCGTGTTTTAAGGACCTAATGTGATGAATATGAGGCCTATGTGATGAGGCCCATTATGATGCATTTGAGGGCTAGGTGATAGAGCCCATTGTGATGTACGTTAGGCCCATGTGAAAAGTCCATCGTGATGTGTACTAAGTTCTTGAGTGAGGCCCATGATGTTGTATAATTGGTCCTCGTGTGGGGCCATGGGTCCACCTTATGTTAGGCTCTATGAGGGCCATGCCATGAGGGCAATGTTGGTTAAATGTCCACATTGTCGAGGTCGATAGTCGATGACGGTTATTGATACCGATTATGAGTATGTGACTGCATAGCATCATGATACATGCCCATACGCATCATTTGCATGTTTGTTATGAGATGTGGTTGACCATTACATATGTCATTAGACAGATTGTTATGAGACTCCCTGATAGGCAGAGGTTATCTCACATGAGCACATGGTATACACAGGATTAATGCATGATTGGATGTGTGACTCATGCATCTTGCATTATGTGCCCTATCGACATCAGGGTTGTAGCCTCCACAGGCATATCGTGGATGACCAGACAGGACATCGAAAATTTGTTCTAGCATTGGACTGCTATAGATGGCCCTGGGTGAAACTGCCTAAACCCTCTTGGTACTAGAGGACGCCCCAACGTCGAGACCAATTGGATACATGAGCGCCCGAGTGCTAAATACTAGGAGGCCGCGTCTCCTACTGTGTCTTGGTCGGTTGGGAGGGGGTGTGGCCTTACCCGCCTGAGGGAGTTGGCATATCTAGGCTGAGTCTGACCAGCTCCTAAATGGGTCCGCTATTGACGAGCTGAGTAGGCATTGGTATACTGCTGGCAGGCGGGTAGTAAGGTCTTTTCCACTCGCTGGGCTGCGCGGCCTACAGGGGCGGTAGCCAGTTTGGAGTGTATTAGACCCTAGTGATGATCTCAGAGGTTAACAGTACTAATATGTGGATTTATTGGGCAGGAGTTACATATTCATTCATCATTCATTCACTATCCACTCGGGCTGATGGTGTGTAAATATTTCTTACGTGTGCCTTCGTAATGGCTAGGATTTCTGTTGGGGCGCGCGACTAACCTGAGATCAGGAATTTACCACATTGAGTCTGACTATCCAAATTTGGGTATGAGACTGGTTTGGATAGAAGTCCCTTGTGATGGACCCCATGGCCTGCGTTATTATGTACTATCATCCCGACTTCATACTCCAGCATGGTCATTCTATTCGCACCGTATATTGCATTACATCCGCGACATATGACATTTTGAGTTACTATATTTCTGTATTTATATGACCTAGATAAGGCTGATGGTATTCGTAGCTCTTCCGAATTACATATTGTATTGTATCCTCGATATCTGATATCTGGTTCATTATATTTTTGCATTACATAGCTGATTTACATTACTTTCTCAGTATATGATATTGCCTTGCTATATCTTTTCATTGCATATCCTGGATGAGGTTGATGATATTATTATGGACTTGCAGTATTTTCGCTTACTCTGATATCGTATGATTCATGCCAGTAATTTCGATATTGTATGATTAAGGCATTATATTGAATACTTGACACTTATCCTGTGCACACACTTACACCACCCTCTAAGTTTTCTATAAGCTTATGCATGATAGATGCATGCAGGTGGCGACAGGACATAGTCGAGCTGAGGCAGGAGCATGCGACAAAGTTTCTGGAGATTTCTTAATATGCATGTATTTCCTTTTCAGTATTGTACTCAAATTATTATATTAGTAGATATGTGGTGATGATGTTGTTCTTATGATTTGGGTATACTTGTGGTTATGCTTCTTATGAAATAAATTTATGTTAAAAATCCTCCTTGTAGGATCCCAGGATCGGAATCTGACGTATGAACGCTGAGAGCCGAGAATGAGGTATTACGGAGGCTGTCGGCACCAAATTCGGCGATCAGGAATTTTGTGAGCCCGGTTTCTGAGTTTGGGGCGTAACAAAAGATGGGTTCAGATTTGCAGTTGTATTACGGAGAAGAAAGAGAGGAGAGAGAAAATTGGGAGGTGGGATTGGTTTTAGGTGTCACCCCACTTTTGTTTTGTTTTTTTTTTAATATTTTTTTTAAAAAAAAAACACGGTGGGCCCCACTCATGATGTTTATGAAAAATCCACTCTGTCCATTTATTTTTTCGGATCAAGTTAGGGCATTAGCCCAAAAATGAGACTAATCCAAAGTTCAAGTGGGCTACACCAAAGGATATGGTGGAACCCACCGTTAAAAAAAAAATGGGGTGTTACATCCAATCTTTCGATTAGGTCATACAGACTTCGATGAAGGGAAAAAACCAAAGATTAACTTAATCCAAAACTTTTATGGCTTCCAGTTTTTTTTTCAATGGTAGACATTCAATCATGGTGGGGCCATGTAGCACCGACCATCAGCCATTGGCTGGTGGCAAGGGGAGTAGCCAATCCGTTTCCACCGAAATCCACACGACTCGGTCTATTGGGGAAGCGAATTGGGTAGTAACTCACTAACATACTGAGTAAGCTCTGTGAGATCCACCATGATTTATGTATTTTATCTGCTCTGTCCATCCATTTTATCATATAATTTAAGCGTTTAAGATAAAACATGAGGCATATCAGATGTCCAAATGGACCACACCATATAAAATAATTGAATTGAACGTCTACCGTTTAAAAATTCTTGGGGCCCGTAGAAGTTTTGGATCGAGCTTATATTTGTGTTTTCCCTTCATCCATGTCTTTATGATCTTTTGAACAGGTTGGATGACAAATAAACATCATTGTGGGGCCTAGAAAGGTTTCAACGGTGAAAATAATTATCTCCATTGTTTTCAGTGGTATGTCCACTTGATCTTTGGATATGCTTCACTTTTGGGTTCAACCACATAAATTAGATGAAAAAACGGATGGACGGTACGGATAGACCACATACATTCAAGGTGGGCCCAACTGAGTTTACTCAGTACGATAAGAACGTAGTAACTCAGAACGAATCCTTTTTCGTTCTTTGCTTACTTTTCCGACGCGGTTTGGCAGGCGACCCTACCATCAGCAGCGAGCTGGTGTCCAAGCTCTATGCGCTCCACCAAGATGTATCTGTTTCATCTAAGCTCTCCATTCACTTTTCCACCTCATTTTAGATAATGTGGCTAAAAAATTGAGGTAGATCCAAACACCAAGTGGACCACACCACATGAAACAGTGGATTTTGAACGCCAACCATTGAAAACTTCTTAAGGCCACAGAAGTTTTAGATCAAGCTGATACTTTACCAATGAGTTGGATGGAAAATAAACATTTCAGATCCCAAAAAGTTTTCAATGGTAAGCATCCACTGCCCATTGTTTCATGTGGTGTGGTCCACTTAAGCTTTGGATCTCCGTCACCCCCGGGGTTTGTAGCTTAAAATGAGCTAGAAAAATAGATGGATGGTGTGGATGAAACACATACATCACAGTGTTGAGTCATCAGGCTAGGTCTAATGATGCGCTGTCAGCCCCATCTCACATGCCCCTTGGCACGTGTGCCGGTGGCAGGGACACCGATTGGCTAGTGGCCAGTGCTCGGTGGGCCCTACCATGATGTATGTGTTTCATCCTTGCCTTCCATCCATTTTTCCATATCATTTTATGGTATGAACCTAATAGATCCAAATCTCAAGTGGACCACATCACATGAAACTGTGTTATTGAACGCCGACCATTTAAAACTGCTTGGTGGCGATCAAGTTGGATGTCAAATAAACATGGCAGTGTGCCCAATGAGATTTTTAATGGTGGATATTCAATCATTACTATTTCCATAATGTGGTCTACCTGTGTAACGCCCTGAAAATCAGAGGTCGTGCATACAATCGACTCCTGGGTTCCTGGGTATCACTTATAACCAATTTTTCACTGTTTTGCGTTTAATCAGGTTTAAATGCGCAGTATAGAATTTCTTGAAACATGAATCACAATCACAACTAGTCTACTGAATTGAAAGTGGCTAAATGTATGCAAATTCGAAATAATATAAATGGGTCGCGCAAGGCATTGCCCAACAAAAATACAACAAAGCTTATGTCCAAAAGAATGATGCATCGAGTCTAACACCCAGCAGTCCAAAGCCCGTCGACTAGGCCTATGGAGAACCGCCCATCAATTAGAAGTAGGACAGCTCGTCCTCCTCATCCAGGCTCGTGCTGCAAGATTCCTCGTACTCAGCGTCACCTGCAACTACTAAAGAGTCTTGTTGGTGTTTTAAAACACCGTCCCAGAGTGGGAGTGAGTGATCAATTCAGTGGGTGCTATTAATCTTAAGTTATAACAAACATCAGTTATATTATGAATTTAATGAAAAGCAAGCATTTGTAAACACCTATCTAATCTTGTTATTGTAGGTGCATGATAAATGATATGATGCATGACCTCGCAACAACACTCCCTTGAGCGACTCCGTCTAATGATCGCGTATGAACAACACTCCCTCATTATGACCTCGGTTGCCGAGTCGCCAACCTAGCTAGTGCGATGCGATGATAGTGTTAGCCAAGTTCTTAATTAGTTCCATTCATTCAGCAAGTTGGGGAAACTGATACACCCCGCGTATCAATGCCCTCAACTAGTTGCGATGCTAAGGCCCCTCAATGTGCAAGACCAGGACACCACGATCCTTAATCTCGTCGGGTTCCCCATTCCCGACTTCAAGCACATGGGGAGTGCTGAGAAAGGGATTGCTCGCGGTCACTACGGGGAGGCTCGTCACCCCAGCGTAGGCCGACAGCTCAGGCACAGTGTCCCATTCCACCATGTCCGGCTTATGAGTCGGTGGATCGACTTCAATTTGTTAATAATGGGCTGTAACGGTTGAAGGGTGTTCCAGGTTCCATACATATGTAAGCAAACATGGTTAATAAACAAGGTTGGTCGGTAAGTAGGCCAGACCACACGAGTTCAAGCTAGCATGTAATAGACGACATCGGGTACGAGCGACCTATGTAGTCTAACTACTGTTGCCCACACGCACTCGTCCAAATCCACGGGTTTAGCCTCAGGATAGTTCTACCAACAAGACCACCTTCACTCTCCTCATATTCCTGACCAACCCAAGGATTCTGATGGTAATCCATAACATACCAACAATTAGCGTTATCAACTAGCATATGCAATATCATGCATTCATACTTCTCAACATAAAACTCAGATTTCTCTACCAAACAAAGCTAACAATGTTGTGAAATAAAGGTGCATGTGTATTGTGTGGGTTAGTGAAGAAGCTAAGCATTTCATATATATCATAGGAACAAAATGCACAAAGGGTTAATGAATCATACATGCTTTAAGGTAACATCATACACGAATCAACAAGACATGAACATACAAACATCAAATTCATACCCAATCATGTGAGAGACAACAAACATTTCATAACTATTCTATATTGATTGAGAGGATACACGAATCAAACAAGACATGAATATGCAATCATCAATTTATACCCAATCATGTGAGAGACAACAAACATTCCATAACTATTCTATGTTGATTGAGAGGATACACGAATCAAACAAGACATGAACATGCAATCATCAATTTATACCCAACCATGTGAGCAACAATAAACATTCCATAACTACTCCATGTTGATTAATTGAAAGGATCAAAGGTAAGGTCTTTCCTAGGTTTTCTCTAGATCCTCCAAATACATCATCTAAGCAATCAAAATTATTAGACTCATACTAAAATTGGTGTTAGGCCACCTAAGGATAATAGTCCGCACCTATGAATCATCGAGAGCTCTAGTAAACGATCTAGGGTTACCAAGCTCGCGGGCGTATTCGTAGAGATCCTGAGTTAAATGAACTTGCATGTTAGGGTTACATGCAAATCCTAACTCAACACAAAAGATTACAAAAAGATGGGTGCTTACCTCCCCGATTGGTTAGAAATTGAGCTTGTAGTTGTGGATGTGGGAGAAAGGAAGGATATTGTTAAGGTTCCAGTTTCCTTGGCTCCTCTACCAACAACACCCTCCTTCACTCTCTTCTTCCTCTCTTCCTTCTACTTTTTCTCTCCTCCCTCTTTCCTTTCTCTAGGGCAAATTCGTATGGGGAGAGGGATGCTCCAAAGAAGCCCCATTTATAATGCCAGATTTGGTGCAAATGGCCCCAAGTGTTGGGTTTTTACTATACTAATTATATGGGAGGATTTTTCTAGACTTTAGGGTTCACTATGGGGTGTACAAGTCAATATACACCATAGAATAGTTAGCCTTAATGATGATCTACGTATGGATATGATCGGCCCGCCATTTGGATGTGCCAATCAACGGATATGATCAGAAGTCTGTTTAACGGTCACCAATGGTCAATCGGGGCCGCGACTATATGGATATAAGTAGGAAAATATCTTTACTCCACGGGTGAAGTTTGGTCACAAACCGACGGTCCAAAATCCTTAACTTTGCATAAGAGTAGATGACCCAATTCACTTAAGTTTCAGCTTTTTCCTTTACGGTATTTGCACTTCTCATGCACTCGTCCTTTGGCTCAAGTTGAGCGATTCTGGGCACTACCCAGGTCTGACTCTCGCGATGGACGTCGAGCCCAGTAAGACGGACATTACTCTGTCATGCCCCGAACTCAGAAACCGGGCTCACAACATTCCCGATTGCCGAATCCGGCGCCGATAACCTCCGTAGAACCCCATTCTCGACTCCCGGCACCCATACACCAGGTTCCAATCCTGGGATGCTACAAAGAGGATTTCAAATCATCAATTTAATTGTAATGAGCATAACCATAAGCATAACCCACGAACAATAACCACAAAAACACCATCACAAAATCCACTATGATAAAAAAAATTTAAGTACAATGCATCTGAAGGGAATACAAGATAATGCAAAAGATAGAAACTCCAAAAGCTCGTCTGCACGCACCTGCTGCTACTATGCTACGGCTGCGTCCTGGCGTCACTTGCACGCATCAATCGTGTATAAGCTTATAGAAAGCTTAGAGGGTGGTGTAAGTGTGTGCGCAGTATAGGCGTGCTTAGAATGTAAGGTCAAAGTAATGCGAAATCATGCTGATGGATATATGAATGCAATCAGCCATACTAAGGCTATGCGATGCAAGATATGAATGCCATCGGCCATAACACGGCCATGCGATGCGAGATGTCACTCAAACATGTCAATCCTCATCATATATTAGTACAATTCTCATTCTGGATAATCATCGGAGTTTAGTATACTCCAAGTGGCACTGCTGCTCTCCTAGCCGCACAGCCCAAGTGAGCGTAAGAAACCTCACTATCTGCTTGGCCAATAGTCTGCCAATACCTATCCGGCATGCCGATAGCGGACCCATTCACGAGCTGGTCAAACTCAGCCTAGTATTGCCCCCTACCCTCGGGCGAGTAAGGCCACACCCCTTTCCAACTGACTACGACACAGTGGGAGACGCGGTCTCCTGGTCTTCGGCCCTCGTGCGCTCATATATCCACCCGGTCTCGATGTTGGAGTCATCCTCTGGTACCATCGAGTTTAGAAATTTTCACCCAAGGACATCTATGGCGCCCCGATGCTTAATAACAATATTTTTGGTATCCAATCCAGCCACCCACAATGTGTCTATGGAGGTTATGGCCCTGATGTCATTAGGGCATACAGTAATCACGATCACACTAATGCAAGTGCATGAATCATACTATCAGACATGAAAAATTTTGCGCGTACCGAGCGCTCATGTGGGGCAACTCCGCCTGTCAGGGAGCCCATAAACGATCTGCTCGAAGGCATATGCTATGATCAGTCACTTCTCATATCAGGCATACATATGATGCGTATAATCATGAATCATGGATCTATACTAAGCATGTTATGTGATGATGGGCTCTGTTCATAACGAAGATGGGCTTAGACGGCCTACACACTGCAAGTATGGGCCTATTAATGGGCCTTAGGGAGAGTGACGATGTGGACATTTAACAGACATCATCCTTACAATGTGGGCATCTAACCATCATTGTTCCCAAGGCACTACCCATTATAAACATCATTATATACACCACGGAGGAATCACGCATTGCAATGGACCTAATTGCGCCCCATTGGGCCTCAAGTACATCAATTGGGCCGTATCATATGGGCCTTATATTCATCAAGTGGGCCGTATCAATGGGCCGCACCAATGGGCCTTACGTACATTGCAATGGTATATATATATATATATATATATAAGGTGGGCCTCAACAAGGGCTACCAATACATCAAGATGGGCCTCAACAATGGGCCTTAAATTATCTCCAAAATGGTTGGAAGATTTGGATGAAATTCATGCATCACGGTAGGTCCCATAGGGATGGAAGACATAGATAAATCACATACTCCATGGTGGAGGTCCACACTGATGAAAGGTGTGGACACAATATATACATAAGTTGGTTCTAAGTAGGACCCACCATAATGTTTATTTTCTACCCAACCTAGGGCCCAACATAATGTTTATTTTCCACCCAACCTAGGGCCCAACATAATGTTTATTTGCAATCCAACTGTTCATAAGCTCACGTGGACCAGGGTAGGGCCCATTGTACTGTTTATTTGCATCCAATCTGTCCATAAGGTCACGTGGACATGGGGCCCACTGTATTGTTTATTTGCATCCAATCTGTCTATAAGGTCACGTGGACCAGGGGGTCCACTGTAATGTTTATTTGCCATACAACCTGTTGATAGGGTCACGTGGACAGGGAGTCCACCCTGATGTGGTTCACAAACCCAGCCCACCCATTATGTGCGTCCCACTTGGCTGAGGGTTCAGACCAGGTTTCAGCTGCATTCAAATTTCAAGTAGGCCCCACCAAGTGATTTTATATGTTTTAAGCATGTCTTCACATGATTTTAGATGGTGTGGCCCACCTGAGTTCCATATATGACTGATTTTTGGGGTGGCCTTCTGGTCCGAGGGGACCCATCAAATGCATGGAGTTGATGTTCGAAACGCATCATGGTGGGGCCCACAGCTGGGGCCGTGAGGCCCAGCCCGTCCGTTCGCCCGCCCACTGACAGTGGCAGCAGCAGGTGCTGCCTCATGTGTTGTTGTTTTTTTTTTGAAATAACAAATTCTACGGTTTTTCGCATGTGGGGCCCGCATCAGATGAATAATTAGAAATATGGATTTAATTTGAATATAACTTTCAAATACCATAGTTTGAGCAAAGGAGGTCATTCCGATGAAATCAACCATTCAAACCACCCAAGAGACTCCATACGAATCTGAGACACAAATAATACTTTTCTTATGACTTAATGGTTCTAAGCAAGACAGTTATGCTTGAAAACTTTATTGAGAAAACAACCAACTGGTGTGGTCTGTGAATGATTCATCTCGAACTAGTTGGTCAAGAACTGACATCATAGTGTCTAAACTAGTAATTTCTTCTCTTTCTTTCTCTTTTGGGAGTTTTTCTAGATTGTAATTCTGCCAGATAGAGTGTATAAGAGTTCCATTTGGTGGCCCTTCGTGTTTGCTGAACGCAGACCCACACCAGGCTCGTCATATCCTAGAAGCGATTTGCCTGTAACCTATCAGCATACTCAATTCACTTGAGTAGGGGCAAATAACACTTTAAGGACAGCGTTTCAGACGTGCTTCGGCCTGTCCTGATTTCAGATTATTTTATAATTTTTTGGTTTCCATATTATACAGAAATATATTAATATGTATAATTTCCAACAATTTTGATTGGTTTGATGGAACCAATTTTACAAAATGGCAAGACAAGCTGAAATTTCTCTTGACAGCGCTGAAGATCTATTACATATTAGATCCAAATCTGGAAGCGCTACCTGAAGTATCCGACAAAGACACACTTGATATCGCAAATCTAAAAAAGAGGCAAGTGTAGTAGAAAAAGGCGATATCGTAGCTATGATCACTGAGGTGAATACCATCCAAGGCAAAGTTCTAGGGTGGTGGTATGATACTATTGCTACTGTACATGTGTGCTACGACAAATCAACCTTCAAAACCCATGAGGAATTAACCGATGGTCAAGAAGTCCAAATGGGTAATGAAGTCCGATCGAAGGTCGTCGGCAAAGAAACTGTCGAACTGAGAAAGTGATTCTAACTAATATACTGCACGTCCCAGACATGAGGCGAAATTTAGTTTCTGAGGATCTTCTGGGAAAACCAGGCATACGGGTGGTGTACGAGTCAGGTAAACTGATTCTGTCCAAGAATGAAAATTTTATCGAAAAGGGGTATGCTTGTAATGGAATGGTTAAGTTTTCTTTGAATGAAAGTAGCACTTCTACGTATATGGTTGAATCTGCTGGACTGTAGCATGATAGGCTAGCCCATATAGGGTATAATACCTTGAGGTTTATGGCTAAGAATGGTTTAATCTCATACATAGATAATGAAACCGATAAATGTGAAGTGTGCATAAGATCCAAAATGACGAAGAAACCTTTTCTAAGTGTTGAAAGAACGTCTTAAGTATTGAATCTTGTGCACAGTGATATCTGTGAGTTAAATGGCATTCTTACTCGTGGAGGTAAACGGTACTTCATAACCTTTATAGATGATTACTCTAGATATATGTATATTTATCTGTTAAAGAGCAAAGATGAAGCATTAAACATGTTTAAAATATATAAAGCAGAAGTAGAGAATCAACTAAATAAGAAGATAAAAGTTCTCCGTAGTGATAGAGGAGGAGAATACTTCTCCAATGAATTCGATAACTTCTGTGAAGAACATGGACTGATACATCAATGTATAATGCCATACACACCTCAACAAAGCGGAATATCTGAAAGAAAAAATAAAACATTAGTAGAAATGGTCAACTCAATGCTGATAAGAGTAAAGTTGCTACTAAGTCTATGGGGAGAGGCACTGCTTGCAGCATGCCATATAATAAACAGAATTCCGTTTAAAATATAT
This sequence comes from Magnolia sinica, assembly GCF_029962835.1. NCBI lineage: Eukaryota > Viridiplantae > Streptophyta > Magnoliopsida > Magnoliales > Magnoliaceae > Magnolia > Magnolia sinica. The sequence goes on from NC_080587.1 coordinate 2,594,492, forward strand.
AAAATATCTCCATATGAAACATGGAGAGATAGAAAACCTAACCTAGGATATCTAAAAGTGTGGGGGTGTCTTGTGTATTACAGAACCCCTGATTCAAAAAGAACTAAGTTAGAACCAAGAGCTATTAAGTCGCCTTCGTAGGGTATGCACAAAATAGTAAAGCTTATAGACTTCTAGACATAGTCTAATACAATAATAGAATCAAGAGATGTTGAGTTCTTTGAGAACTCACTATCCTTGGAGTCAAAGGATAATAAAATCCAAACTCCTAATAGAGAATCATATAGCACAGCTCCACAAATAGTGGAAGCTCCGTTGAACCTCGTAGGAGTCAAAGGACAAGAATAGAGAAGAGGCTAGGAGATGACTACATAGACTCACAACGCGTCATTTTCCATCTTGTAGAAGGAGATAAAGAAAATGTTATAAGAAAAATACTTATAGTGATGACTGTAAAAGATGATCCTAAAACATATAAAGAGGTTGTATCCTCTAAAGACTCAGCTTTCTGGAAAGAAGCTATAAACGATGAAATAGAATCCATACTATCAAACCGAACATGGGAATTAGTAAACTTACCTCCAGGTTTTAGACCCATTGGTTATAAGTGGATATTTAGGAAGAAATATCATACTGATGGGATTATCCAAACCTTTAAAGCTCGACTAGTAGCTAAGAGTTTTAGACAAAAAGAATGGATAAATTACTTTGACACATACTCACCTGTAGCTAGGATAACATCCATTAGGATATTATTTGTGCTAGCTTCTATACATCATCTTCATATTCACCAAATGGATGTAAAGACCGCATTCCTGAATGGTGACCTCAATGAAAAGGTATACATGGAATAACCTGAAGTTTTCGTTCTACCAGGAAATGAAAACAAAGTATGTAGATTTGTCAAATCTTTGTATGGATTAAAACAAGCACCAAAACAGTGGCATAAGAAGTTTGATTCCAAAATACTATTTCATGGTTTTATGCATAATGTAGCTGACAAATGCATATATTCTAAAGTAGATGGTAGTTATATCGTTATTATTTGTCTGTATGTTGATGGCATGTTAATAATAAGTAATAAAATGGAAGGTGTGATTGAAACAAAGAGGTTTCTATCTTCCGTATTCAAAATGAATGATCTTGGACAAGTTGATATCATTCTAGGTATCAAAGTTAAAAAACATTGTGAGGGTTATGCTTTATGTCAATCTCATTATATTGAGAATATACTTTACAAGTTTAACCATCTAAATATAAAAAAAGCAAAAACTCCATTTGATTCAAGTATTAAGCTAAAAGAGAATAACGGAAGAACAGTTGCATAATTGGAATATGCGAGTGCTATAGGGAGTTTTATGTATGCTATGCAATGTACTAGACCTGATATTACATATGCTGTGAGTAAACTTAGTAAGTTTACTAATAACCCCAGTACTGAACATTGGAATGCAATCAATAGAGTCCTTGGTTATTTAAAAGCAACTAAAGACTTAGGACTATTTTATTCAGGGTTTCCTGCCGTATTGGAAGAATATACCGATGCGAGCTGGATATTGAGTGTACGGGACAACAAGTCTACTATAGGGTGAGTATTCACCCTAGGAGGTATAGCTATATCTTGGGAATCCAAGAAACAGACTTGCATAACACATTTGACTATGGAGTCTGAATTTATAGCATTAGCTGCAACAGGCAAAGAGGCTGAATGGCTAAGAGATCTTCTATTAGAAATTTCTTTCTATGTAAAGCCTATATCGGCTGTGTCACTACATTGTGATAGTGAAGCTACATTAGCTAGAGCCTATAGCGGCACTTATAATGGTAAGTCTAGACATATCAGTCTTCGACATGATTATGTCTGACAATTAATTCGAGATGGAATCATTGCTATTTCTTATGTGAAATCAAGCAATAACCTGGTAGATCCTTTCACTAAACCTCTACTGAGAGAGACAGTAAAGGTTACATCTAGAGGGATGGGGTTAAAACTCTTCAACCAAAGTTCCACCAGTGATGGTAACCCAACCTAAAGTCAGAAAATCTCTAATTTTTGGTTTAATAGGTAAGAACAAGTCACTAATATGTGAAAAATTTTCAGCACTAAATTATATAACCTCATCCATAATAGATAAGTGCTGAGTGTTACGAAAGAAGGTTGAGTCTTAGAACTCTTAATGAAATCCAGTCTATAAGGACAAGTGTTTTATAGTAACGGAGACACTGGAAGGATTTCACCTATATGAACGTAGAGATGGTGCCGTCTCTCATGAGAGTTAAGAGTTTTTCTCTCTAGATCGTTCACGAAATAGGACAAGCACATGACCATTAATTGTGTTGAGCAAGATTGTGAAAACTCTAACAAACACATAGCGAATATGTGTGTGGTTTCTCTGACTCTGTTATCTAGGAATAACTGGTTCAACGCTACGACTACTAGTCATTTTGACAGAGTTTTGAGATACTTACACTAAGGAAAGATTAAAATTGAAAGATATATTTCTTTATGCATATAAGCTAATTATTCTTGCAGAATTGTTTAACCGAAAAAAATATGTGTTATAAAAAATTAAGTGGGGGATTGTTGCAAAAATATTGATTTTAATAAAATATATTTTAATAATAAAAAATAATATATGATATATTATTTTTTGTTTTGAAAAAATACCGTTTTGTGGGTTTTTAGGAATAGTCCCACATGAGAAAGGGAAGAGAAGAAAAAATGGTTTAAATGAAAACAGTGGAGTATTATAATATTTACTCACCTAGTCCAAGGACTATAGACCTTGCGTGTTCCAGTGCGTAGCACTAGAACACCCGCGCGCACGCTCGCACTCGCGCTCGGTCTCGGATCGGACTCGGACTTTGTCTCGATCACGATCACGGGCTCGGTGCGAGGGCGTAGGCATGTGAGGCAATGTGGATGTAGAGGAGCTAGTGGTGCACTTCGCACGTCCGCATCGTGTCGCAGAGGGTGGCTCTTTCGCGACCTTGAGAGAACCGGAGCAAGACGTGTACGAGTCGCGGTGCGACTAAGTGACTAAGGCGGATGACTGGATGAAGGGGAGACTAGAGGACTGAATGAGAGTCCTCCAGAATATATAGAGGGTTGGAAAATAGAGTTGTTACAGCAGATCTGTAACAGCTGTGCAGTTAGTGCAGGGTCCAGCTGTAACTGTTGTATGGCTAGCCCAACGCTAGAAAACGGCTAGCTGCTGTCTCACAACAGTCAGCATGCAGCAGCTTAATGGCCCATGCACAACAATCAGAAAATGGCCATAAAACGGCTAGTTTTCTCCAACAGCTAGAAAACGGTCATGGGATTTAATTCCCTGGACCATAACCCCCAGCCATCATAGCCTATAAAAGGAGGGTCTGGATAGGTTTCCAAACCATCTCTCAACCCACTCCAGCAGACTCATACGAATTGAGACACAGCTCACTACTTTTCTCTAATACTCCAGTGGTTCCAGCAAGATAGCAATGGTTGAACCTTTGCTAGAAGAACAGATCCACGGTGTGGTCTAGAACGGTTCATCTGAACCAGTGGCTGAAGAACTGACCAGTGCAGTGGTCTAAATCAAAAGAAATTTCTTCTCTTTCTTTCTCTTTTGAGACTTTTTCTATATTGTAATTCTGCCAGATAGAGTGTATAAGAGTTCCATTTGGTGGGCCTTCGTGTTTGCTGAATGCAGACCCACACCGGGCTCGTCGTATCCTAAAAGCGGTTTGCTTGTAACCTATCAGCATACTCAATTCACTTGAGTACGGGCAAATAACGCTTTAAGGACAGTATTTCAGACGTGCTTCAGCCTGTCCTGATTTTAGATTATTTTGTAATTTTTTGGTTTCCACATTATATAGAAATATATTAATCTGTATAATTTCCAACAGTCGGGGTCTCACATAATCCTTTCCTAAATGGGAGAGTGGATTGCACGCATTGTGTGGCACTCACAGATATATCCGTTACAAGTCCACTCCGTTCATACGTTTTAAAGATTAGGTTGGGATAGGAATCTAAAAATAAAGCATATACCACCAGAAACGGTGGGCATTGAATGCCTGGCTGACAGTAGTTTTGCATCATGATGACATTTGTTCCTATGGTTTATCTTATAATCACATGATTGATTTGAATGGCATACAAACATAATGGTTACCTCTTTGGATGGTTTTAACGTTTTTATTTTCATTGTTTTGTTTGTGGTGGCGCACCTAAGTTTATACTTATGCTTCAATATCAATAGATTTGTAATTTTCTTTCTGTTAGCGTATTTATTATATGATTCCCCTGTGTGCAGTTTAATTTAACTATAAACTCATACTGTGATACCAACTTGTAATGCTCTAAAGTTTAGGGCCGAGCACGTCCTCAATATCCGCTATTTTGAGAGTCACTTTTGCCTACGGAAGGATGATTTACCCATATGGCTCATGGTAATTAAGCAAAGCAAAGAGCTAATCAGAACTACATAAAATAATAAAGTATCAACATGTACAAACCACCAACCAAAAAAAAAGCATCCACATGTCCAAAAATCACAGGGCCCACTTAGCCAAAGAGCCAGTATACATGTTTAAAATGAACACAAAGTGTATTACCCCTGCCTTTTTTTGAGAACCCAATCATCCATGATGTGACTCCAAAATCTGAACGGTTTAAGTGAAGCAGCACCTCATGAAACTCCCCGGCCCAATTATTACTTTGATCCAAAACTTTGGTGGGCCATGAAAAATGAAAACAGTTTCCTCCCTTGATTTTCATTTCTCTTTGCTATGGCCCACCAAAAATTTAGATCATGGTGAAATTTTATGCCTAAAGATTTCACAATGACCATTCGGATTAGACATCCATGACACGCGAGCAAAGGTGCGCACATGCATAGGTGAGCATGACTATATATATATATATATATAGATATATGGTACACTAGAGTTTTGGATCTGGCTAAAAATTGATTTTATGGAGTTTCAAGGGGTGCCTCATCATGTGGACCATTCAAATTTTGTGCCCATGACACGTGTGCAAAAGTGCGCACCGGTGTGCTCACATAAGAAGGCGTGCGGGTGAGCATTCCCCTCTCCCTCTCTCTATATAAAGCATTTCACGTTCAATTATGAAGTGGTTTCCGTATGTTTTAGAAGGTTCATGGGAGAACATTCACCTCATCTGCCTATTTGACATGAGTAGACCTCACATTCATCCCGAAGAAGGATTCTGGCATACGAAGGTATCGGATGTTCCACATGTGTGTTAAATCAACATTAGTGGGATCCTCGCTCTTGCTCGGGTGGTAGACTCTCTGCAGTTTTAACACCCGGTCAAGGGTTTGAGTATTCATAGGTGGTGAAAGCTCACTACGGCGTGAGTGTGTGGGGGTGTGTTTAAAAAAAAAAAAAAAACATTAGTGGGATGACTGTGGTATATATGGATGTACGGCTGCAAATAACATTTTAGGGGAGGCATTTGTTTAAGCAAGATGGGAAAGGTGATGGTATCTGCTGCAGGGGGCTGATGTCCAGTTACAGCCAGAAGTTAGCACAGTATGAAAAAGATGTACAATATATAATGCCGACATATTGACCTCGGAACCTAGATTGGGTGAGATGACGAGCCGTATGGGCGCATGGTGCGGCACACCTAACGCAAGGATGAACGTGATGAGGTCGATCACAGTCTTACTCAAAGGATAACTACTCCAAATCCAAGGAGCTTCCCTGGACTCCTTACTAAGTTTTTTCGAATCTGCGATGAAAAATAAAAAAATAAAAATAAATTTTAAGAAATTCTAAATTTAATTGATAGATGATAAAAAAGAATTTACACACCTTTAAATAATGATACCAAACTTGGTAATAAGTTTCATAATCAAACTCCAACTTGAACTCCCAAAAATTCGTGATTTACTATAAATAGTAAACTTACTATATATAATATATAGTCATGATTCCCACCGGACTTCATGGTTTTTGGTTATAAATAGTAAGTGTTATATTTGGCTTAACCATGCTATTTTCCTAATTTTTCTAAGCCTTTTTCACATTGGATGCAACTCCTAAAGCTCTAAGGATGAAGAGTTATAATCAAACTAGAACTTATTATAAATGGTAAAATGAAAATAAAATAGATTTTCAAAGGTATGATGGAATCTCGTAAATAGATTTTCAAGGTTGGGTGGCTAAAGTAGCTTCTCCTACCCCAAAATTATATATGATATGTTGAATGACTCGTTCCGAATTTGCGAGATATACTTGTTTTAGGGTTATGATGGCCCTTATCACTTCTGCCCTCTTGGATATGAAAGTGTCCACGACCTGCTTTACATCACCAGCTTGATGATCCACGCTATCCATCAATTTTGCCAGCTCATTGTTTGGTAAGACCATAGAAATGAAGCAGATACAAATATCAATTGGACTACATAGTAAACAATGGTCATTGAATGCCCACCATTAAAATTTTCAAGTGTACATTGCAATGTTTATTTTCGGTCAAATCTATTGATATGGTCACACAGACTTGTAGATGAAGGAAAAACACAAATGGTAGAATGATCTAATACTTTTGTGTTTCCTAAGAAGTTTTTAATAGTGGGAATTTAATCTTTATCACATGGTCCACCTAAGATTTGTATCTGCTTCATTGTTGTGCCCATGCCATAAAATGAGCTGGCAAAACTGATAGACTGCGTAGATATACAACATATACATCCAATTCAGCTCCAAAGTGAGGGCTACACCCACCTAGTGGACCCGCACATATAGGTTTTCTTCCACGCATTCATGCTTTTTTAGGGGGTAAGTCATGCATTCATTCATGCTTCATGGCTATAAAAAGGAGTTGAGTTCAGAAGGAAGAGAGAAAGGTAGAGATGGAGAGTAAGAAGGTTACTTTGCTCATGTTGGTGGCCATGGTGCTTGTGGCCAGCTTTGCTACATCTGCCTTTGCCCACTGTCAGACTGCCAATGGCGTTACTAACAGAGGGACTCCCCTCTCAAGGATAATGCTGGAAGGTGGACTCGGCAGGAATGATGGCTGTTCCGGTTCCTCATGCAATATCCTGAACGACTTTTGCTGTGATGGGTGTATTTGCCTTCCGGTTGGTATTTTGGTTGGGGTGTGTGTTGGGTCTTGTTGCTAAGTGTACGCGCACTTCCACTGGCAAATGGCGATTGATGCTTTAGCATAAAATAATGTCAACCGCCTCTGTGTTGTGTTGCATAAAATAATTTCAATCGTGTCCGTGTTGTATTGTTGTCTGCTACTGGAAGCTATGGGTTCATGCCCTGTTTGTCTGTTTTCTTATAACAGTGTTTTGTTTCATTGTTTGTGGCTTCAACTTTTCATATATAAAAAAAAAGTGCTCCCTGGTAAATTTGTAGTAATATTTTAGTTTTTTAACTAGCAAATGGTTGAGATCTTACTAGGGCTGTCAATGGGCTGGGCCTAGTTTGGTATGACCCGAAATTTTGAACTGTTTCCGGCCCGGATGTCGGGCTGACCCGTTTCAAAATTCTGATTTTACTGACCCGAGCATGGCCCATTGACACCCCTGGATCTTACCCGAAAAGATAAAGAGGGAGAGAAAAAAACAAACAAACAAAAAAAAAAAAACCTTTGAAACTCTAGGCAGGATGGTGGACGATGCTCGAGCATTTAGAAATTATTTGAATGTTGTGCATATAATATATTATAGTTCTAATTAAACTGTCTAGATTATGTATATTAGCTTAATCTTATTATTATCAAAAAATTACTCTTATTGATAATCTGCCTATCGGATTAGTGGACAATTATTGGACAGCTAAAAATTAAAAATATCATGCCTTGTTTCAAGAAACTAGGGTCCATGAACCAGAGGTTACGTGATTGGGGTTCCTTGGCTATGCGGCCTACCTCCAAATCAAAGCACGCAATCATACATTTTGTAAGGAAGAAAGATCATCGTTCGGTTACCTTGCATGTAATGTTAAGATGATCTGGACCATTCATCTGCTGTACCACACTTTGATTAACCTAGCTTAAAACGTTTGACCAATCCATGGTGGTTCGCATTTTATGAATTTTCAGATTATATTGTGCTCTAGGGTTGGGTCCAAGCACTTGGGTTAACAACAGGATGGGCTAGACAGTAGTGGTTCAAATTCTGGCCTGATTCAGGTGGGCCTAGTTTTCTATAGAGGCCCCTGATTTTGAAGCCTGGCTTTGTAATAGAAGCCTTGGGTCGAGCATGGGCCTGCATGTTCTGAAAAATTGCAAGCCTTTGTATATCATTGATGGGAGATACTACAAAATATCTCACCCTCTTAACTGTTACAATGGGCCTGTTATGTACACAATTGGCAAGCGAGCAATCGGATTGGCTACTATCATCCAACAGGTGTGATATTAGATCATGATGCATCTTATGATCTAGGGACTTAAGACATGTACGCCTTATATTGCTGAAAAGCAGACCCCCCCTGTATCATTTCTGGATTGAACAAAACGTTTCCACCCTCCATCAAGCACAACACTTGATTAACAACACACTCTAATAGTATTTACTCTTCAGACTACTTCCCATACCTGTGAATTGGATTTCTCAGAAATAGAATTTCAAGCACTTGAATTTACATGTTTGGATGGAGAATTTCTATACCGTGCGTATACAGAGAACTACAGAAATCAAGAAGCTAAGAAAATGCAGAAGACCAATGCGGCCCAGCTATTGGTTCAAAAGATTGTAAGCCGGCAAATCCTTAATGCTGGAGACGTCTTCCAATGCTAGCTCACGCTCCAGCTGCGTTCGAGTTGATTTCAAAACCTCCTAGAAAGATGAGGAAGACAGACGATCAAAGATTTAAAAACAAAAAAAAATAAAATAATAATAATCAGGTAATCAGATTTTCAAGGGTACCCAATTCCTCTAAAATCAAGAAAATTCATAAATGGATTGATTCCTGAATAAACAAGTTTACACCCCTTTAAATAGGGATACTAAGCCATGGAATAAGTTTCTGAATTAACTACAACTAAAACTCCTACAAATTGTGACTTACTATGAATGGTAAACTAACAATTTATAGACAGTCATGATTCCTACCAGTGGGCGCATGGTTTTTAGCTAAAAATAGTAAGTGTTCTATTTGGCTGAACAACGTTGTTCCCCTAACTATTCTAACCACTTTTCACGTTGGGCGTGACTCCTAAAGCCCTCTTTTTTTTTTCTTTTTTTTTTTTTTTTCTTTTTTTTGATATTTTTTTTTATAGTGCGCAGGAGACCCCCCACACACACACACACACACACGCACACACACTCCATTTCACCACCGGTGGGTACTCGAACCTCGACCGTGTTGAAACTCCTAGAATCTACCACGGTAAGAGTAAGGACCCGTGCCTCCTAAATCCCAACAATGAAGAATTGTACTCAAACTAAAACTTATTATAAATAGTAAAAACGAAATTAAAACAGGAATTCAACTGTTGATCGGATGGTATTTCGTAAATTTAGTGTGGGCAAATTAAGTAGCTCGTCCTATCCCAAAATCATATATGGTATTTCACAGATTTGGGATGGAAATTCCACTGTTTGCAAGATACGTCATCTAGGATAGGTTACTCAGGTACGTTTTCTGATCGGGCATTTTCTGATCCATCTTGGCCATAAAACTGTCCATGACCCGCTCCACATCATCTAGGCTAGGTTACTAAAGTACGTTTTCTGCCATCTCTTAAATGGGGTGATGGCTCATCTACCGTTCATGTTGGTACTGATCCAAACAGTCCAAATTATGGACCATCCAATGGAGGTCATGGAATGGAGATGATCAGAGGTACAGATTCAACGATGGATATAAGATTGTTAAGATTCATCCTATCGATGTGATTTCCAGGATATGCTCCACCTACATTAGGACCCACGATTTGGACATCTATAGACACAGATGTATGCCATGTGTATGCCTGATAAGAAGCCACTGTCAACGAAATGGAGTGTCACAGTGCTTACATTGAATTACATACAAGACGCACGCTTCGCAAGCCATTGAGCATCCATCATCTGAAATGACACACAGCAGAGATTATCGAATGCCATTTCATCCTCTCCAAGCAGCTCCACAAGTCGAACACCTGTCAATGAAGTGGTCCTGCCTGCAAGAAAGTTCCAACCATATGTTATTTTCTTTTTCAATGGGTCAGGCCAGGTCTGGGTCTCACTTTTTGGATCCAATTAAAAATCGGTCTAGTCAAGTTTTGGGTTGGGTCCAGGCAGTTTTAATAGTAAAACTACGTATTTTTAACATACATTGATTATTCTAGTAAGAAATGAGGTTCCCTGTGCTGCACACGTGTAAGAGAGACTTGTTTATACACATCATTCATCCGCCAAAGCGGCATGCTTGCGTGAGATCTAATCCATCCAGCAGGTAGGCCTAATCATGTAAATGCTCTTAACTGTCCCAAAGCCAACTCCAAATTTAGATTCAAAGATTCAATGGGTATCCAAATCCGATCAGATCCAGGTTTTTAAGAACCACACCCAGACATAAAAGGACCCAAACTTGGCAAGAACAGAGCCTGGTAAGCCCAGGTGCAGGTACTACAAGACCCAACCCTTTGAAAGCCCTACCTGTTTGGGTGCCACTTAAAAATGAGTTCATTGCATTTTACTAAATAGTAATATGTATTAGAGATCATGATTGCTGGTTATTAAGATTACCTTGCTAGAAAAGAAATGGGGTAGTCGATAGCATTGACATACATCCAATACCTGCCTAATGACATTAGTGCCATCTCCAAAACAGTCTAGCAATCAATTGGAATTTTTCAGATTTTCTTGATGTGATTGAGTGGATTGTCGTTGACATTGACAAACCCTATTACATACAAATTTAAGACATCTAACAACATAGAGTGAGCTCAGGTGAAAATGGATTTCTTGCTAAAGCCCGTTGTAGGTTTATGCGCTTGGATGCTAAGTGAGGCCCACTATGATGTTTGTGAGAAATCCACCCTGTCAATCCATTTTTCGAGCTCATTTTAGGATATGAGATAAAAATAAGGAAGATCTATAACTCAAGGGAGCCACATTGAGAGGAAACAATGGGTAAAGAAATTCCAATCGTTGAAATCTTACGGGGTCCACCTTGATATTTATATACTATCCAAACCATTCATAAAGTCATACCCATTGGAATGAACTGAAAACACAAAAAACCAAATTCCTAATATGAAACTCTTATGGCCCTACGATTGTCTCAATTTCCTCTCATGTGGCTCACTTGAGTTCCGGATCCTCCTCACCTTTTGTCTTATATTCTAAAATGAGTTGGAAAATCAGATGCATGGAGTGGATTTCGTTCCTCTAAGTGTGGTCTACTTGATCAACAGATAAATTACAAACAATCAAGTGGGAAGTAGGCATTTTGTAAACGGGCTGGGCTGGTGGGGTTGGGTTTCTCTGGGCCTGGGCCAAGCAAACCTATCGAGTTGGGCTTGGGCCTCCTGTGCTAGAATGCATGCTTGATTGCACTGGCCTGGCCCGACCTAACTCTCTCGAGTTGGACTTGGGCCTCCTGTGCAAGATGCATGCTTGGCTTGGGCCGGGCTCAGTCCTTGAACCTTAAAGTGTCAGATTGAGTGGAGCATCGCTTGACTCGACCCTAACCATGAGGCCCACCGTGATTATGTACTTTAATCAACGCCGTTCATCCATTTTGAAAACTCATTTTAGGTGATGATTCCAAAAATGAAGCAGATGCAAATCTCATGTGGACCAAAATATAGGAAACAGTGGTAATCGACCATTAAAAACCTCTCGTGGCCACAAAAATTTTGGATGAATCTAATATTTGTGTAGTCTCTTCATCCATGTCCTTGTGACCTTCTCAACAGGTTGGATTACAAAAAAAAACATTCCGGTGGCCCCATGATGTCTTTAATGATGGGAAATCAATGATGACTTTTTTTTTCCCTGGTATGATCCACCTAAAATTTAGATCTGCTTCATTTTTCATTTTTTGGGAACATGTCCTTGGATCGGGGGATCATCTGATGAATGATAGCACGAAAATAGCAGCAACTGAATTATCCAAACTCTTCAATTGGTGGTCATCAAATGTATATCTATATACTCTGTATCTAAGAGAGAGAGAGAGAGAGAGAGAGAGAGAGAGAGAGAGAGAGAGAGAGAGAGAGTACCTAGTTGGAACTTGTCCACTTGATGGATCATCTCATCTTCAGTGCCTCATTCGATTCTGTTGGCGTCAATCCAGATGTTTGGGATGTGTGACGCTTTGCTCCGATACTTCCTTGTGCATTTATCCGCCAGCATTGGATTGCCAGAGATGCTTAAATATTGGAGACAGGTAAGGCCCCACAACCCTTGAGGCAATGACCGCAACTCGGGGCAGCTGTGGATCTTGAGATTCCTAAGTGACTTGAGCTGTCCCAAATCATCAGGAAGAGACCTCAATTTAGAGCAATTGCTGATAGTAAGAGTCTCTAGTGACTCCAATTGTTTCCATCCGTAGGGGAGACACGTCGTGTTCTCTAAATTATAGATCTCAAATGTCTTGAGGCTTGGGAGGTTCGGTAATGGCCCCAAAATCTCGCCGCATGCCGAGATGTCGAGGGATGTTAGACTTTTCGGGAGGTGTGTCAGCAGTGCCTTCAATTTCCAGCAGTACAAAATTCTTAATGAGTGTAGAGACGGCATTATCTCTCTGTCTTCTAATCTCAACTCCCACTCCTCCAATTTATACATGTAATTGAACTCGAGCTCTTCCAGCTTCGGGAATGCCACCCCGTTTATGTCCCCACCACTGCTACTCCCGTAAAACTCACTTCCCACCCGTTTTACAAAACTTGCCGTTATTTCAAGGTATTTAAGCGAAGGTAGTCTCCCTAGCCCAGGCAACTGTGTACACCTTTTGCAATATATTAATCTCAAGCTGACTAAATTTGAGAAAGATGAATCTCCTATCCAGGTTGGGAACTTGGAACCAATGTATCCCCAAATTTTCAGCTCTTCTAGGTTTGCAAGGGACGGCCGGAGGGCTTCAACTACATTTTCCATCCTCTCCACCTCTCCATTTCCTGACATTTCAAGAGCATCATCTGGTGACATATTTAGAGACAAGACACGAAGTTGTGCCTTGTTCTCCAGTTGTGCTTCCTTAGCCTCATCCACGCTCCCTACTCTCTCCAAGTGTTCTATATCTAGCTTTCCTTGGAGAGAGTCAAGTCGCTTCAGCTCTCCAATCTTACATCCTCCATCGCCTCCCACGATAAACCTACTCAACGTTCGAAGGGAACTTATTCTCCCCAACCCTTCCGGTAAGTGCTTTAGTTCCGGTGTGTGTTCAATTTCTAGATGTCTCAAGCGGACCATTGCACTCATCCCACTTGGCAGTCTTTCGAGGCATTGACACCGATTCAACTTCAAGGTCTGCAAATTGCAGAGATGAGTCACTGATTCGGGTAGCTCAACAATCTCTGAATGAGACAAGTCGAGATATCGTAAGTGCTTAAGCAACACAATTGAGCTTCGCAATTCTTTAATTCCGATGCCATAAGTACCACAGAAATCAAATGCCCTAAGGGACTTAGCGCATTGGAATAAATTATCAGGGATGGTACGAATTGGTGAATATCCCATTTGGATGAGAGTTCGCAATTTTTTTGCATGACATAGAGGCGCAGGAATGTGTGAGGTTTCCCAGGTGGGAATAAATGACGAATGACGGACTGTAACAGAGATGGAGTCCGTCTTTCCATTCTCAAAGATGCAACATTCATTCTTTGTAATGAATTGGATGAGATCGTGAAGGAGATCATGTATTGTACATCCGACTTTTTCAAATTCAAATTCATTCACCACTTTTTGAAACAAAGACTGCGCCAGTAGATCGTCAAAGTACTCTCCTCCAATTGCTTCCATCTCTCTTTTTCCATCGGGCTTGATGAAACCCTGAGCTAACCACAACTTGACCAATGTATCCTTCTCCATCATATAATCTTTCGGAAATACTGAGCAATATGTAAAACACTGCTTCAAATGGACAGGCAAATTATAATAGCTCAGCAACAAAGCCGGTAAGATACCTTTCGAGATGTCTCGTATTTCCCATGTTTGGCTTTCCAAGATGTCTTTCCAATCTTGTGTGGTCATCTTGGAACGCATGACGCTTCCAATTACCTTTAACGAAAGAGGCACTCCTTTACACTTCTTCACTATCTCTCTTCCGATCTTTTCCAACGCCCGGCAATCTTCCACTTTCCTCCCAGCGAAAGCTCTGGTTCTGAACAGTAACCAGCTATCATCATAGGATAAACCTTTCAATTCATGCATGTAGGCAGACGGCATGCATGTATTTGCAACCTTCTCGCTGCGAGTGGTGACCAAAATTTTACTTCCAGGAGCACCTCTTTGCAAGGAAAGCATTAATTTTTCCACCTGTCACTATCATCGTTCCACACATCATCAAGCACAATCAAGAATAGCTTGCCCTGTAATGTTTGGACAAGCTGCTTTTGCAATGAGTCTAGCTGAGAATCCGGTGGACTTGTCCCTACGGCTGCTTCTATAATTGCTTTTGTAAGATTTATGACATTAAAATCATCAGAAACACAAACCCATGGAAACACATTGAAATGGCTCCTCACCCTTTTATCATTGTGGATCAATTGAGCAAGAGTCGTCTTGCCCAACCCGCCAACGCCTACTATCGAAATGACATGAATCCCTCCCTCCTCAGAACTGCTCCCGCTGACCAACTTGCTTATTATTATATCTTTGTCTCTGTCTCTCCCGAGCATCTTCGATTCATCTACGAGCGAACTAGTTTGAAACTCGGCCTTGTCAGGATGACTACCTCCACGGAAACTGTGAATCTCCTTAAAACTGAACTTACTTTTGTCAGCTGCAATCTGATCCAGCTTCGCACTTACTTCTTTTATCCGTTGCGCAAAATTTTGCTGTGATGCAATTTTGTTGGAAATTGTGGGAAAAAACGTCCGAACCTTATCTCCAATGCTGCGATTATCAGTATCATCACCGTCGGTCCATGATTCATGGGCCAACCTGATCCAATCTTCTAGACCGCAACATGTAAAGAGTGAAAATAACCACCTACATGCCTGGTTTTCCATGCGCTGCCGATCGTCACCATCGTTTGTCTCTGATTCAGGTTCTGGCCATTGAATCATCTCATCTAGCAAGTCCTCCACATCGTAAGCCACGTCTTTGAGCTTTTTTAACCAAAGTTGCATGCTTTCGTTGTGAAATTGGATAATTTCTGCATCATTAAGAAGTGCTTGAATGGATTCGAACGTAGAAGATATCTTTTCAAGTTCTGCTTGGGCGCCACCAACCGAATCAACCTCTTCCCCGAGTTTCTTCATAACATTTGAAACAAGTGCATCTCGAATTTTCTTCATAACCATCGAAACAAGCGAATCTGCCATTGTTTCAGAACACGCACAGAGAGAGAGAGAGAGAGAGAGAGAGAGAGAGAGAGAGAGAGAGAGAGAGAGCTTTGAAACCCCTGATAAAGCAGAGATAGAGAGAAAACTTTGAAACCCCAGATAAAGCAGAGACAGAGAGAGAGCTTTGAAACCCCAGATGAAGCAGAGACAGAGACACAGCTTTGAAACCCCAGATAAAGCAGAGAGAGAGAGAGAGAGAGAGAGAGAGAGAGAGAGAGAGAGAGAGAGAGATCAGATTGTAGGAAATTGAGAGTGAGAGAGTGATCAGATCTCAGGAAATTGAGAGGGAGAGTTCGATGATGGAAGAAATGGTGAGAGATAGAGATGAGAGCTAGAGAGAGAGGTATGATTGCAGGAAATGAGGAGAGAGAGAGAGAGAGAGAGAGAGAGAGAGAGAGAGATAAGATTACAGGAAATTTAGAGCGAGAGTTGCAGGAAATTGAGAGGGAGAGAGTGATGATCGAAGAAATGAGAGAGATGAGAGATGAGATGGTAGGAAATCTAGAGAAAGAGATATGGGATATGAGATGCCACGAAAATTGAGAGAGAGATAGACAGAGATACTTCAGGAAACTGAGAGAGAGAGAGGGATCAGATCGCAGGAAACTGAGAGGGAAAGCGATGCTCGTCGAAGAAACGAGGAGAGAGATGAGAGACAGAGGGTTGCGAGTCAAGGATTCTTTGAATACTTAAGAGAGGCTTGATGCATCAATCTACACCATCCAACAAAGCTCCGTGGGACCCGCAGAAATGTCCGTGTAAAATCCACTCTGTCCATCAGTTTCTCCACGTCATTTTACAATCATAGCACAAAAATCAACCAAATCCAAGATTCAAGTGAGCCGCAACATAAGAAACAGTAGTGGTTGTGCGGCCATGGTTGGAACCTTAGTGGGGCCCACATAAGATTTTGAAGAGTCTGATCTTTGTGCTTTCCCCTTCTTTCTAGTGGGAGTCACCTTTTGAACGGGTTGGATTGTACATAAACATCATATTGTGCCCAGAAAAATTCAATGGTGGACGTTGCTATCCCTTATCAAATTTTTAAATAAAATGGGATAATTTTGTAATTTTGCATTCTTGCGCAGGAACTACCGAAATCCGCGTCCATCAATTTCTAAGTAATTGTTTTGTCAAGTGCCAGCGCATCGTCCATCACGCTCTGGCAGAGTATCAAAGTTCATGGGGGAACAACTCCGTCGGTAGTTGTAACACCCAACGTCATTTTGGGCAAAGCGATAGAGTCTGTGATAGTTCACCACCGTTTTAAAAACGGAGGAGACTTTGACCGTACACATGGCTTAGTTGCAAAGCAATCCAGATCGTCCAAATCTCTGATCCATCTGGAGATGAAGCCCGAGAACAAGACACTGACAGATGATAGTGCCCATCTTTTTTCCTCTGCTTTTTTTTTTTTTTTTTTCTTGATCAGTGATTTTAGAGATATACTCCATCTAAAACGTACCCCAGCCCAGTTACATGTGGTGGTCAAATGGTGGTGAACTATCATAGGAATCCAGTCGTTGGTCAAACCATTTCCCTCACCAAGAGAAAGATGCCTTTCAGCCAAGAGGAATTATATTTATATGATTCATCGCATTCATATTTCCACAGTGTACATCGATTTTATGACAATTCGTGCCTATAATCATGCAATCTAGACCATTGATCTGTTGTGTAAAATCATGGAGAGACTGCTATATTAAATATTTTATTGATAGGAAAATCATAAGGTTTTGATTAGTGGTCCACAAATAAACGCTTGAATAGAGAAATGCAACAAGGATCTAGAAAGCATCTAGATTCAAATGAAAAAGGCCTTAATATTGATAGTCTGAATCTTTCAAACGTGAAGAATTTTGATTCAAGCAATATCCACAGCTAAAATCAATAGACCAATGGCTTGGATTACCAAAAAATCATTCCAACTTGTGAGATATGAGAAGCATGTGTACCGTACAAATATGCGGGCCAGGTATCATTAATTCCTCAAACGATAAAACAGGAAAGCTCACATCTAACAGGTTTCACGGAAAGTTTCTATCCGTCCAGTGGATATCTTATGATCTATTGTATATTTGAGAAATCCATGCCGTCAAATAGGTTGGTCCCACTATTTTAAATGAAATTGAAATATCTATTCCTATTTATTGACTTAGGTGGGCCACAACATGGAAAATAATGTCTGGACGCTTGTAAATAATAAGATACAATCATCGCCCAGTAAATTAGCGTATGGGACTGATTTTTCAACAGATTAATCATGATAATGAGCCAACCTACTGGACAGTTTAGATTTCACACACACATGACATATTGGAAGCTATTATCTTAATGGACGGAAACTTATCGTCCAGCGGATTGGACGTGAGCTTTTCTCCTAATAAAATACTGCATGTTGCCTAGCGAGGACTTTCCAATGTTAGCTTTGCACCATTTAGACCATATTAATGTGGGCCCCTTTTCCAATGGCGCATATTTCTAATATCACACTGAATCACTATCAAGCAATGCCAACAATCCAACTAATAGCTATCAAATGAATTTAAACCTTGACTAGCCAGTAGTCCGATTTCAAAGGAAAAAAATAATCACACGGCTAATATTATCTTCCTAGTGCAATTTTTCGGTTGAAATAAGTTCAGGTTGGGTGCCTCGCAGAAAGTCTCGAAGGGTCTGTTTGGGCAGTGGGATTAGAAGGGATTAGGTGGGATGGGATTCTTCTGATCCTGTGCCAATTCCACTACGTGTTTGGGAAGAAAAGCTTGGAATTACATTAAATAGAATTGCATTGGGTGTCGTGCCAATTTCACTCATTGTTAGCAAGTTGTTGTAGGTCCCACCATGATGTGTGGGCTATATCCACACCGTCCGCCCATTTATCAAGATTATTTTAGAGCATGGGCCATAAAATCAGGTAAATCTAATGCTCAAGTGGACCCCACCATAGAAAGCAATGGGGGTTGAATACTTACCATTGAAAACTTCTTTGGGGCCACATAAGTTTTGGATCTACCTCATTTTTAGGCCCATGCCATAAAATGAGGTTATAAAACAAATAAACAGTTTAGATATAACATATGTACGTTATTCTCAGTCATTTCAAATGATGGTGTGTACATCCATTCAATATACCACCGTATTATCAACAAAGCAGGGCATTAATCTTATCCCATGGCAACAGGGGACAATCCTCGCCATGGGTAATAATTATGTTTTTTGAATCCCATCCCACCTAATGGTGGGATTAGAAGGGATTAGGTGGGATGGGATTCATTTGGTCCTGTGCCAATTCCACTCCATGTTTGGAAGAATGGAAAAGCTCATAATTACATTAAATAGAATTGCATTGGGTCCCGTGTCAATTTCGCTCAATGTTAGCAAGTTGTTGTAGGTCCCACCATGATGTGTGGGCTATATCCACACCGTCCACCCATTTATCGATATTATTTTAGAGCATGGGCCAAAAAACCAGGTAAATCTAATGCTCAGGTGGACCCCACCATAGAAAGCAACGGGGATTGAATACTTACCGTTGAAAACTTCTTTGGGGCCACATAAGTTTTGGATCTACCTCATTTTTAGGCCCATGCCATAAAATGAGGTTACAAAACAAATGAACAGTTTAGATATAACACATGTATGTTATTCTCAGTAATTTCAAATGATGGTGGGTATATCCATTCAATGTACCACCGTATTATCAACAAAGCAGGGCATTAATCTTATCCCATGGCAACAGGGACAATCCCTGCCATGGGTAATAATTATATTTTTTGAATCTCATCCCACCTAATCCCTTCTAATCCCACCGCCCAAACAGACCCTAAAGCAGATTTATTGTAACCCTCTTGCAAAGTAATTTAAATACTGGTAGGTTGTGAATATCGTCTTATAAACTGTGATATTATAACTCGCCTTAAGTTTATCTTTAAGTGATTAATTTTCTATCTTTCCACATCAATCTTTACAAGTGTAACATAAACCCTAAAATTTTAATCATAATAAGATACATAATTTTTGTTGTTTGCGTGCCTTGAAAATCATATGTGATTAATGTGGGTCCCATTTCCAATGGAGCATATTTCTAATATCACATTGAATCACTGATCAAGCAATGCCAACAATCCAACAGATAGTTATCAAATGAATTTAAACCTTAACTAGCCAGTAGCCGAATTCAAAGGAAAAAAACATTGGAACCTACTCGCTGGTCAACAACTAATATTATCTTTCTAGTGCAATTTTTTGGTTGAACTAAGTCCAGTTGTGTACCTCGCAGAAAGCTTTTAGAGCAGATTTATTGTAACCATCTTGCAAAGTAGTTTAAATATTAGTAGGGTGTGAATATCGCTTTATAGACTGTGATATTATAACCCATTGTAAGTTTATCTTTAAGCGATTAATTTCCTACTTTCTGCATCAATCTTTACATGTGCAACATAAACCCTAAAATTTTAATCATAATAAGATGCACAATTTTTGTTGTTAATGTGCCTTGAAAATCATATATGATTATCTTATCAATTAAATCGAAGACCTTCTCCATAGATCATGATGATCATGAGTCCTATGCGGACATGTTATTATTGTTATAACCAATTACAAATATAATCATACATATATATAGGTTAAAGAGAGGGTTTCCCTTGTCGTCTTTGAAAAGTTGAGTTTGAGCACAATCGCCACTGATCTCAGTACCTATTTTACGGCCACCTAACAGATTTTAGGATGAGCTGGTGGTTATTCTAATGTGGTCATCCTACTTAAGAGAACCAATGACGAATCGGATGAGAGGTCTCCATTATTATGTTTGACAATGAGTTGATGCGTTTACCCTTATAAAAAAAAAAAAGAAGGTGGGATCAGGCCACCACCAATTTATAAATGAACAAAGATATATAGCCTTTCGGGCTGGGCCTAACAAAAAGGATTTGGACACAGCCTATCATATGAGATCTATACAAGGCTAAACAGAAAACAGAGAGAATGAAAGCTTTGGGAAGACAAGTCTGCAACTGGAGGAGCAGGAGGGGCAGATCAAGGTGAGCCGAGACACCGAAGCAAGGCTGGACATCATCGCGCAATTTAAACACGACTCAGCAGCAAAAAAAACCCATAACTGCCCTACAGAGGAAACAGAGCATCAAAGCCGAACCAACAGGTTCAAAAAAGAGTTGCAAACAGCACAAGCCTGCCAGGCAGGGAGCTAGCCCACGCCCATCTTAGGAATGGATTTCCTGATGAGACCCAGGCCCACCTTATCCAGAGTCATAGAGCCTCTAATCGACCGAGGGAGCTAGGCAGGGGAGAGAAAAAAGGAGTTGGGCTTCCCACCACTAGCAATCTTGGCCAAGCCATCCGCAACTGAGTTGCCTTCGCGAAATGTGTGAGAGAAGCGGAGATTGAGAGACTGCGAGAGACTTTGAACAAACCCCACCTGATACTAGATGTTCCAGGTATCCGAAGAAAGAGAATTGGAAGCCGCATCATGTAAGGTTCTTGAATCAGTTTCAACTTCGATATTGGATAGCTCCATGTCTTTACAGATCTCTATGCCATCTACCATTGCCTGAGCTTCCGCAACGGTATTAGAGACTAGGCCATATTTGTTGTGGAAAGCGAAGATCAGCGACCCATGTTCGTCCCTACAAATACCTCCGCCACCACCTTCCCCCGGGTTACCTCTAGCAGACCTATCAACATTCAGTTTCAGCCATCCCCTACTTGGCCTATTCCAAAAAACTTGGAAGGCTGAGGACTAACTGAGGGCGGAGAAGCTGTCAATGCCAAAATACTACAAGATGGCAGCTTCACGGGCAGAGTTCCTGTTATGGTCAGGGAGATTGGATCCTATCTCAGCCAGCCATTTAGAGACTCTAAAAATGATATTAGGAGAGGATGGCTTAATATTTTCAATTCTGGTGGCATTTTTGCTTAACCAAATCTCCCAAATAATGAAAGAAGGGGTCGGGCCACGAAGGAGTTGAGCTTTGAAAAATCTAGTCAAAATCGATGCCCATTGAAGAATTTGACTATGCACTGTCTGATTGAGGACACGCGAGACATGGAATAGGCCAGCAAAATGATCCTAGACCTTTGACGCAATGGAGCCATGAGAGAACAAATGGTCCAAGTCTTCTAAATTTGAGGAGGCGAGAGAGGGGCCAGCTGTGTGAACTTCAACACAGCAGGAGCACCTGGACGCCAAACTGATTCCAAGTCTTTGGATGACTGAGTCCACTAGGACTACATCATGCATTACTTTCCAAAGAAAGATTGCTATCTTAGGAGGGACGAATTTGTTCCAAACCCACACAGGCCAATGCTGTTTTGGGTGGCGATTTCGCATAAGGTTCTAGGCAGATCTGAAGGAAACTTTACTTGACAGGGACAATGTCCGGATGAAGCGATCTTTTCTGTGAGAAGGAGAAATACCACTATTGATGATAGCTTGGACAGTAAGGGGAGTGACAAAATTATCAATCAACTCCCGGTTCCAGGTTCCAGAGGGAGTCCAGAAATCTTTAATCTGGGCAGTCTTCTCAAGCTCTGATAAAGGGTGAAATGAAGCTCCCAATAGTAGACCACCACTGGTCCAGTTCTGGGGCCAGAAGCAAGTGTTTTCCTCACCGATCAGCCATCTCGAGTTATGAATAACGGGAAGCATGAGGCGTTGTATATCTTTCCAAAGGTCGGATCCCTCTAGCTTGATCTCACCATTTCTATTAAGGAACTTGGGAAGATATTTAGCTCCAAAGAAAGTGGCCCAAAGTGAGTTCCCTTCCATGAGTTTCCATGCCATCTTTGACGCAGGGGAGGACGTGAGGTCGAGCACCGTCTTCCTCAAGAGGATAACTATTGCGAATCCACGGAACTTCTCTGGACTCCTCACAGAGACTTCTCGAATCCACGAGGAAAGAAAGCAGAAAATAGAAATAAATTCTAATAAATTCGAAATTGATTGATGAATAATTGATGATTGCATAATGTGTGTCCTTACACCATTAATATAGAAAAAAATAAACTAAAATTCGTAATTACCAAAAATAGCAAAATTCTAACTCTAATAAAAATCCTAATTCTAATAAAACTCTTCTAAGGCCTAATTTCTAAAAATAAAAATTGCAAATAAACTTTCTCTAGAAGAGTCCTAGTATAACTAAAAGTTATTTTTAAAAGGAAAGAAAATCTAAAACTCTAAAAAATATTCAAAAAAACGGAATTACTAAAAATAGTAAAATTTTTCTAAAAATTCATTTTTGAGCTGAAAGCGCACGTTTTCTGACGAAACGGACAGATGCGACCCACTTTGTGGGTCGGTTCACCTCAGATGGCCCGTTTCAATGAAGATTGATAGGTTGCATGCCCCATAACAATACCCGGATCAAAAGTTATGGTTAATTCACTGTCCATCTTCTTTTGGCTCAACCATGCTGGGAACGTATCTGTGATATGTTCTACATCAGACCCCTCCACTTGAAGAAAACTTGTCCTCGAGTTACGTAAGAGACTTGGCACATGAGTCTGAGATAACTTCTGACGCCGATCTTCATTAGCCCTTTTTTGGTACTTGGCATTAAGCTCTTGAGCTGACACAATACACGTACTCATGTTTTCCTTGACTTGACTAATATTGATCAGTTCCTTCACATCTGTCTTCAAGATCTTATATTTTTTCTAATAATATGGGCAATTAGGCGAACTTGCCCCTGAGATGGGATCAACGTAATTTTGTATATCTCGTATGGGAGGCAATTTATCGGGGGGTTCATCGAGCACAATCTCCTTGAACTCCTACAAAATTGGCTTCAAATCTTTTAGGATATTCACAGGCTCCATATATTTTTCATTTTCAACTAATGAATATATATGTCTTGTTTCCTCAGATTGTTTGACAAAAACCTGTTCAGTTGTGAGAGACTGTTCCTCAACTTTAGAAGTCTTGGGTTGGTTTTCCATTCCTATAGAGGTCACATGTTCACCATTGATGAATCCTGTGGTCTGTTGCAACTCCGTTTTGACCCGGTCACCTCTTGCCGACAAATAATAGGATTTCTCTGCATCACCCTTTAATGATTAGTTATCTTGCCAATAATTTTGATTTTGTTGGAATAATACCTAATCATAATTGGTAGGAAAGAATCGCATGCACAATAACTTCTTCATTCGCGACCACATGCGGATTGGAGCCTTCATCTGTCTCGTTCGCTCGAGTTGAAGTTATTCCCACCAATTTGAAGCTCTGCCCGTCAACTTGTCGGCCACGAGTTTAACTTTCTTTTCTTCCATTATGTTCATGTAGTCGAAGAAATGTTCAACTTTAAGCAACCAATCGAGGAAGTCCTTGAAGTAGAGTTGACCATTAAAACTAGGAAGATCGACTTTCATCTTGAATTCTTGGTCCATCCGATCCATCTGATCAATGGCTCGTCTAGGATGCTGTAAAATCATGTCGCTAGATCTGTAGTTCACTGATAGCGTTGCCCTACGATCAATATGATTACGAATTCTAGCAATTGTTGATGGTGGATCACCACCATGAACACGGAGCTGCCCTAGGGCCTCCGCCAAACGATCCGCCATGCGATCGATGGAAGCCTGCAGCCCTTGCATGGCTTGCCGATTCTCTCGTCGTGCTGCTTCGAAAGCCGGGCCACAAAAGTTTTAGATGAGGCTGATATTTGTTTTTCCCCTTCATCCTCTTTGATGCAGGGGAGGAGGTGAGGTCGAGCACCATCTTCCTCAAGAGGATAACTATTCCGAATCCACGGAACTTCTCTGGACTCCTCACAGAGACTTCTCGAATCCACGAGGAAAGAAAGCAAAAAATAGAAATAAATTCTAATAAATTCAAAATTGATTGATGAATAATTGATGATTGCATAATGTGTGTCCTTACACCATTAATATAGAAAAAAATAAACTAAAATTCGTAATTACCAAAAATAGCAAAATTCTAACTCTAATAAAAATCCTAATTCTAATAAAACTCTTCTAAGGCCTAATTTCTAAAAATAAAAATTGCAAATAAACTTTCTCTAGAAGAGTCCTAGTATAACTAAAAGTTATTTTTAAAAGGAAAGAAAATCTAAAACTCTAAAAATATTAAAAAATTGAAATTATTAAAAATAGTAAAATTTTTCTAAAAATTCGTTTTTGAGCTGAAAGAGCATGTTTTCTGACGAAACGGACAGATGTGACCTACTTTGTGGGTCGGTTCGCCTCGGATGGCCCGTTTTAGTAAAGATTGATAGGTTGCATGCCCCATAACAATACCCGGATCAAAAGTTATGGTTAATTCACTGTCCATCTTCTTTTGGCTCAACCATGCTGGGAACGTATCTGTGATACGTTTTACATCAGACCCCTCCACTTGAAAAAAACTCGTCCTCGAGTTACGCAAGAGACTTGGCACATGAGTCTGAGATAACTTCTGACGCCGATCTTCATTAGCCCTTTTTTGGTACTTGGCATTAAGCTCTTGAGCTGACACAATACACGTACTCATGTTTTCCTTGACTTGACTAATATTGATCAGTTCCTTCACATCTGTCTTCAAGATCTTATATTTTTTCTGATAATATGGGCAATTAGGCGAACTTGCCCCTGAGATGGGATCAACGTAATTTTGTATATCTCGTATGGGAGGCAATTTATTTGGGGGTTCATCGAGTACAATCTCCTTGAACTCCTACAAAATTGGCTTCAAATCTTTTAGGATATTCACAGCCTCCATATATTTTTCATTTTCAACTAATGAATATATATGTCTTGTTTCCTCAGATTGTTTGACAAAAGCCTGTTCAGTTGTGAGAGACTGTTCCTCAACTTTAGAAGTCTTGGGTTGGTTTTCCATTCCTATAGAGGTCACATGTTCGCCATTGATGAATCCTGTGGTCTGTTGCAACTCCGTTTTGACCCGGTCACCTCTTGCCGACAAATAATAGGATTTCTCTGCATCACCCTTTAATGATTGGTTATGTTGCCAATAATTTTGATTTTGTTGGAATAATACCTGATCATAATTGGTAGGGAAGAATTGCATGCACAATAACTTCTTCATTCGCGACCACATGCGGATTGGCACCTTCATCCGTCTCGTTCGCTCGAGTTGAAGTTATTCCCACCAATCTGAAGCTCTGCCCGTCAACTTGTCGGCCACGAGTTTAACTTTCTTTTCTTCCATTATGTTCATGTAGTCGAAGAAATGTTCGACTTTAAGCAACCAATCGAGGAAGTCCTTGAAGTAGAGTTGACCATTAAAACTAGGAAGATCGACTTTCATCTTGAATTCTTGGTCCATCCGATCCATCTGATCAATGGCTCGTCTAGGATGTTGTAAAATCATGTCGCTAGATCCCACTTTATTAGGAGTGATTCTGTGGTTCACTGATAGCGTCGCCCTACGATCAATATGATTACGAATTCTAGCAATTGTTGATGGTGGATCACCACCATGAACACGGAGCTGCCCTAGGGCCTCCGCCAAACGATCCGCCATGCGATCGATGGAAGCCTGCAGCCCTTGCATGGCTTGCCGATTCTCTCGCCGTGCTGCTTCGAAAGCTGCCGCCGTTAAAGGTAAATTCCCTGGAACACCGCCCATGGGATTGTTGCCCGACCCGTCGTTAGAAGCCATCTATCCGAGGAAAAACCTCGCTTTGATACCAAACTGACGCAGGGGAGGACGTGAGGTCGAGCACCGTCTTCCTCAAGAGGATAACTATTCCGAATCCACGGAACTTCTCTGGACTCCTCACAGAGACTTCTCGAATCCACGAGGAAAGAAAGCAGAAAATAGAAATAAATTCTAATAAATTCGAAATTGATTGATGAATAATTGATGATTGCATAATGTGTGTCCTTACACCATTAATATAGAAAAAAAATAAACTAAAATTCGTAATTATCAAAAATAGCAAAATTCTAACTCTAATAAAAATCCTAATTCTAATAAAACTCTTCTAAGGCCTAATTTCTAAAAATAAAAATTGCAAATAAACTTTCTCTAGAAGAGTTCTAGTATAACTAAAAGTTATTTTTAAAAGGAAAGAAAATCTAAAACTCTAAAAAATATTTAAAAAGTCGGAATTACTAAAAATAGTAAAATTTTTCTAAAAATTTGTTTTTGAGCTGAGAGCGCACGTTTTCTGACGAAACGGACAGATGCGACCCACTTTGTGGGTCGGTTCACCTCGGATGGCCCGTTTCAGTAAAGATTGATAGGTTGCATGCCCCATAACAATACCCGGATCAAAAGTTATGGTTAATTCACCGTCCATCTTCTTTTGGCTCAACCATGCTGGGAACGTATCTATGATACGTTCTACATCAATCTTACAGCGGAACGATTACATGAGATGGACAACCCTCCTGATTCCAAGACCGCCCTCTATAACTGGAAAGCACATATCCACCCATTTCACCCAATGCCACTTTTGTCTTCCTTCATAGCATCCCCAGAAGAAATGAGAGAAGGCTCTCTCAATCATGTGGAAAGCTTTCCTAGGGATATTAGCCGTTGAAAGCAAGTGCATAGAGAAGCTAGATAGCACATGCTTGATGAGGACCAGTTTAGCTGCTTGGTTGAGAAGTTTCATCTTCCATCCTGCAACTTTATGCTCAATTTTTCTGGATTAGGGGAAGAAAGTGAGCCATACACATTTTGCCTTTGATCAGCGGGATGCCTAAATAGTGCAGCGGGAGCATTTACCCTACCTTGTATAAAAGTATTAGTATCTACGGATATATAATATTATTATCAGACCCGTTAGATACTTACATCAAAAGATCATCTTAAGTCTTTATATTTGATGACTCAATGTACCTAATTTCGATTATAGGTACTTGCTTTGACTAATCTTGAGACCTAATGACATGTGAGGAGATCAAATGTATAATTTAATGTGCTTTTAGCTTGCTTGATTCATATGTGGGTGTTGTTGTGCCTATGAATTAGAATATGGTTAAGGTTTATATGATCCAACAAGTGATCAGCTTATTAATTAGCTAGGAATATTATTACGGATGTGATCTCGCAAATTGAACCATCCATCAAGCGATTTTTCGTTGACACCAACACTTGAAAGGTTCTAAATGCAAATATCATATTAATTTTGTTTTAACCATTAAAAGGTTTTAGTCATACTTAATGATAATTTTGAGTTAAGATCTTGTGGTCTACCACTTGTTTTTGTATGTGTATTGGATTAAAGGTAGATGACCACAATGAGTGAAAGGATTAGGAAATTTTGAATACATAGTTATGCAAGATTACAGACTTCAGATATAGTATAGGCTAATACCAATTAGAGTGGTGGAGCAACATGGTGGTATCTTTCTCTAAAACCCTATCTCTTCTTTATAAATAAATACCATGCCAAAGGGATAAAGAGCTCCTTTTAAAATCTAGCCCCCTTGAAAAGAGAAAAAAGTGAGAAGAGAGAGAGAGGGGAAGAGAGAGTTAACATCTCAGCTTTCCTCATCCACATGTGCATATGTATGGGGCCTACTTATGGAAATTTTAGACCTGACCTAGCTTGGCCCACCTCAGGCTGGGCTTAGACTCGATTATCAGGCCCAAGGACCCGGTTCAGGCTTATACTTTCAGCCTGTTTTTCATTCAGGCCGGACTTGGACTTAGTCATCCAAAAGCCCGATAACCCAGCCCAGTCCGATATTTTTTCAACACTTAAAATCCCTTTATTCCTTAGTTGGAAAGCAATCCAGCTTGTCCAAATCTCCTCCCTCCAAATTTCTTACCCATCTGGATATGAAGTGCAAGAAAAAGACACTGACAGAGTTGTTTGGTTTTTTTTTTTTTGTCATTTGAATTTGGATTGCCCAATATTTTACTTTTAACCATCCATTAAATATTGATCGATTGGACAGTTAAGATTTCTTGATCCTTGATTTTAGAGATATGATCCATCCACAAGTGACCCACAACTTAGGTGGCCCACCATTGTCAAATGGTGGTGAACTATGACAATAATAAAGCCGTTTGGTCAAACCTTTATCTTCAATCCTCATCAACAGAGAGATTCTTTCCCGCAGAGGAATTATATGATACGTGGCACTTATCTTTCCACAGCATACATCGATTTTATGAGAAGTCGTGCATAAAATCATGCAATCCAGACCATTGATCTCTTGTATACAAACATTGATAGACTGTTATATCAAATATTTTATTGATAGGAAAATATGAATGCTTTGATTAGTGGTACAAAAATAAACGGTTGAAAAGAGAAATACAACAAAGATCTAGATTCAACTAAAAAACCTTCTATATGTGATCTTTAAAAGTAGAAGAGTTTGAAGCACGAAAAATCACAGTTAGAATCAATTATCAATGGCTTGGATTACCAAATCATGCTACCAAATTGTGAGATTTGAGAGCGCATATGCACCGTGCAAAGATGCAGACCAGGTATCATTTAATTATTCTACCGACAAAAAAGGAAAGCTCACATCCAACAGCTTACACACTTTCAATTGATATCCGTGCACTGGATATATTATTATATATAGTGTTTTTGAGTAATCCATACCGTTCAATAGGTTGGTCCCATAATTTTAATAAAACTACATAATAATCATTACCATTCAATAGATAAATGGGTCACACAATGGAAAATAATGTCTGGATGCTGCTAAATAATAAAATATAATTTTGGCCCATCAAATAAATATATGGAGCTGATTTTTTATATAGAGTAATCTTCATGGTGATTCTACATACTGGACAGTTTAGATTTAATACACTCTTGACTTATTGGAAGTTATTAGCTTGGTGGACGAAACTTACTGTCCAACCGGTTGGACGTGAGGTTTTTTCCAAATAAAATAGTGTACGTTGACTACTGGGCTGTTTGATTTTCCAAATCCTACCTAAATATATTTAAGGGCTGTTTGATTTTGTAATTACAGTGGTAATTCAATGTAAATGGGTAATAATTATTTACCTTTTTAATTTCCAGCGCCTCACTTCATCCAAGGAAAAAACATGTTATGTGTGGGGCCTACCATGATATTTATGTCTTATCCACACCGTTCATCCCTTTAGCCAGATCATTTTAGATATTAGCCGAAAAAAGAGGCAGATATAAAACTCAAGTGGACCACATCATAGGATATAATGAGAATTGAGCTCTTGATTTTGAAAGATTTTTTAGGGCCCTGGAAAATTTGGATCAAACGGATATTTTTGTTTTCCTTTTATTTATGAATATGTAACCTTAATGTTAGATGACAAATAAACACCAATGTTGGACCCAAGGAAAAAATTAACTTTCAACTGTTGATGTCTTTATAATTATTGTTTCTTAATATGTGGCCCACTCAAACTTGGGATTTACCTCAATTTTGGACTCATACCCTAAAATGTACCATTAAAACAAGTCAAGCTAGTCATAATTACCTTTTTTATTTTCACCAACATTGAATTACATCTCGAAAATCGGTCTAAAAAATTATGTTGTTAATGATTTGAACTTGTGGGTCCCATGGTGATGTATGTGACTTATCCATACCATCCAACCTTTTTAATGGCACATTTTAGGGAATAGGTCTAAAAATATGCCAATCCCAAAGTTGAGTGGGCCACACCTTAAGAAAAAATGATTGTAAAGTCGTCAACTATGAGAAGTTATTAATTTTCTCCCTAGGGCTCACATTGATATTTATTTATCATCCAACCTGTTCATAAGGTAACAGAGTCATAGATAAATGAAAAACAAAACTATCATCTTGATCCAAGACATTTTGACAGTCCAAAACTTTTAGGACCCTTAAAAAGTTTTTAACGGTAAAAGCTCAGTTCTCATTATTTCTTATGGTGCAGTCTACTTGAGCATTATATCTGCTTCATTTTTTCACTAATACCCTAAAATTAGTTTGCTAAAGGGATGAACAGTGTGGATAAGACACGTGTTTCATGGTATAAGGCTTTTTCTTTCCTTAGGTGACGTTAGAGTGCTATGAGTTAAGCGGCTGTCAACACCACTGGTAATTCAAAGGTAAATAATTATTATTTTCTCATTGTTCCGATGCTCATTTAAACATGTTTACTTTTTTAACATTAAAATACATGTATGTTGCTTATTCAAGAGTCTATCTGTGAAATATGTGCCAGCTACGTACATTTAAGGTATAAATTATTCAAAAAAAAAAAAAAACAGAAAAGCAAATCCAAAGCTCAAGTGTATCAACCCCACGTGAAAAAGTGAACTGAACACCTACACTTAAAATCTTCTCGAGGCCACTGTTTTCTTTAGTGTGAGTCATTTGAGTGTTGGATTTGCATTATTTTTCGGCTCATCCCTTCAAATGTTCTGATAAAAAAGATGGATGGCGTGGAAATGTAATATACATCACGGTAGGCTCATAAATTTAAACGAATCCTTTTAGACCAGTTTTCAAAGAAAAATGTCAGCGTATTTTCAAAACAGTGAAAAAGGTAATAATTGTTTATTTACCGTGTATTTGCTAAAATTTAAAAAATCAAACGGTTATAGTAGTTCTGCATTATCTAGACGATATTAAATGTGGGTCCCATTTCCAATGGAGCATATATCTAAAAATCACACTGATCCAGCAATGCCAACCATACGACTAATGGCAATCAAATAGATGGTTAAACGTAAAATAACCAGTGGTCCAAATTCAAAGGAGAAAAACTCACATTGCTAATATTATCTTCCTGGTGCAATTTTTCAGATGGTTGTGTAAATTATTGGACAGTTTGGATTCTTGAAGAGTCATCATCATTTTGCAAATGGTGTAGAACTCACATAAGAATCTAGACCAATGATCCAAATTAAAAAGAAAAAAATAAAAATAAAAATCATGACAGCTGAGATGCTTCTCTTGTAAGCTGTAATACATGAACAATTCAAAAGCTTCTCTTGTAAGCTCTTCCAACGCCTATAAAAAAGGGCACAACTGAAATAGATATACACACACCAAAGCTCTGCATCTCTATTTCTCACCGTTCTCTCCTCTTCATCCCATTAGCAGCATGGCCCATGCACTAATCACCGTTGCATTGGAGAACTTGGACACCATCATTCAAGACAATGTGAGCTGGTTGGCCAGTGCTGCCGACAATCTCCAATCTCTTTCCGCGACATTTGCATCGATCCTACCCGTGCTTGAAGATGCAGAGATGAAACAAGCAAGCGAAGTGGCAGTGAGAGAGTGGCTATCAAGGCTACAAGATGTGGCCCACGACGTAGATGACATGATCGATATATGGCGGATAGATTCTCTCATATCAAATGCCCACAAACATGGTATTGCTAGATTAACAATCATGTTTGAATTCATTTCATTTGATTGATGGTTATTGGATCTGATTAACATGTTTTCACTTACAGGTATTTGCGCCGCCAAAAGAGCACGTTCTTCCGCATCAAGTGATCACATCCAACAGATGGTAAATGAAATTAAAGAAAAACTAGACCAGCTCGCCAATGAAAAGAACATGTACCAATTTAAAGAAATTCCAATGGCTGGGATGGAAGAATTTCTGGTGGTCCCCTCAACTACCTACGAACCAGAGATTTTCGGCAGGAACCAAGATGTAGAATGTATAGTAAGCAAGTTGGTTAGTGAAGATTGTCCTCTCATTTCTGTAGTTGGAATTCGGGGAATCGGCAAGACAATGCTCTAGGCTCATCTGTAACGACGAGAGGGTGAAGAGACACTTTGATAAAACAATTTGGGTCTGTATGTCAGATGATTTGGATGTGACCAAGCTCACCTATAAGATCATACAATCTTCAAACTGGTCCTGCAACGATCCATCCAACTTGGACTCAATGCGGCGGAGTCTTCATCGATGTTTGGACGGGTCGCAGTTTTTACTAGTGTTGGATGATGTTCGGAATGAAGACGAAAGCAGAATTCTAGCCACCACTGGCCGCCTCAAAGCTGCAATGGTTGGCCGCCTCAAAGCTGCAATGGTAATGGACTCTGCTTACATATATGATTTGGATGCTTTATCGGAGAGCAAGTTTTGTCCTTGTTCTATTCCAATGCTTTTGTTGGAAGGGGAACGGAAGTGGAACCGGAGCTGGAAGGGATCGGTAGGGAAATTCTTAAGAAATGCAAAGGCGTTCCTCTTGCAGTGAAGATGGTAGGGTGTCTCTTGCGCTTCAAGAGAACAGAACAAGATTGGCGATCGGTCTTGGAGAGTGAAATGTGGGATTTATGGACATCGAAAGTGGCATTCCACCGACACTCTGGTTGAGCTACTGCCATTTGCCTGCGCATTTGAAGTGATGCTTTGCATATTGCTCTGTATTCCTGAAAGACTGTAAGATAGAGAAAGATAAATTGATCAAGCTGTGGATGGCCCAAAATCTCATCCGACCCAACAGAAGGAGAGTGGTGGAAGATGTCGGCAAAGACTACTTCAATCATCTAGTAGGCTGCTCATTGTTTGAAAGTATAGAAGACGATGACGTTGGTGTCATCACCTTTAAGATGCATGATCTAGTGCATGATCTCGCTCATTTCGTCGCAAAAGGGGAATGTGGCAGTTTGGAGATTGGGAAGCCAGGCCGCCATCTATCATTGATTCTTGACGATGTCGTATCATATGATCTCACCCCATTATTCAGTGTGAAGAAATTGTGCACGCTCTTACTCTCTGCACCAGCCGAAGTCGAGGCCATCCTCGACAGTCTATTCCACCGTCTGCTTCATCTCAGGACGTTGGATCTAAGTGGCTCCTTTCCTCAAATATTGTCAAGTTCAATTGGTAAATTAAAACAATTACAGTGCCTTGATCTCTCCTGGTCTAACATAATCGAGTTGCTTGAATCGGTGACTGACCTCTGTAATCTACAAACCTTAAAACTCCAATGGTGTAACAGCCTAAAGAAATTACCAAGTGGAATGTATAAAATAGTTTGCCTTAGACATCTTCAAGTTCAAGGCACTTATAGCTTGAGATTATTACCAGAAGGATTAAGGAGATAAAGCTCCCTTCGGACGTTGGATATGTTCGTTGTTGGGGGCGAGGGTGGTGAATGTAGGATTGGAGAACTGAAAGACCTTAACCATATCGAAGGGGAGCTGTCGATCAGGATCTTGGAGAAAGTAGCGAGCGTGGATGAGGCCAGAGAGGCAGAGTTAGAGAGGACATCCCACCTTCGTAGCTTCTCTTTACATTGGGATGTTGGTCCTAAGCCAGTGTTTGATGGTATATTAACAAGTTGTGAGATGAAGATGCCGAAGCTAGGTTTCGAAGAGTTGGGGAGGCTGGACGCCATATTCGAAGGGCTTCGACTACCTCAAATGAATTTGAAAGAGTTGGAAATAATCTATTATCCTGGTTCTAGGTTCCCTAGTTGGATTGGCAATCTGTTCTTCGCCGGCCTAATCAGGGTGACACTATCACATTGTGAAAATTGTAGCCAGCTGCCTGCCCTTGCGCATTTACCGTCTCTTCGATATCTCTATATATCGGAGAGTGATGAGGTAAAGATGGTGGACCGTGAGTTTTGTGGGGAAGTGACAATGGCAAGAGTTCGAAGAGATTAACATTCCTAAAGTTGAGGAATTGTCTTTCGAATCACTGTCAAATTAGAAGAAGAGGCAGTTGACAGTGGAAAATGACAACAAGGAGACCGTCGCAATGCCGTCGCTAATCCAATGATTATCAGGCAGTGCCCCAAGTTGAAGAGGTTGCCCCACCAGCTTCCTCAAAGCCTAAGGATACTAGAAATTACTAAGTGTCCCAAAGTGACCAAGCTATCATGTCATCTTCCATCACTCGAAGATTTGGTTATCGATGGCCAAATCTTATCATGGCCATTGCCGGACCTCTTCAGTCTCAAGTTTTTAACGGTACTGAACCTTCCAGATCGAGTATTACTGCCTCCCAATGCATTGGGACATCTCATGGCTTTGAAGAATCTTGCAATCCAAGGCTGCAAAATACATATGTATTTGCCTGAAGGATTGGAGCAGCTCGAGAGGCTTGAAATCAAGAATTGCTATGAATTGCCTGATGGGTTAGGACAGCTAAAGGCGCTTTGGGCTTTAAGCATCTGTTCACTCCCCAAGTATAGGGTTGTGATGTAGTAATAAACTCGGTAAGACCGAGGTCGAATCCACAGGGACTGATACCTGTACGTTATCTGAAACCAAGTAGAACTAGAACTAGATTAAGATGTGATCTAACCAAATAGAATTTTAAGGAATAATTGTGGAATAATTATCTAAAACTTTAAGGAATACAGAGGAAGGAAACTAGGGATTCAGAGGATCCACTTGTAGAGATCAGGGAGATCTTATGCCTGCTTCAAAAATCATGAAAATTAAACTGAACTTCTTCTGATATAATTTTAAAGAGATGACAGGTATATGAATTAGAATGGATTCCATCACCACACCATGTCCAGGAGACAAAGTTAACAAAAGAATTATACTAATTACCAACCAATCAACATGCCATGAAGGTCAGGAAGGGTACCATCATCCAACCATGCCCAGGAGACGATGGTGAACAACAGGGCTTCCTGGCGTCATAAAAAAGGGAAAAGAAAATATTCAAGGCCATTACAGACCCATTGTAATTTCAGTCACAATAGACCATTAACGACTAAAAACATTCCTTCCATAATCAGATAAAAACAAATTCAGTCCATGAATTTACATTAACAGCAAAGAGTAAAACCTCCCATCTCACTACAGGCTTCACCTCTTAGCCCTAGCTAAGGGGTTTAGCCACACATGAATGGGCTAAAATAAACAAATAAACCAAAGAAAAAGAAGAAAAAGAAGGAACATAGTAAATGTTTTAAATTCTAGAAAAACCTCTCTCCTCTTTCTCTCTCTCTCCCGTTCCAGCCTCCAGCTTCCTTCCTTCCTTCCACTTGTGCAGCCGTCCAAGCCCAACTCCTCACGTCCCTCCAAAACTGTGCTCTCCCCCCTCTGCTTCCACCTTCCTTCTCTTTATAGAACTGTCGTCGAGGAGGAATTTTCGCACTCCCTGCGGAAGTTTCACGAGCCGGAAGACTCCTTACACAACAAGGCCGGTGCGTAGGCGTTTCCGCAGCCAAGAAAATGGAAGAAAAAGTCTTCCACTTCCCTCACATTCTTTTCAAATAGATAACGTCCCTTGGAAAATCTCTGGACGAGGTACACGATGGATGGTTTGGATCATACCTCTGATCAGCTATAGTGGGCCAAAACCGCACGGAAATCCCGGCTTTTCCGGACGCAAAACAGAGTAGCGTCATTGACGCTGTGACGATGGTGGGGCCTACTTCACTGTTTTGTTGGGAAATCCAAGCCGTTCATTGGATTCTGCTCGAAAAAACAGGTGGGAATCACTATTTTTGGAGCAAATTCTAAGTGGCCCACAATATCTTCTACTCCGCCGTTCATCATGCCTTTAACGGTTCGGATTCTGAAACATCTTACTTGGTCTCAAGAGTCCACCTTGGTGAGGTAAATACCCCACCTATGCACACAATGGACGGTCCCGATTGATGCTTTGGAAGCGGAGTGGGCCCCACTGAGAGGAACCGGTGGACCCACATTCGCTGCTGTGAAAGAGTCCGAATTTGAGAAGAAGGGTCGGTCA
Source organism: Magnolia sinica (assembly GCF_029962835.1). NCBI lineage: Eukaryota > Viridiplantae > Streptophyta > Magnoliopsida > Magnoliales > Magnoliaceae > Magnolia > Magnolia sinica. The sequence goes on from NC_080587.1 coordinate 2,630,575, forward strand.
GCGCTTGCTGACCGACTTTTGAATATTCGGTGTACGCCCGGTGCACTTCAGTACATGCACACACATTGTACATGTAGATCCCACGGAGATGTTTGTGACAAATCTGCTCCGTCCATCCTCTTTAGAACCTCATTTACAGGGTTCAGAATAAAATTGAGACATATCCAAAGATCTGGTGGGCCTCAAATCATGATTTTAATGGCTGATCTGTCCGTTGGGACACTTGTACAGGGATTGAACGGATAAAATTTGACGTGTACGGTTAATTTATGGTCCTCGGGCGATGTATAAATTTTCGAGCTGAACGGATGGTGGGAAGCCTGTGATCTTGTATTCCGGATGTCTTTCGGGCCATTTGAGCTTCAGTTTCTGGATTTTCTTGAATCCCTGGCATGCACATCCATCGATCTTGGTCTCCTGGGGTCCGTTGCTTGCCTTGGTGATTTTAGACCGTTAAATCTCAGCTTTTAGCACCTTGTTTCAGTCCAAGCTTGTAAATACACCCTGTATCATAAACATGATTAAATCGGGCCGTTAAACAATACATGTTTGAAAATTCAGGCAATAACAGGGTCTGATATACAATATTTGACCCTCAACACAACCCCCAACCAGCATCTTGTTAGTCCCGAGCAAGGTATGTGAAAAAATAAATTGAGAATTACAGGACAATTTCTACAAACTCAAGAGATTTATGAAAAACAATTCAGATACTCGAATTCTAAGATTCATGAATGTTGGCATTACTTTCTCCTGGAATCAAGCTCACGGTACTTCATAATCAAGCTCAAATATTAATCCATTAATTAGAACGATTCTAAATATTGAGTTCCATGAGTGTATAGTGTAATCTCGGCTTAACATTATTAAAATTCACTTCTCTATTTCAGGATATCATTGGTAACCACAAGAGAATTCATGATAACCAACACCTAAACCAAAGCTTGATTCATTCTTCCAGCTTTTGATGATTTTCACACTATGTCAACTTTTTTAAAAGTACAGCCAAGGAGGAGAATCGAATCTACACCTATAGGGAGCAAACCTATGGTAAAGACCGGTCGCCAAAAAGTTTATGAATGTCAACCTTGGGGAATCAAACCTTCACCTGTAGGGAGCAAACCTATGGTGAAAACCATTCGCCCAATCTTTTCAATTTCTCAAGTTGGTTCCTTTCAAGCTTAGTGATCACCAAATTAATCCTTCAATATCGAATGAAACCTTAATGTGTAAGCGAGATGTGACATGTAAAATTATGATTCAATCAATGTTTAAAACTTCTAATCATGGATTAATAGTTCTAACTTAACTGTGAAATCTAACAAATAGTTGAATCCAAGAGTCATCAATTCCAACATCACTTATCTTGTAATTCTAAATCCAAGATGGCCGTCAAAATCGCTTCGAATTCATACGAAATTCTAGAAAAATTTAAAAATTTTCACAATTTCTGCTCAAGACTAAGAAAACACTGATTAAGAAACCTAATCTCCCACCCCCAACCTAAAATCTACATTGTCCTCAATGTAAAAGAAATAAGCATGCAATGCACATGGGACAAAATAAGTAAATGAGAAGTGATGGGAAGATAATACCTGAAAGAATCAAGAGGCTTTCCATATATATTTACGTAAAAGGGGGTCAGTACAAGAGAGAAACCAACAAAAGTAAAATAAAATAACAAAAATAAAATCCTACCTATACCACTTTCGTAGGTGCTCTCGATTACATTTAGCGTATGCAACAAGCCTTTAAACCCCTAGGTTGCCCCTAGTGGACGAGTTGTAGTATCGTGAGGGTTTGCAGTAATGTTACCCACAAACATTGAACTAAAAAAATGAAATGAAATGAAGAGCTGGGTTGCCTCCCAGGAGCGCTAAGTTTACCATCTTCAGCCAGACAAATAAAGTAACTACCCTAGTCCTAAGAAAACAGGAAACCTACCTATACCTCCATCAGACTAGGAGATCAATCCTGGAAAACAGGATCAGTCAGAGGCATGGACATGTCCTCTGAATCAAATTTCTCGACAAATGGTTTCAATCGATGTCCATTAACTTTAAACTCCTTGCCATTGTCGGGATCTCTTATCTCAACGGCCCCATGCGGAAAACCAGTGACAACAATGTAAGGGCCGGTCCAACGAGATCGAAGCTTACTCGGAAAGAGATGTAATCGAGAATTGTACAAAAGGACCTTCTGACCAGGCGTGAATGATTTTCGTAAAATGTGTTGGTCATGAAATGCTTTCATCTTGTCCTTGTAAATTCTAGAATTATCGTACGCATCATTCCGGATTTCCTCAAGTTCATTCAATTGAAGTTTGCGTAGCGAGCCAGCGTTGTCCAGATTGAAATTAAGATTTTTGATCACCCAGTACGCTTTATGTTCCAGCTCCACAGGCAAGTGACAACCTTTCCCATAGACAAGTCTAAAGGGAGACATTCCAATAGGGGTTTTAAAGGCAGTACGGTATGCCCATAAGGCATCGGTCAATCGGATTGATCAATCCTTACGATCAGGGTTAACCGTTTTCTCTAGGATATGTTTGATCTCCCTATTGGAAATCTCAGCTTGTCCACTTGTCTGTGGATGGTACGGGGTGCTCACCTTGTGAGAGATACCATATTTCTTCATTAAGCTCTCAAATGGTTTATTGCAAAAGTGTGAGCCTCCATCACTAATGATGGCTCGAGGCGTTCCGAATCAAGAAAGGATGTTTTCTTTTAGGAATTTAATGATCGTGCGATGGTCATTAGTTCGACACGGAATCGCTTCGACCCATTTAGTGACATAATCCACAGCGAGCAAAATATACAGATTTTCAAAAGATTGGGGGAATGGTCCCATGAAATCGATGCCCCAGCAATCAAATGCTTCAATGATAAGGATGAGATTCAAAGGCATCATATTTCGACGGGACAATGCTCCCAATTTCTGACAACGCTCACAAGCTTTGCAAAACTCCTGAGTGTCCCTAAACATAGTGGGCCAGTAAAAGCCACACTGCAGAATCTTGGCCGTGGTCTTTTTAGCAGAAAAGTGACCACCACAGCTTGAGAATGACAAAAGGATGGGTAATATTTCGTCTGGTACACATCTCCTTAGGATTTGGTCTGGGCAATATTTAAATAAATAAGGATCATCCCAGAAAAAGTTACGCACCTCGGTGAAGAATTTCTTCTTATCTTGCGCAGTCCACTGTGTCGGTATGGCACCTGTAGCAAGATAATTAGCAATATCGGCGAGCCAAGGTGAATGGGAGACTCGGAACAGTTGTTCATCAGGGAACATGTCGTTGATATGGGTCATCTCAAGGGGATCAGAGGTATTAAGGCGAGAAAGGTGATCGGCCACAACGTTTTCTACTCCCTTTTTATCTTTAATTTCCAAATCAAATTCTTGGAGTAGAAGAATCCATCGTATCAAGCGGGGCTTAGAATCATTTTTAGAAAGAAGATACTTCAGTGCCGCATGATCTGTATAGATAATGATCTTGGATCCGATTAGGTAGGACCTAAATTTATCCAAGGCGAACACTACGGCTAAGAGTTCCTTTTTCGTAGTCGAGTAGTTCACTTGGGCAGGATTTAGAGTCCTACTCGCGTAATGAATGACGTAGGGCCTCTTATCTTTTCTCTGGCCTAGGACCGCCCCAAGAGCATAATCAGAAGCATCGCACATAAGCTCAAAAGGAAGGCTCCAGTCGGGTGGCTGCATGATAGGTGCAGTGGTTAACGTGCCCTTAAGCTTGGTGAAAGCTTCCTGGCATTGCTCAGTCCACTCGTATGGAGCATCCTTTTGAAGAAAATTACATAAAGGATGAGAGAGGAGACTAAAGTCCTTTATGAATCGCCTGTAAAATCCTGCGTGTCCTAAGAAGGATCGCACGTCTCTGATGTTTTTGGGTGGAGGTAGGTTAGAGATAAGATCGATTTTTACCTTATCTACCTCGATTCCTTTCGACGAAATGATTTACGTAAGGACAATTCCCTTCTGAACCATGAAATGACACTTCTCCTAATTAAGTACCAAGTTCTTTTCTTCACATCTTTTCAGCACACATTTAAGACTTTCCAAGCACTTGCTGAAAGATGGACCGTAAACAGAGAAATCATCCATGAAGACCTCTAGATATTGCCCCACCATATCAGAAAATATACTAAGCATACATCGCCGAAAGGTGGCAGGGGCATTACATAGTCCGATTGGTATCCTTCGATAGGCAAAGGTGCCGTAAGGATATGTAAATGTGGTCTTTTCCTGGTCTTCAGGGGCTATCTCTATCTAGTTGTATCCCAAATACTCGTCAAAGAAACTATAATAGGAATGACTAGCTAGCCTTTTCAGGATCTAATCAATGAATGGTAAAGGAAAGTGGTCTTTCCTCGTGACGGTATTCAACTTCCTGTAGTCAATGCACATTCTCCAACCAGTAGTGACTCTAGTTGGCACGAGTTCATTATTAGCATTGGCTACGATGGTGATTCCGGACTTCTTAGGGACCACTTGAGTTGGACTCACCCATTGACTATCAGATATAGGGTATATAATACCCACGTCCAATAGTTTAAGAACCTCGGCTTTAACCACTTCCTTCAGGTCTACGTTGTGGTTGCCGAGCGATTTTTTCATTATCCTCAAGATATATGCGGTGAGTACAAATCGAGGGATCGATTCCCTTGAGGTCCGCTATCGTCCATCCCAGGACTCCTTTATGCTCAATGAGAGTAGATATGAGCATACTCTCCTGTTCTTTCTCTAGGTGGGCAGAGATCACCACCGGGTATGTCTCATCTTGACCTAAATAGGCATATTTCAAATCAGAGGGCAAAGTTTTTAGGTCAAGCTTCGGCGGCTTGAGGTTAGACGGTAGAGGCACTACATCGGTTTGTGGCAATTCTTTAAATTGTGGCCTCCACCAGTTAACTTCAAGTACCGGTGTAGTATCAAGCAAGGCGCTCGTCTCCCTAATCATGTCATCATCAAAATCATGGACATGGGCCAGGCACGTCTCTAGATGGTCGGAGGATAAGGTTAGACGTGTCGTATCTTCCACGAAAGAGTTAATCATGTTAATGTCGTGGAAATCGTCATCATCCTCTAAGTTTCTGCCGTTATTGGAAAATATGTTTGACTCCAATGTCATATTTCCAAAAGACATAGTCATGACACCATTCCTGCAATTGATAATTGCATTTGAAGTGGCAAGGAATGGGCGGCCAAGAATGACGGGGATCTGAGTGCTTATGTTATTGATGAGTTCGGTGTCCAAGATGATAAAATCTACAGGGTAGTAAAATCTATCAACTTGGACCAACACATCATCAATTATCCCTCTTGGTACACGAACAGAGCGATCAGCAAGTTGTATTGTGGTTAGGGTGGGTTTTAATTCACCCAAACCTAACTGTTTGTATACCGAGTAAGGAATCAGATTGACGCTCGCTCCTAAGTCAAGAAGTGCGTGATCAATTCGATGGTTCCCGATTACACATAATATGGTTGGGCTACCGGGATCTTTGAATTTCTGTGGCACGTCTTGCTTTAGGATGGCACTCACTTTCTCAGTCAAGAAAATTTTCTTTTGAATACTTTGTCGTCTTTTGGTCATGCATAAGTCTTTCAGGAATTTGGCATATGAAGGTATCTGTTTCACGACATCTAGTAGAGGAATGTTGACTTTCACTTGTCTCAACACCTTTAGGATATCCTGAGAGTTAGAGAGAGGTTTTGGTGAAACCAACCGTTGGGGGAATGGAGCAACTGGCTTCTCTAGAAGTTCCGATTCTAATTTTTGTGGGGCATCACTAGCTCCATCATTGTTGTCCTCTTCTGGTTCTTGAGGCTTTTCAGGCCTAACCGGAGGAGTTTTATCAATAATCTTTCCACTCCTAAGAGTGGTGATGGATTTAGCGTGCCCCATCTGATTTGAAGAACTGGGATCATTAATCTCGTACTGTGGTTTAGGATTGGGGAGAGGTTGTGCAGGAAGCATCCCCTTTTCTATAACCGTAATACGAGAATCTATCTTTTGCATAAAATCTGTAATTCCCCGCATAGCCTGAGCCAGCTCTTGTATGGAATTTTGAACCGGTTCCTCTTGAGGTTTCACTTGATTTGGATTTTGATTGAAGAAACCTAGAGGAGTAGCCGTTTGTCCATTCCTCCAACTAAAGTTTGGATGATTTTTCCAACCAGGATTGTATGTATTGGAGTTAGGTCCAGTAAAAGGTCTTTGATAGTTGTTTACGGCATTGGCTTGTTCATTCAACACTCCTCGAAAGGCGGGTATTGTAGGACAATTTTCAGTTGTATGAATGTTGCAATCACAGATGCTGCAAACAATTTCATTAACCTTATCCTTCTTTCCTTTCATGGCTTCAACTTTCCTTGTGAGCGTAGTCACTTTACACTTGAGATCATCGTCTTCTTTCAAGAGATATAATCCACCTTTCTCCTTTAATTGAGTCGGCCTAGACGTGGTGTTCGACTTTGGGTAATAGTCCCAAGATTGTGTTTTTTCAGCCAAACTGTCGAGGTAGTCCCATACCTCGTCGACATCTTTATTAATAAACTCTCCATTACACATTGTTTTAACCATTTGGCGCATGGAAGATGTCAGTCCATTGTAGAAAAAATTTGTAATGCGCTCGTTTCAAATCCGTGTTGTGGGCATGAACTAACCAAATCTTTGAACCTTTCCCAACATTGGAAGAATGTTTCATCTTCCTTTTGGGCAAAGTTCATGATCGCTTTTCTGAGGGTAATCGTTTTATGATGTGGGAAGAATTTTTTTATGAATTCCCTCTGCATGTCGTTCCATGTGCCAATGGATCTAGGACGCAGTGAATGTAACCACGTCTTAGCTTTCTCTTTTAAGGAAAAAGGAAAGAGTTTCAGCCTAATTGTATCCTCAGATACATTAAGAAAACATAATGTAGCTATAATCTCATCGAACTCTTTTAAATGTAAATATAGGCTTTCTGATTCAAGTCCATGGAATTTGGGAAGGAGTTGGATAACTCCTGGCTTGATGTCCATTTGTCCTGTGTTTTCAGAGAAAATCATGCATGAGGGCGTACTCGCTCCCGCCGGTTGTAGATAATCTCGTAAAGTACGAGGCGGGGGTGCCTGTTGCACCTCATTTTCATCTTGGGTATCCTCCACCCTGGGTGGAAGTAGAGGAGGTTGGTCTTCAGCCATAACTTCAGTTAACTCAGGGGATTTCGAGCGGTGTCTAGTCCTGCGATGGATAGTCAACCCCTCAACCAATCTTCCTTCAGTCAAGAGACGTCGAGTGTTGTCACGGGTCCACTTGGGTATGAAACACTCACAGCCCTCAACTAAATTCAAAGCCTAATCCTAAGAAGGGAAAAGAAAATCTAGGAAGAAAGAGAGAGTTGGAAAGAAATTACCAAATTGGAGTCCTGAGTTAAAAACCTGCAAAATAAAACAGAATAAGTTAGATTCTAAAAAGAGAAGAACAATCCGTTAAAAGAAAGATAGAAGTGAACTAGCTTCTAAAAGAAGAGAGCCCTAAACTAGAAAGTAAATTAAAAAGAGAACTGAAAAATAGAAAGTAGAGAAGGAGTGTACCGAATTAGAAATCTCTATCTTAAAGGCATACAAAATAGAAAGGTTAGTTTCTAAACTAAAATTCTACAATTAGAAAGTAACTAAAAATAATAGAAAGTTAATTTCTAAAAAGGGGAATAACTAACCAAGTTTCTAAAAACAAAAGAGGAATAAACTATTTCCTATAAATTGAAAAATATTAGAATTAGAAAATTTTAAGATTTAAACCTTAATTCTAAAAACAAAAAAAAGTAGAGAAATTAGGAAGGAATTATCAATTTAAGAACTTATGTCAGGATCCTACAAAACAGGAAAACAGGTTAAGTTCTAAAAACAATAGAATAAAATAAAAGAAAAACTTTTATCCTAAAGTAAGTAAAATCTTAATCCTAACCTAATTCTAAAACTAATTAATTTCAGAAAAACGTAGCCGTCAGTCCCTGGCAACGGCGCCAAAAACTTGTTCACTCCCCAAGTATATGGTTGTGATGTAGTAATAAACTCGGTAAGACCGAGGTCGAATCCACAGGGACTGATACCTGTACGTTATCTGAAACCAAGTAGAACTAGAACTAGACTAAGATGTGATCTAACCAAATAGAATTTTAAGGAATAATTGTGGAATAATTATCTAAAACTTTAAGGAATTCAGAGGAAGGAAACTAGGGATTCAGAGGATCCACTTGTAGAGATCAGGGAGATCTTATGCCTGCTTCAAAAATCATGAAAATTAAACTGAACTTCTTCTGATATAATTTTAAAGAGATGACAGGTATATGAATTAGAATGGATTCCATCACCACACCATGCCCAGGAGACAAAGTTAACAAAAGAATTATACTAATTACCAACCAATCAATATGCCATGAAGGTCAGGAAGGGTACCATCATCTAACCATGCCCAGGAGACGATGGTGAACAACAGGGCTTCCTAGCGTCATAAAAAAGGAAAAAGGAAATATTCAAGGCCATTGCAGACCCATTGTAACTTCAGTCACAACAGACCATTAACGACTAAAAACATTCCTTCCATAATCAGATAAAAACAAATTCAGTCCATGAATTTACATTAATAGCAAAGAGTAAAACCTCTCATCTCACTACAGGCTTCATCTCTTAGCCCTAGCTAAGGGGTTTAGCCACACATGAATGGGCTAAAATAAACAAATAAACCAAAGAAAAAGAAGGAACACAGCAAATGTTTTAAAGTCTAGAAAAACCTCTCTCCTCTTTCTCTCTCTCTCCTGTTCCAGCCTCCAGCTTCCTTCCTTCCTTCCACTTGTGCAGCCGTCCAAGCCCAACTCCTCACGTCCCTCCAAAAATGTGCTCTCCCCCCTCTGCTTCCACCTTCCTTCTCTTTATAGAACTGTCGTCGGGGAGGGATTTCCGCACTCCCTGCGGAAGTTTCACGAGCCGGAAGACTCCTTACACAACAAGGCCGGTGCGTAGGCGTTTCCGCAGCCAAGAAAATGGAAGAAAAAGTCTTCCACTTCCCTCACATTCTTTCCAAATAGATAACGTCCCTTGGAAAATCTCTGGACGAGGTACACGATGGATGGTTTGGATCATACCTCTGATCAGCTATAGTGGGCCAAAACCGCACGGAAATCCCGGCTTTTCCGGACGCAAAACAGAGTAGCGTCATTGACGCTGTGACGATGGTGGGGCCCACTTCACTGCTTTGTTGGGAAATCTAAGCCGTCCATTGGATTCTGCTCGAAAAAACAGGTGGGAATCACTATTTTTGGAGCAAATTCTATGTGGCCCATAATATCTTCTACTCCGTCGTTCATCGTGCCTTTAACGGTTCAGATTCTGAAACATCTTACCTGGTCTCAAGAGGCTACCTTGGTGAGGTAAATACCCCACCTATGCACACAATGGACGGTCTCGATTGATGCTTTGGAAGCGGAGTGGGCCCCACTGAGAGGAACCGGCGGACCCACGTTCGCTGCTGTGAAAGAGTCCGGATTTGAGAAGAAGGGTCGGTCAGCGCTTGCTGACCCACTTTTGAATATTCGGTGTACGCCCAGTGCACTTCAGTACATGCACACACACTGTACATGTAGGTCCCACGGAGATGTTTGTGACAAATCTACTCCGTCCATCCTCTTTAGAACCTCATTTACAGGGTTCAGAATAAAATTGAGACATATCCAAAGATCTGGTGGGCCCCAAATCATGATTTTAGTGGCTGATCTGTCCGTTGGGACACTTGTACAGGGATTGAATGGATGAAATTTGACGTGTATAGTTAATTTATGGTCCTCGGGCGATGTATAAATTTTTGAGCTGAACGGATGGTGGGAACCCTGTGATCTTGTATTCTGGATGTCTTTCGGGCCATTTGAGCTTCAGTTTCTAGATTTTCTTGAATTCCTGGCATGCACATCCGTCGATCTTGGTCTCTTGGGGTCCGTCGCTTGCCTTGGTGATTTTAGACCGTTAAATCTCAGCTTTTAGCACCTTGTTTCAGTCCAAGCTTGTAAATACACCCTGTATCATAAACACAATTAAATCGGGCCGTTAAACAATACTATGTTTGTAAATTCTGGCAATAACTGGGGTCTGATATACAATATTCGACCCTCAACAGCATCTCAGGCTGCTTTGGGCTGGTGTCTTTGCTTGAGTAGCTGCGGTAACTACGAGCACTTGAAGAATTGGAGATTTCAGTCTGCCCAAGGCTAACAGAAAGATGCAAGAAAGGGGTTGGGGAGGAGTGGCCTAAGATTGCACACATTCCCGATATTAGGGTCGATAACAAGAAGATCCAATGGAGTTATCTCTCTCTCTCTCTCTCTCTCTCTCTCTCTCTATTTTTATTTTTTATTTTTTTCTTCATTTTCCTTGTATTATGATCAATTAAGGATGAACTTCTTGATTATTAAATGAGGTTGGATCCAGTACAAAGCTTTTAATGGTATAAAAATGGGTGTCAAAGTACAAGTATGTTTAACTGCATTTAAGTGTGTCTAAGGGCAATTCCTAAATGAATGTTTTTTGGGCTTTTTTAGATAGTAAGTTACAACTACAATGATTTGTAAAAGTGTAGTATTTACAAATTACAATACGTGTCTCTTGATTAACTGATATTTTGATCGAAAAAATCCATTACATTTTTGAGATATCAATAAAAAAATATTTTGACTCTTATGTTTGAATAGAGATTTTCTTTTGTAATGTATTGAAAAATAGTAATGATATAAATTCATTTATTGATTTATTATTACATCAACATTAGCATATTTACGTGCTAAATTATATGTTTTAAGCAAACATGGTGAAATTATAATGATGACACTTTTACATTATGATGCAGTTATAATCTGTTATCCAAAAAAAAAAAGCCTTGTTAAAGTAAAGTATACTTAGATATGGGAAAGTTAGGTGATTGGTCTAGACTACTCTAGAGGGTCTAATCAAACTAAATGGACTATTATAGCCGTTAGTTTTGCATTGAAATGTTGATTGGTGACCATTTTTATCTTCGACCATCCATTTGAAGGTCATTCATGTGGCTAGTTAGTCCTTTTCTTGTGCTCTCCAGCCATGAGCCATGGATGGAACACGAAAGATGGATGACTTGAGCCACTAGCTATGGACCGAATGGGTCCATCTGTATTTATCTGGCTTTGGCCTGGACTTAGGGTGCATTGTGGCCATTTGTTGAGGAGAAGGTAACCAATGTGCCATACAACAACATATGTGGATCTCAAACCAAACTATCCAACCCATCGGCTCCATCATACAATGAGCAATTATAATTAACCATGTTATTGGTGGCCATTAAACTTGAAGCCGGAAGGGAAATGATTGATGCCACAAATTCTAGGAGATGACCAGATGGTTAAAATGGTGTCATTAATATTGTATTGGGACTATGTGCCTTCCACAATGGGGCCCTTAATTTGGACTGTTTAAGTTTATATTTGTGTGTTCTAAGATCTTATATTAATATTTACACATTGCATTTTGCCTTAGGGGCGTTTGGATTAGAAGTTATTTTAGATAAGCTATTTATGCCAAAAGTAGTTTATCTTGGTTTTTACTTATTCAACAAATAAGTATGTTTAGTAAACAATATACTTATCATAAATTTAAAATAATTTTTTTAAAAAAAGTAAAAAAATTATGTTTAGTTTCCAATGTCAAGAGTACTTATCCCTCAAGTTTACTTGGTCCCCCTCATATCCACCATCCATCATGTGGGGCTAACCTTTAATGTGGATTATTCATTGTATGAACCCTGTCTATGATGTGGGCAGCCCATCATGCGGGGCCCACTTTGGATGTGGGTCATTCATCATTAGGAGTCGACCTTTAATGTGCAACATCCATTATGTAGGGCCCACCATCAATTTTATTGTCCATAATGTGGAGCCCACCTTCAATATCCACCACCCATCATGTAGAGCCTACCTTTGGTGTGGACCGTCCATCATGTAGGGCCTACCTTGGATATGGGCCACTCATCATTAGGATCAACCTTTTAATGTGTATTATCCATCATGTGGGGCCCACTTTGATGTGGATCACCTAGCATGTGGGGCCCACCATTATTAATTGTCCATCATGTGGAGCCCGCTTTTGATGTGGATTGTACATCATGTGGGCCCCACCTTCAATGTGTTGCCCACATGTGAGGCTTGCCTTAGATGTGAACCATATATCATTAGGGGTCGGCCTTTGATGTGTACCATCCATCATATGGGGACTACCTGTTAGAAATTAAGTGTTTCTTGTACACAACGGAGGATAGAAGAAAAAGATAACAAGACAATCAGATCTATTAGGTTTAATGCTTGAGTTGAATAGTCAATTTCTCAAGACAGATTTGTTGTCCTTTTTCTGGAAGTTCCAACAAGTGCAAATGAAGGAAATCTGCAAATTGTCTTTATAATACAATGAATTCTTAATCCAAATTTCAACACGAAAATTTGCACATTTAAGTGTTGAACAGATCTCTAGTTTTGACACTGATATCCCTTTAAGACATTTAGAAAAAACTTAGCAAGAGATCAGATCGAGAATAATTGCATAGAAGATGATATAATATTAAGAATTAAGAGTATTAACTTCTGGATTATAGCATCCAAGATTTATATCAATTGAAAGGTTATGGATTTCTTCTTGAAGAGATGCTAATGTGTATCTTCAAGAAATTCATACCCATTCATAGCAAACAATAGCCTTTAATGAAAGGACATGACTCTTTGTCCTATGGCGGTTATTTCTGTACCCAGTCAAACATAAATAGTTATTCAACAGTAAAAACTATATCCACATAAGTAACACGTGGCATAGGTGTCACATGTACAATCATGTGACAATTACTCTCAATCAACAAAAAAGTAATAAAATATCAAGGTAGACCCTAGTTCAATTCCAGTTGTAGCATGGCCCAAAAAGTTTGGATCATGTGCCAAAAAGACTAAGGCTCTTATTACTCCTTGCGAGGATGCGCACGTGCTAAGTGCACCTAATAAAGCACCCAAGAAGCCCTACAAACTACGCCGCGCACGTGCGTGCGCAAACGGTGCTTCGCACCATCCTCGAGGAGATTTGAACTCTGGTTGCATAAGCAAAAACCCTTTCTATTACCAACTAGCTATACACACTATACTGGAAAGTTCAAATAATTTATTTATTTCTAAAAATAACTTTTATTTTTGAAATTTATTTTTATTCTAAAAAACACAACACCACCTTCAATGTCCATTGTTGATCATGTGGAGCTCACCTTTAATGTGGACTATCTATCGCGTGGGGCCCACCTTTCACTACAAGAAATCTCACTTTTAGCGACGAAAATTTTCGTCGCTAAAAGTCAAATTTTCGTAGCTAAACAGTTTTAGCGACGAAAGTTTTCGTCGCTAAATTCGTCGCTAAAAGACCGACGTCGAAGCGTTTTATCAGCGAAGAATTCGAATCGTCGCTAAATGCAAGCTTTTTAGCGACGAAAATTTTCGTCGCTAAAAAAACTGTACAAAACTTTTAGCAGCGAAAATTTTCGCTGCTAAAAATAAATTACAAAACTTTTAGAAATTTTCGCTGCTAAAAATAAATTACAAAACTTTTAGCGACGAAAATTGTCGTCGCTAAAAACCTGTGTAAGACTTTTAGCAGCGAAAATTTTCGCTGCTAAAAGTCTTGTATAGTTTTTTAGCGACGACAATTTTCGTCGCGAAAAAACTATACAATCTTTTAGCAGCGAACCTTTTCGCTCCTAAAAAATCATTCCACTTTTATCGACGAAAATTTTCGTCGCTAAAAAAACTGTACAAGACTTTTAGCAGCGAAAATTTTCGTCACTAAAAAATTGTACAAGACTTTTAGCAGCAAAAATTTTCGCAGCTAAAAATAAATTACAAAACTTTTAGCTACAAAAAGTTTCGTCGCTAAAAGTCTCTTTTTAAAAAATTATTCTAGCTCAAAATTCCTAATATACACCTGTTAACAATATATTTCATCATATTCATCCTGATATACACCTGTTATATAATATATTTCATCATATTCACATTCACATCCATCTAAACCCAAACAAGAAAATCCATCCAAACATAAAAGTACATTCATCCAAACACAAACAATCTTATCCGCATCACACTTATTCACGCATAAATACATATAAGTTTAACATAATAAACAAATATACAAAAAATCATCGTCTTCTTCCTATTTCGACAACTTCCTTACCACCTACTTTCTAGTCAAGTTCCATAGCCATGCACACTTGTTTCCTTGTCCTTGCATCTTAACATCATCGCCATCTTTCTCTTTTATCTACACCACCCAACATTTGGAAGGATCATACATGTATTCACTGAAGAAGATATGCTCAAAGATTGCAGGGTCATCCAGAGATGGAAGATCATGCTTCTTTCTGGCTTCACACTTCCCTTCTATCATCTCCACTGGCACACTGAGTGTTTCTGCACTGTAATACACCTGCTAATTGAACTGAAAATCATGTGACATCATTTCTACTAGTCACTGAAAACAGGCATATGATTTGTGACTCCATAACATGTCTGTGGGTTCTCTATGAACTCTAATCACAGAGTGATACCCAAAAACCTGACACACTTGGTGGTCAAACTACAACTCAATGCCAACATGGACTGGCACATCAGCCACTTTTGTTGTAACAGGAATTGTTTGATAACCATGATGAAGAAGAATACTTTCCAACAAAGAGCTACCAGTTAACAGCCAAGAAACTCACCTCCATCATGACGTGGCAAGCCAAAAGTTGATAAGGCATGTACTTATAGCCACTGCAAAAAGAAAAAATGAAAAACTGAGTTGTGGCTTTTGGGTTTTCTCAATGACATCATATCTTTTATTCAAGTCACAATACAAAATAAAATTCAAATCTTTCAAGGCCTGATTGAGTTTCATCGACTTAATGCAAAGATAATCTACAAGCAAGAGAATCAGTGAAATTTTGGTAATGAATGTCTATTTTCTTACACATAATCTAGCGCTGAAAGTCTTGAAAAGCTGCTTGGAATTTCTCCTGTCAAATTGCTAAAGGTAAGTTATCTACAAGAGAAAATTATCATTAGAAAAAAACTGGGGAAGATTCTCTCTGAAATGAATTTGTAAGTTACATGTATTCAATGCGTGTTCTCATCCATAGCAGGCCATGAGATTGAAGACTGTAGTATATTGTAAAGAACATGGAATGCACAGAAGGATTTTCCTTGTCCAGTAGCATGATGGATTAGCCAGTACACAGAAAAATAAACATAGAAATGAAAGTGAAAGGCCAAATCACCATGAATTTGTCGTCGAATCACTTCAGTTTTGCACTTCCCTTCCTAATTTAACTTCTTTCAAACCATGAAACAGTTGTCTGGACAGTGGTCGTGATTTGCATGTCAACTCATGGAGCTGAATCTTCAACTTTCATTTTATGTTTTCATCACTTAATTTAGAGTTGACCATCCAAACTTAAGAATATTGTGCATCTAACAATGCCTAGTCAGCACTCAATGGCATGGGAAAAGAAATATATAAAGGCATGTATAAAAGATTTGTCCAAAGTAACTTACAAGGATTTCAGATTTGTCATTGTCCCAATATATTGTGGGATTATGTCAGAAATCAAGCAATTTCTTAGTACCCTGCAGTATATGAGCAAGACAGACACTTCATGAACAAAAGAAGTAACAAACAATGATATATTTATGCCATCAGGGGTATATCCATTCAACTCACAATTTCTGCATTTTGGTCATTCCCTCAACTAGAAAATGCACATTCCCTCAACTAGAAAATTATGTAGGTTACTTTTTGAAATCATGGGTATCTTATATTGTATGTTGTGTACTTTGGTATTGATGTGTGGGATGGTATCTTTTTTATTGTTATACCTTTGGATGGATTGAGCTATGTAAATATGGGCAGGATTTAAATTTTAATGGTGGCTAGTCAAAGAGGGGTTGTTTTTTCTTTAATTCTAAAAAGAGGTATTATGCAATGCTCCGGTCATATGTTTGATTAGGATTTAAGTTTGTACATGTGAGCCCACAGTACTGTGATTCAATCCAATGATATGATGGCCTTCACTGTTAACAGGTCATGAACCAGAAATCTCCCAGATTGGAGAAGCCCTAAACCTTCAATAGGTAGCTAAGAAGCAGATGTTTTACAAAGAAAACATAGCAACAGCTCACATTTATTTTCATTTATGAGCTCATGAGCTAAAATGACCTAGCAAAATAGATGGGCATCATGAATACATTCATCAAAGTGGGCCTCAAGGTAAGGGTTGCACCATCTTAGATGAGGCCAAGGCACATCTAATCCACTCTTCCATTTCTATCATCAACACGCGACTCAATCAAATCATGCCAAGTCAGCTCACAAGGGTGTCAACAGACAATCCACCTTCCCTCGCAACATGTCCTCCCGAGGGACTGATATACAAGAAATGTTTGCATACACCATCTTTATTTTCCTACAATTTATCATCTCAGTCTAAACATATGAGCTGTGAAAAACGTGATTCATATTTCAAAGATCACTTGGGGAGAAAATTACAACAATATACTCATTAGATAGGCTATATTGATGCAATATTTGAATGTGGCCCATCATTTATATGATCTGGAATACACGAAGGGTGCAACAGTCAGACAGTAATGACTGTTGTAGAGTGAATATGGGTGCAGAAATCTTGGGTTTTATCTAGTGACTTAAAAGAGAAAACCTGGCATTATTGATGATGAGATGAAGCTTCAAATCACAGAAGGTGCCCCTGTTTACAACCAAATAGAATGTCAATAAGAAGTCTAAGATTGGTCTGTATTTTCCCAATTCCTTGTAGGATTCTATGCATGTTCAAAAGCAAAAGACAAACAAAATTTTAGAAAATGAAAATGAAGACAACCAGCTTCCTTCAGCTGTCCGTCCATTTCAGTCATATTAAAATTTCATTGGTCTAAAATATTTTTGCAAAATGATAATAGCCTGGCAACAAATGCAACTTTATCAGCAACTTGATGAAGACCTAAATCATGCTGTTTAATATACTTCATCAACAGAAAAATAAAAATAAAAATCAGCAACTTACCTCAGTAATCAAGTAAAGGTTTTCTTCTTGCAACACATCCTCAAAATTTGAAGACACCTATCCCATGAATTAGATATACCCTTTCATGGTGAGCCATGGGCTTGAAAATGAGGCCAATCCACAACTTAAGTGAGCAACAACATAAACAATGGTTAAGAGTGGATGCACATCCATTGAAACCTTTTTTCTTTCTTTTTTTTGTACAGTGGACCCAACGAGATGTGGTTTAAACATCTAGGCCATTCATTGTTCCATGTTCATTTGATCAGTTCCATGCAATTTCACACACCCAATTCATCCAAAAATCAGAAACATGACTTGTATGAACAACAGAAGATCCTTCCATTCAATCAGTTTCATGGAATTCCATGAGTTCACCAAATACAATAACAGAATAACCATAATGATCTGAAGCAACCTGCATAAGATACCGAGAAATTAAAGCCTAAAAGAAAATATAGATTGGTAAAAATATAAATATACTAATGAAAACATGTGCACTTAGAAAACAACACAGGTTATAACAAAACCTCAATTATGAGATGGCTTCTTCTGTTTGAGTCACCAAAAGAGAGGGGGAAATTGATTTCCTTTTAACAGTTACATAGAAAACTACACTCGTAACCAACTCTAGATGGAAATTTATTTCCTTTTAACAGTTAGAGAATGATTGAAAGATTAGACCAAGACCAATCTAATGAAACCTTACAAAACGCATCCTCCATAAAGTCCAGTTTCAAAGTGAAGAAAAAAGACTCTAATAGCCACATATCCTCTCTTTTATATAGGATTTGCAGTTTTATTCCACAAAGCAAAAATGTTAAATATATCAATATGAAGGCCATTTCTTACTGTTCCACTTTACTACCATTTTCACACCCAGCTCCAGCCATGGCTATTTTAACTGCTGCTGCATCAACATCCGCCTTTCATATTATGCACGAGATGGCAAACCTTGTATAAAAAAAAAAAGCCAATTACCGAAAATCCAAAAACACAATGTAATACACTATTACATATAAATCTAAAATTGAAACCAGATTTTAAATCAAAATAAAACAACAACATTACTTGTACTCTGAGTTATAACAGAACATTCCCCATTGCATTCAACAAAAAATCAGATATGAATCCCCAAAAAATTCCCAAATCTGTTAATTAAGGATTTTCAGATATGAATCCCCAAAAAATCAAAAAATCAGGGATTTTCGATTCTGAATCCTCAAATCTGAATCCCATACAGGCAAATTAGGGATTCCGAATCCCAAATCCAGAAATTAGGGATTTCGAATCCCGAATCTAGAATTAGGGATTTCCGTCAACCGTGAGAACGGTCAGAGAGAGAGAGAGAGGGAGGGAGAGAGAGAGAGAGAGAGAGAGAGAGAGAGAGAGAGAGAGAGAGAGAGAGAGAGATACCTGATCACGGTCCACCGATCCACCGAGAGAGACAGAGAGAGAGAGAGGATGCGAGAGAGAGAGAGAGAGAGTACCGAGAGAGACAGAGAGAGCGACAGAGAGACAGAGAGAGAGAGGGCGCGGTTGAGAGAGGGACCGAGAGAGAGAGAGAGAGAGAGAGAGAGAGAGGGCGCGCGAGACAGGAGACAGAGAGAGTGAGAGACCGAGAGAGGGCGCGGCAGACAGGAGACAGAGAGAGTGAGAGACCGAGAGAGGAGAGTATATCTCCCTCTCTCTACTCGCGCTGACACCAACGCTCTTGGCTGGTGGTTGGTGTTGTGTGGGCCCCACGATGTTTTATGTGTTTCATCCCTGCCGTCCATCTTTTTTTCCATATCATTTTATGGTATGAGACAAAAAATGAGGTATATCCCAATCTCAGCTGGACCACATTATAGGAAACAGTGTTGAATGAGCGTGGACCATTAAGTTACTTTTGGGGGCCATATACAATTTTGGATCAATCTGATATTTTTTTTCCATTCATCTGGGCATGTATGACCTAATCAATAGATTTAATGTCAAATAAAAAGTACAATGGACCTTAGGAGGGTTTTAATGGTGGATATCCAATCACTATTGTTATCATGTGGTGTGGTCCACTTGAGATTTATATCCCTCTCATTTTTGGTATCAACACCTAAATTTTTTAATTTTTTTTATTTTAAAAATTTTACGTGAGGGAACACCAGCACATCTCCCGTGAATGTTGTTGCTCCACAAGGACTCTTTTATTTATTTATTTAGAAATGCTCTGGTGCCTACGAACACAATTAGTTATAGTGCTCCCATTTTTATACAGAACCTAGACTGTCCAAACCATTGATCAATACGGTTTATCAGGTCTAATCCATATTTCACGAACTACCATGAAAATATCACACTGATTTAGTAAATTTGACCATTCGGTAAATGGAATTAAAAATGGACGGTCAAGATCATTTACGCAAAAATAGGTCCAATCAACATTTCGATTCATCCATTTGTTAGGATTATCATGGTTTGCTTATAATTGTAAAGAATCACATTTGTGCAAGTGACAATTAAAAACGCATATAATTCCATTTTTTTTAATCATCAATTAAGCTATTTTTGAATTTACTAGAATTTATTTCTATTTTTTCTCGTGGATTCGAGGAATTTTTATAAAGAATATAGAAAAGCTCCGTGGAATTGGAATAATTATCCACTTTGAGGAAGATAGTGATCGACCTCATCACGTCCATACCTGCGTCAGTCGCTATAAAGGTTTTGATAGAGAATGGTGCCCACCATACCATAGCCATCGAGAATGGGTTTAGAACTCGAAATACATTTTAGATGATGAAAAAAACTATTCATATTTTAGTCTATACTAAGAAGCATTCACTGAACTAATGATTGTCTAGGATAGAAAATTTAGAACATTGAGAACTAAAGATCAAATGGCTCATATTCGAATCCAAGCATGATAGGTTAGGATCAATAATGAAGCATTATTACCATAGCATCTATGGCATGATTATAACAAAAACAGGGAGATCATAGTTTAGGAAGCAAAACGGATTGAAAACCCACCCCAACAATGTATGCTGATAAGGGGCACCGTGAGTTGTCAAAATCCTCACTGCAAAATGCATGCCAAGGGATGGATGACGAAATGCATCATGAGAAGTTCTTGTGACCAGAAGCTATGTGGGCCCACAGAAATGCAGTAACAAAACCACTTTGTTCATGATTTTCTCAAGCTCGTAATGGGATGGGGTTTAAAAATCAGGCAGATTCAAAACTAAGCTAGGCCACTCCGAGTGAAATACTGAGAATGGAAACGTCCACCATTGAGACTTCCTAGAACCCATTATGATATTTATACACCATCTCAACCGTTAATAAGGTTTTCACCACACGAATAAAACCATGGGCACAAATATCATCCCGATGTCCTACCAAGTTTCCAATGGTGGATGTTCCATCCCGGCTGTTTTGTCTGATGTGTGGCCCACTTGAATTTTAGATCTGCCTGATTTTTGAACTCTTCTATGGGCCCATATAGCTTATTACCATTGAAGTGGATTGCATAGTGAGTAACTCACTACGAGTAAACTCTGTGAGGTCCACCATAATTTATGTATTTTATCCTCTCCATCCGTTAAATTTAACGGATAAATTTTCAGATTGAGACTAAAAATGAGGCATATCCAATGTTCATAAGGACCACACAACAGGATACAATTAAATTGAACATCTACATTTGAAAAATTCTTGGGAGCCCTAGAAGTTTTAGATTAAGCTTATATTTGTGTTTTAACTTCATCTATGTCTGTATGATCTTATGAACTAGGTTGGATGACAAATAAACATCACTGTGGGGCCTAGAAAGGTTTTTACGGTGGAAATTATTATCCCCATTGTTTCCAGTGATATGATCCACTTGTTATTTTGGGCTCAACTCCTTAAATTAAACAGAAAAACGAATGGATGACATGGATAGACCAAATACATTCAGGGCCTGTTTTGCCAAGCAAATTAAGAGGGATTAGGAGGGATGGGATGGTAAAATCCCATGATATGCCAAACGAGCCAAACAAACCTGATGAATTTGTCCCGGGATATGGCAAACCCATGGATCACCATGATGTTTTATTATAATATATTTCAAAAAAAAATTTAAAAATACAAATTCTGAATTTTTATTTTCAAAATCTAAAAAATTTTCTCATATTTTATTTTTTTTCCTCAAAAATTTTAAAATGTTGATTTTTTTTTTTTTCTAAAAGCATCATTTTGTTTTTTAAGTTTTTCTCAAACATTGTCAAAGTTTTTCTTAAACATTGTGATATTTTTGCATTTTGCTCCATTTTTTTTTGTTCAAATCGTACCAAATTAGTGCCAATAGGTGAGAAATGCTTGATTCTTCATGTTTTTCTAACAAAATCAAGGATTTGAACGTTCGATTTCAAAATTTGAGGGCAAGTGATCCAATTTGGGAGAATTTGGTGAATTTGATTTAAACATCTGAAGTTATTTACTGTTCAATCTGAACTGATTAAATTGTCCAAAAAGAGTTGATTAAAGGTTCAATTAGTGGATCTCCCTAATAATATAGTAATTTTATTTTTCACAGATAAATTTCAATTTGCATTTAAAAATAACATTTTTTCCAAAATGTATATTTTTTTACTCTTTTAATAAAATATCATTTTTATTATAAAATATTTCAAAAAAAATAAAAATACAAATTTAGAATTTTTATTTTAAAAATCTCAAAAACTTTCTCATATTATAATTTTTTCCTCAAAAATTTCAAAATGTTGATTTTTTTTTTTTCCAAAAGCATCATTTTTTTTAAAAAGTTTTTCTCAAACATTGTCAAAGTTTTTCTCAAACATTGTCATATTTTTGCATTTTGCTTCATTTTTTTTTGTTCAAATCGTACCAAATTAGTGCCAATAGGTGAGAAATGCTTGATTCTTCATGTTTTTCCAACAAAATCAAAGATTTGAACGTTCGATTTCAAAATTTGAGGGCAAGTGATCCAATTTGAGAGAAATTGGTGAATTTGATTTAAACATCTGAAGTTATTTACTGTACAATCTAAACTGATTAAATTGTCCAAAAAGAGTTGATTAAAGGTTCAATTAGTGGATCTCCCTAATAATTTAGTAATTTTATTTTTCACAGATAAATTTCAATTTGTATTTAAAAATAACATTTTTTCCAAAATGTATATTTTTTTACTCTTTTAATAAAATATCATTTTTATTATAAAATATTTCAAAAAAATTAAAATACAAATTTAGAATTTTTATTTTAAAAATCTCAAAAAATTTCTCATATCATAATTTTTTTCTCAAAAATTTCAAATTTCCTATTTTTTATTCAAAAGCAACATTACTTTTAGCGACGAATATTTTTATCGCTAAAAATATTATCAGCAATGGTTTTGGTTTGTCATTAAAAGTCAGGGCCAAAAGTAAACTAACCGAAGTACATGACACTTTTAGCGACGAACATTTTCGTCGCTAAAAGTAATTTTTTTTTTGCTTCATTCCTAAAAACTCTTAAGAGGGAAAAATTTTTTAAAAGCGGGAAATTACTTTTAGCGACGCAACTTTTCGTTGCTAAAAGTCAGGGCCTACATTTTCAAACTGAAATACACAACTCTTTTAGCGACGAAAATATTCGTTGCTAAAACTTTTGGCGGGAAAATTTTTAATAAAGCGGGAAAATTATTAGCGACGGTCTTGGTTCGTTGCTAAAAGTTAGGGCCAAAATTTTCAAAGTGGACACTTTTAACGACGAAATTTTTCGTTGCTAAAAGCAGACTCTTCATTTTTAGCGACGAAACTATTCGTCGCTAAAACTCTTCTATACTACAGAATACTTTTAGCAACGAAAGCTTTCGTTGCCAAAAGCAAATTTCTGATTTTTAGCAACGAAAATATTCGTCGCTAAAACTCTTAGCTGAATTTTTTTTAAAAAGCGGGAAATTACTTTTAGCGACGAACTGTTTCGTCGCTAAAAGTCCCATACACGATTTTTAGCTACGAAAAGTTTTGTAGCTAAAAGTAAACGTCCAAAAAATGTTTTGAGCCTATAGCGACGAATATTTTCGTCGCTAAAAGTCTTGTCCACGATTTTTAGCTACGAAAACTTTCGTCGCTAAAAGTCTCGTCTCTAAAGGTAGTCTTTTAGCGACGAAAATTTATTTCGTTGCTGAAAGTCACTTTTAGCGACGAAAAAAAATTTCGTCGCTAAAAGTTTCATCGCTAAAAACCCTCTTTCTTGTAGTGTTTGAAGTGAGTTGTCTATCATACCCACCTTTGAAAGTGGCTATTTATCATTAGGAGCCGACCTTTGATGTGGACAATCCATTATGTGGACCCACATTAATATGGGTGATCCATCATATGTGGCCCACCTTTGATGTGGAGTATCCATTGTGTGGGCTTCACCTTCGATGAAAACAGTCTAACATGTGGGGCCTCCTTTGATATGAACTAGAGAGAAAGAGAGAGAGAGAGAGGGTGAAGAGTTAAAAAGCTTTAAATAAATTACCAAGATAAGTGACTTTAAGTAGATTAGTTACTTTTGCAATTGTGTAGTGAAAAAAGTAACTTAATGACCCTGGCATACGTTAAAAACATAAATTAAAAAGTAACTTATTTGGTGGTATCCAAATAGGCCCTTAGGGGGCATTTGGATCATAAGTTGCTTAAGATAAGCTACTTATACCACGAGTATTTTATCTTAGTTTATAGTTATTAATAAGATAAATTTGTTTAGTAAACAACATACTTATCACCTTCTCCTCTCTTTTGTCTCTCCGGTGCCTTTCTTCAACAACTATGAAAAGTAGAAAAGCTAAAATAAAAATAAATAAATAAATAAAGTAATTAAGTAATTTTAAGTAAAAAAGGTTTCTTATAACTAATCATAAACCAAACTTACTAATCTGAAAATCAGTGGCAATTTGCACACTATAGACTCCCCCTTGATTAGGGGCCAGATCTCTCACACATGCACCATGGTGGCATATGTACCCTCAAAGAAAGAGTGGGGCCCACAAGGGATCATCAACAGCCTCTGAGGGAACTCATCCCATCATCAAAACTTCTCAGGGCTACTTTTGTTTATGCAACAAATTTCTAAAGCGTATAGTATGCCTGACAAGGCACGTATTTGCATGATTGAAACCTCCCATTAAGTTATCAAATTCTGCTCAATACAATCATCAAGAGGCCCACCAGTAAGTGAAACTTACCAACGGTCTAGATTCCATCATGGGATGTGAATTACCTACTACATCATATCACAAGAAGTTCTTGTGCTCATAAGTAAGGTGGGCCCACAGTGATGTTTGTGAGAAACCCAACTGTTCATTCATTTTGCCAGCTTATGTTAAGACATGAGATAAAAAATGAGGCATTTCCAAAACTCAAGTGAGCCTCAAGAGAGGAAAATGTAGGTGGGGAAATGAAATGCTTACCATTGAAACCTATCTGGGGTATATGCCATTACCGTTCATGATGAATTGAAGACACAAAAATATTAGCCTGGTCCATAACTTGTTTTAGGAATGTTTCAACAGCATTCAATCCTCACGGCTTCATAACATGCAGCCCACTCGAATTTGGATCTGCCTCATTTTTGGGCTCATGTGATCCTAACATGATCTGAAAAAATAGATGGACAGGTTGGATTTCTCACAAACATCACAGTGGGCCCCACTTAGCATCTGAGTGCCTTGTTGCAAGCCACATGCGTCGCCAGGTATGTGGCCCCATCCTTCCACTTGCAATGTCAAGCTAGTTTTAAATAAATAGACCTCCCGTTCATTTCTGTGCAAAATTAAACTCCTACCCTTCCCAAACAAGAACCTATTCTAAAATGCAAGCTGATATTGTGTTTTGGCATTGTTGGCATAAGGAAATTCATTTCCTCTTTAAAATGTTTATTTTTCATTTCAATGACATGAGTTAGATGAATTGTAAATTTGGGAGAAAAGTTTTTTTTAAATTCCCTAATTCAAGAAAGAATCTAGATCCGCTGCTTGTCATAAACAAAAATTTTTTGTTTGTTACAATGTGATTGGTTCGCATAATCACATACTGCCTATAATGCATTAGTACTGATAAAACATAAAATTCCTGTTTGTAGCAGGCAGAAAATTTAGATCATTCAAGAAATATTTTTCAATGTATTTTCATGGTACAAAAGTACCAATACCCAAGCAATTAATATCTTACATGGCCCACTTTTTCGGACGGCATACCTCGGTTACTACAAGTAGTGGATGCAAAGATCTCCATAGTTAGAAGGACGGCATAATCAAAACCTTTGTTCTCATGCACTTGCATCCATTTTCATGTGCAGCATGTGCATCACTGAACTGTACCCTATAAAGAAGAGTGGGTCTTCACTTTATCAAGCCAATGGTTTAATGATCCAACCCATTGATTCGATGGCTTAACATCAATGCTCCATTCAATGCCTGGGAGATCTTGTCATCTAGTTTTTGGCATCTCCTTGTTTGAATGTGGCTCATTGCCTCATGCATTTTTTTTATAGCATGGTTGCTAGCACCGATCATCTTGGTGGGTCAAAAATAAAATTGCATATTGCACCTTTCAATGCGCGTGGCAACTGATAATGGGCCCCACCTTGATGTATGTGACTACATCCATGCTGCCCATCTGTATTGAAAACTTAATTTAGAGTATGATCCAAAACATGAAGCAATCAAAATCTCAATGGACCATAGTAATTGACTATTAAAAACTTCTCGTGGATCAAGATGGTATTTGTATGGTCTCTTGCTACGGGTCTTTGTGACTGGGATGACAAATAAACATTATGGCAGACTCCATGAAGTTTTTAATGGTGAGGATTCAATTGCAATTGTTTCTTATAGTGTGGTCCACCTAAGATTTGGCATGCTTCATTTTTTGGATCATGCCTTAAAATGAGCTATGAAAATGATTGGACGGTGTGTATTTAAGGCACATGCATCACAGTGAACCCCGCAATTAGGGTCCCACCCACCTGGCCAAATCCAGGGTCTGGCCTAATCCACTCCCTCCTAATAAGGAATCTGCCACAATGATAGTACGGTTGATTTTGATGGGCCATCATGGGAATAGGCCAATGTTGAGGGTCAAATATTGCATATCAGACCCAGTTATTGCCTGGATTTATGAACATGGTACTGTTTAATTGCTCAACTTAATCGTGTTTATGATACAGAGTGTATTTACGAGCTTGGACTGAAACAAGGTGCTAAAAGCTGAGATTTAACCCTCAGAATTCACCAAAGCATGGAAAGGACCCCACGAGACCAAGATCGACAAATTTACACGCCAGAGACCTGAGAAAATCGAGAAACTGAAGCTCAAGTGGCCCGAAATTGTTCCAGAATACTAGATCACAGGGTTCCCACCATGCGTTGGGCTCGAAACTTCATAAATGTCCTAAGAACCACAAATTAACCGTACACGTTGAATTTCAGCCCTCAGATCCTTGTGGAAGAGGCCCAATAGCCAGATCAGCCCACAAATCGTTAAAGTGGGGCCCGCATGATATCTGGATATGCTTCAATGTTGGGTCCAACCCCTTAAATGGGGTGGCACAGTGATTGGACGGCATGGATTTTAAATAAGCATCATGATGGACCCCACATGGGGGTTTGTGTGCACAGTGCATAAGTGCACTCGCTATGCACCAAGAAATTGAAGACGGTCAACAAGGCGTTGGCCGATTACAACTCAAAAACGGCAAAGCCGTTCGCTGTTTGCAACAGAGACTTGCGGACGGACCTTAGTGGGCCCCACACAGCAGTTATTCGAAGGATCTGAACCGTTTATGAGACTCACACCGCCAATCTCACTCAGGCCTAGGTGGATAAAAATTCAAAAGACTTCGGATGTCCGTTTTCGATCATTAAAACGGACGATAGACGGTGGAAGAGAAACATCGGTGGACCACACCAAAACTCGACAAAAACCAGCCAATTCTGACCGAAAAATCGAGATAAATCCGATGGACGGCTTGGATTGATCATTTGAAGCTTATTGTGGACCCCACCATCGGACAGCGTACGTGCGTAACGCACTCTGTTTCGTAGCCGGACACCGTCCGGCTTTTGCGGTGGGTTATGCGCTCTTGGGGGCGATCAGACGGCTGATCTGAACCATTCATCATGTAGGCCTATCAAGAAACTCCCAGAGGGCGGTCTCCTTTTAGAAAGAAAGCAAGAAAAATGGGGGTGGGAGGCTCCGAATCTGACTGCATAAGGTTTATTCACGCAGCCGACTCGTCTGCGGACTGCTGTGCGTAAAGAGAGCTTCCACAGCTGACTCGTCCACGGACTCCAGCCCTCCACCGCCCTTGGATGTATAAAGGAGAAAAGCAGAAGAAAAGAGGGGGGATTGAAGGAGGAGCGGTGGCTGGAAAGAAAGGAAGCTTGGACGATTGGAACGTGGGAGAGAGAAGGAAGCAGTTGTGGGTTTCCTTCTTTCCTTTATATTTCTTTTGCTTTGTTTGCTTTGTTAAAGGTTCAGCCCATTCATGTGTGGCTAAACATCTTAGCTAGGACTAAGAGGTGAAGCCTATAGCGAGATGGGAGATACTATTTCATGCTTTTAAATTTCTGAACTGAATTTGATTTTAGTTGATTATGGAAGGAATGTTTTTAGTCTTTAATGGTCTGTTGTGACTGAAATTACAATGGATCTGCAATGGCCTTGAATATCTCCTTTTCCCTTTTGATGTATATGACTTCAGGAAGCCCTGTTGTTCACCATCGTCTCCTGGGCATGATAGGATGATGGTACCCTTTCTAACGTGCATGCATTGTGATTGGTTGGTAATTAGTTTAATCCTGTTGTTTGCTTTGTCTCCTGGGCATGGTTAGATGATGGAATCCATTCTAATTCATATACCTTTCATCTTGTGAAGATTAGATCAAGTAGGTTCAGTTTGATTTCCGTGATTCTTGATGTAGGCAAAAGATCTCCCTGATCCCTACAAGTGGATCCTCTGAATCCCTAGTTTCCTTCCTCTGAATTCCTTAAGTTTTACATTAATCTCTCACCATTATTTATTAAATTCTATTTCATGGAGATTACATCTTTTGCTAGTTCTAGATCTAGTTAGTTCCAGATCACGTACAAGTTTCAGTCCCTGTGGATTCGACCTCGGTCTTACCGAGTTTATTACTACATCACAACCCTATACTTGGGGAGTGAACAGCCAAGGCAGGACAATGATAGTCATTCTCTTAGTAAAAACCAATAGGATCGTTGGGCGTCAACAATTTGGAATTGGGCTTCTTTCTGGAATTGAATTCCTAAGTAGAGGCCAAAATATTTTGTGTTTGGCAGCCTGAAAATTCCGGGTTTTTGGAATTGGTTTTTAAATTGAGCCTTCTTTTCAAATCCTTGAGGGATGTTCACCTGCAAATGTCAGCTTACCATTTTGCCTTGTAAATTATAGCTTACAAAATTCAAGGTTGCCATACTTATTATGAGAAATGCATTACTTACAAGAGCGCTCAACATTTTTGGGAGCCTCATGCAAGTCATAAAAATGTGGCTTTTTAGTTTAATTTTTTTTTTAAAAAAAAATTTAATAAATTCAAAATTAAACCATAAATTTGCTTCTTGTCTTTTTAGATACAAAATTACTAATTAAACTTTTGTATTCAAGTTTACCTAATAAATCAATTTCAATAGATAAAATTGCTAAACCGTTTAATCTATCTTGAAACATAATTGTTCATAAATAATTTTTTATAATCTTTAGTTTTGAAAAGCTTTTTTCTGGAGATGCAACTGTAACAGGTATGGTAAGTAGTATTCTATAGGCAATAAAACAATTTGGAAAATAATCTAGTTCTTTTATTAGATTAAGTATTTCAATTGGAGTATTAATTTTTATTTTTGCAACTTCTTTGAAAACTTTTAATTCCAAAAATAAATCCAAACAGTTAGAAAATTGAAGTTAGAATTTAATTTAGAAAATTGACGTTAGAATATAATTTTTTGAGAACTTAATTAGCAATAGAGTAGGTAGTTGTGGTCCTAGGTTTTAGGAGAAAATTTTATTAGGAATGATACTATTATTTTGAAAAGAGACGATAGAGTTAGACTGTTATTATTGATAGTGCTAGTTGCTAGGATTTGTTTTTTTATTTTCAATTTCAAATTTGCAAACTAATTTTTAGATGTTCCTATTTTGTAGGCCTTTCAATAAGTTTTATTTCAAAAAATTTAGGCTTTTTTTCTTCTTTTTAATTTTAATTTTGCTATAATATAGGACTTTCATAATTAAGAAAATTTAATTTTGCTATAATATAGGGCCTTCATAATTAGGGTGCCTTAGGCGATTGCCTCACCTGCCTACCCCTTTGAGCCGCCCCTGATTACTTAGCGAATGAATCATAGCGGGTGTTGTCAAATATCTTCAATCTGACTAAGATCAAGGGTTTATCGATACCATCGACATACCACTCAATACCATTAAAAAAAATTGAAAAATCTCAGTTGCTCGTTAGGCAGTCTTAGAGTTACTACTCGATGCCATCGAAAGTAGCTTTGATGTCATTGACTGGTCTTTAATGGTTGTCGATGCCATTAATTGTAGGTTCTATCGGCAGCACGTGCAAAACTGCGTAAGTGCATGATTTGTTTCTAATTCTGATTGCGATAGTATATATATCGAGCGTAATCAAGATTAGGATATTCGAAGTGAATGTTAAAACGTTCTTAAGGTGTTCCAGAGCAAAATTAGGATTTTGAGAAAGAAATTTGGGGTTGTTTTAATTAGAAAGTACATCCATCTCTTATAATATTATTTCATAGTAGATTACTTGTAGCTTTGTGTCCTCTTTTTTTTTTCTACATGGGTTTTTTCTTGTAAAATTCATGCATTCTTTGTGTATTTTGTTTATATTCAATTTCATCATGTTTGATTGAATTCGAGTTTGCTTCCATGCGATCCCCAAGAATAAAACCCAAATGCGCAACTTTTGCATGCTTGTATAAGATTTTGATATTTCATCAATCAGTCGCATTCATAATGTAACTTACACGTGGAATTGAATGGGTGGTGAATCATTTTATATTGTTCATTTCTTATAAAATTTTGAGCTAGTCAAATCATTAGGTGGAACACTTCTAATGCACCAAAACTAGACTGTCAACCGGTGCGGTTTGGCTAGTGATCAGCGCTCCGTCGACACCACTATGCTATATGTGTTTAATATGGGCTGTTGATATATTTTTGCAGATTAATTGAGGGTTTGATCCAAAAAATAGTAGGATCTAAATCTTAGGTTGTAACATCCTGGATTTTTCACTGTTTTGGATTTCCAAAAATCCTTGAAATTATTTTTGTAATTAACTTATATTATCACTTACTGACCATTAGCACTCAATGTTAGTTTATACACGGGTGAAACCAGTAAAGAACCGCACAAGTCCGATTAATCAACCGTAGGAAGCCAACGAATCCGCCCGATCACTTGAACATCAAGTTTAGCCCCATGATTCACTCACAGAGGGCCTAAATCTAACCGACCCATCGCTAATAAATCAAGACAATCATAGCTAAATTAAAGATCCAACCGAAGCCAAGTCAGAGAAGACCTGGATCTTGGCTAATAGACCAAATGAACCCCGTTACTCTTTTAGCCTAAAACCAACGGCTTAGAGTAATCATGACCAAATCTCCATTTTCACTTGTTATAAATAAGTCACACTATAAACATAGTTAACTCAAACCCTAATCACTGCCCACAAAAAATCTCAACATCTAATTCATTCCAGAAATGGCCCGTTTTCTGAACAAGCTCTAGACCGCTCATTGGTGGGCCACTAGTTCCAAAATTATAGAGTAGCTGTAAGAACCGTGTCCTAGTCTGTACCGTTCCGTTGGCTTTCGCAGTCCTTTCGATCGAATTCCAGCAATCCTCGACTCGTATCCGGCGTTTGCGCGCGATCTTAAGCCAAGTCCTGCATACCGAAGACGGCTCGACCGGAAACTTGTATCTTAGCGATCGCGCCGTCGCCGCGGTTCCAACACCGCGAATCGCGCACCGAACCGATATCCAGGTCAGAACATGTGGGCCTGCGTTCAATTCGAAGAAAACATCGCGTGTTGCGAATATCGAGGAAATCTTTATGATATGTCCCATCAATCAATATTAAGTACAAGTCTTACCCAAAGTACAACCAACCCATCCCCACCTTTTCAGAAGTCCACTCTCTCTCTCCACCTCACCATTCCCTTTTACAATTTTCAAACTCACCCATACCTCTTTTACAAATATTTCAAACTAAACCATACCCTCCCATCCCCTTCCTTACATCATCCCATCCATATCACTCCCATCATCTCACTCTCTCTCTCTCATTTCTCAAATCTCTCAAGCAACCCCAAAAACTCAATACATCCAAGCCTCTCCAAGCCTTCCCAAACAACAAGTGTGGCTCACCCTCTCATCTTTCATCCCTACCATCAAAACCCCATCAACCTCCATCAAAGACAAAGGCAAGGAGCTTAGGAGCCTAAGGGAGCAAGGAGAAGGCCTAGAGGTGGGTGATCCATCGTTAATTTCCATTAAGGGCCCACTTATGATGGGACCCACTTGATGTATGTGTATGTGATTAAAGAGGGGCCCATAGTGGCGGGGTCCCTCCACTCCACTGATCTCTCTCTCTCTCTCTCTCTCTCTCTCTCTCTCTCTCTCTCCTTTCATTGTGATGGTGTGGATCCCACCAATATGTGTTATATCTACCCCGTCCATCAACATTAGATGGTGTGGCCCACCCTATTGCAGGTGATGATCCACACCATCCACTGTTTAGATGGACCCAATACACCTTTCTTTATATATTTTATATTTTATATTATATATATATATGATATATATAATATAATATATATTGTATATATATAATATAAGATATATATTATATATGTATATAAATGCAGGTGGGCCACGTGACACTTGTGGAGCCCCACCATGACACTTGTGTTTGCACCGTCCAGCATCCAGGAACGCTGGACATGGGTTGGCTAACATGGAGTGCATGCACTGACGTGGGTGTGTACCTCAAGCTAACAAATATATACATATATAAATATATAATATAAAAAGTACTTTTGGAGTGGGCCACTCATGTAGACCCCACCTTGATGTATGTATATAATCCACGCGCTCATTTCATTGCTCAACCTATGTTAGGCGTTGAGCCAAAAAATGAAGTTGATCCCATTTTCTGGCGGGCCATACCATAGGAAATAGCGGTAT
Source organism: Magnolia sinica (assembly GCF_029962835.1). Taxonomy (NCBI): domain Eukaryota; kingdom Viridiplantae; phylum Streptophyta; class Magnoliopsida; order Magnoliales; family Magnoliaceae; genus Magnolia; species Magnolia sinica. The sequence continues at coordinate 2,662,986 of NC_080587.1, forward strand.
TACCATTAAAACCCACTTTGATCCTTTTATTCGCCAAAAACACATTGCATATTGGTCTCATTTCGTCGATCATGGGCTGTAGAATCTAATGGCTGGAGTGGATTCATCTGATGCGGGCCCCACATGAGAAAAACTGTAGAATTTGTCATTTCAAAAAAAAACAACAACACATGAGGCAGCACCTGCTGCTGCCACTGTTAGTGGGCAGGCGGACGGACGGGCTAGGCTTCACGACCCCAGCTATGGGCCCCACCGTGATGCGTTTCGAACATCAAGTCCATGCATTTGATGGGTCCCCTCGAACCAGGAGGCCACCCCAAAAATCAGCCATATATGGAACTCAGGTGGCCACACCATCTAAAATCATGTGAAGACATGCCTAAAACATATAAAATCACTTGGTGGGGCCTACCTGAAATTTGAATGCAGCTGAAACTTGGTCTGAACCCTCAGCCAAGTGGGACGCACATAATGGGTGGGCTGGATTTGTGAACCACATCAGGGTGGACTCCCTGTCCATGTGACCCTATCAACAGGTTGTATGGCAAATAAACATTACAGTGGACCCCCTGGTCCACGTGACCTTATCGATAGATTGGATGCAAATACACAATACAGTGGGCCCCATGTCCACGTGACCTTATGGACAGATTGGATGCAAATAAACAGTACAATGGGCCCTTCCCTAGTCCACGTGACCTTATGAACAGTTGGATTGCAAATAAACATTATGTTGGGCCCTAGGTTGGGTGGAAAATAAACATTATGTTGGGCCCTAGGTTGGGTGGAAAATAAACATTATGGTGGGTCCTACTTAGAACCCACTTATGTATATATTGTGTCCACACCTTTCATCAGTGTGGACCTCCACCATGGAGTATGTGATTTATCTATGTCTTCCATCCCTATGGGACTTACCGTGATGCATGAGTTTCATCCAAATCGTCCAACCATTTTGGAGATAATTTAAGGCCCATTGTTGAGGCCCATCTTGATGTATTGGTAGCCCTTGTTGAGGCCCACCATATATATATACACACACACACCATTGCAATGTACGTAAGGCCCGTTGGTGCGGCCCATTGATACGGCCCACTTGATGAATATAAGGCCCATATGATACGGCCCAATTGATGTACTTAAGGCCCAATGGGGCGCAATTAGGTCCATTGCAATGCGTGATTCCTCCGTGGTGTATATAATGATGTTTATAACGGGTAGTGCCTTGGGAACAATGATGGTTAGATGCCCACATTATAAGGATGATGTCGGTTAAATGTCCACATCGTCACTCTCCCTAAGGCCCATTAATAGGCCCATACTTGCAGTGTGTAGGCCGTCTAAGCCCATCTTCGTTATGAACAGAGTCCATCATCACATAACATGCTTAGTATAGATCCATGATTCATGATCATACGCATCATATGTATGCCTGATATGAGAAGTGACTGATCATAGCATATGCCTTCGGGCAGATCGTTTATGGGCTCCCTGACAGGCGGAGTTGCCCCACATGAGCGCTCGATACGCGCAAAATTTTTCATGTCTGATAGTATGATTCATGCACTTGCATTAGTGTGATCGTGATTACTGTATGCCCTAGTGACATCAAGGCCATAGCCTCCACAGACACATCGTGGGTGGCTGGACTGGATACCGAAAATATTGTTACTAAGCATCGGGGCGTCATAGATGTCCTTGGGTGAAAATTTTTAAATTCGATGGTACCAGAGGATGACTCTAACGTCGAGACCAAGTGGATATATGAGCGCACGAGGGCCGAAGACCAGGAGACCGCGTCACCCACTGTGTCGTGGTCAGTTGGAAAGGGGTGTGGCCTTACTCGCCCGAGGGTAGGGGGCAATACTAGGCTGAGTTTGACCAGCTCGTGAATGGGTCCACTATCGACATGCCGGATAGGTATTGGCAGACTATTGGCCAAGCAGATAGTGAGGTTTCTTACGCTCACTTGGGCTGTGCGGCTAGGAGAGCGGCAGTGCCACTTGGAGTATACTAAACTCCGGTGATTATCCAGAATGAGAATTGTACTGATATATGATGAGGATTGACATGTTTGAGTGGCATATCGCATCGCATGGCCGTATTATGGCCGATGGCATTCATATCTTGCATTGCAAAGCCTTGGTACGGCTGATTACATTCATATATCCATCAGCATAATTTCGCATTACTTTAACCTTGCATTCTGAGCACGCTTATACTGCGCACACACTTACACCACCCTCTAAGCTTTCTATAAGCTTATGCACGATTGATGTGTGTAGGTGACGCCAGGACGCAGCCGTAGCATAGTAGCAACAGGAGCGTGCAGACGAGCTTTTGGAATTTCTATCTTTTGTATTATCTTGTATTCCCTTCAGATGCATTGTACTTAAAAGTTTTTTATCATAGTGGATTTTGTGATGGTGTTCTTGTGGTTATTATTCGTGGGTTATGCTTATGGTTATGCTCATTACAATTAAACTGATGATTTGAAATCCTCTTTGTAGCATCCCAGGATCGGAACCTAGTGTATGGGTGCCGGGAGTCGAGAATGGGGTTCTACGGAGGCTGTCGGCGCCGGATTCGGCGATCGAGAATGTTGTGAGCCCGGTTTCCGAGTTCGGGGCGTGACAGAGTAATGTCCGTCTTACTAGGCTCGACGTCCATCGCGAGAGTCAGACCTGGGTAGTGCCCAGAATCGCTCAACTTGAGCCAAAGGACGAGTGCATGAGAAGCGCAAATACCGTAAAGGAAAAAGCTGAAACTTAAGTGAATTGGATCATCTACTCTTATGCAAAGTTAAGGATTTCGGACCGTCGGTTTGTGACCAAACTTCACCCGTGGAGTAAGGATATTTCCCTGCTTATATCCATATAGTCGCGGCCCCGATCGACCATTGGTGACCATTAAACAGACTTCTGATCATATCCGTTGATTGACACATCCAAATGGCGGGCCGATCATATCCATACGTAGATCATCATTAAGGCTAACTATTCTACGGTGTATATTGACTTGTACACCCCATAGTGAACCCTAGAGGCTAGAAAAATTCTCCCATATAATTAGTATAGTAAAAACCCAACACTTAGGGCCATTTGCACCAAATCTGGCATTATAAATGGGGCTTCTTTGGAGCACCCCTCTCCTCATACGAATTTGCCCTAGAGAAAGAAAAGAGGGAGGAGAGAAAAAGTAGAAGGAAGAGAGGAAGAAGAGAGTGAAAGAGGGTGTTGTTGGTAGAGGAGCCAAGGAAACTGGAACCTTAGCAATATCCTTCCTTTCTCCCACATCCACAACTACAAACTCAATTTCCAACCAATCGGGGAGGTAAGCACCCATCTTTTTGTAATCTTTTATGTTGAGCTAGGATTTGCATGTAACCCTAACATGCAAGTTCATTTAACTCAGGATCTCTACGAATCCGCCCCCGAGCTTGGTAACCCTAGATCATTTACTAGAGCTCTCAACGATTCATAGGTGCGGACTATTATCCTTAGGTGGCTTAGCACCAATTTTATTATGAGTCTAATAATTTTGATTGCTTAGATGATGTATTTGGAGGATCTAGAGAAAACCTAGGAAAGACCTTACCTTTGATCTTTTCAATTAATCAACATGAAGTAGTTATGGAATGTTTATTGTTGCTCACATGGTTGGGTATAAATTGATGATTGTATATTCATGTCTTGTTTGATTCATGTATCCTTTCAATGAACATGAAATAGTTATGGAATGTTTGTTGTTGCTCACATGATTGGGTATAAATTGTTGATTGCATATCCATATCTTGTTTGATTCGTGTATCCTCTCAATCAACATGGAATAGCTATGGAATGTTTATTGTTGTCTCTCACATGATTGGGTATAAATTTGATGTTTGCATGTTCATGTCTTGTTGATTCGTGTATGATGTTACCTTATAGCATGTATGATTCATTAACCCTTTGTGCATTTTGTTCCTATGATATATATGAAATGCTTAGCTTTCTCATTAACCCACACAATATACATGCACCTTTATTTCACAACATTGTTAGCTTTGTTTGGTAGAGAAATCTGAGTTTTATGTTGAGAAGTATGAATGCATGATATTGCATATGCTAGTTGATAACCCTAATTGTTGGTATGTTATGGATTACCATCAGAATCCTTGGGTTGGTCAGGAATATGAGGAGAGTGAAGGTGGTCTCGTTGGTAGAACTATCCTGAAGCTAAACCCGTGGATTTGGACGGGTGTATGTGGGCAACAGTAGTTAGACTACATCGGTCGCTCGTACCCGATGTCGTCTATTACATGCTCGCTTGAACTCGTGTGGTCTGGCCTACTTAACGACCAACCTTGTTTGTTAACCATGTCTGCTTACATATGTATGGAACCTGAAACACCCTTCAACCGTTACAGCCCATTGTTAACAAATTGAAGTCGATCCACCGACTCATGAGCTGGACATGGTGGAATGGGATACTGTGCCTAAGCTGTCGGCCTACACTGGGGTGATGAGCCTCCCTGTAGTGTCTGCGAGCAATCCCTTTCTCAGCACTCCCCATATGCTTGAAGTCGAGAATAGAGAACCCGACGAGATTAAGGATCGTGGTGTCCTGGTCTCACACATTGAGGGGTCTTAGCATCGCAATTAGTTAAGGGCATTGATACACGGAGTGTATCAGTTTCCCCAACCTACTGAATGAATGGAACTAATTAAGAACTTGACTAACACTATCATTGCACGCACTAACTAGGTTGGCGACTCGGCAACCGAGGTCGCAATGAGGAAGTGTTGTTCATACGCGATCGTTAGACGGAGTCGCTCAAGGGAGTGTTGTTGCGATGTCATGCATCATATCATTTATCATGCACCTGCAATAACAAAGATTAGATAGGTGTTTACAAATGCTTGCTTTTCATTAAATTCATAATATAACTGATGTTTGTTACAACTTAAGATTAATAGCACCCACTGAATTGATCACTCATTTTCACTCTGGGACGATGTTTTAAAACACTAACTAGACTCTTTAGTAGTTGCAGGTGACGCTGAGTACGAGGAATCTTGCAGCACGAGCCTGGATGAGGAGGACGAGCTGTCCTACTTCTAATTGATGGGCGGTTCTCCATAGGCCTAGTCGATGGGCTTTGGACCGCTGGGTGTTAGACTCGATGCATCATTCTTTTGGACATAAGCTTTGTTGTATTTTTGTTGGGCAATGCCTTGCGCGACCCATTGATATTATTTCGGATTTGTATACATTTAGCCACTTTCAATTTAGTAGACTAGTTGTGATTGTGATTCATGTTTCAAGAAATTCCAGACTGCACATTTAAACCTGATTAAACGTAAAACAGTGAAAAATTGGTTATAGTGATACCCAGGAACCTGGGAGTCGATTGTATGCACGACCTCTGATTTTCAGGGCGTTACACAGGTAGACCACATTATGGAAATAGTAATGATTGAATATCCACCATTAAAAATCTCATTGGGCACACTGCCATGTTTATTTGACATCCAACTTGATCGCCACCAAGCAGTTTTAAATGGTTGGCGTTCAATAACACAGTTTCATGTGATGTGGTCCACTTGAGATTTGGATCTATTAGGTTCATACCATAAAATGATATGGAAAAATGGATGGAAGGCAGGGATGAAACACATACATCATGGTAGGGCCCACCGAGCACTGGCCACTAGCCAATCGGTGTCCCTGCCACCGGCACACGTGCCAAGGGGCATGTGAGATGGGGCTGACAGCGCATCATTAGACCTAGCCTGATGACTCAACACTGTGATGTATGTGTTTCATCCACACCATCCATCTATTTTTCTAGCTCATTTTAAGCTACAAACCCCAGGGGTGACAGAGATCCAAAGCTTAAGTGGACCACACCACATGAAACAATGGGCAGTGGATGCTTACCATTGAAAACTTTTTGGGGTCTGAAATTTTTATTTGCCATCCAACTCATTGGTAAAGTATCAGCTTGATCCAAAACTTCTGTGGCCCTAAGAAGTTTTCAATGGTTGGCGTTTAAAATCCACTGTTTCATGTGGTGTGGTCCACTTGGTGTTTGGATCTACCTCAATTTTTTAGCCACATGATCTAAAATGAGGTGGAAAAGTGACTGGAGAGCTTAGATGAAACAGATACATCTTGGTGGAGCGCATAGAGCTTGGACACCAGCTCGTTGCTGATGGTAGGGTCGCCTGCCAAACCGCGTCGAAAAAGTAAGCAAAGAATGAAAAAGGATTGCGTACTGAGTTACTACGTTCTTATCGTACTGAGTAAACTCAGTTGGGCCCACCTTGAATGTATGTGGTCTATCCATGCCGTCCATCCATTTTTTCATCTAATTTATGTGGTTGAACCCAAAATTGAAGCATATCCAAAGATCAAGTGAACATACCATTGAAAACAATGGAGATAATTATTTTCACCGTTGAAACCTTTCTAGGCCCCACAATGATGTTTATTTGTCATCCAACCTGTTCAAAAGATCATAAAGACATGGATGAAGGGAAAACACAAATATAAGCTCGATCCAAAACTTCTACGGGCCCCAAGAATTTTTAAACGGTAGACGTTCAATTCAATTATTTTATATGGTGTGGTCCATTTGGACATCTGATATGCCTCATGTTTTATCTTAAACGCTTAAATTATCTGATAAAATGGATGGACGGAGCGGATAAAATACATAAATCATGGTGGACCTCACAGAGCTTACTCAGTATGTTAGTGAGTTACTACCCAATCTGCTTCCCCAATGGACCGAGTCGTGTGGATTTCGGTGGAAACGGATTGGCTACTCCCCTTACCACCAGCCAATGGCTGATGGTCGGTGCTACATGGCTCCACCATGATTGAACGTCTACCATTGAAAAAAAAAACTGGAAGCCATAAAAGTTTTGGATTAAGCTAATCTTTGGTTTTTTCCCTTCATCTAAGTCTGTATGACCTAATCGAAAGATTGGATGTAACACCCCTTTTTTTTTTTAACGGTGGGTTCCACCATATCCTTTGGTGTAGCCCACTTGAACTTTGGATTAGTCTCATTTTTGGGCTAATGCCCTAACTTGATCTAGAAAAATAAATGGACAGAGTAGATTTTTCATAAACATCATGAGTGGGGCCCACCATGTTTTTTTTTTAAAAAATATTTAAAAAAAAACAAAACAAAAGTGGGGTGACACCTAAAACCAATCCCACCTCCCAATTTTCTCTCTCCTCTCTTTCTTCTCCATAATACAACTGCAAACCCGAACCTATCTTTTGTCATGCCCCAAACTCAGAAACCGGGCTCACAAAATTCCTGATCGCCGAATTTGGCGCCGACAGCCTCCGTAATACCTCATTCTCGGCTCTCAATGTTCATACGTTAGATTCCGATCCTGGGATCTTACAAGGAGGATTTTTAACATAAATTTGTTTCATAAGAAGCATAACCACAAGTATACCCAAATCATAAGAACAACATCATCACCACATATCTACTAATATAATAATTTGAGTACAATGCTGAAAAGGAAATACATGCATATTAAGAAATCTCCAGAAGCTTTGTCGCACGCTCCTGCCTTAGCTCGACTGTGTCTTGTCGCCACCTGCACGCATCTATTATGCATAAGCTTATAGAAAACTTAGAGGGTGGTGTAAGTGTGTGCACAAGATAAGTGTCAAGTATTCAATATAATGCCTTAATCATACAATATCGGAATTACTGGCATGAATCATACGATATCAGAGTAAGCGAAAATACTGCAAGTTCATAATAATATCATCAACCTCATCCAGGATATGCAATGAAAAGACATGGCAAGGCAATATCATATATTGAGAAAGTAATGTAAATCAGCTATGTAATGCAAAAATATAATGAACCAGATATCAGATATCGAGGATACAATACAATATGTAATTCGGAAGAGCTACGAATACCATCAGCCTTATCTAAGTCATATAAATACAGAAATATAGTAACTCAAAATGTCATATGCCGCGGATGTAATGCAATATTCGGTGCGAATAGAATGACCATACTGGAATGTGAAGTCGGGATGATAGTACATAATAACGCAGGCTATGGGGTCCATCACAAGGGACTTCTATCCAAACCAGTCTCATACCCAAATTTGGATAGTTAGACTCAATGTGGTAAATTCCTGATCTCAGGTTAGTCGTGCACCCCAACAGAAATCCTAGCCATTACGAAGGCACACGTAAGAAATCTTTACACACCATCAGCCCGAGTAGATAGTGAATGAATGATGAATGAATATGTAACTCCTGCCCAATAAATCCATATATTAGTACTGTTAACCTTTGGGATCATCACTAGGGTCTAGTACACTCCAAACTGGCTACCGCCCCTACAAGCCGCGCAGCCCAGCGAGTGGAAAAGATCTCACTACCCGCCTGCCAGCAGTATACCAATGCCTACTCAGCTCGTTAATAGCGGACCTATTTAGGAGCTGGTCAGACTCAGCCTAGGTATGCCTACTCCCTCAAGCGGGTAAGGCCACACCCCCTCTCAACCGACCAAGACACAGTAGGAGACGCGGCCTTCTAGTATTTGGCACTTGGGCGCTCATGTATCCAATTGGTCTCGACGTTGAGGCGTCCACTAGTACCAAGAGGGTTTAGGCAGTTTCACCCAGGGCCATCTATGGCAGCCCAATGCTAGAACAAATTTTCGATGTCCTGTCTGGTCATCCACGATATGCTTGTGGAGGCTACAACCCTGATGTCGCTAGGGCACATAATGCAAGATGCATGAGTCATTCAATCATGCATTAATCCTGTGCATACCATGCGCTCATGTGAGATAACCTCCGCCTATCAGGGAGTCTCATAACAATCTGCCCAATGACATATGCAATGGTCAACCACATCTCATAACAAACATGCAGATGATGCGTATGGGCATGTATCATGATGCTATGCAGTGATATACTCATAATCGGTATCAATAATCGGCATCGACTATCGACCTCGACAATGTGGACATTTAACCAACATTGCCCTCATGGCATGACCCTCATAGAGCCTAACATACAGTGGACCCATGGCCCCACACGAGGACCAATTATACAACATCATGGGCCTCACTCAAGAACTTAGTACACATCACGATGGACTTTTCACATGGGCCTAACATACATCATAATGGGCTCTATCACCTAGCCCTCAAATGCATCACAATGGGCCTCATCACATAGGCCTCATATTCATCACATTAGGTCCTTAAAACATGGGCTAAATACACATCACAATGGGCCTCAAATACGGGCCGCATATACATTACACAGACCGAATACACATCACAATAGGCCTCAACTACGGGTCGCATATACATCATATATGTCTTGACAATCGGCTTCGACAATTGAAATCGACACTCGGAATCGGCCTTGACAATCGAAGTCAACCTATATAATCGGCCTCGATACTCGTTCTCGACAATCGAAATCGGCCTATACAGTCAAAATCGGCAATCGGTCACGACAATCGGAATCGATCAATAATCAGAATCCGAAATCGGCCACGTCAATCGGAATCGGCAAACGGCCACGACAATCTGGATCGATCGATAATTAGAATCGACAAATCGGTCACGTCAATCGGAATCGGCAATCGGTCACGACAATTGGGATCGATCGATAATTAGAATCGGCAAATTGGTCACGTTGATCAGAATCGGCAATCAGTCACGACAATCAGAATCGATCGATAATCAAAATCGGCAAATTGGTCACGTCAATCGGAATCGGCAATCGGTCACGACAATCGGAATCGATAATCAGAATCGACAAATTGATCACGACAATCGGAATCAATCGATAATCAAAATCGACAAATCGGTCACGTCAATCGGAATCGTCAATCAGCCACGACAATCGGGATCGATCGATAATCAGAATCGAAAAATCGGTCACGTCAATCAGAATCGGCAATTGGTCACGACAATCGAAATCGATCGATAATCAGAATCGACAAATCGGTCACGTCAATCGGAATCAACAATCGGCCATGACAATCAGGATCGACGTATACAATCGGCCTCGACAATCGGAATCGGCCTCGATACTCGGCCTCAATAATCGGAATTGGCCTAAGGGAAGGTCACAATGTGGACATCCAACCATCATTGCCCATCAATGTAGACATTCAACCAACATTGCTCCCAGGGAGTGGCTTACATAGAACTAAAGCCAAACATATAGTGGGCCCATGGCCTCACACAAAGGCCTAATATACATCATGATGGGTCGCACTAAATGGGTTACAAAAAAACATTACATTGGGCCTGATATATAACTCAATGGGCTACGCCAAAAAGGGTCATAAATACATAACAGGTGGGCCCTGCACCTGGGCCTCATACACATCAGATCGGGCCACGACCCATGTGCCTCAGTACATCACAATGAGCCGCAACCCATGGGCCTCAAATACATCACAGGTGGGACGCATCAATGGGTCTCTTAAGCGTCAAGCGGGCCTTAACAGATGGGCCACAAATACATCAGGGTGGCCTCATGGATGGACCATAAATACATCAAGTCGGGCAATGTCACGGTGGGCTACATACATCACAATGGGTCGCACCATAGTGGGCCACATACATATTATAATGGGCCACGTCATATGGACCATATATACATCATATCAGGCCTCGCCCATGAGTCTCAGCACTGGCCTCATATATCAAGTGGGCCACATTAGATGGGCTACGCCACAAATAGCAGCGGAGATGAAGATCGAAGATCATCTGAACCATACCACAAATAGCAGTGGAGATGATGATTTTCACCGTTTAAAAATTCTAAGGCCCACCATCACATTTATTTTCCATCCAGTCTGTTCATAAGGTCACCAAGACCTAGTTGAGAGGAAAACAACTATCATTTTGATCAAAAACTACTGTAGTCCTAAAAGGATTGCAATGGTAGATGTTCATCTCTCCACTATTTTCTACAGTGTGGTCCACCTGATAGATCTGCCTCATTTTAGTCTCAGCCCTTAAGACGGGCTTGCCAATTGGATGAATGGCTTGGATGTAACACAGACATCAGCAGACCCATAGTACTGCTGACGTCATGGGGCCCACTGAGGGACGGTATGGATGAAACATATATCATGGCGGGCCAGAGATGTACGGATACAACATATACCTCATGGGTGGGTCCACATGCGTTGCCCACCAAAGATTTGAATCTGCTTCATTTATGGATGGACGATGTGGATCAAAACCCACCCGTTAGCGGGTCACACCATCCCTGATGGACAGTGTAGATCAAAACACTGACGTTGAGATGGGGATGGACGGCGTAGAATATAAAACAAATACATCACAGGTGGGTATCACCGTCCCTGATGGACGGCTAGACACAGCACATGCACGTGCAATAAAGGTGGGTCCCACGTGAGACCACCATATTAAAATATTATTATATATATACTATACTATATTATAATATTATACTATATATTATATTATATTATCTTATAATATAACATAGATGAGTTGAGAATGCATCCAGCATCCATTGTCCAGATGTGGACGGATTGCCTGGATGAAAAATACATATATGCAAGGTGGGTCCATCCCACATGTGCCGCACGTGTGGGTGGGCCCACACGCGCCAAAAAGATGGATGGTGTAGAATATAATATATGCATCAAAGTGGAGTTCACAGCACCGTCCATCACCTTGGACGGTGCAGATAAACATATACATCAAGGCGGGTACCACCACCTACACGTGTCACACGTGTAGGGTGGACCCAGATAAGGACAGTTAGAAGGGTGGACCCAGATAAGGACAGTTAGATATAACACGTACCTTATGTCAGACCCATGGAACTAGCTGACGCAGCACATCAGCTGCTTGCTGTAGGTCCACTTTCCAGAGGACGGCTGGGATTTTGTAGATACCCCACGGTGGTCCAACGTGCTGTACTTAGCAAATTATCATGGTGGGCCCCATGTTCCCTGCATGGACGGGGTGGATTACATATAAACATCAAGGTGCGTCCCATATGAATGGGGTCCACCATTAGATGGATGGTGTGGATATCACACGCATCATGGTAGGTACCCACCATCCAGCAGCTGCTGGACGGTTGGGATTTTAAGATACATTACGGTGGGGTCCAATGCATGGACGGCGTGGATCAAATGCATATTAAGGTGGGCCATCAAACATGGGAAAGAGGGAGAGAGAGAGAAAGAGAGAGAGGGGAGGGGCCCCGCCACTATGGGCCCTCCCTATACATGCATACATTAAGATGGGTCCTACAAATGTGGGCCCTCAAATACAAAATCTACAAATAAAAGCACCCACCTAATTTGATCTCCCCTTCCTTCTTCCACCAATGCATGTTAGAACTTCAAAGGTACAATTTCAACGGTTGGGATCAATTTTGGAGGGTGGGATTGGGTGGTAGGGAGTGGGCCACACCTAGCTTCTCTCATGGAAGCCATGGACGATTACTCTCTCTTGCTTGGGAAAATGGGAGAGAGAGATGAGAGAGAGAGATTGTAAAAGAGGAGGATGGGTGTGATGGGTGAGAGATGGGTGATGGGTGATGGATGTGTACTTAATATGTATGGGTTGTAAGAGAGAGAGTTGACTTTAGGGGAGGGGTGATTGTACTTGACATGATGTGGTGATCGATGAGATTGATGGGATTGATTTGACATGTTCTCTCTTGGGATTGTAAACGCGCGGCGTTTCCTCGAATTGAACGCGGGCCCACATCTCCTGACCCAGGTACCGCCTCGGCGTGCGAGACGCGGCGTCGGAACCACGATGATGGCACGGTCGCTAGGGTACAAGTCTCGGGTCGAGCCGACTCTGGAATACGGGACACAACTCAAGGTTGCGTGCAACTGCCGATAACAGATCGCGGGTCGCCGGAATTCAATCGAGTGGACAGCGAAAGTCCACGGAATGGTATGGGCTAGGATACGGGTCTTACATCTTTGGCCATCAACCCACTATTAGCTCCAGTATCAGACTTCAACCGAAAATAATGTCGACTCTTCTTCAAACTTGACAAAAGATGTGCGACATCTGCAAGCTTCCAACCACAATACCCATTAACCAAGTTCATTGAAGCTTTAAAATCCACCTTCCTTCAGCCCGTGGGACTCATCTGAGCCATCCAGAACAAACGACACGTTGATATCTATCGCATACAAGACGCCATTGAAGACTCAACATTTCCTTTGTCAAGTAGACACCAAATGATCTACATGAAGTACCATTTTGATTCAAATCAAAAGTCATCTGGGCCAAATGGACCGCATTTGTATCGATTTTAAATCTTCTCACCTAATCCAGCCATACATGGGATATGTCACACTAAATTAGGTAAGTGATCTTCCCTGTTGAATATTTTAGGTTAACATATACATTGATTTGATTATTTATTAGGTATTAAATTTATTTGATCATTGTCATTAGTTACATATTATTTAATTTGATTTCTTGGATGCATATTGTAGAGATAGTTATTTAAGTTATTAATTAACTTCATTTTATTTATCGTAACGTGCTTAAATTACAACTATTTCCTTATTATTACATGATGAAGAATGTGTTTCAATTTACGGGTGCTCTAACCTAAAAGGATCATCATATTATTTGTTTATGCGTACTCTACCCAGGGTCATTCCCGAAAGGATCGACACAGGTGCTCTACCTTGGGCGATTCCCTAAAAGGATCAACACACATGGGTGCTCTGCCCTTAGTATTTATTCTAAAAGTTTATTCAGTAGGTGCTCTACCGAGGGTTATTCCTTAAAAGGATCAACACTGGTGCTCTGCCGAGGGTCATTCCCTAAAAGGATCCACACATACGGATGCTCTACCCTGGATTGAACCAAAAAGGATTTTAGATGATTTGTTATTGGTGTCATATAAAATGTCGATTCAATACTCGTAATTAATCATATTTATTTTATTGAGTTGTATTGGTGTTAAAGTAGAATTTTCAATTTTGAGAATGATGTGACCATACAAGCCGTCGCGCTCACACCCTTATAGATTGTTTTAGAGGGTCTGTGTATGAAGAGTCAATTAGACAAGATTGAAGACTTTTCTTTTTGTTTGTTTCAAAATTTCTTAAAATTTAATGTATGTTGTTATTATTTATTTTTGAATGTCAATGTAACTAAAGATTCAAGGATTGATTAGTGGACAATATTTAATAACAATGATTAGTATCCTTTTAGTTACTCTGATTGCCTTGAATATGCATGGAAATAATGTAGGTTGTGTCGTATATTTTATTTAAAGTCGACTCACAGTCCTGAAATTCAAGTTCGAGCCTTCTGAATTTTGGGGCGTGACATTGAATGTCAAAATAAACAGTACAGTGGGCCTTAGGATGATTCTAATGGTGGATGTCCAATCACTATTGTTTTCTTATGGTGTGGTCCATATGAGATTTATATCCCTCTCATTTTTTAGTAAAAACCCTAAAATGATATGGAAAAATAGATGAACGGCATGGATGAAACACATACATCATGGTGGGGCTCACGGGGTGCCAACCACCAGCCTCCGACTAGTGGCAGGGGAGTAGCCAATCCATCTTCGATTTTGATACGGTGTGGTCGTACACGTGATGCTACCTACGGACGCCGGATTTCTTGCCAAAGCTTCTTGCACGAAGTTAATGCGGAAGGATGCTGGGTGGCCTCCCAAATATTTACGAGAAATGTACTCCGTCCATTCGTTTTAATAGCTCATGATAGGACATGCAACCAAAAATTGCATTCATAAAAAAAAAAACTCACGAGAGGAAACAGGAGGGATTCCAGTGAGAATCCTTGAAACAATCTGGTAGCCATACAAGTTTTGCATCAGGCTTAGTTTTTTATATTTTTTACTTCATTCTAGTGGTAATGACATTATAAACTGTTTGAATGGCATAAAAACATCAAGGTGGATCCCAGGAAGGTTTCAACGGTGGGAATTTCCTTACCAATTTTCACACCTTCCAACGGTAGGAATTTCTATCCCCAATTTTCACTCTCGTGTGGCTCACTTTAGTTTTAGATTTTTGGTCATATATCATAAAATTAGCTCGCAAGACAGGATGAACGGAGTAGATTTCTCAAAAACATCAAGGTAGCCCCACCCAGCATCCTTGCACAGGAACTTATATAAAAGGCTTCCGCATGAACTCGGCGTCCGCTTCCGCACGTGGCATGTATCCTAATCCAAACCGTCCAAACAGTGGGACCCACTCTGGATGGATTTTAACTCTGCAGTAAAGGTGCGAGAAATAAGACTTCTGTCGAGAGGGCCCACCATGAATTCCACACCGTCTAAAAGTCAGCATTCCATTCAGTTCGGTGGGCCTCTGCAGTAAAGAGCGGACTGTAAACGATGCTCAACATTCCACTGGACGCGGATTGCGTCCTACCCCCGCCGGGACGGTAATCCGTCCGGGCAGGGCTCCGTGGGCCTAAAGTAGAGATATTTACGACTATACGACCCATCCATTTATGGCCCATTTACGAGACCAAGCCCACCTTATTTCACCTGGCAAAAATAAGCCCCAGATGTACGGATGGCTTGCCAAAGGTCGAAAATACCCCTGCTTTTTTCCTTCAAGCGGATCGGTGGTGCTCGAAGACGAGCGCTGACACTCCTCGAACTCCGAGTTGTACGAACGGTTCAAAAGATATCAAAGTTACATGGGCCCACAGTTACGTATTTATTATATCCACAACGTTCATCCATATTTCGAGATCATTTGGGAGCATTATCAGAAAAAAAAATAAATTTATATCCAAAGATCAACTGGACCACACCACAAAGAGCAACGGGAAAATTGATTTTCACCATTAAAAATTTTGTAGGGCCCACCATAACATTTATTTTCCATCCAATCTATAACATTTATTTTCCATCCAATCTATTCATAAGGTCACAAAGACCTGAATGAAGAGGAAAAACAAATTTCATAATAATCCAAAACTTCTGTGACCCTTAAAAGGGTTTTAATGGTAGACGTTCAATCCTCCACAACCTTTTACAGTGTGGTCCACTTGATAGCTAGATCTGTCTTATTTTTCGTCTCAAGTCTTAATACGAGTTTGTCAAATAGATGGACGGTTTGGATATAACACATACCTCGTAATAGCACCCACAAAAAGCGGTGGGATTACAATAGTAAAAAATAAAATAATAATAAATAAATAGACCAGGAGCTTATAGTTACGGTGTTTTCTGTAGCTACGGATTATAACCATAGCTATAGCCGTAGCCCCTGTCGTTTCGATGTCCTTTTATATGTATCGAAGGTCTTTCGATATGTATCGAAGGTATTTCGATTAATCGAAAAAGGTCCAGAACTGTCCAACAATTTTGCCTCAAAAATCTTGCAATTTTCGATACTGTATTAAAAAGTATTTGATATCTATCGAAGATGATTTGACCAATAGCTACAGATCATAACCGTAGCCATAACTATAGTCTGTGCCAGTTTATGAAATTTTTTATTTTTTATTTTTTTACATGGATAAATTTATTCTACCTACAATTTTCTCTAATACATATTTATATAAATATGTATATATAAGCATATAAAAAAATTTTCTCTCTTTTTTTCATTTATTTCTTTATTCATTTAACAAGAATATCTTCTAAACCAAAATTAGTTACTTGACGTACCGTATATGATTTTGGGGTAGGAGAAGCTACTTTAGCCAACCAACCTGGTTAATTTTTCAAGATTCCATCAGATCTATGGTCAAAAATCCATTTCATTCACTTCGCGGTCAATTTTAATCACTTCGCGGTTAATTTCATTCATTTCATTTACTTCACAATCAATTCCATGCATTTCACGGTCAATCCCAGCTATTTCGTTTTGATTCACGGTCATTTCCATGCATTTTACGGTCAATCGCTTCACTTCATGGTCATTTCCATGCATACCACGGTCATGCCCTCCTATTCCGTGTTGATTCACGGTCATTTCGACGCATTTCATGGTTATGTCCCTTCACTTCACGGTCATTTCGACGCATTTCACAGTTCAAACGCCTCACTTCACGGTCATTTTCATGCATATCACGGTCATTCCTGTCTATTCCGTGTTGATTCACGGTCATTTCGACGCATTTCACGGTCATGCCCCTTCACTTCACGGTCATTTCCGCGCATTTCACGGTCCAATCGCTTCACTTCATGGTCATTTCCATGCATATCACATTCATTCCCGCCTATTCTATGTTAATTCACGATCCTTTTGGCGCATTTCACGATCATGTCACTTTACTTCACGGTCATTTCCGTGCATTTTGCGGTACAATCACCTCACTTCATAGTCATTATCATGGATATCACGATCATTCTCGCCTATTCCTTGTTGATTCACGGTCATTTCGGCACATTTCACGGTCATGCCCCTTCACTTCACGGTCATTTCCACGCATTTCGTGGTCCAATCGCTTCATATCACGGTCATTTCCATACATATCATGGTCATTTCCGCCTATTCTATGTTGATTCACGGTCATTTCGACGTATTTCATGGTCATGCCCCTTCACTTCACGGTCATTTCATCGCATTTCAAGGTCCAATCGCCTCACTTCACGGTCATTTCCATGCATATCACGGTCATTCTCGCCTATTACATGTTGATTCACGGTCATTTCAACGCATTTCACGGTCATGCCCCTTCACTTCACGGTCATTTCCGCGCATTTCATGGTCCAATCGCTTCACTTCACGGTCATTTCTATGCATATCACAGTCATTCCCGCATATTCCATGTTGATTCACGGTCCTTTCGGTGCATTTCACGGTCATGCTCCTTCACTTCACGATCATTTCCGCGCATTTCGCGGTACAAGCGCCTCACTTCACAGTCATTTCCATGCATATCACGGTCATTCCTGCCTATTCCGTGTTGATTCACGGTCATTTCAACGCAGTTCACGGTGAAGTGTAGTAATTAGACCGTGAAATGCACGGAAATGACCGTGAAGTGAAGGGGCATGACCGTGAAATGTGCCAAAATGACCGTGAATCAACACGAAATAGGCGGGAATGACCGTGATATGCATGGAAATGACCGTGAAGTGAGGTGATTG
Source organism: Magnolia sinica (assembly GCF_029962835.1). NCBI lineage: Eukaryota > Viridiplantae > Streptophyta > Magnoliopsida > Magnoliales > Magnoliaceae > Magnolia > Magnolia sinica. Next base: position 2,681,111 of record NC_080587.1, read on the forward strand.
GACCGTGAAATGCGCGGAAATGACCGTGAAGTGAAGGGGCATGACCGTGAAATGCGCCGAAATGACCGTGAATCAACACGAAATAGGCGGGAATGACCGTGATATGCATGGAAATGACCGTGAAGTGTAGCAATTGGACCGTGAAATGTGTGAAAATGACCGTGAAGTGATGGGGCATGACCCTGAAATGCATCGAAATGACTGTGAATCAACAGGGAACTGTGTTGATTCATGGTCATTTCGACGCATTTCACAGTCATGCCCCTTCACTTCATAGTCATTTCTGCGCATTTCACGGCATAATCACCTCACTTCACGGTCATTTCGGCGCATATCACGGTCATTCCTGCCTATTCCGTGTTGATTCACGATCATTTTGACGCATTTCACGGTCATGCCCCTTCACTTCACGGTCTTTTTCACGCATTTCGAGGTCCAATCTCTTCACTTCACGATCATTTCCATGCATTTCAAGGTCATTCCAAACAATTCCGTGTTGATTCACGGTCATTTCCATGCATTTCACGGTCAATTCCCTTCACTTCACGGTCATTTCATGCATTTCACGGTCAATTTGCTTCAAATCACGGTTAATTGCCTAATTCAGAGACCATTCAATATCTTAAAAGCACGATCGAACTCATCGATCGTCATTTTTCAATAACATTTGGTGGAGGATCTGAAGTGGAGGAGGTGGGCCACCATCTTCCAACTGAGAATCTCTATTTGCATGAAGGGGGAGGAGACGGTAGTGATTTAGAGGGTATGTTATTCCACCAATCAAGAGTCTTGATTTTCATGAAGGGGCAAAAGGAAATGATAATGTACTAGAGGGTATGTTACTCCATCGATTCAAAGATAAAGGGTCGCCATCATGTTCTGGTGAAGGATTCCAGGTGGAGGAGGTGGGCCACCATCTGTCTAGCAAGGAGCCCGGTTTACATACAGATGGGGGTGCAGGAGATGTTAATGGACGAGAGAGTGCGACAAAGTAGGATTATATATATCGAAAAAGGTCCACAAGTCTCTAAAGAACTTATGTTCATTTACACGATTTGAGGTCTTCATATCGATCCGTAGTGAGGGTGGATAACATGGAGTGTGTACCGACATGGGTGTGTACTAACAAACTAACCTTTAAAAAAAAAAAAACTTTAGAAAAAAAAGAGTAAAAATTACCCTTCGATATATCAAATAGTACAAGATATATCGACATTTGCTGCATTTCGATATATCGAATGTCAGACGATATATCGAAATTAGTCCAAAACTGTCCAGAGATGAAATAATGTTTTAAAACAAATTTTCAATTATATCGAGATAGTTTCGATAAATCGAAGGAAGAAATTTCGACGATTATAAAAATAGAATCCACTGAATTTTTGTAAGGAAAAAATAAAAGTACGCTTCGATGTTACAAACTCTAATCGATTACATCGGGCTTAAGTTGTCGATAACATCGAACTCTAGTCGATGTTATCGAACTAAGTCATCGTTACAATGGAACGATACATCGCCTTGAAATCGATGTCATGTGTCGATATATCGACTATATTTCGATTTATCGAAAATGGTAAGAAAATGTCCAGAGACAAAATGCTTTTTTAAAAGGAATTATCGATAATATCGACAACATTTCGATATATCGAAGGAGACGATATATCGACTAAATTTCAATATATCGAAAATGTTCCTCAATTGTCCAGAGACACACTGCTCTTCCGAAAAGAATTATCGATTGTATCGATACTCCATCAAGATATCGAAGATTCGATATATCGATTAAACTTCGATTTGTATGTGCATATATATCGAATGGTTTACAATATATCGAATCTTCGATGACCGTGAAATGAGGCGATTTGTAACCATGCTTGTTGTTCCTTCAGATCATACAGCAACCACGGAATAGACGGAAATGACCGTGAAATGCATGACAATGACCGTGAAGTGAGGTGATTGGACCGTGAAATGCACGGAAATGACCGTGAAGTGAAGTGGGCATGACTGTGAAATGTGTCGAAAGGACCGTGAATCAACACGGAATCACCGGGAATGACCGTGGTATGCTTGGAAATGATCGTGAAGTGAGGCGATTGGACCTTGAAATGCATGTAAATAACCGTGAAGTGAAGGGGCATGACTGTGAAATGCACCGAAATGACTGTGAATCATCACGAAATCGCCAGGAATGACCGTGATATGCATGGAAATGACCGCAAATCTTGGCAAATGGACCGTGAAATACACGGAAATGACCGTGAAGTGAAGGGGCGTGACCGTGAAATACGCCGAAATGACTGTGAATTAACACGAAATAGGCGGGAATGACCGTGGTATGCATGGAAATGACCGTGAAGTGAGGCGATTGGACCGTGAAATGCGCGAAAATGACCGTGAAGTGAAGGGGCGTGACCGTGAAATACGTCGAAATGACCGTGAATCAACACGGAATAGGCAGGAATGACCGTGGTATGCATGGAAATGACCATGAAGTGAGGTGATTGGATCGTGAAATGCGCGAAAATGACCGTGACGTGAAGGGGCGTACCTGTGAAATGCGTCAAAATGACTGTGAATCAACACGGAATCGACGAGAATGACCATGGCATGCATGAAACTGACCGTGAAGTGAAGGGGCATGACCGTGAAATGCGCTGAAATGACCATGAATCAATATGGAATAGGCGGGAATGACTGTGATATGCATGGAAATGACCATGAAGTGAGGCGATTGGACTGTGAAATGCGTTAAAATGACCATGAAGTGAAGGGGCATGACCATGAAATGCGCCGAAATGACTGTGAATCAACACGAAATAGGCGGGAATGACCGTGGTATGCATGGAAATGACCGTGAAGTGAAGCGATTGGACCGCGAAATGTGCAGAAATAACCGTGAAGTGAAGGGGCATGACCGTGAAATGCACCGAAATGGCCGTGAGTCAACACGGAATAGGCGGGAATGACCGTGATATGCATGAAAATGACCATGAAGTGAGGTGATTGTATCGTGAAATGCGTGGAAATGACCGTGAAGTGAAGGGGAATGGCGGTGAAATGCGCCGAAAGGACGGTGAATCAACATGGAATAGGCGGGAATGACCATGATATGCATAGAAATGACCGTGAAGTGAAGCGATTGGACCATGAAATGCGTGGAAATGACCGTGAAGTGAAGGGGCATGACCAATTAGATAAGATTGAAGACTTTTCTTTTTGTTTATTTGAAAATTTCTTAAAATTTAATGTATGTTGTTATTATTTATTTTTGAATGTCAATGTAACTAAAGATTCAAGGATTGATTAGTAAATATTATTTAATGACAATGATTAGTATCATTTTAGTTGCTCCGATTGCCTTGAATATGCGATCAATCGCAGCTCCCGCGATTCCACCGCAAGTCGCTGTCCCAATCGGTGATCAATTGTGGATTCCGCGATTCCACCCCCCGATTTATGGCTACGGATTATAACCGTAGCTATAACCGTATCCGTATCCTTTATTTCTTTCTCTTTTTCTCTTTCTCTCTTTTATTTTATTTTTTTACATGGAGAATTTTATTCTACCTACATTTTTCTTTAACAGATATTTTTATAAATATGTATATATAAGCATATAAAAAAATTTATCTCTTTTTTTCATTTCTTTCTTTATTCATATAACAAGAATATCTTCTAAACCAAAATTAGTTATTTGACGTACCATATATGATTTTAGGGCCAAAAGTTGGGCGGGCTCAACCCGACCAACCTGTGGCCGACCTGACATTAGGTTGGGCTTGGGCAGGATGTATCGAGTTTGGTCTTAGGGTTGGGCCATACAAACACCAACCTGATAAAACTTGGGTTGAGCTCGAATTGAGGTCTTGGGTTGCTTGACCTAACACGAACCTGATTAATATATAAGTTCCTTATAAATTAATTATAATTGAGTGCAGATCATTTGTGTTGAAGGCAAAAGAAATTCCAATGCATCCCCTTAAGCTAACAAGATATGCTGGATTTCCCTCTTCCAAATAAATTGCTTGATACAAAATACGACTTGTAATGGAGTAGTCCTATATTTTAACTTGTTTGTTTAGAAAAAAAATGCATGGAAATGATGGTGAAGTGAAGGGAATTAACCGTGAAATGAAACAGAATCACTGGAATTGACCGTGAAATGCATGCAAATGACCGTGAAGTGAAGGGAAATGACCGTGAAGTGCGTGGAAATGACAGTGAATCAACACGGAATCGTCGGGATTGACCATGAAATACATGGAAATGACTGTGAATCAACATGGAATCGCCAGGATTGACCGTGAAATGCATGGAAATGACCGTGAAGTGGAGTGAATTGACCATGAAATGCGTGGAAATGACCGTGAAGTGAAGGGAATTGACCATGAAATGCATGGAAATGACCGTGAATCAACACGAAATCGCCGGGAATGACCGTGAAGTGCATGGAAATGACCGTAAAGTGAAGCGAATTAACCGAAAATTGAGCAGGACAAACTGAAAAATGAGCGGGCCAAACTGAAAAATGAGCAAGACAAACTGAAAAATGAGCAAGACAAACTAAAAATTGAGCGGGACAAACTGAAAATTGAGCGGGACAAACTGAAAATTAAGCGGGACAAATTAAAAATTGAGCGAGCCAAACTGAAAATTGAGCGGGCCAAGCTGGAAAATGAGCGGGACAAACTGGAAATTGAGCGGGACAAACTGGAAATTGAGCTGGCCAAACTGAAAATTGAGCGGGCCAAACTGGAAAATGAGCTGGCCAAACTGGAAATTGAGCGGGACAAACTGAAAAGGAGGGGTATTTTTGTCCTGAAATTCAGTCTCCGCACGTGTAGGTATAAGTTGCAAAACAAAGTTTGTATTGTTTCATAAAAACAGCTGGATAAAAGGTGGGGTCCACAATCCTAAATTTCTCAAGAAAATACCCCTCCTTTTCACATACTCTTTTCACTGCATTGCTTTCACTACCCTTAACGAAAAAACAGGTGCTTCCAGCCCTACACTCTCTTGGAACGAAGAACTAAAGTACGAAGGATTTTCTTCTCATTTTCCTGGAAATCTCTGTGAAGCATCTAGATATCCATCTAGATATCATTAATCTACATTTGCCATTTTTCATCTTGGCTATGGTTACGTGAAATCCCACGAACTGGTATGTTAAGGAATGGTATGTTGTACAAGCTTTAAAACCTGAATGGTATTCTGTACAAATATTAAGGAATGGTATGTTGTACAAACCTGAATGGTATGTTGTACAAGCTTTGCAACCCAAAATGTATGTTGTACAAGCTTTAAATTCCAAACATTTCTGTGGGTGGTCAACGAATAGAAGGGCAGCAATTAAGGAATCTTAAGCTGTTTCGTGGTCCCTAAAGGCAACCATCAGTAGTTTGGAAAACTGAACAATGGCCCCCACATGTAGAACTCCTTAAAACCTGAATGGTATGTTGTATGAGCTTTAACAAACACTTCAAAAATTAGAACATGGCATAACAGAACATGTCAAACAGCCAAATATACCCAACACCACACATTCTTCAAAAATCAAAACATGGACATGAACACAAATAAGCCAAAGATGCAAACACATGCACACACATTCTTCAAAAATTAAAACGTGGGAATCAACACAAACAAGCTAAATATTATGAGAACATATACATTTTTCAAAAGTAAAAAAAAATGGAAATCAACACAAACAAGCCAAAGATACAAAAATAAAATAAAAATGACATTCTTAAAACATCAAAACATGGGAATCAACCCAAACAAGCCAAAGATCACATTAGTAACATTTCCACAAATCAAAATTGAGAAAGAAAAAAAATCATATTCTTCACAACTCAATTATAATCTATAGAAACCAAACAAAGCCCACAACAGTTACAGTAATGCAAGATATTAAGAACACGACATTCAAACTCCAAAAAATGTTATGCATTTCAAGATAACCAAAAAAAATAAATTCCAATCCTTTACAAGGAAAAAAAAAACCCCAAAAATAGAATTCAATCCCATATAGCTAAATCACTATATCATATTAATATTTGTCATATTATCTCATATTAAGTCAGCCCCATACCTGGCTAAAGATCCACAAGAGAGAGAAGCATACTAGATTAGCTCAACCAATAGCTATTAAAAACACAATTGAATCTCTAAAAATATAAAAATAAGAAAAGATCCAAAAAGCACCACAATCAACTGAAACCAAAACTTTTGTAGAAACCATAATCTTAGAAAAATCATAGACAATAAAGAAGAAGATTGATTGGATAACAAAGATTGATCAATCAGTATGATTTTATATTTATGCTCCATTGACAATAGGGCCCACAATAAATCAGCATTTCTGTATGATATAATCAACTGCATCTCTCCAAAAGTACCAGCTATCAGGGAATTTTGAAAGGTGAAATCCTCCCAACTATGGTTTCAACGGTAGAAATCATTACGCCCACTATTTCCCATGGTATGATCCACTTGATCTTTTGATATGCTTCAATTTAGGGCTAAACCGCTTAAATTAGATGGAAAAACGGATGGACGGCATGGACATACTACGGGCCAAACTAGAAATTGAGCAGGCCAAACTGGGAATTGAGCGGGACAAGCTGAAAATTGAGCGGGCCAAACTGGAAATTGAGTGGGACAAACTAGAATTGAGCGGGCCAAACTGCAACTTGAGCGGGCCAAACTGAAAATTGAGCTGGAAAAACTGGAAATTGAGCGGGCCAAGTTGAACATTGAGCGTAACAAACTGGACATTGAGCGAGTGAAACTAGAAATTGAGCGGGACAAACTGGAAATTGAGTGGGACAAATTGGACATTGAGCGGGACAAATTGGAAATTGAGCGAGGTAAACTGGAAATTGAGCAGGCTAAATTGGAAATTGAGCGAGACAAACTGAAAATACAGTGGGACAGTATACAGTTTATTTCATCATCCACTAAAGTTACAAAGTATGCTATACATCCACCCACGCACCAAAATTTTCATGTCTGTGCATTTCAGTCCGAGTTCTTTCTCTAATCATGATAGCCTTGACAGGGTTGATCCGAGCGATGAGTTGATTGCTAAAGGGCCGATTAAAACTATATTGGGTTATCTTGCTGGCTGGCATAATGATTTCAGTACCAGCAAGATAACCCAACATAGTTTTAATCGACCCTTTTGTAGTCAATCAACCCTCCCAAGGCCAGCGTGATTAGAGAAGGAACTCGGACTGAAATGCACAGACATGAAAATTTTCTGCACTCCAAGATTAGTGTAAACCTCGTACAATGTATATTCAACGATGTATATAATGAAATTAATACATTGTATAATACAACATCTTTCCAAAATTAAATTGAGGCAAACATTAAATTGAGCGATCCTAGCATGATATTTATCGAAGCAAACTTTAAATTGACTTTATTTACCATGAAATTAAGCTAGGAAAACATTAAATTGAGCGATCCTAGCATGAAATTTATCACGGCAAACATTAAATTGACCTTATCTATCATGAAATTAAGCTGGGCAAACATTAAAATAAGCGATCCTAGCATGAAATTGAGCAGGGTAAATATGGAATTCAGCGAGCCTAACATGAGATCAAGTGAGCCCTAACATGGAATTGAGTGAGCTTCAAATTGAATTGAGCAAGTTTGACATAGATTCAATCGATCAACGCATAAAATTAACCGAGCCTAACACATGAAATTAACTAAGCCTAACACATGGAATTGACCAAACTTCGCATGCAATTCCATTGTACAAGTGTAGTGTTTTTTTTCAAGATCTGTATCTCCGACTGCCGTAGTACTGGTCAAATGCAGGTTGAAGAGAGGTGCTTTGGAGTGAGGGAATATTTTGAACCTTTTCAAGGAGATGCAACAAGTTCGTGGGATTTCACGTAACCCTAGCCAAGATGAAAAATGGCAAATGTAGAATTACGATATCTAGATGAATATCTAGATGCTTCACAAAGATTTCAGTTAAGAAAATAAGAAGAAAACCCCTTGTACTTCGTTCCAAGATATTGTAGGGCTAGAAGCACCTGTTTTTTTTCGTCAAGGAGAGTGAAAGCAACGCTGAAACGAATGCGGTGAAAAGAGTATGGAAAAAGGAGGGGTATTTTGGTCCTGAAATTCTTAATCCGCACGTGCAGGTCTAAGTTGCAAAACAAAGTTTGTCTTCTTTCATGAAACAGAGCCGGATAAAAGGTGAGGTCTACAGTCTTAAATTTCTCCTAATTCTTGCAAGGTAAAATGAGGTGGGCTTGGTCTGGTAAATGGGCCATAAATGGGTCCTACAGTCGTAAATTTCTCCCTAAAGTACTGTAACTATTTTATCCACGCAGTTAATCCCTTTTATTAGATAAATTTAAATTTTGACCTAAAGAACGAGGCAGGTCCACAGCTCCAGTGGATCACACCAAAGGAAGCTGCACTGATAATGACACCCACCGTTGAAACTTTTAAGAGGGCCACTGTGATGTTTTTTCTCCATCCAACCTATTAATAAGGTCATGTTGATGTGGATGAAGCGAAAACACAAATATAAGCTTGATCCGAAACTTCTCCGGCTCCTAAAAACTTTTTAATGGTGGAATTTCAATCTCCACTTTGTGGTCCACTTAAGACTTATAACTGCATAATATTTTCCAACATACCTTAAAATGATAGGAGAAAAACGATTAACGGAGTGAATAAAAAACTTACATCACTGTGGGCCCCACAGAGCCCTGCCCGTCCGGGCGGGGGTAGGACGCAATCCGCGTCCACATTCCACTACTCCGTATCCTCACTTTCCAGCATTTAATGTTCATTGTTAACTGCTTTTCTTTTCCGGAAACGGATTGGCTACTGCCCCTGCCACCTGCCCCGTGGCTAGTGGTCGGTGCTCTGTGGGCCCTACCATTATGTATGTGTTTCATCCATTCCGTTAATTCGTTTTTAAATATCATTTTATGGCTTGATACAAAAAATAAGAGGTAAATAAATCTCAGGTAGTCCACACCACATGAAAAAAAATATTGATTGGATATCCACCATTAAAATCCTCCTAAGGCCCACTGTACTGTTTATTTTATATTGAATCTGTTGATTAGGTCATACAGGCGCAGATGAAGGGAAAAAACAAAAATCAGCTTGATCCAAAGCTTTTATGGCCCCCCAAAATGTTTTTAATAGTCGACGCTTATTCAACACTATTTCCTGTAATGTGGTCCACTTGAGATTGGGATATATCTGATTTTTGGTCTCATACTGTAAAATGATATGTAAAAATAGATGGACAGCATGGATGAAACTCATACATAATGGTGGGGCCCACGGAGCACCGACCATCAGCCATTGGCTGGTGTCAGGGGGAGTAGCCAATCCCGTTCCCTTCTTCTCCACCGTCGACTCAAAGGCCACTGTTTCAATGAACAGGATCATCCTATCTATACCTATCTTAAATTATTTCCATCCCTAACGGGTCCCATTAGATGGGCTCTCCTGATTAAAAGACAACCCTGCCACGTGTAACACAGCAAATGTGGTACTATCATATTTGGATCTTCTGGCCCTACCGTTTCATCGCCCATGGCCCGCTGGACTCGGTCATAAGCAGGGACAGGGCAGTGCCACACGTGTCAGCACACGTGTGGGCTATGCAAACCGAAGAAATCTGGTGAGTAAACTCATTAAGTGGGCCTTACATGTGTCCAAAAATTGCCAGCTGTCCACATTCAACACACCACATGGACCGCTGATTGGTAGGTCAGGCGACAACCAAAAGGCAAAATGCGGCCCAGTAATTGGCCATGTGTGGTCAGAAAAACTCAGGAAATTTGAGCCACTCAGCTTATCAGGTGAGCCAAACACATGCCGGGAATGCACGGGTCCAAATATCGCTGCTGCCCACGTCCAAATATACTCGAGCTTTGTGAGGCCATCCGTGATGTGTTATGCAGAATCCAAACCGTGGATCTTGTTTGCCTCATCATTTTCAGTATGGATACGAATAATCAATGCGACCCAATATTCACGCTGACAACACACAGAGAAACGTGCAATCATCCCAAAACCTTGGTGTGGTCCACCTGAGTTTTATAATGGTCTGATTTTTGTTATGTCCCTTCATGCTACTGGGATTCACGTGATTACTGGGTTGGATGGCATATACAAAACATGATGGATCACACATTATACCTAAAAGTTTGTATTGCTCCTTTTAGGTATGGGCCACCAGGATTTTGTTTGGGGAAATTTACAACTGTACGACCCATTTATGGCCCATTTACGAGACGGAGCCCACCTCATTACACCTTACAAGAATATGCCCCAGCTGTACGGACGACTTGCCAAAGGTTGAAAATGCCCTTGCTTTTTCCTTCAAGCGGATCGGTGGTGCTTAGAGCTGGGCATCGGTCCTGGACGGATCGGATTAGGTTCAACTCGACCTGATCCAAAAATCTACAAGCTTGACCCGAATCCGATCCGATCTGTGCCCGGATCTGGGTCACATGATTCGGACAGATCCAATGCATGGTTTTCGTGACTCGAGCAAGTGTCCGATTCGGTTAGGAAAATCGAGTCGGACCAGGTTGGGTAGAATTCCGATATATAAATTTAATTAAGTTGTTTCATGTGGTGTGGTCTACTTTAACCTTTAATATACCTACTTTTTATACTCAATGGCTAAAATAATATGTAAAAATTGATGAACGACTTAGATAAAACATACACATCAAAGTGGGCCCCACATGGGTATGAAAGAACTTCCAATCTAACGTATACAACGTTTTTATTGTACTTTAAGCGTGCAGTGCACGAAAATTAAACTACTTGCCTTTCACACAAACAGAGCTGTACAGGGTGATTTTTTAATCCAAGTGAGCAAGGTCTGTAGATCTAATCATAGGGTATGTGTTATATCAAAACCGTTCATCCATTTCCCAAGCTCGTCTTAAGGCTTGAAACGAAAAATAAGACGGATCTAAACTATCGAGTGGACCACACGAATGGTTTAACAGTGAAAATCAGTCTCTGCAGCTATTTGTGGTGTAGGCCACATGATCTTTGGATATTATTTATTTTTTGCATAATACTCTATAATTATCTCTAAAAGTATATGAACGGTGTAGATATGATAAATACATCACTGTGGGGCCATAACTTTGATCTCCTTTGAACCGTCCGCACAGCACGGAGCTTGAGGAGCGCCTGTAGCTCGAGGAGGCCAGACATATTACAGTTGTACGCTGTACTGGAAACGGACTGGCTACTCTCCTGGCCACCAGACGTCCGTGATCTGTGGGCCCCATTATGATGTATGTGTTTCATCCATGCCCTCCATCTATTTTTATAGATCATTTTAAGTCATTAGAAAAAAAAATGAGGTATATTGAAATCTCAAGTGGACCACATTATAGAAAACAGTGTTGAATGAATTTTGACCATTAAAAGCATTATGTAGGCCATAAAAGTTTTTGATCAAGCTGATATTTATTTTTTTCCTTCATCGGGGTCCTCATGACTTGATCAACATATTTTATGCAATTTATATGTTTCATCCACATCGTCCATCCATTTTTAGGAAAATTAGGGTAAAAAATAAAAAATATATTTTATATTACCCGCTCGCCTATCGGTTTGGGTTTGTTCGGTGCGGTTCGGGTCCCGTCAGTTCGGGTATCTGGGTCGAGTCGGTCCGGACAAAGGTCTATCCGGACCCGACCTGAAAAAAAGTCGGATTTGGAAACCACAACCCGATCAGGCCCAATCATGGCCGTCGCTGGAACAGGCCGGATCGGGTCGGATCCGTCGGATCGGGTCACAAATGCACACCTCTAGTGGTGCTCGAAGATGAACATTGACGCTCCTCAAACTCCGAGTTGTACGAACGATTCAAAAGATATCAAAGTTACATGGGCCCCACAGTTACGTATTTATTATATTCACAACGTTCATCCATATTTCAAGATCATTTTGGAGCATTATTAAAAAAAAAAAAAAAATCATATCCAAAGATCAACTGGACCACAACACAAAGAGTAGCGGGAAAATTGATTTTCACCATTAAAAATTTTTTAGGGCCTACCATAACATTTATTTTTCATCTAATCTATTCATAAGATCACAAAGGCCAAGATGAAGAGGAAAAATAAGTTTCATAATGATCCAAAACTTCTGTGACCCCCTAAAAGGTTTTCAATGGTAGACGTTCAATCCTCCACAGCCTTTAACAGTGTGGTCCACTTGATAGCTAGATCTGTCTTATTTTTCGTCTCAACACTTACTACGAGTTCGTCAAAAAGATAGATGGTTTGGATATAACACATACCTCATAATAGGACCCACAAAAAGCGGTGGGGATTACAACAACAAAAAATAAAAAAATAAATAATAAATAATAAATAAATAAATAAACCAGGAATTTATGGCCGCGGGGCTTTCTATGGCTACGGATAATAACCGTAGCCATAGCCCTCGCCCCTGCCATTTTGATATGTCCTTTTATATGTATCGAAGGTCTTTCGATATGTACTTCGATATATCGAAGGTCTTTCGATTAATCGAAAAAAGTCCAGATCTGTCCAGCGAGTTTGCCTCAAAAATCCTGCAATTTTCGATACATATCGAAGTGTATTCGATATGTATCAAAAGTATTTTACCATTAACTACGGATTATAACCGTAGTTTGTGCTAGTCTATGAAATTTTTTTTATTTTTTATTTTATTTTTTTCTTATTTTTTTTACATGGAGAACTTCATTCTACCTACAATTTTCTCTAATACATATTTATATAAATATGTATATATAAGTATATAAAAAAAATTTCTCTCTTTTTTTTCATTTCTTTCTTTATTCATTTAACAAGAATATCTTCTAAACTAAAATTAGTTACTTGACATACCCCATACGATTTTGGGGTAGGAGAAGCTACTTTAGCCAACCAACCTGGTTATTTTTCAAGATTCCATCAGGTCGATGGTCGAAAATCCATTTCATTCACTTCACGGTCAATTTCAATCAGTTCACGGTCAATTTCACTTATTTCATTTACTCGCGATCAATTCCATGCATTTCACGGTCAATCCCGGTGATTCCGTTTTGATTCACGGTCATTTCCATGCATTTCATGGTCAATTCCCTTCACTTCACGGTCATTTCCATGCATTTCACGGTCAATTCACTTCACTTCATGGTCATTTTCATGCATTTCACGGTCAATCACGGCGATTCCGTTTGATTCATAGTCATTTCCATGCATTTCACGGTCAATTCACTTTACTTTACGGTCATTTCCATGCATTTCACGGTCAATCCCGACGATTCTATTTTGATTCACAGTCATTTCCATGCATTTCACGTTCAATTCCCTTCACTTCACGGTCATTTCAATGCATTTCACGGTCAATTTGCTTCACTTCACGGTCATTTCCATGCATTTCACGGTCATTCTCGCCTATTTCGTGTTGATTCACAGTTATTTCGATGCATTTCACGGTGAAGTGTAGCGATTGGACCGTGAAAATGCGCGGAAATGACCATGAAGTGAAGGGGCATGACCGTGAAATGCACCGAAATGACCGTGAATCAATACGGAATAGGCGGGAATGACCGCAAAATGCATGGAAATGACTATGAAGTGAAGCGAATTGATCATGAAATGTATGGAAATGACCGTGAAGTGAAGGGAATTAACCGTGAAATGCGTCGAAATGACCATGAATCAACACGAAATAGGTGAGAATGACTGTGATTTCCATGCATATCACGGTCAATCCTGCCTATTCCGTGTTGATTCACGGTCATTTCGACGCATTTCACAGTCATGCCCCTTCACTTCACGGTCATTCCGTGCATTTCACGGTCCAATCGCCTCACTTCATGGTCATTTCCATGCATTTCACGATCATTCCCGCCTATTCCGTGTTGATTCACGGTCATATCGACGCATTTCATGGTGAAGTGTAGCGATTGGACCGTGAAATGCGTGGAAATGACCGTGAAGTGAAGGGGCATGACCGTGAAATGCACCGAAATGACCATGAATCAATACGGAATAGGCGGGAATGACTGTGATATGTATGGAAATAACCGTGAAGTGAGGCGATTGGACTATGAAATGCGCGAAAATGACCGTGAAGTGAAGGGGCATGACAGTGAAATGCGTGGGCATGACCGTGAATCAACACGGAATAGGCGGGAATGACCGTGAATCAACACAGAATTTATTTTCTGTTTTAATTGCTTTTTTTTTCGTGGATTCGAGAAGTCTATGTGAAGAGTTCAGAGAAGCTCCGTGGATTCAAAGTAGTTATCCTTGAGGAAGACGGTGATCGACCTCATCACGTTCATCCCTGCATCAGCTATGGCCTGTCTACATGGTGACCCATCAGATGGACATTCATGATGACCACATGTTTTCCATGTAAACCATGCGAACGGAGCTACATAGAACTGACTACAACAAGAGCTGCACACTAGAATTCATCTGGAAGACCAGCAATTTCTTAAATGGCATCAGCAGTCATATGGAGTGAGCACTTTCCGCTTAAAGAGGTAGTCCAAAATTGAAATTAATGACATGCAACCTCGTCAGCCAAAGAAGTTTCAGTTTTAACTAAAAAAACAACATTGATAACTTCCACAACAAGGATGATTCTATCATGAAATGTATTGAAAAAAGCAACGAATAAATTACAGATACAGGAGAGAACCCAATTCTCATTAGCAAGTATGTTTTACTGCACGTTTGGATGCATTAGCCACTAAGGCAGCAACGTAGATAAGCATATTTCTACCTCTTCTACATATCAGGGAATCTAAACATAGCACAAACAGAGTACATGGTAACCTGGGCTAAAATATACTTGTTAGATTGCTGAAATTACTACCAAAACAGAAACAACAATTGAAGACAAACGAAAAAAATAAATCAATATATAGGTTTTAAAAAAACACCAACTTATTAAGAACAAAACAAAAACAACCATCAACAAATAAACTAACTAATTTTAATACTATGAAATATTTTTTGCAGTTATTGATATGCTACGAAACTTAGACATGGCCATAAATGTTAGTGTTAAAAACAGACAAGGTATTGAATTCGACAATGGCCAAAATAACAAAGTCTTTATTCATACCATTAGTAAGTAATACAGATTGGACTCACCAATATAAACACATCAATCCATATAAAGTTAATTTTTTAACTTACAAACTTGAGCAGGAAACATGCTTCCCATATAAAAAATAAAAGGCCCCATTAAACTAGTAAAACACTGATTTATTTATTTATTTTTACATGGCAGTCCTACATTTAAAAGTGAATGGTTGCATCTGGAGCTATTGCGCTGGTCTATGAGACTCCAAATGCTGCCATTATCAAAGCAAAGAAAACCTGCAGTTGAAAGCCATCACACAACCACAAATGAAAATCGGAGCACAAGAAGAATGAGAAGAATGCAGAGATTCTCTACTTACCCTGAAAACTCTGGAAAATGTTGTCTTCCCATCTTGTACAAGATGAGCACCGGCATAGAAAATGAGGGTGTTGGTGCAGAAGACCACGAAGAAATAGAAGCCGAAGCCTATGCCACTTACAATTCCTTGTCGGACTCCATGCTTCATTGGGACCTCGCATTTCTCTTGGTAAAGATCCATTACCTTCTATTCTCCACAAAAAGATGCAATTGTCCGAATACCACCAACTGCATCATTTTCCACTTGACTGGTTTCCTCATACATCTACTGTAACCAACCTCACAATCTCTTAATACTTATATGCATAATGAGAAAAATTGAATGGCAGTGCCACTTCAAATGAGCTAGACTAAGCAGTTTCACACAAGGACTACTTTCAAAATGTCTGTCAGTAAACATTGGTATGTAACTGATAAAAAATTACAATAGAACTGTTGCCAATTAATAGTCTCGGCAAGTAAATGTTATGCAGCAGATAGCATACTAATTAATCTTTTGGTTTTTCTTTTACACACTATGATGGTCAATTCTATTTCTGACTGAAATTTCTAATGATGTGAAGCCTTTGTGCAACATTCTCCATGAGATTTAGTCATCAACATACAACGCATTGAGCAAGCATTCTTATAAAAATTCAATGTTCAAGGTCAACACGAACCATTTGGTGCTGATCCCTCTACTGCCTAAATTTACCTCTAAAATTTGGAAGAGCCCCGCAAGCTGTTCTTCGGTTGACCTAAATACACAAAGAAATGCATATTTAATGTCAGCACGTTTCAGTTATAAGTTCTAAATCAAACATACCCAAATTACAAAAAGAAAAAAAAAAAAAAAAAAAACATCAACAAAAATAAAATTAGACAAAGGTAGAATGCAACAATACATGTGGTAAGGTACAGTTAAAATATGTTTTTAACTGTATATGTGGTACATGTGTACAGTGATCAGGACAATTGCTTTGTGGTCATCAGGTGGACTGCCAATACCCAAAAGGCAAGGCAATCCAACTAGGTAGCCATCCTATCAGTGGGCTGAAAAGTTACAGTTAACTCAAAATACAAACATCCATCCACATTCAACAGGCGAAACTTGCCATAAATGGGTGATTAGAGCAGTCCAATCTCTGTCATTTTGGCTCATTGCTCACCAATGTAGTGACAACCAGCAAACAGTCCCAATCACCCTATATACTTGCCATGTGCAGGATATGCTTCATATAACTTCTATGAAACAGGTACCATGATAGCATTTCCTAACAGAAGAAAAATTCTTTCTGAACGATAATCATATGTAAGCAATTGTGCCAAGAAAAACATATTTTAAATCAAGTTCAAAGGTTGCATTGGGATGCTCATGAACTGCAATAATCTAACTCAAGATGGAAGAAATGACCAACACATGAGTGGCGCCATTTTTAGTTCATAATTTCATAATGACAGCTAGTTGTGAGTCCATGCTTTTGAAGCTGAACAAGGAACTATTATAATCTCAATTTGGGCCTAGACATATATCAATAATGGAATGGAACTATCCTCACTTTGGTCCAAATCTACTTTGGACCACATTTAGGAGTTCTAAAATAGCAGCTGGGCAGAACTGATTGCTGCAAAAATACCACATAAAACTGACTGGCAGCTTGATTTGAGTGGAATCTATATCTCATGCCAGCTTGACAGAAAACACAATGAAGGCAGAACTCAAGCTAAGTCAACATCTTACTAAAAAATTCAACTCATGCCTAGTACACATTAGGATTTTCGAATTTATGTTTCAAGACTATTTCATGTTTGTATTGGAAAGAAAGAGTGCTACTGTATTTAAATGGTTTTAGAATTCACCTTGATTTTGGCTCTCAAAGCATCCATCTTCCGAAAAATAAGGGGGTTATGCTTCTAATCTAAAAAAGGTATTTTTATAAGTTAGGCCTGAAAGATTTTTTTATTTTATTTTTTTTTATTTTTTATTTTTAAAAGACAATGGAAGAAGAACAATATAAAATTACAGGTTGGGGTAGCTTTTGATACCATGATTTAAGTTGTTGTTACTTGTTGCTAATAGGGTTTCTTCAGTATGATCTAAAGCAAAACCCCAATGAATCAGATCAACCATTCACCCAAAAAGGAAAATGCAACCCACACTGGTTATTGGATAAGACAAAATTTACATGATTCATCATAAGGTCGGCCAGACAATAAAAAGGCAAGGTTCATCACTCAAAATATTGTAAGTCATGTATATGTGTTGTAAGGTTGAAAAACCTAACAATGAAAACAACAAAGACAAAGGAAATTAGAAAAGGATATTCACAGTTCAAATAAAAATAAATTAGTAATCTAAACTAATGAATAATTAGCTAATGAAACATAAAATCATGCATGATCATTTCAAGAACTAGCAGATTATCTGAACATTACCTATTCTCTTAAAAAATCAGAACTCCAACAAAAGAACAAAAGAGTAAAAAGGACAACAAAGCTTGCGCTCTTTTGTCACATGGGTCATCGTAGCTATAAAAGAAAATGAAGTGAGAGTAAGTCCTTACAAGAAATTCTTCAACAACAAGAGAATTGAGGCAAGCTTGAGGCCTAAGAATCTTTGGTTTGACAAAGGAAATTGCATAACAAAAAGAACTAAGAATGATGAAACGAAGTTTGTAGAGAATTTTCACGCTTCAATTAAACTGTTCCATAAGCAACATTTTTTATGACATTGCTAAGATTCTTTGTCCATATAGTTTTTGAAGTGGCATGTGTCTAGGACTGTCCAAGTGTCTCAAAATGTCAGCTTGGCAAACCTCAGAAAGTAAGTGTCCAAGTAATAGGTCTGGCAAATGCCTAGAATATGAACTGACATCATATCCAGAAAGGGGTTGTTTGTTTGAAATATATATAACTGCAAATTTCTAATTCCTGCATGGCAATGACATATAACTATTCTCTCCAATTTACACATTCAAGATACTTTGATCATGGATGTCTTAGATGAGATCAAATCAACATGCAAGCTCACCTCCATAACAGAGTGGCAACTTACAGCAAAATCAAAGACTGCATCAAGTCCTCCAAGTTCTTGTAATCTTTCCTTAAAATTTCCCTCAACCCTTCTCATAATACCAGATGTATCTGAAAATTACAGGGCAATGGTTATTAGCAAAGGCAAAGAAACATGATCTACTACAAAACAGTGAATCTTTTGTGTCTTACAACCACATATGCCAGGCTACGCTATCAGGACCTCTCCTCACCATACCCCCAATTGCCTTCTTTCCACCCTTCTTCTCCCAGCTTTATCTGTTAAATTTAAGCTTGAATGAGCACATAATTATGAACACCAGGAATTGGGTATCATGATCTTAAATGACATGACAAACCTTATCAACTATTGCCTCGCTGGATTCTGAACCATTTGAAACCATATGATGAAATCCATTCATTGAGCTCCATAACTCCTTCACCTCAAGCTGTATCTTTAATAAATGCCATGAGTATGAAGAATACTGAATACATGTTTGTTCACCGCTCACAATTTCTTTTGATGGATCACAAATAAGAGCTTGTAATTTAATATTGAATACTCACACTTTGTGATCAGGCCTGAGAAATTTGTGTTCCCGTGTGCTTAACAAATGACCAGAAATCCTTCAATGCCTTCCTCTGCTCAACATGTCGCTGCAATGATGAGCCACCATTTCTGCCATGCTTGATATTCAAAGAATTCTAAAAGCATATCTCCTTTTTCTTCTGTAATTGAAAAAAAAAAAATTAAACTATTGCCAAACTTAGTAACCAAACCAGGTGATTAAACAGCTACATGAAAAGGATACCTATCAACAATAAAATAGAATAGAAATATGCAATCTACTTCAAGTTTGCCGCACAAAAAAAAAAAAAAAAAAAAAAACAAAAACAAAAACAAGAAAAACAAAAAAAAAAACAAAACAGAATAAGCAACCTCAATTAGCAATATGTGCACGAAGCATACCAATAAGATGAGTTTTTCTTTTTTAACAATTAGCTTCTAGGCGGAAATTACAAATCTAATTTAACATTATCCTCCCTCCTGATTTGAGACCTTGTAAGGACTGATCAGTTTCTAAATATAGTACATGATTTACATAGAGAATTACAGCCACTTGATTATTTTTTCCTTAAGTTTCTATAAGAAATTCTACCAATTAAAGAAATTACAATAGTAAATGCATATGTTAGCAGAAAGCAATGTTCATTTCTATTTTATTGTAAAGTGACACACAATGGTTGAAAATCTCAAGAATAGGTGGTATCAAGCAGTAGAACCTGGCAACGTCTCCCAGAGATGGCATTTTCATAAGTATGTGCCTTATATCCACACAGTCCATCCATTTCGACAGATCATTTTAGGATATGAACCCAAAAATGCAACAGGTCCAAATCTCATGTGGACTATACTATATGGAATAGTTGTGATTGATCATTAAAAGCTTCTCGAGGGCCAGAAAAGTTTTGAACCAAGCTGATATTTATGTGGTCTTTCATTCAGGTATTTGTGACCTCATCAACAGGTTGGATGGAAAATAAACATTTCAATGGCCCTCAAGAAGTTTCTAATGATGGGTGTTCAATTACCACTATTTTTTTGTGGTATGGTCTAACAAAGCCTGACAAGAAATTAATTTTTATCTACAACTACCAAACTACTCATTAAAAATTACGTATTCAGAAATGTGATTTCATTCATACCTTCCAATCAAATAAAATTAATTATAAATAGATTTATCCTTTAACAACTTTTATAACTTAAACTTTATCTAAAATAATACTGATCTATATGAGATTTATTGACGTAGGGAAGCATGTGATGAGGTTGATCACCGTCTTCCTTAATGATAATTACTCTGAATCCACGGAGCTCTTATAGACTCCTCACAGAGACTCCTCAAATCCACGCGGGATGAAAACAGAAATAATTTCTAATAATTCAAAATAAATTGATTTATGATATAAAAAATAAAATTACAATCCTTTAAATAGTAAACTCAAACCTAGGAAGAAGTTTTAAACTCAAAACTCCTTAAAAACATAACTTACTATAAATAGTAAACTTACTATTTATAAACAGTCATGATTCCTATTGGACTTCCATGGTTTTCGGCCAACGGAGCTCTTCTAGACTCCCAGAGAGATTCCTCAAATCCACGAGGGATGAAAATAGAAATAATTTCTAATAATTCAAAATAAATTGATTTATGATATAAAAAACAAAATTACAATCCTTTAAATAGTAAACTCAAACCTAGGAAGAAGTTTTAAACTCAAAACTCCTTAAAAACATAACTTACTATAAATAGTAAACTTACTATTTACAAATGGTCATGATTCCTATTGGACTTCCATGGTTTTCGGCCAATGTCCAATTTGGCCTAACCATGTTATTCTCCTAAATTTTCTGAGACTTCTTCCTAGGATTCATATCACTATTAAATGGGTTGTAAACTCATTTTTACCATCAATCAATTTATTTCAAATTTTTAGAAAAATATTTCTATTTTCTTATTTTCCTCGTGGATTCGAGGTATCTTTGTGAGGAGTCCAGAGAAGCTCCATGGATTGGGACTAGTTATCCCCCTGAGGAAGATAATGATCGACCTCAACACGTCCTTCCCTACTTCAAAGCATTATATTTATTTTGAAACTACTATAAACACAATAAATAGGAGAGGCAAAATTTTTTAATAAAAGTAGTTTTTCGGTCCACTAATCTTGATATTGCTATGGTATTTACCTGATGTGCAGGTAAGATGCTAGCATGTGTGGCCACATTTTGTGGTGTAGATAAAGAGGCTTTGTATGAGCTTCACTAATTATACATTGACAAACATACACATATGAAAGTGTTTTTCATGCCCACATAATGGGAAGTTTCACATTTTTGTGTGCCCCACACACAACTAATGGTGGGCACCCACATCCGAATCCTTCCCTATGGTGTGGCATACCCAAGTCTTGGGCCAGCCTAATTTTTGAGTTCCAAGGTGAGCAAGAGGCGGTGTGGATCTCATTCACATTATCTGATGAGAGAGAGAGAGAGAGAGAGAGAGAGAGTACCTGGTTGGCCGTGATATTCTTTGAACCTGGTCTGCCTGATGGATCTTCTCATCTTCAGTGCCTCATTTGATTCTTTCGTTACCAATCGTGATGTTTGGGATGTGTGATATGTTGCCCCAATCCTCCCCTCTGCATCTCTTCTCCAGCATTGGACTGGCCTTGATTTCGAGATGGGTAAGGCCTTGCAACCCTTGAGGCAATGACCAAAACTCAGGGCAGCAGGAGATCACCAGACTCCTAAGTGACTTGAGCTGTCCCAAATCATCAGGAAGAGACCTCAATTCAAAGCAAAAGCTGATAGTAAGAGTCTTTAGTGACTCCAATTGTTTCCATCCGTAGGGGAGACACGTCATGTTATAGATTTGGAGGGACGTTAGACTTTTCGGGAGGTGTGTCGGCAGTGCCTTCAATTTCGGGCATTTTCCGATTGTTAATGAGCGTAGAGACGGCATTATATCTCCATCTTCTAATCTCAACTCCCAATCCTCCAATTCATACATGAAATTGAACTGGATCTCTTCCAGCTTCGGGAATGCCACCATGTTTATGCCCCCACCACTGCTATTCCCGTAAAACTCACTTCCCACCCGTTTTACAAGACCTGCCGCTATTTCAAGGTATTTAAGCGAAGGTAGTCTCCCTAGCCCAGGCATCTGTATACACATATCGCAATATAATAATTTCAAGCTGACTAAATTTGAGAAAGATGAATCTCCTATCCAGGTTGGGAACTTGTAACCAATGTATCCCCAAATTTGCGAGTGCTCTAGGTTAGCAAGTGGCGGCCGGAGGGCTTCAACTACATTTTCCATCCTCTCCACGTCACCATTTCCTGACATTTCAAGAGTCAACACACGAATATGTAACTTGTTCTCCAGTTGTGCTTCCTTAGCCTCATTCACGCTCGCCACTCTCTCCAAGTGTTCTATTTCTAGCTTTCCTTGGAGAGAGTCAAGTCGCTTCAGCTCTCCAATCTTACATCCTCCATCGCCTCCCACGATAAACCTACTCAACGTTCGAAGGGAACTTATTCTCCCCAACCCTTCCGGTAAGTACTTCAGTGCCCGTGTGCCTTCAATTTCCAGATGTCTTAAGCGGACCATTGCACTCATCCCACTTGGCAGTCTTTCGAGGCAGTCACACCAATTCAACTTCAAGGTCTGCAAATTGCGGAGACTACTCACTGATTCCGGCAACTCAACTATCTCTGAATAAGACAAGTCAAGATATCGTAAATTCTTCAGCAACCCAAGTGAGTTTGGCAACTCTTTAATTCTGGAGCCAGAAGCAGCGAAATCCAATGCCCTAAGGGACCTAGTGCATTGGAATAAATTATTAGCGATGGTATCAATTACCGAAGGTCCGATTTGGAGTAATGTTCGCAATTTTTTTGCATGACATAGAGGGGCAGGAATGTGTGAGGTTTCCCAGGTGGGAATAAATGACGAATGACGGACTGTAACAGGTGTCCGTCTTCCCATTCTCAAAGATGCAACACTCATTCTTTCTAATGAATTGGATGAGATCGTGAAGCAGATCGTGCATTTTACAGGTAGTTACTCCTTCCTTATCTACATACGCATCTTGAAGCAAAGACCGCCTCAGTAGATCATCAAATTACTCTCCCCCAATTGCTTCCATCTCTCTTCTTCCCTGCGGCTTGATGAAACCCTGAGCTAACCACAACTGAACCAATCTATCCTTCTCCATCTTATGATCTTTCGGAAATATTGAACAATATGCAAAACTCGGCTTCAAATGGAGAGGCAGATTATAATAGCTCAGCAACAAAGCTGGTAAGATACCATTCGCGATGTCTGGTATTTCCCATGTTCGGCTTTCCAAGATATTCTGCCAATCTTGTGTGGACGTCTTCGAACGCATCGCACTTCCCATTACCTTTGCTGAAAGAGGCACTCCTTTACACTTCTTGACTATCTCTCTTCCGATCTTTTCCAGGCAGTCTTCCACTTTCCTCCCAGAGAAAGCTCTGCTACTGAACAGTGTCCAGCAATCATCATCGGATAAAGCTTTCAATTCATGCATGCAAGCGGACGGCATGCATGTATTTGCAACCTTCTTGCTGCGGGTGGTGACCAAAATTTTACTTCCAGGAGCACCGCTTTGGAAGGAAAGCCATAGTTCATCCCACTTGTCACTATTATCGTTCCACACATCATCAAGGACAAGCAAGAACCGTTTTCCTTGTAATGTCTCGAGAAGCTTATTTTGCAATGGGTTTAGCTCAGTAAGCGGAGTATTTTCCCGTTCTGCATCTTGTATAATTGCTTTGGTAAGCCTGACGACATCAAAATTATCAGAAACACAAACCCATAGAACCTTATGGAAATGGCTCTTCACCCTTTCACATCATTGCAGATCAATTGAGCAAGAGTCGTCTTCCCCAAACCGCCAATGCCTACGATCGAAATGACATGAATCCGTTCCTCCTCACAACTGCTCCCGCTTACCAACTTGCTTATTAAGATATTTATGTCTTCTTCCCTCCCAAACATCTTCGATTTGTCTACGAGCAAACTTGTCTGATTTAACCTCTCCTTTTTTTCTCCACCGGAACTGTTCTCCCTAAAACCGTACTTATTCTTTTCATCTGCAATCTGATCTAACCTCTCCTTTATTTCTTTTATCTGATGAGCTAAATCACGCTGTGATTCGACTTTACTGAGAAATGTCGGCAGGAAATCAAGCGCACTACCTCTGATGCCACCATCATCAGTTTGGTCGCCATTTGTCCTTGATTCATGGGCCAACCTTATCAACTCTTCTAAACCACAGCAGGAAAAGAGTGAAAATAAGCACGCCCACAACTGGTTTCCAAAACGTGGATGGTTGCCGACGTCAGTCCCTGGTTCGGTTTCTTCTGCTGATAGAATCAACTCGTCTAGCACGTCGTCCATATCGTAGGCCACATCTTTGAGCTTCTCTAACCAATCTCGCACGCTTTTGTCAGTAATTTGCTTTCTCTCTGCATCATTAAGAACTGCTTGAATGGATTTGAACGTTGAAGATAGCTTTGTAAGTTCTACTTTGGCACCAACAATTAATCTCACCTCTTTTTCAAGTTTCTTCATAGCCATTGAAACAAGTGGCTTTCCAAGTTTCTCCATAACGATTGAAACGAGCGCATTTTCCATTGTTCCAGGAGAGAGAGAGAGAGAGAGAGAGAGAGATCAGACTATAGGAAATTGAGAGTGGGAGAGTGATCAGATCTCAGGAATTTAGAGGGAGAGTGCGACGATCGAAGAAATGGTGAGAGGTAGAGATGAGAAAGAGAGAGAGAGAGAGAGAGAGAGAGAGAGAGAGAGACTATAGGA
Organism: Magnolia sinica; assembly: GCF_029962835.1. Taxonomy (NCBI): domain Eukaryota; kingdom Viridiplantae; phylum Streptophyta; class Magnoliopsida; order Magnoliales; family Magnoliaceae; genus Magnolia; species Magnolia sinica. The sequence continues at coordinate 2,706,013 of NC_080587.1, forward strand.
AATTGAGAGTGAGAGAGTGATCAGATCTCAGGAATTTAGAGGGAGAGTGCGGTGATCGAAGAAATGGTGAGAGGTAGAGATGAGAAAGAGAGAGAGAGAGAGAGAGAGAGAGAGAGAAGTCTGATTGCAGGAAATTGAGAGGGACAGCGATGATAGAAGAATGAGGAGAGAGAGATGAGGAAGATGAGATGACAGAGAGATGAGATGCCAGGAAATTCAGAGAGATAGAGATGAGGAAGATGAGATGAGAGATGAGATGGCAGGAAATTGAGAGAGAGAGAGAGAGAGAGAGAGAGAGAGAGAGAGCGATGATCGTCGAAGACACGAGGAGAGAGATGAGAGACGGAGAGTTCTCTAAGTCAAAGATTCTTTGAATGGTTAAGAGAGGCTAGATGCATCAATCTACACCGTCCAACAAAGCCCTGTGGGACCCGCATAAATGTCCGTGTAAAATCCACTCTGTCCATCAGTTTCTCCACGTCATGTTACAATTATAGCACAAAAATCCACCAAATCCAAGATTCAAGTGAGCCGCAGCATAAGAAACAGTAGTGGTTGTGCTGCCATGGTTGGAACCTTAGTGGGGCCCACATAAGATTTTGAACAGTCTCTGATCTTTGTGCTGTCCCTTCTTTCTAGTGGGAGGCACCTTTTGAACGGGTTGGATTGTACATAAACATCATAGTGAGCCCATGAAAATTCAAAGGTGGACGTTGCTATCCCCACTGTTTCCTATGAACGTGGCCCACTTGGGTCCTGGATATACCTCATTTCTGGGCTCTCAGAATATGTAATGAAATTGATAGAGGGAGTGGCTTTTACACAGACAGTGATGTGACGTGGCCCCCACAGAGCTTGGTGTTCCATGGCGGCGGATTAGGTGAGGGATTTTTACCTTTTACCACCGAATTACTCTTGTTCGGATTTTATCCTCTCCCACCGAACTACGGCATGATGTCTCACTTGTACGTGAAAAGTTGAGAATTGTGGGGCCCGAAAGGTATGTGCATGACATCTTACCCATCCAACTCATGGAAGCGGATTGGCTGGTGTACCACACACTAACTATATAGCTGGTGTAGATACGGGTCGTGTGAAGACGAGCGCCGACGCTCCTCAAAGCTCCTAGGTGTACGAACGGTTCAAAGGAGATCAAAGTTACATGGGCCTCACAGTGATGTATTTATTATATCCACACTGTTCATCCATTTTTCTATATCATTTTAGAGCATTATCCAAAAAATGAATCATATCTAAAAATCAACTGGACCACACCAAAAATTCTTAGGGCCCACATAACGTTTCTTTTCCATCCAATTTGTTCATAAGGTCACAAAGACCTGGATGAAGAGGAAAAACAAATTTCATATTGATCCAATATTTTTGTGACCCCTAAAAGGGTTTCAATGGTAGACGTTCAATCCTCCATTGCCTTTTTCAGTTTGGTCCACTTGATAGTTAGATCTGTCTTATTTTACTTCTCAAACCTTGAGACGAGCTCTCCAAATGGATGGACGGTTTGGATATAACACATACCTCATGATTAGACCCACGGAACTTACTGACATCAATACACCAGCTATATAGCTTGTGTGGTACACCAGCCAATCGACTTCCTCAACGCATGCACCCCATGACACTTGAATAAAAGACTTGATTAATCAAATTATTAATGCACCGTACATAAATTTGGACGTCTCTGGACATGTCATGTTATTTTCTGTAGTGTGGCCCACCTTTGGGTTGGATTTGTCAGAATTTCATTCCTTCCATCTCTATGATAGGATTCAACAGGTTGGATGTTATACATGTACAACCTGACCCACAATTATCAACTTCATCAAAATTTTAAATAAATAAATAAAGAGGATAAATTTATCATTTTAACCTTGAAAAGCATTATTTCATGAAGTTTAAATATGGAAGGTATTTAAGTAATTTTATAAAAAAGTAAGACATATATGTTGGGGGACGGGTGGAAACGAATTCGAATTAAACAATAAGAGATCAGAGCACATAGAGAACACAAGGTTTTACATGGAAAAATCCTCGCGGAAAAAAACTACCATACAAAGTGGCAGCGAATCCACTATGACAAACAATATTACAAGAGATTAATGGACTTACCGATCTAAAGAACCCTAAAATCCTTTACAAAATTCTATCTTTTCTTTCCCCTTTGCTCCAAAATAGCCCTAGAACGCTCTCAATACCCTAATCCCCGATTATAAGCCCTTATATAAAGCAGAACCAAATTAGAAAACAAAAACTATAATTATGCAAAATTGCATAAGTCAGTCGACAGAACCTTCGATGGGATCAAGTGCCATCGACTCCCCATTGATGAGATTGAAGCCATCCTTGATGGGATTGAAGATACACTCAAAACTACTTAGCAAGCAAACTCATAAAATCAAGAATTACTCTATGGGATCGACAATTACTTGTCTATCAATCGATCGGATTGAACTGTCTTGTTCCTAATTGATTTAAGACATCTGTCAACAATATATACATTAAGTGTGTCCCTACAAAGTTTACTCAATACACTATGTCATGCTAAGTTCGTTGTAATTGGTTATTGATGTCATGCGAAAAGGTATTGCAAGAGGTGTTGTCATATCGAGTACTAATGGATAGAGTTATACACAAGCCGCATTGAAAAGAGTTTGACTCAAGTTTGGTTTGGCTTGTTTATGTGATACTCCTTGATCGGGCTTTACATGAGCTAAGCTTCGAGCCCATCTCCACTGTTTGAGTTAGTTTGGTCTATATTATACGATCATGAGCTTGGTCTAATTTGGTCAAAATATCAAGTCAAACCAAGCTTTTATCCTCCAACAAATTTATATCATGTGTTGTGGTCTATTGGAGGTTTGGATCTTCCTTTTTTTTTTCTTTTTTTTTTTTCTCTCATACTATAAAATGAGCTAGAAAATTTGATGGATGGCTGGATAAATCACATATATCATGGTGGGCCCCACAGAGCTTTAACACTAGATATGTGGCGGGTGTTGAGGTCACCGGCCATTTCGAAAGCTGCTTTAGGATACTAAGTAAACGCTAGCCATCCATTTTTACACATCATTTTAGGACATGATCTATAATTGAATTATATCCAAAGCTCAAGTGGACCAAACAAAAGGAAATAGTGTACATTCATGTATATGTATTATGTATTATCTACATTGTGTATGTATGTGTGTGTGTGTGTGTGTGTATAAATCAATGTTGTCCATCCATTTTTACATATCATTTTAGGACATGATTTGAAAAGTGAATTATATCCAAGTAGAAACAATGTGCACACAATCTATTAGCCGAATCAAATCAAGCTTAATCAAGCCAAGCTTTGATATCCACCGAACCTCTGCTACCCTAGTTTGAGCTTGGTTTGTTTTTTCAAATGAGCTTGACTCTGAGGCTTTGTTCAGTTTGAATTTCTATTTGAATCAATCCAAGCTAAGCATTTTCAAACTAATCCAAGCCAAGCTTTTCAAGCTGTCTTGGTTTGTGTCTGGCTCTAGTAATAGGATATTTAGCAAATTTTGTGCAGCCCACCATAATATATGTATAATAATCCATGCCAACCATTTGTTTGCCTAGCTCATTTTATAAGATAGGTCTAAAATTTTAACCGTACACAAGGCAAGCCCGGAATGTAGAGACGGATTGGCTACTCCCCAAGCCACCAGCCAATGGCTGGTGGTCGGTGCTTTGTGGGCCTTACCATAATGTACGTGTTTCATCCATGCGATCAATCCATTTTTCCAGATCATTTGATGGTATGAGACCAAAAAGGAGGTATATCCCAATTTAAAGTGGACCACGTTACATGAAACAGTGTTGAATGAGCGTTAACCATTAAAAAAATTTTGGGGGCCACAAAAGTTTTGGATCAAGCTGATTTTTGTTTTTTCCCTTCATCTGTGCCTGTATGACCTAATAAACATATTGGATGTCAAATAAACAATAGAGTGGGCCTTAGGAGGATTTTAATGGTGGATATCCAATCAATATTGTTTTCCTATGGTGTGGTCCACCTGAGATTTATATCCCTCTCATTTTTTTGAATCAAGCCCTAAAATGATCGGTAAAAATGGATTAACGGAATGGATGAAACACATACATCATGGTGGGGCCCTTAGAACACCAACAACAGCCACCAGGATGGTGGCGGGGGAGTAGCCAATCCGTTTCCCCCTAATGCAAGCTCACATGGGCCATATAGACATGGACGATGTACAATTGCACCCAGCATTGCTAACTTCACACGGTGTAGTCCATCCGAGTTTATTACCTGGGTGGGTTTGGTGAAAGACAAAACACATGACGGTGATACAAAAACCCACTATTAGCATCTCTTCCCACTTTTTCATTTGGTTGGGCCTACGTTGGCTGTGGATCACTGATTTTTTTATCAACCGAATTAAAATCCGGTATAGAGCCTGCCGGATGGAGAGGATTTTATAATTACAACATGGTGGCCCCATATAATTTGGTGTTCCATGCCACGTGTAAAAACCATGTGATGGAGGGTTCCCGTGCCTCCTCCTCCTCTCTCTCTCTTACCCCATCTAACCGTCCAATGCCTCCTCCTCCTCTCTCTCTCTTACCCCATCTAACCGTCCATTTGACTGCCATCGGCCCATCGCCAATCAGATAGGATTATTTAACTGGTGTGATTTTCGTGCCAAATTCCATCTCCAGCTCGGTCCTACTATTTGTAGGACCTGGTTTGGTGTGGACGCGGTTTGGCTAGTGACCTCAACACAAGCCAGCCAGGTAGTGTCAAAGCTATAAGGACCTCACTATGATGTAAATGTTTTATCTCTGCCGTTCATTCATTTTGCTTGCACATTTTAGGATATGATCCAAAAAATGAGGAAGATCCAAATCTCAGGTGGACTACACCACAGGAAAATATTCTTGATTGAACATCCACCGTTAAAACTTCTTGAGGCACACTGTAACCCACGGACTTGGATGAAGGTGAAATACAAACACAAATATTAATTATGTATTATCTACGTCATCACCTATATGTATTTTCCAATTCATTTGTTTTTACCTGTCATTTTACGACATGATCTTAAAACTGAATCATATCAAAAGTTCAATTAAATTACACCGTGAGGAAACAATGTGCACACAATCTACAAGTAGAATCAAATCAGGTTAATCAAGCCAAGCTTCCAGCAAAGCCGACGTTGTACTACCCTAGTCTGAGCTTGGTTTGTTTTTTTAAACCAGCTTAATTGAGGCTTGATTTGGTTTGAATTTCTATTCGAATCAATCCAAGCCGAGTGTTTTTAAATCAATTCAAGCTAAGCTTTTGAGCTATCTTGATTTGGGTCCAGCTCCATTACGTACTGAGCGAATTCTGCGTGGCCCATCATGATCAATGTATAATTATCCATGCCATTCATTTGTGTGTCTAGCTCATTTTAGGGCAAGAACCCAAAATTGAAGCATATCCAAATCTCAAGTGGAAACAATGGGGATGATGGTGTCCATTGTTGGAGCCTTCCAATGGCCCATGGTGATGTTTATTTGTCAACCAAAATCTTCATAAGGTCACACAGATATGGATGAATGGAAAATAATTATAAACTTAATCCAAAACTTCAGTCAATCCAAAACACTATCTCCTATGATGTGGTTTGATTGACTTTCCAATAATGAATATGCTACAATTTTGGCGCTGATCCGTACTATCCCATGCAGTCCTGGCAGGAGCTCCATTGGGCTAACCTTGATATGTGTTATAACCGCATTGTCCATCCATTTTAATAGATCATTTTAGGGCATGATCCTAAAATAGAAGTAGATGAAAGGTTTAAGTGTATAATAGCACAAGAAATAGTAGAGATTGAACTCCTATCAAGTTTTAGATTAAGCCAATATTTATGTTTTCCCTTATCCAAGTCTTTGTGACCTTATGAACAGGTTTGATGACAAAAAAACATCATGGTAAGCCTTTAGAAAGGTTTCAAGGCTGGGCATTACTATTACCAATGCTTCTCGTAGTGTGGTCTACTCAAAACTTCAGTTTGCCTCCTTTATGAGTTCATGCCCCAAAATGATATGTCAAAATAGATGGACGAGATGGATCAAACACATATCACCGTGGGCCCCATGGAGCCCCTTTTAGGACCATTAGTATCTAGCTAGGCCTTGCTATGGATATAACACTGTACCCAATCCATGCCTCACAATTTTTGGGTGTTGCCATAAAATGAGCTAGACAAGCACACAAAGAATGTCATAAAATGAGCCGGAAAAACACATGAACAATGGTGATAAAACACACATATTACAGTGTGCCCCACAGAATTTACTCAGTTAACAAACCCTTCTTCGCATGTGTGATCATATAGGATGTGCAGGCCCCCTATAGGCCATGGATTTTTGCTTGTGCTATATCAGCACTAGTGAGACAATCGTACATACAGCTACAAATAGTCTTTTCCTGGTGGGGAAAAGCTTCTGTCCCTGCAACCACAAGCTTTCAAAGGTACACGTATCGATCGGTTACCAGCTGGGCTGTCCCAGTCTTGAAACAAGCTGGGGCTATGAGGAGCCCACAGTAATGTATGGGTTTATCTATACCGTTCATTCATTTTTTTTCATATTCTTTTAGTGTATAAACGTAAAAATGAGGCAGATCCAACTCTTATATGGACCACACAGTGGGAATTAATCTCTCACCGTTAAAATTTTGTTGCGATCGGGATCAAGCTGATATTTGTATGCCGCCCATGTGCCCTCATTAACAGGTTGGATCGAAAATAAACATGAAGATGGGCTTTAGGAAGGTTTCAACAGTGGATGTTATTGTCACCGTTACTTTGTAGGCATAGTTCAATTTAAACCTTTGATCTGCTTTATTTTTAGCTAACATTCTAAAAGATATGTAAAATGGATGGATGTCATGCATAAACCCTGCGTCAGAGCCCTGCCTGTCCGGAGCTTTGGTAAATCTACGCCCCTTGAAAGGGAAGCGGATTGGCTGGTGTACTGCAAACCAGCGATATAACGGGTGTGGGGGTACGTGTGCCATGTTAAGACCAGTGCTGACGCTCCTCAAGCTCCAAGTTGTAGCAACGGGTCAAAGGATATCAAAGTTAAATAGGCTCAAAATGATGTGTATATTATATCCAAATGGTAATACATTTTTAAATATCATTTTAGATCATGATCTAAAAAATGAATCATATTCAAAGATCCAATGGACCACACCAGAAATAGCAGTAGGGATAATGATTTTCACCGTTAAAACATTAGTAGGGACCACTGCAATGTTTATTTTTCATCCAATCTATTCATAAGGTAAAAAAGAATCTATTCATAGGGTCAAAAAGTCCTAGATGAAGAGTAAAAACAATATCATATTGATCCGAAACTTCTTTGACACCCAAAAGGGTTTTAATGGTAAACAGTCAATCCCCACTGCTTTTTTCAGTGTGGCCCAGTTGATCTTTATATTTGTGTTGTTTTTTAGCTTAAGCCTTATGACAAGCTCGTCAAATAAATGGACGGTTTGGATATACCACATACCTCATGATGGAGCTCACTGAACTTGCTCATGTCAATACACTAGCTATATAGCTGGTGTGTGAGCTAGATAGCTGGTGTGTGGTACACCAGCCAATCCGCTTCCCTTTGACACGGATTGGATACTAACCCGTCCGTCCCCCACGGACCCCACCCGGTACGTGTGAGACATGAGGGCCACCGTTATGTACGGATTTTAACCACACCGTCCATTCATTTTTAAATATCATTTTAGACTTTCAGTGTATCATTCATAAAATAGTGCGGATCCAAGGCTCAAGTGGGCCACACATTGGGTATTAAACACATACCGTTGGAAACTTATCAAGGCCACAGAAGTTTGGTACGGATGTTTCCATTTTCCCTTCATCCAGGCCTTTATGACCGGATATAAATAGGTTAGATGGCAAATGAAATTCACGGTAAGCCCTAGGATAATTCCAGCAATGGACATAATTATCCCACAGCTTCCTGTGGTGTGGTCCACTTGATTTTTCAATCTATTTCATTTTTGAGCTTGTACTCTAAACTGATACGGTAAGGTGAACAGACGTTGAGGATGAAACCCATGCATTATTGTGCCCCCTCAGAGGTGCCGAGCTAGGGAGACGCCGTGCCCAATCTGTATACCAGTGGAAATCCAGCGAGGATGGGCCCCACTGAGGATATGAAAAATCTGTAACATGTACCGAAGTGGAATGGCTGCTGAGTAAATCAGTACACCAAGCGTACTACTGTGTGATCTTATGAACATGTTGGATGACTGTAGGCCTTAGGAAGGTTTCAACGGTGGAGATCAATACTCCCACTGTTTCCTGTGGTGTGGATCACTTTAGTTTTGGATATAGTTAAAATTTGATCTCAACAGCTAAAATAATCTGAAAAAAATGGACGGCTTAGATAAATCACGTACATTCACGTTGGGCCCAACGGAATTTACTTAGTACCCTGTCCGGTTTCAACATATACAGTACTGAGTGGCTTTGAAAACTTTTGCTCTTGCAATTATCCTTAACAAGGTAGGTTAAGATTCGGTAAATTTGTTATTAATTAAAATAAAATAAAATAAAATAAAAAATCTTAACGGATATCATTGAGATTATGCCCCAAAAAGAACGGCTTGGATTAGACTGCATTCCAGGCACTTCTTTTAATGCACCAACCCTTCTTTTATGCGGTCAGCATCAAAGCAGGGTGCATGAACCACTGAAACTCCCAAGGGTCCACCACGTTGTATATGTCCAAAATGCAAGCGGTTTTGCTGAAAAAGTCTTTGGCAGGGAGTTAACAGCCCACCGTGATGTTTGTGATAAAGTTACTCGATCCATTTAATTTTTGAGATCGTTTTAGGATATGCTAACAAAAATGAGCCAAACCCAGGACTAAGTGTGCTGCACTGCACTTAAGGAAAAGGTGGATGGGGAAATTATTACCATTAAAACCTCCGGAGTCCACAGTGACGTTTTTATGCCATCCATACTTGATAACCTCATTTCTAATGGGGTGAACTGAAATCATAAATATTATCTTGATTTAAAACTTCCATGGCCCGAGGATATTTCAACTGTGAATGATCAATTCTCACATTTCAGCTCACTTGAGTCTTGGATTTAGCTCATTTTTTGTCATATGTAATGAAATGAGCTCACAAAACGGATGGGCAAAGTGAATTTTCAGGACAGATGAACGTGATGAGGTCAATCACTACCTTCCTAAAGGATAACTAATTTAAATCCACATAGCATTTCTAGACTCTCATTAAGACTTATCCAATTTATGAAGAAAAAGCAAAAAAAAATAAAAATAATATTCTAAAAAATTCATAACGCAAAAAAGCAAGAAAATAGAAATATTTTAGAAAATTCATAACTTACACTCTAAATAGTAAATTCACTATTTATAGTGTCCTAATTGTCTTAACCATGTTATTCACCTAATTTTTATAAGCTCTTTTCATATTGGACACAACTCCTTAAGATCAAAAGATGAAGAGATAAACAAACTAAAGCTTACTATAAATAGTAAAAATGAAAATAAAATGGATTTTCAACCATGGATCTAATGGAATCTCATAAATTCAGTTGGCTAAAGTAGCATCTCCCACCCCAAAATCATATATGGTACATTAATTAACTCATTTCGGTTTCCTAGATATGTCTGTTGTAAGGTTCTAACGGTCAGGATCACCTCTACCTTTGATCAGGCCTTCTTTGGTCCATCCTAGATATGAAAGTGTCCACGACCAACTCTACATCAATTTCTCACGAACATCATAGTTGCCCTAATTTCCCGGCGAAGGCTTTGGCAGGAATGTAAAAGTTACATGGTCCATCAGCTAGGAATCATTGTTTTGTACGTGGATTGCGTGGTTCTCCCCTCCCCTCTCTAGCTGGGAATGTACAGAAGCTTTGATCACTAGCCACTAGGATGTATAGGTCCATCCATTTTACCTGGCATTTTATAAGATACAACCAGAACTTCAACCGTACACAAGACAAGCCAAATACAAGCTCACATGGACCATGTGAACAGGGACAATGTACAATTAATTGCACCCAGCATTGCTAAGTTCACACGGTGTGGACCATCCGAGTTTCCTAACAGGTTTGGTGAAAGACAAAACATATGATTGTGCCACACGAAAACCCACGATTAGCATCGCTTCCCACTTTTCTATTTGGTGGGGCCTAGTTTGGCTGTGGATCACTGATTTTTATCTACAGAATTACAAACCGGTATAAAACCTGCTGGATGTAGAGGATTTTATAATTACAACATGGTGGCCCATATGATTGGTTGTCCTACTTCATGTGAAAAAAATATGTAATGGAGGGTTCCCGTACCACCTCTCTCTCTCTCTCTCACACTGACCTTATCTAACTGTCCATTTGATTGCCATCGCCAATCAGATAGGATTATTGAACTAGTGTGATGTTAGTGACAAAATCCATCTCCAGGTCGGTCCCACTATTTGTAGGGCTGGTTTGGCTAGCGACCTCAACACTAGCCAGCCAGGTAGTATTAAAGCTCTATGGACCCACAATAATGCATATGTTTTATCCGCACACTTCATCCATTTTGCTAACACATTTTAGTTATGATTCAAAAATTAAAGAAAATCCAAATCTTAGGCCAACCACACCACAGGAAAATATTTTTAATTGAACGTCCACCCTTAAAACTTCTTAAGGCACACTATAACGTTTATTTATCATCTGAAAACACAATTACAAATATTAGCTTGATCGGAAACCTCTACAGCCCAGCAAAGTTTACAATAGTCCAATCCCTGCTGTTTCCTCTTGTGGGGTCCACCTGAGATTTGAATCTGCATCAGTTTTGAGCTCATGACCTGTCTGAAAATCTAGATAAACCGCGTCCGCTTAGAAAGCAAGTATGCTAAACAGCAAACCCTAAATAAATGCCTCAAGCCCACCATTCAATCACGCAACACGGGTCAAACAGTATCCCATGTGCTGTTACCCACCGTGGCAGACAATAAAGCTGTAATCAAAACAATTGAAATGATGGCAGGCCTTACAGGAGAGGAGTGGATTAGGTGAGACCCTGACTTAACAGGAAAGGAATTGGCTACTCCCCCTGCCACTAGCCAATGACTAAGTCGTCCGTGCTCTGCTTTGTGGGCTTCGCTAAAATGTATGTGTTTCATCCATGCCGTCCACCCATTATTCCATATCATTTTATGCAATGGTCTAAAAACTGAGGTTGATAGAAATCTCAAGTGGACCACACAGCATTAATTGAATACCCACCGTTATAAACTTCTTGGGGGCACAAAAGTTTTGGGTCAAGCTTATATATATATATATATATTGGGAAAAGGTACCATGCGCTCGACCTCACGATAAGCTCCCATGAGGTCAAGCTGTGTGGGCCCCACCGTGATCCGTGTCGACCATCAACACCATGTATTTGATGAGTCCCCTCTAAATTATGGGATAGTCCAAAAATCAACCGTATACGGAACTTAGGTGGGTCATACCATCTAAAATCATGTGAAGACATGCCAAAAACATATAAAGCACTTGGTGGGGCCACATGAGTTTTAAATGCTGCTGAAACTTGGTATGAACCCTCATCCAAGTGGGACACACATAATGGATGTGCTGGATTTTCAAAACACATCTCGCTGGGCCTAAAAAATGATTATGAATGTTTTAATGGTGCACGGCCCCTCCCCACTTCTGTATGTGATGTGGCTCAAAAAAGTCACGGATTGACTTGATTTTTGAGACCTAGGCCCACAATGGAATGGTGCATCTGACTGATGAGGGAGATTTTTAAAACGCATCACGGTGGGGCCCACGGAGCTCGACTTCATGGGACGATCCCATCAGCTCCAGCGCATAGAACCTTTTCTCTCTCTCTCTCTCTCTCTCTCTCTCTCTCTCTCTCTCTCTCTATATATATATATATATATATATATATATCCAATTCTGTACGACCAAATCGATGTCAAATAACCGTTACAATGGGACTTAGGAGGTCCTTAATGGTGAAAATTCAATCATTGTTGTTTTCGCATGGGCTGGTTCACCTGAGATTTAGATGTTACTCATTTTTGGTATCAAGACCTAAAATTATCTTTCAAAATGGATGGATGGCGTGGATAACACATACATCATGGTGAGGTCCACGTAGCACCGACCATTAGCCACCTGATGGTGGCGGAGTCACTAGCCACACCGCGTCCGACTTCACCAAAGGGGCTTCATCCCTTACCGTGGCCCCACCTTTATCTATATGTTCTGTATCCAGGTCCTCTAACCTAACCTTTTCTTCCAAATCATTTTAAAGCATGATTCCAAAAATAAGAAACAGATCCCATAGCTAGGCGGACCATATCATTGGAAACCGTGGTGCTTGACTATTAATGGGCCATAAAAGTTTTGGATCAAGCTAATGTTTGGTTTTTTCCCTTCATCTAGGCTTATATGACCTTATCAAATGGATTCCCGTTATCCGGGCTTATGTAACCTTATCAATGGATTGGATGACAAATAAACACTATGAAATCATTAATCATTAAGGCGTGCCTTCAGAAGTTTTCAATGGCAGGGCGTTCAATCACCACTGTTTTATAGAGTATGGTCCACCTGATATTTGGATCTTCTTATTTTTTGGATCATGTGCTGAAACTATCTTAAAAAACATATAAACGGTTAAGATTCAGAATAGATACATAAAGGTGGCCCCAAGGTAAGGGACGCACCATCTTGGATGAGGCCAGAGTCTCACCTAATCCTCGGCAGAGAGTAGATTGCATGTGCCCTGGTGATGTGTGGGGCTCACAGAGATGTCCGTAACAAATCCACTCGGTCCATCTGTTTTTAAAGATCATATTAGAATGGGAATCTGAAAATCAGGCAGATCTAAAACTCATGTAGGCCACACCACATGAATTGGTGGGGATTGAAAATCCGGCATGACAGAAGTTTTGTATCAGGATGATATCTGTTCCTACAGTTTATCTTAGTGGTAATAACCACGTGATTGATTTGGATGGCACATAAATATCATGGTTATCATTAAATAGTTTCAGCATTTCTGTTTTCGCTATTTTATTTGTGATGGGCCACCCGAGTTTTGGATCTGCCTGGTTTTTAGAATCCTATCACATGGTGGTCTTTAAAACTGATGGGCTGAATGGATTTGTCACGGACATCTTTGTGGAACCCACACAGCCCAGGCACGGGTATATTTCCATGCCCAGGCCACATGCAATCCCTCAAGGGATGATGGATGCCTTGGAGATTATACTGATTTAATGGCAGTAGATTAGGTACAACTCTTACCATGGGACCCTTGGAGATTATACTGATTTAATGGCAGTAGATTAGGTACAACTCTTACCATGGGACCCACCTTGAGGTATTTACTCTAAATGGATGTTGTACATCCATTTTTTTGGATCATTTTAGGCCATGAGCTAGTCTATGAAGAGATCTAGATTGTTTATTCGAATTGAATCAAACATAAGGTCACGTGTAAGTAAGGGCCCTTATTCAATTTCTATGTGTGGGCATGCCAAAGTCATACTCACGTCAATGCTCGATTGAACACTTATGCCCCTCATTAAGTATGATTAGAAACTGAACACATAATTTAGTTATCCCCTCAAATAATCAAGTGTGATCAGTGATAAGATAATTTATGAAAATGGTATTAGTTAGTCCTTTTAAATGGATTTTTTTTCTCATGTCTTAAGGACATGTTCTTTTAATGTGATAACGACCATTGCTCAATAATAAAAATAATATAACACGATGATAAAAGTAAAAAGTGTTTTTCTATTGATGATTTGTACAATAATTGCACTCATAATTGGCTTGAGGAATGACGATTCGTTCATTGCCCAATCATGTGCGCGTTGAGCTTCGTAGTGAGACATTCATGATGTGTGGGATGGTTGTCTGTTCATTGCTCGAATGAAAACTGGGCCCCATGGTGAGATGACTAATAGAGGGAGGATCTTCGATAATTTGTTCATTGCTCGGTCGGAACCGAGCTCCATAATGAAAAACACGATGAGGTGACAATTTATTTATGAACTTGGTAGAAACCAAGCATGTGGAAATGCGGTCATAATTCAATTATCCGTTCGCCATCTAGTGTGCACCAAACTTCTCAATTAGATGGTCGGCAAAGTCATTTGGCACATAGTAGGAAAGCCCCATAGCCTTTTATTTGAAACCGTGAGATCTTCCTTGTGATCCAGCGGTATGCCGTGGATGAAGGGTGGAGAAATAAGCACAGGATTAAAAACTATGGCCCTATGCTATGAGCAACAATGTGAGCTAAACAAAAATAAAATAAATATAAAAATGTTAATGGTAAATGGATATGTAAAGCTAGGTTTGATTGTAATGGTGTAAGGCTTGGAGCTATTCTTGGAGTGTTGTTTATATAAATTTCTAGAAGGTTGTATCCTTGCGTAGTCTTTAGCATCTCGAAGGATTTAGGCGATCGATTGTGGAAATCTCTTTGATTGTTCCATATCAACATAACTTGTCACGTATGGTTATATGTACAAGAAAGAGACTCTTGCGTGTGTCAGTTGAAGTTCTTGTGTCTCTGAATTCCCACATAGGAAAGTTGTCGGGTCCTTACAATATCACTTGGCTTTAGCATCCACAAAGAGATGCTTTTGGCAAGATTTGTGTATTTAATATTAGATAGAAATATACTTTGATAGGATTTTGACATTTAATATTGAGAGACAGAAAGAGACTTATTTTAATGAAACTACCTCACATTAAGCATATAAGCAATCTTAGAGCAAATTCAAGCATGTAATAGGAAAACAAATTACACAAGAAATTACAAAAAACAACAATTTATGTGAAAAACTCTCGCAGAAAAAGCAGCACAAAGTAGAGAATCCACTATGAAAAACAAAAGTACAAGATATGGAATCAACTTACAATCAAGCACCCGTCTTAACTAAAATAGAAAAACTCTAGCTCTCTCTTCTCCAAAACCTTAGACACGTTGGTTTTTTTTTTTCCCTCTCCAAACACTACTCTATTTCGTGATTAAAAGCTAGTTATATAGTCCCTTTAGAAAATTAGAAACAAAACATGCATTTATACAAAATCACACAAGTTTGTCGATGGGATTGAGTCCTATCGACGGCCTGTGCCTGTTGATAGGATCAAAGCCATCCCTGATGGGATCAAAGATCCCCCCAAAAGTGACAAGCGAGTAAACAGGAAAATTCAAAACTTTCTAAATTGGATCCACCAGTCTGTTGATCCTTTTGAAGATTCTTGTCCAGCATAGATTAAAGGCATCTGTTTTCAACAACCCACCATGATGATTATGTAAAATCCACTGCCATAAAAACATTTAGACCTACAGCACAAAATTCGGGATATTCCATGATTTAGGTGGGCCACATCAAGGGAAACAATTTGGAGGGTGGGCATTACTTATACACTATTTCCGCATCCTTTACACTTTTTTCAATCATACGGTCCACTTGAATTACCAATTTTTTGAGACCTACGCCTAAGGTTGGGGTTAGTAAATAGTGATTGGATTGGATTCCGGAAGCACATCAAGTTAAGACCTGTCCTGATTTTGTACTACTAAAAGTCTTAGGCTCTGCCTAAATCATTTTATGTGTAAATTAGACTTTTCACTCCAAAAAATAATTTGCTAAATATGAAAAGTCAAAGGATATTTCTGGAGTATATGAACTCGGAAGATTTGACTCAGAAGGAAGTGGTGAAGATTTTACTACAAAATGGACAGCTCAATTCTGGTCACTTCTTTTAACATATTGCAGGCTATTTTTGGCCCAATTAAAGTATTCCTTTGGCAGATTGGATCTAGTGGTTTTGGTCTACTTGTCGAGATGTTTGAAATGAATAGTCACTTGTCCATATGAGAGTTTAGGTTACGAAGTTTTGGGATATACAAGATTAATCATATATTGGGTGTGCCATATTTCATGATTTATTAGTCAGAATGAGATGAAATTTAGTGTAAGTGATATTCTCAATGTGCTCCTCGAGATGGTCCGGTCAGATTGGAAAGATATTTTCCATATATATATATATATATATATATATATATATATATATATATATATATATATATATATATATATATATATATATATATGGCTAGATTAATCAAGGCTGTTTATGGATTTATTTTTCTTACAGATCTAATATTAGATCCAAGAATTCACTAACAAGCCCAATTGGCACACTTTGAAAACATTTGTTAACTTTGATTGATCAAAGGATGGCTCTATAATGGAATTCTAATCAAAATAGTCCATGGACATCACACCAGATTCGGACCACACATTTGGTGATGAGTTTGATTTGGACATGATTTTGTTTTAAAAAAATAAAAATAAAAATTATATATCATGGTTTCAATTTCGATTGAACGTCTACTCTTATGGCATGTGTCTAGCCCATCTACCTGAGTGGATGTTGGCACTACATGTCTAGCCCATGATGATTCTGTAAGATCTTTCGATGAGCATGTGATCTTGTTACCCAGACAGATCAAGTTAGATTTCCCTTTTGATTATACAATCACAGGCTTGGCCATGCTGTGTGAGCCAGATAATTATCTAACTCTCACACTAGCTGCAATGTGTGGACGCCCAATCACTCAAGTCCAGGAAAACATTAAGTGGGCATGTTGTGGGGCGCACTATGTTGCAGCCACCAAATCCATGCAGAAAAAGTAAGCTCCACATGATTATGAGAATCCCTAACAATCTAGCCTATCCAATCATTGGATAGACCACACCATGAAAAACAATCCACAACCCTAAAACCTCCAAATTCACACAGTAGCCAACACGATGGTAGGATTAGCTGGATTTTTTAAGTGTCCAAATTTCACCATAGGGAAACCCTTCCGGACACTTTGGACGTCATAAACCCAATGGGCCCTAGAATAAGCTTATTCAATGACTAGTAGAGAAACTGACCTCTCTGTATTCCAGAAATCAATCTTCAACAGCCGTTCAGCCCATTGCATTATAGGAATGACCAAAGATACAAAGTTCTAACGGAGATCCAAACTGTTTCCCCACTCATCATCAATGGGAGATACTACAAAATATCACATCCTCTTAACTGTCGGAATGGGCCTGTTATGTACACCATTGACAAACCAGCAGTCTAATTGGCTATGATCATCTAACTGGTGTGATATTAGATCATGACGCATCTTATAATCTAGGGACCCAAGATGTGTACGCCGTAGATTGCTGAAAGGCAGACCTCACCTGTATCATTTCTGGGCCCAACAAAACGTTTCCACCCTCGATCAAGCACAACACTTAATTAACAACACACTTAAATAGTATTTACTCTTCAGACTACTTCCTATATACCTGTGAATTGGATTTCTCAGAAACATAATTTTGAGCACTTGAATTTACATGTTTGGATGGAGAATTTCTATACCGTGCGTATACAGAGAACTAGAGGAATTAAGAAGCTAAGAAAATGCAGAAGTTCAATGCGGCCCAGCTATTTGATGTAGAGCAGGTCGCGTACAGTTACATGGCCAAGATGGATCAGAAAAGGCCCGGTCAACGACAGAAGTGATCCGGACCATCGAACCTTAAATCGGGCGTATCTTGCAATCCGGAATGAGTTATCTGACGTAAAATATATGATTTTGGGGTAGAACGAGCTACTGAAGCCAACCAACCCCGCTACGCCGGGTTGCGCAGCCCGGAATTGCGAAAAACCCCTGGATCGATGGTCGTTTCCCCGTTTTAATTTCGCTTTTACTATAAATAGTAAGTTTTAGTTTGATTATAACTCTTCATCCGTCGGGCTTTAGGAGTTGCGCCCAACGTGAAAAGAGCTTAGAATAATTAGGAGAACGGTTTGGTGAAGCCAAATAGGACACTTACTATTTTTGGCCGAAAACCTTGCGCACTAGTAGACATCACGACCGTCTATAAATAGTAAGTTTACTATTTATAGTAAGTCATGAATTCTAGGAGTTTGAGTTGTAGTTTGATTCTGATTTCTTTCTCATTGCTTGGTACCCCTATTTAAAGGGTTGTGAACTCATTTTTATTCATCAATTAATCAATTTCGAATTTATTAGAATTTATTTCTATTTTCTGCTTTCTTTTCCTCGTGGATTCGAGAAGTCTCTGTGAGGAGTCCAGAGAAGCTCCGTGGATTCGGAGTAGTTATCCTCATCACGCTCATCCCTGCGTCAATTGGTATCAGAGCGAGGATTCCCCTCGGGCCGATGGCAAACAACGAAGGTATGAATCAAAATCCTGTGGACGGTGATCCAGGGATTCGTTATCTTTCGGAAAGAATGGAAGCTTTCCACCGGGAGAGTCAGTTGACCATGCAAGGGCTGCAGGCAACTCTCGACCGTCTTGCGGATGCGCTACTTCCGCCCCGAGCCCTAGGCGGTGCTCCACCACCCATGGTTGCTGTACGACACAACCCCGATTTTCATAGAGCACTACCAGTGGCAAACCGTAGGGCTACACCAGATGATTCAAGTTCTAGCGACGAGGACCTTAATGAGGGTTTTGCGCGACGACCAATCCATGGAGGTGATCATCTAGATCGTGCTGAAAGAGACTATCGAGGTAAGGCTGAACTTCCTAGTTTTAACGGTTTATTACGTATAGAAGATTTTCTCGATTGGCTAGCCGAAGTAGAGAGATATTTTGATTATATGGACGTGCCAGATCATAAAAGGGTAAAATTGGTAGCGTTTAAATTAAAATCTGGTGCTTCTGCATGGTGGGAACAATTACAACTCTCACGAGCTCGCCAGAACAAGGCGCCTATCTCATCATGGCCACGGATGAGACGTCTTCTTCGATCTCGATTTCTCCCCAGTGATTATGAGCAGATATTATTCCAGTAATATCAAAATTGTAAGCAAGGAAATCGAACAGTCACAGATTATACTGTCAACGGTTAGCTACACGAAACGATCTGTCAGAATCTTAGTCACAGAAGGTGGCACGATTTATAGGTGGGTTGAGACCAACAATTCAGGATCGTGGATGAAGCAATTCAATTAGCGGGTAGGGTAGAAACACAACTTGCAAGAGTTCCTACTCGTCCCTATCCTTCAACTCGACCCCCTATAACGGGTCCTACACATGATCCAGTGTTGGCACGAGGAAAAGACCCAGTACCTCAACTTCCGACAACCGCAAACCGTGATACGGGGAGCGGCTCATCCAGGCCTCAACGTGCAGCACCTACAACAGCGAGTCCGAGTAGGATTCCAAATCCTTATGCTCGGCCAAGGTCGAACAATTGTTACCGCTGTGGCCAACCAGGCCACTTATCAAACACTTGTCCTCAACGTCCCGCAGCACACTTGACTATAAACGAAGGGGGCACTGAAGATGAGGCCGTAGAGGAAGGCCATCGCTTTGATGAACATGAACAAATCACTGAAGAAATAGCAGGTGGCGATGAAATGACGGGCGAGGATCGTGGCGAATTTCTAGTTGTGAGGCGATTGTTGTATGCCCCACGAAAGGAATTACATCCACAACGACACAATATATTTCGTACTCGGTGCACCGTCAATGGAAAGGTCTGTGATGTGATCATAGACAGTGGTAGTAGCGAGAACATCGTTTCAAGAGTGATGGTGGACAAGTTGCGGCTACCAACGATGAAACATCCTTCCCCGTACTCAATTGGTTGGATAAAAAAGGTGAATGAGATCAAGTAACCGAACAATGCACTATCTCGTTTTCAATTGGCAAAAATTATAAAGATCAAATACTTTGTGACGTGGTCGATATGGAAGCTTGTCATATGTTACTCGGTCGACCACTGGCGGTCGGACCGTGATGCGACCCATCGGGGGCGAGATAATGTTTACGTATTTGTCGAGAATAGTCGAAAAATAATCCTTGCCCCTATGGCACCGGAGAACCACCCCGAAGCCTCTAAAGTGGAGGGGAGTTCCTCTTGACCATTCGGAATTTTTGGAAGAATCCAAGGAAACCGGCGAGGTATACTGTTGTAGTGGTGAAGGGCGAGGAAGAGGAACCTCAAACATCCCTCCAAGTTTAAGATCGTTGTTAAACGAATTCAAAGAAGTCTGGCTCGAGGATTTACGATGGATTGCCCCCATGAGGGAAATCAAAAATCACATATACCTCGACCCTGGGCTACCGCCCAATCGCCCTCATTATCGGATGAGTCCGAAGGAGTGTGAGATACTTCAGGGGCAAGTGGAGGAATTGATCTGTAAGGGTCTCTTGAGAGAGAGCATGAGCCCATGTGCCGTACCAGCATTATTAATGCCAAAAAAAGATGGAAGCTGGCGCATGTGTGTCGACAGCCGAGCAATCAACAAAATTACCATCAAATATCGGTTCCCAATACCACGGTTGGACGACATGCTCGATATGTTAGAAGGGGCCAAGGTGTTCTCTAAACTAGATCTAAGGAGCGGGTACCATCAGATTCGTATTCGACCCGGTGATGAGTGGAAAACGACATTCAAGACCAAGGAAGGGTTGTATGAGTGGCTGGTCATGCCCTTCGGCCTATCGAACGCACCAAGTACTTTTATGCGTTTGATGAATCAAGTTCTAAAACCGTTCACTGGCCGATTTGTGGTAGTATATTTTGATGACATATTGATATATAGCCAGGATGAGGCGGAGCACAGGAAACATCTCAGGCAGGTGCTACAGGTCCTACAACTTAACAAGTTGTACCTCAACTTGAAGAAGTGTAGTTTTTTAACTGACAGCCTATTGTTTCTAGGATTTGTTGTAACATCCACAGGCATTCGTGTGGACGATGAAAAGGTGCGAGCTATTAGGGAATGGCCGATCCCGACAAACATTCATGAGGTAAGAAGTTTTCACGGGTTGGCGACTTTTTATCGTCGATTTGTGCGAGATTTTAGCACCATAGTCGCGCCTATAACAGATTGCATGAAAAAAGGACCGTTCCAGTGGACCGATAAAGCTGATAAGAGCTTTCATGAGATCAAGCATCGTTTGTCTACAACACCGGTCTTGGTGCTTCCTAATTTCGACAAATTGTTTGAGGTTGAGTGTGACGCTTCATATGTCGGAATTGGAGGAGTATTATCACAGGAAGGCAGGCCGGTAGCCTTCTACAGCGAGAAGCTCAGCGAAGCCTGAGTTGTACGCAGTTGTTCAGGCGCTGCGACATTGGCGACATTATCTGATTCAAAGAGAGTTTGTTTTGTACACTGACCATCAAGCATTAAAGTTTATTAATAGTCAGACTAACGTGAATCGTGTGCATGCTAGATGGGTTGCGTTTTTACAGGAATTCACGTTCGTTCTGAAGCACAAGTCAGGGCAGCAGAACAAGGTGGCTGATGCACTTAGCCGTCGTGCATCACTACTAGTAACAATGAGCAACGAGGTAGTCGGCTTTGACTGAAGGATCCGTATGCCGAGGATGAGGACTTCAAAGATTCTTGGATGAAGTGTCAAGAAGGTCACCCGGTGACCTACATATGCGAGACGATTTTCTCTTCAAAGGGAATCGATTGTGCATCCCCCAAAGTTCTCTCAGGGAAGATTATTCAGAGCTACATGGAGGTGGCCTTGGTGGACACTGGGCGAGACAAGACGCGAGCTCTTGTGGAAGAGCGGTATACTGGCCGCAATTAGTACGTGATATGGGAAGAGCCGTACAACGTTGTCATATTTGTCAAACCTCCAAGGGGCAGTCTCAGAATACGGGCCTCTACACCCTATTACCTGTGCCTGACGGTCCTTGGGAGGATTTATCAATGGGCTTCGTGCTTCATCTCCCACGAACACAACGTGGCATGGATTTGGTGTTCGTGGTGGTCGATCGTTTCTCCAAGATGACGCACTTTATATCCCATGCAAGAAGACCCTCGATGCAACACACATGACGAATCTATTCTTCAGGGAGGTCGTACGGCTACACGGGGTCCCCAAGACCATTACTTGTGATCATGACACGAAGTTCATTAGCCACTTTTGACAGACTTTGTGGACTCGATTCGATACACAACTTCAATTCAGCAGTGCTTACCACCCACAGACTGATAGGCAGACCGAAGTTGTGAATCGCACGTTGGGAAACCTCCTTCGCAGTATTGCAGGAGAAAAGCCGAAGCAGTGGGACTTGGCCATGTCTCAAGCAGAGTTTGCATTCAACAATATGGTGAACCACTCGACATGGAAATTGCCATTCCAGATTATCTATGGATGAGTGCCTCGTCACACACTTGACTTCGTCCCTTTCCCCAAGCACCCAGGCATGAGCATTGCAGCAGAACATATAGCAGACAAGATCAGAGACATCCATGCAGAAGTGCAGACCAAGCTACATGCCTCGAACGGGAAGTACAAGGAACAAGCGGACAAGCATCGGCGACAAAAAGTGTTCGAGGTAGGCGACCGCGTTATGGTCCATTTGCGCAAAGAGAGATTTCCGACCGGAACGTACAACAAGTTGAAAAATAAGAAGATTGGACCGGTACCAATCATCCGAAAGATCAATGACAACGCTTATGTTGTTGATCTCCCAGATGACATGGCGATCTCACGGACTTTCAATATCACGAACCTAACCGAGTATCATGAACCAGAGCATGATGAGAACTCGAGGACGAGTTCTTTTGAAGTGGAGGAGACTGATGTAGAGCAGGTCGCGTACAGTTACATGGCCAAGATGGATCAGAAAAGGCCCGGTCGACGACAGAAGTGATCCGGACCATCGAACCTTAAATCGGGCGTATCTTGCAATCCGGAATGAGTTATCTGACGTAAAATATATGATTTTGGGGTAGAACGAGCTACTGAAGCCAACCAACCCGCTACGCCGGGTTGCGCAGCCCGGAATTGCGAAAAACCCCTGGATCGATGGTCGTTTCCCCGTTTTAATTTCGCTTTTACTATAAATAGTAAGTTTTAGTTTGATTATAACTCTTCATCCGTCGGGCTTTAGGAGTTGCGCCCAACGTGAAAAGAGCTTAGAATAATTAGGAGAACGGTTTGGTGAAGCCAAATAGGACACTTACTATTTTTGGCCGAAAACCTTGCGCACTAGTAGACATCACGACCGTCTATAAATAGTAAGTTTACTATTTATAGTAAGTCGCGGATTCTAAGAGTTTGAGTTGTAGTTTGATTCTGATTTCTTTCCCATTGCTTGGTACCCCTATTTAAAGGGTTGTGAACTCGTTTTTATTCATCAATTAATCAATTTCGAATTTATTAGAATTTATTTCTATTTTCTGCTTTCTTTCCTCGTGGATTCGAGAAGTCTCTGTGAGGAGTCCAGGGAAGCTCCGTGGATTCGGAGTAGTTATCCTCATCACGTTCATCCCTGCGTCACTATTGGTTCAAAAGATTGTAAGCCAGTAAATCCTTAATGCTGGAGACGTCTTCCAATGCTAGCTCACGCCCCAGCTGCGTCCGTGTCAATTTCATAACCTCCTAGAAAGATTTGGAAGACAGACAATCAAAGAGAAAAAAAATCAGGTAAACAGAAATTCAAGGGAACCCAATTCCTCTAGGCTAGGTTACTTGGGTACGTTTTCCGCCATCTCTTAAATGGGGTGATGGCTCATCTACCGTTCATGCATGTGGGTACTAATCCAAACAGTCCAAATTGTGGACCATCCAATAGAGGTCATGGAATGGAGATGATCAGAGGAACAGATTCAACGAAAGATATAAGATGGTTAAGATTCATCCTATCAATGTGATTTCCAGGATATGCTCCATCTACAATAAGACCTACGATTTGGACATCTATAGACACAGATGTATGCCGTTTGTATGCCCTATAAGAAGCCACTGTCAATGAAATCGAGTGTCACAGTGCTTACATTGAATTCCATATAAGAAGCACGCTTCGCAAGCCGCTGAGCATCCATCATCTGAAATGCCACACAGTAGAGGCTATCGAATGCCATTTCATCCTCTCCAAGCAGCTCCATAAAGCGAACGTTGGCCTTCCTGCAAGAAATTTCCAATCAAACGTTATTTTCGTTTTCAATGAACACAGTCACCATAAGACATTTTAAATGTGGGTACCCAATCAACCCGACCCGATTTTAACGGGTCAGGCCAGGTTTGGGTCTCACTTGATCCAATTAAAAATCGGTCTAGTCAGGTTTTGGGTTGGGTCCAGGCAGTTTTAATAGTAAAACTACTTATTTTTAACATGTATTGATTATTCTAGTAAAAAATGAGGTTCCCTATGCTGCACACGTGTAGGAGAGACTGTTTATACACATCATGCATCCGCCAAAGCGGCATGCTTGTATGAGATCTAATCCATCCAGCAGGTAGGCCTAATCATGTAAACGCTTTAACTGTCCCAAAGCCAACTTCAAATTTAGATCCAAAGACTAAATGGGTACCCAAATCCGATCAGATTCAGGTTTTTAAGAACCACACCAGACATAAAAGGACCCAAACCTGGCAAGAACCGAGCCTGGTAAGCCCAGGTGCAGGTACTACAAGACCCAACCCTTTGACAGTCCTACCTGTTTGGGTGCCACTTAAAAATGAGTTCATTGCATTTTGCTAAATAGTAATTATGTATTAGAGATCATAATTGATGGTTATTAAGATTACCTTTCTAGAAAAGAAATGGGGCCTTCGGTATCATTGACATACATCCAGTACCTGCCGATGACATTGAGGGCCATCTCCAACACAGTCTAGCAGTCAACTAGAATTTTTTCAGATTTTCTCGATGTGATTGAGTGAGTTGTCGTTAGCATCACTAGCGACAGCTGCACCCTGTTACATACAAATTTAAGACATCTGACAACATAGAGTGAGCTCGGATGAAAATGGATTTCTTGCCAAAGCCTTAGGTTTACGTGCTTGGACACTAAGTGAGGCCCACTGTGATGTTTGTGAGAAATCCACCCTGTCAATCCATTTTTCGAGCTCATTTTAGGATATGAGACCAAAAAGGAGGAAGATCTATAACTCAAGGGAGCCACATCGAGAGGAAACAATGGGTAAAGAAATTCCAATCGTTGAAATCTTACGGGGTCCACCTTGATATTTATATACTATCCAAACCATTTATAAAGTCATACCCATTGAAATGAACTGAAAACACAAAAAACCAAATTCCTAATATGAAACTCTTATGGCCCTACGAATGTCTCAATTTCCTCTCATGTGGCTCACTTGAGTTCTGGATCCTCCTCATTTTTTGTCTTATGGTCTAAAATGAGTTGGAAAATCAGATGGATGGAGTGGATTTCGTTCCTCTAAGTGTGGTCTACTTGATCAGCAGACAAATTACAAACAATCAGGTGGGAAGTAGGCATTTTGTAAACGGGCTGGCCTGGTCTGGGCCTGGACCAAGCAAAACTATTGAGTTGGGCTTGGGCCTCCTGTGCCAGAATGCATGCTTGATTGGACTGGGCCTGGGCCGACCTAACTCTCTCGAGTTGGACTTGAGCCTCCTGTGCAAGATGCATGCTTGGCTTGGGCCGGGATCAGTCCTTGAACCTTGAAGTCTCAGATTGAGTGGAGCATAGCTTGACTCGACCCTGACCGTGAGGCCCACCGTGATTATGTACTTTAATCAACTCCGTTCATCCATTTTGAAAACTCATTTTAGGTCATGATTCCAAAAATGAAGCAAATCCAAATCTCAGATGGATCATAATATAGGAAACAGTGGTAATCGACCATTAAAAACCTCTTGTGGCCACAAAAGTTTTGGATGAATCTAATATTTGTGTAGTCTTTTCATCCATGTCCTTGTGACCTTCTCAACAGGTTGGATGACAAATAAACATTCCGGTGGCCCCATGATGTCTTTAATGATGGGAAATCAACGATGACCTTTTTTTTTTCCCGTGGTATGATCCGCCTAAGATTTAGATCTGCTTCATTTTTCGTTTCTTGGGAACAAGTCTAAAATGAGCTTTCAAGATAGATGGACGGTGTGGATGTAAGGGACATACATCATAGTGGGCCCCACAGTTAGGGATCCCACCTACGTCCGTGCATGGGGGGATCATCTGGATGGATGATAGGACGAAAATAGCAGCAACTGAATTATCCAAACTCTTCAATTGGTGGTCATAAACTGTATATCTATATACTCTGTATCTAAGAGAGAGAGAGAGAGAGAGTACCTAGTTGGAGCTTGTCCACTTGATGGATCATCTCATCTTCAGCACTTCATTTGAATATTCTTTTACCGTCAATCCAAATGTTTGGGATGTGTGATGCTTTACTCCGATACTTCCTAAGGTATTTATTCGCCAGCATTGGATTGGCAAAGATGCTTAAATCTTGGAGAGAGGTAAGGCCCCACAACCCTTTAGGCAATGACCGCAACTTGGGGCAGCTGCAGATATTGAGACTCCTAAGCGACTTGAGCTGTCCCAAATCATCAGGAAGAGACCTCAATTTAGAGCAATTGCTGATAATAAGAGTCTCTAGTGACTCCAAGTGTTTCCATCTGTAGGGGAGACATGTTGTGTTTTTTAAATGAGAGATCTGAAACGTCTTGAGGCTTGGGAGGTTCGGTAATGGCCACAAAATCCCACTGCTCGAAATCACTTCAAAATAATTAACAAGCGGTAGGGAGCACCACATCCCACTAATTTTATCACATTCCAAGATGCGAAGGGACGTTAGACTTTTCGGGAGGTGTGTCGGCAGTGCCTGCAATTTTGGGCATTTGCTGAGTGTTATCGACTGTAGAGACGGCATTATCTCTCTATCTTCTAATCTCCACTCCCACTCCTCCAATTCATACATTCCCTTGAATTCCAGATGTTTCAGCTTGGGGAATGCTGCTAGGTTTATGCAGCCACCACTGCCATTTCCATAAAACTCACTTCCCACCCGTTTTAGAAGACCTGTCGATATTTCAAGGTATTCAAGCGAAGGTAGTCTCCCTAGCCCAGGCAACTGTGTACAGTTATTGCAATCTATTAATTTCAACTTGACTAAATTTGAGAAAGATGAATCTCCTATCCAGGTTGGGAACTTGGAACCAATGTATCCCCAAACTTCCAGCTGTTCTAGGTTTGCAAGGGGCGGCTTGAGGGCTTCAACTACATTTTCCATCCTCTCCACCTCACCAACTCCTGACATTTCAAGAGACAATATGCTTAGTTGTAACTTGTTCTCCAGTAGTGCTTCCTTAGCCTCATCCACGCTGGCCACTCTCTCCAAGTGGTCTATTTGCAGCTTTCCTTGGAGAGAGTCAAGTCGCTTCAGCTCGCCAATCTTACATCTTCCATCGCCTCCCACGATAAACCTACTCAATGTTCGAAGGGAACTTATTCTCCCCAACCCTTCCGGTAAGTACTTTAGTTCTGTTGTCTCTTTAATTTCCAGATGTCTCAAGCGGACCATTGCACTCATCCCAGTTGGCAGGCTCTGGAGTTCTCTACAAAAATTCAACTTCAAGGTTTGCAAATTGCGGAGATGAGTCACTGATTCTGGCAACTCAACTATCTTCGAATAAGATAAGTCAAGATATCGTAAATGCTTCAGCGACCCAAGTGAGCTTGGCAATTCTTTAATACTGGAGTCATAACCACCGAAATCCAATGCCCTAAGGGACCTAGCACATTGGAATAAATTATCGGGGATGGTATTAATTAATGAATTTCTGATTTGGAGCAGTGTTCGCAATTTTTTTGCATCACATAGAGGGCCAGGAATGTGTGACATTTCCCCTGTGGCAATAAATGATGAATGACGGACTGTAACAGAGCTGTAGTCCGACTTTCCATTCACAAAGATGCAACATTCATTCTTTGTAATGAATTGGATGAGATCGTGGAGGAGATCATGCATTTTACACTTAGTGACTCCTTCAAAATATACAATCGCATCTTGGAGCAAAGACCGCCTCAGTAGTTCATCAAAGTACTCTCCGCCAATTGATTCCATCTCTCTTCTTCCCTGCGGCTTGATGAAACCCTGAGCTAACCACAACTTTACCAATATATCCTTCTCCAACCAATGATCTTTCGGAAATATTGAGCAATATGCAAAACACTGCTTCAAATGGACGGGTAGATTATAATAGCTCAACAACAAAGCTGGTAAGATACCTGTCGCGATGTCTGGTATTTCCCACGTTTGGCTTTCCAAGATGTCCTTCCAATCTTGTGTGGTCGTCTTGGAACACATCGTACTTCCGATTACCTTTGCTGAAAGAGGAACTCCTTTACACTTCTTCACTATTTCCTTTCCTATCTTTACCAACTCCTGACAATCTTTCATTTCCCTCCTTGCAAAAGCTTTGCTACTGAACAGTAACCAGCAATCATCATCGGATAAACCTTTCAATTTATGCATGTAGGCGGAGTCCCTGCATGTAAATGCAACCTTCTCGCTGCGAGCGGTGACCAAAATCCTACTTCCGGGTGCACCTCTTTGCAAGGAAAGCCATAGTCTCTCCCACCTTTGACTATCATCGTTCCACACATCATCAAGTACAAGCAAGAATAGCTTGTCCTGTAATGTTTGGATAAGCTGCTTCTGCAATGAGCCTAGGCGAGAATGCGGTGGACTTGTCCCTCCAGCTGCTTCTATAATTGCTTTTGTAAGATTTATCAAATTAAAATGATCAGAAACACAAACCCATAGAACCTTATGGAAATGGCTCTTCACCCTTTCATCATTGCAGATCAATTGAGCAAGAGTCGTCTTGCCCAACCCGCCAACGCCTATGATCGAAATGACATGAATCCGTCCCTCCTCACAACTGCTACCGCTTATCAACTTGCTTATTATGGTATCTCTGTCTTCGTCCCTCCCGTGAATCTGTGATTCGTCTACGAGCGAACTGGTTTGAGACTCGGCCTTGTCAAGCTCACTGTCTCCACGGAAACTGTGAATCTCCTTAAAACTGAACTTACTTTTGTCATCTGCAATCTGATCCAGCTTCGCCCTTACTTGTTTTATCTTACGAGCAAAATCGCGTTGTGATGCGACTTTACTGACAAATGTCCGAACCTTATCTCTGATGCTGCGATTATCAGTATCGTCACCGTCAGTCCATGATTCATGGGCCAACCTTATCCAATCTTCTAGACCGCAACATGAAAAGACTGAAAATAAGCACGCCCATGCCTGGTTTCCAATGAGTCGATCGTCACCGTCGTGGGTCCCTGATTCAGATTCCGGGGATGGAATCATATCATTTACCACGTCCTCGATATCGTAAACCACATCTTTGAACTTTTTTAACCAAGCTTGAATGCTTTCATTGTGAAATTGCATAATCTCAGCATCATTAAGAAGTGCTTGAATGGATTCCAATGTAGAAGATAACTTTTCAAATTCTTCTTTGGCATCACCCACCAAATAAACCTCTTCTCGAAGTTTGTTCACAACCATTGAAACAAGTGCATACGCCATTGTTCCAGAACAGAGAGAGAGAGAGATCCGAATCCCAAGAAAAAGGAGAGAGAAAGAGAGAGTTCCGAATCCCCAGAAAAAAAGGAAAGACAGAGAGAAAGAGCTCGAAATCTCCAGAGAAAGGAGAGAGAGAGAGAGAGAGAGAGAGAGATCAAATTGCAGGAAATTGAGAGGGACAGAGCGATGATAGAAGAAATGAGGAGAGATAGAGATGAGGAAGATGAGATGAGAGAGAGAGAGAGAGAGAGAGAGAGAGAGAGAGAGAGAATAGATGTGATGCAAGGAAATTGAGAGAGAGAGAGATGAGAGATGAGATGCCAGGAAAATTGAGAGAGAGAGAGAGAGAGATTGCAGGAAACTGAGAGGGAGAGAGCAATTAGATTGCAGGAAACTGAGAGGCAGAGAGCAATGATCGTCGAAGAAACGAGGAGAGAGAGATGAGAGACAGAGAGGTCTGTAAGTCAAAGATTCTCAAAATGCTTAAGAGAGGCTTGACGCATCAATCTACACCGTCGAACAAAGCCCCGTGTGACCCGCAGAAATGTCCTTCTAAAATCTATTCTATCCATCAGTTTCTCCACATCATGTTACAATTATAGCACAAAAATCAACCTGATCAAAGATTCAACTGAGCCGCAACATAAGAAACAGTAGTGGTTGTACGGCCATGGTTGGAACCTTAGTGGGGACCACAGAAGATTTCGATGAGGCTGATATTTGTGTTATCCCTTCTTTCTAGTGGGAGTAACCTTTTGAACGGGTTGGATGGTACATAAACATCATAGTGAGCCCAGGAAAACTCAATGGTGGACGTTGCTATCCCTACATCAATTTTTTAAATAAAATGGGATAATTTTGTAATTTTAACTTTGAGACTCGTTATTTGGTAAATTTCAATTTTGAGAGATATTTTACGGTAAATATTATAAGAAGTAAGAAAATTTTTTTTTTCTTCTTGCAAACGACATCTTTTTTGTTATATTTGGATAGATACATGCTTCCAAAATATTTCACTCTAGCGTTTGTAAATGCCCAGAAAAAAACCGCCTCTTTGACGGTGAACGACAAAAACGGGCTGTTGATGCCGTGTAAATGACGCATTTACCCCTGCAACTTTTCTTTTTTTACAATTCTACCCATTGCAATGGGGCAGGCGTGACGTGGACTCTATGGGGCCACCTTTATATGTGTGTGTCATCAACACCGTCCATCCATTTTGCGGTCTCATTTTTGGCCATGATCCCAAAAGTGAGGCAGATCTGTAGCATTGGTGGACCCCACCATAGAAAACGCTATGGTGATCTCAAGCTCAATTTGTCTTTCCTTTGCTCATGTTTGTAGCCTTGTTAACAGGTAGGATGGCCTGTGGTAAACATCAAGGTGGGCTCAAAGAAGTTTACTCATCATGAGTGTAGTAGGGGTGCACATCGAACCGGTAGAATTGTGGAACCAAACTGGAATCGATCAAATGGTCCGGTTTGCTCCGGTTCTGGTTCTAGTTCCAAATTTCAAAGAACTGTTGAATATGGTTCAGTTCTGGTTTAGGGGCATGTAGATCCGAACCGAACTGTGGATTCAAACCGTGAAACAGAACCATGGAGCCGAACTACAGTTTTTTTTTTTTTTAAAGAAGAGAAAAAAAAAAAGAAGAAAAAACCCTAAGTCTCTCTCTCTCTCTCTCTCTCTCTCTCTCTCTCTCTCTCTCTCTCGTCGTCCCTCTCTCGCTGGCCCTCTCTCTCGCTATCTCTATTGTTTCTTGTACGTAAACAAGAATGGATTTATGCATCATAATGGGCCCTAACAATTCATATCAATTGGGCAGGATTTTAAAATCCCAGAACTGTGGAACCGATCCTGAACCGAACTGGTTTTCACAGTTCGGTTCTAGGGTGCTAACGGTCTGGTTCCGGTTCTGAAAATCCTAGAACTGTTAGGAACGGTTCTGTTCCGGTTTCACCCCAGAACCGGACCGAACCGACCCGTGTGCACCCCTAGGGTGTAGCAACACACTGATTATAAATGTTCGGATCAAGTTGAGTAACGTGGTTTGGCTAGTCACCCCAACACTAGCTAGCATCAAAGGTCTGCGGTGCTCACCATGATGTATGCCTTTTATCCATGCCATATATTTGCAGCTCATTTTCCGTCATGAACCCAAAATTGAGGCAGATCCAAATCTTATATGGACCACATCACAGGAAAACAATATTGATTAATGTCCACCATAAAAACTTCCTACAACCTACTGTAATGTTTATTTCCTGTCTAACCTATTCATAAAGTCACACAGATATGGATGATGAAAAAACACAAATATCAGCTTGATCCAAAACTTCTGCAGCCCCAAAAAGTTTTCAAAGGTAAGTGTCCTGTCCCTGCTGTTTCATTTGGTGTGTACTAACAAGCTAATAATAAAAAAAAAAAATGTAGGATACTAACCCAAGAACAGTGCATATCCAAAGCTAAAGTAGACTACACCACTAAAGACAGTAAAAATTGATGCTACCAATGAAAACTCTATGGTTCTGAACAAGCTGATATTTGTATTTTAACTTCATCCAAGTATGTGTGATCTTATGAACAGGTCAGATAGAAAATATGCCTCATAGTTGGCTGTAGGAAAGTATCAACAGGAATTTGTTCCACTTGAGCTTTGGATGTACTTTATTATTAGGCTCATGATCCAAAATTATCTGAAAAATTGATGGATGGTATAGATCTAATACAAATCATGATGGGACTCATAAAAGTTCCACACAATTAAAAGTTGTGTTGTGTAGTTAGCACTATTTGGGAGAGAAATCTAGTGTATCTTGTTAGCTGGAGTCATCAGAAATGGTGTGGACAGATGACCAGTGAG
The DNA here is from genome assembly GCF_029962835.1 of Magnolia sinica. Classification (NCBI taxonomy): domain Eukaryota; kingdom Viridiplantae; phylum Streptophyta; class Magnoliopsida; order Magnoliales; family Magnoliaceae; genus Magnolia; species Magnolia sinica. Next base: position 2,738,340 of record NC_080587.1, read on the forward strand.
AAGCGATGACACTGGAATTTCATGTGGCTTCAACATAGACGATCCACAAGGAATGAAGAGAGGCTTTCTCAAATGAGAAAGAATGAGAGCGATTTTATCATTTTGAAAAATATGTATCATAGACAGTATACAACCTTAACACTAGCAAGCAGCTAGAGGCCTAATAGTGCAAAACTTAGGTGCTTTGATAGAAATATTTTAAAAGCATGCACTTATTTTGAAAATAACCTAAAAGATGAGCGGTTATATGGAAAAACATCGGGTGTGAAAAATACGGATCATAAACAGTATACAACCTTAACACTAGCAAGCAGGTAGATGCCGAATAGTGCAAACCTTAGGTGCTTTGATAGAAATATTTTAAAAGCATGCACTTATTTTGAAAATAACCTAAACGAAACAGTATACAACCTTAACACTAGCAAGCAGCTAGATGCCGAATAGTGCAAACCTTAGGTGCTTTGATAGAAATATTTTAAAAGCATGCACCTATTTTGAAAATAACCTAAAAGATGAGCGGTTATATGGGAAAATCCCTATAAAGTAAGACACATCCATGCATAAGGTATGCCTGCGCAGAGTTTACTCAAAACACTATCATTCTTAGTTACTAGGTAATTGGTGTCATGCGAAAAGGAGTTGTAAGAGGTGATGCGTGTTGGCTGCTCGATTTGTTTTTAATTACGCAGGTGTGCTAGAATCGATATAGCAACTCGATCTAAACCGATCAACTTTGACCCCAAGTGCCAAATAAGTAGATACATCCAATATGAACATATACGATCAAATTCTGAGAAGATCGGTCACGTACTTAACCTCTTGTAGAAGTTTATAACAATTAGTTGAAAATCAGAAGATGGGGTTCTGGTGTAGGGAGGGATGTTATGAGGTTGATTACCATCTTCCTCGAGGGATAATTACTCTTAATCCTTGGAGTTCTCTGGACGACTCCTTCAATCTACAAGGGATAAAATTAGGAATAATTGCTAATAAATTCAAAATAACTTAATTGATTTTTAAAAAAAATGAAATTATAACTCTTTAAATAAGGATTTAAAATATAGGATGAGTTTTGGACTTAGATTCTAACTCAAACATCCTAAAAAGATGACTTGCTATAAAGAGTAAAATTACTATTTATAGACCGACTCAATTTCTACTAGACGGCTACAAGTCATTTTCCTATTGCATTTCCCAGAATTAGGTACAATAATATGATGGACATGATGAATGGGCCGTACATTCACCAAGGACGATCCTGACAGATGAATGTCTCGGATGTTCCACATGTGTGCTACATCGACATTAGTGGGATGACCGTAGCATATGTGGATGTGGGGCTGCAAATAGCACTCCTGCGCTAGGCATTTGTTTATTCACGGTAGGAAAGTGTCGGTGTCGGCAACCACAGGCTTACGTGCATGTCCAGCCAAGATGGCCGCACAGGATAAAAAGCAGGATTATATATAATGCGGGCGTATTGACCTTGGAACGCGGATTAGGTGCGACCTTGACCTGCCAAGGGGAAAGGATACGGCCTTGACTATCAGGCCCACCTCCATGTGTGTCTTGTAAATCCACGCCGTTGATTAGTTTTGCCAAGCTCATGATCAAAAGATGAATGAGAGACAAATCTTAACTAGACAATGCCCTATAAAATTCTGGTTATTGAATGGCCACCATTTAAAACTTTCAAGGGTTCACCGTAATGTTTATGTTCCATCCAACATACTGATGAGGACACACAGACCCTTGTGAAATGAAAGCATAAATAACATATTGATCTAAGACTTTTGTGTACCTCAAGAAGTTTTTTATAATAGGCATTTAATCCCTACTGTATGGTCCACTTAAGATTTTATCTCATATATTTTAATCTCCATGCCCTAAAATGAGTTGGCAATAGCGGGCCAACCTCACCCACTCGAATATGAAATAATCGGATTGCATGCTGAGTCACTCGGTGCACTTTTATCGGCGTGAGCAAACTCTGTTGGGCCCGCCCTGAATGTATGTCGCTAATCCACTCCGTCCATCCATTTTTTCAGCTTATTTCAGTGGTTGAGCTCAAAATTGAAGTATATCCAAAGCTCAATTGGACAATACCACAGGAAACATTGGGAATAATGATTTCCACCATTGAAACCTTCTTAGGATCTACAGTGATGTTTATTAGTCATCCAACCTGTTTATAAGATCACACAGACATGAATGAATGGAAAACAAAAATATCAGCTTGATCCAAAACTATTGTAGCCCCAAGAATTTTTCAACGATTGATAGACATTCAATTCGCACTGTTTCTTATGGTGTGGTCCACTTGAGCTTTGGATATGCTCCACTCTTGGGCTCAAGCACGAAAATTATCACGGTGATCCCCGTAACTTGGCACGCTCAGCGTACTGAGTTACTTTGTAGGCAATCCGCTTCTCTTGAATCCATACCTATTCAATCGTTCATTGACCGCTCCTAGCTCTTCAAGAACGGTCAAGGGAGGGTAACTTTGTCATTTAAAAAAAAAAAAGCTTTTTAAGCAGGACAAAACTGAAATTTTACACTTTTAAAAGAGAAAAAAATAAAATAAAACCTGAAATACTCTTGAGAGAGTATGATGGATGATACTCAGGCATCTAGAAATTACTTGAATATTGTATATATATATATATATATATAGCAATTTTAAGCTAATTAAACTATCCACATTATGTATATTAGCTTAATTTTATTATGAACCATAAAATTATTTGTTGATGCAAAAATTTGGTCGTCCCTCGGTCTTCCTTCGGATACCTGCACAGGAAGAAGACAAAGGAGACCCTGGCTAGAGCAGGGAACCCTCCGATGCCAAAGTCAGGCTGGGAATCTGGGTCTTATAGTATTGAGGGGGTTTTGGAGAGAGTGTTTTGCGTACCTTTCATCATTGGACTCTCTCTTATTTATAAGAGGAAGAGGATCCCGCCGTATGAGGATCCTTTCCCGATATTTTGGAGATTTGATTTGGACGGTATTTTGTTTATGGATACTTCCTGATCCCGAGATTTCCGGGATCGGGGATATCCTTCTACAAAATTCTCGGGATGGTGTTTAAGATTACACCGTCTCTCCTTTACTTGACTCGGCCTTAATAGATCCGTAATCTCGGCTGGCCCACATAGGAGACTCTTCGCCTACTATTGGATGAAATTGGGTCGGTTCAGGGCCGATGTTTTCCTTCTATCCGATAGCCAATACTACAACCAACTATACATGGGTTGTTTTTATAGTCGGTCAGGCAGCTTTCTGATTTAGGACCTTTAACATGTCTTTTTAGACGTTGCTGCCTCATTAACCGAGTCAACTTGATATGTTCTATACTTGCCTAAGGCTCCCGACTCTCCACTTCAGTCGGGATTCATTTCAAATCCGAACAAGTCTCTCCTTTAGCTTTATCTTGCTCGATCCGAACGATGTGCTCGAATCCTTTAGTCGGTTTTAGTAGAGTTGGTTCACTCCATAACCGAATCTCCGGACTTATCATATTTTTCCCCAACAGTAAGCCCCCTACTCCTTGTGTCAGTTACATCGGCACTAAGGAGTATTGTATTGCAGATCGAGGTTATGATGGGGTATTTATTGCTTCTTGTGTCGCTCTTGACGCGCGATGGATCGTTACTCGAGGTCACACGAGCGGACAGCCGTCGAGTCGTTTCGCACGCTTATGAGCGCCAGACGCATGGCGAAGATGTTACTTGTGTCAGTCGGCGTGCGCCACGCGTTGGGCGGGGGAGTCGAAATAGGCGTCGATTGGACTCCTTAAATGATGCTACCACGTGGCTCGGCTATAAAAAGAAGAGCGGAATTGACTTTCGCGATTTCGTCTGCCCAATTCATTTTCCTCTTCTATTCTCCCTCCTCAGCTGTGTTTGCGGTTTGTCATTCTTCTCCGTCTTTGCCTTCTTCTCTCCTCAACTGTGTGCTTATCGTCCTTCTGATGAGTCTTATCCTTCCCCCTTTTCTTTTCGATGCTTAGTGACTATGCATCCTTCCAATCCCCAGGGAAAAATTTTTGGTGATGAGGGCGAAACGGAGCATTTTTGGAATGTTTCGGAATCGCCTTCTTTATTGGCGGAGATGGTGATGAGTGCCAATGAGGCTTTCCAGCTCTCCACCGGGATGTCCAGTAGGACCCCAGCGGAACGCCCTGCTTCGGAGGACCCCTCTGTCTTGAGACATGCACCGGGTAGGCCCACCCCCTTTTTCCCAGGGGATGACTTAGAAGAAGAGGAGGAAGAATTAGGAACCTCTGAATTGGCTCTTCCTAAGAAATCGATGAAGGCTGAGTTTGGGGGAACCACTGAGTCGGTCCCCCTACGGAGATCGGCTCGATTCGCTGAGTCGGCGACCGAAGAAGGAGAGGCTGCCTAGAGTGAGGAGGTCGGAGACAAACAAAGGGGGCCAGTTCCCTTAGTTTTGACTAAGATGGACTTAAATAGGATCCAGATAGGGTATCATGTCCCTAACTCAGTAATTCTTCAACTTCCGCTTCCGAATGAATTTCCCGACCATCCCCCTCCTGGGATGGTCTCAATTTTTCAAGTTGCCATGTAATTAGCTTGCGTCTACCCTTGCAAATCATTGTTCGGAATTTTCTTTCCTGACTCAGGATAGCTCCCGGTAGATAGTCCCGAATGGGTGGAGGAACTTGTTCGGATGTGCAATGTTGTGGGCTGAAATTGAGCAACCCCCACTGACTGTAGACGAGTTCCTCTATCTATACTAAGTTTGGCCGAATACTTCGCAACCCAGCTGGTATTTTTTGAGTGCTTGGCGAAACAAGGGTGGTTCTTTGATAACCGACCCTCTTACCTCTAACAAGCATTGGAGAGAGAGGTGGTTCTGGGCATGCGGTCGCTGGGAAATTACCGAGCCTGGGCTGTTTAAATCCCTCGTTCCCCGGCTGTTCTTTAAAGCAAGTAACTCGGTACGCCTTTTTCCTCGTCTGGTTTTGCTAACCTCCTCTTGGGTTTAACTGAACGTCTTCTGTAGATATCTCCAAGAGAAAGCCGAAGCTAGTAGCCAACGCTTTAGCTCGGATCAGAGACTTGTGGAAGTTAAGCCCAGAAGACAGGTCTTGGAAGTCCCTTTTACAGCTGAATTGTCTTCTTCTCTCGGGCCTAGACTCGTCCGTGACAGGTAACTTTGAATAACTCAGGTACATTCTTCTTGAATTTTTCTGATTCTATGTTTTGTCTAACACAGAAATGGCCGAAGCTCGACCCCTCCTGAGACCGTCGAAGCTAAAGGCTCCTCCTCGGTTAGTCCTTATGTTGGAGCCTCGGCCCCCGAAGAAGGCTAAGACTGCTCTCTCGGCCGCGAAGCCTCCTGCCCCCGTCGTCGCTACCTCGACCACCCCGCCCGTCGTCGATCTTTCTCACCTTGAAGAGAGGGCGGAAGATGTTCCTGTTGAGTCCCGAGTGACTCTCGAACCAACACAGGTCGCTGAACGAGTCTCGGGACGTAGAGAGGAGCAGAGAGGGGAGAGTTCAAGGGAGGAGTTGGCTCCGCAGGAGCAACCTCCTTCCGTCAGGCCGTGGCGGATATGGTGCCTTGGGCTATTTCTGCTGGGAGCGAAAGGGAATTCGCTTCCATCTTCGAATCTCCTGGGAGTCGGATACTCTCCCATGCTGCAAAGGTCTTGCTTTAAGTGGGGTTTCAAATTTCGTTCTCTAGCTCTTTGTCTCTTTCAGCTTTAATCAGACTTAGTAAAAAAAACTTTTTTTTTTGCGCAGCTCGCTCCTTGCCTACTGAGAGCCAACGTAGACCTGACCGAGGCTGAGAAGGCTCAGAAAAATGTGGCGGACGTCGAAGCGGCTCAGAAACGGGCAGCAGAGGCAGAAGCCCAATTTGAGATCGCCTCCACTAGGGTCGGCCGTTTGACTGGCGAGTTGAGCTTGGCTCGCAAAGCGACTGAAGACGCTAGAGCCGAATGTGCTCGGATGGCTCAGCTGCTAAAAGGGGGCCACTGATGAGAGTCGGCAACTTCGCTTGGCCCGTGATGCCTCCGAGGATAAGCTGACCCGGCTGAAGGCCGATACAAAAACAACGCTCGAGGTGGCCAAGAAAGAGGCGGGAGAGAAGGCCGTAAAAGACTTCCTTAAATTTTCGGAGTTCGAGGACGAGAGAGATCGCCTATATGCGATCGAGTACCAAGCTTGCATCCAAGGGGTGAAGCAATTTTTCCCCGACCTTGACCTCTTGAATTTTGAGGATGGTCCTCCCGAGGATCCAGCGACTGAAGCGGCTGAGCCTGACGATGTTGCAGTTGGTACAGGGGTCGAGCCTGAAGTGGTTCAGGCTCTAGAGGTCATTTGACCCTTGAGAGCCCCGAAGCTCGGTTTTTGGTACCATCATCAGCTCTGCTAGGAACTCAATTTTTGGTACCATCATCAGCTCTATTTTTGGCACTAACACCAGTTCCAGGCAAGCTCGAGAATAGCCTTAACCGAAGAAGACGTTCGCACGTTGTGGCCGATCTTTCTTTTGCCCCTTTCTAATCTAATAATGTATTGTCAAAGCAAGATGTAACTCGATGTAACACGTTGCTAAATGAATATGATCAGTTTCATTTTATTCATTTTTTACTCAGTTTACATGCTTATTTTCTCCGAGTCTTTTCCACTACTTTGCCGTGGGGACTTTAGGGGTAATAAGTTTTTAGATGCTCGGCGTTCCACTTGTGAGACAGTAGTCATCCGGTTAGGTCTTCCAACTGATGTCCCTGGTCGAATGGTGGCTGAGACGATATAGGGCCCTTCCCAGTTGGGTCCCAGCGTTCCTGAGCCAACTTCCTTAGTATTGAGGAACGTCTCTCGGAAAACTGTCTCCCACTCGAAAATGTTTGACTTTGACTCAGGCGTTGTAGAAACGAGTAACCTACTATTGCCGAGCTCTCGTAAGTTGCTGAACTCTTTCTCTTTGTTCGTCCACAAGATCGAGACCGAGTGCTAGGAGTTGTTCATTATCCTCTTTGTTAAACGAACTGATTCGGGCTGAAGGCAACCCAATCTCGACCGGAGTAATGGCTTCCGAGCCATAAGCAAGGGAGAAAGGAGTTTCGTCCGTAGCAGTTCGTGTTGTAGTTCGATATGCCCACATTATTTTCGGGAGTTCTTCAGCCCACGTTCCCTTGGCTTGGTTGAGCTTGGTCTGAAGGTGGTGTTTGATGATCTTGTTGACTGCCTCAACCTGCTCGTTCGTCTGAGGATGGTGGGGCGATGAGTACACTTTTCTGATCCCGAGGTTGCCACACATTTCTCGAAAGCTATTGTTATCGAACTACTTTCCGTTGTTGATAACAATGGTCCGAGGTATTCCGAACCGACAGATAATGTTCTTCCACACAAAATAAATAATCTTCTGTTCGGTTATTTTCACAAATGGCTAAGCCTCGGCCCATTTCGTGAAGTAATTTACGACCACGACAGCGAACTTAGCCTGGCCTCTTCCCACTAGGAGTGGCCCTATGATGTCGATTCTCCATTGTGCGAAGGGTCAAAGACCGGTCATAGGTGTCAATGCTTCTGGAGGTTGTCCTGAAAAAACTGTGAATCTCTGACATCAGTCGCATTTCTGAACAAGCTTACGAGCGTCGTATTGGATGGTCGGCCAGTAGTATCCCTGACGTAATACCTTATGCCCGAGTGACCGTCCTCCTGAATGGTTCCCACAGATCCCTTCATGGATTTTTCGTAGTACATAGTCCGCTTCGCTGGGGTTTAGACATCGCAACAGTGGAGTATAACAACCTTTCTTGTATAACGCCCCGTTGAATATGGTATAACGGGAGGCTCAGACTTTTAATCGTCGGGCCTCGTCATGGTCTTCAGGCAACTCACCCTTATTAAGATATCGGACGATCGGATTAAGGTTCCGTGTCGATCGTATGTATGATTGAATTAACTAGTTCCTCGATACTCGGCTTAGCGACGTATTCGACCGGAACAGACCTGGGTATATTGTCTTCGTCGGTAGAGGCGAGTTTTGTTAACAGGTCGGCTTTGGTATTCTCTGTCCGAAGGATCCGAGTAACGATACAACATTGAAAACCTTTGATTAGTTCTTTCGCTTTCTCCATATACGCTTTTAATTGTTCTTTTCATGTTTGATATGCACCGGTAACTAGGTTAACGACCAGCTGAGAATCGCTGAAAACATTTAGATGCCTAACACCCAGGCTGGCCGTGTGTCAAAGGCCGAGCAACAACGCTTCATATTCTACTGTATTATTCAACGCTTGAAATCCGAATCTTAAGGCATATTGCATGTAGATCTGATCTGGAGTTTCCAGAACTACTCCTGCCCCGCTTGCCTTAAAGTTGGAGGAACCGTCGACATACAGTTTTCAGGGTATCGGGTCGGCTGATGAGACGGGAGAAGCAGTAGTTAATTCTTCAACGGGCTCGGCAGTATGCCCATTCATCGGGTTGGCCTGTGGTGTTACTTCAGCAATGAAGTCGACCACAGCTTGCCCTTTAATTGCTACTCTCAGCTTATATTGAATGTCGAATTCGCTGAGTTTGATCGCCCATTTCGTGAGTCGACTAGACACATCCAGTTTCTGTAGAATCTGACGCAGTGGGAGATTGGTCATTATGATAATGGTATGGGCTTGGAAATATGGTCGAAGTCGGCGCGAGGAGACTACTAGAACTAAGGCTACCTTTTCTAAGAGTTGGTATCTAGGCTCCGCCGGTAATAGTGCTTTGCTGACGTAACAAACCGCCAGCTGCTTTCCTTAGTGCTCACGTATCAAGGCCTAGCTAACTGCTGTCTCGGACACCGCCAGCAGCAGAGCTTCTCCTAACTCGGGTTTCAATAAGATTAAGGGAGATCCGAGGTATGACTTTAACTACTAAAACTCTTCTTCGCAGTCTTCCGTCCATTTCAACGTTTGTCGTGCCTTCAATTGTCTGAAGAACGGGAGACATTTATCCGTGGCTCTGGACAGGAAGCGATTAAGTGCTGCTACTCGTCCAGTCAATCTTTGTATATCTTTAATCATTTTTGGAGACTCCATGTCAAGCAGGGCTTTTATCTTTTTCGGGTTAGCTTCTATCCCTCGCTGACTGACCAAGAAACCGAGGAACTTTCCCGAGCTTCGCCGAAGGCGCACTTGCTTGGGTTCAATTTCATTCGAAACTTTCGTAAGATGAGGAACATTTCTTTTAGGTCGGCTATGTGGTCGGTCGTGTGTACACTTTTGACAAGCATGTTGTCAATGTACACTTCCATCGTTCGTCCGATCAGTCGAGCAAAGATTTTGTTCACCAATCTCTAATAAGTCGCACTAGCATTCTTCAAACCAAATGGCATCACACGGTAACAATAAAGGCTTTTGTCGGTGACAAAGGTTGTTTTAGATTTATCGGACTGATCCATTACAATTTGATTAGACCCTGAATACGCATCCATAAAGCTAAGAAGTTCATGCCCCGCAGTACTATCCACCAACTGGTCTATCCTTAGAAGAGGAAAGCTATCCTTCGGGTAGGCTTTATTTAGGTCGGTATAGTCGATACAGACTCGTCATTTCCAGTTAACTTTCTTCACCAATACGACATTTGCTACCCATTCCGGATAGTATATCTCTTATATGAATTTTGCCTTGAGGAGCTTGCCAACCTCTTCCCCTATGACAGTGTACCTTTCGGGGCCGAGAGATCGTCGCTTCTATCGGATTGGTCGGTAGGTCGGATTGACATTGAGTCTGTGGGTGATCACTGACGGGTCGATTCCTTGCATATCTTCATAGCTCCAAGCAAGCACGTCAGCATATCGTCGGAGCAGGGCTATCAAATTATCCCTTAAAGGTGGTTGCAGAGACGAGCCAACCTGCACCGTTTTGGACTCGTCTGCCTCGACTAAGGGCACTGAAGCAAGATCTTCAACTAGCTGCCCTCGTTCATGCGTCTCGACTCGGGGGTCTAGTGACTTGATAATTGATACTTTTGCTGGAGCTTTCTCGGTGGGTCTCTTTACAACTGTCATGTAGTAATGCCTCATGTCCTGCTGATTTTCTTTGACGACTCCTACTCCCGACTCAGTCGAAAATTTCATGGAGAGGTGGTACGTAGATACGACGGCCTGGAGGATACTCAGAGAGGGTCGACCAAGTATAGCGTTGTAAACGGACGATTGGTCGACTATCAGGAAATCAACCATTGTTGTCGCTTGGTGCAGATGATTCCCGGCTGTGAGCGGCAGTGAAATGATCCCCCCTGAGAGTATCTGTCCCCCCGAGAATCCTACCAACGGGGTACGACCGGTCGTAATGCAGATCGTTCAATACCCATCTTGTCGAATGCCTGAGTGAATAACACGTCGGCTGATGACCCTGTGTCGATGAGAATGCGGAACACCCTTCGGTTAGCAATGGTCAGAGTAACGACCAATGCATCATCATGTGGATGATGGATCCCTCGGGCATCTTCATCAGTGAACGAGATACAGTACTTTTCCTTCTTCTTCTCTTTCGGAGGCCGAGCTATGATCAGAATATTGGACTCAGGTCGGCTGAGGCTTTTGACATGGTTTTTCCGAGCGTTATTTGAGTCGCCACCGCACAGGGGTCCTCCGACTATCGTCCGGATTTCTTCCGTAGCTCGTTTGTCGCTCGGTCGTTCTTCCGTTGTTCCTGTTCTCTTAACATGTTCTTTAAGCCGGCCTTCTCGGATAAGCCTTTCGATCTCCTCCTTCAAATGATAGCAATCAATTGTACTATGACCGTGATCGCGATGATAGTGACAGTACTTGTCCTTATTCCGTCGGTTCGAATTACTCCAAAGCTTATTTGGCCAACTCACAAATTCTTCACTTTTGATTTCCATCAGCACCTGTTCCCGAGGTTTGTTAAGTGGGGTATATGTAGAGAACGTTTGGTCGAGTCGCTTCCTGACTTGCGTTCGTCGCGCTTTCGATCATCCTTACGCTTGTTCCCTCCGGCCGAGTCAACCTCATTTTTGGCCGACCCTTTGGCCGTGGTTTTTGCATTCTGGACGGCCTCGTGCAAGTTCCGCATTTCTTCAGCGTCTACATATTTATCTGACCGAGTCATGAACTCCGCCAAAGTCTCGGGTGGATTCTTGTCTAAGGATGCCAAAAATAGCTTGTCCCTTACGCCTTGCATGATGGAGTTGAGTGCTGTCTCTTTCGAATGTTTCTGAACTTGGAGCGATTCAAAGTTGAATCGTTTGATATAATCTTTCAACAATTCTCCCTCCTTCTGGACTATATTGTTTAGGTGTGTTAGAGGTTTCAGCTTCTTCTTCCCGCCAATAAAATTGGTAAGGAAGGCGTCACTAAGTTCTGTGAAGGTTCGGATGGACTTTGGTTTCAGTTGTTTGAACTAAAGTCGGGCTACGTCAGCTAAGGTGAGGGAGAAGGCTCGGCACATCATGGCGTCCGAGACATCATGTAGTTTCATGTACGTTCGAAAGCATTCGATGTGCTCGGTTGGGTCGGTCTTACCCGTGAAAGGCCTAATTTGTGGAAGATGGAAACGTTCTGGTAATCGGGCCTGCATCACTTCCTCCACAAACGGGGACGCTTTTGTTTTGGGCCGATTCTGGCGCAAATCACGACCCTGCTTTACGTCTTCAATCTCCTCCCGTACCTCCCTCCTGAAATCTTGGAGGTCGGCTTTCCAAGGTTCGTTACTTTCAGCCATTCCCTCAATTGGAGGCCGACTTTGTCTTCGCCAATCAATTTCTTATTGGAGGTCAGTGGGGGGCAGAACGGCAGTAGCGGAATGAGCGGGGGCCGGCTCGGACGGACCTTGGTGCTGAATTTTCTGAGGGATTGGCGGTTGCAGAGCATCAGGCTCGGGATCAACAACTTGCTGTGGGGCGTTAGCCGTCTGAATACCCGACGAAACTTGCTACCAGTGTATTTGTTCCAACAGCTGTTTCATGATATTGATGTCGGATCTGAGTTCATGTACCTCTTTATCCAGTTGCCCATTACCCTAGTTCCGCTGAGTGTTCCTAGTCCCAGCTGAGGTCGTTGGTCGAGCAGTGGAATTCTGGCCTTGAGTCTCTCGCACAGCGTTTGTATCCGACGGCTCAACGGCGGTAGCCTCATTCGGATCTTCTGGGACCATTCTTCTAGTAACCACTATTAAAGCACGTTTTTCAACCTCTGGATAGAGTGTAGGAAACGACTTTTTGTATCGATTCCCACAGACGGCGCCAAACTGTTGATGCAAAAATCTGGTCGTCCCTCGGTCTTCCTTCGGATACCTGCACAGGAAGAAGACAAAAGAGACCCTGGCTAGAGCAAGGGACCCTCCGATGCCAAAGTCAGGCTGGGAATCTGGGTCTTATAGTATTGAGGGGGTTTTGAAGAGAGTGTTTTGCGTACCTTTCATCCTTGGAGTCTCTCCTATTTATAAGAGGAAGAGGATCCCGCTGTATGAGGATCCTTTCCCGATATTTTGGAGATTTGATTTGGATGGTATTTTGTTTATGGATACTTCCCGATCCCGAGATTTTCAGGATCGGGAATCCTTCTACAAAATTCTCGGGATGGTGTTTAAGATTAAACCGTCTCTCCTTTGCTTGACTCGTCCTTAATAGATTCGTAATCTCGGCTGGCCCACATAGGAGACTTTTCGCCTACTATTGGACGAAACTGGGTCGGTTCAGGGCCGATGTTTTCCTTCTATCCGATAGCTGATACTACAACCAACCATACATGGGTTGTTTTTATAGTCGGTTAGGCGGCTTTCTGATTTAGGACCTTTAACAGGTCTTTTTAAACGTAACCGCCTCATTAACCGAGTCAACTTAATGTGTCCTATACTTGCCTAAGACTCCCGACTCTCCACTTCGGTCGGGATTCATTTCCCACAAATTCGAACAAGTCTCTCCTTTAGCTTTATCTTGCTCGATCCGAATGATGTGCTCAGATCCTTCGGTCGGTTTTAGTAGAGTTGGTTCACTCCATAGCCGAATCTCCGGACTTATCATATTTTTCCCCAACATTATTATTATTATTATTTTTAACACACTCACACACTCGTGCAGTAGTGGCATTTCACCACCTATATATGGGTGGTGTTGAAACTCTTGTGAGTCTACCACCGGGGCAAGGGTAAGACCCAACCAAAAAATTATTCTTATTTGATTATCTGTCTGTCAGATTGGTAGTCACTTATTTAGATGGCTGAAAATGAAAAATATCATTTCTTATTTTAAGAAACAAGTATCCACCGTCCAGAGGTTGGGATCCGGCAACCAATGTGATTTTTGGCAGGAACTCAGTGGCCTTAATTTTCTTAATTTAATTAGTTTAACTTGGGTTAACATATCTCACATGTACCATTTTCAAGTGACTGACTATCAAGCATCGCAGGCAATCAGAGTACCAAATAACTCTTAAAAAGAAATTTCTAACCATCTCATTGGACCTCTTATAACCACTCGTTAGAATTATAAATTAAAACGGCAGAACTTAGGACCAAAAAAAAATGCTATTTGCCCCTGACACAAGTGGTTAAACTCAACACAAGTGTCCCACTAATAGGGGTGGGTTACATGTGTAAGATATAGGTCATTCATCACCGGTTCACATCTGTCCCTCCCATAAATTAAAGGTTAGGGATGACAGGAGAACTTTCAACGTAATTGTATGATTATCATGATGAATGGATCAACCTGCACATTCATCATAGAGGAGCATGGCATATAAAGGACGTGGATTTCCTGCGAAAGCCTTTAAGAGGAAGTTCCTCCACTGAAAACTTAGGTGGGGCCTACCGTGATTTTTGTGAGAAATATATCACGTCCATTCATTCTGTGAGATCATTTAGTACTTAAGACCCAAAAATGGGAAGGATCCAAGATCAAGTGTGCCGCACGGGTAGGAAAATTCCTACCATTGAAACATCATTGGGTCGACAGTGATGTTTAGATGCCATGTATACCGTTCTTAATGTCATTCCTACTGAAATGAGCTGAAAACACAGATATTAGCCTGATTGTAAGCTAATGTGGCCCCGCAAATATTTCAACTATGGATGTTCAATCCTCACATTTTTGGCCACTTGAGTATTAAATCCAGCTCATCTTTGACCCTGTTCCTAAAATTATCTCAAAAACTGGATGGACGGGGTGGATTTCTCACAAACATCACGCCTAGCCCACCTAGGCTTTCAGCGCAGGAGGTTCTACTAAAACCTTTGGCAGGAAATCCGTGTAGACACGTAAAGATCTCGTAGGGCCCACCATAATGTTTATTTTCCATCCCATCTGCTCATAAGGTCACACATGCCTGAATGAAGAGCAAAAACAAATATTATATTTATCCAAACCGTTTGTGACCCAGAAAGGATTTCAATGGTACAAGTTCAATCCCTCACTGCTTTTTGCAATGTGGTCCACTTGATCTTTAGATCTGTCTTATTTTTATTTTAGGCTCAAGCCTTAGGACAAGTTCACCACCTGGAACGACAAAGAAGGGACTCATAGAACTTGTGACATCAACACACTAGCCAATTCAGTGGGATGTGGTACACCAGCCAATCCACTTCATCTTCTAATGCACCAACTTTTCCTATTCCGTATCACCAACGTTTCATCCATGCTGTCCATCCATTTTCTCAAATCATTTTATGGTATGAGCACAAAAATGAGAGAAATCTAAATATCAAGTGGACAACATCATAGGAAAAATTGTTAATTGAACTCACAATCGGTCAAGCTAAAATTTGTTTTTCTTCCCTTCATCCAGGTCTATATAACCTAACTAAAAGGCTGGATGTCAAATAAACATTACAGTGGGTCGTAGGAGGTTTTTAATAGTGGACATTTAATTACTATTGTTTTCCTGTAGTGTGGTCAACTTGAGACGTAGATCTACCTCATTTTTGGAATCAAGCCCTAAAATAATCTAGAAAAAATGGATGGACAGCATGGATAAAACACATGCATACATTATAACAGGGCCCACAGAGCACCGATCACTAGCCACATGGCTTGCGGCAGTATCACTCACCAAACCGCGTCCCCTCTGTGTTACCTTGCATTGCAAGAGAGTGTTTTCGGAAAAAAAAACAAACAAACAAAACAAAACAAAACAAAAACAAAAACAAAAAATAGTTTTCCATCTCCCATCACCTAAGTGATTTTGTGGCTGAAAGTGGATTGCACTGCTCATGGGGTGCAGGTAGCCTGTAGGTGATCAGTTCTGGTATTATTTTTTTATGGTGTGGTTCATTCATTCATACCATGCATATCACAAAATCATCCTCTAGACAGGTTCGGTGTCATACAGGTAAAGTGCCGTCCCCACAAATGCCAATTCAATCACTTTCTTAGAAAAAAATAAAAACCAGGAAATTTTGTTTTACTGGCGGGGCATCAGTTTTTAAATTCAAATTTCTAAGGAATTGTATAGTAAAAATCGTTCTAAGGAAAAAGGAGAGAAGCTCTAATACTCTCCGCAGACAAAGATGGATGGTACACACGCATTTAGAAATTCCTCGAGGATTGTATAAACACCATACTCTTAACTTAAATTAAAGCATCCAAATCATGTGTATGAGTTTAGTTCTATCATGAACAAAAAATTAGTCTCATTTGATTTTCTGAGAATCAAAAGGGTGGATGCATGGATATTGGACGGCTGAAAATGAAAAATGTCCTGTCTTATTTCAAGAAACAAGTGTTCAGGGTGCCAAACCACACTTTGGGAATCTATGCCAAGACCTGATTGTTGAAACGAGGTTATCTTTACTCAGTCTATCACTTTATCTATAGATTGTTAAGGGCCTGTTTGGACGCCCGAAATAAGGCGGATTACATGGGATGGAATTACGTGTGAGGGATGCATTTAAGACGGGCAGTGAGTTGTCGGGTACCCAAGGTGTACTGCCTTGTGCTATTCCTAGCCGGGCCTGTTTGGGTTCCGTGGGATTGCAACCATCCTAGAGGTTATCCGACAAAAGCTGTTTGGATACCCCGTGGGATTCAACTATACGTATGGAGACGGACGCTAGCCCCGGCCCCGGCCATTGTATACACTATACAGCTGGTACATGGGACCCACAGTAAGAAGGTCCATGCACCTCCCTCTACATTATGCAAATATGTATGTTAATCTAGACCGTTGATCAAGTGAGCCATGCATAATATTGATGTATGTAATAATCCAACCGATTGTGCAACTCCCACTGTTCATTTGTTGTGATTTTATTTAATTAATTATTATTATTATTTATCTCCATTCATCCATGGGCCTACAATATGAACGATCTAGATGAACAAATGATGGACCCTACGTGTATAACTTATCGTGCCAAGAAAATGTTCCAACTGGACACGAGTTGCTAGGTGGGGCCCGCAGTGATGTTTGGAATAAATCCACCCCATCCATCTGTTTTCTGAGATCATTTTAGGAAATGAGACAAAAAATGGGGTGGATTCAAAACTCTAGCTTGCCACATGAGAGGAAACAGTGTGGACTTAGCGACCACCGTTGAAACATTCATGCAGCCACAAACACTTCGTATCAGCCTAATTTTTTTGTGATTTCCCTTCATCTAAGTGGGAATGAACTTATAAGATGTCTGAATGGGCTATAAACATCATGGTGCATCCCAGAAAGGTTTCAATGGTAGGAAACTATTTTCCCAATTTTCCCTCTCGTATGGCCCACTTGAGTTTTAGATATGCCTCATATTTTTTCTAATGATCTAAAATGATCTATTAAAATGGATGGACGGGTGGATTTCTCCCAAACATCACGATGGGCCCCACCTAACATCCCAGAGCAGGAAACCCACGTATGTTCCAACTATCGGGTCCACCAAAAAAGCTTGGCTGGAGGACATGTAAAGCACTAATGGATCCCATGTTCAGTGATCCAAACCATTGGTACAGAATTTCTACCATTGATGGTTCATGGCCCTAAATTTGGATGGTTAACAATCGACCGTTGAATTTGCGCCTTATAAATGGATGGTTCAAAAGAACGACAACGGTCGATGTCTATGTTCATCCAATCCAGGAGATTTTAACCGGAATGATCCATCTAAAGTGGGCCCCAACAACCAAAAACGCCCAACTGAAAATAGATGTGGGACCTACTAGAACAAACGCAAACTGAAAACTCGAGTATATGGTAAGCATCCTCGGGTATACTATTCCACACCGAAAACAGAAGGGTGCTGGGAAAGATGGAGAGGCGTATCTCGATGGGATTTTGAAATCCCACCGACTCCATCGCACCTGTCAGATCTTATTAGATCGCGGAGCGACGGGCGCCACCCAAACATGAGTCCGTCCATCACATCAAGGATTAGCGGATCTCATCCACCGTAGTACACCTTACTGCCGTTACCCAAACTGGCCCTAAGTGTCCACGGATCGGTGTATAACGGTTCATGGGTTTATGGCTAGGATTCTTCAACCAATGTGACTTTTGTCCGCAACTTAGCGCCTTAGTTTTCACAATGTATCAATCCAAGGGTAAGAGTCTAAAGCGTGGTGGCCACCAAGAGTACCAAATAACTCTCCCAATTTAATTTGGAACCATGTGACCTCACCCGTAATTGAAAATGTTTCTTTTATATATATATATATATATATATATATAGAGAGAGAGAGAGAGAGAGAGAGAGAGAGAGAGAGAGAGAGAGAGATGGTTCTATGCGACCTCATGGGGTCGAGCTGTGTGGGCCCACTGTGATATGTGTCGAACATCTACCCCAACAGTCAGATACACCATTCCATGTTGAGCGACGAGCATAAAAACCAAGTCAATCCATGACTTTTGTGGGCCACACCACATACAAAAGTTGAGAGGGTTTACCCTCCGATTAAAACATTCATAATCATTTGTTAGGCCCACCAAGATGTGGTTCACAAATCCAGCCATCCATTACGTATGTTTGGATGAGGGGTCAGACCATGTTTCAAATGGGCTCCACCAAGTGCTTTTATATGTTTTAGTCTTATCTTCCCATCATTTTAGATGGTATGACCCACCTGAGTTCCATATATGACCAATTTTTTGTATATCCCATTACCTAAAAGGGACCCATTAAATGCATGATATTGATGTTCTACACACATCATGGTGGGGCCCACACAGCTCGACCTCATGAGAAGTTCCCATGAGGTTGACCGAGAAGTTCCCATGAGGTCGAGCTGTGTGGGCCTCACTGTGATGTGTTTTGAACATCTACCCCATCAGTCAGATGCACCATTCCATGGTGGGCTATGGGCTTAAATTAAGTCAATTTATGACTTGGGTGGGCCACACCACATATAACAATTGAAAGGGGTTACTCTCCCATTAAAACATTCATAATCATTTATTAGGCCCTTTGGGATGTGGTTCGAAAATCCAGCCCAACTATTGTATGTCCCACTTGGATGAGGGGTCAGACCAATTTTCAGTAGCATCCAAAACTTAGGTGGCCCCACCAAGTACTTTTATAAGTTTAGTCATGTCTTCACATGCATGGTTTTAGATGGTATGGCTCACTTAAGTTTTGTATACAGCTGGTTTTTGGGATATCACATAACCTAAAGGTGAACCATTAAATGCACGGTGTTGATATTCGACACACATCATGGTGGGGCCCACACAACTCAACCTCATGGAAGTTCCCATGAGGTCGACCTCGGGATACCATTTCCCAATATATATATATATATATATATATCTGCTCGCCGGCTCACATTCTTATGTGAGCACCTGTGCACAAGAGTCATGGGTAATAATTTCCTCTCTTGATTTGTATTTTTATTTGCTATGGTACATTAAAGTTTTGGATCAAGCTACAAATTGGGCTTATAAAGTTTCAAGAGGTGCGCGAACCATTCAAATTGTTCCCATGATACGTGTGCTAAAGTGTGCATATGTGCCCACATAAGAAAGTGTGCAGGTTAGCATTCTCCTCTCTTTATATATATATATGAATCATTTCACGTTCACTTGTGAAGTGGTCTACACATGTTTGAGAGGAAGGTTTATAGGAGAACATTCAACCCATTTGTCTGTTTGTCCTGAGTGGACCTCACATTCATTAGAAGAAGAAGGATCCTGACATTTGAAGGTCTCGGATGTTCCACATATGTGTTAAATCTAATATTAGTGGCATGACTATGGTATATATGGATGTACGGCTGCAAATACCATTTTAGGCGAGGCATTTGTTTAAGAACGGTGGGAAAGGTGATGGAATGATCTGGTGCAGGGGGCCGATGTCCAGGTACAGCCAAAAGTCTGCACGGTATGAAAAAGATGTACAATATATAATGCTGACATGTTGACCTTGGAACCCAGATTAGGTGAGACGAGGGATCCAGCCATGTGGGCGTGGTCCTAATCCAGCGGCCCACCTGACGCAGGGGTGGCCGTGATGAGGTCGATCAAGTCTTATTAAGGGGATAACTACAAATCCAATGACTTCCTAGGATGCCTTACAGAAATTTTTTGAATTTACTTGGAATATTTTTTTTAATAGAAATAAATTCTAAGAAATTCTAAATTTCATTGATAGATGATAAAAAAAGAATTTACACAACTTTAAATAGTGATACCAAACTTAGGAAGAAGTTTAAGAATCAAACCTCAACTCAAACTCTGTAAAATTCGTGACTTACTATAAATAGTAAACTTACTATTTGTAAATAGTAGTAAACTTATTAGTTGTAAATAGTCATGACTCCTCGTAGGCTTCATGGTTTTTAGTAAAAAAAAATAGTGTCCTATTTGGCTTAACCATGTTACTCTCCTAACTTTTCCAATCCCTTTTCATGTTGGATGCAACTCCTAAAACTCTAATTTTTCCAAGCATTTTTTGTGTTGAGGGCAACTCCTAGAGCTCTAAGGATGAAGAGTTATAATCAAACTAGTACATATGATAATTTATTTATTTTTTAAAAAGGATTTTCGAACTTCGATCCAATGGGATCTCGCAAATTCGGCAAAGGCAACCTGGCATTGCGGGTTGGGTGGCTATAGTAGCTTCTCCTACCTCCAAAATCATATATGGTATGTTGAATGACTCGTTCTGATTTGCGAGATATGCCTGTTTTAGGGTTCTGACGGTCTCGATCACTTTTGCCTCCGATTGGGCCTCCTCTGGTCCATCTTGGACATGAAAGTTTCTGTAACCTGCTCTACATCACCACCTCAATGTATGTGTTATAATCCATGCTATCCAACAATTTTGCCAGCTCATTTTTTGGTAAGACCCCAGAAATTAAGCTGATACAAATATCAACCGGACTACATAGTGAACAATGGTCATTGAACGCCCGCCATTAAAATTTTTCACCGTACACTGCAATGTTTATTTTCCGTCAAATCTATTGATAAGGTCAAACAAACCTAGATGAAGGAAAAAATACAAAGAGTAGATTGATCTAAAACTTTTGCGACCCTTAAGAAGTTTTTAATGGTGGAAACTTAATCTTTATCATGTGGTCCACCTAAGATTTGTATTTGCTTTATTTTTGGGCCCATGTCATAAAATAAGCTGTCAAAACTGCTAGACGGTGTGGATTTACAACACATTCATCCAATTCGGCTCCAAAGTGAGGGCTACACCCACCTAGTGGATCCGCACATATAAGCGCTCATTAACCTCGCCATTAGTCTTCACAAGAGTGCTCAAGGGATGGTACATTTGTCATAATATTTTATTTTTTTTTAACTAGCAAATGGTTTAGATATTACTAGGGCTGTCAATGGGCCGGGCCTATGTTGGTCTGGCCCGAATTTTGAACTGTTTCAGACTTTCAGGCCCGGTGTCGGGCTGACCCGGTTCAAAATTCTGATTTTACCGACCTAAGCGTGGCCCATTGAAACCCCTGGATCTTACCCGAAAAGATAAAGAGAGAGAGAGAGAGAGAAAATAAAATAAAATAAAATTGAAACTCTCGGCAGGATGGTGTACGATACTCAAGCATTTAGAAATTACTTGAATATTGTGTATATAATATATTATAGTCCAAATTAAACTATCTAGATTATGTATATTAGCTTAAACTTATTATTATAAAAAATTACTCTTATTTGATTATCTGGCTATCAGATTAGTGGACAGTTATTGGACAGCTGAAAATGAAAAATATCATGCAATGTTTCAAGAAACCAGGGTCCATGAAACGGAGGTTACGTGATTGGGTTCCTCGGCCATGCAGCTCACCTCCAAATCAAAGTAAGCAATCATGAAGAAAGATCATCCGCTCACAGCATGAAAGTAAGCAATCATACATTTTATAAGGAAGAAAGATCATCGGCTCACAACATGCAGAAAATGGCTATTCAAAAATCTGCATTTTGAAGTGCCTCTGAGATTCCCGCCAACCATTTAGATGATGGGAGATGTGTGTCCTCAACTTTCGGGGTGTTCCCTGTGCCAGTACTATTCATGATGCCTCACTTAATTGGTAGGCGTATGCAATGTTGAGATGATCTGGACCATTCATCTGATGCATCTCACTTTGATCAGCCTAGCCTAAAACGTTTGACCAATCCATGGTGGTCCGCACTTTATGAATTTTCAGATTATATTGTGGTCTAGGGTTGAGTCTAAGCACTTGGGTTAACAACAGGATGGGCTAGACGGTAGTGAGTCAAAGTATTTTTTTCATCTATGTGGTCCATCTATTTTTTCAGTTCATTTTATAGTATGAGCTCAAAAATGAGATAAATCTAAATCTCAGGTGGACCCTATCATAAGAAATGGTGTTGATTGAACGCCCACCATTAAAAATTTCTTGGGAGCCGCAAAAGTTTTGGATCAAGCTGATATTAGATTTTTCCCTTCCTCCGTATCTTTATGACCTAAATAATAGGTTGGATGTCAAAAAACATTACAGTGGAGTCTAAGAGGTTTTTAATGGTGGACATTCAATTACTATTATTTTCTAGTCCACCGGAGATTTAGATTTACCTCATTTGTGGGATCAAGCTGTAAAATGATATGGAAAAATAGATAAATGGAGTTGATAAAACACATACATCATGGTGGGGCCCACATAGCACCTACCACTAGCCACCTAGCTGGTGGCAACATCACTAGCCACCTATTTGGTTCCAAGGATTAAATGGTATGAATTAGCATCATTATTTCATAATGATTGCATGTATGAAAATACCATGGCATTAATTTGATGGATCAAATTCTTCCTTTGCAAAAGGTATGGTAATAAGTGAAACCTGCATTTTGTGCATCATAGAAGTGTAAACATGAATTAAATTTACAACTGATATTGGTAACCTATACATACGTAACTCAATTGTCACGTGTAAAGGGTGTATATGGATGGACAGTGTCACGTGTAAAAATTGTATATATATGGACGGTGTAGATAAAACACATACATCAGTATGAGGTCCATGAAATGTAGTAGATTTTAAATCCAACAATATCTACTTTAAGACTGAATGATATAATACTTAGATTAATTCAATCCTTCAATCGTTCCAAAAGCTAGATGGAATTTGTAATAAACTAAATGCAATTTCATACCACCTAATCTCGTTCCAAACAAGCTCTATGATAAGTGATTTTGTGCCAGTAAATGGAATGCACTGCTTGCAAGCTTGTGGGTGATCAGTTCTTATGTTATTCTGTATAGTGTCGCTCCTTTATTCGTTCAATCTTTACATAAGATCATCCACTAGATAGATTAGGTGTCTTATTAGTAAATGCAGTCCCCACAATTATTAATTTAATCAGTCTTAGAGAAAAAAAAAATTTGTTTTACTCTTGGGACATCATTTTCTAAGTTCAGAATTTCAAGGAGTTGTCCGGTAAAAATCCTCAAAAATAAAAAGGGCAAAAATCTCTCGTACTCTTCGCCGACAATGACTGATGATACACACGCATTTAGAAATTACTCAGGTATTGTATAAACACCATACTCTAATTCAAATTAAAGTGTCCAAATCTCATGTGCCAGTTTAGAACTAGCATTTACAAACAATTAGTCTTATTTGATCACCTGACTATCGGATTGGTGGACAGATATTAGACCGTTGAAAATGAAACTTATCCCATCTTATTTCAAAAAATAAGTGCTCTTGGGTTAATGGCTGGGATTCTGCGGCCAATGTGATTTTCGGCTGTAACTTAATGACCTTAGCTTTCACAATCTATCACTTCCAAGTGTCTGAGTATAAAGCACTTTGGTTAGTGAGAGTGCCAAATTACTCTCCAAATAAAATTTGAAACCATGTGACCTAACCTTTGACACCGGCAGCCGGCGGATGGAACAAAAAAATGCTGTTTGCCTACAACTCTACACGTGTTTAAGCTAAAGGCAAGTATCTCACATGTATTGATATATCACGTGCATAAGATCTAGGCCATTCATCAGACAATCCCCCATCGTGAATGTTTCTTCAAAAAAAAAAAAAAAAACACATTTCACATTCAATTATCACGTGGTCCGCACATTCATGAGAAAAGTGATCATAAGATAACATTCAGTACGTTTGTCCGTTTGACATGATGAGTGGACCTCACATTCATCAAGAAGGATCCTGAGATATTAAGGTCTCAGATGTTCCGCATGTGTGCTACAATGGCATTAGTAGGATCACAGTGGTATATATGGGTATTTGTCTGCAAATAGCATTTTAGGCTAGGCATTTGTTTAATAACGGTGGGAAAAGCGTCAGTGTGGTTACAAAGGACTGGCATCCAAGTCCAGCCAAGATGTGCACTATATAGTGCCGACACATTGACATCAAAAGGCGAATTAGGTGCCGCCCTAGATCAAGTCAAGTCCACATGGCCATGCTCTTGGGCCCACCTATAAGTATGTGTTGTATATCCCCACTGTCCATCAGTTTTGCCAGCTCATTTTAGAAAACGACCCAGGAATACTCTAAAACGAAGCAGGTACGAATCTCAACTAAACTACACTGCAGTGTCCAATGGTCATTGAATGCCCACCATTGAAACTTTCTAATGTCGTATCAATGATGTTTATTTCCATCCAACCTGATGACAAAGTCACACACAGACCTGGTTGAAGGGAAAAACACAAATAACAGATTCATCCAAGACTTTTGTGACAGCCAAGTATTTTTCAACGGTCAGAATTTGATCCCTATGGTGTGGTCCACCTAAGATTTATATTTGCCTCATTTTTGGGTCCATGCTTAAAATAAGTTGGCGAAACTGATATACAACACATACATCAAGATTAGTCCCAGAATGAGGGCTGCACCCACGTATATAGTTGGATCCACACCTAATGGGCCATCATTAATAGCCATGAGTCTTTGCAAGAGTAGTTAAGGGAGGGTAAAATTGTCATAATACTTGCAATTTTTTAAGTAAGAAATGGCCGGAGAAAACAACTTTGATGCTCTTGGTAGAGTAAGGTGGACAATACTTGAGCATTTAGAAATTACTTGAATATTGTATACAAAATATATTATAATTCGAATTAAATTGTCCAAATTATGCATATTATGAACTAAAAATTACTCTTATTTGATTTTCCAACTGCCAGATTAATGGATAATTATTAGACCATTGAAAATGAAAAATATTATACCTTATTCTAGGAAACAAGTGTCCATAAACATAAACTAGAGGTTAGGATTCTACAACCAATGTAACCATAGCTTTCGTAATTTATTAACTTGGGTTAACACATGCCACATGTACCATTTTCAAGTGAGTGAATATAAAGTGTCTTAGGCAGTCCGTGTACCAAATGAGTCTCAATAAGAAATTTCAAGCCCTCTGATTTAACCTCCACATTCAGTTGTTGAAATCATAAATTGAGATAGGCAGGTCTTAGGACAGAAAAATCTTATTTGCCTCCCAAGTACACACGTGTTAAACTAAACATAAGTCTCCTACAATATAAGAGGCTTGCTAATCCTGCACAGACACTCCACACATGCCAACATGGCACTGTTGGCACACTAGAGATCATTTTATCTCTTCATCAACTAAGACATTTGCTCAAAACTCAGGTACAACCATTCATTAGGTGGTCCCAACTCAATTATTCATGGAGAATTGATCACCTTTGGGCAACTGCAGATTGGCCAGTGACTATACCATTGGTTAGTAGTCAGTGCTATGTGAATCCCACTGTAATGTATGTGTTTCATCCATGTAGTCCATCCATTTTTTCAGTTCATTTTATAGTATGAGCTCAAAAATGAGATGAATCTAAATCTTAGGTGGACCATATCATAAGAAACGGTGTTGATTGAATGTCATGTTGCGCAGCATGCCAACAATGCAGTGAACCGAGATCTAATCTCAAGTCTCACCCAACTAGAAACAGAATCAATGCATTCAAACAAACCACAAGACAAGATATACATGAAAAAACCCCAACGAAGGTAAAAAACCATGGATGCAAACTTTCACTATGAAGAAGAACGAAGATTACAAGGCAATATACTAACCTCTCCCTTGAAACATAGAGAAAACCCTTTGCCCACACCTTAAAATAACTCTCCAATATTCACTTTAACCCTAGAAAAGCTCTAGGGACCCCTATTTATAGTTTATACAACTTTCCTTTCGCACCCTTGGAAAGGCGACACAAAAAATCCGCAGTTCGCATCAGATTCGGAAACGAATCTGCGTAACTTTGACTGGTCGAGTACCTTGGAATCCAAAAAATTGATGCTCGCTAGACTTTGAGTCGAGCCAGTCTACGACTGGTCGTGTGGGCTCCACGACCGGTCGAGCACAACCCCAGATGTGGCTCCACTTCTCACCAATCTCCCGCTTGGAGACACATCGCCATAAGCCTTGTCTTTTTCATCCGGAGTGCACTATCTTCCTGTCTTCAAGCCTGAAGACCAATCAAAGCTGAATAGAGCTTCAGCTTCTCCCGTGTAACCTCCTTGGTTAACATATACGTATAATTCTCACTTGTATGAATCTTCTCCAGAGCAATCGATCCATTTTCTAGTAATGAATGTATGAAGTGATATCTAATGTCAATATGCTTGGTCCTTGAATGAAAGGCTGAATTTTTAGCCAAGTGTATTGTAATCTAACTGTCACTTTACAGCTTGCAATCTGCTTGCTTCTTACCCAACTCTTCCATGAAACCTTGCATCCATACCATCTCCTTGCACTCTTCTGTAGCCGCAACATATTCTGCTTCTGTCGTACTGATAAATACTATCTTCTGTAACTGAGAGACCCAACTGACTGCAGCACTACCCAGAGTAAAGACATAACCTGTAGTGCTTCTTCTGCTGTCAATATCTCCTGCCAAATCTGAATCCACGTAGCCTTGTAGCTTGATTTTCGATCTACCATAGCACAACCCTATATCCACAGTACCTGCCAGGTATCTGAGGATCCACTTCACAACTTTCCAATGTTCCTTCCCGGGGTTGTTCATGAATCTCCTAACAACTCTCACTGCTTGAGCAATGTCTGGCCTCGTGCTCACCATAGCATACATGAGACTCCCAATAGCTGACGCGTATGGGACTTTAGTCATGTAGTCTCGTTCCTCCTGCGTCTTTGTACCTTGCTCCTTAGATAGCTTGAAGTGGTTGGCTAATGGAGTGTTAACCGACTTAGCTCCTCCCATATTGAATCAATCAAGTACCTTAGCTATGTACTCTTCCTGTAACAAAATCAGTTTCTTGATTTCCCTGTCACGCTTTATCCTCATGCCTATGATTTATTTTGCAGCTCCTAAATTCTTCATGGCAAATTCTATAGACAGTTGTCTTTTGAAATCTGAGATGTCCTTCATGCTTGAACCAACTAAAGCATGTCATCAACGTATAGAAAAAGGATAATGTATGACGTATCAAACTTCTTCAAATAGCAACAGTGGTCAACATGACATCTCTTGTAACCATTTACCGACATGAAACTGTTGAACTTTTTGTACCACTGCCTTGGGGCCTGCTTCAGGCCATATAGACTTTTCTTCAGTCTGTACACCTTTTTCTCCTTTCCTGGTGCCACGTATCCTGTCGACTGATGCATATATATCTTTTCTTCAAGGTCCTCATGAAGAAAGGTTGTCTTAACATCTAGCTGCTCTAGATGTAAGTCTTCTGTAGCCACTATACTCAAGACCATGTGAATCGTAGACATTTTCACCACAGGTAAAAATATTTCAGTGAAATCGATACCTGCCTTTTGTTGAAATTCTTTCACAACCAATCTATCCTTGTACCATTTCGAATCATCGTGCTCCTCCTTCAGTCATAAACCCACTTGTTACTAAGAGCTTTCTTACCCTTGGGTAGAGTGACTAGCTCCCATGTATGATTAGACTCAAGAAAGTTCATCTCATCATCCATGGCCTGCTCCTACGTAACCCGTGTATCCGACTGCAATGCCTCTTCAAAACATTCTGGTTCTCCATTATCTGTCAGCAGTAGATAATTAAGGAGGGTGAGTATCGGATCGTGGGTCTCCTCTCTTGAGTAGACGTCCTCACAATTGGTGTATGCGGCTCTGCCTCATAATGCTCCTGTGCATGATCATTCTGTGTAGCTGTAACACCCGTGTCCGGTAACTCTTCCATCTCTACAAATTCATTTTTCTTCTCGGCCTAATTTTCCTGTACACTGTCCTTATGCATCACTTTTTCATTAAAGATTACATCCTTACTTCTGATGATTTTTTTGTTTTCTGTATCCCAAAACCTGTAGCCAAAATCATGCTGCCCGTAGCCTATAAACGTGCACCTCCTGAACTTCGTATCCAGCTTGTTTCTGTGCTCTGCATTAATGTGAATATATGAAGTGCAACTGAATACTCTGAGATGTGTAAGGTTCATTTCTTTCCCAGTCCACGTTTTTTCTGGTAGCCCACCATCCAATGGTGCTGAGGGACTTCTATTGATGAGATATGCGACAGTATTCACAGCATCTGCCCAAAAGGTCTTGGGCAACCCTGCATGTAACCTCATGCTCCTGGCGCGCTCAAGGATGGTCCTGTTAATGCACTCAGCCACACCATTCTGTTGTGATGTCCCTGTAATTATTTTCTGATGTTTGATTCCATTTGCTGCACAATACTCTTCAAATCTCTTATCACAGTACTCTCCCCCATTATCAGATCTGAGACATTTTACTGTTTTACCTATCTCGTTTTCTACCATAACTTTCTACTTCTTAAATGCATCAAATACATCAAATTTATTCTTTAAGAAATAGACCCTCAGTTTTCTACTAGCATAATCAATAAAAGTAACAAAATAATGTGAGCCACCAAGAGATAATACATGTGCCGGTTCCTACACATCAGTGTGTACAAGCTCCAACAGATGCGTCTTTGGAGCGCGTCCCATCTTCTTGAAGCTTACCCTCTTCTGCTTGTCATATAAGCAGTCCTCGCAGAATTCTAAGTTAATAGACTTCAACCCTGGTAGCTTCCCTTTTGATAATAGCACTTTCATTCATTTCTCACTCATATGTCCCAACCTCTGATGCCATAACTGCCCATTCACTCCAGTTGATGCGACTGCGAGTGAACTATACGATCCTGAAGTCACGTACAAAGTACTTTCCTTTTTGCCTCGAGATATCACCAAGGCACCTTTTGTGATCTTCCAGGAATCACTGGTGAATGTCGTCACATAACCGGAATCAGCTAACTGCCCCATTGAGATCAAGTTACGTTTCAAACTCGGTACATGTCTGATATCCTTCAATTTTAAAACCGTTCCGTATTTCTGATTAACATGAACGTCTCCCTTTCCAACAATACTGCACGACTCATTATCACCCAGGTAGACTCTCACAAAGTCACCTGACACATAATCACGCAGAACTTCCTTACATGAGGTGGCATGAAACGAAGCACCCGAGCCTATAACCTAAGACTCATTCCTTGCATCAAAAGACAAGATCAACGCCTCTGTGTCACTCTCCTCAGATAGATTCACTGAATCCTTCCCGCCTTGAGAGCTTCCTTCTTGTTTCTTCATGTGCCACTTCTTGCCGCAATGCTAACACTCGTCTTTGTCTTTCGGTCCCTCAGACTTCTTCCTTGACTTAGAACGCCCGTGTTTATTGCCTCATTTATTCAGCGATCTTCCTATTCCTTCAACGTTTAGAACATTCCCTGAATCCCTTAAAACTCCTGATATCTTTCTTCTAGATTCTTTGTTGAGAATTAGACCGGCCACATCATCAAATTTTAGCTTTGTCGACCCTGAAGAATTGCCCACAGCAATCACCAAATCATTCCAACTGTCTGGCAGACTGGATAAGATCAATAACGCCCTGACCTCATCCTAAAAAACAATGCCAATGGATTTCAACTGGCTCGTGGCTATATTGAACTCGTTATTCAGCCACACTCCCACCATCTGATATCTTCATGTTGAATAATTATTTCATGAGACGAACCTTGTTGGACGCTAAAGGCTTTTCATACATGGTGGCTAGGGCTTCCATTAATTCTTTTGTAGTTTTCACCTTGGATATAATGAAGGCGACGCTCTTAGACAAAGAGGGTCGGATCATTCTTAAAGCTTTCCTATACAGTAAAAACTATTTATCATCTGTCACCTTTTCTAGTTTCTTCTCTTTTCCTCCTAGAGAATATAGAGGTCCTTTTGATACAAATAATTCTCCATCTGCATCTTCCAGAAGGCAAAGTTTGAACCATCAAACTTCTCAATTCTAGTCTTCCCTTCTTCTGTCATCGCTCCTAATAGAACTAAACCAACATCTCTGATACCAGTGTTGCACAGCACGCCAAAAACGCAGTGAATCGAGATCTAATCTCAAGTCTCACCCACAAACGATAAACAGGAAGAAATATAAACTAGAAACAGAATCAAAACATTCAAACAAACCACAAGACAAGATATACATAGAAAAACCCCAACAATGGTAAAAAACCACGGATGCAAACTTCTGCTATGAAGAACGAAGATTACAAGGCAATATACTAACTTCTCCCTTGAAATACAGAGAAAATCCTTTGCCTACACCTTAGATGCCCACCGTTAAAATTTTCTTAGGAGCCACAAAAGTTTTGGATTAAGTTGATATTTGATTTTTCCATTCCTAGGAATCTTTATGACCTAAATAATAGGTTGGATGTCAAATAAACATTGTGGTGGACATTCAATTACTATTGTATTCTTGTCCACTTGAGATTTAGATCTACCTCATTTGTGGGATCAAGTTGTAAAGTGGATAAAATACATATGTCATGGTGGGGCCCACATAACACATACCATCAACCACCTAGCAGGTGGCAACATCACTCGCCACCTAGGGCATATTTGGTTCCTATGATTAAATGGTATGGAATTAGCATCATTATTTAACAATGATTTCATGTCTGGAAATAACGTGGCTTTAATTTGATGGATCAAATTCTTCCTATGAGAAATGCATAGTATTAAGTAAAATCTGCATTTGACACATCATGGAATTGTAATTGATGAATTAATTTTACAATTGATATCAGTTACAACTTGATTGTTGCGTATAAAGAGTGCATATGGATGGACGGTGTCACATGTAAATGGTACATATGGATGGACGGTGAGGATAAAACACATACATCAATATGGGGTCTACAAAATGTAGTAGATTTTAAATCCAATAGTATCTACTTTAAGACTTAATAATATGATATCTAGATTAATCCAATCCTTCAATCATTCCAAAAGCTAGATGGAATTTGTACGAGACCAAATGCAATTTTATACCACCTAATCCCACGTTCCAAATAGGCCAATGATGAGTGATTTTGTGCCAGTAAATGGAATGCACTGCTCTTGCAGTGCAGGTTGCTTGTAGGTGATCAGTTTTCTTTACGGTGTGGCTCCTTCATTTGTTCAATCTTTACTATAAGATCATCCACCGGACAGATTTGGTGTCTTATTAGTAAATGTGGTCCCCACAATTATCAATTTAATCAGTCTTAGAGAAAAAAGAAAGAAAATTTTTGTTTCACTCTTGGGACATCATTTTCTAAATTCAAATTTCAAGGAGGTGTCCGGGAAGAATTAATCCTCAAAAATTAAAAGGCCGAGAAACTCTGGTACTCTTCACAGACAATGACTGATGATACACACGCATTAGAAATTGCTCAGGGGTTGTATAAACACCATACTCTAATTCAAATTAAGGCGGCCAAATCTCGTGTACCAGTTTATTGCTATCATTTACAAAAAAATTAGTCCTATTTGATCACCTGACTCTCAGATTGGTGGACAGATATTGGACGGTTGAAAATGAAAAATATCCCATCTTATTTTAAGAAATAAGTGTTCGTGGGTTAATGGCTAGGACTTTGCAACCAATGTGATTTTTGGCTATAACTTAACGACCTTAGCTTTTACAATCTATCACTTCCAAGTGTGTGAGCATAAAGTGCGGTGATCAGTGAGAATACCAAATTCCTCTCCAAATAAAATTTGAAACCATGTAACCTAACGCTTGACACCGGCAGCCGGCAGATGGGACAGAAAAATGTTGATTGCCCACGACTCCACACGTGTTTAAGCTAAACACAAGCATCTCACATGTACTGATATATCACGTGCATAAGATCTAGGCCATTCATCAGACAATCCGTGTTCCTGAATGTTTCTTATAATCAAAAAAGAAAAAAGAAAAAAACATTTCACATTCTATTATCAAGTGGTCCACACATGTATGGGAAAAGGGATCATAAGAGAATATTCAGTTCATTTATCCGTTTGACATGATGAGTGGACCTCACATTCATCAAAAAGGATCCTTAGATATAAAGGTCTGGGATGTTCTACATGTGTGCTACAAAGGCATTAATGGGATCACAGTGGTATATGTGGATGTACGTCTGCAAATCGCAGTTTAGGCCTGGCATTTGTTTAATAGCGGCGGGAAAAGTGGTGTCTATTACAAAGGGCTGGCATCCAAGTGCAGCCAAGATGTACAATATATAATGCCCATACATTGACCTCAAAAGGCGGATTAGTTGCACCCGAGATCAAGTCAAGTCCGCATGGCCCTGCTCGTGGGCCCCACTAATAAGTATGTGTTGTGTATCCCCACTGTTTGTTAGAAAAGGAGGCTTTAGCCTCGGTTCAAAATTGAGGCTAAAAAGGTTAAAAACTGAGGCGAAAGCCTTTAGCCTCAGTTTTGCCTCATTTATCCAAACCGAGGTTGAAACCCCCGTGACTAAAGGCTTTAGCCTCAATTTTAGCAACGGAGGGTCAAATGACTTTTATAGCCTCGATTCTTCAAGTGAGGCTAAAAGACCTTTTTAGCTTCAGTTTTCTCGAAATGAGGCTAAATCAAAATTTTAGCCTCCATTGTTTCCATCTGAAACTAAATCTTTTAGCCTCGGTTGCCTCCAATTGAAGCTAAATTTATTTTTAACCTCGGTTCTCAACAATCGAGGCTAAAGCCTTTAGCCACGGGAATTTCAGCCTTGGTTCTTAACAACTGAGGCTAAATCCAAGCCTCAGTTACAAATTGAGGCTAAAAATGTTTATTTTTTAAAATATTTATTTAAACTACTAATCCATTCATTCAATTCACTCCTGAAACAATTAATCATGAAAGCCATAATACCAACACAATAGTTAACAACTCAATCAAACAATCAATCTCACTTGTTTACTATTGAAAGTTTTCAAAACAAACTCAATCAAACTATTACACAACATTAAGTTCCACAAATAATACAAAGTCACAACGCAAGATTTGGGTATGACTTTTGCTTGGCTGATGAACAACTACAGCTTGTTAGGTTGTCTGAAAGCATCTGCAAAGAAGAAGAACTCGCCATTAGCAATAATTTTGTGTGCGACTGTCGATGTGTCAAATGAACACAACTTCCCATGCTATCTTCCCTATTACAACCCGAGAAAGTGACTGAACCCAAAAACAAAAATAGAAATAACTCTGCTTTTAACCTGTTGGAACATTAGGTCAATGGAATCTTGGCAATGGTTAAGTGAGATGTGTGCAAAGCTCATCGTAGAATATGGTTTTTATTCATTTTACCAATTCATAAATAGTTTCATATAATTTCCCCCATAATTTTGGAAATAATGATGCCTGCACGTGCATGGACAAACAGGTGAATTTAATGGTTGGTAATAAATATTACTTATTTCAGATACTTGTTTACGACCTGTTTGGTAAATGCCTAAAAATGAGTTCATCTCATTTTAGTTAGTTGCAATTATGTATTATAGACTTTCTTTTTGGTGACGATTAATAATAATCTTGATAACCAACAACCATTATCTCTAATACTTATATCCATGATTAGCTAAAATGAGATGAACTCATTTTTTGGAATCTACCAAATAGGCCCTTAGTGTTTAGTATATGTAAGTTCATTAAACATTGTATATGGAGATTGGACCATCAGCAAAAACCAAGTTTGACCAATGTTGGGGCAAGAAAGTCTTGAGTCAAAGATAGTTTTCTCAGGGTTCATGGGACAAGGCTTTTAGTGTTGATAATACTTCATAGCATATTCAACGAGAGATGCTATATCCATAAATTCAAAGAAAATAGAGAAGTCTTTGAATATCACATGAGAAGAAGCCGCCTTAGGAATGGATTGGATAAGATTTCAGCCTAGACTGGGTCCAGGAAATCTGAAGTTGCCAAAATCAATCCCCACTCATTTAATAATGATGAGAGCAACTTCTCAGTGTTGTTATATACATCCTGAAACATTTGCCCAAACAATTCACTAGAAGAATAAAACAAACTCCGAAAAGAAAGGGAAAATTAATTTGATATAAGGCTCTGCAAATTCTAATTAAACTGACTATTAGGATATTGGAGCCAGAATAACCAATCAAGTGGCAGAAAGCCTGCAATGGAGCTGTGAGGAACATGGTGAATTGGCTTCCATTTTGGTGACAAGAAAAATCTATAGCAGTGATAGCAGGTGGAGATGGAGAGCATGGAGATAGGAGCATCACAACTGTCTCACCCTCCTCTGCCCCTCGTAAAGCCTGAACAAGATTCCAAGCATCGTCTCTTTTGTATTTTTAATAATAACTTATAGAGGGAGCTTTGCAGTGATCCTAAGAAACCATATTCTACGATGAGCTTTCATAGGTTAAATCTCACTTGTAGTTCCAATCTTCCTGAGAGATATGTTCTAGTCACAGACTCTAAAACATTCAGAGGGAGTGGCTCTAGAAAAGGACAGAGCCATCTACCACATTTTTTCTACTGATAAAGATAGACTCTGACATACACTCGCACACCTAGATTCTCTATGACTTATAAATTCCTAGATAAAACAATACATGCAGAAGTACCATCTAGTTAACTTGTATGACAGTAGACCACATCAATTGCAAAATCAAGTGAAAAAATAGCAAAAAATCTCTAGGGATGATTATATAAGCTCCCAAAACAATCTAATTCTTCAAGAAAGTTTAAACTACAAACATGGATCTTGTAAATTAATTTTAATGCCTGCACAGCTTCCCATAAAGCAATATGAAAACCCAAGGATAACAAACATACTAGGAATTCACGAATCTTGTATTACCGGATTGTCCTTCCATCTGCATTCATAATGCTAATCCAATAACCAAAATGAGAAATGGTATCCAAGATACAACATCCAACTTCGAAAAAGGAAAAGGGAAAAAATATCTAAAACATTGCAATGCAAGCATAGTTTTCTTCAAAGCAAAACTACAATAAGGTTGGACATACAAACTTCAACTAAGATAAGATGCAACAGAGTGGAAATAAACAATCGCAACAACTTTCTGATTATAGATGCAATTTTCTCTCAACATTGCTGCAATTGTTTTTGTTTCAAGTCCAACTTAAAATAAATGCAATTGCAACTTGGAACATATCACTCACTAAATAAAGTGGGAGTAATCCAATTTTGGATATCTTACTTGTTGGAATTTAATTTAAATCAACTGCACATCCGAATGTAGCTTAAGTTAAAAGCATGGTTGTAGAAACTGCTATAGCGGCCATTTCTTCAAAAACACCCATCTTATTAATGGTCGTTAATGGAAGAAATTGGAATGGTTGATGTAAAACAGATATTGTAGATTTTGCCGACTTTTCTATGTTTTATTTTCTTCAAATTTAACTATTATAACAACCATAACTAGCATGTAATGGTAAAGGCTTTTAAATTGGATGTCCAAAGAGATAATAAACAAATGAAGAAAAATGAACTCCGAAAAGGAAAATAATGCAATTGAGGCTTTGTCCCCATCGACATAAAATTCCTAGGACTTCTTTCGTTTAGTTATCTACAACTTCGTCTGAAACTGGAAAATATTCTAACTGATTTTAGGGTAGCATATGGTATTCTGGTTGGAATTCTACTGATGGAACAAGCTTTTGAAACATAACCCCAACAAATTCAACTAAGACCATTTATCTACAAGTAATAGTTCACAGGAAAAGGAAAAACTGACAATTTATAACTACAAGTAACAGTTGTTGAGGGTCAAATATTGCATATTAGACCCCAGTTATTACCTGAATTTATGGACATGATACTGTTTAACGGACTATTTTAATCGTGTTTGTGCTGCAAGGTGAGTTTAGGAGCTCGGATGGAAACAGGGTGCTAAAAGCATGAAATTAATGCTCAGAATTCACCAAGGTAAGGGACGGACTCCATGGGACCAAAATCAACGGATTTACATGCCAGGGATTCGAGAAGATCAAGCCGTTTATGTTAAAGAGACCTAAAATTGGTCCAGAATGCAAGGTCACAGAGTTTCCACCATCAGATTGACTCGAAAATTCATACATGGCCTGGGGACCATAAATTAACCGTACACGTCAAATTTCAGCCATTGGATCCCAGTAGAAGTGGCCCAACGGATAGATCAGCCCATAAACCATCGATTTTGGGCCCACGTGACATCTGGATATGCCTCAATTTTTGACTCAACGCCTTAAATGATATGGCAGAATGGATGGACGGAGTAGATTTCTCACAAACATCTCTGTGAGACCCATACATGTAGTGCATGTGCAAGGTATGCAGGTGCACTGGGCGTGCACCAAACATCCGAAAGTCGGTCAGCAAGTGCTGACCGACTCTTCTTCTCAAATCTGATTTCTCACAGCGACGGATGTGGGTCCGCCAGTTTCACTCAGTGGGGCCCACCCCTTGCTCCTTTGAATGATCAGAGCCATCCATGGTGTCTCTGGGGTAGGGAATATCCTCACCTAGGTGAAATTTTGGACCCATACACGTGTATGCATGAGGATCGTCAAAAGAAGTAAGATGAACGGTGAATTGACTTAGTACAGTAGGCCACACAAGAACCTACCAAAACTACTCATTCCTAACTGGATTTTCGCTAGGATTTTAGTGGACGGTGTGGATTTCCTATCTAAATTTAATCATGGCCCCCGCCAGCAGCACAACGGAAGAAATCTGTTTTTTCTTTCTTCTCTGTTTACGCAAGAACAGAGCCTAAGGATGATCTCTGTGGGCCACCATCATGGTCCAGATGACTGATCTGGACCGTCCATGAGAATCACGGGGTCCATATCACTCATGCCTAGGTGGCAAAGTTTCAAAAGGTCTTGGAGATCCATTTTTGATCGTCCAAAAGCAAGATGGACAGTGAATGGATCTGGTACAATGGGCCATGCAGAATTTGAATAAAACTCACCCTTCCTGACTAGTTTTTCGTCAGGAATCCAATGAACGAAGTGGATTTCTCTGAAGACATCATTATGAGGCCCACCGAACATGTCAGCGCAACCTGCGTAAGGTTTACGCGCGTCCGGAAAATCCAAATTTTTCGTGGAGTTACGTGACCCAGGACGTGATCGGATCAGCGATCCGATCCGTCCAATGGAAGCCCCAGCTAGGTTTAACCCTATCCATGATGGAGGATGCAATAATCGGGACGATCAACGTCCTGATTTTCAGTCCAAACGCAGCCTTTTTGTGCGTTACTTGCTGCGAGAACAGAGTTGGCGCCGTTGCTGCGTAAAGAGGAGTGCGAACTGACTCCTCCAGGGTGCTGGACAGCTATAAGAGGAGAGAAGAAATAGAAGAACAGGGGAAGAAACGTGGATTCAAGGAGGCAATTGGAGCAACGTGCAGCAGTGGTGGACGTGCAGCAGTGGTAGTTCTTTTGTTTTTTATTATTTTTATTTAGGAATTAGCCCAATTATGTCAGGCTAAACCTCTTAGCTAGGGCTAAGAGGTGAAGCTTGTAGAGTGATGGGAGATTGTATGCGTGTGCCCTTTGTTTAGATTGAAGGGATTTTTTATTTAATTTTATTATGAGAATATTTGTAGTTTTTAATGGCCTGTTGTGACTGAAATTACAATGGGTTTGCAATGGCTTTGAGTATTTCTTTTTTCTTATTTTGATTATGACATCAAGAAGCCCTGTTGTTCGCCATCGTCTCCTGGGCATGGTTGGATGGCGGTACCCTTCCTAACCTTCATAATCATCTGATTCGTTGGTAATTAGTTTAATTCTGTTGTTGACTTTGTCTCCTGGGCATGGTTTGATGATTGAATCCATTCTAATTCATATACCTTTCATCTCTTTAAAATTATATCAGAGGAAGTTCAGTTTAAGTTCCATGATTTTTGAAGCAGGCATAAAGATCTCCCTGATCTCTACAAGTGTATCCTCTGAATCCCTAGTTTCCTACCTTTGAATTCTACATATTTTACTATTTCATCATTATTCCTCAAATCCACCTGATTTAGATTTCATCTTTTTCTAGTTCTAGTTATTTTCAGGTTACGTACAAGTTTCAGTCCCTTGGGATTCGACCTCGGTCTTATCGAGTTTATTACTACATCACAACCCTATACTTGGGGAGTGAACAAGTTTTTGGCGCCGTTGCCAAGGACTGACGGTTGCGATTCTCTAAAATTAATTAGGTTTGGAATTAGTTTAAGATTAGAATTTGACTAATTTAGTTTTAGATTTTTTGAACTAACTTGTTTTCCTGTTTTATAGGATCCTGACATAAGTTTCTAAATTGGTAATTCCTTCCTAATTTCTCTACTTTTTCTACTTTTAAAATTAGGGTTTAAATTTTAGAAATTTTCTAATTCTAGTATTTTCCTATTTGTAGGAAATAGTTTATTTTTAAAAACTTTCCTCTTTTGTTTTTAGAAACTAGGTTAGTTATTTCCCTTTTTAGAAATTAACTTTCTATTTTTGTTTTTTTAGTAACTTTCTAATTCTAACTCTTTTAGAATCTAATTTTGTTTCCTAATTTTTTACTTATAGAATTTTTGTTTAGAAACTGACTTTCCTATTCTGTAGGCTTTTAAGATAGGAATTTCTAATTCGGTAAGCTTTCTCTCTACTTTCTATTTTTCAGTTCTCTTTTAGTAATTTACTTTCTAGTTTAGGACTTTCCTAATTTATTTTAGAAATTTTCACTTTCCTTTAGGAATTTCTTCTTTTAGAAACTGGTTTACTTTTATCTTTCTTTTTAAAGATTTTCTAATTCTAGACATTCTCTTCAGAAACTGACTTGTTTGTTTTCTTTTGCAGGTTTTTAACTTAGGGACTCCAATTTGGTAACTTCTTTCCAACCCTCCCTTTCTTTCTAGAGTTTTTTTTTCCTTTCTTAGGATTAGGTTTCGAATTTGATTGAGGGCTGCGAGTGTTTCATGCCCAAGTGGGCCCGTGACAACACTCAACGTCTCTTGACTGAAGGAGGAGTAGTTGAGGGGTTGACTATCCATCGCAGGACTAGACACCACTCCAAATCCCCTGAGTTAATTGAAGTGATGGCTGAAAACCAACCTCTTCTACCCCAACCTAGGGTAGAGGACATTCAGGATAAGAATGAGGTGTATCAAGCACCCCCGCCTCGTACTTTAAGAGATTATTTACAACCAGCGGGGGTGAGTACGCCCTCATGCATGATCTTTCCTGAAAATACAGGACATATGGACATCAAGCCAGGGGTTATCCAACTCCTTCCTAAGTTCCATGGGCTTGAATCTGAACAACCATATCTACATTTGAAAGAGTTTGATGAGATCAGAGCCACTTTATATTTTCAAAATGTGTCTGAGGACACAGTCAGGCTGAGACTCTTTCCTTTTTCCTTAAAAGAGAAGGCTAAGACGTGGTTACATTCACTGCGTCCTAAATCCATTGGCATATGGAATGATATGCAAAGGGAATTTATAAAGAAATTTTTTCCACATCATAAAACGATTACCCTTAGAAAAGCAATCATGAACTTCACCCAAAAGGAGGATGAAACATTTTACCAATGTTGGGAAAGGTTCAAGGATTTGGTCAGTTCATGCCCACAACACGGCTTTGAAACGTGGCGCATTACAAATTTTTTCTACGATGGACTGACACCTTCCATGCGCCAAATGGTCGAGACAATGTGTAATGGAGAATTCATTAATAAAAATGTTGACGAGGTATGGGATTACCTCGATAGTTTTGCTGAAAAAACACAATCATGAGACTATTACCCAAAGTCGAACACCACGTCTAGGCCGACTCAATTAAAGGAGAAAGGTGGATTGTATCTCTTGAAAGAAGAGGATGATCTCAAGTGTAAAGTGACTACGCTCATAAGGAAAGTTGAGGCCATGGAAGGAAATTAGAAGGATAAGGTTAATGAAAGTATTTGCGGCATCTGTGATTGCAACATTCATACAATTGAAAATTGTCCTACGATACCCGCCTTTCGAGAAGTGTTGAATGAACAATCCAATGCCGTAAATAATTATCATAGACCTTTCAATGGACCAACCTCTAATACATACAATCCTGGTTGGAAAAATCATCCAAACTTTAGTTGGAGAAATGGACAAACTGCTACCCCTCAAAGTTTCTTCAATCAAAATCCAAATCAGGGGAAATCTCAAGAAGAACCGATTCAAAATTCCATGCAAGAGCTGACCTATGTAATGCGAGACTTTATACAAAAAATGGATTCACGTATGACGGTTATAGAAAAGGGGATGCTTCCTGCACAACCGCTCCCCAATCCTAAACCACAATACGAGATAAGTGATCCCAGCTCTTCAAATCAAATGGGGCACGCTAAATCCATCACCACTCTTAGGAGTGGGAAGATCATTGATAAAACCCTTCCGGTTAGGCCTGAAAAGCCTCAAGAACTAGAAGAGGACAACAATAATGGATCTAGCGAGGCCCTACAAAAATTAGAACCGAAACTTCTAGAAAAGCCAGTTGCTCCATTTCCTCAACGGTTGGTCGCACCAAAACCTCTCTCTAACTCTCAGGATATCCTAGAGGTGTTGAAACAAGTGAAAGTCAACATTCCTCTACTTGATGTCGTAAAATAGATACCTTCATATGCCAAATTCCTGAAAGACTTATGCACGACCAAACGACGACATAGTATTCAAAAGAAGATCTTCTTGACCGAGAAAGTGAGTGTCCTCCTAAAGAAAGACGTGCCATAGAAATTCGAAGATCCCGGTAGCCCAACCATATCATGTGTAATCAGGGACCATCGAATTGATCATGCACTTCTTGACTTAGGAGCGAGCGTCAATCTAATTCTCTACTCGGTATACAAACAGTTAGGTTTGGGTGAATTAAAACCCACCCTAACCACACTACAACTTGCTGATCGCTCTGTTCGTGTACCAAGAGAGATAATTGAGAATGTGTTGGTCCAAGTTGATAGATTTTACTACCCTGTAGATTTTATCATCCTGAACACCGAACCCATTAATAACATGAGCACTCAGATCCCTGTCATTTTTGGTCGCCCATTCCTTGCCACTTCAAACGCAATTATCAATTACAGGAATGGTGTCATGACTATGTCTTTTGGGAATATGACATTGGAATCAAACATTTTTTTCAATAACAGCAGAAACTTAGAGGATGATGACGATTTCCACGACATTAACATGATTAACTCTTTAGTGGAAGATACGACACCACTGACCTTATCCTCTAACCCTCTAGAGACGTGCCTGGCCCACTCCCATGATTTTGATGATGACATGATTAGGGAGACGTGTGCCTTGCTTGATACTGCACCGGTACTTGAAGTTAACCGGTGGAGGCCACAATTTGAAGAGTTGCCCCGAACTGATGTAGTGCCTCTACCGTCTAACCTCAAGCCATCAAAGC
This sequence comes from Magnolia sinica, assembly GCF_029962835.1. Classification (NCBI taxonomy): domain Eukaryota; kingdom Viridiplantae; phylum Streptophyta; class Magnoliopsida; order Magnoliales; family Magnoliaceae; genus Magnolia; species Magnolia sinica. The sequence goes on from NC_080587.1 coordinate 2,779,418, forward strand.
ATGACCTAAAACCTTTGCCATCTAATTTGAAATATATCTATTTAGGTCAAGATGAGACATACCCGGTGGTGATCTCTGCCCACCGGGAGAAAGAACAGGAGAGTATGCTCATATCTACTCTCATTGAGCATAAGGGAGCCCTTGGATGGACGATAGCGGACCTCAAGGGAATCAACTCCTCAATTTGTACTCACCGCATTTATCTTGAAGATAATGCTAAGACCGCTTGGCAATCACAACGTTGACTAAATTCAAACATGAGGAAAGTGGTTAAGGCCGAGGTTCTTAAACTATTAGATGTGGGTATCATATACCCCATATCCGATAGTCAATGGGTGAGTCCAACTCAGGTGGTTCTTAAGAAGTCCGGGATCACCATCGTAGCCAATGCTAATAATGAATTCGTGCCAACTAGAGTTACTACGGGTTGGAGAATGTGCATTGACTACAGGAAGTTGAATACCGTCACGAGGAAGGACCACTTTCCTTTGCCCTTCATTGATCAAATCTTGGAAAGGCTAGCTGGTCATTCCTATTACTGTTTCCTTAACAGGTATTCGGGCTACAATCAGATTGAAATCACCCCTGAGGACCAGGAAAAGACTACATTTACATGTCCCTACGGCACCTTTGCCTACAGAAGGATGTCATTCGGATTATGGAATGCCCCTGCCACCTTTCAGAGATGTATGATGAGTATCTTTTCTGACATGATGGGAAAATATTTAGAGGTCTTTATGGATAATTTCTCTGTTTTCGGTTCATCTTTCAGCGAGTGCTTAGAGAGTCTTAAATGTGTGTTGAAAAGATGTGAAGAGAAGAACTTAGTACTTAATTGGGAGAAGTGTCAATTCATGGTTCATAAGGGAATTGTCCTTGGACATATTATCTCGTCCAAAGGAATCGAGGTGGATAAGGCAAAAATTAATCTTATCTCTAACTTACCTCCACCCAAGAACATCAGAGATGTGCGATCCTTCTTAAGACACGCAGGATTTTACAGACGATTCATAAAGGACTTTAGTCTCCTCTCTCATCCTTTATGTAATCTTCTGCAAAAGGATGCACCATATGAGTGGACTGAGCAATGCCAGGAAGCTTTCACCAAGCTTAAGGGCATGTTAACCACTGCACCTATCATGCAGCCACCCGATTGGAGCCTTCCTTTTGAGCTTATGTGCGACGCTTCTGATTATGCTCTTGGAGCGGTTCTAGGCCAGAGAAAAGATAAGAGGCCCTACGTCATTCATTACGCAAGTAGAACTTTAAATTCTGCCCAAGTGAACTACTCGACTACGGAAAAGGAACTCCTAGCCGTAGTGTTCGCTTTGGATAAATTTAGGTCCTACTTGATCGGATCCAAGATCATTATCTACACAGATCATGCGGCACTTAAGTATCTTCTTTCTAAGAATGATTCTAAGCCCCGCCTGATACGATGGATCCTTCTACTCCAAGAGTTTGATTTGGAGATTAAAGATAAAAAGGGAGTAGAGAACGTAGTGGCCGACCACCTTTCTCGCCTTAATACCTCTGATTCCCTTGAGGCGACCCATATCAATGACATGTTCCCTGATGAACAACTGTTTAGAGTCTCTCATTCACCTTGGTTCGCTGATATTGCTAATTATCTTGCCACAGGTTCCATACCAACACAGTGGACTGCACAAGATAAGAAAAAATTCTTTACCAAGGTGTGCAACTTTTTCTTGGACGATCCATATTTGTTTAAAATTTTCCTAGACCAAATCCTAAGGAGATGTGTGCCAGACGATGAGCATCAGAGTGTCATCTCCTTCTGTCACTCACAGGCCTGTGGTGGTCACTTTTCTGCTAAAAAGACCACGGCCAAGATTTTACAGTGTGACTTTTATTGGCCCACTATGTTCAGGGACACTCATGAGTTTTATAAGGCTTGTGAGCGTTGTCAAAAATTGGGAGCATTGTCCCGTCGAAATATGATGCCTTTGAATCCCATCCTTATCATAGAAGCGTTTAACTGCTGGGGCATTAATTTCATGGGACCATTCCCCCAATCATTTGGAAATTTGTACATTTTGCTCGCCGTAAATTATGTCACTAAATCGGTCAAAGCAATTCCGTGCCGAAATAATGACCATCGCACGGTCATTAAATTCTTAAAAGAGAACATCCTTTCGTGGTTTGGGACGCCTCGAGCCATCATTAGTGATGGGGGCTCACACTTTTGTAATAAACCATTCGAGAGCTTAATGAAAAAATACGGTATCTCTCATAAGGTGAGCACCCCATACCATCCACAGACAATTGGACAAGCTGAGATTTCCAATAGGGAGATCAAACATATCCTAGAGAAAACGGTTAACCCTGATCGTAAGGATTGGTCAATCCGATTGACCAATGCCTTATGGGCATACCGTACTGCTTTTAAAACCCCTATTGGAACGTCTCCCTTTAGACTTGTCTATGAGAAAGCTTGTCACTTACCTGTAGAGTTGGAACATAGAGCGTACTGGGCGATCAAAAATCCGAATTTCAATCTAGACAACGCTGGCTCGCTACGTAAACTTCAATTAAATGAACTTGAGAAAATCCGGAACGATGCGTACGAGAACTCGAGAATTTACAAAGACAAAATGAAGGCGTTTCATGACCAACATATTCTACGAAAATCATTCACACCTGGTCAGAAAGTCCTTTTATATAATTCTCGATTACATCTCTTTCCAAGTAAGCTTCGATCTCATTGGACTAGCCCTTACATTGTGGTCACTGCGTATCCTCAGGAGGCCGTTGAGATAAGAGGCCCCGACAATGACAAGGAGTTTAAAGTAAATGAACATCGATTAAAACCATTTGTCGAGAAATTTGATTTAGAAGACATGTCCATGCCTCTGACTGCTCCTGTTTACCAGGATTGATCTCCTAGTCTGATGGATGTATGGTAGGTTTATCGCTTGCATAGGACTAGGGTAGTTTGCTTTATTTGTCTGGCTGTTGACGAAAAACTTAGCGCTCTTGGGAGGTAACTCATCTTTTCATTCCATTTCATTTTCCTAGTTAGTTAGTTCAATGTTTGTGGGTAACATTACTGCAAACCCTCACGAGACTACAACTCGTCCACTAGGGGCAACCTAGGGGTTTAAAGGCTTGTTGCATACGCTAAATGCAATCGAGAGTACCTGCGAAAGTGGTATAGGTAGGATCTTCTTTTTTTTGAATTTTATTTTTGTTATTTTACTTTTATTGATTTCTCTTGTGTGCTGAATCGCTTTTACGTTGATATCTCTGGGAAGCCTCTTGATTCTCTCGTTCAGGTACTATCTTTCCATCACTCTTCTTTTACTTTCATTGTTCCATATGCATGGCATGCTTATTTCTTTTACATTTAGGACAATGTAGATTTTAGGTTGGGAGTGAGAGATTAGGTTTCCTAATCAGGTTTTCTTAGTCTTAAGCGAAAATTTATGAAAATTTTAAATTTTTCTAGAATTTCGTATGAATTCAAAGTGATTTTGATGGCCATCTGGGACACTTGGAATTGCAAAATACATGATGTTGGTAATTTATGATTCTTGGATTCAGTTATCTGTTAGATTTCACAGCTAAGTTTGAATTGTTAATCCATTATTAGAAGTTGTAAACATTGATTGAGTCATGAATTTACAAGACACATCTCGCTTGCACATTAAGGTTTCAGTTCGATATTGAATTGTAACTTGGTGATCATTAAGCATGGAAGGAACCAACCTGGGGAATTGTCCATCTTGTTCAATACAAAGAATATAAAAAAGAAAGAAGAAAAAAAAAAGGAATGAATGAATGAAAGAAAGAAAAAGAATACCCAGCTAAAAAACAGTTGTCATCAGGAAAGGGTTGGGTGTATGATCTTCAACATAGGTTTGCTCCTTATAGGTGTGGACGCGATTCCCTTTCCCCTCGATGGAAAAATCAAAAGCTGGAAAAAAAAAAGAAAAAAAGAAAGAAAGAGAATTGTAAGGCAATTTCTGGTTTAGGTTTTGGTTGTCTTGAATGCTCATTCGATCATCAATGTATCATAGAAATTGACAATTGGATCTCTTAATGATGGTAAGCCGTGATTACACTATACACCCATGGAACTCGATGTTTAGAATTGTTCTAATTAATGGATTAATATTTGAACTTGATTATGAAGTTTACCGTGAGCTTGATTTCAGGAGAGAGTAATGCCCAACATTCATGAATCTTAAAAATCTAGTATTTGATTTGTTTTTCAAAAATCACTCGAGTTCATATAAATTGTCCTATAATTCTCACCTTATTTTTCGTATACTTTGCTTGGGACTAGCAAAATGATGGTTGGGGGTTATGTTGAGGGTCAAATATTGCATATTAGACCCCAGTTATCACCTGAATTTATGGACATGATACTGTTTAACGGACTATTTTAATCGTATTTGTGCTGCAAGGTGAGTTTAGGAGCTCGGATGGAAACAGGGTGCTAAAAGCATGAAATTAACGCTCAAAATTCACCAAGGCAAGGGACGGACTCCATGAGACCAAAATCAATGGATTTACATGCCAGGGATCCGAGAAGATCAAGCTGTTCATGTTAAAGAGACCTAAAATTGGTCCAGAATGCAAGGTCACAAAGTTCCCGCCATCAGATTGAACAAAAATTCATATATGGCCTGGGGACCATAAATTAACCGTACACGTCAAATTTCAGCCATTGGATCCCAGTAGAAGTGGCCCAACGGTTAGATCAGCCCATAAACAGTCGATTTTGGGCCCACGTGATATCTGGATATGCCTCAATTTTTGACTCAACGCCTTAAATGATATGGCAGAATGGATGGACGGAGTAGATTTCTCACAAACATCTCTGTGGGACCCATATATGTAGTGCATGTGCAAGGTATGTAGGTGCACCGGGCGTGCACCAAACATCCGAAAGTTGGTCAACAAGCGTTGACCGACTCTTCTTCTCAAATCTGATTTCTCACAGCGGCGGACGTGGGTCCGCCGGTTTCACTCAGTGGGGCCCACCCCTTGCTCCTTTGAATGATCAGAGCCATCCATGGTGTCTCTGGGGTAGGGAATATCCTCACCTAGGTGGAATTTTGGACCCATACACATGTATGCACGAGGATCGTCAAAATAAGTAAGATGAACGGTGAATTGACTTAGTATAGTGGGCCACACAAGAACCTACCAAAACTACTCATTCCTGACTAGATTTTCGTCAGGATTTCAGTGGACGGTGTGGATTTCCTATCTGAATTTAATCATGGCCCCCGCCAGCAGCACAGTGGAAGAAATCCATTTTTTCTTTCTTCTCTGTTTACGCAAGAACAGAGCCTGCGCATGATCTCTGTGGGCCACCATCATGGTCCAGATGACTGATCTGGACCGTCCATGAGAATCACGAGGGCCATATCACTCATGCCTAGGTGGCAAAGTTTCAAAAGGTCCCGAAGATCCATTTTTGATTGTCCAAAAGCAAGATGGACGGTGAATGGATCTGGTACAATGGGCCATGCAGAATTTGAATAACCCACCCTTCCTGACCAGTTTTTCGTTAGGAATCCAATGAACGAAGTGGATTTCTCTGAAGACATCATTATGAGGCCCACCGAACACGTCAGTGCAACCTGCGTAAGGTTTACACGCGTCCGAAAAATCTGGATTTTTTGTGGAGTTACGTGACCCAGAACGTGATCGGATCAGCGATCCGATCCGTCCAATGGAAGCCCCAGCCAGGTTTAACCCTATCCATGATGGAGGATGCAATAATCAGGACGATCAACGTCATGATTTTCAGTCCAAACGTAGCCTTTTTGTGCGTTACTTGCTGCGAGAACAGAGTTGGCGCCGTTGCTGTGTAAAGAGGAGTGTGGAACTGACTCCTCCAGGGCGCTGGACAGCTATAAGAGGAGAGAAGAAACAGAAGAACAGGGGAAGAAATGTGGATTCAAGGAGGCAATTGGAGCTGAAACATGCAGCAGTGGTGGACGTGCAGCAGTGGAAGTTCTTTTATTTTTTATTATTTTTATTTAGGAATTAGCCCAATTATGTCAGGCTAAACCTCTTAGCTAGGGCTAAGAGGTGAAGCTTGTAGAGTGATGGGAGATTGTATGCGTTTGCCCTTTGTTTAGATTGAAGGGATTTTTGATTTAATTTTATTATGGGAATATTTGTAGTTTTTAATGGCCTGTTGTGACTGAAATTACAATGGGTTTGCAATGGCTTTGAGTATTTCTTTTTCCTTATTTTGATTATGACATCACGAAGCCCTGTTGTTTGTCATCGTCTCCTGAGCTTGGTTGGATGGCGGTACTCTTCTTAACCTTCATAATCATCTGATTCGTTGGTAATTAGTTTAATTCTGTTGTTGACTTTGTCTCCTGGGCATGGTTTGGTGATGAAATCCATTCTAATTCATATACCTTTCTTCTCTTTAAAATTATATCAAAGGAAGTTCAGTTTAAGTTCCATGATTTTTGAAGCAGGCATAAAGATCTCCCTGATCTTTACAAGTGGATCCTCTGAATCTCTACTTTCCTACCTTTGAATTCTACATATTTTACTATTTCATCATTATTCCTCAAATCCACCTGATTTAGATTTCATCTTTTTCTAGTTCTAGTTATTTTCAGGTTACGTACAGGTTTCAGTCCCTTGGGATTCGACCTCGGTCTTATCAAGTTTATTACTACATCACAACCCTATACTTGGGGAGTGAACAACAGTTCACAGGAAAAAGGTCTGAACTGATACAGATTGCTGATCGAAGGAGGAGGGCAAACAAGATTAGCTAAAACATTTAGTGCTGGATGAATCACCTGCCAAATATGAACACATGTTGCAAATCCAGTTGCTCAAACCCACCTTGAAGCTCCTCCCACTGTGATGATTATAAACTCAATATATCAGTTGCAGTGGATTGATGTTACAGAAGTGTACTTCATTGACTCTAGAAATGAGAATAATCTATCATAAACATCTATTATAAATGTTTGTAATTTGAATTCAAAGAAAATAGTTTGTATTATAGATGATGATTAGAAATATGGCACAAAGTGAGAAATTGCATATAACATGGCATACTCGTAATGCAATCTAGACCACTAAAATCGTTGACTCAATTGTGTATGGAACATAAGTGAAAAAGTGCAGTGAGAAAATAAGTTTAACCATATGATTTTTTCTCTCTTCAAATATGAGCCACTCACTATTTTACTTTGAACCATCCATTTGATAGCAATTAATTGGATGGTTAGAATTACTTTTGGTAAGTGGTTAAATCTAAAAAAGTCAGGTATTAAGTTTAAACTTCAAAATAAAATCGTTGCAAAATAAAATATTCTTATAAAAGAAATAACAGATCTGAATGCAATGTAGTTTCCACTAGTATAAATTAGCCACGCAGCCCATATAAATATACAATTTTGTGTTGAGTGAAAGTAGAGAAAGAAGGGATTTTGTAGTTCTTACCATTTAGTAATCCTCTTATAGCACCAGTGCCCATGGACGACGAGTAGTCGCTCCAGAAACCGGAACTGAGCAATAGAGAAGTCACTAGGTAGTTGTTCTTAGCATCGCATGTTTTTGAAACCATCATCAAGACAAGAACTTTAGTTGCAGTTTTGCAAAAAGCAGGAGCAGGGAATCACCTGTTTTTGAAAAATAAGAAGTTGAAAAGAATCATGAATTGTGCTTTGTTTCCCATGTGTGTGGAATTGTACTGTGTGTGTGAGCATGCACACACTAGTAAATTGCATGTGCATCACACATGGGAATGCCTAAACATTTTTCCTACATAACTACAAAAGACAGAAAGGCAGTGATTTACTTATAAGAATCCTGATACTAAATGTAGGAAAACATCCCTACTTTATTTATTTCAGTTGTTTTGTGAGGGGTATTTTGGTCGCTCCAATACACAGACTAAAAATAAAAGAAAAAAGCTAAGATCTTCCCATGGTCCGTTCAGCACTGTCAATGACTTGTACAAATTGGTGTTCTCTTTTCTTCCATTACCAAGATGACATGCTTGGAATTACTGGAGAATAATCAGGACATCTATCTTCATTCCTAGCTAATAGAAATGATATTTGAGCATTGCCATAGTTTTGTGAATCCCAAAGCAACCACCAAGACCACAAGAATGCAACTTGTACACCACTAGCTTTCACAATGAGACCTCTGGAATGCATAGCCTTGTACCATAGAATAGGTAATCATTACATAGCGCAAATTGCATCTCATTTCACAAATAATTCCTATTTGATAACCAATCCTCTGTAAGTGAACCCTTGGACTTTGAAGGTGCCCAAAAATCTTATTAGAGTTTATATTCTCTAGCAAATCGGAAGAGTAGAAATCACTGAAAAGCCTTAATTTGGACTTTGAAGGTGCCCAAAAATCTTATTAGAGTTGCTTGTTGTCACAAACCCTTGGCTGGGTAAAGTGTGCTATATAAAACCATCCTTGTAATAACCTTCTTCTTGGTTTTTGTACCCTTTTGCTTCTGGTATGAGTACCAGCTAATGTTAGCTACCCATACCAACAACTGTCAACTAATATTATTTCTATTCAAAGGATTCAAAGAGCCATGAAAAAGATTAAAGACATTAAGAAAAAGATGTTTTCAACAACTTTTATCAAGCCAGAGTGCCTCAATAGGGCCTTTCCTTTGCCTTTCAATACAATGGAGATGGTTGAAATGAAAAAGAAAGAAAATAAATAAATAAAATCAAAACTCCAAACAATGAGATCTGAAAGGAAAACAGATCTATAATTTTCCATAGCATCATCAGAAAAACTACTAATATGCTAGATCGCCTTCCATACTAACCAAACAGTACATCTCCTCTACTCCATTTCAGTAAAAAGACAATAGAACAAAATTGATATCCATAATCCAAACATGAAATATACAAACAGATCTACCATAAAATCAAACCACTACAAGCACTAAAACCTAACCCTAAATCGTTCCGATCTATCAGATTTAGCAAAATCTCCCAAAAATAGCAGAGAAAACCTAATCTAGAGATAGGGAAGCTCAAATCTCAATAAGAGAAGATAACAAAAAGCTGAGATTCATCTAGCGTGGGAAGCAGATTGTGACCTACCTGGCCTACACGGAAATCAGTGTATACTCTCATGTTAAGTAGCAAATAAGTTAAATAGCCATCATTACATTGTAAAGGTTTATGGATTACATGACAACTAATATCAATTTTCTCTAATCATGAGATGATGAAGAACTCGGATGAGCTGCATTCACTTACCATGATTTGATCCTAGATGCAGCATTTTGTGAAATGAAAAGGCACAATTATAGGAGGAAATAACAAAAGAAAACCCATTCACAAAAAACTAGTAGAACTCAACCATTTATTGTAAACATGCATAATAAAATAACACAAAAATTTAAATATTTCTAGATTATTGTAGATAGCAAGGACTCAGAAACAAACACTTCCTTCAAATTACCTCCAAATGCAGGACGAGAATGTAAATTGCTCAAGGCAGAAGTTGCAATCACTCCAATCGCATCAGATCAAAGATCTAGACCTCGAAAGAGGATAGTTGAGCCGCTGATGCGTGCAAAAGCTTTCTTTCTAATAAAATCCCTAGATCTGAAAGAACACAGCAAAAAGCAGGAGATCTCTCCCACTTAAAAAATCTACGATCAGAACCTCAGAAATCGCAGATCTTCTAAAATCGAAATGTCTCGATCAGGCAAAAAAAGAAGCACAGATCGATTGATATCCCTTCCGATAAGGTAAACACAACTTCTATATATATCATCGATCGAAGATCTAAGCTGCGAAAATCACAGATCTTCACAACAAAGAGCTTCCGCAGGTGAATCTGCTTCTATTTCAGTCGATTGAAGATTATGAGTTCAGAAGACACGTATTTTCGCATCTACGAGCTTTCTGAGTATGAATCTCTCAATTAAAGATCAGAAATCACAGAAAAATGGTAGGAGAGATCGAGAGAAAAGGAGTGGGGACTAGGGTTTTAGCTCTTTTTCGAGAAACTGAGATCGAGAGAAAAGGAGAGGAAGGAGTGAAATGAAAAGAATCGAGCTTACCTTGAATTGATTTAGATTTGGATTTGAATGATAAGGAGGTATTCTACCAGCTCTCCTTCTTCCAATCGAGAGAGAGAGAGAGAGAGAGAGAGAGAGAGAGAGAGAGAGAGGGGGAGAGGGAAAGGGCGAGAGCATGGATCGAAGCAGAGAAGAGGAAGTGAAGTATGGTTGCTATGGTCAGCTTATTAACTAAGAAATGCTAGTGTATTCCTTCGACTGGCCTCACACGTGGAATCAAGGCACACGTGTGTAAGATTAGAGTTACTCGTCAGGCAATCCCTAGTGTACGGATACGATCTCTAAGATGATTTTGGACCATGACCCAATGTATGGTAATTACCGTAACCTCAAGCTATGATATGGCCCACCTGAGTTGTGGACAGGAGTGATTATTGAGATGTACGGTCCAAATGAGGAGTGAATTCATCAAATCTAATTGGTCTAGATGAGTGATGCATAATTCAGGTGGACCACATCAAAGGGAACTATATTGGACATTGGGGAGGGTGATGGCCAAATATTCTAATTGCTGGTTGGGATCAACTAACTAAATTAGGTTCGTTAATGGGCCCATCCATGGTAAGTCTAAACAGATGAACGGTCTGGATATCACACACGTGACGTGTGTACTAAGATGGTGTAGTTGATAACTATGGTTTAGATGGTAGACTTTTAGCCTTGTTTATGTAATTGAGACTAAAAAGTTGACTTTTCGCCTCGGTTCCTATGCAAGTGAGGCTAAAAAGTTGACTTTTCGCCTCAGTTCCTATGCAAGTGAGGCTAAAAGGTAGACTTTCACCTTGGTTCCTGTGCAATTGAAGCTAAAAGGTAGACTTTTCACCTCGGTTCCTGTGCAATTGAAGCTAAAAGGTTTGACTTTTTGCCTCGGTTCCTGTGCAATTGAGGTTAAAAAGTAGACTTTTCGCCTCGGTTCCTGTGCAATTGAGGCTAAAAGGTAGACTTTTCGCCTCGATTCATATGCAACTGAGGCTAAAAGGTAGACTTTTCACCTCAATTCCTGGGCAATTGAGGCTAAAAGGTAGACTTTTCGCCTCGGTTCCCGGCAACTAAGGCTAAAAGGTAGACTTTTCGCCTCGGTTCCTGTGCAATTGAGGCTAAAACGTAGACTTTTTACCTCGGTTCCTGTGTAATTGAGGCTAAAAGGTAGACTTTTCGCCTCGGTTCATATGCAACTGAGGCTAAAAGGTAGACTTTTCGCCTCGATTCCTATGCAACTGAGGCTAAAAGGTAGACTTTTCACCTCGGTTCTTGTGCAATTGAGGCTAAAAGGTAGACTTTTCGCCTTGGTTCCTATGCAACTGAGGCTAAAAAATAGACTTTTCGCCTCGGTTCCTATGCAACTGAGGCTAAAAGGTAGATTTTTAGCCTCAGTTCCTATGCAATTGAGGCTAAAAGGTAAACTTTTGGCCTCAGTTCGTATGCAACTAGGGCTAAAAGGTAGACTTTTCGCCTCGTTTCCTATGCAACTAAGGCGAAAGATGAACTATTAGCCTTAGTTGCTTAGCAACTGAGGCTAAAAGACACATTTAGCCTCCATTTTTTCAATTGAGGCCAAAAAAAATTGTGGGTAAAGGCCTATTTTCTTGTAGTGGATCATTTTAGGAAACGGCCCCAAAAATATTCTAAAATTAACCAAATACGAATCTCAACTGAACTACATTGCAGTAAACAGTGGTCATTGAATGCCCACCATTAAAACTTTGTAAGGTTGGATAATAATATTTATTTTCTGTCCAACCTGAAGATAAAATCATGCGAACCTGGATAAAGGGAAAAACACAAATAATAGATTAATTCAAGACTTTCGTGACACCCAAGTAGTTTTCAACAGTGGGAATTTAATCCCTATAGTGTGTTCCATCTAAAATCTGTATTTGCCTCACTTTTGGGTCTATGCCTTAAATTAAACAGCATTAGTCCCCACGGTGAGGGCTACAATGAGTCCTCACAAGAGTGGTTAGGGGAGGGTAAAATTATCATAATACTTTTAATTTTTTAAGTAGGAAATGTGACGCAGGGGAGGACGTGAGGTCGAGCACCGTCTTCCTCAAGAAGATAACTATTCCGAATCCATGGAACTTCTCTGGGCTCCTCATAAAGACTTCTCGAATCCACGAGGAAAGAAAGTAAAAAATATAAATAAATTCTAATAAATTCGAAATTGATTGATGAATAATTAAAAACGAGTTCACAACCCTTTAAATAAGGGTACCAAGCAATGAGAAAGAAATCAGAATCAAACTACAACTCAAACTCCTAGAATCCGCGACTCACTATAAATAGTAAACTTACTAGTGTGCAAGGTTTTCGGCCAAAAATAGTAAGTGTCCTATTTGGCTTCATTATACCGTTCTCCTAATTATTCTAAGCTCTTTTCACGTTGGGCGCAACTCTTAAAGCCCGACGGATGACAAGTTATAATCAAACTAAAACTTACTATTTATAGTAAAAACGAAATTAAAACAGGGAAACGACCATCGATCAACGGGTTTTTCACAATTCCGGGCTGCGCAACCCGGCATAGCAATGTTGGTTGGCTAAAGTAGCTCATTCTACCCCAAAATCATATATTTTACATCAGATAACTCATTCCGGATTGCGAGATACGCCCGATCTAAGGTCTGATGGTCCGGATCACTTCTGTCGTCGACCGGGCCTTTTCTAATCCATCTTGGCCATGAAACTGTCCGCGACCCGCTCTACATCAAAATGGCTGGAGAAAACAACTTTGATGCTCTTGGTAGAGTAGTGTGGACAATACTCGCGCATTTAGAAATTACTTGAATATTGTATACATAGCATATTATAATTTGAATTACACTATCCAAATTATGTATATTAGCTTAATCTTATTATGAATTAAAAATTACTCTTATTTGATTGTCTGACTATTAAATTATTGAATAATTATTAGACAACTAAAAATGAAAAATATTATACCTTATTACGAGAAACAAGTGTCCATAAACCAGAAGTTAGGATTCTGCAACCAATGTAACCTAGCTTTCATAAGTTAGTCAGTTTAACATAGGTTACCACATGCCACATGAGCGAGTGTAAAGTGTCCTAGGAGTCCAAGTACCAAATGAGTCTAAAAAGAAAATTCAAGCCATTTGATTTGACCTCCCACATTCGGTCGTTGAAATCATAAATTGAGATGGGCAGGAATTAATTAGGATAGAAAAATGTTATTTGCCTACTCGTGATGTAGAGCCGGTCGCTGATAATTTCATGTCTAAGATGATCCACAAAAGGCTCAATTGGAGGCTAAAGTGGCCAAACTATCGGAACCTTAAAACAGGCATATCTCACAAATTGAAATGAACTATTAGACGTACCAAATATCATCTCGATCCAAAACTTCTATGGTCCCTAAGAATTTTTCAATGGGAAGAATTTATTCAATACCGTGTGGTCCATTTGAGCCTTGTATCTTAGCTATTTTTGGTAACAGAATCTAAAATAATATGGAAAAAAGGATGAACAATGTGGATAAAATTCATACATCACATTGGCCTCTCAACGGCCCTCGGAGCCTCCGCCTGTCCCGAGCTCCCAAACAGGCGGGAGTAGTACCTAATTCAAGTACTCTGAAGTGCTTGTGTCATTCCGGCCAACCGCCTAGATGTTAGGAGATGCATGCCCGGTACTTTTAATTGAAGCCCACTTAAATAGCCGGCCCATGCAATTTAGAGATGATTTGGACCATTCATCTTCTGGCCTCACTTTAATTGGTCTAGCCTAAAATGTTTGACCAATCCATCGAGGGCCCACTGTATGAATGTTCAGATTCTGCTGTGGTCTATGGGTGGGCCTAAGCACTTGGGTTAACAACAGGATAAGCTAGCCTGTTGTGGATCAAATGCTGGCCAAATACAGGTGGGCCCAGTATTCTATTGGAGGCCTGTGTTCTTGTATGGGCCTGATTTTGAAGCTTGGCCTGTAATAGAGGCCTTGGGTTAGGTATCAGCCTGAATCAATAAAGGGCTCGTGACTAGATGCTTGGAAGAATTGTCTTGAGGCCTAACCTGAACATCGGCAGGCCTGTTTATCATGGTTTTAAGACCCTTCCTTATAAGCCTGGTGTGACTCAAATCAGACTTGTTTGGACTCGATACAATGAATCTCCCCAACTCAGGTAAGTCAGGCCGGTTCATCCCCCACTTAGGGTGAGTTGGGCTGATTAGCCCCGACTTGCACGAGTCCCAGTATGACTCTGAACTGAATGAGTGGATCCAAGTCGCCAGTCTTTTAATCACACCGTTTATGGGCAGGTTGAGCATGAGTTCTAGGCAGGACGTTGATCTGGGCTGACCATCTCCCGGCCCAGTCTGGGTGGACTCATTGCCACCCCTACCTATCACGAGCCTTTAGAAAAGCATTTGGGAAGGGAAATGCTTAGTGCAGTTGCATCATACGTGGAAATTAGGAATGCGTGTTCAAGACCTGAGCCGCTTATTCGACTATCTCCATTGGGTATATTCCATATCTGAAAAATAAGCCCAATCTAAATAGTAAAGTAACTATTTATAGATTGTCATGATTCCTACTAGACTTCATAGGTTTTTTTTGTCAAAAATAGTAAGTATCCTAATTGGCTTAACCATGTTATTCTCCTAATTACACAGTAAACAATGGTCATTGAACGCCCACCATTAAAACTTTTAGTGTCCACTGCAATGTTTATTTTTCTATCTAATGTATTAATATGGTCACACAAACATGGATGAAGGAAGAACACAAATAGTAGATTGATATAATACTTTTGTGGCTCCTAAGAAGTTTTTATTAGTGGAAATTTAATCTTTATCATGTGGTCCACCTAAGATTTGTATCTGCTTTATTTTTGGGCCCATCTCATAAAATAAGCTGGCAAAACTGAAAGACAGCGTGGATTTACAACACATACATCCAATTCGGCTCCAAAGTGAGGGCCACACCCACTTAGTGGATCCGCACATATAGGCATTCATTAACCTCGCCATTAGTCTTCACAAGAGTGCTCAAGGGAGGGTAAATTTGTCATAATATTTTAGTTTTTTAACTAGCAAATGGTTGAGATCTTACTAAGGCTGTCAATGGGGCGGGCCTGGGTCGGTGTGGCCTGAATTTTGAACTGTTTCAGGCCCAGCTGTGGGGCTGACTCTTTTCAAAATTCTGATTTTACTGGCCCAAGCGTGGCCCATTGACACCCCTGTATCTTATAGGGCTGAAAGTCGGGCGGGTTGGTGCTCAACCCTAGCCCAACCCAAGGTTCCTATACCTCAACCCTAACCCAACCCAACCCAACCTTGGGTTGGGAATTATCAGCCCAAGCCCAACCCAAGCGGGTTCAGTCGGGTTGGTCGGGTGGATACGTGCTAATATTTTCATGATTGCATTAGTTTATTATATTTCAATACACGTCTTATTTTTATATCTACGTAGTTATTTATAGTAAAGAACTTTACTCTTACTAAACAAACAAGCTAAAATATAGGACAACTACTCATTTAAAAGTCGTGTTGTGTAGCACCCAATCTATTTGGGAGAGAGAAATCTAGCATATCTTGTTAATTTGAGTCATTGGAAATGATGTGGACTAATGAGACCTGACAGCACCAGAATTTCCTATGTCTTCAACACAGACGATCCACACTTAATTATAATTTATAAGTAACTTATATATTGATCAGGTTCGGATTGGGTCGGGCAACCCAAGACCCCAACCCGAGCCGGACCTAAGTTTTATCGAGTTGGTGTTTGCATAGCCCAAGCTTGAGACCGGATTCGATAGATCTTGCCCAAGCCCAACCCAATGTCAGGTCGGTCACTGGTCGGTTGGGTTAAACCCGCCCAACTTTAGCCCTAGTATCTTACCCGAAAAGATGAAAGAGAGAGAGGGAGAGAAAAAAAAAAAAAAAAGCTTTTGATACTCTCGGCGGGGTGGTGGACGATACTCATGCATTTAGAAATTACTTGAATATTGTATACATAATATATTACAGTTCAAATTAAACTGTCTAGATTATGTATATTAGCTTAATCTTATTATTATCTAGAAATTACTCTTATTTGGTTATCTGGCTATCAGATTAATGGACAGTTATTGGACGGCTAAAAATGAAAAATATCATGCGTGGTTTCAAGAAACTAGGGTCCGTGAACCAGAGGTTACATGATTGGGGTTCCTCGGCTGTGCGGCCCACCTCCAAATCAAAGTAAGGAATCATATATACATTTTATAGGGAAGAAAGATCATCGGCTCACAGAATGTCAACGTGCATGCAGAAAATGGCTATTCAAAAATCTGCATTTTGAAGTGCCTCTGAAATTCCCGCCAACCGTTTAGATGATGGGAGATATATGTCCTCAACTTTCTAGGCGTTCCCTGTGCCAGTACTATTCATGATGCCCAGCCTAGCATAAACGTTTGACCAATCCATGGTGGGTCGCACTTCATGAATTTTCAGATTATATTGTGGTCTAGGGTTGGGTACAGGCACTTGGGTTAACAACAGGATGGGCTAAACAGTAGTGGGTCAAATTCTGGCCTGATTCAGGTAGGCCCAGTTTTCCCCTGATTTTGAAGCCTGGCTATGTAATAGAAGCCTTGGGTCGAGCATAGGCCTGGATGTTCTTAAAAATTGGAAACCTTTCTAGTTTCATCCATAGGAGATACTACAAAACATCACACCCTCTTAGCTGTCAGAATGGGCCTGTTATGTACACAATTGGCAAGCCAGCAGTCGGATTGGCTACGATCATCTAACAGGTGTGATATTAGATCACGACGCATCTTATAATCTAGGGACCCAAGACATGTATACGCCGTAGATTGCTGAAAAGCAGACCCCACCTGTATCATTTCTGGGCCGAACAAAACCTTTCCAACCTTGATCAAGCACAACACTTAATTAACAACACAATTTAATAGTATTTACTCTTCAGACTACTTCGTATACCTGTGAATGGAATTTCTCAGAAATAGAAATTTGAGCACTTGAATTTACATGTTTGGATGGAGAATTTCTATACCGTGCGTATACAGAGAACTACAGAAATCAAGAAGCTAAGAAAATGCAGAAGACCAATGCGGCCCAGCTATTGGTTCAAAACTTCCTAGAAAGATGAGGAAGACAGAGATCAAAGAGAAAAAATCAGGTAGACAGAATTTCAAGGGAACCCAATTCCTCTATGCTAGGTTACTCAGGTACCCTTTCCGCCATCTCCTAAATGGGGTGATGGTTCATCTACCATTCATGTGGTTACTGATCCAAACAGTCCAAATTGTGGACCATCCAATGGAGGCAATAGAATGGAGATGATCAGTGGTACAGATTCAACGATCGATGTAAGATGGTTAAGATTCATCCTATCGATGTGATTTCCAGGATATGCTCCATCTACAATAGTACCTACGATTTGGACATCTATAGACACGGATGTATGCCATTTGTATGCTGGATAAGAAGCCACTGTCAATGAAATGGAATGTCACAGTGCTTAACATTGAATTCCATATGAGAAGCACACTCAGCAAGCCACTGAGCATCCATCATCTGAAATGACACACAGTAGAGGTCATCGAATGCCATTTCATCCTGTCCAAGCAGCTCCAGAAGCCGAACCCCAGCCATTGAAGTAGTCCTCACTGCAAAAAGTTCCAACCATACGTTATTTTAATTTTCAATGGGTCAGGCCAGGTTTGGGTATCACTTTTTGGATCCAATTAAAAATTGGTCTAGTCAGGTTTTGAGTTGGGTCCCGGAATTTTAATTTAATAGAAAAACTACGTATTTTTAACATGCATTGATTATTCTAGTAAGAAATGGTTCCCTGTGCTGCACACGTGTAAGAGAGACTGTTTATACACATCATTCATCCGCCAAAGCGGCATGCTTGTGTGAGATCTAATCCATCCAGCAGGTAGGCCTAATCATGTAAATGCTCTTAACTGTCCCAAAGCCAACTCCAAATTTAGATCCAAAGATTCAATGGGTACCCAAATCCGATCAGATCAAGGTTTTTAAGAACCACACCCAGACATAAAAGGACCCAAACCTGGCAAGAACAGAGCCTGGTAAGCCCAGGTGCAGGTACTACAAGACCTAACCTTTGACAGCCCTACCTGTTTGGGTGCCACTTAAAACTGAGTTCATTGCATTTTACTAAATAGTAATTATGTATTAGAGATCATGATTGCTGGTTCTTAAGATTACCTTGCTAGAAAAGAAATGGGACGTTCTGTAGCATTGACGCATTGACGTACATCCAATACCTGTTGATGACATTAAGTGCCATCTCCAAAACAGTCCAGCAATCAACTATAATTTTTTCAAATTTTTTCAATGTGATGGAGTGAACTGACAGCTGCTTGATGCAATTGAGTGCACTGTCGATGACATCGGCAAACTCTATTATAGATAAGTTTAAGATATCTGACAACAAAGAGTGAGCTTGGCTGAAAATATATTTCTTACCAAAGCCTGTGGTAGGCTTATGCGCTTGGAAGCTAAGTGAGGCCCACTGTGATGTTTGTGAGAAATCCACCCTGTCAATCCATTTTTTGAGCTCATTTTAGGATGGGAGACCAAAAATGAGGAAGATCTAGAACTCAAGGGAGCCACACGAGAGGAAACAATAGGTAAAGAAATTCCAATCGCTGAAATCTTACGGGGTCCACCTTGATACTTATATACTATCCAAACCATTCATAAAGTCATACCCATTGGAATGAACTGAAAACACAAAAAAATTAAAAAATAAAATAAAATAAAAAATCCTAATATGAAACTCTTATGACCCTACGAATGTCTCAATTTCCTCTCATGTGGCTAACTTGAGTTCCGGATCCTCCTCATGTTTTTGTCCTGTTCTAAAATGAGTTCGAAAATCAGATGGAGGGAGTAGATTTCGTTCCTCTAAGTGTGGTCTACTTGATCAACAGATAAATTACAAACAATCAGGTGGGAAGTAGGCATTTTGTAAACGGGCTGAGCTGGTGGAGTTGGGTTGGTCTGGGCCTGGAACTGGGCCAAGCAAACCTCTTGAGTTGGGCTTGGGCCTCCTGTGCCCGAATGCATTCTTGATTGGACTGGGCCTGGCCAGACCTAACTCTCTCGAGTTGGACTTGGGCCTCCTCTGCAAGATGCATGCTTGGCTTGGCGTGGGCTCAGTCCTTGAACCTTAAAGTGTCAGATTGAGTGGAGCATAGCTTGACTCGACCCTGACCATGAGGCCCACCGTGATTATGTACTTTAATCAATGCCGTTCATCCATTTTGAAAACTCATTTTAGGTGATGATTCCAAAAATGAAGCAGATCCAAATCTCAGGTGGACCATAATATAGGAAACAGTGGTAATCGACCATTAAAAATCTCTCCCGGCCACAAAAGTTTTGGATGAATCTAATATTTGTGTAGTCTCCTCATCAATGTCGTTGTGACCTTCTCAACAGGTTGGATGACAAATAACATTCCTGTGGCCCCATGATGTCTTTAATGATGGGAAATCAATGATGACTCTTTTTTTTTTTTTTTTTTTCCGTGGTATGATCCACCTAAAATTTAGATCTGCTTCATTTTTCATTTTTTGGGAACATGTCCTAAAATGAGCTTTCAAGATGGATGGACGGTGTGGATGTAAAGGACATTTGTGGATGTAAGGGACATACATCACTGTGGGCCCCACAGTTAGGAATCAACCTACGTCCTTGGATCGGGGGATCATCTGGATGAATGATAGCACGAAAATAGCAGCAACTGAATTATCCAAACTCTTCAATTGGTGGTCATCAAATGTATATCCATACTCTGTATCTAAGAGAGAGAGAGAGAGAGTACCAGATGTTTGGGACTTGTCCACTTGATGGATCATCGATTCTGTGGTAGTCAATCCAGAAGTTGATGTGTGACGCTTTGCTCCGATACTTCTTTGTGCATTTATCGGCCAGCATTGGATTAATGCGAGAGATGCTTAAAACTTGGAGACAGGTAAGGCCCCACAACCCTTGAGGCAATGACCGCAACTCAGGGCAGTCGTAGATCCGGAGACTCCTAAGCGACTTGAGCTGTCCCAAATCATCAGGAAGAGACCTCAATTTAGAGCAATAGCTGATATTAAGAGTCTCTAGTGACTCCAATTGTTTCCATCCGTAGGGGAGACACGTCGTGTTCTCTAAACTATAGATCTCAAACGTCTTGAGGCTTGGGAGGTTCGGTAATGGCCACAAAATCTCGCCACATCCCGAGATGTCGAGGGACGTTAGACTTTTCGGGAGGTGTGTCAGCAGTGCCTTCAATTTCCAGCAGTCGTAAATTCTTAATGAGTGTAGAGACGGCATTATCTCTCTGTCTTCTAATCTCAACTCCCACTCCTCCAATTCATACATGTAACTGAACTCGAGCTCTTCCAGCTTTGGGAATGCCACCCGGTTTATGTCCCCACCACTGCTATTCCCGTAAAACTCACTTCCCACCCGTTTTACAAGACCTGCCTTTATTTCAAGGTATTTAAGCGAAGGTAGTCTCCCTAGCCCAGGCAACTGTGTACACTTATTGCAATTTATTAATCTCAAGCTGAATAAATTTGAGAAAGATGAATCTCCTATCCAGGTTGGGAACTTGGAACCAATGTATCCCCAAATTTCCAGCTCTTCTAGGTTTGCAAGGGACGGCCGGAGGGCTTCAACTACACTTTCCATCCTCTCCACCTCACCATTTCCTGACATTTCAAGAGCATCATCTGGTGACATATTTAGAGACAATACGCGAAGTTGTAACTTGTTCTCCAGTTGCGCTTCCTTAGCCTCATCCACGCTCGCCACTCTCTCCAAGTGTTCTATTGGTAGCTTTCCTTGGAGAGAGTCAAGTCGCTTCAGCTCTCCAATCTTACATCCCCCATTGCCTCCCACGATAAACCTACTCAACGTTCGAAGGGAACTTATTCTCCCCAAACCTTCCGGTAAGTACTTTAGTTCCCTTGTATCTTTAATTTCCAGATGTCTCAAGCGGACCATTGCACTCATCCCACTTGGCAGTCTCTGGAGTTTTCTACAAAAATTCAACTTCAAGGTCTGCAAATTGCAGAGATGAGTCACTGATTCCGGCAACTCAACTATCTCCGAACAAGATAAGTCAAGATATCGTAAATGCTTCAGCAACCCAATTGAGCTTGGCAATTCTTTAATCCTGCTGCGAATACCACCGAAATCCAATGCCCTAAGGGACCTAGCGCATTGGAATAAATGATCAGGGATGGTATCAATTGCTGAATCTCCGATCTGGAGGAGTGTTCGCAATTTTTTTGCATGACATAGAGGGGCAGGAACGTGTGACGTTTCCCAGATGGGAATAAATGATGAATGACGGACTGTAACAGAGATGGAGTCCGACTTTCCATTCTCAAAGATGCAACATTCATTCTTTGTAATGAATTGGAAGAGATCGTGAAGGAGATCATGTATTCTGCAACTTCCGACTTCTTCTTCTTCTTCATATTCATATTTTTTTTGAAACAAAGAGTGCGCCAGTAGATCGTCAAAGTACTCTCCTCCAATTGCTTCCATCTCTCTTTTTCCATCGGGCTTGATGAAACCCTGAGCTAACCACAACTGGACCAATCTATCCTTCTCCATCACATAATCTTTAGGAAATAGTGAGCAATATGCAAAAAACTGCTTCAAATGGACAGGCAAATTATAATAGCTCAACAACAAAGCCGGTAAGATACCTTTCGCGATGTCTCGTATTTCCCATGTTTGGCTTTCTAAGATGTCCTTCCAATCTTGTGTGGTCATCTTGGAACGCATGACGCTTCCAATTACCTTTAACGAAAGAGGCACTCCTTTACACTTCTTCACTATCTCTCTTCCGATCTTTTCCAACGCCCGGCAATCTTCCACTTTCCTCCCAGCGAAAGCTCTGGTTCTGAACAGTAACCAGCTATCATCATAGGATAAACCTTTCAATTCATGCATGTAGGCAGACGGCATGCATGTATTTGCAACCTTCTCGCTGCGAGTGGTGACCAAAATTTTACTTCCAGGAGCACCTCTTTGCAAGGAAAGCATTAATTTCTCCCACCTGTCACTATCATCGTTCCACACATCATCAAGCACAATCAAGAATAGCTTGCCCTGTAATGTTTGGATAAGCTGCTTTTGCAATGAGTCTAGCTGAGAATCCGGTGGACTTGTCCCTCCAGCTGCTTTTATAATTTCTTTTGTAAGATTTATGACATTAAAATCATCAGATACACAGACCCATGGAAACACATTGAAATGGCTCCTCACCCTTTTATCATTGTGGATCAATTGAGCAAGAGTCGTCTTGCCCAACCCGCCAACGCCTACTATCGAAATGACATGAATCCCTCCCTCCTCAGAACTGCTCCCGCTGACCAACTTGCTTATTATTATATCTTTGTCTCTGTCTCTCCCGAGCATCTTCGATTCATCTACGAGCGAACTAGTTTGAAACTCGGCCTTGTCAGGATGACTACCTCCACGGAAACTGTGAATCTCCGTAAAACTGAACTTACTTTTGTCAGCTGCAATCTGATCCAGCTTCGCACTTACTTCTTTTATCCGTTGCGCAAAATTTCGCTGTGATGCAACTTTGTTGAAAATTGTGGGAAAAAAAGTCCGAACCTTATCTCCAATGCTGCGATTATCAGTATCATCACCGTCGGTCCATGATTCATGGGCCAACCTTATCCAATCTTCTAGACCGCAACATGTAAAGAGTGAAAATAACCACCTCCATGCCTGGTTTTCCATGCACTGCCGATCGTCACCATCGTTTGTCTCTGATTCAGGTTCTGGCCATGGAATCATCTCATCTAGCAAGTCCTCCACATCGTAAGCCACGTCTTTGAGCTTTTTTAACCAAACTTGCATGCTTTCGTTGTGAAATTGGATAATTTCTGCATCATTAAGAAGTGCTTGAATGGATTCGAACGTAGAAGATATCTTTTCAAGTTCTGCTTGGGCACCACCAACCGAATCAACCTCTTCCCCGAGTTTCTTCATAACCTTTGAAACAAGTGCATCTCGAATTTTCTTCATAACCATCGAAACAAGCGAATCTGCCATTGTTTCAGAACACGCAGAGAGAGAGAGAGAGAGAGAGAGAGAGAGAGAGAGAGAGAGAGCTTTGAAACCCCTGATAAAGCAGAGACAGAGAGAAAACTTTGAAACCCCAGATAAGGCAGAGACAGAGAGAGAGCTTTGAAACCCCAGATGAAGCAGAGACAGAGAGAAAACTTTGAAACCCCAGATAAGGCAGAGACAGAGAGAGAGCTTTGAAACCCCAGATGAAGCAGAGACAGAGAGACAGCTTTGAAACCCCAGATAAAGCAGAGAGAGAGAGAGAGAGAGAGAGAGAGAGAGAGAGAGAGAGAGAGAGAGAGAGAGAGATCAGATTATAGGAAATTGAGAGTGAGAGAGTGATCGGATCTCAGGAAATTGAGAGGGAGAGTTAGATGATGGAAGAAATGGTGAGAGATAGAGATGAGAGCTAGAGAGAGAGGTATGATTACAGGAAATGAGGAGAGATAGAGATGAGAGAGAGAGAGAGAGAGAGAGAGAGAGAGAGAGAGAGAGAGAGATCAGATTGCAGGAAATTTAGAGGGAGAGCGATTAGATAGCAGGAAATTTAGAGGGAGAGAGTGATGATCGAAGAAACGAGAGAGAGAGAGATGAGATGGCAGGAAATTGAGAGAAAGAGATATGAGATATGAGATGCCACGAAAATTGAGAGAGAGATAGACAGAGATACTTCAGGAAACTGAGAGAGAGAGAGGGATCAGATCGCAGGAAACTGAGAGGGAAAGCGATGATCGCCGAAGAAACGAGGAGAGAGATGAGAGACAGAGGGTTGCGAGTCAAGGATTCTTTGAATGCTTAAGAGAGGCTTGATGCATCAATCTACACCGTCCAACAAAGCTCCGTGGGACCCGCAGAAATGTCCGTGTAAAATCCACTCTGTCCATCAGTTTCTCCACGTCATGTTACAATTACAGCACAAAAATCAACCAAATCCAAGATTCAAGTGAGCCGCAACATAAGAAACAGTAGTGGTTGTGCGGCCATGGTTGGAACCTTAGTGGGGCCCACATAATATTTTGATCAGTCTGATCTTTGTGCTTTCCCCTTCTTTCTAGTGGGAGTATAGGGTTGTGATGTGGATTGATAATTGTGGACCGAGGTCATCCACAATTATCAATTATCAATTATACTCCCACATATTGGTTAAATTGATAAATGTGGACCCCACTTTCGTCCGTGATGTGGATTGATAATTATCAATTCCCTTCACTTCACGGGCAATTCCATGCATATCACGGTCAATTCCCGTCACTTCACAGTCATTTCCATGCATTTCACGGTCAATTCCAACGATTCCGCTTCATTTCACAGTCATTTCCATGCATTTCATGATCAATTCCTTTCACTTCACGGACAATTCCATGCATTTCACAGTTAATTCCCTTCACTTCACGGACAATTCCATGCATTTCATGGACAATTCCTTGCATTTCACGGTCATTTCCCTTCAGTTCATAGTCATTTTCATGCATTTCACGGTTAATTCTAACGATTCCGCTTCACTTCACAGTCATTTTCATGCATTTCACGGTCAATTCCCTTCACTTCACAGTCATTTCCATGCATTTCACAGTCAATTTTGACAATTCCGCTTCACCTCACGGTCAATGCCATGCATTTCACGGTCAATTCCCTTGACTTCACGGTCATTTCCATGCATTTCATGATCAATGAAAGCGATTCCGCTTCACTTCACTGTCATTTTCATGCATTTCACGGTCAATTCCCTTCACTTCACGGACAATTCCATGCATTTCCCGGTCATTTCCCATCACTTCACAGTCATTTCTATGCATTTCACGATCATTTCACTTCACTTTGCCGTCATTTCCATGCATTTCACAGTCATTACCGGTGATTCCATGTTGATTCACGGTCAATTCGATGCACTTCATAGTCAATTCACTTCACTTCACTAACCACTGTGGGGTCCACACAAATAAAGCTTAATATTTCCTACTGTGGATTGTGGATTGTGGACCGTGCGCATATATAGCATAATATACAGTGGGGTCCACAGAACGAAAGTGGGGATTTGAATATACCTGTCATTCGAACCTTTTTAACTGGGGAGACCATTTTTCGTCCTATCTTGTGTTCAAAAAAGTCGAAAAGGACGTGTATTCTCGACCAGATAAAGGGAAAAGGAAAAAGTGATAAAAGGACAGTCACATAGGGAGAGAAGAAATCAAAAAAAATAAACTATGGCTGCAACGAAGGCTCAAAGAGAGGAAAGAAGAAAAACAAGGTTTTTTGGGTGGAGAAGCGGCTGACAGCGTGAATAAAGTGCGTCTGATATTGGAGGGGGCATTTTCAACCTTTGGGAAGCCGTCCGTAGGCATGGGGACTTATTCTTGAAAGGTAAAAAGAAGTGGGCTTACAAATGTGAATGGGCCTTAAATGGGTCGTACGGTTGTAAATTTCTCAATAAAATTTGAAACCACGGGACCTAACCCTTGACGCCGGCAGCCGGCAGATGGGACAGAAAATTGCTGTTTGCCCCACGACTCCACACGTGTTTAAGCTAAACACAAGCATCTCACATGTACTGATATATCACGTGCGTAAGATCTAGGCCATTCATCAGACAATCCCCTATCGTGAATGTTTCTTATATACCAAAAAAAAAAAAAACAAACATTCACATTCAATTATCAAGTAGTCCACACATTAATGAGAAAAGGGATAATAAGAGAATATTCAGTTCATTTGTCCGGTTGACATGATGAGTGGACCTCACATTCATCAAGAAGGATCCTGAGATATAAAGGTCTCGGATGTTCCGCATATGTGCTACAACGGCATTAGTGGGATCAAAGTGGTATATATGGATGTACGTCTGCAAATAGCACTTTAGGCCAGGCATTTGTTTAATCACGGTTGGAAAAGTGTCAGTATCGGTTACAAAGGACCGGCATCCAAGTCCAGCCAAGATGTGCAATATATAATGCGACACATTGACATCAAAAGGTGGATTAGGTGCGACCCGAGAACAAGTCAAGTCCACATGGCCCTGCTCTTGGGGTCCACTTATAAATATGTGTTGTATATGCTCACTGTTCATCAGCTTTGCCAGCTCATTTTAGGAAACGGCTCCAAAAATACTCTAAAATGAACCCAGATACGAATCTCAACTAAAGTACTCTGCAGTAAACAGTGGTCATTGAATGCCCACCATTAAAACTTTCTAAGGTTTAATATTTATTTTCGGTCTACCCTGAGGACTGAGTCATCCAAACCTGGATAAAGGGAAAATCACACATAACAGATTGATTCAAGACTTCTGTGACACCCGAGTAGTTTTCAACAGTGGGAATTTAAGCCATATGGTGTGGTCCACCTAAGATCTGTGTTTGTCTCACTTTCGGGTCCATGCCTTAAAATAAACTGGCAAAATTGATATACAGCACATACATCAGGATTTGTCCAGGACTGCACCCACAGATGGATCCGCACCCAGTGGGGATCATTAATGGCGATGAGTCTTCACAAGAGTGGTAAAGGGAGGGTAAAATTTTCATGATAGTTTTAATTTTTTATTTAGTAGGAAATGTCTGGAGAAAACAACTTTGATGCTCTTGGTAGAGTAGGGTGGACAATACTCACGCATTTAGAAATTACTTGAATATTGTATACATAGCATATTATCGTCCCTAAGAATTTTTCAATGGTAGGAATTTATTGGTATCAAATTCATTTGAGGGTTGGATCTTTGCTATTTATTGGTATCAGAATCTAAAATAATATGGAAAAATGGATGAACGGTGTGGGTAAAATTCATACATCACAGTGGCCCCTCAGCAGCTCTGTGACCCTCCGCCTGTCCCAAGCTCCCAACAGGCGGGAGTGGTACCTAATCTGCGTGCACTTTGAAGTGCTTGTGTCGTTCCTGCTAACCGCTTGGATGTTAGGAGATGCATGCCCAACATTTTTAATGAAAGCCCACTTAATTAGCCGGCCCATGCAATTTAGAGACGATTTGGTGGGCCTCAATTTAATTGGTCTAGCCTAAAATGTTTGACCAATCCACCCACGGCCCACTGTATGAATGTTCCGATTATGTTGTGGTCTACAGGTGGGCCTAAGAACTTGGGTTAACAACAGGATGAGCTAGACTGTTGTGGGTCAAATGCTAGCCTGATACAGGTGGGCCCACTTTAATATTAGAGGCCTGTATTCTTGTATGGGCCTGATTTTGAAGCCTGGCCTGTAATAGAGGCCTTGGGGTCAGGTATGGGCCTGAATTAATAAAGGGTTCGTGACTGGATGCTTGGAAGAATTGTCTCGTGGCCCAATCCTAACATTGGCAGGCCTGTTTATGATGGTTTTAAGACCCTTCCTTATAAGCTTGGTGTGACTCAAATCAGACTTGTTTGGACTCGATACGATGAATCTCCCCAACTCAGGTGAGTCAGGCCGGTTCATCCCCCACTAGGGTGAGTTGGGCTGATTAGCCCCACCTTGGATGAGTGCCAATACGACTCTGAACTGAATGAGTCGTCCAAGTCGCTAGTCTAATTTTAATCACACCGTTTATGCTTGTAACGGGCAGGTTGAGCATGAGTACTAGGCAGGACGTTGAGCTGGCCTGATAATCTCCCATCCCAGACTGTGTGGGCCCATTGCCGCCCCTACCAATCACCAGCCTTTAGAAAAGCATTTAGGAAGGGAAATGCTTAGTGCAATTGCCTCATACGTGGAAATTAGGAACGCGTGTTCAAGACCTGAGCCGCTTATTCGACTATCTCCATTGGGTATATTCCATATCTGAAAAATAAGCCCAATCTAATCAATAAGTGGTCCACACCTGGAATTGGATTATTTTGTACGTGTGTGTTCTACCTGATGATCAATAATATCAATTTATTTTGAACCTGATAAACGGTCTAGATCAATGGATTGGACTAAGTGTCCCAAAGCAACTAGGAGAACTATATATTAACTTAAATAGTTATATGAAGCGTCGCTCATCGTATTTCCAACTATAAGGGACTTGGATTGCGAGTGTGTAACACAGCACTGTGGTGGGTATTGTGTTGATGTGAAAAAGCTCTGTGGCCCCACCATAATGGTTGTGTTATGTCTAAATTGTCAATCCATTTCCCCATATCAGTGAGGCAGATTCAAAGGTCAGGTGGACTACACCATAGAAAGCAGTGGGAGTTGTAATTGCTCCCACCATAATGATTGAAGAAGGCATCTCATTCGTGGTCATGATTAGATGGGCACCTTGTTCTGTCGGGCATGTAAGAGTTGTAATTGATCCCACCATGCAGAAGCACCAGATTTTAATTTAAATGCTACCAATTTTACCTTTTTATGATCTGGCACGTCCATGTAATCAAAATATTTCTCTACTTCGACTAACCAATCGAGGAAATCTTCTATGCATAATAAACCATTAAAATTACGAAGTTCAGCCTTACCCCGATAGTCTCTTTCAACACGATTTAGATGATTGTTTAAACACTTTTCAGGTGGGACACAACTCATAAAGCCCAACGGATGAAGAGTTATAATTAAACTAAAACTTACTAAAAATAGTAAAAATGGAAATAAACATGGAATTTGACCACAGATATTGTGGAATCTCGCAAATTTCGGCATGGGCAACCTAGCATAGCTGGGTTGGTTGGCTAAAGTAGCTCGTCCTAGCCCAAAATCATATAAGGTATGTCGAATAACTCGTTCCGGTTTGCGAGATATGTCTTTTTTATGATTCTAACGGTCTTGATGACTTCCTCCTTTGATCGGGTCTTCTCTGGTCCATCTTGGTCGTGAAAGTATCCGTGACCTACTCTACATAAGTCCCCTCCACTTTAAAAGAACTCGGCCTCGAGTTCTCGTGTTGCTTCGATTTTTTATACTTGGTTTGGTGCACTATAACAATACCTAGATCAAAAGTTATTATCAATTTACGGTTCACCTTTTGGTCCAACTATAGTAGGAATGTATATGTGACACGTTCTACATCAGACCCCTTCACTTGGAAAAAACTCGTCCTCGAGTTACTCAAGGGATTTATCTTATGATTTTGAGATAACTTCTGACGTTGATGTTTATTAGCCATTTTCTTATACTTGATATTAGGCTCTTTAGCTGACACAATACATGTACTTGTGATTTCCTCAACTTGACTAGTATTGATTAATTCATTCCCTTCTGCTTGCGAGATCCTGACAGTGAGGGCGGTTGAGCGAGCTAGCCCTAGGAAGAAGGCCTATGTGATTTTGGATGTCCTTCATAGGGTGCAATCCATCGAGTAAATCTTCGAGTTGGGCTTCTTTTAATTCGTTCAAGAATGACCTTAAATTTGGATGAATGTCTAAGGGCTTTGATTCATCATCCTTTACCATTATGGCGTATACCTCGCTAGTTTCATTGGATTCTTACATGAAATCTCGAATGGTCAGGAGGGAACTCCCCTCTACTTTAGAAGCTTCAGGGTATTTATCTGGTGCCATAAGGGTAAAGATTATTTTTCAATTATCCTTGACGAAGATGTAAACATTGTCTCATCCTCAGTGGGTCGCATCACGGTCTGACTATCATGGTCGACGAGTAACATATGGCATGCTTCCATGTCGACCACATCACAAAGTATCTAATCCTTATAATTTTTGCCAATTGAAAATGTGACAGTGCATTGTTCAGTTACATTCGTCTCGTTCGCCTTTTTTATCTAGCCAATTGAGTACAAGGAACGATGTTTTGCTGTTGGTAGCTGCAACTTGTCCACTATCACTCTTGAGACGATGTTCTCGCTACCTCCACTGTCTATGATCACGTTATAGACCTTTCCGCTGACATTGTGTTATTGTGGATGTAATTTCTGCCATGGGGTACACAGTAATTGCCTCACAACTAGAGATTTATCATGATCCTAGACCGTCAACTCATTGATATCTGCTCATTCCTCAATGGCTTGCTCATATTCGTTAAAGTCAGGGTCTTCTTCTGCGGCCTCACCTTCAATGCCCCCTTCGTTTATGGTCAAGTGTGCTGCGGGACGTTGAGGACACGTGTTTGACAAGTGACCCGGTTGGTTACAGCGGTAACAGTTGTTCGGCCTTGGCCGATCATAAGGATTTGGAATCCTACTCGGGCTCGCTGTTGTGGGTGTTACACAATGAGGTCTGGATGAGCCGCTCCTCATATCACGGTTGCGGTTGCAAGAGGTTGAGGATATTCTCATATTAGTTCTTTTTCTCGTACTAGTACTGGATCCTGCATGGAACCCGTCATAGGAGGTCGAGTTGAAGGATATGGCCGAGCAGGAACTTTTGCAAGTTGTGTTTCTGCACTACCTGTTAATTGATTTGCTTCAATCAAGGTCCCAACTGGGTGCATCTGAATTCGATCCTAAATTGTCGATCGTAAGCCTCTTATAAATCGTGTCACATTCTATAACTTAATTTAAATGCTACCAATTTTACTTTTTTATGATCTGACACGTCCATGTAATCAAAATATCACTCTACTTCGACTAGCTAATCGAGAAAATCTTTTATGCGTAATAAACCATTAAAACTACGAAGTTCAGCCTTACTTGGATAGTCTCTTTCAGCACGATTTAGATGATTGTCTAAACACTTTTCATGTTGGACACAACTCCTAGAGCCCAACTGATGAAGAGTTATAATCAAACTAAAACTTACTAAAAATAGTAAAAATGGAAATAAACATGGAATTTGATTGCTGATATGATGGAATCTCGCAAATTCGGCATGGGTAACCCGGAAAAGTCGAATTGGTTGGCTAAAGTAGCTCGTCCAACCCCAAAATCATATGCGATATGTCGAGTAACTCATTCCGGTTTGCGAGATATGCCAGTTTTAAGATTCCAACAGTCCTGATGATTCCTCCTTTGATCAGGTCTTCTTTGGTCCATCTTGGTCATGAAAACATCCGTGACCCGCTCTACATCACTTGGGTGAGTCCCAATGCGACTATGAACTGAATGAGTCGGTCCACATTGCCAGTCTTTTTTAATCACACACTTTATGCTGGTAACAGGCAGGTTTGGGCATGAATTCTGGGCAGGACGTTGATCTGGGATGACCATCTCCTAGCCTAGACTGGGTGGCGTTCATTACCACCCCTACCAATCACAAGCCTTTAGAAAAGCATATGGGAAGGGATATGCTTAGCGCAGTTGCCTCATACACGGTCGGTATTGTGTTGATGTGGCAAAGTTCTGTAGGCCCCACAATGATGTATGTGTTATTACCACATCGTCCATTCATTCTTTTAGATCATTTTAAGCCATGAACCCAAAAGTGAAGCAGATATAATGGTCAGATTGGGCTTCGGCTATTTATACAGGCCCTGGCTTTTGGTTTTCAAAAATACATTCAAAAGAAATACTCTTTTTTAATCAATGTATTTTATTTTATATTTAATAACTAGTTTAGATTACACAACTTATTAAGCAACTAATACTAATTAACAATCTTCTAAATTATTATTCTAGTTTTAGAGGTGGTAAATAGGTTCAATCCTAGGCTAAGGTTGGGCTTAGGTTTGCCTTTTATTAACTTACAGTGCTGGGCTCAAGGCTTTCCATTTTGGCCTGTCATGAGCTTTTGCCGAGCTTGGGCATAACTCCTATCATGTGGGCCGGGCTTGGGCTTAAGACCTACTATGTGGCCAGGCTTGGACACAACGGGATGATTTCAAATCCAGGGGTTCCAAATCTACGCTCCCAAATAAGCCATAAATCTTGCCAACATTTTTAAACCACATGAAAGGGATTAATATAAGATATGATATTAAGTTAAACCAATCTTGATAAAGTCTTGAGTTGATGATGGATGAATTGAATTCCATGAGCCCATCAATATTCCCAGCACTCACCACGGTTCGGATCTTAATGATGGGCGTACGTGATATGACCCATCTGAATTTTCATATAGCCAGATTTTTTTGAAGAAAAAGGCTCACGTCAAGGAATGCACATGATAGACAAATTGGATGTCATGCGCCCATCACGATGGGCCCCACAAAAAGGTGCATGTGTATTAAACATTATACTCTGCCAAGTATCAAACAATTGGCTTGTAAACTCTTTTTCCTATAAAGTGAATCATAACATTTTTTATATTTATTTTTTGAAAAAAAAAAAGGTTTCAGTGTAAACACTTCACATGTGATGTTTTCATCTAAACACATCCTATAAAAGGAAAGTATTTAAAGTATTTACATCTTAATCATTTTATAGGCATCCAAATGTCCTCAAAAAATAAGAGAGGGAATTATTATTTTTCTATAAAAACAATATCTTGGATAATGCTTTCCACTAAAAAGTAAACTCCCATTCAAAGGAAAGCATCATTTTCTTGGAAAGTATTTTTCACTGGCATACTTTCCAAGCTCTCAAACAGGCTGTTCTCTTAAACATAGAGAAGTTTTTCTTTTTTGAATAATAATTTACTCCTTTTGAAAATCCTTGTTTCCAAAATCCTTATAATTGATAGTAGATTTTGCCTTTGTACTTCTGGTGGAAAAGTTTTACCATATCTCACTACCGTATTAAAAAAGTAGAGGAGAAAGTTTCTCTTTTTAGAGGTACTACACAATTATAATTATATTTTCATTTTGTACAAGTGCAGATCATGGATGTTTAATCAAAATTGTTACTACGATGGGCCTCATTTTGGATTGGCAATATGAAAATGGCCCAGGTTGTAGGATTCTACCTATAGAGTATTTGTCTTCTCCTTCCTTTTTTTTTATTAAAATAATAATAATAATAATAATAATAAATAAATAAAATAAAATAAAATTCAACCAGTTTGAATTTTCTTCCTTAGCATTCTATTTGTTGGGCTACCATTAAGGGTTAGGAATTTCCATCTCTAAATTTCTTTGGTACATGGGCCATCAATGTCAATGGCTTGGATCATAGAAATAGTATGAAAGCTCAAGCCCAAAATGGCAGTGTACAAACATTCAGGCCCGCCAAGCATTGTATAGTTCCCAGTATTTTGTCCAACAGGGTGGTGTAAGCTGGGACTCCACCCTTGTGTAACAAGGGTTAAAAGTATTGTTGGAAGCAGATGGAATCAAATCATAGTAACTATACATATTCACAGCAAACCACACAGTATGCTGAAACCAATCTTCAATCTTTTTGTACATGACCAGAAACATGGCATGCATCTCTTGCTCAAATGAATCAAATAGTTGGAACCATTGTAGATGAGTATGTAATCAAATAAAATTTATCAAAACAATCCCACACCAAGTATTTAAATCACTACTCATACTTTTTTACAACATTTTTTTCTCTACTATGTATAATAATATATAATATGAGTTGTTTTAATGCAAAAATAATAAGCACAAGAGAAATCTTACTTTGTTAAGGATAGTGGTGCTCCATCTGTGTCCGGCAATCCCCTTTAGCTTTATTTGAACTGTGGCAGTATTGTTGGAAGGAACCAAACACAACAACGTTGCTGTGATCTTTAGCGCTAATTTTTCCCCATGGGAGTCCACCACATCGATAGCCAAAAAACTTCTAAGATTCGAGCGGGCCCACCTCAGATGTGTACTCAACTCTAGTTTCATTACCAAATGGAGAGAAACTATAGGAGACTTTAACTGCACAATCATTTGAAAGATGACAGAGATAGAGAGGTGAGTTTGCATAGAAAGAAAAAAAAAAAAAAGGTATTTGGGTCATTTGTGAGTGAGGCTGAGCGTGCAAGATGCTGGCATGTGCGGCTGCATTTAGTGGTATGGATGGAAGGGCTTTATTTGTAGGCCAATAGAGCTTCACTGATTATACATTGACAAACATATACATAGGAAATCATTTGTAATGCCCATATAATGGGAGGCGTCTCATTTTTGTGGGCCCCTTATATAACTATCAAGTAGTCTCAGGTTAGAAGATAAACAACAGGAAAAAGCGAATGTTTCATTGCTAAAAACTTATCGGCATTTGGGATCTCAGCATCATCAAGGACATTCATGTATCTTGGTGTCCCTATTTTCCAAGGAAGATCTAGAGGTCAGTATTTCCAGCCGATGCTGGATAAAATCAAATATAGAGTGGCTGGATGGAAAGAGAGATGGATGTCTTAGGCAGCCAAGGTTACATTGATTAATCATGTTGAGCAGTGTTTCTGTCCACACGTTGGCAGCTATCGATGTGCCTATTTCAGTGCTTTGTTTGTTTAAGAAGAGCTTGGCGGATTTCTTCTAGGCCTGGGAGAATGAAAGGAAAAAGCAGCATTGGACTAGCTGGAAGCAGATCGCTTTGCCTAAGAAAGGAGGGCTACGAATGAAAAATCTGAGAGAGGTAATGCTTTGCCACAGAATGAAGATGGCTTGGGAGATTTTCTTGGGGAATTCTGATAGCATCTGGAGAAATTATACGGTGGAGAAGTATAAAATAGTCTCCCAACCAATACGAAAGAGTGCTTGTGCTTCCCTCCTGATTAATAAAGAGTAGCATTTCTGTTGGAAAGAAAAAATGGTGGGTATCCACATTCCAAGCATTCCCTATGGTGTGGTACACCTGAATTTTGGGCCAACCTAATTTTTTTTATTTTCAAGGTGAGCATAAGGCAGTGTACCTGATGGATGTTGTGAATCTCATTCACATTATCCAGTAGGCACACCTGCATATGTCTACATGAGTTACGCTAGCTCGGGCCTAATAGAATGAGACTGTCATCCATACCTTGGACAGGCTTCATTTAATTCATAAGGGTAGTGATGGGGATAGGCGACCTACCCAGCCCGACAAGCCTGACCCAGCTTTGGAGTGGGCTTGGACCTGTTAGCATGGCCAATGGGTGGGGCTTGGGCCTGCCATGCATGTTTGGATTAATTTTTAGACCAGCCTTGGGCTCAAGTCATTTTAGCCTCACCTATTTTCACATGTATATTTTTTACTCTACAAATACTCCATTCCAATCCTGGATTAGGCAACTCAAGCATAATGAATGTAGACCGTTGATTTTGTTCTTCTACGTGAAGCCCACTTGATCAATGGCCAAATTAAAAACAATCAGGTGGGAAATAGGAATTTTATTAATTTCAGGCTGGGCTTGTGGTGCTGGGTTGGGCTGTGGTGGACCCAACAAACTTTCTCGAGTTGGGCTTGGCCTGCATTTTGGGCTTGATCGGGCTAGTCCTTTAATCTTAAGTTTCACATTGCGTGGTGCCTAGCTTGACCTGGCCCACTGCCAGCTGGGCGGATTTCTGTAGCTGGAACACGGAACATGGCAGGGGTTCTAACAGCCCTAAGCTTTGCGGGGCCCACTGTGAAATATTTGTTATATCCATTCGGTCCATTTAATTATTTAGGTAGATGAGCCCAAACATGAGGCAGATCCAAAAAGCTCAAGCGAACATGTGGGTGGCATGTAGATGGGGTCCCTTGCACACACGTGAGGTTGGTTTCAGAAAACTAGTTGTGTGTGGGCCCACTGTCTTGTATGAAAGCCATAAAACCTGTCTAGTGGATGAAAATTGGAGGATGCAATTTCACGTGGGTCACAAGAATCCAAAGCGTTTGTGATGTAGAGCGGGTCGCGGACAGTTTCATGGTCAAGATGGATCAGAAAAGGCCCGATCGACGATAGAAGTGATCCAAACCGTCGGACCTTAGATTGAGCGTATCTCACAATCCGGAATGAGTTATCGGGCGTAAAATATATGATTTTGGGGTAGAATGAGCTACTTTAGCCAGCCAACCCCGCTATGTTGGGTTGCGCAACCCGGATTTGTGAAATACCCCTGGATCGACGATTGTTTCCTTGTTTTAATTTTGTTTTTACTATAAATAGTAAGTTTTAGTTTGACTATAACTCTTCATCCGTCGGGCTTTAGGAGTTGCGCCCAACGTGAAAAGAGCTTAGAATAATTATGAGAACGGTTTGGTGAAGCCGAATAGGACACTTACTATTTTTGGCCGAAAACCTTGCGCACTAGTAGACATCACGACCGTCTATAAATAGTAAGTTTATTATTTATAGTGAGTTGCGAATTCTAGGAGTTTTAGTTGTAGTTTGCTTCTGATTTCTCTCCCATTGCTTAGTATCCCTATTTAAAGGGTTGTGAACTCGTTTATTTCGGCAATTAATCAATTTCAAATTTTATTAGAATTTATTTCTATTTTCTTGCTTTCTTTCCTCGTGGATCCGAGAAGTCTTTGTGATGAGTCCAGAGAAGCTCCGTGGATTTGGAGTAGTTATCCTTGAGGAAGACGGTGATCTACTTCATCACGTTCATCCTTGCGTCAATTGGTATCAAAGCAAAGATTCCCCTCAGGCCGATGATAAACAATGAAGATATGAATCAAAATCCTGTGGACGATGATCCAAGGATTCACTATCTTTCGGCAAGAATGGAAGCTTTCCACTAGGAGAGTTAGTTGACCATGTAAGGGCTGCAAGTAACCCTCGACCGTCTTGCGGATGCGCTATTTTCGCCCTGAGCCCTAGGCGGTGCTCCACCTCCTATAGTTTCTCCACTACCCGTGGTTGCTGTACAACACAACACCAATTTTTATATAGCACTACTAGTGGCAAACTGTAGGGCTACACCAGATGATTCAAGTTCTAGTGACGAGGACCTTAATGAAGGTTTTGCCCGATGACCAATCCATGAAGGCGATTATCTAGATCGTGCTGAAAGAGACTATCGAGGTAAGGCTGAACTTCCTACTTTTAATGATTTATTATGTATAAAAGATTTCCTCGATTGGCTAGCTGAAGTAGAGAGATATTTTGATTATATGGACGTGCTAGATCATAAAAGGGTAAAATTGGTAACGTTTAAATTAAAATCTAGTGCTTTTGCATGGTGGGAGCAATTACAACTCTCACGAGCCCGCCAGAATAGGGCGCCCACCTCATCATAGCCACGAATAAGACGTCTTCTTCGATCACGATTTCTTCCCAGTGATTATGAGCAGATATTATTCCAGCAATATCAAAATCACCGACAAGAAAATCGAACTATCACAGATTACACTGAAGAATTCCAGCGGTTGGCTACACGAAATGATCTGTCAGAATCTGAGTCACAGAAGATGGCACGATTTATAAGTAGGTTGTGACCGACAATTCAGGACCGAGTTCAGATATACCCAGTCAGGACCATAGATGAAGCAGTTCAATTGGCAGGTAGGGTAGAAACACAACTTGCAAGAGTTCCTGCTCGTCTTTATCCTTCAACTCAACCCCCCATGATGGGTCCCACGCAGAATATAGTGCTGGCACGAGGAAAAGATCCAGTAGGAGAACGTTCTCAACCTCTTATAACCGAAAACCGTGATACGAGTAGTGGCTCATCCAGACCTCAATGTGCAGCACCCACAACAGCGAGTTCGAGTAGGATTCTAAATCTTTATGCTCAACCAAGGCCGAATAATTGGTACCGCTGTGACCAACCAGGCCACTTATCAAACACTTGTCCTCAACATCCTGCAACACACTTGACTATAAACAAAGGGGGCACTGAAGATGAGGCCGCAGAAGACCATGACTTTGATGAACATAAACAAACCACTGAAGAAATAACAGGTGGTGATGAAGTGAAGGGCGAGGATCGTGGTGAATTTCAAGCTGTGAGGCGATTACTGTATACCCCACGAAAGGAATTACATTCACAACAACACAATATATTTCGTACTCAGTGCACTATCAACGGAAAGATCTGTGATGTGATCATAGACAATAGTAATAGCGAGAACATCGTCTCAAGAGTGATGATGGACAAGTTGCAGCTACCAACGACGAACATCCTTCCCTGTACTCAATTGGCTGGATAAAAAAGGTGAATGAGACCAAAGTAACTGGACAATGTATTATCTAATTTTCAATTGACAAAAATTATAAGGATCAGATACTTTGTGAAGTGGTCAACATGGAAGCTTGCCATATGCTACTCGGTCGACCCTGGCAGTTGGACCGTGATGCGACCCATTGGGGAGGAGATAATGTCTATATATTCATCAAGGATAGTTGAAAAATAATCTTTACCCCCATGACACTAGAGAACTACCCTGAAGCCTCTAAAGTGGAGGGGAGTTCCCTTTTGACCATTCGAGATTTCATGGAGGAATCTAAGGAAACCAGTGAGGTATACGCCGTAATGCTGAAGGGCGAGGAAGAGGAACCCTCAAACATACCTTCAAGTTTAAGACTGTTGTTAAACGAATTCAAAGAAGTCTGACCTGAAGATTTACCTGATGGATTGTCCCTCATGAGGGATATTCAACAACACGTAGACCTTGTCGCTGGGGCTATCCTGCCCAACCGCACTCATTATCGGATGAGTCCGAAGAAGTGTGAGATACTTCATGGGCAAGTGGAGGAATTGATTTGTAAGGGTCTCTTGAAAGAGAGCATGAGCCCATGTGCCGTACCAACATTATTAACGTAAAAAAATAGAAGCTGGCGCATGTGTATTGATAGCCGGGCAATAAATAAAATTACCATAAAAAATCGGTTCTTAATACCACGGTTGGACGACATGCTTGATATACTAGAAGGGGTCAAGGTGTTCTCTAAACTAGATTTAAGGAGTAGGTACCATCAGATTCGTATCTGACCAGGTGATGAGTGGAAAACAACATTCAAGACCAAGTCAGGGTTGTATGAGTGGTTGGTCATGCCATTCGGCCTATCGAACGCACCAAGTATTTTTATGCATTTGATGAATCAAGTTCTAAAACCGTTGACTGGCCGATTTGTGGTAGTATATTTTGATGACATATTGATATATATCCCGGATGAGACGGAGCATAGGAAACATCTCGGGCAGGTACTGCAGGTCCTACAAATTAACAAGTTGTACCTTAACTTGAAGAAGTATAGTTTTTTAATTGATAGCCTGTTGTTTCTAGGATTTATTGTAACGTCAACAGGCATCCGTGTGGACGATGAAAAGGTACGAGCCATTAGGGAATGGCTGATCCCAATAAACATTCATGAGGTGAGGAGTTTTCACAGGCTGGCGACTTTCTATCATTGATTTGTGCGAGATTCTAGCACCATAGTCGCGCCTATAACAGATTGCATGAAAAAAGGCCATTCCAGTGGACTGATAAAGCTGACAAAAGCTTTTATGAGATCAAACATCGTTTGTCTACAACAACAGTCGTAGTGCTTCCTAATTTCGATAAATTGTTTGACGTTGAGTGTGATGCTTCATACGTCAGAATTGGAGAAGTATTATTACAGGAAGGCAGGCCGGTAGCCTTCTACAGCGAGATGCTTAGCGAAGCTCGAAAGAAGTGGTCGACTTATAAGCTTGAGTTGTATGCAGTTATTTAGGTGTTACGACATTGGCGGCATTATCTGATTCAAAGAGAGTTTGTTCTGTACACTGACCATCAAAGCATTAAAGTTTATTAATAGTCAGATTAACGTGGATCGTGTGCATGCTAGATGGGTTGTGTTTTTAAAGGAATTTACATTCGTTCTGAAGCACAAGTCAGGGTAGCAGAACAAGGTGGCTGATGCACTTAGCCGTCATGCATCACTACTTGTTACGATGAGTAACGAGGTGGTTGGCTTCGACTGTCTCAAGAAGCTATATGCCGAGGATAAGAACTTTAAAAATTCTTGGATGAAGTGCCAAGAAGGTCACCCTAGTGACCTTCATATATAGGACAATTTTCTCTTCAAAGGGAATCGAGTGTGCATCCCCCAAAGTTCTCTGAGGGAGCAGATTATTCAGGAGCTATATGGAGGTGGCCTCGGTGGACACCTTGGGTGAAACAAGACACGAGATCTTGTGGAAGAGTAGTATTACTGGCCGCAATTAGTACGTGATGTAGAAAAAGTCGTACAATGTTGTCATGTTTGTCAGACCTCCAAGGGGTAATCTCAGAATACGGGCCTCTACACCCCATTACTTGTACTTGACGGTCCTTAGGAGGATTTATCAATGGACTTCGTGCATAGATTCGGTGTTTGAGGTGGTAGATCGTTTCTCTAATATGGCACACTATATCCAATGTAAGAAGACCCTCGATGCAACACACGTAGCAAATCTATTCTTCAGGTAGGTCATACGGCTACACGGGGTCCCTAAGACCATTACTTCTGATCGTGACCGAAGTTCATTAACCACTTTTGGCGGACATTATGGACTCGATTCGATATACGACTTCAATTCAGTAGTGCTTACCACCCACACACTGATAGGCAGACCGAAGTTGTTAATCGCACATTGGGAAACCTCCTTCGCTGTATTTCAGAAGAAAAACTAAAGTAGTGAGATTTAGCCTTATCTCAAGCAGAGTTTGCATTCAACTACATGGTGAACCGCTCGACAGGGAAATGACCGTTCCTGATTATCTACGGACGAGTGTCTCATCACACACTTGACTTAGTCCCTCTGCCCAAGCACCTAGGCACGAGCATTGCAGCAGAATATATGACAGACAAGATCATGGGCAACTATGAGGGAAGTGCAAAGCAAGCTACATACCTCGAACGAGAAGTAAAAAGAACAAGCGGATAAGCACCGGCGACAAAAAGTGTTCGAAGTGGGCGACCGTGTTATAGTCCATCTGTGCAAAGAGAGATTTCCGACCGGGACATACAACAAGTTGAAAAATAAGAAGATTGGACCCATCTCAATCATTCGAAAGATCAATGACAACGCTTATGTTGTTGATCTTCCAAATGACATGGCGATCTCACGGACTTTCAACATTACAAACCTGACCGAGTATCATGAACCAGAGCAGGATGAGAACTCGAGGACGAGTTCTTTTGAAGTGGAGAGGACTGATGTAGGGTCGCAGACAGTTTCATGGACAAGATGGATCAGAAAAGGCTCGGTCGACGATAGAAGTGATCCAGATCGTCGGACCTTAGATCGAGTGTATCTCACAATCCGGAATGAGTTATCGGGCGTAAAATATATGATTTTGGGGTAGAACGAGCTACTTTATCCAACCAACCCCGCTATGCCGGGTTGCGCAACCCGGATTGGCAAAATACCCTTGGATTGTCGATCGTTTCCCTGTTTTAATTTCATTTTTACTATAAATAGTAAGTTTTAGTTTGATTATAACT
Source organism: Magnolia sinica (assembly GCF_029962835.1). NCBI lineage: Eukaryota > Viridiplantae > Streptophyta > Magnoliopsida > Magnoliales > Magnoliaceae > Magnolia > Magnolia sinica. The sequence continues at coordinate 2,820,655 of NC_080587.1, forward strand.
CTTCATCCGTCGGGCTTTAGGAGTTGCGCCCAATGTGAAAAGAGCTTAGAATAATTAGGAGAACGGTTTGGTGAAGCCAAATAGGACACTTACTATTTTTGGCCGAAAACTTTGCGCACTAATAGACATCGACCATCTATAAATAGTAAGTTGCGAATTCTACGAGTTTTAGTTGTAGTTTGCTTCTGATTTCTCTCCCATTGCTTAGTATCCCTATTTAAAGGTTGTGAACTCATTTATTTCGGCAATTAATCAATTTTAAATTATATTAGAATTTATTTCTATTTTCTTGCTTTCTTTTCTCGTGGATTCAAGAAGTCTCTGTGAGGAATCCAGAGAAGCTCCGTGGATTCGGAGTAGTTATCCTTAAGGAAGACGGTATTGATCAACTTTATCACGTTCATCCCTGCATCAGTTTGGGGCATATGGATAGATGAAAGCATGAAAATAGAAGTAACTGAATGAACCAATCAACTATATACCTACTATACTCATTTATCTGATGAGAGAATTCAGAGAGAGAGAGAGGGTTCAACTATATACCTACTATACTCATTTATCTGATCATGAGAGAGGGGGGGGGGGGAGGAGGGAGAGAGAGTACCTGGTTGTGCGTGATATTCTTTGAACCTTGTCTACCTGATGGATCTTCTCATCTTCACCACCTCATTTGATTCTTTCGTAATCAATCTCGATGCTTGGGATGTGTGATATGTTGCTCCGATCCTCCCCTCTGCATCTCTCCGCCAGTATTGGACTGTCGATGATTTCGAGATAGGTAAGGCCCCTCAACCCTTGAGGCAATGACTGCAACTCGGGGCACTCCTCAATCTGGAGAGTCCTAAGCAACTTGAGTTGTCCCAAATCATCAGGAAGAGACCTCAATTTAGAGCAATAGCTGATAGTAAGGCTTCCCAGTGACTCTAATTGTTTCCATCCGTAGGGGAGACACATCATGTTTTCTAAATGAGACATATAAAACGTCTTAAGGCTTGGGAGGTTCGGTAATGGCCACAAAATAATTTCATAACATCTCCAGATGTAGAGGGACGTTAGACTTTTCGGGAGGTGTGTCGGCAGTGCCTTCAATTTTGGGCATTTGTCAATTGTTAATGAGTGTAGAGACGGCATTATATCTCCATCTTCTAAGCTCAACTCCCACTCCAACAATTCATACATGTCAATGAACCGGAGACTTTCCAACTTCGGGAATGCCACCCCGTTTATGCCCCCACCACTGCTATTCCCGTAAAACTCACTTCCCACCCGTTTTACAAGACCTGTCGTTATTTCAAGGTATTCGAGCGAAGGTAGACTCCCTAGCCCAGGCAACTGTGTATAGTTATTGCAACCTTTTAATTTCAACTTGACTAAATTTGAGAAAGATGAATAATCTCCTATCCAGGTTGGGAACTTGTAACCAATGTACCTGCAAATTTCCAGCTCTTCTAGGTTAGCAAGTGGCGGCCGGAGGGCTTCAACTACATTTTCCATCCTTTCCACCTCACCATTTCCGGACATTTCAAGAGCATCATCTGGTGACATATATAGAGACAATACGCGAAGTTGTAACTTGTTCTCCAGCTGTGCTTCCTTAGCCTCATTCACACTCGCCACTCTCTCCAAGTGTTCTATTCGTAGCTTTCCTTGGAGAGAGTCAAGTCGCTTCAGCTCTCCAATCTTACATCCTCCATCGCCTCCCACGATAAACCTACTCAATGTTCGAAAGGAACTTATTCTCCCCAACCCTTCCGGTAAGTACTTTAGTTTTGTTGTGCCTTCAATTTCCAGATGTCTCAAGCTAACCAGTTTGCCCATCCCTCTTGGTAATCTAGCGAGCTCCCAACATTGATTCAAATTCAAGGTCTGCAAATTGCGGAGAAGAGTCACTGATTCCGGCAACTCAACTATCTTCGAATAAGACAAGTCAAGATATCGTAAATGCTTCAGCAACACAATTGAGCTTGGCAATTCTTTAATGCTCATGCTCAGAAAATAGGACATGCCGTTGCCAGTACCACCGAAATCCAATGCCCTAAGGGACCTAGTGCATTGGAATAAATTATCAGGGATGGTACTAATTGATGAACGTCCGAATAATGAACGTCCGATTTGGAGCAATGTTCGCAATTTTTTAGCATCACATAGAGCGGCTGGAATTTCCGGAGTTTCCCAGTTGACAATAAAAGATAAATGACGGGCCGTAACAAAGCTGGAGTCTGACTTTCCATTCTCAAAGATGCAATATTCATTCTTTGTAATGAATTGAGCGAGATCATGAAGGAGATCATGCATTGTAAATCCTTTATACACCGCATCTTGAAACAAAGACCGCGCCAGTAGATCATCAAAGTACTCTCTGCCAATTGCTTCCTTCTCTCTTTTTCCATCGGGCTTGATGAAACCCTGAGCTAACCACAACTTGACCAATTTATCCTTCTCCATCTCATGATCTTTAGGATATACCGAACAATATACAAAACATTACTTCAAATGGACAGGCAGACTATAATAGCTCAGCAACAAAGCCGGTAAGATACCTTGCGCGATCTTCGGTATTTCTCATGTTTTGCTTTCCAAGATGTCCTGCCAATCTTGTGCCGTCCTCTTGGAACGCATGGCGCTTCCAATTACCTTTAACGAAAGAGGCACTCCTTTACACTTCTTCACTATCTCTCTTCCGATCTTTTCTAACGCCAGGCAATCTACCACTTTCCTCCCAGTGAAAGCTCTGCTACTGAACAGTGACCAACAATCATCATCGGATAAACCTTCCAATTTATGCATGTAGGCGGATTCGCATGTAATTGCAACCTTTTTGCTGCGAGTGGTGACCAAAATCTTACTTCCTTGAGCACCGCTTTGGAAGGAAAGCCATAACTTCTCCCACCTGTCACTATAATTGTTCCATACATCATCAAGGACAAGCAAGAATAGCTTGTCGTGTAATGTTTCCATAAGCTGCTTTTGCAATGAGTCTAGCTGAGAATCCGGCGGACTTGTCCCTCCAGCTGCTTTTATAATTTCTTTTGTAAGATTTGTGACATTAAAATCATCAGAAACACAAACCCATAGAACCTTATCGAAATGGCTCGTCACCCTTTTATCATTGTAGATCAATCGAGCAAGAGTCGTCTTGCCCAACCCGCCAGTGCCTACTATCGAAATGACATGAATCCCTCCCTCCTCAGAACTGCTCCCGCTGACCAACTTGCTTATTATGATATCTTTGTCTCTGTCTCTCCCGAGCATCTTTGATTCATCTACGTGCGAACTCGTTTGAGACTCGGTCTTGTGAAGCTCACTGCCACCACGGAAACTGTGATTCAACTCAGAACTGAACTTACTTTTGTCATCTGCAATCTGATCCAGCTTCGCACGCACTTCTTTTATCTGATGTGCAAAATTACGCTGTGACGCAACTTTGTTGAAAATTGTGGGAAAAAAGGTCCGAACCTTATCTCCAATGCTGCCATTATCATTATCATCACCATCGGTCCATGAATCATGGGCTAACCTCATCCAATCTTCTAGACCGCAACATGAAAAGAGTGAAAATAACCACGTCCATGCCTGGTTTTCCATGCGCTGCTGATCGTCACCATCGTCTGTCCTTGATTCAGGTTCTGGCCATGGAATCATCTCATCTAGCAAGTCCTCCACATCGTAAGCCATGTCTTTGAGCTTTTTTAACCAAAGTTGCATGCTTTCGTTGTGAAATTGGATAATTTCTGCATCATTAAGAAGTGCTTGAATGGATTCGAATGTAGAAGATATCTTTTCAAGTTCTGCTTGCGCACCACCAACCGAATAAACCTCTTCTCTGAGTTTCTTCATAACCATTGAAACAAGCGCATCTGCCATTGTTCCAGAACAGAGAGAGAGAGAGAGAGAGAGAGAGAGAGAGAGAGCTTTGAAACCCCAGATAAACCAGAGACAAAAGAGAGCTTTGAAACCCCAGACACTACAAGAAAATGGAGCTTAGCCGACGCATGGGGTTATCCTTTGCCCGCAGCCAATTTTAACGGCTGCTTGCAAAGGGGCCCTACAAGGACCCAATTTAAAAAAAAAAAAAAAAACCCTATCTACAATTTTCATTCCGGCCCTCACCGCCCCCGAGTCACTTTCTCTGCCTCTCCCTCTCCACTCGCTCTCCCTCTCTCTCGATCTCTCTCTCTGCCTACCCTCTCTCTCTCTCAAAACCCTAGCGCTCTCTCTCCATCTCCTCTGCTCTCTGCTGCAGTTCAACCTTCTGTTGCTCCATGGATTCACCAAAACCCTAGAAGCGCCATCTCCTCCCATTGGCTCATCTTCTCAAATCCTAAGCCCGGCCATGGAAACCTCTGGATCTTCGTTGTGGCTGTCGTCATCATCCTTGCCGTATTCTTCTATCTTTCGACTGTCACAAGAGGTCCGGAAAGAAAGGGTATGGGATCGTGATTGATGCCAGAAGCACCAGGATGCGAATCCATGTTTTTGAGTTCTCGATGAGAAGAGGATTGCCCATTCTGAAGTTTCGGTATGGGGGATCCACGACAATGAAGGTGAATCCCGATCTGTCGGACTTGGTTGCTGATCCCAGCAGCGCCTGTTTATATGCTATTTAGATTCGAAATTATTATCTATAGTTTATCTTGGGTTTGGAATTTTGTTTCTGTACTTGATTATTTCATTGCTTCATGTATGTTTAACAAGTTAATAATTTCAACAGTTAAATAACTGATTAGAGTTTTTTGTCCATTCAAAACATTGGAACTTATGCTTCTTTCATTTTCAGCCAACTGAGAGTATCACTATTCTGTCTACCTACTATTACGGTGAGGATCAAACCACCCAAGATCCCATAAGTTTATGATGTGCTCCATATTTCTTTTTCTTTTCATTTATTTCTATGAATAACGTGACGGAATTCACCATATCTTCCTGCCAATGGTGTTTTGGGATTTGAGTGTATTCCAAATCCCCATTTTGCAGGGTTTTTGAAATGCAATTTTGAGTTGAAGACTCTTTTTTGCAATGTGCTCTGTTCCAATCTCTCCGTCCAGTCCTGGACTGCCATTGCTGCCTGCTGCAACTTGTTTCTACAAATGTCAAATGTGTCTTTGATTTTGGCAGCATTAGCCCAATGATGTCATTAGAGCATTTAAGTGTGATTTTCTATTTATGTGGTAGAACTAATTGCCAAAAGCTTGCTGGATTGTGATTTTCATTACCTTTAATTTGGTTGTCTTTAATTGTGTGATGCTGGTAGTTGATTTATCTAGGTTGTTCATTAGAAAGATGCAGAAGTGCTGAAAGATGCAAAGGCCTTGGTTGACGGAAATTTGGTAAACATCTTCAACCAATTGCAGGTTGGTACATTAATGCTTGCTGAATGATTCAATACATTTTTCCTACTCAAATTATTTTCAGAATATAATTTTGAATACAACATATATCTTTTACATTAGAGGGATTCCCATCTCGTTGGATACTCAGGTCCATTTTCATAAACATGGATGGCACATTTACTTCACATGGGTTCATTTGTAAGACATATTTACATAAAAATATTCATTTCAAGCTTGGATGCCCTACTTTTGATAACAAAGGTTTTGTTTTATGCATTGATCTTCTTATTTCTTCTACTGCTGTTATTCTATGATTTCTTCTTTTACACCTTATTTCATGATTAAATTTTCAGGTTTCAAAGTTTAAAGATCCTCGTGATGCATGTGCTGCAATTGTTGCTGAATCATATCGTCTTTTCTTCCATGATCCGGTTTACGATTCTCATTGTTCCTATTTGGCTAGTCATGCATTTTATTTTAAGTAACTATTTTCAATTCCATGCCAAACAAGTGGGTCTCACATTTCAGCAATCTATTTATTGGGCTGTTAAGTCTCACCGTGGATGGGGAATGCCCAAAAAATCTCTCACATTGGATCTTTTTCAGTTGAATATGGACCATTGTTCAATTTCTCTTCTTAACTGCTTCTATAGGCTACAAATTGGCAGATTAAGATTGCCCTATCAGTGGGATTTTTAAGGCATAGTCCAATTGCTGATGGGTAAAATTGATCAATGGAATGGATTCTGATCCACACTACCCACTTGTCTGAGTTGAAAGCCTGTGTATACCATGCAAAGATGCATGCCACATATCCTGTAATTCCTCAATTATGGAAGTTAGCTTAATTGATAATAAATTTGGATATGCAGGAACTGGGATGCAGGAAGATTCTTCAAATGTCTATTCATTCATGGTTTTATAAAAGAAATATTTGTTTAAGATGTATTATTGCTTCAAATGGATCATATTGTTTGGCACTATAACTTTATATACAGTGCATGTTTCAGCTTGTCAAGTGCATATATCAGTCAGTTCAAACCAAATATGGTTATAATTTATTTGGTCTTTTCTTGTAGAACCTAGTGGAGGAAAGCATTTGGCCAATGCTAGCTACAGACAGTTTAAAAGCTCTAGGTGGACTTGGCCTGCTTTCCCTTGGAGGAAAATACCTACTCAGGCGTATCTTTGAAGTTGGTATCATATTCCTAATAATAACTTAGTCTACAGTCTTGGTTGTTGTTGCATTCGTGGTTTTTGTAGATAATTCACAATAATCTCTTATTTTTGTGGTTCCATGCACATGGACAGTATGTGAAATGCCTTCTTCCATTCTTCTGTTAATGGATCATGCATTTGTATGTCAGACGTGGCCAGAGATCAGAGGTTCTAGTGGAATGGCTAGGCAATTATGTATATGTTGGTTAAGAGGAATTGACATCATGTTGTATGTAGAATATCTTGTGAAGCTTGGGGTGAATGTTGAGAACTGCTGAACAGTAGGTATTTTATTACAGGCGTCCTGAGTAGGAGGTTTTTGGGTTGTTGGCTGTGGGAATATTATGTTGGATCTCTGTTTCTTAGAAGATCTGGTTTGTGCTTGGTGGTATCATGGTATGTGAGCTAGCTTCTCAATTGTTGTGTTTAGTGTCTTAGATGTACTCTCTCTCTGATGTTGTGTTGTCAACACGTGTGCAGGCTTTGTGGGGGCCTTTTTTCTGTTGCTAGTCAAGGAGTAGCTCTTGGTGTTTGTCCCATGCTTGCTACAGGTTCTTAATATGCCTATTTGATGAAATAAAATGCCTTTCTTACATGTTTTCTTCTACTTACGGATGTGGTAACGTCTTCTGAATTCCACCCTACTCAGTGTAAGTATGAAATTCCACAGAATTTAATGGTATCCATGTTTGTTTACTTTTTAATTGTCCTTACTATAAAATATTTCACTTTCTTAGCAACTCACTGCAGTTCTGCTCTACTCCTTTATTCATAGGGCACTTGAACTTATATTAGGAGTAAATAAATATTCAACAACTATTGGCAGGTGGTCATTGGGCTGTAGAATGGCTGAACTGCAAAGGAACAATTATTCAATGGGAAAACTGAATTCGACCAGCTTGACAAGGTAATCTCTAGTCCATCAAATTTTTTGTTCATTCCCAATCTTTGCCACATTGGCTCAATATGCTCATGTGATTTCTACATGATTGCAGATATTTAGGACTCTCGGCACACCAAGTGAGAAGATATGGCTGGAATTTGTCAAATTGTCGGGTGTCAAGGTCAACTTTGTTAAGAAGCCATAAGTGCTTATTTCATACAGACATAATATTCAAAAGTTTCCAACAATTTATATAAACTGTTATCTCTAATACATAGTCAATGTTAACTAAAATGAGATAAAATCCATCACAGTTCTGCAGCACCTCTCATGCAGCAATTCAAGATACCATGAGCATCAGTCCAGCTAGAGTGAAATCTACCAAGTCCCAAGGGAAAAGACAAGCAAAAAAGACTGGCAGCCAAACACATCTATCTTAGTATTTTAATAATGAAGGGTTGAAATTTTAGGGTTCGTTTAGGTAGGGAAGTCACATGCCCTCCACATCAGCACTTCTCTCTTAAAAGCTTTTGGAGGAAATTTTAGAAAAACCAAAAACACCACTAATTGCTTTTATGCTGAGGAATGTATTTGTGTTTAAGTGCAGCGAATCCTATGTGGAGGGCATTATAATTTGACTTAGGAGACACGTCTATTATTTCTAAATAGTTTTCAAGAGCCCATGCGTCATCTTCGTACACTACAGGAAAGTAGGCCTTTAGCCTCAATTTGATACACATTACCTCTCCTTTTTTTTTAAAGCTCGAAATTCAAGGTACTGAAATTGGACGGATCTAGTGGATGAACTTACTTGTTCAGGCAAGTATCTATTTTCTCTTATACCTTATGAAAACCTCAGAGAATTAAATGATTGTAATTATATGGAGATTGATTGAAACTGAAACTCCTGTTCTTAATTATGTTGTAGGCAAACTGTGAGATTACTAGTGCAAGAAACTAGGTGATCGTTGTCAAACAAATATGAGTTTTCCACTTGCTATCCTAAACGTGACCCCTAATAATGGAATCCATGCCTCAACATCGAAAAAATCATTACCTTTCTTTTCTTTTCCCTTGGAATACATGTATCCAGACAAGTATCCAAGTTATGAAGCACTCCATCTACATATCTATGCACCGAAATACAAGGTCTCAACCATTAATTTGTCATGCCCTACTGATTGGAACAACTTTGCCACCAATTGGAAGGCTTCTGTCAATTGAATGTTGACCATTGGTTGGAGTTTTCCTAGCCATCCATTTGCATCCTCAAAAGTTCTCCGAACAATGGATAGGATCACCCGAATTGTGTGATTTCTGGAGAAACACTTTTTCAACTTCAAATTTGGAACATTTTCCTAATCCACAGTGGGCCCATTAGGTCAATGGTATGGTTCACCCAAAAATGTTCCATGGATCACCAAACAATGTTTGAGACTTGTATGAACGGGCACATCCAGACCTGATAAATCCTCATTGTTTAGAAGAATTTGAACAGGGCAGATCATGCTTCACAGATTCTGCATGTTTTCACTTGCTAACAAAAACAAGCAGTATGTTTGATAATTCAAGAAATAACAAGACTTGTCAGTTAAAGATATACTTCCATTCTAATTAGTGATTATTGATGTAGGTTATACTCTGCATCTTTTCTGTTGCAAATTCCCTTTTAACCTTAGCAAGGGCATTCTCATTTGCGTTTGGTGGTTTACGTGCTGCAGTTCAGGTGCATACTAAGCTTCTGAACAAGCTTATCAATGCACCTGTAATATCTCAAAGCTTCATTCTCTTTTGTATGGTTTTGGTGAGCCCTCATGAACCTCTCTACATGCAGCTCACATGTAGCAGACATCTGAACCATGCAAACAGTGGGGCTCACTGTGTAGATGAACTGGCCCAAAAATCGGCCTTGTCAGCTCATCAGGTAACACATCTAAGGGTGAATCTTATCCACTGACAATTTTTTAAACCCATCCATTATGTTTGTAAATGTGTGGCCCCCTTATGAGTTAACAATCCAAATATCTGATTGGATTGTTTTAGTTCTGTATGATCATATTTCTTAATACTACCTAGATAAAGTATGTTGTTCAGACATTTAATTGATATGTGCAGATTCCGTTCTTGTTTCTATTATGACCGTTTTGGTATATCTACAAAAACTTGCAGGTATGTGTCTAATACAATTTCTTTCTGCTAATATTTATTCCTTAATGATGAGCATACTTGGATTTCAGGGAGATTTGGCAAATTACCTTCAAAAGAAAGGACGTCCACAGCCTTCTAAAGTTCTGAGATTTGCTCTTGATATTGCTAGGTAAGATCATAACTTGATATTTGGCCACTGACTGATTGGTTTTTTAATTGAAGATGATGTGGTTTTCACTGACTTTGTTGGTGACAGCAAGTAATCAAAAGCTATATCACTTTTCCCTTAGTTTTCTTTTCTTTTGTGGGGACCTATGATACCACCAAACCCACAAGATCTGACAGTGATGTATAGCTTCATCTACAATTAGGTCAGCAATTTGGACAATCTGGATTTCTGAACAGCTACAAGTTGTAATTTATCAGATGTGTATCATTACAAGCTATGTAGTAGATACTTTGTATTTAGAGAATTCTATAAGAATATCTGTATCTCTTGTGTGATCCGACATTTATTTATTTATTATCTGTGGACTCACAAATCAGCCATTTAGATTTTCTCAGAACATAATGTGTGGAATTTCAAAAACCTTCTCATAATTACATTTTTATATGGGTGATTTTTGTATCTAGGTGTGGCTTCACGCAATGGATGTTGCAGGCCTTCTACAGTTTGTTGTTATCTTGCAATCTAGCATGAAATCAACACTCAAGGAAGACCTTTACTGGTGTGCTGCAACCCTTTACTTTTTCAAAAAACAGGTGATGAGTTCTCAAATAGAACAAATACGTGCACACACATACCAATAATAAAACAATACATGCATAAAGAATGTCAAGAGCATGCTTGATATAGGGAATGACACTCTCTACTTGAGTTTTTCTCGTAGGCAAATAAATAGCTTTGCAAATAATCCAGTCTCATGAGTTGCTTCCACTGTTCCACATGAAAATCTTCCATTGAAACTCTCAAGATCTTTTTAGAATGCTGAAATTTTTATTGAAAATTAATTGAAAGAAGGAAAGCTATCCATTAACATAATGGACAACTATTGCCAATTAGAAGAGAGTACCTTACTTTCAGATAGCTATCAGATCATTAAATAACCATTTTGAGTTCAGGAGTTTTTCAGATAGCTCTTCTTGATCTTGATAAAGCTCTTTCTTCTGATTGTTTAAGTTATTTAGAAACTGAAATGCTTGCAATGGCTCTTGTTTTAGTGGAATGGGATTCTTTTGAATATCTAATCTGAATCCTTATTTTATCATTGACAGTCGACAGATGTATTTGCATGTGTTATGACAGATTTCTTTTTTGGAAAGTAACATTACCAGGGATCGAACCCTGGATCACTCACACACACTTCTTAATCTTATTATGACAGATACAAATTTTCCTGGTTCACTGGCTTCCTTTTACCTAAATAGTTTGCTATCTTGATGAGGACCCAAAGACTTTGAAGGTGTTTCCCATTCCACTTCATGATGCCAGTGGCTCAACTTTGCATTATGATCGGCTTAGCATTTCACCAGATGGAAAGATATTGGCAGCAACCCATGGTTCCACATTCTGTCATGTGCTGAAACTGGAAAGGTTTTGGATACAGCTGAAAAATCACATTAAGGTTTTGGATACAATGTATAAAGATTTATTTCAGATATTTTGATATATAACCATGTGCTAATATTTGTTATATGTTCTATACTTTAATTCACAGAAACTGTTCAATTAAGTTTTGATTTATTTCACTATAGGCATTGTCTGCCTGTAATATGTTAGTTAAAAACTGAAATAGGAAGCAATTTTTTTACAGGATATGCCTAGGAGGGCTTCCATGAATTTTATTCATTGCTTATCATATACCTAGAATAACTAAGAGTTTCCCTGTATCTTATTGGGGTAAGCTGATATGGATTCAACACTGCCGTTTCAGCTGATGTGAAACTGATTTTCTGCACCCCACCGAGCAGGCTATGCATTTACTGTGGTACCAATGGCTACGGTCGTACTGCGAGGCTAGTCAGTTTTAGCTACGGATTTTATCCGTAGCTTTTGACCATTTTAACAAAAAACTGATGATTCAGCGGCGTCCAGCACAACTGTCAGTAAAGGTCCTGGCCGCCGGTAAAGCCTTTACCGACTGAGGCTTTACCGGCTGTTAGATAACCGCGGGCAAAATCTTTGCCAGCGGTTTTATTGGTCTTTGCCGGCGGTTTTGACCGCCGGTAAAGGCCCGTTTTCTGGTAGTGAGATGAACCAGAGAGTGAGAGAGCTTTGCAGAGACAGAGAGAACTTTGAAATCCCAGATAAAGCAGAGACAGAGAAAGAGCTTTGAAAACCCAGATAAACCAGAGACAGAGACAGAGCTTTGAAAACCCAAATAAAGTAGTGACAGAATCTTTGAAACCCCAGATTAAGCAGAGACAGAGAGAGAGCTTTGAAACCCCAGATAAATTTGAAACAGAGAGAGCTTTGAAACCCAAAGAGAGAGTTAGAGAGAGAGAGAGAGAGAGAGAGAGAGAGAGAGAGATGCAGGAAATTTAGAGTAAGAGAGCGATCAGATCACAGGAAATAGAGAGATAGAGACCGATGACAGAAGAAATGAGGAATAGATGAGATTGTAGGAAATTGATAGGATTAGAGCGATCAGATTGCACGTGAGAGAGCTCTGAAACCTGATAAAACAAAACGCAGAGAGAGCGCCGGAAGGTTTGGTCAATGCTTTAAGGTAGACCGTCCAACAATGTCCCGTGGGTCTCACAGAGATGTCCGTGTAAAATCCACTCCATTCATCAGTTTAGGATATGAGCACAAAAAGGAACCAGCTCCAAGACCCAAGTGGACCACAACATCAAAGAAAATTAATGATTGAAAGCCCACCATTAGAACCTTAGTGGATCCCACGTAATTTTTTGATGAGTATGATATCTGTGTTTTCCCTTCATCTGTGTGATCACCTTGTCAATGGTGGTCGTTTCCATCCCTTTGTTTCCTTTGGTGTGGCCAACTTGAATCTTTGATCTAACTTATTTTTGTATTCCTATCATAACATGGTGTCTCGAAACTGATGATCGGAGTAGATTTTACATAGACATGGAGAAAATCCGGATGGAGTTTCATGCCAGAGGAAGTCCATGAAACAGGTGTTGCGGAAACCGGCGTCCCTTATGCCGGCCCACCAACCGATGATACAATCATCATATTGTTGCGCTGGTACGCCGACACAGATTGGGTACCAAGTTCCTCTGAGTAAATTCTGTGGGGCCGCAGTTGATGTATATTTCATATCTACACCGTCCATCGTCTACACCGTCCATCTATTTTTCCAACTAATTTTAAGGTAGGATCTTAAAATCAAATTATATCCAAAGCTCAGGTAGACTACACCACAGGAAAGAGTAGTAGATGATGACATCCACCGTTGAAACTTCATAATGCCTACAGTTATATTTATTTATCGTCTAATTGTATTCACAAAGTCAGACCAACATGATTGGAATAAAAATACAAATATTAGCTTCATCGAAAACTTCTCTACCCCTGGGGAACTTTTCAACTGCAGGTGTAATTCCATCCAATGCATTGTATCTTTAGATATCATCGTGATGACAGTTGATACATTAACAGTAGGAAATAAAAGTTGAAGATGGGATTAGAATATCACTTAGTGTGAAAGTGATGAAGATCTATTCATTCATGTGTTGCAGAATGGAAAGCAATGGATGGCGTGGATAAAACACATATATCATGGTACGGCCCATATAGCATGGAGCACTAGCCACCTAACAAGTGGCAACATCACTAGACACCTAGGGCTAATTTGGCTCCCAAAATTAAATGCTATGGAATTAGTCTAATCCTAGGTACCTGGATTAATCTAATCCTTCAGCTGTTTCTAAAAGCTGGTTGAAATTTGCATAGGACCAAATGTAATTCCAAATCATCTAATCCAAAGTTCCAAACATTCGTTATAATAAGTGAGTTTGTGCCTGAAAATGGATTGTATTGCTCTTTCACTGCAGGTGATTACGGTTCTTATATTATTTGTTTACGGTGTTGCCCCTTCATTCATCCAATCTTTACGATAAGATCATCCATTGGGCAGATTGGGCGTCATATTTGTTAATTCGGTCCTCACAATTATCAATTTAATCAATCTCTTATGGAAAAAAGAAAGGCAAATTTTGTTTTATCCTTAGGACGTCACTTTCTCAATTCAAATTTTCAGCTACTTGTAAATATCCTCAAAAAGAAAAAGGGAGAGAAACTGTGATACTCACGCATTTAGAAATTACTCAAGGATTGTATAAACACTATTCTCTAATTCAAGTTAAAGTATCCAAATCTTGTGTACTGGTTTAGTGCTATTATTTACAAAAAATTAATCTTATTTGATCACCTGACTATCAGATTGGCGGACAGATATTGGACGGTTGAAAATGAAAAATATCCCATCTTATTTCAAGAAATAAGTGTTTGTGGGTAAATGGCTAGGATTCTTTAACCAACGTGATTTTTTGCTGTAACTTAGTGACCTTAGCTTTCACAATCTATCATTACCAAGTGTATGAGTACAAAATCAGCGAGACTACCAAATAACTCTCCAAATAAAATTTTGAACCATGTGACCCCATCATTGACCTAGGCAGCCAACAGGTCGGACAAAAAATGTTGTTTGCTCACGGGTCCATGGGCGTTTAAGCTAAACACAAGTGTTTCACATGTACTGATATATCACGTGCATAATATCTAGGCCATTCATCAGACAATCCCCATTGCGAATGTTTTTATAATAATAATAATTAAAAAGAAAAAAAAAAAACATTTCACAGTCAATTATCAAGTGATCCACACATGTATGAGAAAAGGGTTCATAAGAAAACATTCGGTTCATTTATCCGTTTCACATGATGAGTGGACTTCACATTCATTAAGAAGGATCCTAAGATATGAAGGTCTCAGATGTTCCACATGTGTGTTATTTCGACATTAGTGGGATCATAGAGGCATATAGGGATGTGCGGCTGCAAATAGCACTTATGCCGGGCATTTGTTTAATCACGGCGGAAAAGGCGTCGGTGTCTGTTACAAAGAGCAGCTGACGTTCAAGTCCAGCCAAGATGTGTAATATATTATGCCGGTACATTGACCCCATGAGGTGGATTATGTACGACCCAAGATATAGTCAAGTTGGCATGGCCGTGCTCTTGGGGCCCACTTATAAGTATGTTTTGTATATCCCCGCTGTCCATCAGTTTTTCCAGCTCATTTTGGGGAACTACCTTAGAAATGCCCACCATTGAAATTTTGTAAGGTCAAGGAATAATGTTTATTTCCTTCCATCCCGGTGACATAGTCATACAGACCTGATGAAGGGAAAAACACAAATAACATATTGATCAAAGACTTTTGTGGCACCCAAGTAGTTTTCAGCGGTGAGAATTTAATCCCTATGGTGTTGTCTACCTAAAACCCATATTTGCCTCACTTTTGGGTCTATGCCTTGAAATAAGTTGGCAAAACTGATATACAACACATACATTAGGGATTAGTCCCACAGTGAGGGCTGCATCCACTTATTTAGAACGGCCGCACGTAATGGGTGATCGATCATTAAACACCATGAGTCTTCGCAAGAGTGGTTAAGGGAGGATAAAATTGTCATAATACTTTCAAATTTTTAAGTAGGAAATGGCTTGAGAAAACAACTTTGATGCTCTGGGTAAAGTAGGGTGGACGATACTTGAGCATTTAGAAATTACTTGAATATTGTACACATAACATATTATAATTCGAATTAAATTGTCCAAATTATGTATTTTAGCTTAATCTTATTATGAACTGAAAATTACTCTTATTTGATTTTCTGACTATCAGATTAATGGATAATTATTAGACCACTAAAAATGAAAAATATTATACCTTAATTATTTCTGGAAACAAGTGTCCATAAATCAGAGGTTAGGATTCTGGATTGCATTACCTTAGCTTTCATAATTTAGTCAGTGAAACTTAGGTGAACACACGCCACGGGTACCATTTTCAAGTGAGTGAGTATAAAGTGTCTTAGGCAGTCCGTGTACTAAACGAGTCTCAATAAGAAATTTCAAGCCATCTGATTTGACCTCCACATTCGGTCATTGAAATCATAAATTGAAATCGGCAGGAATTAAATCAGGAAATTGTTATTTGGCCCCGAGTACACACAGTTAAACTAAACATAAGTGTCCCATAATATAAGAGGCTTTTCTAATCCTGATCATTTTATCTCTTCATCAACCAAGACAGTTGCTCAAAACTCAGGTACAACCATTCATTAGGTGGCCCCAACCCAATTATTTATGGAGAACTGATCACCTTTGGACAAATGCGAATTGGCTGGTGACCTGACCATTGGTTAATGGTCAGTGCTATGTGAATCCCACCATAATGTATGTGTTTCATCTATGTGGTCCATCCATTTCTTTTTCAGTTCATTTTATAGTATGAGCTCAAAAATGAGATAAATCTAAATATTAGGTGGACCGTATCATAAGAAACGGTGTTGATTGAACGCCCACCATTAAAAATTTCTTGGGAGCAACAAAAGTTTTGGATCAAGCTGATATTTGATTTATTCCATTACTCAGGGATTTTTATGACCTAAATAATAGGGTGGATGTCAAATAAACATTACAGTGGAGTCCAAGAAGTTTTTAATGGTGGACATTCAATTACTATTGTTTTCTAGTCTACTTGAGATGTAGATCTAATTCATTTGTGGGATCAAGGTGTAAAATGATCTGGCACAATAGATAGACGGTGTGGATAAAACAATACATCATGATAGGGCCCACATAGCACATACCACCAACCACCTAGCTAGTGGCAATATCACTAACCACCAGGGGCATATTTGGTTCCTAGGATTAAATGGCATAGAATTATCATCATTATTTCATAATGATTACATGTCTGGAAATACCATGGCATTAATTTGATGACAAATTCTTCCTATGAGAAATGGACAATATTAAGTGAAAAATGCATTTGGTGCATTATGCAATTGTAATCAATGAATCAATTTAACAGCTGATATTAGTTACATATACGCATGTACAACTCGATTGTCATGGGTAAAGAGTGCATATGGAAGGACAGTGTCAGGTGTAAAGGGTGCATATGAATGGACAGTATGGATAAATACATACATCAAAATGGGGTCTACAAAATGTAGTAGATTTTAAATCCAACTGTGTCTCCTTTAAGACTTAATAATATGATCTCTAGATTAATCCAATCCTTCAATCGTTCCAAAAGCCAAATGGAATTTGTACAGGACCAAATGCAATTTCATACCACCTAATCCCATATTCCAAACAGGCCCGTGATGAGTGATTTTGTGCTAGTGAATGGAATGCACTGCTCTTGCAGTGCAGGTTGCTTGTAGGTGATCAGTTTTCTTTATGGTGTGGCTCCTTCATTTGTTCAATCTTTACCATAAGATCATCCACCAGATAGATTGGGTGTCTTATTAGTAAATGTGGTCCCCACAATTATCAATTTAATCAGTCTTAGAGAAAAATGAAAGAAATTTTTATTTTACTCTTGGGACATCATTTTCTAAATTCAAATTTCAAGGAGTTGTCCAGTGAGAATCCTCAAAAATAAAAAGAGTGAGAAACTCTAGCACTCTTCACAGACAATGACTGATGATACATGCATTAGAAATTGCTCAGGGGTTGTATAAACACCGTACTGTAATTCAAATTAAAGCATCCAAATCTCGTGTACCAGTTTAGTGCTATCATTTACAAAAAATTAGTCATATTGGATCACCTGACTCTCAGATTGGTGGACAGATATTGGACGGTTGAAAAAGAAAAATATCCCATCTTATTTTAAGAAATAAGTGTTAGTGGGTTAATGGCTAGGACTCTGCAACCAATGTGATTTTTTTCTATAATTCACAATCTATCACTTCTAAGTGTGTGAGCATAAATTGCAGTGGTCAGTGAGAATACCAAATTACTCTCCAAATAAAATTTGAAACGGTGTGACCTAACCCCTGACACCGCAGCCGGCAGATGGGACGGAAAAATGTTGATTGCCCACGGCTCCACACGTGTTTAAGCTAAACATAGCATCTCACATGTACTGATATATCGCGTGCATAAGATCTAGGCCATTCATCAGACAATCCCCGGTCATGAATGTTTCTTATAAAAAAAAACATTTCACATTCAATTATCAAGTGGGCCACACACATGAGAAAAGGGATCATAAGAAAACGTTATCATTTATCAGTTTGACATGATGGGTGGACCTCATATTCATTAAGAAGGATCCTTAGATATAAAGGTCTCAGATGTTCTACATGTGTGCTACAAAGGCATTAGTGGGATCACAGTGGTATATGTGGATGTACTTCTGCAAATAGCACTTTAGGCCAGGCATTTGTTTAAACACGGTGGGAAAAGTGGTGTCTGCTACAAAGGGCTGACATCCAACTGCAGCCAAATGTATAATATATAACGCCCATACATTGACCTCAAAAGGCGTATTAGTTGCGACCCGAGATCAAGTCAAGTCCGCATGGCCCTGCTCTTGGGGCCCACTTATAAGTATGTGTTGTGTATCCCCACTGTTTGTCAGCTCATTTTAGGAAACGGCCCCAAAAATATTCTAAAACGAACCAGATACGGATCTCAAATGAACTACGCTGCAGTAAAGAGTGGTCATTGAATGCCCACCATTAAAACTTTATAAGGTTGAATAATAATAATATTTATTTTCCGTCCAACCAGAAGATAAAAGTCATGCAAACCTGGATAAAGGAAAAAACACAAATAACAGATTGATTCAGGACTTTTGTCAGACCCAAGTAGTTTTTAACAGTGGGAATTTAATCCCTATAGTGTGGTCCACCTAAAATCTGTATTTGCCTCACTTTTGGGTCTATGCCTTAAATTAAACAGGATTAGTCCTACAATGAGGGCTGCAATGAGTCTTCGCAAGAGTGGCTAAGGGATGGTAAAATTTTCATAATACTTTCAATTTTTTAAGTAGGAAATGGCTGGAGAAAGCAACTTTGATGCTCTTGGTAGACTAGGACGGTACTCGCGCATTTAGAAATTACTTGAATATTGTATACATAGCATATTATAATTTGAATTAAATTGTCCAAATTATGTATATTAGCTTAATCTTATTATGAATTAAAAATTACTCTTATTTGATTATCTGACTATTAAATTAATGAATAATTATTAGACAACTGAAAATGAAAAATATTATGCTTATTACGAGAAACAAGTGTCCATAAACCAGAGGTTGGGATTCTGCAACCAATGTAACCTTAGCTTTCATTATTTAGTCAGTTTACTACATGCCACGTGAGCGAGTGTAAAGTGTATTCATAAATTCAAGCCATTTGATTTGACCTCCCACATTCGGTCGTTGAAATTATAAATTGAGAAGGGCAGGAATTAATTAGCACAGAAAAATGTTATTTGCCCACGGGTGATGTAGAGCAGGTGGCTGATAATTTCATGTCTAAGATGATCCACAGAAGGCTCAATCGGAAGCTAAAGTGGTCCAAACTATCAGAACCTTAAAGCAGGCATATCTCGCAAATTGAAATGAGCTATTAGACGTACCAAATATCTTCTCGATCCGAAACTTCTATGGTCCCTAAGAATTTTTCAATGGGAAGAATTTATTCCATACCGAGTTGTCCATTAACAGAATCTAAAATAATATGGAAAAATGGATGAACAATGTGGATAAAATTCATACATCACGTTGGCCTCTCAGTGGCCCTCCAAGCCTCTGCCTGTCTCGAGCTCCAAAAAAGGCAGGAGTAGTACCTAATTCACGCACTTTGAAGTGCTTGTGTCATTCCTACCAACCGCCTAGATGTTAGGAGATACATGCCCAGTACTTTTAATTGAAGCCCACTTAAATAGCCAGCCCATGCAATTTAGGGATGATTTTGGACCATTCATCTTCTGGGCCTCACTTTAATTGGTCTAGCCTAAAATGTTTGACCAATCCATCAAGGGCCCACTATATGAATGTTCAGATTATGTTGTGGTCTATAGGTGGGCCTAAGCACTTGGGTTAACAACAGGATAAGCTAGCCTGTTGTGGGTCAAATGCTGGCCTGATACAGGTGGGCCCAGTATTCTATTAGAGGCCTGTGTTCTTGTATGGGCCTGATGTTGAAGCCTGGCCTGTAATAGAGGCCTTGGGTCAGGTATCAGCCTGAATCAATAAAGGGCTTGTGACCAGATGCTTCGAAGAATTGTCTTGAGGCCTAACCTGAACACCGGCAGGCCTGTTTATCATGGTTTTAAGACTCTTCCTTATAAGCCTGGTGTGACTCAAATCAGACTTGTTTGGACTCGATACGATGAATCTCCCCAACTCAGGTGAGTCAGGCCGGTTCATCCCCCACTAGGGTGAGTTGGGCTGATTAACCCCGACTTGGTCGAGTCCCAATACGACTATGAACTGAATGAGTGGGTCCAAGTCGCCAGTCTTTTAATCACACCGTTTATGCATGTAACAGGAAGATTGAGCATGAGTTCTAGACAGGATGTTGATTTGGGCTGACCATCTCCCGGCCTAGTCTGGGTGGGCCCATTGCCACCCCTACCAATCACGAGCCTTTAGAAAAGCATTTGGGAAGGGAAATGCTTAGTGCAATTGCCTCATACGTGGAAACTAGGAACGCGTGTTCAAGACCTGAGCCGCTTATTCGACTATCTCCATTGGGTATATTCCATATCTGAAAATAAGCCTAATCTAAATAGTAAACTTACTATTTATAGCTGGTCAGGATTCCTACTAGACTTTATAGGTTTTTGTCAAAAATAGTAAGTATCCTAATTGGCTTAACCATGTTATTCTCCTAATTTTTCTAAGCCTTTTTCATGTTGGATGCAACTCCTTCACGTGGACGCAACTCCTAAAGCTCAAAGGATGAAGAGTTGTACTCAAACTAGAACTTATTATAAATGGTAAAATGAAAAATAAAATGGATTTTTGAACATATGATGGAATCTCGCAAATTTGGCATGGGCAACCCAGCATTGTGGGTTCGGTGGCTAAAGTAGCTTCTCCTACCCCAAAATCATATATGGTATGTTGAATGACTCATTCTGATTTGTGAGATATGCCTGTTTTAGGGTTTTGACAGTCCTGATCACTTCCGCCATGCCTCCTCTGTTCCATCTTAGACATGAAAGTGTCCACGACCTGCTCTACATCACTACCTTGATGTACACGCGCAGTCCATCAATTTTGCAAGCTCATTTTTTGGTAAGACCCTATAAAAGGAAAAAAAAATACAAATATCAATTGGATTACACGTTAAACAATGGTCATTAAACGCTCACCATTAAAACTTCTAGTGTCCACTGCAATGTTTATTTTCCATCTAATCTATTAATATGGCCACACAAACATGGATGAAGGAAGAACACAAATAGGAGATTGATCTAATACTTTTGTGGCCCCTAAGAAGTTTTTATTAGTCGAAATTTAATCTTTATCATGTGGTCCACCTAAAATTTGTATCTGCTTTATTTTTGGGCCCATCTCATAAAATAAGCTGGCAAAACTGATAGACGGCGTGGATTTATAACTCATACATCCAATTAGGCTCCATAGTGAGGGCCACACCCACTTAGTGGATCCGCACATATAGGCGTTCATTAACCTCGCCATTAGTCTTCACAAGAGTGCTCAAGGGAGGGTAAATTTGTCATAATATTTTAGTTTTTTAACTAGCAAACGGTTGAGATCTTACTAAGGCTGTCAATGGGCCGGGCCTGGGTCGGTGTGGCCCAAATTTTGAACTGTTTCAGGCCCGGCTGTGGGGCTGACTCTTTTCAAAATTCTGATCTTACTGGCCCGAGCGTGGCCCATTGACACCCCTGTATCTTACCCGAAAAGATGAGAGGAAAAAAAAAAAAAAAAAAAAAGCCTTTGATACTCTCGGCAGGGTGGTGGACGATACTCATGCATTTAGAAATTACTTGAATATTGTGTATATAATATATTATAGTTCGAATTAAACTGTCTAGATTAATGTTATTATTATCTAAAAATTACTCTTATTTGGTTATCTGGCTATCAGATTAGTGGACAGTTATTGGACGGCTGAAAATGAAAAATATCATACCTGGTTTCAAGAAACTAGGGTCCATGAACCAGAGGTTACGTGATTGAGTTCCTCGGCTATGCGGCCCACCTCCAAATCAAAGTAAGCAATCATTTATACATTTTATAAGGAAGAAAGATCATCGGCTCACAGCATGTCAATGTGCATGCAGAAAGTGGCCATTCAAAAATCTGCATTTTGAAGTGCCTCTCAGATTCCCGCCAACCGTTTAGATGATCAGAGATTTGTGTCCTCAACTTTCTAGGCGTTCCCTGTGCCAGTAACATTCATGATGCCCCACTTAATTGGCAGGCGTATGCAATGTTGAGATGATCTGGACCATTCATCTGCTGTACCACACTTTGATTAGCCTAGCCTAAAACGTTTGACCAATTCATGGTGGTTCGTGCTTTATGAATTTTCAGATTATAGTGGTCTAGGGTTGGGTCTAAGCACTTGGGTTAACAACAGGATGGGCTAGACAGCAGTGGGTCAAATTCTGGCTTGATTCAGGTGGGCCTAGTTTTCTATAGTGGCCCCTGATTTTGAAGCCTGGTTTTGTAATAGAAGCCTTGGGTCGAGCATAGGCCTGGATGTTCTTAAAAATTGCAAGCCTTTGTAGTATCATCGATTGGAGATACTACAAAATATCACACCCTCTTAACTGTCAGAATGAGCCTGTTATGTACACAATTGTCAAGCCAGCAGTCGGATCGGCTACTATCATCTAACAGGTGTGATATTAGATCATGACGCGTCTTATAATCTAGGGACGCAAGACATGTAGATTGCTGAAAAGCAGACCCCGCCTGTATCATTTCTAGGCTGAACAAAACCTTTCCACTCTCGATCAATCACAACATTAAATTAACAACACACTTTAATAGTATTTACTCTTCAGACTATTTCTTATACCTGTGAATTGGATTTCTCAGAAATAGAATTTTGAGCACTTGAACTTACATGTTTGGATGGAGAATTTCTATACTGTACGTATACAGAGAACTACAGAAATCAAGAAGCTAAGAAAATGTAGAAGAGCAATGCGGCCCAGCAATTGGTTCAAAAGATTGTTAGCCGGCAAATCCTTAATGCTGGAGACGTCTTCCAATGCTAGCTCACGCTCCAGCTGGGTTCGTGTTGATTCCAATACCTCCTAGAAAGATGAGGAAGACAGAGATCAAAGAGAAAAAAAATAAAATCAGGTAAGATGGTTAAGATTCATGGAATGGAGATGATCAATGTGGGTTCTGATTCAAACAGTCCAAATTGTGGACCATCCAATGGAGGTCATGGAATGGAGATGATCAGAAGTACAGCTTCAATGATCAATGTAAGATGGTTAAGATTCATCCTATCGATGTGATTTCCAAGATATCCTCCATCTACAATAGGACCCATGATTTGGACATCTATAGACACAGATGTATGCCATTTGTATGCCTGATAAGAAGCCACTGTCAATAAAATGGAGTGCCACAGTGCTTACATTGAATTCCATATAAGAAGCCAGTGTCAATGAAATGGAGTGCAATGCTGCGCGTCTATGACATCCAGTAGCATCTCCAAAACAGACTAACAATCAACTAAATTTTTTCTTAGATTTTCTTGATGTGATCAGGTGAGCTGTCTATGTCATCGACAGCTGATCCCATAGAATTGAGTGGACTGTCGTTGACATATACCTTATTACAGACATATTTAAGACATTTGACAACATGGATTTCTAGGGAAAGCCTATGGTAGGTTTTCAAACTTGGAAGCTAAATGAGGCCCATTATGATGTTTGTTAGAAATCCACCCTGTCCATCCATTTTTCGAGCTCATTTTAGGACAGGAGACCAAAAATGAGAAGGTTCTAGTACTCAAGGGAGCCACACGAGAGGAAACAATAGGTAAAGAAATTCCGATTCTGAAATCTTACAAGGTCTACCTTGATATTTATATACTATCCAAACCATTCATAAAGTCATACCCATTGGAATGAACTGAAAACACAAAAAACCAAATTCCTAATATGAAACTCTTATGACCCTACGAATGTCTCAATTTCCTCTCATGTGGCTAACTTGAGTTCCGAATCCTCCTCATTTTCTGTCTTACTTGCTAAAATGAGTTGGAAAATCATATGGATGGAGTGGATTTCGTTCCTCTAAGCGTGGTCTACTTGATCAACAGCTAAATTACAAACAATCAGGTGGGAAGTAGGCATTTTGTAAACGGGCTGGGCTCGTGGGGTTGGGTTGGTCTGGGCCTGGGCTAAGAAAACCTCTCGAGTTGGGCTTGGGCCTCCTCTTCTAGAATGCATGCTTGATTGGACTGGGCCTCCTTTGCAAGATGCATGCTTGGCTTGTGCCGGGCTCAGTCCTTGAACCTTAAAAGTGTCAGACTGAGTGGAGCATAGCTTGACTCGACCCTGACAATGAGACCCACCGTGATTATGTACTCTAATCAACGCCGTTCATCCACTTTGAAAACTCATTTTAGGTCATGATCCCAAAAATGAAGCAGATCCAAATCTCAGGTGGACCATAATATAGGAAACAGTGGTAATCGACCATTAAAAACCTCCCATGGCCACAAAAGTTTTGGATGAATCTAATATTTGTGTAGTCGCTTCATCCATGTCCTTGTGACCTTCTCAACAGGTTGGATTACAAATAAACGTTCCGGTGGCCCCATGATGTCTTTAATGATGGGAAATCAATGATTTCTTTTTTTTCCGTGGTATGATCCGACTGAAGATTTAGATCTGCTTCATTTTTCATTTTCAGGGAACATGTCCTAAAATGAGCTTTCAAGATGGATGGACGGTGGCTGTAAGTGACATACATCACAGTGGGCCACACATTTAGGGATCCACCTAGGGGGATCATCTGGATGGATGATAGCACAAAAATAGCAGCAACTGAATTATCCAAACTCTTCAATTGGTGGCCATCAACTGTATATCTATACTTTGTATAGCTTGAAACTTGTCCACCTGATGTATCATCTCATCTTTAGCGCGTCATTTGATTATTTCATGGTCAATCCAGATGTTTGGGATGTGTGATACTTTGCTCCAATGCAATACTGTATAGATACTCAAACAGTGATTGGGGAGGTGACCAAGATGAAAGAAATAGCATTACTGGCTATGTATTCTATCTCGGAACGATTGCTTTCATATGGAATTCGAAGAAGCAGAATGTGGTTGCCCTGTCCACATGTGAAGTAGAGTACGTGGCAGCATCGTCCACAGTCAGTGAGGGAATTTGGCTGAGAAACCTACTAAATGAGCTGAAGCATCCGCAGCAAGGATCCACAGTCATATATGTGGATAACAAGTCGGCAATCGAGCTAGCCAAAAATCTAATGCAGCATGGAAGAAGCAAACACATTGATACCCGATATCATTTTCTTAGAGATCACATGAAGCAAAAAACGATAAAATTAGAGTATTGTCATACTACGGAACCGGTGGCGGATATTTTCACAAAGGCATTACCGACAGATGCATTTAAACGACTAAGAACGATGCTCGGAATGAAGCCGATTTTGGTTTGAAGGGGAGTGTTGGAATTGCAAACTAAAGCCCAGCAAGTGCTGTGGCTATTCATCTTCTAAAGCACAGCATCACTTCCCATGAGATGCTTTTTGGAAGATGAAATGCTCTGTTTATTTTTTTAGGAACATTAAGTGTTAGAAGCTCCTAGCAAGGGCAATTTAGTTTTTTCACATTACATTCAAATGTCTATAAATTGGCATCTTATGTATTCGATTATAGTAAGCAAAAGCAATCAACTTAGTAAGCTTGTAAGCAACAGTAAAATAGCAAAGTTCTTCTTCTTATTTCTTACGTGTTTACGGTATTGCAGTCGGCCATCTTGAACTTTTCAAGCAATTCCTTGCCATACTTCTTCTAAGATATATAGATGCCACCATATTGTTGCTTCACTTCAATGCTCAGGTTCTTCTCCCACAGGAAGTTTTCTAGCAATTTTTTTAACTAAGTACAAATTTTTTTGAAAA
This sequence comes from Magnolia sinica, assembly GCF_029962835.1. Lineage (NCBI taxonomy): Eukaryota > Viridiplantae > Streptophyta > Magnoliopsida > Magnoliales > Magnoliaceae > Magnolia > Magnolia sinica. The sequence goes on from NC_080587.1 coordinate 2,846,397, forward strand.
AAATCTATTTAAGGAAAAAATCAAGTTGCAGAGCTAAGTTTTTTTTAAGTTCCCTGGTTGAAGTTGCCAATAATTTTTTTGAGCCAAGAAAAATCAGATTTCAAGAAAAAAAAAAATCTGTCCAAAAAAAAAAAAAAAATCTGTTAAAAAAAAATAAGATCAGTTTTCAAAAGTTTTTCTAGCCAAGAAAAAAATCTGTTTTCTATTCCATACTTCTCTCCCTTCATTTAAAAAATAAAAATAAATCAGTCATTCCTTCCTTAAAAAATAGAAAAGATGGCTAGCTCAATCCAGCCACAGGTTCTTAAGTTGTCAAAAGACAACTATGAAAGGTGGTGCATCCAAATGAAGGCGTTGTTCGAGTCGCAAGAACTATGGGAGATCGTCACCGATGGGTATGTAGAACCCACTATGGAGGAAGAAGCCGCCTTCACCAATGAAGAAAAGACCGTTCTCAAAAATCAAAGGAAGAAAGACAACAAGGCTTTGTTCCACCTCTATCAAGGGTTGGACGAATCAACCTTTGAAAAGATTGCCGAAGCAACATTAAGCAAGCAAGCTTGTGATAACCTTAGCACCATCTTCAAGGGTATTGATCGAGTGAAGTGAGTTCTCCTTCAAACACTAAGAGCTGAGTTCGAAGCGACGCACATAAAGGAAGATGAAAGTATCTCTGACTACTTCTCACGTCTAATTGTTATTATTAACAATTTAAAAAGAAATGGTGAAAAAGTTGAAGACATACGTGTCATTGAAAAGACACTGCGATCTTTCACAACCAAGTTTGAGCATGTGGTTGTGGCGATCGAAGAATTAAAGGACCTTGAAAAACTGTCCATTGAAGAACTGATGGGATCATTGCAAGTGCATGAGCAACGAATACAAAAGAATGCTGGTTCAATGCTTGAACATGCCTTAGAGTCTAAGTTGACTCTAAATGAACAAAAGAATGGCCTTGCACAACGAGGTGGCCGTGACACTAGCAATCGTGCAAGAGGCAGAGGGCGTGGATATCATCCAAGCTATCAACAAAATCAACAAAACTTTACCAGTTTCCGTGGAAGAGGAAATGGTAAAGGCCGGGTCATACGTGATTGAGGAAACATAAAGAACATACAATGCCACAATTTTAAGAAATTCGGCCATTATGCCTCTGAGTGTTAGAGTAAAGTGGATCAAGATGAACGATCCAACTATACTGAAGCATCACACCATGAACAAGAAGACTCCACACTCCTCGCACAAGAAAAGGCATGTGAACAGCCAGATGTGTGTTATCTCGACACAGGTGCAAGCAACCACACGAGTGGTAACAAAGAACTGTTCGTGGAACTCACAGAAGGAGTTCGTGGCAACGTAAGTTTTGGCGACTCATCAAAGGTACCAGTGATAGGTAAAGGAAAAATTAAAATCTATCAAAAGAATGGTGAGCCAAATAACATCTCTAATGTGTATTATGTACCAAACATGAAAAATAACATCCTCAGTATCGGCCAACTCCTTGAGAAGGGGTATGTCATACACATGGAGAACTGTTCTCTCTTTATAAGAGATGCTCACAGGAAACTTGTGGCTCAAGTCCAAATGGTGAAGAATCGCATGTTTCCGCTCCATATTAACACAAAGGCTGAGAAGTATTTCTATGGACTCGTGAAAAATGATTCATGGAGATGACATCTTCGCTTTGGGCATCTCCATTTCAGTAGCCTCAAACTCTTATCCTCATCAAGCATGGTGCATGGCTTGCCGGCTACTGAAGCTCCAGAACATGTGTGTGAAGCGTGCACACTCGGCAAGCAATAAAGGAACTCTTTCCTAAGTGGAGTGTCCAGAAGAGCAAAGGAACCACTACAGTTGGTTCACACTGATATTTGCGGACCACTTGAAACACCCTCTCTTGGAGGTAATAAATACTTTATTACCTTCATTGATGATTTCAGCAGAAAACTTTGGGTATATTGTATCAAAGAAAAATCTTCCGCTTTCATTATTTTTAAAATTTTCAAAGCTCATGTTGAAGTTGAAAGTCGTCACAAAATTAAAGTACTCAGATCTGACAGAGGTGGAGAGTACACCTCAAATGCATTTCAAGATTTTTGCAAAAAATAAGGCATCAAGCAACAACACACTGCAGCCTACACTCCACAACAGAATGGCATTGCGGAATGGAAGAACTGCACCATCCTCAACATGACGAGGACCATGCTGAAGGAGAAAGGCCTACCAAAGAGCTTCTGGGCAGAGGCAGTTGCATTACTACTTACCTGCTCAATCGGTGTCTAACTAAGAGCGTCAGAAACATGACACCATAGGAGGCATGGAGTAGCTACAAACTAAGCATGGTGCACCTAAGAATCTTTGGGTGTGTCGCCTACGCTCAAGTTCCAGAAGCAAGAAGAAGGAAGCTTGATGATCGAGGTGAAAAATGCATCTTCATCTGCTACAGTGAAGGATCTAAAGCCTGCAAGCTCTACAATCTACTAACCAATAAAGTAGTGGTGAGTAGAGATGTGGTCTTTAGTGAGGAAAAAACTTAGAAATGGAACGATAAAAAATCGACCAAAGATATTCTAGTCGAAACAGAAGAATATGAAGAAAGGCATGACCGTCAAGAGCAAACGCCCGCAACACCTTCTTCGGCCGCATCATCAATACACAGAAGTCCAGGAGTACATTCCATCACTCCCGAAATAACTCAATCAAGTTAAAATTCGGCCAGCCCGTCCTCACCCGTAACACCTATTAAAATGAAAAGCTTAAGCAACATTTATGAGCAAACTGAAGAGGTCAATCTTTTCTGCCTATATGCAGATCATGGGCCTCTGAAATTTCAGGAGGCCATAAAAGAAGAATGTTGGAGAATCGCTATGAAAGAAGAAATTCATGCCATTGAGAGAAATGACACATGGGAGCTGACTACACTTCCTAATGGCCAGAAAACTATTGGCGTCAAATGGGTATACAAGATCAAGCGAAATGCTGATGGTGAGATCGATCACTACAAGGTAAGGCTCGTAGCAAAGGGCTACAAATAGAAGTACGGGGTGGACTCCTGTTGCTCGCCTTGACACTATGAGGATGATTATCTCCCTTGCAGGCCATCACAGTTGGATGATCTACCAACTGGATGTGAAATCTGCATTCATGAATAGAATTCTAGAAGAAGAGGTCTATGTTGACCAACCTGAAGGCTTTATTATGCAAGGGGAGGAACACAAGGTGTATCGACTGAAGAAAGCCTTCTATGGGTTGAAGCAAGCTCCACGTGCTTGGAATGCACGCATCGATAACTATCTTCAAGAGAATGGCTTCGCTCAATGTCCATATGAGCATGCAGTTTATATCAAGAAGAATGCTCATGGCAATATGCTTATAGCATACCTATATATTGATGATTTGCTGTTTACAGGGAACAGCCGATCAATGTTTGATGAATTCAAGAAGGCCATGTTTAAGGAGTTCGAGATGACCGACGGAGGTCTCATATCTTTTTTTCTGGGCATTGAAGTGAAGCAACAACATGGTGGCATCTATATATCTCAGAAGAAGTATGCCGAAGAATTGCTTGAAAAGTTTAAGATGGCCGATTGCAATGCCGTAAACACGTCTATAGCAACGGGCTTAAAGCTAACAGAGGACAGAGAAGGAAGAAGCGTTGACTCGACTATGTTCAAGAGTCTGATTGGAAGCCTAAGGTACCTCACAATCACAAGGCCGGATATTGTCTACAGTGTTGGGCTTCTAAGTAAGTACATGGAAGCACCAAAAGAATCACACTGGCTAGACGTAAAAAGAATCCTTAGGTACGTCAAAGGAACAATGGAATTCGGTCTTTTCTATCCATAAGATGATGAAACAATACTGTATAGATACTCAGATAATGATTGATGAGGTGACCAAGATGAAAAAAAGAGCACCACTGGCTATGTATTCTACCTCGGAACGACTGCTTTCACATGGAATTCAAAGAAGCAGAATGTGGTCACCTTGTCCACATGTGAAGTAGAGTGCGTGGCAGTATCGTCTACTGTCTGTGAGGGAATTTGGCTGAGAAACCTGCTAAAGGAGCTGAAGCATCAACAGCAAGAATCCACAGTCATATATGTGGATAACAAGTCGGCAATCAAGCTAGCCAAAAATCAAGTGCAGCATGGAAGAAGCAAACACATTGTTACCCAACATCATTTTCTGAGAGATCACGTGAAGCAAACAACGATAAAATTAGAGTATTGTCATACTACAGAACAGGTGACAGATATTTTCACAAAGGCATTACCGACAGATGCATTTAAACGACTAAGAACGATGCTTGGAATGATGTCGGTTTTGGTCTGAAGGGGAGTGTTAGAATTGCAAACCAAAGCCAAACAAGTGCATCTTCCAAAGCACAACATCACTTCCTATGGGATGCTTTTTGGAGGATGAAATGCTCTGTTTATTTTCTAGGAACATTAAGTGTTAGAAGCTCCTAGCAGGGGCAATTTAGTCTTTTTACATTACATTCAAATGCCTATAAATTGGCATCTTGTGTATCCGGTTGTAGTAAGCAAAAGCAATCAACTCAGTCAGCTTGTAAGCATCAGTAAAATAGCAAAGTTATTCTTCTCATTTCTTATGATGTCCAATGAGTTCAAATCTAAAGCTTTGTAAAGCCAAGAAAAGCTCTGGCTAACACAGCCTTCACTTGAATGGATTCGAACGTAGAAGATATCTTTTCAAGTTCTGCTTGGGCACCACCAACCGAAGAAACCTCTTCTCCGAGTTTCTCCATAACCTTTGAAACAAGTGCCTCTCCAATAGTGCTCTGGCAGAGAGAGAGAGAGAGAGAGAGAGAGAGAGAGAGAGAGAGAGAGCAGATGTGGGAAATTGAGAGGGAGAGACCGATGATCGAAGAAATGAGGAGAGATAGAGATGAGATGAGGCAAGATGAGAAATGAGATGCCAAGAAATAGAGAGAGAGAGAGAGAGAGAGAGAGAGAGAGAGATGCAGGAAACTGAGAGGGAGAGAGGGATCGGATCGCAAGGAAACTGAGAGGGAGAGAGCGATGATAGTCGAAGAAACAAAGAGAGAGATGAGAGAGAGTGTTCTCTAAGTCGAAGATCCTTTGAATGCATCAATCTACACCATCCAACAAAGCTCTGTGGGACCCGCATAAATTTCCGTGTAAAATCCACTCTGTCCATCAGTTTCTCCATGTCGTGTTACAACTACAACACAAAAATCAACCAAATCCAAGATTTAAGGGAGCCGCAACATAAGAAACAGTAGTTGTTGTGCTGCCATGGAAGGAACCTTAGTGGGGCCCACATAAGATTTTGAACAGTCTGATCTTTGTGCTGTCCCTTCTTTCTAGTGGGAGTCACCTTTTGAACGGGTTGGATTGTACATGAACATCATAGTGAGCCCATGAAAATTCAATGGTGGACGTTGCCTTTTCAACGGGTTGGATTGTACATAAACATCATAGTGAGCCCATGAAAATTCACTAGTTGGTGTTTGGTTCTCCGTGGGCCTCACCATGATGTTTTTGTTTCATCCATGCCGTCCATCTAGTTTTTTAGATCATTTTATGGTATTATACCGAAAATGAGTTATACCCCAATCTCAAGTGGATCACATTACAGGAAATAGTGTTAAATGAATTTCGACCATTAAAATTTTTTTGGTGGCCATAAAAGTTTTGGATCAAGCTGGTATTTGTTTTTACCCTTCATCTAGGTCTGTATGACCCAATCAACATATTGGATGTCAAATAAACAGTACAGTGGCCTTTAGGAGGATTTTAATGGTGGATATCCAATCAATATTGTTTTTTTGTGATGTGGTCCACCTAAGATTTATATTCCTCTCATTTTTGTCATCAAGGCCTAAAATGATCTTTAAAAATTGAAGAACGGAATGGAGAAAACACATACATCATGGTGGAGCCACAGAGCACCGACCACCAGCCACGGGGCTGGTGGCAGGGGGAGTAGTCAATCCGTTCCCTTTCGAGCTTCAAGTTGTACGAACGGTTCAAAGGAGATCAAAGTTACATGGGCCCGACAGTGATGTATTTATTATATCCACACCATTCATCCATTTTTCTAGATCATTTTTGAGTATTATCCAAAAAATGAATCATATCTAAAGATCAAATGGACCACACCAAAAATAGCAGCGGGATAATAATTTTCATCGTTAAAATTTTTTTAGGGCCCACCATAATGTTTATTTTCCATCCAATCTGTTCATAAGGTCACAAAGACCTAGATGAAGAGGAAAAACAAATTTCATATTGATCGAATACTTCTGTGACCCCTAAAAGGGTTTCAATGGTAGACATTCAATCCCCCATTTGCCTTTTTCAGGGTGGTCCATTTGATAGTTTGATCTGCCTTATTTTTCATCTCAAACCTTGAGAAGAGCTCTCCAAATGGATGGGCAGTTTGGATATAACACATACCTCGTGATTTAGACCCACAGGACTTGTTGACGACAACACCTCGGCTATATATGTACACCAGCCAATCCGCTTTCCCAACACATGCACCCCATCAGCACTTGAGTAAAAGACTTGATTAATTATCAGACGCACTGTACATAAATTTGGACATTTCTAGACATGTCATGTTATTTTGAGCAGTGTAGCCCACTTTTGGCTTGGATTTGTCGGAATTTCATTCCTTCTATCTCTATGATAGGATTCAACAGGTTGAATGTTATAAATGTACAACTTGACCCACAATAAATTATCAACTTCATCAAATTTTTAAATAAATAAATAAAAGAAGATAATTTTGTAATTTTAACCTTGAAAAGCATTATTTGATGAAGTTTAAATACGAAACGTATTTTAGTATTTTTATAAAAAAGAAAGACATATGTTGGGGGACGGACGAAGAGAATTTGAATCAAACAATAAGAGATCAAAGCACATATAGAACACAAGGTTTTACGTAAAAAAATCCTCGCGAAAAAAAACCACAAATCCACTATGACAAACAATATTACAAGAGATGAATGGACTTACTGATCCAAATAACCCTAAAACCCTTTAAAAAACCCTAGCATTTCTTTCCCCTTTGCTCCAAAATAGCCCTAGAACATTCTCAATACCCTAATCCCCGATTATAAGCCCTTATATAAAGTCAGAACCAAATTAGAAAAGAAAAACTATAATTCTACAAAACTACTTAAATCGGTCGACAGAACCTCCGATGGGATCGAGTGTCATCGACGCCCCATTGATGGGATCGAAGCCATCATCTATGGGATTGAAGACACACTCAAAACTACTCAGCAAGCAAACTCATAAAATCAGGAATTACTCCATGGGATTGACGGTCACTTGATAGGATCGTATGGTCTGTCGATCGGATTGAACTGTCCTGTTCTTGATTGATTTAAGACATCTGTCAACAATAAATACATTAGGTGTGTCCCTACAAAGTTTACTCAATACACCAAATCATGCTAAGTTCCTTATAATTGGTCATCGGTGTCATGCGAAAAAGTATTACAAGAGGTGTCGTCGTATTGAGTAATGGATAGAGTTGTACACAAGTAGCGTTGAAAAGATTTGACCCAAGTTTGGTTTGGCTTGTTTATATGACAGTCCTTGATCGAGCTTGATTATGTGATAGTCCTTGATCGAGCTTGATTATGTGACGGTCCTTGACAAAGCTTTACACGAGCCGAGCTTCGAACCCATCTCTACTGTTTGAGTTAGTTTGGTCCAGATTACACGATCATGAGCTTGGTTTAGTTTGGTCAAAATATCAAGTCGAACCAAGCTTCTATCATGCAACGAATTTAGATCATGTGTTGTGGTCTATTGGAGGTTTGAATCTTCCTTATTTTTTGTCTCATACTATAAAATGAGCTAGAAAATTTGATGGATGGCTAGATAACATTTATCATGGTGGGCCCCACAGAGCTTTGCACTAGCTATGTGGCGGTTGTTGAGGTCACCGGCCAATTCGAAAGCCGCATTAGGATACTAAGTAAACGCTAGCCATCTATTTTTACACATCATTTTGGGATATGATCTAAAATTGGATAGTATCCAAAGCTCAAGTGGACCAAACTAGAGGAAACAGTGTACATTCATGTATATGTATTATATATTATTTACGTCGTCATGTATATATATTATCAATGTTGTCCATCCATTTTTACATATCATTTTAGGACATGATCAAAAGCTGAATTATATCCAAGTAGAAACAATGTGTGTACGATCTATGAGCCGAATCAAATCAAGCTTAATCAAGCCGAGCTTTGATCTAAGCTGAACCTGTACTACCCTAGTTTGAGCCTGGTTTGTTTTTTTAAACGAGCTTGAATCTAAGGCTTAGTTTGGTTTGAATTTCTATTTGAATCAATCTAAGCGAAGCATTTTCAAACCAATCAAATCCGAGCTTTCGAGTTGTCTTGGTTTGCGTCCAACTCTAGTAGCAGGGTACTAAGCAAATTTTGTGCAGCCCACCATAATGTATGTATAATTATCCATGCCAACCATTTGTTTGTCTAACTCATTTTAGGGCAAGAGCCCAAAATTGAAGCATATCCATATCTCAAGTGGACCACATCACAGGAAACAATAGGGAAGATGGTGTCCGCTGTTGGAGCCTTCCAATGGCACATATTAATATTTATTTGTCATCAAAGATCTTCATAAGGTCACACGGACATGGACGAAGGGAAACATAATTATCAACTTAATCCAAAACTTCCATCTATTTAAGTTTCAACTTATATTTAGTTTCCACTCTCCCGTGGTGTGGTTTGATTGAGCTTTGAATAATGAATATGCTACAATTTGGGGCCGACCATACTATCCCCATGCACCAGGGGCTAGCTAGAGATAAGAGTCTTAGCAGAAGCACTATTGGGCTAACCTTAATATGTGTTATATCTCCATTGTCCATCTATTTTGGTAGATCCTTTTAGGGCTTGGGTCTAAAAATGAGGCAGCTTAGAAGCTTAACTGTACTGCACCACAGGAAATAGTAGATATTAAATGCCTATCATTAAAAGCCTCTCACAGCCGTAAAAGTTTTGGATTAACTTGATAAATTAATATTATGTTTTCCCTTCATCCAAGCCTGTGTGACCTTATGAACAGGTTTGGTGGCAAATAAACATCATGGTAGGCCTCCTCACTATTACCAATGCTTCTTGTGGTGTGGTCCACTCAAGCCTTCGTTCTGCCTCCTTTGTGAGCTCATGCCCCACCTAAAATGATCGAACAAAATAGATGGATGGCATGGATCGGATACATATAAGCCCCATAGAGCCCCTATCAGGACCATTAAGTCTCTAGCTAGCTAGGCCTTACTATGGATATAACACTGCACCTGATCCGCTCTCTGCAAATTTGGGGTGTTGCCCTAAAATGAGGTGGACAAGCACACGAACAATGCACTAAATTGAACTGCAAAACACATAAACAATTGTGATAAAACACATAACCACAGTGGGCACTACAGAAATTACTCAGTTCAGAAACCCTGCCTATCTTGAGCTCGGGTCAATCCGCGCATTTGAAAGGTGCCGCGGGCCGACACAGATTGGGTACTACCCGTCCGTCCCCACCCAGCACATACGGGGATCTAAGGGCTACAATGGTGTATGGGTTTTATCCACACCATCCATCCATTTTTACATATCTATCATAATAAATAAGATTGATCCAAAGCTTAAGTGGGCCATACATTGGGGATTAAACACCTAACGTGGAAAACTTCTTAGGGCCAAGGAAGTTTCGTATCAAGCTGATATTTGTGTTTTCCCTTTGTCCAATTCTATATGACCCTTTGAATAGGCTAGATAGTGTGGTGTGGCCAACTTGATTCTTGGATCTACCTCATTTTGGGCAATGAATGAACGTTGTGGACGAAACCCATACATCATTGTGATAAAACACATAACCACAGTGGGCACTGTAATAATTACTCAGTTCAGAAACCCGCCTCTCTTGAGCTCGGGTCAATCTGCGCATTTGAAAGGTGCCGCGCGCCGACACGGATTGGGTACTACTCGTCCGTCCTCACCTAGCACATACGAGGATCTAAGGGCTACAGTGATGTATGGGTTTTATCCACACCATCCATCCATTTTTACATATCTATCATAATAAGTAAGATTGATCCAAAGCTTAAGTGGGCCAAATATTGGGGATTAAACTGTTACAAAAAATGTTGATTTTATATAAAATATATATTTTAAAATAAATATAATAAAATATATAATATGTTTGAAAAACACCTTTTGCAGTTTTTTAAGAATAATACCACATGGGAAAGGGAAGCGAAGAAAAAGTGGTTTAAATGAAAATAGTGGAGTATTATAATATTTACTTACCCACGCGCACACTCGCGCTCGGGTTCGGTCTCGGTCTTGGGCTCTGGTTCGGTCTCGGTCTCGGTCTCGATCTCGGTCTCGGGCATGGGCTCGATGCGAGGGCGTGGGCATGTGAGGCAGTGTGGCTATAGAGGCGCTAGTGGCGCACTTTGTAATTCGCATGTGCGTATCGTGTTGCAGAGGGTCGTTCCCTTCACGAACTGGAGCAAGACGTGTGTGAGTCGCGGTGCGACTAAGTGGCTAAGGCAAATGGCTGGGTGAAGGAGAGACTAGAGGACTGAATGAGAGTCCTCTAGAATATATAGAGGGCTGAAAAAAGAGTTGTTGTAGAAAATCTGTAACAGTTGTGCCATAAGTGCAGGGTCCAGCTGAAACTGCTGCGTGGCTAGCCCAACAGCTAGAAAACGGTTAGCTGTTGTCTCACAACAGTCAGCATGCAGCAGATTAATGGCACATGCACAACAGTTAGAAAACGGCCATAAAATGGCTAGTTTTCTCCAACAGCCAGAAAATGGTCATGAGATTTTATTCCCTGGACCATAACTCCCAGCTACCATAGCCTATAAAAGGAGGGCCTGAATGGGTTTTTAAACCATCTCACAACCCAATCCAGCACTACCATATGAATTGAGACAGTTCACTACTCCTCTCTCTATACTCCAGTATTTCCAGCAAGATAGCAACGGTTAAACTTTTGTAAGAAGAACAAACCAATGGTGTGGTGTAGAACGGTTCAATTGAACCAGTGGCTGAAGACTTGACTAGTGCAGTGGTCTAAAACATAACTTTCTTCTTTTTCTTTCCTCTAAAATTTTTCTTTTGTTGTATTTCTACCAGACTGAGTGTAATAGAGTTCCAATAGGTGGGCCTTCGTGTTTGCTGAACGCAAACCCACACCAGGTTCGTCGTATCTTATAAGTGATTTGCATGTAACCTATCAGCATACTCAATTCACTTAAGTATGGGCAAATAACGTTTTAAGGACAACGTTTCAGACGTGCTTCAACCTGTTCATATATCAGATTTCTTTGTAATTTTTGGTTTCCACATTATACAGAAATTATATTAATCTGTATAATTTCCAAAAATCTTAAAATGTTATTTGATGAAATCCGACAGTGTTTCATCCATCAAGTTGATGAATCAGGACTTGATACGTTTTGATCAGTTCGATGGAACCAATTTTACAAGATGCCAAGACAAGCTGAAATTTCTCCTGACGACGCTGAAAATCTATTACATATTAGATCCAAATCTGCAAGCGTTACCTGAAGCATCCGACACAGACACACCTGAACAAGTGGCTGCCCACACCAAATGAGCCGAAGACGAACTCTTGTGTCGAGGACACATTCTGAACGCGCTCTCCGACCGGCTGTATGATCTATACCAACAGACATCATTAGCAAAGGAGATTTGGGCCAATTTGAAGTTTAAATACAAGGCTGAAAAAGAAGGTACAAACAAGTTTCTCATCGCCAGGTATTTTGACTTCAGCATGGTAGATAATAAACTGTTGCTGCCTCAAATCTAAGAACTGCAGCTAATAGTAAATAAAATTAAAGCGATAAAGATTAATCTTCCCAAATCATTCCAAGTCAGGGCTATAATCGTTAAATTGCCTCAAATGTGGAAAGACTATAGAAAGAAGTTGCTGCATAAAACTGAGGACTACACACTGGAACAAATCCAAAAACACTTTAGAATTAAGGAAGAATCCCGTAACCACGACAAAAAGAATGATAACAGGAATGTCTCGTCCAAGGTATATGCAGTGGAGAACACTAATAACAAGAATCCCGAGAAGGACGATTCCCTGAAACCCAATAAAGGAAAATTCAAGAAAAATGTCCAAAAGAAGAACGGAAAGTTCGAAGGCCCATACCATGTCTGTGGGAAAACCGGGCACTATGCTCGAGTATGCCGATATCTCAAGTTTAAAAAAGAGGCAAGTGTAGTAAAAGAAAGCGAATTGTGGTTATGATCACTGAGGTGAATACCATTCAAAGTAAAGTTTCAAGTTGGTGGTATGATACTGTCGCTACAGTACATGTGTGCTACGACAAATCAGCCTTCAAAACCTATGAGAAATTGACCAATGGTCAAGAAGTCCAAATGGGTAATGAAGTCCAATTAAAGGTCGTCGGCAAAAGAACTGTCGAACTGATATTCGCTTCTGGAAAGAAAGTAATTCTAACTAATGTACTGCACGTCCTAGACATGAGACGAAACTTAGTTTATGGGGATCTTCTGAGAAAACCAGGCATAAGGGTGGTGTACGAGTCAGGTAAACTGATTCTGTCTGAAAATGAAAATTTTGTCAGAAATGGACATGCTTGTAATGGAATAGTTAAGTTTTCTCTTAATGAAAGTAGCACTTCTGCATATATGGTTGAATCCGCTGGACTGTGGCATGATAGACTAGCCCATATAGGGTATAGTACCTTGAAGTTCATGGCTAAGAATGATTTAATCTTATATACAGATAATGAAACCGATAAATGTGAAGTGTGCATATGAGAAACCTTTTCCAAGTGTTGAAAGATCGTCTCAAGTATTGAATCTTTTACATAGTGATATCTGTGAATTAAATGACATTCTTACTCGTGGAGGTAAACGGTACTTCATAACCTTTATAGATGATTGCTCTAGATATGTGTATGTTTATCTGTTAAAGAGCAAAGATGAAGCATTGAACATGTTTAAAATATATAATGCAGAAGTAAAGAATCAACTAAATAAGAAGATAAAAATTCTCTGTGGTGATAGAGGAGGAGAATACTTCTCAAATGAATTCGATAACTTCTGTGAAAAACATGAACTGATATATCAATGTACAGCACCATACACACCTCAACAAAACGAAATAGTTGAAAGGAAGAATAGAACATTAGTAGAAATGGTCAACTCAATGCTGATAAGAGCAAAGTTGTCACTAAGTCTATGAGGTGAGGCACTGCTTGCAGCATGCCACATATTAAACAAAATTTCGTTTAAAAAATATAAAATATCTCCATATGAAACATGGAGAGGTAGAAAACCTAATCTAGGATATCTAAAAGTGTAAGGGTGTCTTGCATACTACAGGACTCCTGATCCAAAAAGAACTAAGTTAGGACTAAGAGCTATTAAGTGCACCTTCATAAGGTATGCATAAAATAGTAAAGCTTATAAACTTCTAGATATAGAGTAATACAATAATAGAATCAAGAGACGTTGAGTTCTTTGAGAACTCACTATCCTTGAAGTCAAATGATAATGAAATCCAAACTCATAATAGAGAACCAGACAGTACAGCTCCACAAATAGTGGAAGCTCCTATTAAACCTCGTAGGAGTCAAAGGACAAGAATAGAGAAGAGTCTAGGAGATGACTACATAGACTCAGAACATGTCATTTTCTGTCATGTAGAAGGAGATAGAGAAAATATTATTAGAAAAATACTTATAGCGATGACTATAGAAGATGATCCTAAAACATACAAAGAGGTTATATCCTCTAGAGACTCAACTTTCTAGAAAAAAGCTATAAACGATGAAATGAAATCCATACTGTCAAATCAAACATGGGAACTAGTAAACTTACCTCCAGGTTCTAGACCCATAAGTTGTAAGTGGGTATTTAGGAAGAAATATCACATTGATGAGACTATCCAAACCTTTAAAGCTCGATTAGTAGCTAAGGGTTTTAAACAAAAAGAATGGATATATAGATTATTTGACACACACTCATGTAACTAGGATAACATCCATTAGGATATTATATGCGCTAGCTTCTATACATCATCTTCACATCCATCAAATGGATGTAAAGACCGCATTCCTGAATGGTGACCTCAAATGGGAGGTATACATGGAACAACCTGAAGGTTTTATTCTACCAGGAAATGAAAACAAAGTATATAAATTAGTCAAATTTTTATATGGATTAAAACAAGCACCAAAACAGTGGCATGAGAAGTTTGATTAAAAAATACTATCTCATGGTTTTAAGCATAATGTAGCTGACAAATGCATATATTCTAAAGTAGATGGTAGCTATATCGTTATTATTTGTCTGTATGTTGATGACATGTTAATAATAAATAATAAAATAGAAGGTGTGACTGAAACAAAGAGGTTTCTATCTTCCATATTTAAAATGAAGGATCTTGGACAAGTTGATACCATCCTAAGTATCAAAGTTAAAAAATACTGTGGGGGTTATGCTTTGTGTCAATCTCATTATATTGAGAAGATAAGATATAAGTTTAACCATCTAAATATAAAGGAAGTAAAAACCCCATTTGATCCAAGTATGAAGCTAAAAGAAAATACAGGAAGAACAGTTGCACAATTAGAATATGCGAGTGGTATAGGGAGTCTTATGTATGTTATGCAATGCACAAGACCTAATATCGCTATGCTATAAGTAAACTTAGTAGGTTTACTAGTAACCCCAGTATTGAACACTGGAATGCAATCAGTGGAGTCATTGGTTACTTAAAAGCAACTAAAGACTTAAGACTATTTTATTCAGAGTTTCCTGCCGTATTGGAAAGATATATCGATGTGAGCTAGATATCAAGTGTAGGGGACAACAAATCTACTACAGGGTGGGTATTCACCCTATGAGGTACAGCTGTATCTTGGGAATCCAAGAAACAGACTCGCATAATGCACTCGACTATGGAGTCTGAATTTATAGCCCTGGTTGCAACAGGCAAAGAGGCTGAGTAGCTAAGGGATCTTCTATTAGAAATTCTTTTCTATGTAAAGTCTATATCGGCTGTGTCACTACATTGTCATAGTGAAGCCACATTAGCTAGAGCCTATAGCGGCACATATAATGGAAGGTCTAGACATATCAGTCTTCGACATGATTATGTTAGACAATTGATTCGAGATGGAATCATAGTTATTTCCTATGTGAAATCAAGCAATAACCTGACAAATCATTTTACTACACCTCTACCGAGAGAGGTAGTAAAGGCTACATCTAGAGGAATGGGGTTGAAACTCTTCAACCAAAGTTCCACCAGTGATGGTAATCCAAACTAAGGTTAAAAAAAATATCTAATTTTAGGTTTAATGGGTAAGAATAAGTCACTGATATGTGAAAAGTTTTCAACACTAAATTATAAAACCTTATCCATAATAGATAAGTGCCGGGCGTTACGAAAGAGGGTTGAGTCTTAAAACTCTTAATGAAATCTAGTCTATAGGACAAGTGTCTTATAGTAATGAAGACACTAGAAGGATTTTACTTATATGAACGTAGAGATGGTGCCGTCTCTCATGAGAGTTAGGAGTTTTCTCTTGGGATCGTTCACGAATTAGGATAAGCACATGGTCATTAATTGTGCTGAGCAAGATTATGGGAACTCTGACAAACATGTAGCAAATATGTGTGTGGTTTCTCCGACTTTGTTATCTAAGAATAATTAGTTCAACGCTATGGCTACAAGTCATTTCGACAGAGTTTTGAAATACTTACGCTAAGGAAAGATTAAAATTGAAAGATATCTTTCTTTATGCATATAAGCTGATTATTCTGGTAGAAATGTTTAACTAAAAAAATATATTTTATAAAAAATCAAGTGGGGGATTGTTACAAAAAATGTTGATTTTATATAAAATATATATTTTAAAATAAATATAATATATAATATAATATGTTTGAAAAACACCTTTTGCGGATTTTTTAAGAATAGTCCCACATGGGAAAAGGAAGAGAAGAAAAAGTGGTTTAAATGAAAACAGTGGAGTATTATAATATTTACTTACCTATTCCATGGACTATGGACGCACCGGAACACTCGCGCGCGCGCTCGCTCTCGGGCACGGGCACGAGCACAGGCTCGGTCTCGGTCACGAGCACGGGCTCGGTGCGAGGGCATGGGCATGTGAGGCAGTGTGGCTATAGAGGCGCTAGTGGCGCACTTTGCACTTCGCATGTGCGCATTGTGTCGCAGAAGGTTGCTCCCTTCACGAACCGAAGCGAGACGTATGCGAGTCACAATGCGACTAAGTGGCCAAGGCAGATGGCTGGGTGAAGGAGAGACTAGAGGACTGAATGAGAGTCCTCCAGAATATATAGAGGGTTGAAAAAAGACCTGTTACAAAAAATCTGTAATAGCTGTGCCATAAGTGTAGGGTCCAGTTGAAACTGATGCATGGCTAGCCCAACAGCTAGAAAACAGCTAGCTGTTGTCTCACAACAGTCAACATGCAGTAGATTAATGGCCCATGTACAATAGTCAGAAAAACGGCTAGTTTTCTCCAACAGCCAGAAAACGGTCATGGGATTTATTTCCCTGGACCATAGCCTATAAAAGGAGGGCCTGGATGAGTTTCTAAACCATCTCACAACCCAATCCAGCACTACCATACGAATTGAGATAGCTCACCACTCCTCTATTTATACTCCAGAAATTCCAGCAAGATAGCAACGGTTAAACCTTTGCAAGAAGAACAGACCAACAGTGTGGTCTAGAACGGTTCAACTGAACCAGTGGCTGAAGGCTTAACCATTGTAGTGGTCTAAATCATAATTTTCTTCTTTTTCTTTCTTCTGAGATTTTTTTTTGTATTTCTGTCAGACTGAGTGTAATAGAGTTCCAATAAGTGGGCCTTCGTGTTTGCTGAACACAGACCCACACCAAGCTCGTCATATCCTAGAAGCGATTTTCCGGTAACCTATCAGCATACTCAATTCACTTGAGTAGGGGCAAATAACGCTTTAAGGACAACGTTTCAGACGTGCTTTACCTGTCCATATTTCAGATTTATTTGCAATTTTCAGTTTCCACATTATACAGAAATTATATTAATCTGTATAATTTCCAACATAAATACCTAACGTGGAAAACTTCTTAGGGCCAAGGAAGTTTCGTATCAAGTTGATATTTGTGTTTTCCCTTTGTCCAGTTCTATATGACCTTTTGAATAGGTAGATAGTGTGGTGTGGCCAACTTGATTCTTGGATCTACCTCATTTTGGGCGATGAATGAACGTTGTGGATGAAACCCATACATCACTGTGATAAAACACATAACCACAGTGGGCACTGTAGAAATTACTCAGTTCAGAAACCCTGCCTCTCTTGAGCTCAGGTCAATCCACGCATTTGAAAGGTGCCGTGCACTGACATAGATTGGGTACTACCCGTCCGTCCCCACCCAGCACATACGAGGATCTAAGGGCTACAGTGATGTATGGGTTTTATCCACACCATCCATCCATTTTTACATATCTATCATAATAAATAAGACTGATCCAAAGCTTTAGTGGGCCATACATTAGGGATTAAACACCTAACGTGGAAAAGTTCTTAGGGCCAAGGAAGTTTCGTATCAAGCTGATATTTGTGTTTTCCCTTTGTCTAGTTCTATATGACCCTTTGAATAGGCTAGATAGTGTGGTGTGGCCAACTTGATTCTTGGATCTACCTCATTTTGGGCGATGAATGAACGTTGTGGACAAAACCCATACATCACTGTGATAAAATACATAATCACAGTGGGCACTGCAGAAATTACTCAATTCAGAAACCCTGCCTCTCTCGAGCTCGGGTCAATCCGAGCGTGCATTTGAAAGGTGCCGCGCGCCGACACGGATTGGGTACTAGCCGTCCGTCCCCACCCAGCATATACGGGGATCTAAGGGCTACAGTGATGTATGGGTTTTATCCACACCATCCATCCATTTTTACATATCTATCATAATAAATAAGACTGATTCAAAGCTTAAGTGGGCCATATATTGGGGATTAAACCCTTAACGTGGAAAACTTCTATGGGCCAAGGAAGTTTCGTATCAAGCTGATATTCGTGTTTTCCCTTGGTCCAGTTCTATATGACCCTTTGAACAGGCTAGATAGTGTGGTGTGGCCAACTTGAATCTTGGGTCAGCCTAGTTTTTAGCATTCTCTCTGAGAAACCAAAGGCCTAGTCACTGCCGACGTATCGTCAGGCAGTACCAATCCACATACCAGCAGAAGTCCAGCGAGGATGGGACCTCCGAAGATACGAAAAATATGTGGTGCATACGGCACTGGGCTGCTTTGAAAACTTATGCTCTTGCAAATATATATAGTACTATAAGGTCCACCTCATGAGAACTTCTCATGAGTTCGAGCATTGTAGGCCATGTGATGTGTATTGAACATCAACACCATCAGTCATATGTATAATTTCATTATGGCCCACGGGATTAAAAATAAAGACAATCTATGACTTGGGTCGGCCACACCACTTACAATATTTGAGACGGATCATCTCCCATTAAAACTCTCATAATCATGTATTGGGCTCAATTAGATGTGTTTTACAAATCCAGCCCATCCATTGTATGTATCACACTTGGATAAGGGGTCAACACAAGTTTCAGCCGCATCCAAAACTTGTGTGGGCCCCACCAAGTGATTTTATATGTTTAAAGCATGTCTTCAAAAGGTTTTAGATAGTATGTCCTATCTGAGCTCCTTATATGGTTTATTTTTGGGATATCCCATAACCTAAAGGGGATCCATCTGGCTAATGGTGTTGATGTTCGACACACATCATGGTGAGGCCCACACTGCTCAACCTCATGGAAGTTCCCATGAGATCGACCTTGTTGTACCATTTCCCATATATAACGAATTAATTTGTCATTGAACAAAATAAATAAATAAATAAATAAATAAAACTTCTTATCTTTCATCGTTGAGATTCTTTCCCAAAAACGGAAGGCTTGGATTGAATGCACAAACTCTACCTTAACTCAGTCAGCATCAAAGAATCAACGCGTGGTGTATCAACCACCCAAGCTCCGTGGGTCCACCACGTTGTATATGTCCAAAAGGTACGTGGCTTATCTGCCAAAGCCTCTGGCAGGATGGCAGGAAGTTCACCAGGTGGGGCCACCATGATGTATGTGATAAATTCACCCATCCATCTATTTTCAAAGGTTATCATTGAATATGCTGATAAAAATGAGCCACTTCTAAGACTGAAGTGGGGCTGCACGGTGGGAAAAGGTGGACAGGAAAATTACTACCATTTGAAACCTCCTTAGCCGGACAGTGATATTTATATGCCATCCCTATCATTTATAACCTCATTTATGAGCGAGTTACTTTGTACGCTTTTATCGTACCGAGTAAACTCTGCTAGGCCAATGCGAATGTACGGAATTTATCCACGCCGTCCATATATTTTTTTCAAGCTCATTCAAAGGGTTTAGACCAAAATTGAAGCATATCAACAGCTCCAACGAATATTTCAACTGTGGACATTGAATCCTTACATTATCGGCTCACTTAGTCTTAGATTCGGCTTGTTTTTAGATGCCCCAGCTTCCTTGCAGGAAATCCTCACTCTCCATCAGCTGGTTACCGTCTACTGCTGGGATCAGGCAGGAGCTTTGAGTGGCCACCATGATTTATGGATATTATCCACACCGTCTATCTATTTTCTGTGGCATTTTATAAGACAGAACTAAAATTTTAACCGTACACAGAGACAAGCCCGAATGCGGAAACAGATCAGCTACTCTCCTGCCACCAACCAATGGCTGATGGTCGGTGTTCTGTGAGCCCTATCATGATATATGTGTTTCAGCCATGTCATCAATCTATTTTTCCAGATCATTTTATGGTACGAGACAAAAAAGGAGATATATTCCCATCTAAAGTGGACCATGATCCAGGAATTAAAAACCTTCTGGGGCCATAAAAGTTTTGGATCAAGCTGATTTTTGTTTTTAGCTTTCATTGTGCCTGTATGACCTAAAAAACATATTTGATGTCAAATAAACACTAGAGTGGGCCTTAGGAGGATTTTAATGGTGGATATCCAATCACTATAATTTTCCTGTGGTGTGGTCCACGTAGGATTTATATTCCTCTCATTTTTGGTATCAAGCTTTAAAATGACCTGTAAAAATGGATTAACAGAATGGATGAAACACATACATCATGGTGGGGCCCACAGAACACCGACCACAGCCACCGAGCTGGTAGCAGGGGGAGTAGCCAATCCGTTTTCCCCTAATGCAAGCTCACATGGGCCATATGGACATGGACGTTGTACAATTGCACCCAGCATTGCTAACTTCACACGGTGTAGTCCATCCGAGTTTCTACCTGCGTGGGTTTGGTGAAAGGCAAAACACACGATGGTGATACAAAAATCCACTATTAGCACATCTCTTCCCACTTATCCATTTGGTGGGGCCTACGTTGGCTGTGGATCACTGATTTTTTATCAACCGAATTAAAATCCAGTATAGAACCTATTGGTTGGAGAGGATTTGATAATTAAAAACATGGTGGCCCATATAATTTAGTGTTCCACGCCACGCGTAAAAAACATGTGATGGAGGGTTCCCATACCTCCTCCTCTCTCTGTCTCTCTCAGCTCATCTAACCGTCCATTTGAACGGCCATCGCCAACCAGATAGAATTATTTAACTGGAGTGATTTTTGTGCCAAATTCCATCTCCAGTTCGGTCGCACTATTTGTAGGACCTGGGTTGGTGCGGATGCGGTTTTGCTAGTGACCTCAACACTAGCAAGCCAGGTAGTGTCAAAGCTATATGGACCTCACTATGATGTATATGTTTTATCGATGCCGTTCATTCATTTTGCTTGCACATTTTAGGATATTATCTAAAAAATGAGGAAGATCCAAATCTCAGGTGGACTACACCATGGGAAAATATTCTTGATTGAACATCCACCGTTAAAACTTTTTGAGGCACACTGTAACCCACAGACCTGAATGAAGGTAATATACAAACACAAATATTATGCATTATCTACTTTGTTATGTATATGTATTTTCCAAGCTATTCATTTGTTTTCACCTATCATTTGAGGACATGATTTCAAAACTGAATCATATCCAAAGCTCAATCGGATTACACCGCGAGCAAACAATGTGCATGCAAAGCCGACCTTGTAATACCGACCTTGTACTGGAATCAAATCGAGCTTAATCAAGCCAAGCTTCCAGCAAAGCCGACCTTGTACCACCGTAGTCTGAGGTTGGTTTATTTTTTAAAACTAGCTTAACTGAGGCTTGATTTGGTTTGAATTTCTATTTGAATTAATCTAAGTCGAGTGTTTTTAAATCAACTCTTGCTAAGCTTTTGAGCTATCTTGATTTGGGTCCAGCTCCATTACGTACCGAGCAAATTCTGGGTGGCCCATCATGATCAATGTATAATTATCCATGCCATCCATTTATTTGTCCAAATCATTTTAGGACGAGCTCAAAATTAAAGCATATCCAAATCTCAAGTGGACTACATCACAAGAAACAATGGGGATGATGGTGTCCATTTATTGGAGCCTTCCAATGGCCCATAGTGATGTTTATTTGTCAACCGAAATCTTCATAAGGGCACAACTTCAGTCGATTCAAAACATTGTCTCTTATGGTGTGACCGGATTGAGCTTGAACAATGAATATGCTACAATTTTGGGGCCGAATGGTACTATCCATGCATCGGGGCTAGCTAGAGATGGTGAGTCTTGGCAGGAGCTCTGTTGGACTAACCTTGATAGGTGTTATATCTACATTGTCCATCTATTTTAATAGATCATTTTAGGGCATGGCCATTAAAACGAAGCATATCAAAGGCTTAAGTGTACAATAGCACAAGAAATAATAGAGATTGAACGCTTATCAAGTTATAAATTAAGCTGATATTTATGTTTTCCCTTCATCAAAGTCTGTGTGACCTCATTGGCAGGTTTGATGGCAAATAAATATCATGGTAGGCCTTTGGAAACGTTTCAAGGGTGGACGTTACTATTACCAATGCTTCTCGTGGTGTAGTTCACTCAAGCCTTCAGTCTGCCTCCTTTATGAGCTCATGCCCCAAATTGGTATGTCAAAATAGATGAACGACATGGATCAAACACATATCACTGTGGGCCCTATGGAGCCCCTATTAAGACCATTAGCATCTAGCCAGGCCTTGCTATGGATATGACACTGTACCCAAACCATGCCTTACAGTTTTGGGGTGTTGCGATAAAATGAGCCAGAAGAATGCCATAAAATGAGCTGGAAAGACAAACAATGGTGATAAAACGCATATATTACAGTGTGCCCCACGAAATTTACTCAGTTAACGAACCCTCCCTCCCAAGAGAACATTCAAGGCATTTGTATAATTATACAGGATGTGCAGGCCCCAGCATCCATCACAGAGGAGCCTGGCAGATATAAACCATTGACTTTCGTGTGCTGCATCAACATCAGTGAGACAATCGTACATACAGCTGCAAATAGTCAGTATCTAATCCGCGCCCGCAACCAGAGTCTTTCAAAGGAAGACGTATCGGTTACCAGCTCGGCTGTCCCAGGCTTGAAACAAGCTGGGGCTATGAGGAGCCCACAGTTATGTATGGGTTTATCTATACCGACCATTCATTTTTTTCACGTTCTTTTAGTGTATAAGCCTAAAAATGAGGCATATCCAACTCTTATATGGACCACACAGTGGGAATTAATCTATCACCGTTAAAAATTTCTTCGTATCTGGATCAAGCTGATATTTGTATGTGGCCAATATGCCCTCATTAACAGGTTGGATGTAAAATAAACATGAAGGTGGGCTTTAGGAAGGTTTCAACAGTGTGTGATATTATCACGATTGCTTTGTGGCCTGGTTCAATTTGAACCTTTGATCTGCTTCATTTTTGGCTAATATTCTGAAAGATATGTAAAATGGATGGATGGCATGCACAAACCCTGCGTCAAAGCCCTACCTGTCCGGAGCTTTGGTCAATCTACGCCCTTTGAAAGCAATATAACTGTAGGTACCTGTCGTGCTAAGACCAGTGCAGACGCTCCTCGAGCTCAAGTTGTACCAAGGTTCAAGGAAGATCAAAGTTAAATTGGACCCAAAATGATGTGTATATTATATCCAAATGGTTAATACATTTTTAGATATTATTTAGATTATGATCAAAAAATGAATTATATTCAAAGATTCAATGGAAATAGCAGTGGAGATAATGATTTTCACCATCAAAACATTAGTAGGGACTGCCATAATGTTTATTTTTCATCCAATTTATTCGTAAGGTCAAAAAGACCCGGATGTAGAGTAAAAACAAATATCATATTGATCTAAAACTTCTTTGACACTCAAAAGGGTTTCAATAGTAAACATTCAATCCTCCACTGCTTTTTTTCAGCGTGGAGATCTGAGGGCTAACGTTATGTATGGATTTTAACCACGCCCTAAATTCATTTTTAAATATCATTTTACACTTTTAGTATATCATTCATAAAATAATACGGATCCAAGGCCCAAGTGGACCAAACATTGGGTATTAAACACCTACCGTTGAAAACTTATATCAGGCCAGGGAAGTTTGGTGTGGATGTTTCTGTTTCCCTTCATCCAGGCCTTTTTGACCCTGTATAAATAGGTTAGATGGCAAATAATACTCATCCTGTGGTGTGGTCCACTTGATTTTTGAATCCATTTCATTTTTGAGCTTATACTCTAAACTGATATGGTAAGATGAATAGACGGTGGGGATGAAACCCATACATTACTGTGCCCACTCAGAGGTGCCGAACTAGAGAGAGGCCGTACCCAATCTGTATCACCAGTGGAAGTCCACACTCCAGCGAGGATGGGCCCCACCGAGGATATGAAAAATCTATAACATGTACGGAAGTGGATTGTGTACTGAGTAACTCAGTACACCAAGCCTACCGAGTAAACTCTGTGGTGCCCACCGTCATTCATGTATTTTATCTTGAAAAAAATAAAATCTAGCATATTCAAATCTTAATTAAACTCCATTCTAAGTAAACGGTGAAATTTCTAATGTTGAAAACTCATCGGGGGATATAGAAGATCAAGCTGATATTTGTTTTTTCCCCTCATCCATGACATGTGTGATCTTATGAACATGTTGGATGATAAATAAACATTACTGCAGGCCTTAGGAAGGTTTCAACGGTGGAGATCAATACTCTGACTGTTTCCTGTGGTGTGGACCACTTTAGCTTTGGATATAGTTAAAATTTGGACTCAACAACTAAAATGATTTGATAAACATAGACGGCTTACATAAATCACTTACATTTACAGTGGGCCCAATAGAATTTACTTAGTTCCCAATCCGTTTTCGGCATATACGGTACCGAGTGGCTTTGAAAACTATTGCAGTTATCCTTTACAAGGTGGGTTAAGATTGGGTAAACTCGTTATTAAAAAAATTAAAAAATTCTTATCTGACATCATTGAGATTATGCCCCAAAAAGAACGGCTTGGATTAAACTGCGTTCAAGGCACTTCTTTTAATGCAGCAACTCTACTTTTCTGGGGTCAGCATCAAAGCACGGGGCATGAACCACTGGTCATGATTCGATGCTTTATTGGTAATATGGTGGTACATTAAATAGATATACCCATCATCATTTGAAATTATTGAGAATAACACACATGTGTTATATCTAAACCGTTCATTTGTTTTGTAACCTCATTTTATGGAATGAGCCTAAAAATGAGGCAGATCCAAAACTTATGTAGCCCCAAAGAAGTTTTCAACGGTAAGTATTCAATCCCTGTTGTTTTTCTATGGTGGGGTCCACTTGATCTTTAGATTTACCTGATTTTTTGGCCTATGCTCTAAAATAATCTCGAAAAATGGGTGGACGGTATGGATATAGCCCACACATCATGGTGGGACCTACACAACTTGGTAACATTGAGTGAAATTGCCACAGACCTGTGCAATTCCACCTACAGCTTTTCCATTCTTCCCGAGTGGAATTGGCACATGAATGGATGTAATTTCATCCCACCTAATCCCTTCTAATCCCACTGCCCAAACAGGCCCTAAAACTCTGTGGACCCCCACAACGTTGTATATGTCCAAAATGGATGCAGTTTTGCCAAAAAAGCCTTTGGGAGGAAGTTAACTTAGGTGGAGCCCACCATGATGTTTGTGGTAAATTTACTATGTCCATTTACTTTTTAAGGTAATTTTAGGATATGCTAACAAAAATGAGCCCAACTCATATATACCGTTCATAACCCCATTTCTAATGGGTGAATTGAAAACACAAATACTATCTTGATTCGCAACTTCCATAGCCCCATGCATATTCCAACTGTGAACGTTGGATTCTCACTTTTTAGCTCTCTTGAGTCTTGGAATCGGCTCATTTTTGGTCGTATGCTCATAAATGAGCTCACAAAACATATGGACAAAGTGAATTTTCAATGTAGGGATGAATGTGATGAGGTCGATCATCGTCTTCCTCAAGGATAACTAATTCGAATCCACGTGAGACTTCTCAACTTTACGGAGAAAAAGCAAGAAAATAAAAATAATATTTTAAAAAATTCATAACTTAAAAAAGTATGAAAATAGGAATAATATTCTAAAATTTTCATAACTTACTCTCTAAATAGTAAATTTACTATTTATAGTATCTTACTTGTCTTAACCACATTATTCACCTAATTTTTCTAAGCTCTTTTTATGTAAAGCACAACTCCAAAAGAGTGAAAGATGAAAAGTTACAATGAAACTAAAACTTACTATAAATAGTACATAAGTAAATAAAATGGATTTTCAACGATCAATCTAAAGGAATCTCGCAAATTTGGTTGGCTAAAGTTGCTTCTCTTACCCAAAAGTCATATATAATATTTCAAGTAACCTATTCCGGTTTGCGAAATATGCCTGTTGTAAGGTTCTGATGATCCGGATCACCTTTACCTTCGATCGGGCCTTCTTTGGTCCATCCTGGACACGTCCACAACCCGTGACTACATCAATTTCTTAGCAACATCTTGGTTGCCCTAATTTCTTCACAAAGGCCTTGGCAGGAACGTGAAAGTTACTCGGTCCATCAGCTGGGAGTTCTCCCCTCCCCTCTCCAGCTGGGAATGGACGGAAGCTTTGAGTGGCCACTGGGATGCATGGGTATCATCGACACCATCAATCCATTTTCCCATGGCATTGTATAAGATAGGACCAAAATTTTAACCGTAAGCAAGCCCAAATACAAGCTCAAATGAGCCATGTGAACAGGGACAATGTACAGTTAATTGCACCCAGCATTGCTAAGTTCACACGGTACGGTCCATCTGAATTTCTTAACACGTTTGGTGAAAGACAAAACATATGATGGTGCCACACAAGAACCCACGATTAGCATTTCTTCCCACTTTCCCATTTGGTGGGGCCTACGTTTGGCCGTGGATCGCTGATTTTTTATCTACCGAATTAAAACCCAGTATAAAACCTGCTGGATGCGGTGGATTTTATAATTACAACACAGCCATGTGTAAAAAATGTGTGATGGAGGGTTCCCGTACCACCTCTCTCATACATTAACCTCATCGAACTGTCCATTTGACGGCCATCACCAATCGGATAAGATTACTGAACTTGAATGATTTTCGTGACAAATTCCATCTCCAGGTCAGTCCCACGATCTGTACGGCCCTGTTTGGCTAGTGACCTCAACACTAGCCAGGTAGGTAGTATTATTAAAGCTTTGTAGACCCACCATAATGTATATGTTTTATCCACACGGTTTATCCATTTTCCTAACACATTTTAGGTATGATCTTAAAAAATAAGAAAAATCCAAATCTCAGGTGAACCACAGCGCAGGAAAATATTTTTGATCGTACTTCTACCCTAAAAACTATCTCAAGCCCACCGTTCAATCATGCAACACGGCTCAAACAGTATACTCATGGCAGACAATAAAGCTGTCTTTACCCACCATGGCAGACATTAAAGCTGTAATCAAGACATTTGAAATGTGATGGTAGGCATCACGGGAGAGGAGTGGATTAGACCCTGACTTAACAGGAAAGGAATTGGCTACTCCCCCTACTACCAGCCAATGACTAGTCGTCCGTGTTTCATCCTTGTTGTCCACCCATTCTTCCGTATCATTTCATGCTATGAGCCCAAAACTGAAGTTGATCGAAATCTCAAGTGGACCGCACAGTGATGATTGAATGCCCACCGTTAAAAGCTTTCCCAAGGCCACAAAAGTTTTGGATCAAGCTGATGCACACACACATGACCTAATCAATTGGTTAGATGTCAAATAACCATGACAGTGGGGCTTAGGAGGTCTGTAATGGTGAATATTCAATCACTGTTGTTTTCCCATGGTGTGGTTCGCCTGTTTTGTTTTCCCACGGTGTGGTTCCCCGGAGAGTTAGATGTACCCCATTATTGGGATAAAGACATAAAATTATATTTCAAAATGGATAGATGGCGTGGAGAGTTAGATCTACCTCATTTTTTATATCAAGACATAAAATTATCTTTCAAAATGGATGGATGGCCACATACGTCATGGTGAGGTCCACGTAGCACCGACCAATAGTCACCTGATGGTGGCGGAGTCACTAGCCAAACCACGTCGACTTCACCTAAGAGAGTTCCTCCCTTATCATGGGGCCCACCTTGATCTATATGTTTTGTATCCAGGCCGTCTAACCTTTTCGTCCAAATCATTTTAGTTCATGATTCCAAAAATAAGAAACAGATCCCATAGCTAGGCGGACTATATCATTGGAAACAGTGGTGTTTGACTATTAATGGACCATAAAAGTTTTGGATCAAGGTGATGTTTGTATTTTTCCTTTCATCCATGCTTACATGGCCTTATCAATGGATTCCCTTCATCCAGGCTTATGTGACCTTATCAACAGATTGAATGACGAATAAACACTATGAAATCATTAGGGTGCGCCTGAAGAAGTTTTTTGATGGCATGGCGTTCGATCACCACTGTTCTACAGAATATGGTCCACCTGAGATTTGGATCTTCTTATTTTTTTTTTGGATCATGTGCTGAAACTATCAGGAAAAACATATGGACGGTAAAGATTCAGAATAGATACGTAAAGGTGGCCCGACGGCAAGGGACGCATCATCTTGGGTGACGCCGGGGTCTCACCTAATCCTCTGCGGAGAGTGGATTGCATGTGCCCCTTTTGATGTGTGGGGCTCACAGAGATGTCGTTACAAATCCACTCCAACTATCTGTTTTTAAATATCATATTAGAATAGCAATCTAAAAATCAGGCAGATGTAAAACTCATATGGGCCATACCACATGAAACGGTGGGGATTGAATGTCGACGTGACAGAAGTTTTGTATCAAGATTATATCTGTTCCCACAGTTTATCTTGGTGGTAATAACCACGTGTTTGATTTGGATGACACGTAAATATCATGTTTATCTTTAAATAGTTTCAGCATTTCTGTTTTCACTATTTTATTTGTGGTGGCCCACCTGAGTTTTGGGTCCGCCAGATTTTTAGAATCCTATCACATGGTGGTCTTTAAAAA
Source organism: Magnolia sinica (assembly GCF_029962835.1). NCBI lineage: Eukaryota > Viridiplantae > Streptophyta > Magnoliopsida > Magnoliales > Magnoliaceae > Magnolia > Magnolia sinica. Next base: position 2,875,079 of record NC_080587.1, read on the forward strand.
CTGATGGACCGAGTGGATTTGTCATGGACATCTTTGTGGGACCCACACAGCCCTGACATGGATATATTTCTATGCCGGGCCACTGGCAATCCCTCGAGGGATGAGGGATGCCTTTGGGGCTGACAGCGATGTCGTTACAAATCCATTCCAACTATCTGTTTTTAAATACCATATTAGGATGGAATCTAAAAATCGGGTAGATCCAAAACTCATACAGGCCATACCACATGAAACGGTGGGGGTTGAGACGGAAGTTCTGTATTGGAATGATATTTGTTCCTAACTATGTGATTGATTTGGATGACACATAAATATCATGGTTATCATTAAATAGTTTCAGCGTTTCTGTTTTGGCTATTTTATTTGTGATGGCCCACCTCAGTTTTGGATCCGCCTGATTTTTAGAATCCTATCACATGGTGGTCTTTAAAAACTGATGGGCTGAATGGATTTGTCAAGGACATCTTTGTGGAACCCACACAGCCCTGGCACGGGTATATTTCTATGCCCAGGCCACATGCAATCCCTCAAGGGATGATGGATGCCTCGGAGATTATACTGATTTAATGGCAGTAGATTAGGTACAATTCTTACCATGGGACCCACCTTGAGGTATTTATTCTAAATGGATGTTATACATCCATTTTTTTAAAGAACATTTTAGGTACATTGAAATGATTGCAGGCATTATTGGAGAGGAATGGATCAGTGAGACCCTAACTTCACCCAAGGCTGTTCGTCCCTTACCGTGGGGCCCACCTTGATATATATATATATATATATATATATATTCTATATCCATGCCGCCTAAACTTTTCTTCCAAATCATTTTAGTACATGATTCCAAAAATAGAAACAGATCCAATTAATAGGCGGACCATATTATTGGGAATAGTGATGCTTAACTATCAATGGGCCACGAAAGTTTTGGATGAAGCTAATGTTTGTTTTTATACCTTCATTAAGGCTTATGTGACCTTGTCAGCGGATTAAATGGCAAATAAATACTACGAAAACATTAAGGTGTATCCTAAGAAGTTTTTAATGGTAGGGCATTCAATCACCACTATTTTATAAGAGTATGGTCTACCTGAGATTTGAATCTTCTTCTTTTTTGGATAATGCACTAAAATGATATGGAAAAATAGCAAATATATAAAATAGATACACAAAGGTGGCCCACGGTAAGGGCGGTACCGTCTTAGGTGAGGCCGATGTTGCAAAAATATTGATTTTAATAAAATATATTTTAATAATAAAAAATAATATATGATATATTATTTTTTTTTGAAAAAATACCGTTTTATGGGTTTTTAGGAGTAGTCCCACATGGGAAAGGGAAGAGAAGAAAAAAATGGTTTAAATGAAAACAATGGAGTATTATAATATTTACTCACTTAGTCCAAGGACTATGGACCTTGCGTGTTCCAGTGCTACGCACTGGAACACCTGCGCTCGCGCTCGGGCTCGGTCTCGGTCATGGGCTTGGTGCGAGGGCGTGGGCATGTGAGGCAGTGTGGCTGTAGAGGTGCTAGTGGCGCACTTTGCACTTCGCACGTCCGCATCGTGTCGCTCCAGCATACAGCAGCTTCATGGCCCATGCACAACAGTCAGAAAATGGCCATAAAACGGCTAGTTTTCTCCAACAGCTAGAAAACGGTCATGGGATTTAATTCCCTGAACCATAACCCTCAGCCATCATAGCTTATTAAAGGAGGGTCTGGATTGGTGTCCAAACCATCTCTCAACCCACTCCAGTAGACCCATACGAATTGAGACACAGCTCACTACTTTTCTCTAATACTCCAGCGGTTCCAGCAAGACAGCAAGGGTTGAACCTTTGCTAGAAAAACAAACCAACGGTGTGGTCTAGAATGATTCATCTGAACCAGTGGCTGAAGAACTGACTACTGCAGTGGTCTAAATCAAAAGAAATTTCTTCTCTTTCTTTCTCTTTTGGGAGTTTTTCTAGATTGTAATTCTGCCAGATAGAGTGTATAAGAGTTCCATTTGGTGGCCCTTCGTGTTTGCTGAACGCAGACCCACACCAGGCTCGTCGTATCCTAGAAGCGGTTTACCTGTAACCTATCAGCATACTCAATTCACTTGAGTAGGGGCAAATAACGCTTTAAGGACAGCGTTTCAGACGTGCTTCATCCTATCCTGATTTCAGATTATTTTGTAATTTTTTTGGTTTCTATATTATACAGAAATATATTAATCTGTATAATTTCCAAAAATTTTGATTGGTTTGATGGAACCAATTTTACAAAATAGTAAGACAAGCTGAAATTTCTCTTGACAGCGCTGAAGATCTATTACACATTAGATCCAAATCTGGAAGCGCTACCTGAAGCATCTGACAAAGACACACCTAATACGCAAATCTAAAAAAGAGGCAAGTGCAGTAGAAGAATGTGATATTGTGGCTATGATCACTGAGGTGAATACCATCCAAAGCAAAGTTCCAGGTTGGTGGTATGATACTGTTACTACAGTACATGTGTGCTACGACAAATCAGCCTTCAAAACCTATGAGGAATTGACCGATGGTCAAGAAGTCCAAATGGATAATGAAGTCTGATTAAAAGTCATTGGCAAAAGAACTGTCGAACTGATATTCCCCTCTGAGAAGAAAGTGATTCTGACTAATGTACTGCACGTCTCAGACATGAGGCAAAACTTAGTTTATAGGGATCTTCTGGGAAAATCAGGTATAAGGGTGTTGTACGAGTCAGGTAAACTAATTCAGTCCAAGAATGAAAATTTTGTCGGAAAGGGATATGCTTGTAACGGAATAGTCAAGTTTTCTCTAAATGAAAGTAGCACTTCTGCGTATATGGTTGAATCTGTTGGACTGTGGCATGATAGGCTAGCCCATATAGGGTATAATACCTTGAAGTTCATGGCTAAGAATGGTTTAATCTCATACATAGATAATGAAACCGATAAATGTGAAGTGTGCATAAGATCCAAAATGACGAAGAAACCTTTTCCAAGTGTTGAAAGATCGTCTCAAGTATTGGATCTTGTGCACAGTGATATCTGTGAGTTAAACGACATTCTTACTCGTGGAGGTAAACGGTACTTCATAACCTTTATAGATGATTACTCTAGATATGTGTATGTTTATCTGTTAAAGAGCAAAGATGAAGCATTAAACATGTTTAAAATATATAAAGCAGAAGTAGAGAATCAACTAAATAAGAAGATAAAAGTTCTCCGTAGCGATAGAGGAGGAGAATACTTCTCCAATGAATTCGATAACTTCTGTGAAGAACATGGACTGATACATCAATGTACAACGCCATACACACCTCAACAAAATGGAATAACTGAAAGAAAAAATAGAACATTAGTAGAAATGGTCAACTCAATGCTGATAAGAGCAAAGTTGCCACTAAGTCTATGGGGAGAGGCACTGCTTGCAGTATGCCATATAATAAACAGAATTCCGTTTAAAAAATATAAAATATCTCCATATGAAACATGGAGAGGTAGAAAACCTAACCTACGATATCTAAAAGTGTGGGGGTGTCTTACGTATTGCAGAACCCCTGATCCAAAAAGAACTAAGTTAGGACCAAGATCTATTAAGTGCGCCTTTGTAGGGTATGCACAAAATAGTAAAGCTTATAGACTTCTAGACATAGAGTCTAATACAATAATAGAATCTATAGATGTTGAGTTCTTTGAGAACTCACTATCCTTGGAGTCAAGGGATAATAAAATCCAAACTCCTAATAGAGAATCATATAGCACAGCTCCACAAATAGTGGAAGCTACTGTTGAACCTCGTAGGAGTCAAAGGACAAAAATAGAGAAAAGTCTAGGAAATAACTACATAGACTCACAACACGTCATTTTTCATCTTGTAGAAGGAGATAGAGAAAATGTTATAAGAAAAATACCTATAGTGATGACTATAAAAGATAATCCTAAAACATATAAAGAGGTTGTATCCTCTAGAGATTCAGTTTTCTGGAAAGAAGCTATAAATGATGAAATGGAATCCATACTATCAAATCAAACATGGGAACTAGTAAACTTACCTCCAGGTTTTAGACCCATAGGTTGTAAATGGGTATTTAGGAAGAAATATCACACTGATGGGACTATCCAAACCTTTAAAGCTTGACTAGTAGCTAAGAGTTTTAGACAAAAAGAATGGATAGATTACTTTGACACATACTCACCTGTAGCTAGGATAACATTCATTAGGATATTATTTGCGCTAGCTTTTATACATCATCTTCACATACACCGAATGGATGTAAAGACCATATTCCTGAATGGTGACCTCAATGAGGAGGTATACATGGAACAACCTAAAGGTTTCGTTCTACCAGGAAATGAAAAAAAACTATATAGATTAGTCAAATCTTTGTATGGATTAAAACAAGCACCAAAACAGTGGCATAAGAAGCTTGATTCCAAAATACTATTTCATGGTTTTATGCATAATGTAGCTGACAAATGCATATATTCTAAAGTAGATGGTAGTTATATCGTTATTATTTGTCTATATGTTGATGACATGTTAATAATAAGTAATGAAATGGAAGATGTGACTGAAACAAAGAGGTTTCTATCTTCCGTATTTAAAATAAAGGATCTTGGACAAGTTGATACCATTTTAGGTATCAAAGTTAAAAAATATTGTGGGGGTCATGCTTTGTGTCAATCTCATTATATTGAGAAGATACTAAACAAGTTTAACCATCTAAATATAAAAGAAGCAAAGATCTCATTTGATCCAAGTATCAAGCTAAAAGAAAATACTGGAAGAACAGTTGCATAATTAGAATATGCGAGTACGATAGAAAGTCTTATGTATACTATGCAATGCACTAGACCTGATATTGCATATGCTGTGAGTAAACTTAGTAGGTTTACTAGTAACCCCAGTACTGAACACTGGAATGCAATCAGTAGAGTCCTTGATTACTTAAAAGCAACCAAAGACTTACGACTATTTTATTCAGAGTTTCCTGCCGTATTAGAAGGATATACCGATGCGAGCTGGATATCGAGTGCAGGGGACAACAATTCTACTACAGGGTGAGTATTCACCCTAGGAGGTGCAGCTATATCTTGGGAATCCAAGAAACAGACTTGCATAACACATTCGACTATGGAGTCTGAATTTATAGTCTTAGCTGCAACAGGCAAAGAGGCTGAATGGCTAAGAGATCTTCTATTAGAAATTTCTTTCTATGTAAAGCCTATATCGGCTGTGTCACTACATTGTGATAGTGAAGCCACATTAGCTAGAGCTTATAGCGGCACTTATAATGGTAAGTCTAGACATATCAGTCTTCGACATGATTATGTCTGACAATTGATTCGAGATGGAATCATTGCTATTTCTTATGCGAAATCAAGCAATAACCTGGTAGATCCTTTCACTAAACCTCTACTGAGAGAGACAGTAAAGGTTACATCTAGAGGGATGGGGTTAAAACTCTTCAACCAAAGTTCCACCAGTGATGGTAACCCAACCTAAAGTCAGAAAATCTCTAATTTTTGGTTTAATAGGTAAGAACAAGTCACTAATATGTGAAAAATTTTCAGTACTAAATTATATAACCTCATCCATAATAGATAAGTGCTGAGTGTTACTAAAGAAGGTTGAGTCTTAGAACTCTTAATGAAATCCAGTCTATAAGGACAAGTGTTTTATAGTAACGGAGACACTGGAAGGATTTCACCTATATGAACGTAGAGATGGTGCCGTCTCTCATGAGAGTTAAGAGTTTTTCTCTCTAGATCGTTCACGAAATAGGACAAGCACATGACCATTAATTGTGTTGAGCAAGATTGTGGAAACTCTAACAAACACATAGCGAATATGTGTGTGGTTTCTCTGACTCTGTTATCTAGGAATAACTGGTTCAACGCTACGACTACTAGTCATTTCGACAGAGTTTTGAGATACTTACACTAAGGAAAGATTAAAATTGAAAGATATATTTCTTTATACATATAAGCTAATTATTCTGGCAGAATTGTTTAACCGAAAACATATATGTTATAAAAAATCAAGTGAGGAATTGTTGCAAAAATATTGATTTTTATAAAATATATTTTAATAATAAAAAATAATATATGATATATAAAAAAGTTATTTTTGAAAAATTTTGGGAGTTTTTAGAAATAGTCCCACATGGGAAAGGGAAGAGAAGAAAAAATGGTTTAAATGAAAACAGTGGAGTATTATAATATTTACTCACCTAGTCCAAGGACTATGGACCTTGCGTGTTTCAATGCGTAGCACTGGAACACCTGCGCGCGCGCTCGAGCTTGGGCTCGGTCTCGGTCTCGGTCTCGGTCTTGGGCACGGGCATGGGCCCGGTGCGAGGGCGTGGGCATGTGAGGCAGTGTGGCTGTAGAGGCACTAATGGCGCACTTCGCACATCTTCATCGTGTCACAGAGGGTTGCTCCTTCGCCACCTTGAGCGAGACGTGTGCGAGTCGCGGTGCGACTAAGTGACTAAGGCGGATGACTGGATGAAGGGGAGACTAGAGGACTGAATGAGAGTCCTCCAGAATATATAGAGGGCTGAAAAATAGAGCTGTTGCAGCAGATCTGTAACAGCTGTGCAGTTAGTGCAGGGTCCAGCTGTAACTGCTGCATGGCTAGCCCAACAGCTAGAAAACGGCTAGCTGCTGTCTCACAACAGTCAGAAAACGGCCATAAAACGGCTAGTTTTCTCCAACAGCTAGAAAACGGTCATGGGATTTAATTCCCTGGACCATAACCCCCAGCCATCATAGCCTATAAAAGGAGGGTCTGGATGGGTTTCCAAACCATCTCTCAACCCACTCCAGCAGACCCATACGAATTGAGACACAGCTCACTACTTCTCTCTAATACTCCAGTGGTTCCAGCAAGACAGCAAGGGTTGAACCTTTGCTAGAAGAACAGACCAACGGTGTGGTCTAGAACGGTTCATCTGAACCAGTGGCTGAAGAACTGACCAGTGCAGTGGTCTAAATCAAAAGAAATTTCTTCTCTTTCTTTCTCTTTTGAGACTTTTTCTATATTGTAATTCTGCCAGATAGAGTGTATAAGAGTTCCATTTGGTGGGCCTTCGTGTTTGCTGAACGCAGACCCACACCAGGCTCGTCGTATCCTAGAAGCGGTTTGCCTGTAACCTATCAGCATACTCAATTCACTTGAGTAGGGGCAAATAACGCTTTAAGGACAGCGTTTCAGACGTGCTTCAGCCTGTCCTGATTTCAGATTATTTTGCAATTTTTCGGTTTCCACATTATACAGAAATATATTAATCTGTATAATTTCCAACAGCCGGGGTCTCACATAATTCTTTCCTAAATGGGAGAGTGGATTGCATGCATTGTGTGGTACTCACAGATATATCCGTGTAACAACCCGACCAATCGGTACAGTGTCTTGGGGCGTCCACGTAGGATTTTTCGCAGGACCAAACATTTAAAACATTCGTGGTAGGGGTACCATAAGCTAATTAACCTAGGATTAGTCCATTTGAATAAACCAGACAGGCCATGGCAAGACCAAGTGCGGGCCGCTAAGCTGGATGACCATTTACATTGAGCAACAGCCCGAACGGGCTATACCGCGACGCCGAAAGGTCAGAAAAATCTAAAAATTTAGTGAACCATAGAGCT